>NC_139160.1:38839822-40198193 GCF_964270905.1 Leucopleurus acutus | reverse complement strand
TAAGTCAGCTCCTTAATTTGAATATGCAATTTAGTGTGTGATGTATACCTAGTCTGTTTTTGTCCTTAGTCTGTTTTTCCTTTCTTGATTACAACAGAGGAAACCTCAAATATATGTCACAGGAAAGAAATTCCTTATAAGAGAAGAATGATTATTATTTTGAAAAGGAGTCTACAAAGCAGTTTATGCAAATTATCCAATAGATAGGTTCTTAAACACCAAAGGTATGAGTAGACATTTGTGGGGCTAAAATGATACAAAAAAATCATCCCATACCTCAGATGAGTTTTAAATATTTTAGTTTATATTAACAATATCATTGAAATTATACAGTTTTTGTGTATTTGTACTTGATAATTAAAGAAGGAAAGATGTTCCTTGAGTTTGTGATGTTTGTGGCATTAAGAATGAACCAGATTTCACAAGCCCAAGGTAACTCACAAAGACAGAAGTCAGGCTAGGCCCATCTCAGGTCCAGCCACCTGATGATTTTGCTATCTTGAAAAATTAATGTTTGTTTTACATTAAGAAATTATGATAATTTGATTCATTTGTGCAATGATGAGCAGTGGAATTAAATTTCTTGGTCAATATCTTAAGTAATATTTTTCCAGAGAATAGAAACATAATACCAATGAAACTGTCTCTGAGTATCCTATGATCAAGATTAAATATGTTTAAGTATGGCTTCTGTGGGAGGTTGTGCCATGAAAGAAAAACTCAGCCAGTGAGATGTTTGCAAACAGGCAAAGAAACAAAATTGGTTTCTGTAACAGCTAACAAAAAAGAATTTTGGAAACATAGAAATAGACAGTCTGAAAAGGTAGGTAGTCCCAGGAATTCAGGTAGGAAATTGGCCAAATGAAACAGGAGAATTAAGGTTGAAAGCTTTATGAAAATTCAACCCTATAGAAATAATTGTGTAGAAATCTAGGGAAGACATTAAATGCCAAGATGACTATCAGGAAAATGAGTGAAGGAGTTGAAAAGTATTATGGAGGAATTCTCTGCAATTGTTAATACCTTAGGAGGAAAGAAAAAGAGATCTCCATAAAGACAAAATACTTAGTATATTCATAGGAAAGCATTTGCAGAAATCACTAATAATCTGGCAGAGGATTGACAGAGAAGAGAAATGACTTTATGTGGCTCTCCCAGTCCCAAAGAAGAAAGGAGAATGTCTACTCTGGCTATGTTGGATATCTGCATGTTTCACACCAGTCCAGTTAGTTATAACTGACAAGGGAGAAACAGTAGGTAAAGAGAGAGGAATGGATACGCCATAAACTCCTATTTTTAAACTTAAAAAAGCAAGGGACATATATGACTTAGAGTTTCAGCTGATTTACCCACCACCAGAAGTCTTCATGCCCATGCAGTTAAAGTCCACTCCATTTATTCATCAGTGAGTTACAGTTCCAAATTGCTATAGCCTCAGTGCCTGTACTCCAAATCCAATTCATTGGATTTTGGTGGCTAAATATCCCTGGGGGAAAAAATCACCCCACTCGAGAACCACACTATAGAGGTTTAGCTAGGTTTAAGTTAACTCTTGGAGGATGATACGAGTTTTGGCCATGGGACGGTCTAAGGATTTGGGATAAACTATCCCTGAAGGATGTTACAGTCTGAAGATGAATAAATTGTTCTGTACACCTGTTAATTCAATTAAATATCTCTCTTTCTAATTTTTTTTTTTACTATGGTTTTACATTTTTTGTTAAAATGTCCCAGATTTGCCTTATATATAATCACAGAAAAGGAACAGGCACAAATTTAAATTTGAGAGGTTTTGGGGAAAGATTCTCTAAGTCTAGGTGGTGATGGCAGTGGCAAATATGATGGGATTTTTAAGAAAGTGACTCTCACAAGATACAGGGCCCACTCAGTTCCTCTCAAAAAAATACTGCCTCTCATCTCAATCTCAGAACACCACAGTTTGACTTTATACATTTTTTAACATGGACTTTATACATTTTTAACATGGAATACATTGCCCATTATTAATTGATAGGACATGTCTAATAATAGTATAGCATTTTGAAGACCAGAGAACAGAGTGTCTAGATCCCAGACAATGCAGTCCTGGTGCTGTACTTATTTGTGTTATGGATGAAAGTGGACATTAAAATTCTCTAATTTTCAAATAATGCTATAAAAACACCTTTTCTTTTTTTTTAACTTGTAAGCAGTATGAGTGAAATTGCATGAGTGGGCAGATGAGTGTCAGGTATGTGTCAATGTAGTGACGTACCATAGAGTGAACATATAATAAGAACTCCAGTCCATACTTATCTAAGGGATCCCATGTAAATTACATAGAAGTCTGTTTAAGGATTACTTCAAAACACAAAATGTAGTGTATGCAGAAACAAAAGTTTAGATATTGAGGTGGACAAGTATAGAAGATATAATCACATGGAGTTGATGTGGTGTCAATGAAAAGTTAAAAAACAAAAAAAAGGTTTTTGAGGATATAAGTTTGAAAGTGTTTTGTAAGGAAACTTTTCAGTTCACTTTGTAAATTCATTCCATTGTAATCACACCTTACCTTACAAGGTTTTTTTGATCTTCCACAATACAGTACTCAAAGTTACTGGATGATTGATTAATTGCAAAATGTTCCCTGAAAACATTCCAATGGACTGCCAAGTGGAAAACAAAGACCTACAAAGTTGTTAGCATTGTCAAAAGATTATTGAATGGAAAACCAAAAATATTATTATTAAAAGGTTTATCAACATCTTGAAAAACTATTTGAATTTCTACTCAATACCAAGGGGAGATATAAAATTTGGAAGTAGTCCAGAAAAAGAAAACTGAAATATTTAAAAGGTTTTGAAGGACATTATTTTCTATATGAGCACAGTTAGTCAATTAAAACTTAGGAAAGGTGAAGTCTTAGAGAATGTGTGGTATCAGGAGACTACATAATCTTATGAATATTTATAAAATGATAAAAGATATGTGTGAAAAATGTATTTCAACATATTCTCTCCTCATTTTCCTCATCTCTGTCAAGAGTCATAATGAGTAAAAGCCTTAGGAGCTATAGCTTACTATCCATTATCTCTTCATATCTGATATACAATTATTAAATTATTAAATACTTTATCAATGCCTCAGATAAGCACTCATTTTAAAGTTGAAGGGAAAGGAAATTAAGTGTGATAATAGAGCAGTAGATTTATTTCTCATTCACCTTCTAAAAAATCATTAGTAATGTAATTCTTTTCTTTTTGGATTATTTCATACACTTCCTTCAGGTTATGACTTTAAGGTTCATAAAATGTTACAATAATTTATTATTTGCTTACTTTTTTCTGCTAAAATTAATCTATCTGGCAAATAGACTCTAATTTTATTTTTAATTTATAAGAAGCAGAAAAAATCACAATATGGAACAAAATAAAGATTATTTTCAAAAATATATTGTAGGGGCTTCCCTGGTGGCACAGTGGTTGAGAGTCCGCCTGCCAATGCAGGGGACACAGGTTCGTGCCCTGGTCTGGGAAGATGCCACATGCCACGGAACAGCTGGACCCATGAGCCATGGCTGCTGAGCCTGCGCGTCTGGAGCTTGTGCTCCGCAACGGGAGAGGCCACAACAGTGAGAAGCCCGTGTACCGAAAAAAATAAAATAAAATATTGTAGAATGATACAATTAAATATCTTCAAGTGTTTTATTGAATAATGCACAGTAAATTAGAAGGAAATTACATCTTGTCTTATCTGTTGGTTTTAGCCAAGGTTGTATTTATATATATATATATATATATATATATATATATATATATATATATATATATATATACCAAATTGGTAGCTTTGAAAAGCAGTACTGTTAGATTTAAAACAATCAGCAACTCTAATCAGTATTGACTTGGTTGCTCAACTTCCTTGAGAATGGCTGAAAATAATTCTTCATGTTTAAGCGTATGAAAAAAATTAGACATTTGGGCATTCTAAATCTTATTAATGTGTATTTGCTTTGTTCTCCTGAGACCTTCTTATGAGTGAGACTTCTTTTCTTATTTAAAACTGTCAAGAAATGAAAGAACTTCAGTAAATAAGTTATTTACTGAAGAACTTCAGTAAATAAGTTATGTGAAGAAATTTTTGCCTTCAGGATTTTCTCTGTTTTTTAAATGACTTGGTCAACATGCCTTGCTGCCCAAAGGAGTGTTTATATTTATAGTTTTATATATGTATTATTCATATGTAAAATCTGAATGTGGATAGGTACTTGTCAAATTTCTCTGGAATATTGTGTATTCTATCAATATGTGAACTTGAAATTTCTATCTTTTCAGAAAGGTATCAATTCTACTTTAAAGCAATTCTATATCACTATATGGCCTTCAAATTTATAAGCATTATGTATGTATATATAATTAACTTCTAGAGCTAACACTCTGCTCCTACAATTATTATTTTTTTTGTTTATGACATTCATTATTCCCTTTCTCTGTCTCTGTATAGATATAGATATGGATAGATATAAATATAGATACTATATATATATAAATTCAGTATACCTACAAATATAAATGTGTATATACATTATATAGATATATAATGTTACATATTCATATATATTGTATGTCCTTAATGTTCTTTATTTACTGCTTACAGCATCATTTTTCACTCAGAGTGAGGTCCTTGCCTTTTGTGGATGAGTATTTCCTGCTAATTTCTGGCTTCTGTCAGTCTGACTCCCAGATATTACTACATAAACCTTATAGAGTATTGTGTCTTTTCACACCAGTTCTGCTTATTTCAACTATAAATGTTTACACATAGTTACACATATATTTATAAATGTTTACAGATAGTTTAGAATAGCCAAATTTCTCAGTTTGATATTTTCATGTATTTCATTCAATAATGATGCTGTTGTTTTCCTATATGATTTCCAAAAGGAATAGTAAAATGATTTAGACTAATTTCCCATCATAATTGTACTAAATTTTTCAGGAAGAATTTCTGACAGAGCACATATAGGGAATAATACATGGGAAATATTAGAATCTGGAATACTCAAGTTCTTAAAGCTATCCTAGCCTAGTCATATCTATTATAATAGCTTTGCATAACCCAAAAGGATATATACACCTGTTTAAAGATAATTTTCTTAAAATAGAAGTATACCTGGTGAGTCTGTGAGAGCAGGGAGGTTTAATTTTGAAGAAAGCAAGTCATGAGAAAGTAGAATAAAGGAAAAGTAGAGGAAATCAAAGGTAGAAAAGTGAGTTGTGATTATGATGGAAAGGCTAAATACAAATAGTTAATATATATTTATCTTATTTTAAGCTCACTTCAGTTTGGTAGATATCAGTATCTTTTTTATGGATGAGAATAAAGAGAATTAGAAAGATTAAGTAAAATTTCCAAATTCATTAAGCTACAAAGTGACAGAGTTTAATTAAAATAGAGTTGAATCAGGAGCTCAAGGTGTAAGAATATAACAGAAAAGTAGAGGCTCTTGCTTGGTGGAACATGGTCAGAAGCAGACTGGTGAAGCTGCTGTTGTAGGGTCTTCAAAGGAACTCTAAGGCAAATGAACCTACTAATATATATTGAACAATCTTCCAAATTGTTCTAAGTTTGGTTGTGCTACTGACTCTCTTTTTGTTCTAGATTTATATACACACACACACGTATATATATATATAACAAGTAAATATATATGTGTTCCTTAAAATAAAGCTCTATTAACACAATAAATCTGTTTCTATTTCCTATAACCTGAGATTATAATATATATATTAGTTAATATATTAGTATATTAATATGCAGTTAATATATTAATATATATATTAATAGTCTTAAATATAGCATCTCTAAATGCAGGTACTTATGTTTGAAATAATACCTACTCCTTATGATAAAATCCAGTATTTCTCATTTTCTAAGACTAGTTTTTTTTTTTTTTTAATTTCACTCTGGAAGCCATACTTATGTCTAGTTTAAAATCCTAGTTAAATGAACCAAAACTTCATTGAGGTCAACAATTTAAAATAAGTCCATTAACACTTTTTAGTTTTATTTGATTTTTTTCAGTTTTTCATTCTTCTATTTTAAATTTTTATGGATTTTATCTTTTACTTATTTTTATTTTCTATTGTCTCTATATGCTTATAAATATTTACTCTTATGGAGAACCAATATCACTTATAGGTGTCAGCATTAAAATATTAAAAAATGAGCATTCTCATTATTATAACCTGAATTTCAGATCATTTTTCTCTCTCTGGTTTCTTGTTTCATTCCAAATATGTGGAATATTTGAAATGTGTGTACAAAAATCACATCCCCCTCACTCTCTATATTGTTGTGCATTAATGTGAAGTAGATGCTTAATGAGGGATCCTGCTTCTGGTTAGAATATAAAAGGTCTCTGTTCAATCTCTTCTCAATCTATCAATAACACAGATAATTGTATCAATATTTAAAGTGTCATCATAAGTTCTCCTCTTGTTTAAGGAGACACATGCTTAAGATACTTGCCATTTTACAAACTGAATTAAACAAGAAAATGTTAGAGATACAGCAAACTTACCCTCTCCTACTATGTAATGATCTCAAATAAATGTCCTTGAGTAATACATCTATAGTGTAGTTTTTCTACAAAAATTTTAGCCTATTGCATGCCTCAGATTTAACATATTCTATACATGTCTTTTAACACTTGAGACTGTGAATATTGCTTACAGAAAGACTGAAAAATTTCAAAAATGCATAGAAATAAAAAAATAATCAGTATTTATATTTAAAGTTAGACACGAAACCCAGTCTTTCTTTTGTGTATCCCTATTTTAAATCTAGCTAAGGATCTAGGTATTCAGTTTTTTCATCTCAGTAGTATCCTCACATGGTCTACATGAAATACTTATATTATCTATTGGACAAGAGTTGATAAAATTGGCACTTTTCTGGCATCTAAACTGAGGCAGCAGGAATTGAGATATCTTCATCCTTATAGGTGCTTCCTCAAGCTTAGGCCTGAGGCATTGTTTCAAAGTCGGGTAGGGAATGCTTCAGTTACTGTATATAAAAATAGAGGATTTGTCAACTTAGCTTGTCATGTTGGCATTTGCCATGAATGCTGAATTCATTTTTAAAATAGGAAGAACTGTATAGGATAGACAGATAAATAACTCTAGAATATTATTTTCTATAAGCTCATGAAAGGCTTGGAAATTTTATTTTTCACATATTTTATGTGTAGCTACACAGTAAATGACCATTTACTCTCCTGATTAAGTGTGTGCTCAAGCTATTTGTGTAGCTCCAAAAGATGCAAACACAAGAGAGATTTGAGCTTAGTCAAAGGAAAAAACAAATAGGAAAGATGTTAAACGGATGATAGATCTCTAATTCCTAGCACTGGAGTTGGTCTGAGGCTAGAAGATAAATAAGAGCCAATTTAGGACAGCTGGAACAGAGAAGCCCCTCAAGATCCCCGCCTGTTGTGACGTTCCATGGTCTAAGTCTTCTGATTCTGCAAAAATATTCTTGAAACACATTGTAGAAAAATGACCACTTATCAAGGACTTTGCATCTCTGAAGTGCCCTATTTATTGTTTGTTTGGCATATTGGAATGAGTAGAGAATACCAATTGAAAATGGTATCTTTAAAAAGCCACTGATAAATGTTACAAAAAAAACAGAATCTAAAACTTGCCATCCCAATTGCATCTGACCCTGCTAAACTCTTGGGATCACAGCCTTTGAGCAACAAGCTCAGAATCAGTGAAAAATCATGTCAGTTTCTGCTTCAACTCTGTTTTCAGCTAGCACCACTGTGCCATGTTATGTTTACAGGTGTATTTTTACAGCCATTACTTAATATTATGCATATAAGAAGCCAGTTTTCTAATTTGCTCTTTTTAAAAGTAAAATGTTGGTAGAGTATTTAACATTATTACGTTATTATTCCAACATTTATCAAAATAAATACATCAATTGTAATAGAGAATTAATTAACAAAATCTCATATTTGATTCATTTTTATGTGTTACACATTACTTAAACTAAGGATTTCAATAACAAGTGAGAGAAAGACTTTCATTAATTTATTAAACCTCCAGTATTTGCAAATTTTTATCAAAAGGAGACTCAAAAATAGTTTATAGTATAGAGGTTAAATTCTAACAGAGACGTGCTCAGTTTGTGGGTGAAAATAGTAATAAAAGAATGAGTACCAAAGCATAATTGGGATATTCAAGAACCAATTGAAAATGTCATCAGTTTTGTATAGATTTTTCATAAAATAAAATCACTTTAATATTCTCTCTGAAACTGTGAAGGATACACTACATGCAGAGGTTGCTATGAGTATATTTTATTATTTTATGGAATATGACCCATGCTTACACAAAAGAATTCAGTATCTTAAGTGATCAGCATTAAGAGTGTTTATCCTGAATGTTTCTAGTCTTCTATAAACTCTGACCTTGCACTTTGATACAACAATTTTCTGGCTTTATGTTTCTCCACATGGCATTTATAGATAAAATTGAATCATTAATCACTCCAAGCACTTCCTTACAGGGTCTTTGCAACAAACTTACTTTGAATTACACAACATAGCTTTTCAAATGCAAATAAAACTTCCCACTTTTCTAAAATGTCTTTTTTCCTCACTGAAAGGAATTAGCTGTTGATATTCTCAGCTGCGAACTCCTGACAAAGTGATTACTGCCCTGTACTTGTTACAGTCACAGCCTATTACAAGTAAGAGATTATATATTCTGACCGCTCATTTTCCCATTTCACTGTCCATAGGAGCTAGTGAAAGATGGACCTCTGCATTTCTACCCTTTTATGTCAGTTAAAAATAATAACCAAATTTTCATTTTCCCCCACAGGATGTAATTGAGATACAGGCAATGATTCCAAGAAACACTGAGCATTTTTGTACAAGTCAAATCAGCTTCTTTTTCTGCACTCCCACTAAATAAAAGGCTCAATGATTTGCTACTTGTGTGAGAAATGTCAGAAAGCCCACTTCTCTTTCCCACTAGTCCTCAGGTCACAATCCATCCATTTGCTGCTGTGTTACCATGACATCATCCTTTATCATGCTTTTTTCAAGGACACAGAAACAGAATGAAAATAGATCAAAAACATATAAATATTTTTCTCAAAGATGTTTATTATTATATGTAAACACAGGGTGAAATACATGTAAAAGCAGAGCTTCCAAACACAGATAAAAAATAAATCAAGAGCCTTCAATTTTAGCATTCCAGCTACTGAAGATGTTTGATTTATTCTCTATCTAAATAAAATACACTCCCCTAAATATTTGAGAGACATACTATAATTTTTTAACTGAACACAGCATTTTAATTAAAATATATGTAGTGAAGACAGTATGTACTTATAAAAAGTACAAATATAAGGAGATGATTTTGCTAAACACTTTATTTTTACTTTTAGTATCACTTTTAAAGTTTTAATACTTTCTTATAAAGGATATGGTTCCTACCTCTTAGAGGAAAAAAAATAAGAAGGAGGGTTTCTGGGACAAAGAACATTTACTGGTTGTGTGTCATTTAGAAACCATAAATAGCAAATAAGCAGAAAGCTACCCAAAAGTCAGATTTCACTAAAGGAAACACTCGGTATTTTTTACTATATACTCTTGGGTCCACAAAGAACCTCTTACAAGTAACACTTGCCAAAACCAATTTATTCAGAAAACTGAAGCTCCCAAGGAAACATTTGGTCATCAACAGATTACGCTGACTCTAATATGTTTAGGGAAAGCCTGGGGACAGCAGCATGAGCATTGGCTAAAGCCACTGAGAGCAGATCTTGAGATATTTCACAGTGGTAGGTGTTTATAATTCTCAGTTAAGTATCTAAAGATTAAAAGGAATACATAATTTTTTAGAATTTTTGATGTAAAAATTGTGACTTAGATTACCTTAAGGTGTATCATATTTGCAAAAGTTGTTGAAAACTAATGAATAAAAAATAGCTAAATATTTTTAAGGAAAAATCATCCAATACATATCATTTTTTTATCTAAATGGCATAATTCTTGGTATTATTTTTTAAATTTAAGATCTATAATCCTGTATAATAACTTCAGGGAAACTTAACAGGCATTTAATCTAACTTTATATCTGATTAGGAATCTCTTCTACAATATTTCTTATATTAAGTCATACAAACTTTTACTTCAAACTTCTGGTAAAAGATAGCTAAATTATTTTAGAACCTGCTACTTCTTTTTATTAATTTGAAATCTGCCTTGCTGACTCACTATAATTATTTTCTCTGGATTTATATATAGACTAAGTTTCTTACTAAAAATTTTATAGTTTTAAATAATTGATATAACTTTATAATCTGGCCCCCAATTCTTCTCTTTTCAAATGAAATATCAATTACCCTTCTCATGGCACACTGATTTCAGTTACTTCATAATTCTCTCCAGCTCCCCTTAACATTTCTCTAGTTTGTACATTTTACTCTTAAAGTGTTCTTCTAAAAAGGAACATAGCAGAATGCAGTAGAAATGTTACTAGTTTTGCTCTAAAATTAATAGCTGAGTGTTTCTCAACATACTGTTCTAGAAGGTTGTGTTCCACAAGTGATTTTTGGATGTGTTTCAGGGAAAAGTGTTCTATTATTAAATACACATGGGATGTACTGCATTCACAGGCTTCTATAAAACAGAACTTATAAAAAACTATTAATTACTTAGGGGTATCTAAGTAATCAAAGTCATAGAAACAATAGGTAGAATAGTGGTTACCAGGGACTGTGGGGGGAGGGGGGAAAAAGGTTGTTTAATGTGTATAGAGTTTCAATTTGCAAGATGAAAAAATAGTGATCTGTTTCACTACAGTATGAATATACTTAGCACTACTGAACAGTACACTTAAAAATGGTAAAGACAGTAAATTTTGTATCATGTGTTTTTTACCATAATAAAAATAAAATATTCTATAGCACAATGTGACTTACAAATCTTCATATATATAGTTTGAATCATTGCCCAAACAAATTTGATCATATTTATTATTTTGTTTTCTTTGGTGTTTTATTTTGAGGTACATATATTTATACCTTAGAGCAATATAACATGCAAGATATTTTGATGAAATATTTCTGGGTCTTTATTGAAAATTAAGATTGTAAGACGTTAAATGTATCTTTGTGAGAGTCAAATTCCTGTCTTTCTAACTTATCATTCCTTCATGGAAAGATGATTTTTAACTTAGTCCTTTACTTAAGAACCCATTTTGGTTTGTGCTATCAGGAAAATATGAAAACCTGCTTACTATAACTTCCTCCAAATATTTAGTAATACACATTTAATAGTATCTAGATAAAAGGAGAATTCTGTGCATCTTGCTCAAGACTTTTTCCTTGATGGCTTTTATTTTCTAAAAGAACATTATGTTGTTTCCCTTTTTCAAAAAGATACTTAAATCCACTTTCATTCACACTATATTAGTCCATATATACTAACAGGTTATAAGAATGACTATGTCAAATGCAGTGTTAAAGTCACAGCATGTCATATTCAGACCATCTTTTGCTTTATCTATTGGCCAATTATAAAATAAATATGATTCACTTTGCTGGTTTTCTTAATAATCACAATTAAATCCAAAATTGTCCAAATCTTATTGTCCATATCTTTGTAAATTCTTTAAAAGCTAATAAACAATTCCAGAATTCTTATTATAATATTTGTAAATAAAATCTCAATTTATTGGGGAGAAAAATTATAAAAAACCAAAAATAGAAACAAATGAATAGAAAATAAATGAATATATCCAATTGAATATCACAAAATAAGATTGACCTATTCAATAAATTTAATTCTACATAAAGCCATAGCACTAGTATGGCATAGCACTAGCACTTTTATATTGTCAATATGTGGTCAAAGTTTGTAATATCCCTGATACAGAAACATTTAAATTTACAATGTTATTACAAACCTTCTTATATCTCAGGCATCACCTGACTCAAAATATGATTTAAATATATATTAACACAGTAAGATTAAAACTATTACACAGAGCCTATTTATTCAGAAGATATTATTGTGAAGTTTTATTTTTAATGTAAATGTTTTACCATTTATTTCACCTGCATAAATAATGAATTTACATTGTCTTTTTAGACATAAGTCCACAGAACCCACCTTGTACTTAAACAGACTTATGAAAACAAGGAAGTATATAATATCAATTCATGTTCTTTCAAAAAAGGTATTAAAATGTGTAATGGGGTCTTTTTTATGCATACAATCTTATACTTTTTGCTTTTTGTGTATTGGAATAAAAATTAAATTTTATATTTGCCTTTTAATAGAGTTTTTAAAAAGTCTGTCAGAATCCATTACTATGGTGTTTTATTTTCTTGTACAAAGTTTTCCTTCTATAGTTCTTCCCTGGAATATTTGCAGCTTCTTCAATTTTGTTTTGGTTATTTCTAATTTTAGTAAAAGGGAAAAAATCTCTATCTATAGGGAAGATTGCATCTATCCTAATGAAAAATGTTTTTACCCTCATTATATTAGCATCCAGTCTGAACTGGGAAAATTGTAAACTTAGGCTGATTTCTGATTATGGCTGCTAGTCATTAAGTGTTGTGTTTACTCTTACCAACATCAACAAAGAGAGGACAATCACAATAAGTAAATAAGACTGTTTCACAAACTTGTGGTCCATTCAATTTATGAGACATGGAAACAGATATGTGAAAAGTGGAGAATTGTTGTTTTGCAAATGTCCGTTTAAAAATGGACCCAACTTGTGCAGGCAGGTGAATGTGGAAAACACTGTTACAAAACAGCAACACAATCTCCCTCTTTCGCTGATAAAAATTTGAAATGGAATAGTATAAAACATTCAATTTCATTATATTTTCTGTAAATATTAATTATATATTCAGAATCATTCAATTTGGTAGGAAGTAATAAATTTGTAACATAATTATTAATCACTTTGACTTATAAGGGACAAGTTTTTCAGCTGTTGTGCTCTGCTGGTAGAGCTGATATAGTTTCCCTCTTGCTGTTCACCTATAATGGCAGCAATTTAATACACCAGGCTCCTCCCACCTCCACCCACCAATGCTTAACATTATTCCTCAGTTTTCCTTAGTTACCTTTATTAAACAAGGCTGGATTTCTTTTCCATTTTTGCTCCACATGTTTGAAGCATTGCTGACCTTCACTTCTACTACACAAGATACCTATAAAATTAATCAATCTGTCAATCCATAAATATTCATTAAATAATTGTTCTGTTTTTAGAACTTTGCTAAAGATATAATTTAAAGGACCCTGCTTTATCAATAATCATTAAGAATAATCATTATGTAAAAGACACAGCTGAAACCATTAGGTGTCATTTCAGGGGCTCCTAGGAGCCAGGTCCTTTATGTCTCAGCACAGAAAGAATTCAGCTAGAGGCAAAGTGATAGATAAGAAGTGATTTATTAAAATAGGATACTTGTGAGGCTTATAAGCAGGCAGGCAAACATTGCACTGCCCCAAATACTTAGTGGGTTACATTTTTATAATCAAAGGAAGAGAGGGGATGGGGAGAAGACCTTCTTTGTCTTTCTTGAGTAGACATCATGCTTTCATCATCAGTTCCTCCTCCAGGTTGGGTTTTTTGTCCCTACATGGTAAGGCTGGGACTGTCATGGCACTTTGGAAAAATTATTTCAGGTCTCAGTGCAATGAGGGTCTTTCACTTTGAAATGTCACCTTTCCATAAATGATTGTTTTTATATGTGCACAGAGCATGCCCTGGAGGTCATTAACTTGATGACACCACTGGGCATGTTGTAGATCTTATTCTCCACTATTATTTTACTGTTTTTAGTGGATTGTGCAAAGAGCATGTCCTAGGGGTCAAAGAGCATGTTTTGGCGGTCATTAACTTCCTGAGCTCACTGAGCAGGATGTAGGTCTCATGCCACCATTGTTTTATTGTTTTGGGCCATGTCTCGTGCTTCTGTTGCATGATTTTGTTGTTAATCAAGTTGGCTTGATTTTGTTGTTAAGCAAGCCAATCTGACCTTGATGCTAAGTGACTTGTTCTGCTTTATGAGTCAAGCAAGCCTATGTTGTTTCAGGATTTTCCCATTAATTTCTCGAGTGATCATTAATCTTAGTGTGGTCTCCCAAACTGCCTAAAATTCCTTCTCTATCTACAATCCCCTAATGGGGTTTCTAAGCTGACTATTTGATTATCCTACTCAATCCCTATCACAGCTAAGCACCTTTTGTTACCAGTGGGCATGTCCCAAACATAACTGAGAAAATCACTGTTATTTGCATTTTTTGAGATCCTTATTGAAAAAAAGTCTAATTTTTTCTTTACCTAACAACTAAATTCAAATGAATATTTGTAGCAAGACAGAGTAGAAGTGATTAATTGTTTAATTGAATACGGTGAAATCAGAGTATAAATCAGAATTAAATGCAGGTAGCTTCTGTTTTATATATATATATATATATATATATATATATATATATATATATACTATTAATAATTAAGCATAGAACATGGCAAGGAAAATGCCAATTCCTTAAGGTCTGAACTCATAAATTGGCCTGGTGTCACCAATGGTTTATTCTACTGTTTACAAGGTCCAGATTCAAGGGGCAGGAGCATAGACCTCATTCTCCATGAGCTGGGCATGAAAAAAAAAAAGTCCATGTTTTAAAACTTCCACTTTAATTTTGTCATCAACAAATATCTCTTGACCACCACATTAAACTCAAATATAGTACTGACTATCCTTTATCATCAAATATATTATAAAAGATACTGCTGAGACACTCTCCAATCAAATAGGGATAGATCCCCAATAATCAGGTAGGTGACACATGATTTTTCTTGCTTAGCCATATACTTTGTCAGTGGATGAATGCTAACCCAAAATAAATTAATCAGATTATCTTCTAGAAATTTGGGATTGGGTCTGAGAGACAGTCAATGATCTTTGAAAATGGATTGATTTCAGATTATGTAAACTCAGGGACTTTGCAGAAACTATTTCAGGCTATGTGCACACAGAAAAAGTGAGATTGACTTAAAAAGAAAGAAAGCAATGAATCAAATAGGATCTAAGAAAGAAAGAGTAAATAAGAAAGAACTTTCCAAATACTTGATTGCTTATCATTCTATTTCATGAATAATTTATGCATTAATTCATATTTACTTAATTTTTCCCCTGGGCCCTGGCCCTGGATATACCATGGTAAACAAACAAGACAATGTCCCTGCCTCCAGGGAATCTGCATGACAATGAGGGAGATAGTAAACAAACAGCAAGATGAATATATAAACAAGCATGATACTTTCTGATTGAGACAAGCCTTTGGGTTGAAGGTTGTTTTTTTAGATAAGGTGTTTGGGAGTGGCCATTAATTTCATGATTAGCAATATATTCTACATGATGTCCGTCTTACCAATCATAATTTTTACTATAACTTCTTGCTAAAATTGGGCATAACTTTATGAAATGCAGATCAGAAGTAATTACACTGATTCAATTATAATTTTCAAACAAAAGGCTGATAAGATTAAAATGACACTTATTCCCAAAGATCTCATACTACATATGACATAGGAATGTAATTTTTCTTTTTCTCTTTATTTCATTAAAAAGATACTGTAATAAGGAAGAACAAATCTGACTCCATATTGGATTTGTTTCTCTTACTTTAACCTTTGTATTCCATTGCTTTTGCTATTAGTTAAGAATATTGCCTATAGCCTAAAATATACAGGATAGTGCATTCTCAAGGCTCTGACCTTTAAAGGTAAAACACTTTTTCATTAATATGGAGATAAAAAGTTGCAGAACAGAGAATAACATTTGTCTTATTGGAGGATTACAGGAACATCATAACATGACCTACATGGACAGCTGCAAGAAAAAAGGATTCTGATACCAAGAAGTTTGCAACAACCAACCATAACCTCTTCTTTTTACTATAAAAGAAGCCTGAATTCTAACTCAGGTAAGATGGTTCTTTGGGACAATCGTTCACTTTCATCTTGGTTTGCTGGCTTTCCAAATAAACTCACTATTCCTTGCCCCAATAACTTGTCTCCAGATTTATTCATCTGTCCTGTGATGAGCAGTACCAGCTTGGACTCAGTAACAATACTGTCAAAACAAAAAATGTGTTTTTAAGAGCTAGGGTGTGCAGATCATAGGCCATCTGTGTTTGCTGATTGGCTTTACCCAAAGGAAAAGCAAACTGTCTAGTAAATTCATGACAGTTTCATGACTTCAACTAGTTTCACAATTTGTGGAAAGTTGTCTGTATTTGGGCTCCTACACTTCCACAAAAATTGAGAGAAAAGAGTGCTGTCTTCCTTGATGGTTATATTTCAAAGGGATGGCTTCCAGGTCCTTGAAAAAGACAACCCTGCCTTGTAAAATGTGCAAGAAGCTTTTAAAAATATTTACATCTCAAAGGGAAAAGAAAGAATTTGCAATTTTCTAAAGTAAATTCTAGAAGCAGAGGGAGGTCAGAGGTCTTGGGGTTTATGTCCTGTAAATTCTGTAAGGGTGGAGGCTAGGAGTGAGTTCAGAGGCTTAGAGATAGGAATAAGCTTGTCTAAAGCTTGATCAAGGGGAAGGAAATGTTAAGGCTACTTTGGTGAATACTGTATTATAAAATGAGAATGGTTAGGGCTTCATGAATGGAATAGATAGATCAATAGGTAGATATTAGAGTATTAGGGATATTTATAATAGATATTATACATACATAATATTTTATATACAGTACAAATAGTATCTGTGTAATCTAATATACATATATGAGTATAGTTGAGTACACATGGATATACATATATAAGATTAAAATGAGACTTTAGGGAATTCCCTGGCAGTCCAGTGGTTAGGATTGTGCTCTTTCACTGCTGTGGGCCCAGATTCAATCCCTAGGAATTAAAATTCCACAAGCTGCACTGGGCGGCCAGAAAAAAAAAAATGGGGCTTTAATCCCAAAGATCCACTAGTATATATGATATAGGAATATAACTTTATATTTATTTATTTATTTATAATACTAATCAAGGCCTCACTTTTGAAGTATTCACATGATTTATCAGTTCTTAAGTATTTTAAAGAGCTTAATTATCTTCATACTCACCACAATCTTACAAAATAAATTTTACTACACTCATTTTAAATAGAGAAAACTGGTTAAAAAGTGGTTAATGTAATACCCAAAGATATATAGCAAAGAAATGATAGAAATAGATTTTCATAACAGAATTATTTTACTCTGAAGTAGATAAACATAAATAGGCATCACAAAAATAAAGTTTACTCACATTAAATTTAGGAGAAGAACAAATTTAGATATTTGAAAATAAAAATCTAAAAATTACATATATTTGAAAAATATATAATTCATTTTAAAAACAGCTGATAGAGATTTATTACAATACATATATAACTTATAATGTGGATTTGGTTTGCTGACTAAATCTAGATCCAAGTGTCTTAGGAATGAGGAGTCCATGCTCCTCTAAGAGATATGAATGAAACAATGTTATCTGCCATATCAGTAAACAAAGGATACTGCAGACATCAAAACACTACAGCCACCCTGGACCATGAGCCCTGAGGGAACTCAGGATGGAGACAAATGGGCTGCCTGTTGCCAAGCCCTCAGCCAATGCTGCTGCCTGAAAATATTCACCCTGAGGGGATTCAGGATGGAGAAAAGCAGGATGCTGGGCCTAGATAGTTAAGGTGCACATCAAAGGAATGATTTCAATTGAGCCCACACCAAGAAAAGTGCTAAATCCATTAACTTGAGATATCTGGTTTTCTTTAATTAACAGTAATCTTTTGAAGTTCTGACTACCTGTCGTTGTTGCAAAAACTCCTATATATCTTGGCTCTTCCTCTTACCTCTTCGGAGCAGTCTCTCAGAGCTATCTGAGAGTCCTGTGTACTGAGCTTAAGCCTCAGATTGTCCACCAAACAAAATATAATTCTCAACTTTTAGGTTGTGCATTTTTTCAGTCTACAGGAAAGTTAATCTATGTTAAAGGAAAAATAAATTACAAGAAAACCTTCATTTATAAAGCTGCTTAAATAAAAAAAGTAAAAATAAAAACTTTTTAAAAAGTTTTTTTATAAAATTTCTTAAGTAAAAACTAGTGAATAGCTAAAAAACACTAAAATTTGAAAGGATTATCATGTAGTTATCTGCTGTAATTTTTCTTTGCTTTCATTTCATTAACTGAAGCTCTTCTACCCCATTAGAGAATCACTGATGGCAGTGTTCAAACTGAAAACTCTCCATGTGAAAAGAAGACAAGAAAAACTGGATATAATTTAACAAAATTTTATCGTTTTGAAAAATAATTTAAAATAGTATAGATCAACTATTTAATGCAACCAAAAAAAATCAGTTTTATATAGAAGCATTAATAAATGACTCATTTACTTATCCAGAATGTTGCCGCTTACTGCATCACTTGAAAATATTATTAAAACATAATGAACTGAATCAGTATTGTTTTTCAGCTTTATAATTCACAGTGCTGAGAATATGCATTATTTTATTATTATTATAACTAATAATTACTATTTATTGAATATATCTTCTATAGAGTAGTCACACTGCTAAGTGCTTCATACACATAACTTTATTTAATCCTTACAATAACTATTAAAGATTTCCATAGGAGAAACTGGTTCTCTGAAAATGGTAACAAAAGTAATGTGGTAAACTGGAATTTACAAGAAGGTCTAATTTTAAAATACATATTATATTTGGGACAATTCTAATAAGTTGTAAGTCCTTAAAAAAATCACACAACAACAAAACAAAACAAAACATATTGTGGAATGGTTATCATTAATTAATACAAATTAAGATTGAATATCTGAGTGTAATGAATATCAGATCATTCACCATTACCTTTGGATATTGTAGCCCTTTTAATATTGTGGTACATATATTGACCAAATACATTACCACCTATGTGAAAATTTTTGTCCCTGTTATTGCTGTATGACAAATTACCCCCAAATTTAGCATATTCAAATAATCATTTTATTTTGCTCCAGGTTTCATGAATGGCTCAAATGGCTCAATTCTAGCTTGAGGACATTTACATCGTTGCAGTCAGAGATGTTGACTGGGACAGCAGACATCTGAAATGGCTCCCCCACTTGGCTGGGGCAGCTAAGAGCTCTTTTGGGGCTGTGACTCTGCGTGCCAAACTTTGGCTTCCCCAGCCTGAGGATCTCAAGGTGTTCCGACTTCATACATAATAGCTGCTTCCACCAGAGTAGGCATTCCAAGAGCATGTTGGGAAGTCACAGATTTCAAGTTCTGCTGCTTTCTACTGGTTACAAACAAGTCAGTAAATTCAATAAGAAGGGACATAAACATGATCTCGTAATGGGCATTATGCCAAGGAATTTGTAAATATGTTTTACAACTTCCACTATTATGTTAAGTGTATAGTATTTTAACTACTGTAAATGATTTTTTCTTATATTTCATCTTAATGTTTCACTATTTGAATGTATTATATGCTTGTCTGCTAACATTTGAAAACTACTTGAAAGAATAATCAATTTTTTAAAGGCATCTAAAGTGCCTAATCCAAAGATAACTACTATGTTCTTCTTTTATGTTTCTTTCTAGTCTTACTAAGAGCAGAAAGAACTCTAAGATTGAATTATATAAAATATTAATTACTGTGTTTCTCATTTAATGAGCATGCTGCTCAACTCATCTTTTGGTCTTAATGGCCTGCAGGTATTAAAGTATGTCAGGTCCCCTCAGCACCCCAAGTCAGGCTACATGGAACTGGTTCCTCAGGCATTCCTCAAAAAGCCAAAACACTGGACACATGCTCCACTCTTTTCTTTCTCCCTCCTGGGAGCGGCCTCTGAGCTGTCTCAACCTTCCTCTGCTGTAGTGCAGGTGCTCTGCAGCAGCAGCATGTGACCAGCTCTCTTTTGTTCTCAGTGGTCCCCAGGCATCTAGGGTATGGTGGGCCAATCAGTGTGCTGAGATGTGAGAGACAGAAACCAGTCCTTTAGGCAGCACCCTCTATCAAAAGTCAGCCTTGAACTTTGCCCAATGTTCTCTTTTCCTCCCCAGAAAGCAGCTTGATCCTCTTGATCATATCACACTGTCCCAGAGGGAGGGAATATGGTGAGAGTGTACACAGATTTTCCTGCCAGTGTAGGTGGCTTCAAACTCACCAGGGGTGCAGGAACCTTTTAACTGGAATCTAGATTGCTCACAAAGGAAATTGGTCTACATATTGTGGAATTGGTGCCCTCATGGTAGAAAGGAGGGTCTGTGGTTTCCTTTTCCACCATCTTGCTGACATCATCTCTTGTCCTTCACATTTTTAATTAACTATTCAAAATGTTTTTATTATTTTTTTGAATTTTTATTCATTTCTAATATTGACCTGTGTAACACAGTTGGTTTTAATTTGGGTGTATTTATATTATAATGCATATATTTATACACAAACTCATTTACTCAATAGCTCTTCTTTATTGATCAATAATTCTTTATTTCATGTAATTCTTGAATATGATATGAACTATTATAGTGTTTTCAAGTCAGTTTCATCATTTGATCTTATGCTAGTACCCCACATTTCAAATTATTTTGTGGAGATATAATACATTTAATATTTGGCAGAGATAGTGCTAATCCTGTCTTACTTATTTTCCATTGTATTTTCTAATTTATCTACATTTCTAGGGGAACAGACCTGAGATAACCTAATACTCACCCCTGTATTCTCTTTACATTTTTCACCTGATCTCAATGGTACTAACTCATAGACACAAAGCCTTCTCTGATTAGTATAGCTTTAGCTTATCTGAATTTGAAGTTATCTGTGTGAATCAGCCAAGAATTCTTCTTACTTCTTTCCCAGTTAGATTATCTCTATTGAAGCAGAATATTTTCATTCATGGACAATTTTTCTTTAACTAGATTTCTTTTCTTTTCTTTTTTTTTTTTTTAAGGGACAGATAAAAATTTTATTCTTCCATACTAGGATTAAGTTACAAGACAGAGAGACAGAGGGTGGTGAGAGGTTGGCATACACAGCACCATTTACGTTGAGGGCTTCAGGAGGCAGATCATCACTCCTACCACAGTACCATGGCCTTCATCCTCCTCCTCCTCCCCCCTCCTGAAGTGTCCCTTGCAGTCAGCAGGCCCCTGCCCCCCACTCACCAGCACTCGCGTGCTACAGGGCTTCTTCCCCCAGTACAGAGCCCAGTACACAGCCCACTATGTCTGGAAACATCTGTCTTTACATTCATCTGTCCACTGGGCCCTCACACAGCTCCTGCGTGGTAGCTGGGATAGCCTCCCACTGGATAAGTGAGGGGCCTGAGGTACAGAATGGTGAAGTGACCTGCCTGTAGACTGACAGGGGGTCATGGCTGGGCCTAGAGCTCAGACAGGATTTCTGGGCCTGTTTCTCTACAGCCTCCCCTTATTATGGCTTCCCTCCTCTTCACAAGATTTGGCCTGTTTACTTTTTTTTTTTTTTTTTTTTTGTGGTACGTGGGCCTCTCACTGTTGTGGCCTCTCCCGTTGCGGAGCACAGACTCTGGACGTGCAGGCTCAGCGGCCATGACTCACCGGCCTAGCCGCTCTGTGGCATGTGGGATCCTCCTGGACCGGGGCACGAACCCGTGTCCCCTGCATCGGCAGGCGGACTCTCAACCACTGCGCCACCGGGGAAGCCCCTGTTTACTTTTTAAAGATTTTTCCCTTTAGTTTTATTCCCAGTCTTAAAGTTGCTCTTGCCCATTAGATCTGCACGTTACTACTTCCAAAGTTCACCTTGACTTCTGCTCTTTAGCACTTCTCTTATCTCAAATAAATCCCTGCCTGTGTACTTTGCTACCATTAATAGATAAATATAGTACAGGCCTAACTCGTTCAAGTCCTTTCCTGTTTTTCTGGAAAGTCTACCTATCTACAGTAGCATTATCCAGTTGTAACTGACATGGACCTCTCCACGTAAGGTCCTAAAACAACTGAGAAAAAAAAAAATATATATATATATATATCTCCACTTCCGTGCCTTAAGCATATGCTCCTTTAAAGAAAGGAATCTGTGTCTGGGTGTGGTGCTTATAGAAGTTCACGAGTACATTCATAAATATTAATAACGTAGAACGCTTCCTTAAAACACAATTGTTACCAGTAATTCACATACATTAATACACTGCTGTGACTGAAAATATTGCAATCAGAATTTCATTTTGCCTTTTGTTATGCTATTCATCTAATTTTTTAGAACTGGAAGGTACAAGAAAAGTCATCTAGTACGAACCTCTCATTTTAGAGATAAAGAAACTGAGGCACAAAAAGGGCAAGTGATTTGCTCAATGTAACGAACTATGGCAGCATTAGAATCTGGGGGTTCTGACTAGACTCCAGTGTGTTCTACCTCATGCTGCTTCAACATAATTGCCCATTCATCAGAGAAGCTTGCCATCTATTCCTGCTTCCAGTATGTTCCCACTGTGATTTGGACCATTTCTCCAGCATTGGTGTTTCCAGCATTTAGGTAAGCAATCAAGCTGGCAAAATATAAAATAAAACCTCTCCCAACATGCCTGCACATTTTTTCAGCCTCTTGATTAGAGGAAAGCTTTTTAAATTCCAAGTCTCCTTTTTGTACTTTCTGAAAGTACTAAATAACCACTAAGAGCTTTAAGTTACGTTAACGATGGCTGGTAAATGGCTTCCCTTCTAGAGTAATTTGGAAGCATGGCTCAACACCATCATACCTCCTCTAGGAAGTGTATGTGTTTTGGAGGGAAAAGGGAATGGATTTGTGGAGGGTTGGTGCTTACAAAGAGTTACCTATTGCAGGTAACTTATCCTTATCCACACCTCCCAACTGTTCCTAAAGCTGTTTTATTCCATCATATGCCATTAACGAGGTGAACTTCTGTCTATATCTTGTAAGAAAAAGTGACTTTGGAAAATTCCCTAGAAGAAAAGTTTTCTAGGGCTTGCCTTCTGTAACATACTAGACAGAAAAAAGGCTAACAGAGAAAAACAAAATTAGCTAAAAGCATTTGGGAAACTTATATAATCCAAATTGTTTCCACGATGTCCAAATGGTAAACCAAAGCTAAAGATATATAATTATGCATAATCAAGGAACCTAAAAAATATGGAATGCAAAGAATTTACTAACATGTAATATTTTATAAGACAGCCAATTTATTATATCAAAGATTAACATGAACCAAAACACACGACTATGGCTCCCTGTCAGTTCTGAATTATATCCATAGTGTTAAGAGACTAAGGACTAGTAAAATGGAGGGGAATATGGTTTGACTATTGAGTGTTTGCTAGTGGGCATGTCACAGACAAAGCAGTGAAAATATAAGAGATAAATGTACTAATACATGTTGTGTCTATATTAGCCTAATGAGCTAAAGAGAGATTTAAAGAAATGAAGATTGTAAACTCCAGGAAGCAGTCAAGTTAAACTAGTAGATTCAAGCAATGAGGTCTTGGTATACAACCTTAATTCTATATCTTGTTAGCTCACCCTATATCTTGTGCCTCACCCTAGCCTGATCTCGGCCAGGGTCATATGCTTTAATAACTTCCATGTGTATAGTGCTTTTAAACTTTTAAATCCTTTCACATCTATTTAAGCCATCTGATCCTCGCAACAACCCTGTGAGGTAGGCAGGTTGCCTCCTTTTAACAGCCGAGGAAACTGGTGTTAAGAGGTAAACTAAATTGTCGCACATCAGTGATGAAGCCAGGGTTAACTAGCTCTCTGGACTTGGCTACTTCCATTGCACCAGGCCACCACTCATGTTTCTGAAAGGCCTTTCAACTAGTGGAGAATCTTGGGAGAAGCAAGTATATTCCTACCCGTCTGCACCTTAATGGTCTATCCACTGTTTTTTTTTTCTGAAGACACAAGAAAGGAGCCAGGGTACCAGAAGGCAGCTGTTGGACCCGGACCTCAGAAGGACCTCAGAAGGACCCCTGCCAGAGAAGGAAATACAGCCTTGTGTGATCAACTAACTTTTGGTGTTTGAAATGAACCTCTGAAGAAACTTTTCAAGCCCTATCTGAAAAGCACCAGTTGCCTCTTCTACCGCTGTGGCCGAGTGTCTAACCACGACCTGCACAGCTCATTGGCAGGGTCCTGCTGAGCACTGGCCTCCTCGCCAATGGCAATCAGCCGGTCCAATTTTTCTTCCTCCCACTTTGAAAGTTCTCGTGCCAATCTCCTGTTTTCTGCCAACTTGGCTGCAATAGTCCTGGCCACTGACCACCTTCTTCACCTTGCCCACCTGGGAGGGGGCTCACTGGTCAAAGACCCACCCCCACCAGAAACAAAAGGAACTCTGGAGGAGGAGACTGGAGGCCGCCATGCCGAGGCCACCCCGGGAATGTTTCGGCCGGAGCTTGTGTAGGGGCTGGGCTCACCAGACACTCCCAGTCTGGTCATGGGGCTGCTCTGACAGGGAGCAGCTGCACCACTGAAAAGGTGGTGGGAGCTACTTTAGCTGGGATTCCTTGAGAGCACCCTGCACCCAAGGATTCATCCCAGGAGTCCTCAAGGTCACTGGTTTCTCTCATCTGGTCACTGATCCTCAGTTGACAATCCTCATCTGATTCCTTAACTGTTTTCAAGATAGGCTGATGATTTGCTGCCTGAGTCCTTTTTGGTCCCAGAATGCTGGTTCCCTCTTCCCCTGGGATGGCAGAGGCCGCCAAGTTCTGATCACAGTGCTGGGCCCAAGCAGCCTCCTCCATTAAGTTTTCTGTGTCAGTCACTATCTGATTTCCGAGAAGGTGATCCAACGTATCTATAAAAGGGACAGTGTGGTGGATCACCCATACTTGTGGCGTGGGCCACATAGACCTTTAAATATAATGCCTTCAGGACTTTGGACTTGGAGCGGCACTGATGCTCAGTGCAGCAGAAGCCTTCCTGCTGCATCTGCTTAGACACAGCCTGGTAGACGTCTGCATTGTGATGTATGGTCTGGAGGCACTGAATATACTGTGCCTTGCCTAGTATGGAGAGAAGCGTCTGTGTCTCCTGTCTGGACCACCGGATGCCCGCACTGCTATTGGAAGTGGCCATAGCGGACTGTGAAGGAAGGCTAGCTGGAGGAGGCTCCTGGCAGCAAGGTGCTGATCTGAAGTTGTGGGGAGGCTCTGTGTGCTCTGGTCTATCTCCAGGAGCCAGATGATTCTTCCCTCTCAAGGCTAATTGCTGAGAAGCCAGGTCCAAGGACTGCATTTCTGGCTTCTGCCAAGGATCTGCTTTACTTTCATTGCTGTATTTGAAATATTCCTTATTCTACTTTGTTTTGCTGCCAATCCAACAACCTCTTCATTTTCTGAGTAAGCAAAAACAGCTGGAGTAACTCTGTCACCTGCATCATTGGCAACCACATCAGCCCGGCCACCCTTATAGATGGCTGCACAGGCTGTTGTGCAGCCTAGGTGAACCCCGATGGCCGCCATGAGGTGGCAGAGATGGCGGTAGCAGTAATGAGTGGCCCCTGCACCACAACAGCGCCCGGCCCTAGATTTA
This sequence comes from Leucopleurus acutus, assembly GCF_964270905.1. Taxonomy (NCBI): domain Eukaryota; kingdom Metazoa; phylum Chordata; class Mammalia; order Artiodactyla; family Delphinidae; genus Leucopleurus; species Leucopleurus acutus. Next base: position 40,172,565 of record NC_139160.1, on the reverse strand, counting down.
TTAATACTATATTTTGGAGAATAGTCCTTGGAATTTCTAGTATGTGATAGATTATTTTGCGCTTGCTTACTAATGATTTATTTTCTTTTCCTCTTTGTTTGTATAGATATATGAAGTGTTTAGGATTAAAAAAAATATTTTTGAGTAAGTGTGAAAAATGATTAGATTTTGAAGCATGGAGCAGTTGAAATAAATGCAAGTAAGATAATAACCTCTTTTCTCAAACAAATCATACTACATTGGGTCCTGACAGTACAAAGAAACAAACTATTATTGGTGGGTAGCATTAAACATACCAATTCTGTATAAAAAGCTAATCTTAAATAGTAATATTGACATTTTGGATTAAATCAGTTTCACCTCTGAACCATCAACATTACTATTAGAACACACTGCAAAACGGGAAGCCAGGATAGCTGAGTACATGAAGATGCCTAGAAATCCTAGGCGTGTAGTAACTGCTGAAAATTCCTACTTACATATAGTGACATGACTGAACATTTACATGTAAGCAATATGAAAGACAGTTTTGCAATGACATAAAAGAATAACATTTTTATAATTAATAAAATTTAGAAAACAAAATGGAAAATTAAAAAATGTCATTATCGTATGCTAATAGAATTATAAACAAAATAATTTTTATTTGTTTTCACTTTTTAAAATATATTTTATTGTTATAACATTATGTTTAAACGGTAATTTAAGTTATAAGATTTGTGACTTACTTAATTACTCTTGCCTTAAAAAACAAATCCTGAATGTTATCCTACCACACAGTAATTATCTATGAACAAGATACGTTAGCTACAAACCAGATAGCCATCTCAGAGCACACTGGTTATAAGAAGAAAATTATTCTGATAAAGGAAAATTAAGATATCATATTTGAGGGAGAAAAACATGTAACATATCTTTCTTTTGAGTATAATTTGAAATTGTGAGCCAAATGTATTTTCTCAGTGTTGTCGTAATTTAATTGAATGCACTTTAAGTACAGTTAAATAAACACTGTTATATGTATAAGCTGTTTGAAGGGTACCTATAGAGTGGTCATGGGCAAATAATACAGAGAGGTGAATTATTATGCATATGCTTTCTAAGCATATTAAATCAACACATTGTCATAGTGAAGAATGTAGTCTTTAGATCTAAAATACATAGGTTTAACATATAGTCTCTAATACTCTCTACGTATATGGTTCAGTTCCCTCATATTTAAAAAGAGGGAAATGGACAGCTAATTTATAGCCATTTTAAGTATTAAATTTTATAAATAAACTATTAATAATGTTAACTACAATTAATGTTAAATCAGACAATCTTTTTATAACCAGGCTATTAATTGCTTAATTCTTTCTGTTTTTTCATTTGAGTTTACTTAAAGAGATCTGGGTACCATCTAAATGGAGTCCAGAATTCATGGAACATAGCATAATTAAGAGCTCATTTGTCATGGAGCTCTCCAAAAATAGCATTCAGTTTTCACTGTCAAATGCAAAAATCTGAAAATTGTTTGATATATACACATGCATGTGTTCAAATTGTTTAATTAAAAAGTTTTATACTGAGTTTACCATAAAATATAAATGTATACACAAAAGATGTTCAGAACAAATATGATGCTAGATAGAATTTTAGTTTGGTAAGTCAGCTTATCAAAGGCAGAAATGTTTATATATTGTACATGGTCAAAATGTAGTGGAAAACCATGCTGACAATAAATAATTCAAATGTATAGGGAATAAAAATCAGGTTTTTTTTTTTTTCAGTTAGCTTTATCCTTTTCCTCATAGAAAGTTAGCAGAGGTTCTATGGATTCCTCAAGATTTTAGAAGAAAAGTAACCATCTAGATCATCATAGAGCTTAAAAAAAAAAGCTGTTGAAAAAGCAAATTAATTAAGGACTTCATAAGTCTCTGGCCCTGGGTATAAAAATGTTGAAATTTCATTCTTAAATGAGTTCAAGACCGAGAAATTTGTAAAATCCATTAACCACACCCTTCACCACATTCATTAGTTGATTTCTTGATTCTTCATTTCACCATGAGCATTATTTAAATAGTAGAACCCATACTATTAAACATATTGTATATTTTTAAATTAGAACAAACTTTACTTACTGCTTTATAATTTATAAATGCATGTTTCAATCAGTAACTTATTTTTTTAATGAACACATAAAACAGTAAAATTTGGCTTAGTTAATATTTTAAATAAAAATATAACTTTTTAATTTTACTAAACAAGGCAAATTTCAGGGATTAACAGACCATTCTACTTTCTAGTAATAAAATAAATATTTCACCTTCTTTCACCAAAACAGCAGAACAAAACAGGGCACAGAAAATGTCTGTAACTAACATAGTAGCAGAATAGTTGCTGCTTTTAAGGTCAGTGCATTGTATAACCAAGTACTGAAATTCAGGATACCTTATTGTTGGAAGAAATGGTGCTTTATCTCATCACCTGCTTTACCTCTTTTATTTTCTTGCTTGTTTCCAAAGCTCCTGCACTGCATGAACTATTGTAATGTCACCAACCAAACGTTCTTGATTTTCTTCAGACTGTTGTTTTATTGAAATATCTCCCCAAATAGGGAGAGTGATTCCTACAAAGATAATTTATGTGGACAAGTTTCTATTCATTCTGAAAAATGTAGCTGGTGAAGAGTGTATGCTCAATTAGCATTTGTATTACTTAAGTAGATGGGGACTAATATCATTCATTTATATTCAGATAGTAATAATGATATGCACAGCCAGATATAACCATACATATTATATACTATATATGATGTATTGCATTTCAGTAATTCAAACATGGACTTACATTAAAACCTTTATTTTAATCTCACAATTGATGTGATTAGATGTTGAGTGATATTTTAATTGACATACTTTTAAACAGAGGGCTCAATATAAAATAAGCATTTACTTTACAATTTATGCCATCTTTCAATTTCTAGCAGAATTTCCTTTTTCTAGATAATAAAACCTTGTTTATATTTCAAATGTGTGTTTATAAAAAATTAATAAACCTCAATTAAATAGGGTCAGCAGACCAGAAGGGGGAACTCTTATGCCCTGCAAAGATAACATAATCCAACGGGAAGAAGAAGGACTCCTCTTTTTCCTGGAAACAACCCAGCCAATGAAAAGGTATAGACTCCTTTTTTACAGTAACCCCCCCCTCCCCCAACTTCCTTTTCTCTACTATAAGAGAGTTTTCCTTCCCTTGCTGTGCTGGGAAGTTGCACATGGCTCATCATGGTTGCAGACCCTGAATTGCAACTCTCTACTGATCCTGAATAAACCCATTTTTGCTAGAGAAATAACTGGCAGTCTATTTGTTTTAGGTCAACAACTTTATAGTGGCAGTAATGAAAAGGAAAATGAATGGTTTGTAAGAGCAAAGCTTGGTAGACTTGCCCTGATTGAGGGCACAAGCAGAGTGACAGATGGTTGACAGGATCACATTGTGTCTGCAAAGTCCATGTTGATGGCAATCATGGAATGTTTCATAGAAAATGGAGGAAGGAACTCTGGCCACCAATGACTTTAATTTTTGTCATTATTTTGCAGTGATAGATGAAATTCTGTGTTGTTTTTTTTTTTTTTCAGAATTGTCCTGGAATGAACGATCAAAGTAAGAATTGCAGTTAATCAGGTAAGTAATTAAAATTGTAATAACTATAATGATGAGATGATGATAATTACAATAATCTACTTATCCATCTATCTATGTGTGATTAGAGGAAAGAAGAGGCTTATGCCTATTCATTTAAGAAGCTGTCTTGGTTTATCTAAGAAAGGAAATATTCATTCTCTATGCAGAGAACATTGGGAAGGGAGCTTTTTATCACCACCTTTATAAAGGAGTGGATGTTTCAGAAACTGACACCCACTGGGTCATGACTTATTAGAAGTATAGAGGGTTCACTTTATTAGACATCAAGTATCATTTAAAACACACTACATTCCTCTCCCTCATTCTTCTTGCTCTTCTTGCTGCATGGATTAATAGGAATCAGGACATTTCCTTTCCAAGATGGAGTCATATGCTCTCTTTTCATTCTTCTCTCAATCAAGAACTGGTAAAGACTCTTACCCAAGTTATGAGCTGGGCAATCAAGACTAGGTAATAACTAAGCAGAAAGGACAGAGCATTTATCTCCCTATCTACTGCCAAGGCTAAGTGAGAGAGTCAAGCCCACAGCCTCATCCTAGGACCATGTGAACAGACTTGAAATTTGTTCAAAGACTCCATTATCTTGCTCTTTTGTTTCTGTAGACACAGCAGACAGTGCAAATCTCACACCTAAGATTTGCATAATATCATGAAAATATAATTTAGCCTTTGTCATAAAACATATTCTCCAATACATTTAGCTCCATACATGTACATTTTTTGTATACTCAGAAGTCAAAGAAGAGAAGGGGTGAGCACATCACAAAAATACTAGCAGGTGTCATTACTAAGTAGTTATTATTTTATTCCCACACCATAATAAACCCTTTAGATACATTTTCTTATTTAATCCACCCAACATTTCTAAATTAGCCTCTATAGTTACCCTTATTTATTGGATAAGGTTACAGAGCCTCAACATGGTTAAGTAATTCACTAAGATCTTGACAGGTGACAAATGGCAAAGTCAAGATTTCAAACCAGTCATTCTGATTCTGGAACTTAAATTCTCACACTATATTAAACATGGGCCAGTCTTTTTGGCTCAGTAACTCTGAGAAAGCAGCTGCTAAGTGAAGATCACAGAAGTTTCTCACTGTGATTCAAGAGATAACTTCTGTTCCTTCTGTAGTTTCCTTGCTGGCATGTGGAACCATGGACACCAGTGCAGATCTGAAAAAGTTTGCTTTTGATTGTGACTGTCATCTCCATGGGTGGATTGTGGCTACAGACAGTAAGGTGATAGATAACAAACATGACTAAGGGCATAGGTGTGTTTCCAGATTGGTCAGGAGGCATCACAGACAAAAAGAAGCCTTGACTAAAAGAGAAGGCTAGCAGATTGCTTCCTTACATCCCAGATAGCAGGGCCCCTCCTGTCTTAACTTTAGGTCCTGGCCACCCAGACAGGTTTCCCTGGATACAGGAGCTTCTCTGCTTAGAGAGATTGAATCATCAAGTGTGTCTGAATTTATTCAGACAAACTCAAAAAGACAAATGCTCTCTGAAAAATATGGAAGTTCCTATTTTTAAGAAAGTGAACACAAATAGTCTGATTTTTAATATATTATATATGACCAGATTTTATCTACTTTTAGTTATTTTATAGTGATATTAAATTCAATCTTAGGAAGATTGTAGTAGAAGTACCCACGTTCTAGTAACACATTTTTTGGCTTTGAAAAAGAATATTTGAAACAGATATTGTTTAACAAATCATTTTATAATATTACTATATCAGAAATCACCTGAAAATATAAGCACAATCTATTAATTTATCTTTCTAAAGAAGGAATGCAAATATGGAACTCAAGGAGTGTTACAATTGTTATTTTCAGAGTATCAAAACAGAAATCATGTATTTTCATTTTTTCTATTATTCATGGAACATAGAACACTGTCTTGCACATAAATTTTTCAGTATTCTTCGAGATAAATTTTCTTTCTCCTACTTCTGAGCAGGCAATGTAAAGAGTGAATCAATTATCATTTTTACCATTCTAACTTAAATACTTACTCAGTAATTCTACAATCTTTTATTTGGTTAAATTGGCCCTTATATAAAAGTACTTTCAATTTTGGAAAGAGAAAGATAGTTGACTAAGACTGCACTAAGCTGGGAATTCCTAGTCAAGACAGGCTAAAAGGGGAGAAATAATAAAGGAAGTCTAAGGGTCAGAAAAATGACTGTGGTCATAAATCTGGACCCTAAGGCAAGAGATTGACACCCCAAAGCAGTAACCAAAATGTCATGGGAAGCATAAGCTTGACCTGGTTTGCTGCAATGACTTCTTAGGGAATCTAATCTGTTGAACTGGAACAGGGTGGGGGGAGGCAGGAGAGTAGTATCAACAGTAGCTTCTAGGAAAAGACAAAATTTGGGTGTTATCTTTTGTTAGGAGCATTTCAACAGACCACAACTTGATGGAAACAGAGCTAAATAGAGCAGTTCATGTTATTATGATTCCAGGCACTAGATTGGTTCAGGAAGGGTTTGATTCTCAATGAGGAAAATGGAAAACAATTTTGAAACTTGTGGGAATTGATGTTAGGATAGTGCAGCTGGATGGATACTCCTACTCCTAACTCAGGCATGCCAAATACAGGGTGTCTGTGATCCTCCTCCTGTGGGTGGACCTGAAAAATGTCACATAAGCTAGTTGACCATCTGGGGTATAACGTGGAGGTGTTTCAAAAGTTAAATGATCCCCACTGTATGAAATGACATGTCAACCTCACACAGAGAATGCATCTGTTACTTGGGAACAGAAAGCATGTGTCCAGTATTAGAAAAAAAAAAGGTCCTAGGAAACCACATCACATATCTCAATACCTTGTGCTTTGCCTATACATTTTATTATATGTATATTTGTACTTATGAGTAAAGCTGGATACTCTAAAAAGATGTCTAATTTCTGAGATTCTGATTTGACAATTTGATGTTTCCTGCCAGTTCAATATAACATACTGCAACCAGCTGAAATAAGAGCTTGTAAGTCACTTCCACAATGAATCATGAACAGCTTTTTCATTTCCTTATAATCACTTCATGGCTTATTTTCACCTTTGTCTCCAATTTCATTGCTGGGGCAGATATATTCCCTATGTTCTATTTCTGTCATGATAGGAATGATGTATTATATTAAATTTTACACATTATATTACCAAGAAATTATGATTTAAAAATAGGTTATGTACTATGAAAATTGCAGTCACTTGCTTCTATTCTTTGAAAATAAATAGCGTGTATGTCTAATAACAAAATATCTAACAATGTCTAGAAAATCCAAGATAGACTGTTTCCTACCTTCCATTTCATCATTTTCATGTTCACCCACTCCCTGTTCTGTGTTCTTGTGGTGCACTGGCCATGTTACAATTCTTATGGTCATGTTCTCTCCATCCACAGGGTTGTTGTACATGTAGAATAGACTTATCCATCTGGAATGTCTCTCACCTCTTACCCTGCTTCATTTCTTAGACTTCAGTTCAAGCACTGTTTCATACAGAAAATCTTCTTGAACCACCCATGTTAGTTTTGAACATAATTTATTCCTGTTATGTACCCTCACAGAATCCGATGACCTGATTTCATAACCCATATTGCAGTTTTATTTGCTAACTAGTTTATTCAACATTTATTGAGTATTTTCTACCACATACTGTGCTAAGCAATAGGGGTAAACCAGTGAACAAATTAAACACAATAATTTTATGTGTATTTTCATGATTATTTGATTAGTTATTGACTTTCTCACTATATTGTTTCTTAAGAGTAATTGGAACTTTATTTAAGAGCAAAAGATTGGATCATGTTCAGTTACCCTTGTTCTTCTTCACTAAGTTCATATGTTTAACAAATTAATGTATTAATTTCATTAAATCTAATTATATATAATGGAAATTCTCAACTAGCCAACTTAATTATCTCTTTGTTTAATTTAATAAAACTATCAGACTTTAAAATTTTTCTTTTGGACAACTGGAAGGTGACCATCTATCTTAGTATTTCTCGAATTTATTTGAACAAAATAGTTAGCTGAGGCAGGGAGATCACAAGAAAATCATTCTTCCTCCTTCTCAGACTGCAAAAACTATGACTAAAAGAAAATAAAATTCAATCTAAAGGATGTAGGATAAAATAATAATAATTAAAGGAGAAATCAGTGAAATTAAAAACAAGAAATCAATTTAAAAATCGTAGAACATAAAGATGGCTCTGTAAAAAGAGCAATAAAATCATAAGCCTCTATCCTGGGTACCCAAGACAAGAGAAGACATAACTACTAATATAAGAAATGAAAGGGGTCTATCAATACAGATCACATGGACAAAAAATAGTAAAGGAATATTATGAACAACACTATGCTCACAAGTTTGAGATGGAACAATTTCTTCAAAGACACAATCTACTAAAACTTACAGAAGAAGAAATAGACAATCTAAATAGGACTATATATATTAAAGAAGTTGTACTAATAATTGATAACATTACAAAAAAGAAAGCACCAGTCTTGGATGAGTTCACAGGTGAACTCTAACCAAACACTTAAATAAGTAATTATACTAATTTCCAACAATATCATCCAGAAGATAAAAGTAGAAGGAATACTTACTAACCCATTCTTTGAGATCAGCATTACCCTAATACCAAAACCAAAGACAGTACATGCAAAGAAAGCTAAAGACCAATACCTTTCATAAACACAAATGCAAAACTCCTCAGCAATATAGCAGAAAATTAAACCTGCAATATATAGAAAGAATTATACACTATAATTATGTGGGATTTATTTCAGGTGTTCAAGCAGGTTCAATTTCTGAAAATCAATTAATGTAATCCATCACATCAACAAGAATAGACAACTAAATCAATGGCCCAGAATAGAGAGCCCAGAAATAGATCCACAAAAATATTTTCAACTGATCTTTGACAAATGACCAAAGGCAAATTCAATGAAGAAAGGATACATTTTTCAATAAATGCTGTTTGACATCCACAGGCAAAAATGTAAATCTAAAAATAGACCTTCAGAAAAAATATGAAATGGATCAAAATACATATACTAAAGTCTAACACATTGACAACAACAAATTCTGGTGAGGATGTAACAGAAATTATCATTAATTGCTGGAGGGGTTGTAAAATGGTTCTTTGGAAGTCAGTTTGGCGATTTCTCACAAAACTAAACATGATTTTATAATATGATCCAGCAATCACACTCCTTGGTATTTACCCAAATAAGTTGAAAATTTACCTCCACATAATCTGCACAAAGATGTGTATAGCCCTTTTATTCATAATTACCAAAACTTGGAAGAAACCAGGATATCATTCAGTATGCCAACTGATAAATATACTGCTGTGTATTCATAAAGAAATATTATTCAGCGCTAAAATGTATCTGTCAAGACATGAAAAGACATGGAGAGACCTTAAAAGCATATCACTGAGTAAAAGAAGCCAATCTGAAAAGGCTGCATACTGTACAACTCCAGCCATAGCTGGAAAAGATAAAACTATGGAAACAGTAAAAATATAGGGGCTGCCAGGAGTTTGTGGGGGAGAAGGGATAAAGGTAGGGCTCAGGGAATTTTTAGGGCATTTAAACCATTGTGCATAAAACTATAATGGTGGACATATGTTGTCATATGTTTGTTAAAACCCAAATATCATACAACACCAGAAGTAAACGCTAGTGTAAACTATGAAGTTTGGTGGTAATTATGTATCAATGTTGGCCCATCAAATGTAAAAAGTGTACCTATCTCATGTGGGATGTTGACAGTAAGAAAGTCTATGATTGTGCGGGGGAAGGTGACATATGTGAATTCAATTTTGCTATAAATCTAAAACTGCTCTAAATAATAAATTCTATTTTAAAAAATTGACTGATATATTTTAACTGGAACAATAAAAAATTTAATGCACTTAGGTTAGAAATGAGTAGTGTGAATTACCTGTATTTAAACTATAATACACACATGCTTTAACAGCCACATATTAGATAATTTTAAAGACAAAACATTACTGATACAAACATGAATTACAATACAATAATTTTTACCATAAAGACTTCAGCAATCTAAAGTTATACTAATAAGGCAAAAGTCAATAATATTTGCATGCCAAAAATTAAAAAAATAATAATAACCAGCACAAAACACCAGTGGCAGAGATGTTAACAAAGCAAGATTCCTACAGTTATTGGAGTTTTCAAGTATCTTTATGTATAAATAACTAGCAAAGCTTTGCAATGTTGTCAAGCATTGAGCAGCCTTCCACACCTTAGGATGTATCAAAGTATAGACTTAAATTAACCCTAAACTTCTATGAATATCAAATTTCAGTGATTTGGCATAATGTGCTTATTATACAACTAATAAATAGCAGTTTGTCATTTATGGAAGTGAATATCATTATTTGTAATCTGTACATTCCCTTGTGAGAAGCAAGAGGAAAAGCTAACTTTGTTTTTTTTAACATAAATCACTGGAGTACACTTAGTGGTAAAATTATAGATAGACTATTCTGACTCACTTATTCAGCCTAACCAAATCTTACTAAACAATTAGATTCTGGAATTAGGAATTATGATACTTTACATAGTAATCCATTAAACAAGCCAGTTAAAACAAGGAGTAGCATGGTAGTGGTGTTTTGAACATACATGCAGTCGGTTTTGCTCGTTTTTTAAGTTCCAAAGTTTAGCTCTTGTCTCTTCCTTATAGTAGTCATGCCTCAGTGATTCTCAGAAATGTAAACAGGCACAACAGGAAGAGATTTATGTGAACATCCTTCTTTCATGCAGCTCAGCCCTGTCCTGGTTGGTTCCCCAAAATAAATCTCATCAGTTTCAAAATGCTGCCAATATACACAACGTTATATAAGTTTGACTCCATCCTCCTTACCCAATTCTCAGTTTCCTATCTCAAAATTAACTTATTTATTTATTTACATCTTTATTGGAGTATAATTGCTTTACAATGGTGGGTTAGTTTCTGCTTTATAACAAAGTGAATCAGATATACATATACATATGTTCCCATATCTCTTCCCTCTTGTGTCTCCCTAACTTCCACCCTCCCTAACCCACCCCTCTAGGTGGTCACAAAGCACCGAGGTCATCTCCCTGTTCTATGTGGCTGCTTCCCACTAGCTATCTATTTTACGTTTGGTAATGTATATATGTCCATGCCTTTCTCTCACTTTGTCACAGCTTACCCTTCCCCTCCCCATATCCTCAAGTCCATTCTCTAGTAGGTGTGTCTTTATTCCTGTCTTACCCCTAGGTTCTTCATGACATTTTTCTTTTCTTAGATTCCATATATATGTATTAGCATATGGTATTTGTCTTTCTCTTTCTGACTTACTTCACTCTGTATGACAGACTCTAGGTCCATCAATACAAATAACTCTATTTCGTTTCTTTCTATGGCTGAGTAATATTCCATTGTATATATGTGCCACATTTTCTTTATCAAGTCAACTGATGATGGATACTTAGGTTGCTTCCATCTCCTGGCTATTGTAAATAGAGCTGCAATGAACATTTTGGTACATGACCCTTTTTGAATTATGGTTTTCTCAGGGTATATGCCCAGTAGTGGGATTGCTGGGTCATATGGTAGCTCTATTTTTAGTTTTTTAAGGAACCTCCATACTGTTCACAATAGTGGCTGTACCAATTCACATTCCCACCAGCAGTGCAAGAGGGTTCCCTTTTCTAAACACTCTCTCCAGAATTTATTGTTTCTAGATTTTGTGATGATGGCCATTCTGACCGGTGTCAGATGATATCCTATTGTAGTTTTGATTTTTATTTCTCTAATGATTAATGATGTTGAGCATTCTTTCATGTGTTTGTTGGCAAACTGTATATCTTCTTCAGAGAAATGTCTGTTTAGGTCTTCTGCCCATTTTGGGATTGGGTTGTTTCTTTTTTTCTTATTAAGCTGCATGAGCTGCTTCTAAATTTTGGAGATTAATCCCTTGTCAGTTGCTTCATTTGCAAATATTTTCTCCCATTCTTAGAGTTGTCTTTTGGTCTTGCTTATGGTTTCCTTTGCTGTGCAAAAACTTTGAAGTTTCATTAGGTCCCATTTGTTTATTTTTGTTTTTATTTCCATTACTCTAGGAGGTCAAACTCTAGTGGGTCAGAAAGGATCTTGCTGTGATTTATGTCATAGAGTGTTCTGCCTATGTTTTCCACTGAGAGTTTGATAGTTTCTGGCTTTACATTTAGGTCTTTAATCTGTTTTGAGCTTATTTTTGTGTATGGTGTTAGGGAGTATTCTAATCTCATACTTTTACATGTAACTGTCCAGATTTCCAAGCATCACTTATTGAAGAGGCTGTCCTTTCTCCACTGTACATTCCTGCCTCCTTTATCAAAGATAAGGTGACCATATATGCATGGGTTTATCTCTGGGCTTTCTATCCTGTTCCATTGATCTATATTTCTGTTTTTGTGCCAGTACTATACTGTCTTGATTACTGTAGCTTTGTAGTATAGTCTGAACTCAAGGAGCCTGATTCCTCCAGCTCCGTTTCTCGTTCTCAAGATTGCTTTGGCTATTTGGGGTCTTTTGTGTTTCCAAACAAATTGTGAAATTTTTTCTTCTAGTTCTGTGAAAAATGCCAGTGGTATTTTATAGGGATTGCATTGAATCTGTAGATTTCTTAGGGTACTAGAGTCATTTTCACAATGTTGATACTTCCAATTCAAGAATGTGGTATATCTCTCCATCTATTTTTATCATCTTTAATTTCTTTCATCAGTGTCTTATAATTTTCTGCTTACAGGTCTTTTGTCTCCTTAGGTAGGTTTATTCCTAGATATTTTATTCTTTTTATTGCCATGGTAAGTGGGAGTGTTTTTTTAATTTCACTTTCAGATTTTTCATCATTTTCTCATCATTTTTCATCATTTCAACATTTTTCATCATTTTTCATCATCATTTTTCATCATTTCAACATTTTTCATGTTAATTTTGTACCCTGCTACTTTAAGAAATTAATTGATTAGCGCTCATAGTTTTCTGGTAGCACCTTTAGGATTCTCTATGTATAGTATCATGTCATCTGCAGCTTTACTTTTTTTCTGATTTGGATTCCTTTTATTTCCTTTTCTTCTCTTATTTGTGGGTAAAACTTCCAAAACTATGTTGAATAAGAGTGGTGAGAGTGGCCAACCTTGTCTTGTTCCTGATCTTAGTGGAAATGGTTTCAGTGTTTCACCATTGAGGACAATGTTGACTGTGGGTTTGTCATATATGGCCTTTATTATGTTGAGGAAAATTCCCTCTATGTGTACTTTCTGCAGGCTTTTTATCATAAATGGGTGTTGAATTTTGTCGAAAGTTTTCTATGCTTCTATTGAGATGATCATATGGGTTTTTCTCCTTCAATTTGTTAATATGGTGTATCACGTTGATTGATTTGCATATATTGAAGAATCCTTGCATTCCTGAATAAACCATACTTGTTCATGGTGTATGATCCTTTTAATGTGCTGTTGGATTCTGTTTGCTAGTATTTTGTTGAGGATTTTTGCATCTATGTTCATCAGTGATATTGGCCTGTAGTTTTCTTTCTTTGTGACATCCTTGTCTGGTTTTGGTATCAGGGTGACGGTGGCCTCATAGAATGAGTTTGGGAGTGTTCCTCTCTCTGCTAAATTTTGGAAGAATTTGAGAAGGATAGGTGTTAGCTCTTCTCTAAATGTTTGACAGAATTCATCTGTGAAGCCATCTAGTCCTGTGTTTTTGTTTGTTGGAAGATTTTTAATCACAGTTTCAATTTCAGTGCTTGTGATTGGTCTGTTCATATTTTCTATTTCTTCCTGATTCAGTCTTGGCAGGTTGTGTATTTCTAAGAATTTGTCCATTTCTTCCAGGTTGTCCATTTTATTGGCATAGAGTTGCTTGTAGTAATCTCTCATGATCTTTTGTATTTCTACAGTGTCAGTTATTACTTCTCCTTTCTCATTTCTAATTCTATTGATTTGAGTCTTCTCCCTTTTTTTCTTGATGAGTCTGCCTAATGGTTTGTCAATTTTGTTTATCTTCTCAGAGAAACAGCTTTTAGTTTTATTGATCTTTGCTATCATTTCCTTCATTTCTTTTTCATTTATTTCTGATCTGATCTTTATGATTTCTTTCCTTCTGCTCACTTTGGGGGTTTTTATTCTTCGTTCTCTAATTGCTTTAGGTGCAAGGTTAGGTTGTTTATTTGAGATGTTTCCTGTTTCTTAAGGTAGGATTGTATTGCTATAAACTTCCCTCTTAGAACTGCATTTTCTGCATCCCATAGGTTTGGGGTCGTCATGTCTTCATTGTCATTTGTTTCTAGGTATTTTTTGATTTCCTCTTTGATTTCTTCAGTTATCACTTCATTATTAAGTGGTGTATTGTTTAGCCTCCACATGTTTGTATTTTTTACAGATCTTTTCCTGTAATTGATATCTAGTCTCATGGTGTTGTGGTCAGAAAAGATACTTGATACAATTTCAATTTTCTTAAATTTACCAAGGCTTGATTTTTGACCCAAGATATGATCTATCCTGGAGAATGTTCCATGAGCACTTGAGAAAAATGTGTATTCTGTTGTTTTCCGATGGAATGTCCTATAAATATCAATTAAGTCCATCTTATTTACTGTATCATTTAAAGCTTGTGTTTCCTTATTTATTTTCATTTTGAATGGTCTGTCCATTGGTGAAAGTGGGGTGTTAAAGTCCCCTACTATGAATGTGTTACTGTTGATTTCCCCTTTTATGGCTGTTAGTATTTGCCTTATGTATTGAGGTGCTCCTATGTTGGGTGCATAAATATTTACAACTGTTATATCTTCTTCTTGAGTCAATCCCTTGATCATTATGTAGTGTCCTTCTTTGTCTCTTTTAATAGTGTTTATTTTAAAGTCTATTTTATCTGATATGAGAATTGCTACTCCAGCTTTCTTTTGGTTTCCATTTGCATGGAATATCTTTTTCCATCCCCTTACTTTCAGTATGTGTCCCTAGGTCTGAAGTGGATCTCTTGTAGACAGCATATATATGAGTCTTTTTTATGTATCCATTCAGCCAGTCTGTGACTTTTGGTGGGAACATTTAATCCATTTACATTTAAGGTAATTATCAATATACATGTTCCTATTCCCATTTTCTTAATTGTTTTGGGTTTTTTATTGTAGATCTTTTCCTTGTCTTGTGTTTCTTGCCTAGAGAAGTTCCTTTATCATTTGTTTTAAAGCTGGTTTGGTGGTGCTGAACTCTCTCAGCTTTTGCTTGTCTGTAAAGGTTTTAATTTCTCCGTCAAATCTGAATGAGATCCTTGCTGGGTAGAGCAATCTTGGTTGTAGGTTTTTCTCCTTCATCACTTTAAATATGTCCTGTCAGTCCCTTCTTTCTTGCAGAGTTTCTGCTGAGAGTTCAGCTGTTAACCTTATGGGGATTCCCTTGTGTGTTATTTGTTGTCTTTCCCTTGCTGCTTTTAATATGTTTTCTTTGTATTTAATTTTTGACAGTTTGATTAATATGTGCCTTGGTATGTTTCTCCTTGGATTTACACTGTATGGGACTCTCTGTGTTTCCTGACTTGATTAACTATTTCCTGTCCCATATTAGGGAAATTTTCAACTATAATCTCTTCAAATATTTTCTCAGTCTCTTTCTTTTTCTTTTCTTCTTCTGGGACCCTTATAATTTGAATGTTGGTGCATTTAATGTTGTCCCAGAGGTCTCTGAGACTGTCTTCTGTTCTTTTCATTCTTTTTCTTTAGTCTGCTCTGCAGTAGTTATTTCCACTATTTTATCTTCCAGGTCACTTATCCATTCCTCTGCCTCAGTTATTCTGCTATTGATCCCTTGTAGAGTATTTTTAATTTCATTTATTGTGTTGTTCATTGTTGCCTGTTTCATCTTTAGTTCTTCTAGGTCCTTGTTAACCATTGCTTGCATTTTCTTTATTTTATTTCCAAGATTTTGGATCATCTTTACTACCATTATTATGAATTCTTTTTCAGGTAGACTGCCTATTTCCTCTTCATTTCTTAGGTCTGGTGGGCTTTTATCTTGCTCCTTCATCTGCTGTGAGTTTTTCTGTCTTCTCATTTTGCTTATCTTACTGTGTTTGTGGTCTTCTTTTTGCAGGCTGCAGGTTCGTAGTTCCCGTTGTTTTTGGTGTCTGTCCCCAGTGGCTTAAGTTGGTTCAGCTGGTTGTGTAGGCTTCCTGGTGGAGGGGACTAGTGCCTGTGTTCTGGTGGATGAGGCTGGATCTTGTCTTTCTGGTGGGCAGGTCCATGTCTGGTGGTACGTTTTGGGGGTGCCTGTGGCCTTATTATGATTTTAGGCAGCCTCTCTGCTAATGGGTGGGGTTGTGCTCCTGTCTTGCTAGTTGTTTGGCATAGGGTGTACAGCACTGTAGCTTGCTGGTCGTTGAGTGAAGTTGAGTCTTGGTGTTGAGATGGAGATCTCTGGGAGACTTTCACCATTTGATATTATGTGCAGCTGGTAGACCTCTTGTGGACCAGTGTCCTGAAGTTGGCTCTCCCACCTCAGAGGCACAGCGCTGACTCCTGGCTGCAGCACCAAGAGACTTTTATCCGCATGGCTCAGAATAAAAAGGAGAAACAGTAGAAAGAAAGAAAGAAAGAAAGAAAGAAAGAGGATAAAATAATATAATATAAAGTAAGGTAAAATAAAATAAAGTTATTAAAATAAAAAGTAATTATTAAGAAAAAAAATTTTAAGTAAAAAACAAACAAGCAAAAAAACCCAGACGGACAGAACTGTATGACAAATGTTGAAAGCAAAACTATAGAGACAAAATCTCCCACAGAAGCATACACATACTCACTCACAAAAACAGGAAAATGGGGGCTTCCCTGGTGGCACAGTGGTTGAGAGTTCACCTGCTGATGCAGGGGACATGGGTTCGGGCCCCAGTCTGGGAAGATCTCACATACTGCAGAGCGGCTAGGCTCATGAGCCATGGCCTGTGAGCCTGCACGTTCAGAGCCTGTGCTCTGCAATTGGAGAGGCCACAACAGTAAGAGGCCCGCGTACCGCAAAAAAAAAAGAGGAAAAGGGGAAAAAAATAATAAATCTTGCTCTCAAAGTCCACCTCCTCAATTTGGGATGATTCGTTTTCTATTCATGTATTCCACAGATGCAGGGTACATCAAGTTAATTGTGGAGCTTTATTCTGCTGCTCCTGAGGCTGCTGGGAGATGTTTCCCTTTCTCTTCTTTGTTAGCACAGCTCTGGGGGTTCAGCTTTGAATTTGGCCCCACCTCTGTGTGTAAGTCGCTGGAGGGCTTTTCTTCTTCGCTCAGACAGGACGGGCTTAAAGGAGCAGTTGATTCGGGGGCTCTGGCTCACTCAGGCCGTGGGAGGGAGGGGGATGGATGCGGGGAGAGCCTGCGGTGGCAGAGGCTGGCGGAATGTTGCACCAGCCTGAGGCGCGCCGTGCGTTCTCCTGGGGAAGTTGTCCCTGGATCCCGGCACCCTGGCAGTGGCGGGCTGCACAGGGTCCCCGGTAGGGAGGTGTGGATAGTGAACTGTGCTCGCACACAGGCTTCTTGGTGGCGGCAGCATCAGCCTTAGCGTCTCATGCCTTTCTCTGGGGTCTGCGCTGTTAGCCACGGCTCACACCTGTAACTGGAGTTGCTTTAAACAGTGCTCTTAATCCCCTCTCCTCATGCACCAGGAAACAAAGAGGGAAGAACTATTCTCTTGCCTCTTTGGCAGGTCCAGACTTTTCCCTGACTCCCTACTGGCTAGCCATCGTGCACTAACACCCTGCAGGCTGTGATCACGCTGCCAGTCCTCTCCCTGGGATCAGGCCGAAGGCCAAGCCTCAGCTCCCAGCCCTGCCCGCCCTGGCGGGTGAGCAGACAAGCCTCTCGGGCTGGTGAGTGCTGGTCGGCACTGATCCTCTGTGCGGGAATCTCTCCGCTTTGCCCTCCACACCCTAGTGGCTGTGCTCTCCGCCCGGGCTCCGAAGCTTCCCCCTCTCTGCCACTTGCAGTCTCCACCCGCGAAGGGGCTTCTAGTTTGTGGAAACCTTTCCTCCTTCACGACTCCCTCCCACTGGTGCAGGTCCCGTCCCTATTCTTTTGTCTCTGTTTCTTCTTTTTTTCTTTTGCCCTACCCAGGTTAGTGGGGAATTTCTTGCCTTTTGGGAGGTCTGAGGTCTTCTGCCAGCATTCAGTAGGTGTTCTGTAGCAGTTGTTCCATGTGTAGATGTATTTCCTGATGTATCTGTGGGGAGGAAGGTGATCTCTGCATCTTACTCTTCCGCCATCTTCCCCCTCTCTCCCCAAAATTAACTTATTTTTAACTTTACTTTAAAAATGTTTACAAACCCTTATTTTTAGTTCTGCTTATTTTATTCTTGTTACAATTCCTTGTACGAAATTCATTACAAATATTAATAGATTCATATGGACTTGCATTAGTCCCCAGCACCAATCTCCAGCAAATTGTTCAAATTATCAAGTTTTAGTTTTTTCATCTGTAAATTGGGCCTAATAAGGATTGTTGTGTTGATTAAATGGGGCTATATATGGAAAACATCAATCACAATATCTGACACATATGTTCTCCATGTGCTGGGAATGTTCACAACTTCTGCTATTTGAGTATTGTGGCACACTTATAGCTCACATATGGCTGTACAAACTGAAGTAACCCAGTATATTTTCTAAATAAATATGTGCACCCAGTACCTCCACAAGAAATATGTGTATAATATTTCTAGAATGTAGAATAACCATATGTATTTTGGAAAAACCAAACCAAACCTGGTATACAAATCTGAAGCACATGACTTTTCATACACATGACATAGAAAATAGCAACTCAAAGCAAATTTACAAATTAAAACGTTGACTTTATATAAAGAGATAGCAAAACGTTCGATATTATACAATTAGACAAATTACAAAATATTTGATATATTACAGTATGGTGCTTCTTTTATTCACATGGAAGTGTTTTTAAAACTCCACAAGTTCCATCTCCCTAAATAAATATATGCAATATATTTTTAATCACAAAATATATGACTGATAAATGAGAAAGTGTTATTTTTGTAACCTTGAAGATTAATCAGTTGTTTATCAATTAGGATATAAAGAGTAATTCAAGAGAAGAAGGTCAAGATGGTGGATTAGGAGGACATGGAGTTCATCTCTCCTCACAAATCCATCAAAAATACATCTATGAATGGGACAATTCTTACAGGACACCAGCAGAATACTAATAGGGGACCTTGGACACCTTGGACAAGAAATATCCCCATGTAACTGGGTAGAATGAAAGAAAGAAGGGAAAAAGAAGAGGAAAGGGAGCAGGTTGGGACCAGTGCCCCTGGAGTGGGGAGATGAAGGAGAGGAGAAGTTCTTGCATCTGGGAGAGCCCCCTCACCAGCAGGGAGATCAGTTGGGACAGAAAGGGAGCTTCAGGGGCTATTGGAGGAGAGTGCAGCAACTGGTCTGTGGCAAGCAGGACAGAGTGAGACCTACACAGATGGTTCATTACACTGACCTGGACACCCCAGCCTGATACATGTGTGCACCAGTATGGACAGGGACTGGGTACTGGAAAGTGGAGTTTGGAGAGCAAATCTGTGAAGACAATGGCCTTTGGCTATGAGGAGATAGCCTGAGGGGATGGGAGTAAGGAAATCCATAGAAGCAAAGTGCCATTGGTAAGTGACATGCAAGGGGTGGGACCACCATTGCAGCCTCTCTCCTCACCCTCTGGTCCCTTCCTCCCCAGGCACTAAGAAGGGACCCCATCAGGGAAGACTTTCTCATGCCTGTGGCTGCTGGCTCCCCTACATGCCCATCACTGCTGGGGGTCCCACAACGATGGCCACTGCATGCCTCTGCATGCTTTCTTCACCAGGTTAGACTCGTGCTCCAGGGCAGCCTTGGGGGAAGACCCCTGTGGGTGACCCCCCACACAGAGATGGGGCTGAAACCACAGCTGAGCCCCAGAGGCCATGCAACTAAGGAAGAAAAGCTGAAATCTCTCCTCACAGCTGTGCAAATTGACACCCCCTTGACTGGCTTTGTAAACTTAGCACATATAGAACATCTGAACAGACAACGAGTTCTCACACAGCTGAGACAGGCCTAGATTTAGCATTTGTAGACTATGTGGGCACATACACATGGGGAATGGGCCAGTCCAGAGTCTGAGCTTCCCCCATAGCACCCACAGTGTGTTCAGATCCATGATTACTGTAATCTTGGGACTTGACTTCAGTGTATCTATTCTGGTGGCCTGGTGAAACAACATCTAAAAGACAACAGGGCCAATTGCCAGCATACCCACAGTTAAGGTAGGGCCAAGAGCAGTGCCAACAACAGTGTAATCTGAGAGCTCAATGGGTGAAAGGTGACACAACAGAGAACACCCAGAGTTGAACAGCTCTAGAAGAGGAATACTCAGTGGCTTCCCTCTCGGTGGGAGTGCTCCAATCCCTTGAACTGCAAATCAGAAACACAGCTAAGAAACAGATCTGGGAGCCTCTACTCCAACAACTAGGGAGCAGACCCCACCTCTGACAGAGCAGTGACAAACACAAAGGAAAGGCCCTGCTCAATATCCAGTGCAGGCTCTGGTCACCACAACAAAAATTATTAAACCCATGCAGACTACACAGGGATGTTCCCACATAATAGAGCACTCCAAGACAGTCTGAGGGTCAGGCATCAGGAGGAAAAACCCCCAGAGCATTTAGCCTTGAAGGCCAGCAGTGTTTGAGTGCAGGAGCTCCACAGGGCTGGGGGAAATGGAGACTACACTCTTGGAGGGCACACACAAGATCTCACTTGCATGGGACCCAGCAGAAAGCAGTACCTCCAAGGGAACCTGGGCTACACCTACCTAGGGGTCTTAGAGGGATGCCTGGGGAGTCAAAGGTCAATTGTCAGTCACAGTGAGGGCAAGGACACAGGTAGCAGATGCCCCAGGGAATATTGATTGAACTGAGATCAGCCAGAGGTGCACATTTTAGCACCAAGACTCAGACTCATGGAACAAGCTGCAGTCCCCAGAGCTGGAAAGACTCAGAGCAAACAACCACCAAGATGAGAACACAACCCCACCCATCAGAAGACAGGCTGCTGAAAGTTGTACTGAGCTCACAACCACCACAAAACACACTCCATGACAGGGTCATGACAATCAGAGGGACAGGTCCAGCTCCACCCACCAGAAGGCGGGCACCAGGATGTCCCACCAGAAAGCCTCCACAAACACCAAACCAAACTCACCCACCAAGGGGCAGACACCAGAAGCAAGAGGAACTATGATCCTGCAGCCTGTGGAAAGGAGGTTACAAACACAGAAAGTTAGACAAATTGAGATGACAGAGAAATATGTTGCAAAGCAAGGAACAAGATAAAAACCCACAGGAACAACTAAGTGAAGAAGAGATAGGCAATCTATCGAAAAAAGAACTCAGAGTAATGATAGTAAAGATGATCTAAAATCTCGGAAAATGCATGGAGGCACAGATCTAAAAGATACAAGAAATGTTTAACAAGGAGCTAGAAGATTTAAAGAACAAACAGAGATGAAAAATACAATAACTGAAATGAAATACTCTAAAAGGAATCAATAGCAGAATAACTGAGGCAGAAAAATGAATAAGTGAGCTGGAAGACACAGTGGTGGAAATCACTGTCACAGAACAGAATAAAGAAAAAAGAATGAAAAAAAATGAGGACAGTCTCGGAGACCTCTGGGACAATATTATGTGCGCCATCATTCATATTATTGTGGTCCCTGAAGGAGAAGAGAAAGAGAAAGAGCCTGTAAAAATATTTGAAGATATTATAGCCCAAAACTTCCCTAATGTGAGAAAGGAAACATTCACTCAAGTCCAGGAAGCACAGAGAATCCCATATAGGATGAATCCAAGGAGGAACACACTGAGACACATATTAATCAAACTGACAAAAATAAAGACAAAAAATAAATTAATTAAAAGTAACAAGGGAAGGGCAACAAATAATATACAAGGGAATCCAGATAAGGTTCAGCTGATTTTTTAGCAGAAACTCTGCAGGCCAAAATAGAGTGGCACAATACATTTCAAGTGATGAAAGGGAAAAACCTACAACCAAGGATACTTTACCTAACAAAGCTCTCATTCAGATTCGACAGAGAAATCAAAAGCTTTACAGACAAGCAAAAGCTAAGAGAATTCATCACCACCAAACCAGCTTTACAACAAATACTGAAGGAATTTCTCTAGGTGGGAAACAGAAGAAAAGAGACCAAAAGAGGAAGGGAAGAAAAAAGACCTCCAAAAAAAAACCCCCAAACAATTAAGAAAATGGCAATAGGCACACACATATTGAAAATTACCTTAAAGGTAAATGGATGAAATACTCTAACCAAAAGACATAGATTAACTGAATGGATACAAAGACAAGACCCATATATATGCTGTCTAGAAGAGACCTACTTTAGACCTAGGGACACCTACAGACTGAAAGTGAGGGGATGGAACGAGATATTCCATGCAAATGGAAATCAAAAGAAAGCTGGAGTAGCAATACTCATATCAGACAAAATAGACTTTAAAATAAAGACTGTAACAAGAGACAAGGAAGGACACTACATAATGATCAAGCAATCAATCTAAGAAGAAGATATAAAAATTGTAAATATATATGCAGCCAAGGTAGGAGCACCTCAATATATAAGGTAAATGTTAACAGCCGTAAAAGGGGAAATCAAAAATAACACGATAATAGTGAGAGCTTTAACACCCCATCAACTGACAGATCATTGAGACAGAAAATTAATAAGGAAACACAAACCTTAAAAGACACATTAGACCATATAGACTTAGTTGAGATCTATAGGACATTCCATTCCAAAGAAGCATAATATACTTTCTTCTCAACTGCACATGGAATATTCTCCAAGATAGATCACATCTTGGGTCACAGGTAAAGGCTTCATAAATTTAACACAATTGAAATTATACTGAGCACTTTTTCAACCACAATGCTATGAGATTAGAAATCAATTACAGGAAAAAGAAAACTTTAAAAAACACAAACATATGGAGACTAAACAATATGTTACTGAACAACGAGTGGATCACTGAACAAATCAAAAAGGAAATCAAAAAATACCTAGAAGCAAACAAGAATGAAAACACAGTGATCCAAAACCTATGGGATGCAAGAAAAGAGTTCTAAGAGGGAAGTTTATAACAATGCATTCTTACCTCAGGAAACAAGAAAAATCTCAAATAAACAACCTAGCCTTACACATAGAGCAACTAGAGAAAGAACAAACAAAAGCTAAAGTTAGTAGAAGGAAAGAAACCATAAGGGTCAGAGTGGAAACAAATAAAATAGAAAGGAAAAAAAAAATAGCAAAGATCAATGAAACTAAAAGCTTGTTCTTTGGGAAGATAAACAAAATCAATAAAACTTTAGCCAGACTCATCAAAATATATATATATATATAAAACTCAAATTAATAAAATTTAGAAATGAAAAAATAAGTTGCAGCTGACACCACAGAAATACAAAGGATCATAAGAGACTACTACAAGCAAATCTATTCCAATAAAATGGACAACCTAGAAGAAATGGAAGAATACTTTGAAAGGCACAACATTCTAAGGCTGAAGCAGGAAGACATAGAAAATATGAACACACCAACCACAAGTACTGAAATTGAAATTGTGATTAAAAATCTTCCAACAAACAAAAGTCAAGAACCAGAGTTCACAGGTGAATTCTATCAAACATTTATAGAAGAATTAACACCAATCCTTCTCAATCTATTCCAAAATATTGCAGAGGAAGGAACTCTCTCAAGCTCATTCTATGAGGCCACCATCACCCTGACATAAAACCCAGACAAAGATATCACAAAAAAAGAAAATTACAAGCCAATATCACTGATGAATATAGATGCAAAAATCCTTAACAAAATACTAGCAAACTGAATCCAACAACACATTAAAAGATCACACACCCTGATCAAGTGGGATTTATCCCAGGGATGCAAAGATTTTTCAATATCTACAAATCAATCATTATGATATACCACATCAACAAACTGAAGAATAAAAACCATATCATCATCTCAGTATATACAGAAAAGGCTTTTGACAAAAATCAACACCGATTTATGATAAAAACTCTCCAGAAAGTGGGCATAGAGGGCACCTACCTCAACATAATAAAGGCCATATTCAACAAAACAAACAGCAAACATCATTCTCAATGGTCAAAAACTGAAAGCATTTCCTCTAAGATCAGGAACAAGACAAGGATGTCCACACTCACCACTTTTATTCAACATAGTTTTGGAAGTCCTACCCACAGCCATCAGAGATGAAAAAGAAATAAAAGGAATCCAAATTGGAAAAGAAGAAGTAAAACTGTCACTGTTTGCAGATGACATAATATTATACATAGAAAATTCTAAAGAGGCTATGAACAAACTACTAGAGCTCATCAATGAATTTGGTAAAGTTGCAGGATACAAAATTAATGCACCTAAATCACTTGCATACCTACACACTAACAGTGAAACATCAAAAGTAGAAATTAAGGAAACAATCCAATTTACTATCACATCGAAAAGAATTAAATACCTACAAATTAACCTACTTAAGGAGGCAAAATACCTGTACTCAGAAAACTTAAAGATAATGATGGAAGAAATCAAAGACGATGTAAACAGAAGAAGAGACATACCATATTTTTGTGTTAGAAGAATCAATATTGTCAAAATGACTAAACTAACCAAAGTAATCTACAAGTTCAATGCTACCCTTATCAAATTACCAATGGTATTTTTCACAGAATTAGAACAAAAATTTTTACAATTTGTATGGAGATACAAAAGACCCCAAATAGCCAAGGCAATCTTGAGAGAGAAAAACGGATCTGGAGAAATCAGACTCCCTGACCTCAGACTATACTACAAAGCTACAGTAGTATAGTACTGTGTGGTACTGGCACAAAAAAAGAAATATAGATCAGTGGAACAGGATAGAAAGCCCAGAGAAAAACCCATGCACCTATGGTCACCTGATCTATAACAAAGGAGACCAGAATATACAGTGGAGAAAATACAGCCTCTTCAATAAGTGGTGCTGGGAAAACTGGAGAGCTACATGTAAATGAATGAAATTAGAACATACCCTAACCCCAGACACAAAAATAAACTCAAAATAATTAAAGACCTAAATGTAAGCCTGGATAGTATATAACTCTTAAAGGGAAATAGGCAGAACACTCTGATGTAAATTGCAGCAAACTCTTTTTCAATCCACCTCCTAGATTAGTGAACATGAAAATAAAACAGAAAAATGGGACCTAATTAAACTTAAACACTTTTGCACAGAAAAGGAAAGCAATCATAAAAAGGAAAAAAAAAAAAAAACACACAGACTGGGAAAAAATATTTACAAATGAAGTGATCGACAACAGATTAATCTATAAAATACACAAATAGCTCATGCAGCTCAGTATCAAAAAAACAAACAACCCAATCAAAACAAAATGGGCAGAAGATCTAAATAGACATACAGATGGCCAAGAGGAACATGAAAAGATGCTCAATATCACTAATTATTAGAGAAATGCAAATCAAAACTACAATGAGTTATCACCTCACACCAGTTAGAATGGTCATCATCAAAAAATCTACAAATAATAAATGCTGGAGGGGGTGTGGAGAAAGGGAACCCTCCTACACTGTTGGTGGGAATGTAAATTGGTACAGCCACTATGGAGAACAGTATGGAGATTCCTTAAAAAAACTAAAGATAAAGCTACCTTATGATCCAGTATTCCCACTCCTTAGCATATATACGGAGAAAGCCATACTTTGAAAGGATACATCACCTCAATGTTCACTGCAGCACTATTTACAATATCCAGGGCATGGAAGCAACCTAAATATCCACTGACAGAGGAATGGATAAAGAAGATGTGGTACGTATATACAATGCAATATTACTCAACCATAAAAAAAAATGAAATAATGTCATTTGCAGTGACAGGGATAGACTTTGAGATTGTCATACTGCGTGAAATAAGTCAGACAAAGACAAATATCATATGATATATGTCAGATATCATATGTGGAATCTAAAAAAATGGTACAAATGAATGTATTTACAAAACAGAAATGTCACAGATGTAGAAAACAAACTTATGGTTACCAAAGAGGAAGGGGAGGATGGACAAATTGGAAAATTGGGATTTACATATACACACTACTATATATAAAATAGATAACTAATAAAAACCTACTGCATAGAACAGGAAACTCTATTCAATACTCTGTCATGACCCATACAGGGATAGAATCTAAAAAAGAGTGGATATATGTATAACTGATTCACTTTGTTGTACAGCAGAAACTAACACAACATTGTAAATCACCTATACTCCAATTAAAAAAATAATTTAAATAAAGAGGAATTCAAAATTTAAGAGATAGAAAGATGACAAATGAGATTAACCAAAGTTAAATTCAATTATACTGACATTTTACAGATATGATGTTGTGCTTAACACTGATTATTGCTGGAATAAGTACTGACCTTTCACCTTTTCAAATGTTTAACAATAAACGATATACTATATGTTATTTCACATTAAACCAATTTATGGGCAACTCTCAGGGTGAGGATCATTGCATTGGCTTCATTGATGGAGAATTTGAGATTGAAAGGTTTCATTGCTTGGGCGTAAAGATGTAGCTGAGACAAGACCCAACGCCAAGTCTTGGAATTTTATTTCCAGAATCTTCTACTACGTTAGAGAGAGATTGAAATAAATGCAACAACAAATTTTTAATTATCTTTTATCCCTCCCAATGAAATCAGGAAATATTTAATTAATTGAACCTACAGTTAAATGTTAAAGCTTTGGATCTCATAAATATCCAAATACATATGCTACATATAATTAAATATCATTTTTAAGTATTAGTCCTAACAAAAACAAATATTTTCTAAATAAAATGTGTCTGTTAGATTGTTTCTACCAGTTTTCTTATATATATAATTCATTGACTTGTTTGTGTCCTCATGTTATTCAATAGTTTTTGTATATATACTATGTGCTTATTTGAAAAGTGAATATACAAATCCATTTGTAATATAGTATAGAATGAAATATGAGCCTAAGTTTTTCAGTTTCGTATTATCTATTTCAATATTTAATCTTGGGCAAAATTTGATAAAATCATTTTGTAAAATTGTGATTTCTCTAAAACAATTCCTAAACTAAAAATATTATACTGAATATATACAAATATATATGATTTTTGACCATGTTTTATCTACAAAAATGCAATTTATATGTGTGTATGTATTTATATACACATAAACTTTTAAAATGGAAATAAATTTTCAAGGATAGAAACAAAAATTATATAAGCAATTTTGTTAGTGTTGCCAACTAAAGAATGTCACTCACCATCAGATTCTACAGGAATGAAGTCACTAGCCAATGCAGTTGCTGGCCTTTTACATATCCTGAAAGGAGTTCAGGGATGAGATCAGGAATGAGGCACTCTGTGCTCTGGGAAAATCTGGCTGGACAGGACTTTGGATAGTTAGGTATTTTCAGGAGAAAATTTTAGGAAACCAAT
This sequence comes from Leucopleurus acutus, assembly GCF_964270905.1. Lineage (NCBI taxonomy): Eukaryota > Metazoa > Chordata > Mammalia > Artiodactyla > Delphinidae > Leucopleurus > Leucopleurus acutus. Next base: position 40,145,206 of record NC_139160.1, on the reverse strand, counting down.
TTCTTGCATCTTCTCATACCTAGAAAAGCACTATAATCACTTAATGGAGACATCTGCTCTTGTGACTAGCAGCAACCTTTTACTGAGATGTATGCTTCATTGCATGTACCCCATTTACCAAAGTCATATAAATACACTGACCTCCTCCGCTAACTCTTCGGAGCAATTCCTCAGAGCTATCTGAGTGTCTGTCTCCCAGGCTATAGTCCTCAGTCAACCCCAAATAAAACTGAACTCACAGCTCTCATTTTATACATTTTTTGTTTTTCCTTTTTTTCAGTCAACAGTGTCCATTTTCAAATGTAGCAATATCTAGTTCATATTAGTTAAAAACTACTAACAAACTTAAAGGTTGTGCTGCAAAATGAATACAATATTTATGATAAACTCTAATGTAAATGTCAGTCACATGTTTCAGAAATGCTGACCAAAATCTCACGATCATTTCATAATTTGTATTTGTGAGATGGCAGCTTCTGTCTGAATTTCTGCTACTATTAGGAAGTAAATAATTAATGATAAGATGTGTAGTTATGCTCAAGTTTTCTTCCAAATGACAGTATCAGCTTTTAAAGTGTACTCTCATCAGGAAGAAAACCCTGAGTTACATTGTTTGGGACCCTTACATGGAAATTGGGAATATTTGGAAAAGGAAAATTAAATTTCAATTATTTATGAGTAAACCTGCATAGATACACTTGATTAAAAAAAGCATACTCTGAAAATGTTCAGAATAAACTCTTTAAATTTCCATGCAAAGCTCTTAGCAGATGTTTTCCCATGAAACTCTTCTCTCTATGGTAAATTTCATATCTTTCATTATCTGAAACTTTTACACTTTTTCTTAAAACTTATAAAAAATTAGGACTTAAAAGTCTTCATTTAAAAACAGTATATTCTGTGGAGTCTCAAAGTCCATAAACATAAAATTTTTAACTATTATGGAGACATTTAACAAATAGCAGCAATGTATTATGAGTTTTCTGAGGAAGTAAACTATAAAGAGGAAATCATGATCACAGTCCCATAGCCGAAAAAATAGCAAGTTGAATTTATTGCAATTCTTCCTATAAATTCATTTCCTCTCATAATTGTCATTTGTGAATGCATTTATTAGCATATAAATTTAGATGATGATGATGATTATGATGACAATTTAAAAAAAATTGTAAATAATACATATTAAATTGTAAAAAACTAATAAAAATTAAATGTAAATTTATTGTTGTCACCTGTGCTCATAACATTTTATCCAAAATTGGAAATTTATAAGTCATTCTAGTTCAAACTTTTTATATTTTGATGAAATAAAAAATGCAGCCTAGAGTGATTAAGTGATATGTCCAATGTTCTTACAAGTACTTATTGTTTACATATCAGTTAGAGTAGCATTCAGTGCAGACATAGATTAAATGGGTTCCTAAACATAAGAATTTATTTAAGTTCCTGTATCTCAAAGACATTGCAGACATTAAATACTTTTATAGTGTTCTACTCTTTCTTTCTAGTGCCTGTTGACAACTGAAACAGAACACATTCAGTTAGCCAATAAACCCTGAGTTCTTTCTAAGAGTCTAGCAGTGAATGAAATATATGTTGGCCATTAAGAATGTGGGCTCTGGAATGAGACTGCTTGTCTTCAAATCTCAGCTCTCTTACTTTCTAGCATGAGATAGTATATATATGGTTAGAATTTTGGATGTCAGAACCAGACTGTCTGGATGTGAATATCAGCTTCACAATTTATTAGCTGTGTAGCCTAGAGCAATTTACAAAATCCTCTGTACATAAATTTTTCTCTTTTGACAAAATGGAAAATATAGTAGTACCCACTTCATATAGTTTCTTATTCACTTAAAATTAGTTAATGTGTATAAATCCCTTAGAACAGTACCTAACTCCACCCGTCCACCTCAATAACTATACGCTAGTTTCAGTAATATCTATCAGACACGTAAGACACTTAGTACAATGCCTGGCAAATATTTAGTGCTCATTAAACATTAGCTCTTGTTATTTCATTTACTTTAAAACAAATAAGTGCTTATCATGAGTCAGGAAACTTGTGGATCCTTGGGATACCTTAGTAAACCAAATATTTCCACTTTTCTGCTAACATTTATTAGTGAAAATAGAAATTACACAAAAAGCTTAATTTAAAAGCAAATAATAAGTTAGAGTGTGATAAGGGATACAGGTAAAAAGCATGTAGAGAAGGGCAAGGGGGTTGAGAGAGTCAGGGAAATGGTACAGGTTGCAATATTAAATACACTGCTCAAAGGAGTCCTAGTGACATGGTAACATTTGTGCAAACCCAGATGTGAGCCTTGTAGATATTTGGGGGAAAAGCATTCAAGACAGAGGCTTTCTGGTAAAAAGTGCCTGCTACAAAGTGCCTGCTCACTCTATGTCAACAATGTGGAAAGAAGGCCAGTATGGTTGAAGGAGAGTGAGCAGAATAGAAACAATCAGGACTGGATTAAAAGATGTGACTGGGAGAAATCAAGCAGGACCTTACAGGATCTTGTAGGTTTTGCTTTTGTGAAGTGAGAATCACTGCACAGTTTTGAGCAGAATAGTGATATGATCTGAATTGCATTTTAAATGGACCCCTTTGACTTCTGTATTAAGGAGAGATTCTCAGATGTCAAGGATAGAAGTTGGGAGATGTGCTAGGAGACTATTGAAGAAATCCAGGCTAGAGACATTGACTGTTCCAACCACAGATGTGCTGGAATAGGGGAGTTGGAAAGAATTAGTCAGGTTCTGGATATATTTTGAAAGTAGAGACCATAGGATTCTCAAACAGATTTGATATAGCAGAATAAGGGATGTCAAGAATGATCTGTGATTTTTTGGTCTAACACCTCTATTGGTACAGTTGTCATTGATTGAGAAGGAAAGACTGTGAGAAGTGTAGGTTTATGGGGGGGGGACTAGAAATTCAATTTTAGACCTGAAAAGATTTAAATGTCTATTAGTCATCCAACTGGAGATGTCAAGCAGGCAATGTAATATACCTGCGAGTCTGGAGTTCATGAGAGAGTTCTGAGATGGAAATTTAACAGATAATAAAAATCAGGAGAGTAGACAAGACTGGAAAATGTTATAGCTATTGAAAATAAGGGAGTCAAAGTCTGAGCCCTGGGACAATTTAAACCGAAGAGATTTTGGAGTAAAGGAAGAACCACCATGAAAGATGGAGAATGAATGGCCTGTAAAATAGGAGGGAAACTGAGGTTTTGGTGCCATGAAAGCCAAAGGAAGAACATGCAGTAAGGGGGATTAGGAATCAACTATGTCAAATATTGGTGATGAAAGCACTAATCAAGTTGAGCACTGAAATTTGAAAGTATGTTTAGCAATATTGTGGACAGAAGTGACTTTAACAAAAACATTCAATGTTGTGATTTTAACAAGAATATGGACAGTAAACAAAGACAACTCTTTTGAGATGGTTTGCTATGAAAGGGAGTAAATAAGTGGAGTAGTAATTGATGGACAAAGAAGCAAAAAAGATGGACTGTAAGGATGGGAGAAATAATGGGTTATTTCTATGCTGTCAGGAATGTTAGAATAGAAAGTGTAAATGGCATGATGTAGAAAAGAGGGAAGGTTTACAGACACACATAATCAAGTAGGTGGTAGGATACAGGATCCCATGTGTAAACAGAGAATTGTCCTTAGATAGGAGAAGGTAGGAAGATAGAGCTCATGAATGTAGAGGTGAGTAGGTGGATGAATGCAGTTTGGTGGTTCTAGAAGATTTCTTCAAATTACCTTAATTTTCTTCAGTTATGTAGGCAGTAATACCATCATCTGAGAATGCAGATCATCTGAGGCATATTGGAGGTTTCAGGAAAAAGGAAAACATGTAAAATAGTCATCTGAAGGAGTGAAAAAATGAGTAAGGAATGTAGAATATGACGGCCTGACAGCAGCAAAGTCCTGTTGTTGCTCACTCAGCTGAATGAGTATGGTGCAAAGATGGTGGGTTACATGTAACCATCACTGTGGTTCTACAACAGAGTGAGAGATGGGCAAGGGAAGTCAAGGTTTTCAGGCAGGAGTGATTATAGTGATTAACAATGAAATATAAAGTGAGTTAAGAGGGGAATCCAGACTTGAAGAGGTTTAGAAGATGAAAACATGGTAGTATCAATGTTCCAGGAGGTGTGGAAGGATTACTGGATTCAGAAACAAAAAGATAAAAAGTAATTGGTCAGAGAATGGAACACATGACACTGACATTATGGAGTGTGTGTTGAATTATTGGAAATATCAAGATCTTGGTAATGACCATGGAAGTCAGAGGCTGAGGTAATGGTGGAAAACAAGTTCATGAGAGAAAAGAATTTCAAGAACTGAAATAACAGGGAATTGGAAAAATAATTTATGTTTACTTTGAAAACACCATGACTTAAAAGAGAAGTAGTACTGAAGAGAACCAGGAAATATTTTTAGCAATATTACTCTTTACTATCTCAAACTTCTATGAAATTTTGAATCTGGAAGAAATGATGATACCTTGGGATTTACATTTATATTCTCAAACAATGATAATCAGATTTGAATAAAATAAAACTATTAAGACTGGGTATACTGAATACATATTATTGACATTTTGTTAGTTATCAGGAATACTGGGGAAAATGTGACCAGAGTGAAAAATCTCCCAAAGTAGATTCAGCACACTTGATGAAAAATAAATCTAAGAAATATATATTTTTATTTAAAGTTGAATTTATGAATACTAATAAAATCCTTTCCTTTCAAGTAATAAAATTTCCTAAAAGAAGAGTTATTTCATTCTATATAAATGGGCAATTAATGAATAAAAGTAAATCAAGAAGGCTTGATAACTGTAGTTAAAATTCATTGCAAGCTACAATAAAGAATTGCATCGGGCTTCCCTGGAGGCGCAGTGGTTGAGAGTCTGCCTGCTGATGCAGGGGATGCGGGTTCGTGCCCCAGTCCTGGGAGGATCCCACGTGCCGTGGAGCGGCTGGACCCGTGAGCCATGGCTGCTGGGCCTGCGCGTCTGGAGCCTGTGCTCCGCAGCAGGAGAGGCCACAACAGTGAGAGGCCTGTGTACCGCAAAAAAAAAAAAAAAAAAAAGAATTGCATCAAACAGTAAAGTTGCATATGAACGTACTGTAGCATAAATGGCTTCATTTTGTATAAAATCTGTAAGAGATTTATACTGATTTGAGTACAGAACTAACGAAATTCTCCTTGGAGATTTCAGCATCAAATAATAAAGATACTCCGAAGCATAAATTTCAAAACCTAGTTCAATTGGCACTTGTGCACTGCATTTTAGATACAAAAATATTTGTGGCTAGTGAAGTGAGAAACATGACAGTAATGCTTGGGATATATATTTTTATTTCAGTAATTCTTTTGAACTCTGTAATGCTATTAATATTATGTAGAATCTTTTGACCAAAAGCAGCTTAAAAGATACTGTCCTTGAGTGTTTATAAAATGTTACATATAAATTCCATTTTATTGTTTTATTAACATCAATAACAACAGAAAATTTCAGTAAATAACTCATTTCAGATGTGTAGGTTTTAATGAAATGTCATTCCTTGCTGTACCAATCCTGCCTTCTTTCCTGAAACATAACAGGATTGAACCTGTATTTGCTGAACAATGAAAGAAGAGGGACTATTGTCAGTAGTTGTTTCTGATAGACTTTCCCCAAGACCTAGATTTACCATAAGCCTTATAGTGCCCTGCCAAGTTCCATCAAAGATCTGGTTCCCACCACCTCTGATATCATCACCTACAGCTCTTTTCTCTCTCTGTTCTAGGCACACTCCCATGACCTTCCAAATATTTGTTCACATGTGACCTGTTAAGTGATATAATTGGCCACAATAATCTGACATTATAAAATCTGTCTCTAACTTTTTTTTTTTTTTTTTTTTTGGCAGTACATGGGCCTCTCACTGTTGTGGCCTCTCCCATTGCGGAGCACAGGCTCTGGACACGCAGGCTCAGCGGCCATGGCTCACGGGCCCAGCCGCTCCACGGCATGTGGGATCTTCCTGGACCGGGGCACGAACCTGTGTCCCCTGCATCAGCAGGTGGACTCTCAACCACTGTGCCACCAGGGAAGCCCTCTAACATTTCTTAATCTCTCTCCCGCTTTTTTTTTTTCTACTTAGTGCCCATTACTAGCAACTTACTACAAATTTAATTTCTCTTGTTTATTTTCATTCCTCTCCACTAGAATGTAGGTTCTTTGAGATACAAAGTGTTTGTTCGATGTGAACATCAATTACCCAAATTTTAGAAGAGTGTCTATCATGTAAAAATCAATAAGAAGTATTGAATTATTGAATATCAAAATTCTATAATCATTCTGAAGTTGAGTTTTCAGAATCATATTCTTTGGAAGATCTTAGAAATTATTTAATCTTATCTTTATACTTTTAAAAATAGAAAAAAACTTTTGAACTTTTAAAGTTTACCCTAGTCCAGGGAACTGAAAAAATTTCCCATGGTCAGCCAGAAAGTTAAAGACACAATAAGTACTAAATAACAGCTCCCATTCCCTTCAGGTAAAACTGATTTCAGGCTCCTCTGTTGCTTCACTGCTTGATAACAATGCCTACCTACTTTGGTAGGCTTCTACAAAATAACATAATCCATTCCACTAGACACAGTTGTTTCAGGAGTGGTTACATGCCAATCAAGATGAAGTTTAGGATGGCTGCTAGGAAAGCACAGACAATAGTATTTTCTCCCGCTGGATATTTATAAAGCAATGTGTAGATTTGATTGCTACTGCTAGGTGCTAGGCCATCCTATCACCCTGAGAGTAATTTCTCTGACAAATTAAATGTCATAGCAGAAAGACAAAGATACTGTTTCCTGAGATAACAATGAGCCAATGGATCACCAAATTTTGAATTCTGTCCTATACATGGACTTCTACTTATATGAGCTCATAGGTTTTCTTTTTATTAAGAGAAAAGAAAAGAAGATTTTTCCTATATTCTTGGCACTTTTCTGTCCTGTCTTCCCCAATTCAGATTCTGGAAACTTCAGAAACCATGAAAGATGGAGTGTATAACTACTCATCAGGAAACAGAAGAAGGCAAACCTATGCCATTCCTAACTCCTGACTGCTAGTGGCTCACCTACAGTAGATCAGATGGGAGAGGGGAGTTACTTCCAGTTCAGTGTGTGTGTGTGTGTGTGTGTATGTGTGCATGTGCATGTGTGTGTGTGCTGTGATTTATTTCAGTGGCCTGGACAAAATAATTATTGATGTGAGGTTCTTACACTACCTAAGACTAACTAGAGAATTTATAAAAACCTCTCTAAATTAGCAGCCAGGAACATTAGCAGGCATTAAAATCAGAAATGCAGAAATATAAAAGTGCTAAGAGATACAGGAATCAAAGACTCAGATTTATGAAGGTAATAGTCCCACCAAATAGATTTAAATTGACAGTAAATTTGCTGTGTGAATGTTTAATGTGTCATTATTTAGGTAAGTTTTCCAAGGAAAAAAGAAAAATAAATAATAAGTGGCAAAAATCAATTTTGTAAATACTCTATTTTCTTTAATCCACCCCACACACACACATATCTTAGAAGCCCAACCCCTTCAGCAGAAAGCTTTATAAAACACATTGTCATCTGAAAGGCTCTGACGATTCAATGAGTAAAGACACCTAATCTTTCTTTTTTTTTTTTTCCGGTATGTGGCCCTCTCACTGTTGTGGCCTCTTCCGTTGTGGGGCACAGGCTCCAGATGTGCAGGCTCAGTGGCCATGGCTCACAGGCCTAGCCGCTCCACAGCATGAGGGATCTTCCTGGACTGGGGCACGAACCCGTGTCCCCTGCATTGGCAGGCGGACTCTCAACCACTGAGCCACCAGGGAAGCCCACCTCATCTTTCTTTAATGTAATCTTTTCTAAAAGTTTTGACAAAAGTACATTTTTTTTCCCATAGAATATTTACCATCTTTGAGGTCATCAGTAGACCACAGAACAGGATTTGAAAAAGTTACAGGCAATTTCCTCAGCTAACTGTTTGCACATGACTTAATGTTGTCATATTACTCAATGTTCGATTACAGACTCCATTCTCTGAAATCAGGTAGTTTATGACCTCATTGGATATAGAAATCTGAGCATATCCCTTTTGACTTTTTTCTCTAAAGCTTTCTCAAGAAGTTAGTTACAATGTAAAGCCTGTTATTCATCCTGTCAATGTCTAAATTCAGAAACATACAGAAAATTGATGACAACCTCAAATTAGTCTTAATATACATATTATGCTTTGGGGAATCAATGTAGATGTAAATTCCTATAATCTTCATATATAAACCTCAATATCATCAGGAAACAAATGTACAGGTAATGTTGCAGTTTTAACTGGTTTCCATATAGCTTGGTCCCCTTTGACCTATTTTCAATTTTCTTACAAATTCTCTTATTTCTCATTTTTTCTTTGTTTTGCTAATGTTCCGTATTATTATTATAATAAAATCATTTTATATTTTCAGAAGAGTTGGAAAAATTGTATAATGAGTTCCTATTTACTCTTAGTTTCTCCTAAAGTTTACATCTTATGTAAACAATAGTACACTTATCACAACTCAGAAGTTGCTTAGAATTGGTATAATATTGTGAACTAAATAAAGCTTTAATTCAGAATTCACTAGTTTTTTCACTAATTTTCTTATATTCTGTGTTCCAACATTTACTATATACCATGTTCTATGTTGCTTTTTCATCTTAGTGTTCTCCAGTTTTGCATTTTCAATGTTTGTTTATTTTTCATGGGCTCGACACATTTGAAGTGTACTCTTCAAATATTTTGTACAATGTCCCCCAGTTTGGGTTTGTCTGCTATTTTCTCATGATTAACTGGATTAATGGATTTTGAGGGAAGAATACCATAGAAGTGAAATATCCATCTCATCACATCATCCCCATTCCTTTCTTTAATCCTAGCTTCCCTCAGTACTACTCTCACAAGCTTGATTTCTGAACTTGCTCTTGTTACAAGAACATCAACATATTCCAACTTCAGTAGGTATACTTTCCATGGATAAGGCTAGTATCTGGAATTAACACATTCTACCATTAACATCATGGTGCTTATTTGACCGGCATGACTTGAGACAATTTATAGTAAAACAATGTCATGATTTCTAACAGTATTTTGTAAGGATTCATGTTAGTCACTGATTTAATGTATCTAAGACTTACTTTCCCCTTTCCCATTACAGAAAACTGCAGATTTTATATAAAAATCTCAAAAAAGGATTGTGTTTAATTATGAACCCAAATGATTGACATAAATTGGTAAATTCCCTTGAAAACCTAGACAACTCTTATTTAATATAAAAGTTTCATAATAAAAAATGAATTCAATGCCATATATTTTAATAATTGCTTCTCAAAATTTTTGAGCTAAATTAGAAAATCTATAATCAAGTGGGTAAAATGCAAAAGTGCTATGATTCCAGTTAAGTTTCCTCCAAAAGTTATTTTGAATATTATGCTATATTGAGACTGATTGAAAGATAATAACTACTTCTCATTAAGTCAAATTAGATATAATGGGGAACCACTTATCCTTCTATTACTTACAATTTTTCTTTTTTTTTTTTGAATTCTCACATGTACATAGATATACACTTCTTTTCTGACTTGAAAGACATTTCGAAAATATAGTAATGTATTATACATGTTCATCACTTTAGTTAAATGATGAAATATTTAATCATGTAACCTTTTGTAATGTGGGAGATGGCTAATTTCAATACATAAGTACAGAAAAAAAATTAAAAGGTAGGTTATATAAAATTTAGATACAATTCTCCAACTTGTATATAAAAGGAAGTATAAGCTGTTAAGACAAACCGATATTACTCTTTAAAAAGAGTGATTCATATGTATCTATTTTCTAAGATAAAATGTTAACTTTTATTTTGTAATTTACATATTTAATATAAATGCTATACCTAGAGTTCTGTAATCTTGTTGGAGATCTCACTTTAGGCTTTTTTGCTAATAGTTTTCTTAATGAGCTTCAGGTAGAATTAACTCGTTCAATTTATTTTTTAAAGTGAGATAGCATTGTTCACATGACATTTTAAATATTACCTCTCTTCTTACAGATAACTTGAAGCTTTAATTTAAATTGTTTGATTGTGATGATGTGAATTGTAATTTTTCTAAATGGAAGTTATTTCCTGTTCATTCATTAACTTTTTTAACATAGCAATTATGATTCTTCTTATGATTCTTCTTATTGCTGTGACAGTGGCAATAAAAAATGAAAAGAAGGAAACTGTGGTAGAGGAAGGGGAAAAGGAGAGATGTGGAAGAAAGAGAGAGAGAAGAGCTATGTTTTAAAAAGATAGGGGGAAATGTGTGATTTGGTTAGACTATGAATCTCAATTCATAATACACAAAATGCACCTTTTTATTCATGTTACACAAGTATAGATTTCCAACCAGTCAGTTGTTGCATGGAGTAGGACAGAAATACATAAATGTAAATGACACACTCTGTAAAGCAAATAATAATATTAGCAACAATATATTTGTCACCTATATTTTTGATTTTAGAAAGAACAGCTATTCTTTTTTTTATTGAGACATAATTAGCATATAGCATTATATTAGTTTCAGGTATATAGCATAATGATTCAATATATGTATATGTTGCAAAAGATAACCACAATAAATCTAGTTAATGTTTATCAGCACACATAGCAATATATTTTTTTTTCTTGTGAAGAGAAGTTTTAAAATCTACTCTCTTAGCAATTTTCAAATATATGATAAAGTATTATTAACTGTAGTTGCCATGCTCTACATTACAACTCCAGGACTTATTTATTTTATAACTGGAAGTTTATATGTTTTGACTGCCTTTGTCCACTTCACTATTCAAATAGAATAAAATAGAATACAGTAGACTAGAAGAAAATAGGCTAATCTTATTGTGGTTTGTTTGTTTTTGTTTTTTTTTATAGTGGTTGTTGCATATATATATATATATATATATATGTATCATCTTTCCTTAATTTCTTCATATTCAACTTTTTGATATGCTCTAACTTTTAGAGTAAACAACACTAAATAAAAATAAGCAGTTACCTTGTCAACATGGTCAGTGTAGTTGCATAATTTATGTTCATGGGCATACCTTATCTATTGCAAACTGAATGGTTGCCAAATGCTCCTAAATCATTACAATTTAATATATAACCCCTACTTCACTTTCCTCAGTAGAATATTTACCATAATAGGAAGAGTGAAAAGTGAACACTTAATAATTAATCCAAGACTTTTTAGGTAAGACAAAATGGAAATAAAAATTTGAATGGCTTATTTGAATAATTCAAAATATGACTACAATATGCTTTAAGCAAGCATATTATTATACAGGCAGTCTATTCTGAATGTTTTTCACAGTTCATAGTAGATTTAAAATGAAAAAAATATTTTAAAAACCCAGAAACCTTAATAGCTATGTCTCTCTGTTTCTGTACACAGCCAATTTATTCTAGACATAAACCAAATAAACCCAAAGACATATATATACATACATATATATGTTTTCCACAGCTTGTAGCATATTCTACCATGTTTTGTAATGATATAAAAATTATCATTAACTAACATGCCTTAGCAAGAAATTTATGTCTTCTTTGTCTTTCTTTTCAAAATAAAATGGTAGGTCACTATCACTAAAACAATAGTACTTTTATCAACCTAAAAATTATTACCAGCTTTGCTTTAAGTCCTTGGGTCAGTTTATTTGGATATTCTCAACATTTACTAAATTCATCTTAGAATTATTAGATTAGAAGACTCAATAATAAATGTGAGTACAATTCTCTGACAAAAACAACTCATTTTTTTTGAGTGCTTAATATATTCTGTTTTGGGACTTCCTTGGTCGTGCAGTAGTTAAGAATCTGCCTGCCAACACAGGGGACAAGGGTTCAAGCCTTAGTCCAGTAATATTTCACATGCCACAGAGCAGCTAAGCCCATGTGCCATAACTACTGAGCCTGTGTGCCATAACTACTGAAGCCTGCACACCTAGAGCCTGTGCTCTGCAACAAGAGAAGCCACCACAATGAGAAGCCTGTGCACCACAAGGAAGAGCAGCCCCTGCTTGCATTACTAGAGAAAGCCGGTGCGCAGCAATGAGGTCCCAATGCAGCCAAAAAATAAAAATAAATAAATTTATATATAAAAAACATTTATATATATTCTGTTTTATTCTGTCTTTTTTGGTAAAGTTCTCTGATTAATTGTTGAATTCCTGTTTTGCTTTCTCTTATAGATAGAGCATAAATATTGTCTGAAAACAATTCTCTGTTACTGGTTAATTTTATATCTGAGCTCAACACAGAATTCTATTCTATCAAGTTTCCAATACAATACATTTTTTATTGATCAATGACTTTAACAGAAATAAATCTGCCTCCTTACCACTAAAAAGAATAACAGAACAGTAAACAAGTAGAACTAAATGAAGAATTCAATCAGATGCCACATTAACAAAACTGTAATGACAGGTCCCTCTTCTGTAAACAAGTACATATAATACAAATTATATAAAATATAAAGTGTCAGGCTCTTGAATTTGCCATTGTTATTTTCTCTGACTGTGATTAATAAGAAATACTTTTGGCAAATATAATCAGTACATACCATGTTTGTTTCAATTCTATTTACTTGTCAGTCTCAGTAAGAAATTAATAATTTGTATTTACAATCTTTAAATGTTGAAATAATTTAGCACAATGAGAGAAATAATGTATATGATTTAAATTAAATTCAATGAAAGCTCTTTTGCAGTCACAGATTGGAAAAAATTAAATGCTTCCTTTCAGTCCTAATCCAACCTGATACTTCTTAAACTAGAAAACCCAGACTCCTTAAGCTGAAGATAATGATTCTCTATGTCTGATGTGGAAAATAATATTTTCTTTTTCATCTATATTGACTGTAGAAAACCTCTTATGAGCACAGTAAAAAGGGTCTCAAAGCATTTTAGGAGATTTCGATCATGAAAAAATGGTAATCTTTAAAAAGCCTTCTCTTTATATTTATTTCCATAATTCACATTTCTCTACTGCTGCCCTTGCTAATTCTACTGCAAAATGTTCAGACAAATGACTTTTTTCTCTTTTTTCTTGGTCAATATTAAAAGCTAATAATAAACACAAGTGCTTTCCATTTTCAGAGTGCTTTTTAAGTATATATCAACCTCAGCAAACAGGAGAGGGAAATTAACATTATCTCCATTTTACAAAAAGGAAAACTAAAGAACACAAAGGAAAATGTTGAATGCTGATGCCAAAGTATAAGGCACAGAAATATATTAGAAAAATAGTGTTTTTACAGGTTATTCAAAGAGCATTCAATTTCTTAAACATCAAAATGTCTGAGTGTCTATTGGGAAAGGCCACATAGAATACTCTTATGTACCATTACAAGGATACATATCATGTATCAACATGTGGCAATCATAGAATATATGCTCTTATATATACCTGTATATGTACTCTTTCAGAGAACCTTCTCTAATTGAACTCTGAATATTTATTTAATCTTTATGTTTGGGTGCATAAGTGTTTTGTGATAAATTAACACATACCAACATGGCTCGAGTACCACCAATGTATATTTTCTGTTTCTTATACTTTTCTATGTGACTACATATCTTTGTTTAGACTCCTTGACTTCTTGATGGAAGAAGGTGTCTTCCACTGTCTTATTCCAGTGCACCCCACATGGAGGAAAAGTCTTTAACTGTGGGCACTAAATGTAGTAGACAATGGCTGGAGATGTTAGTGGGCCACTAAGTTTTAATAAATAATTCAAAGGCTACTGAGTTTTAATAACTCAGTATTGAATGAAATGAAAAACAGGCTGTCAAATTGAGTCAAGGAATCTTTGCCTACTGTGTAGCTTATGCTGCCACTTATGTTCTTCAGGTACCAATACAAAGGAAACAGAATAGCACCGTAGTCACAATGTATGAGACAATAAATGGCATTTACTTATAAGAAATGTGGTAACTAATACTTGAAATCTTTGCTGTATCTCCTAGCTCAACACAAATACTACCTGACCAGAAAGATTTTTAACTTTCTAGTTCTCTGCAATTCTAGAAATTCTTAGAGTATTTACCTAGTAAAGCAAATCTATTCAATTCTAGGAGTCTAGAACACCCTGAATTTCATATACATGTTGGACATTTGTATGTCTTCTTTGGAGAAATGTCTATTCAGGTTCTTTGCCCATTTTTAATAGGGTTATTTGTGGGTTTTCTGCTATTGAGTAGTATAAGTTACTTACAGATTTTGGATATTAACTACTTATATACAGTATACAAATATTTTTCCCATTCCATGCATTACCTTTCATTTTGTTGATGGTGTCCATTGCTGTTCATAAACTGTTTAGTTTGATGTTTATTTTTGCTTTTGTTTCCTGTGCTTTTGGTGTCAAATCCAAAAAAATCTTTGCTAAGGCCAATGTCAACAAACTTTTCCTCTGTTTTCTTCCAGATGAAATTAGCATTTGAATTGATTGATTGAGTAAAGCAGATTGCTCTTTAATAGGGTGGGCATGATTCAGTCCACTGAGATGCTTATAGAACAAAAAGGCAGAGGAATTCACCATCTCTCAACGTGCCTGCTTGAGCTGAGATATCGATCTTCTCCTGTTCTCAGACTAGGATTTACATTGTTGGGCCTCCGGTTCTCAGGCCTTTGAGTTTTGACTAGAATTCACCACCATTGGTTCTCCTGGTTCTTAGGCCTTTGGGATTGGACTGGAACTGCAACCACCCATTTTCCTGAGTCTATAGCTTGCAGACTGAAGATCCTGGGACTTCTCAGCTTACATAATTGAGTGAACCAATTCCTATAATCCGCTCTCTCCTTTAAGATGATTTATTTGCACTCATTGATTGAAACTATATATATATATATATATATATATATATATAGAGAGAGAGAGAGAGAGAGAGAGAGAGAGTTACTGATATGCAAGGAAAACATGGAGCCTGAATTTCTATTTAGAAATTTCAAATACATATTAAATACACATTAGCTTTTAGAGTTGAGGATTCTTCCAGTAAAAAAACAAAAAACAAAAAAAAAACAAGTTCTACTTTATTTTCTTAGCATTTGTCACTCATTTAACCTATAAAGGAGTATTTTGGCACATAAATTTCTCAGTGTTCTGGGAAAACAGATGTATGATATTATAGCTTCCATGTTCTTACTGCATGATAAGTGAAGAGTAATTTTAAAAAATTTAGCCATAGGATAACATGATTGAATTTGTATTTTAGAAAGATCTATCTACTATAAGGAATATGTTGTATTGAGACAGTCTAGATTCCCAAGCTAAAATAATGAAGATCTAGGCAGAGAAAGAATAAGCATGCTGAAAAAGGATGGAACACATCTAAGGATTGTTAAGTCATTCAATATATCAAGAGTCTGACATTAACTGGATGAAAGATGTGATGAGGGATTCTCAAATGATCAGGTTTTATATTGAGAATAGGTAAATAGTATAACTACCAAAAAAAGAAACAAAAAAATAGAGTTAAGGAAAAGATGTTTGCTTTAATATTAGACAATAAAGAGTTTGGAAAAGAACTAGGAGGGAACTTTTTTTTATCACAGAAATCAAGAAATTGGTGATTAGAAATGAATTTGCCGAAAATGTCAAATGCTACTTTGGAAAGAGATACAGCAATTCCTCAGAGTCAATTTGATTTTGCAATTAGCATTATAGTTAGTGGAACAGTTTAGTTAAAGCCTTCCTTCAATAATTTTGAACACCCTATCATGTATCAAAATCATTGTAAAGACAGAATGGCATTGCAGTATCTATGAAAAGGTTGTATATGGACAGAACATTTGTGTCCCCCTAAAATCCATATGTTGAAATCCTGTCTCCTAATGTGATAGCATCAGGAGGTGGGGCCTTTAAAAGATGATTAGGTTATGTGGGTAGAACCTTCATGAATGAATGAATTTAATGGATATCCCAGAGAGCTCTCTCACTCCTTCCTCCATGTGAGGATACAGTGAGAAGAAGCTTATCTGTGAATCAAGAAGCAGTTTCTCATCACACACTGAATCTGGCAGTGCCTTGATCTTGGACTTGCCAGCCTCCAGAACTGAGAGAAAGAAATATTTGTTGTGTAGGTAACCTAGTCTATGGCATTTTTTGTTATAGCAGTCTGAATGAACTAAGATAGAAAAATATATAGGTGGAGGCACAGATAACCTAAAAATAAATACAGTTAAAAGCTCTGTGATCAAGGGTAGAAAGATATTTCTCAAACATGACACAGTTACAAAACATGAAGTGAAAGATTGATGTGATTACATTAAAGTTAAAAAGTTATATACTCATATATATATATATATATATAAATACTTAGCCAAAGTAAATAATGTAACCTTATTAGCTAAAACAAAAAAGAACAGAAGATGTGAATAGTCAATTTACCATTGAGTGCCATGAATATATTAAAATATGCCAACTTTTAGATGTTTTATATGCATTAAGTGAGAAATTTAAACATCCAAATATTGAGAAGATACAATGAAATGAAAAATTTTACATGAATGCAAAATTTTTTAAAGGTCAACAAAATTGCAATGCATTTGGTAACATATAATAGAATTTATAATACATATATTCTACAAGATGAATTTTAGTCCTAAATATTCTGGAAAGAAATACATTTTTGCAAAAGGAAATAGTCTTAAAAAATTTTCTCAGCTGTATTATTTCTTATATTCAAATGTAGAAGCAAGCAAATATTCCTTCAGGAAAACAATAGAGAAATTTTGACATATCATATTAATGAATTACTATAACATTTTATAAAGCCAGAATTAATTTCAAAAACATCAAATTGAGGAAAAAAGTGACTTTCAGAAAATAACATTTCGTATGATATGTACAAATGTTTACTGCAAAATATTTCTATATGTTGTTTAAAGTATAAATAGAGAGATATGAGTGTCAATAACAAAAGTCAAATAAAGAATAGAGGTTATGTCTGGTGAAGAGAGAAAAAAGATATATATGTCTGGTAGAAGGAGGAACACAAGTCACTTCAAATATATTTATAACATGTTATGTCTCAGGTTGATTGTAATGTGAATACATGCTTAATACACATACACCCACACACACCTATTTACATACATGTGTTTATATATTTACTTTTTTTAACTAAAAAAATCAAGAAAATTAGAAATTAAAGTAAAAAGTTTTAACTGGGTGAAAATTTTAAAAATGGGTGAAGGGGGTTAAAAAACACTACCTATAAAGGTACCAGCTATAAAATAAGTAATTCATGAGGATGTAATGTACAGCATGGCCACTATAGTTAATAACACTGTACTGCATATTTGAAATAGTGAAGATAGTAGATATTAAAAGTTCTCATCACAAGAAAAATAATTTTGTAACTATGCAAGATGACAGATGTTAACTAGACTTATTGTGGTGATCATTTTGTAATGTATAAAAATATCAAATCATTATGTTGTACACCTGAAACTAGTGTAATGTTATATGTCAGTTATACCTGAAGTTAAACAATAATTTTAAAAATAAAATGGAAAAATGTGGGAGCAGTAGAGTCAAGTAGCCTATGTGGCACCCCATGCTGATATTTCATCATTTTGTGATGTTGAAAAATTCAATTACCCATTCTGTTCATCAAATTTCTTACCTTGAAATTGAGGTAACAATAGAAAATAGTTTATCAGTTTGCAGTGAGGATTGGTAAAGTCAAAATATGTCAAATACTGACTGATTTACATCAAAATGGAAGAATAGGAGGACCTGGGGTTCACCTCTCCCCACAAGTACATCAAGAATACATCTACAATTGGAAAAATTTGCACACAGCACCTGCTGAACACTAGCAGAGGACCTCAGACACCTAAAAGGACAAGAAAAGATCCCTGTGGAACTAGGTAAGATGAATGAGAAAAAAGGAAAAAAAAAAGAAGAGGAAATGGGATAGCACCTGCAACCCTGCAGGGGAGCTGAAGGAGAAGAGAAGTTGCCACACCCAGGAGGCCCCCTCACAGTGGCGAGACATGATAAAATAGAAGGGGGGTTTTGGAGGCTATTGGAAGAAAGTGCAGTGGCCAGTCTGTGGTAGGCAAGACAGAATAAGATGTGCACAGACAGTCTGTGCCACAGCCCTGGGCTCCCCAGCTTGAGACAGGTGTCTGCTGGTGGGGGCTGGTGTTGAAGTGAGGTGTTAGGAGAGTGGACCCAGGGAGAGGACTGCTGTTGGCTGCATGGAGACAGCCTGAACGGACGGGAGTGAGGAGCTCCACAGCTGGGAATGTTCCTGGAGAAAGCTCAGACTGCCTTGGAAGTGAGGCACCATTGTTGAGTGGCACACAAGGGGCAGGGCTACCATCACAGCCTCTCTCCTCACACTCCAGCTCCTGCTTCCACAGGCATTGGGAGGGACTCCCACCAGAGTGAGCACATGTGGCCCAGTCTGTTGTCACTTCCTGATGCACCAGCCTCCATGGGCACTAGAGGGGGATCCCATCAGAGCGAGCGTGTACGCTTTAGTCATGGCCTCCTATCCCTCTCCTGCCTGAGCAAGAATGCAAACCCCAATTGGTCGCTGCCTCTTCCCCCTCCCACCTAAGTGAGCAAGTGTGCCCCTGCCAGTCACTGCCTTCACCCCCCTCACCTGGGCAGGGAACAGACGCCTTAGGTGGGGTCAGAAGCAAAGCTGAACCCCAGGGGCTGTGCTACTAAGGAAGAGGAACTGAAATCTCTCCATTCAGCTGCACAAGCTGTGGATTATACTTCCACAATAGGCTTGATATATCCAGTGACTGCAGAATATATGAATGGACAAGTGCTCCCAAAACTGAGATTAGTCTAGCTTTAGCAGCTATGGAATTTGGGGGCACATATACATGGGAGTTGGGCCAGTTCAGAGTCTGTGTTGCCTCCATAGTGCCCGCAAGTGTCCAGAGACCTACCAAGAAGTATTGGAGGACCTCCTGGGGAAGTGGGGGTTGGTTGGGGCTCACAGTGAAGGCAAGAACACTGATAACAAAGGCTTGATAGAAATTTTTTTATTTTGTTTTGTTTTATTGTTGCTTTAATTTAATTAATTAATTAATTAATTAATTAATTTATTTATTTATTTATTTATTTTTGTGGTACGCGGGCCTCTCACTGTTGTGGCCTCTCCCGTTGAGGAGCACAGGCTCCAGACACGCAGGCTCAGCGGCCATGGCTCATGAGCCCAGCCGCTCCGCGGTGTGTGGGATCTTCCTGGACTGGGGCACAAACCCGTGTACCCTGCATTGGCAGCCAGACTGTCAACCACTGCGCCACCAGGGAAGCCCTAATTTTTTTTATTTTTAAATTTGTTTTCATTTTTTAAATTTTATTTTCTATTTTCACTATTTTTTTAATTTTTAAATAAATTTTTTATTTTTCTATTTTTATTTTATTTTTATGTTTTGTTTTTAGCTTTTTTTTGTTTTGCTTTGTTTTTTCTTGCTTTAATTTGTTTTGTTTCTATTTTTTCCTATTTCTTTGTGTTGTTGTCATTTTGTGTGTGTTTTTTGTATTCTTTGTTTTTGTTTTGTTTTGTTTGTTGTTTTTGTTAACATTGTTTTTATTATTTGTGTTGTCTTTTAGGTTTTTTGTTTGGTTGTTTTCTTTGTTTTTTTGTTTGTTTGCTTTTGTTTTTGTCTGTTTGGTTTTGTTTTTATTGTTTGTCTTGGTTGTTGTCTGCTTGTATTCTTTCCTTTATTTATTTATTTTTTTGGCCCTACCACACAGCTTGCTGGGTCTTGGTTCTCCAGCCGGGGGGTCAAACTTGAACTCCCATGGTGGGACACCTCGTCCTGTCTTCAGGACCACCAGTGAATTCCCAACCTCAGAGAATATTAATCATCCTGAGCTCATCTGGAGGTTTCCATCTCAGTACCAAAACCTGGCTCCACCTAGCAGCCTGTAAGCTCCAGTGTTGGATGCCTCAGGCTAAGCAACCAGCAAGACAGGAACACAGCCCCACCCATCAGCAGACAGGCTACCTAAGTCATACCAAGCTCACAGACACCCCAAAACACACCCCTCCCTTGACATGGTCCTGCCCACCAGAGGGACAAAACCCAGCTCCACTCACTAGAGCATAGCCACCAGTCACTCCCACCAGGAAGCCTACACAAGCCCCTGGAACAACCTCACTCACCAGGGGGCAGACACCAGAAGCAAGGGGAACTATGACCATGCAGCCTGCAGAAAAGAGAGCACAAACACAGTAAGTTTGACAAAATCAGACAACAGAGGGATATGTTGCAGATGAAGGTGCAACATAAAAACCTACAAGACTAACTAAATGAAGAGGAGGTAGGCAATCTACCTGAAAAAGAATTCAGAATTCAGAGTTATGACAGGAAAGATATCCAAGATCTTGGAACTAGAATGGAGGCATGGATTGAGAAGATACAAGAAATGTTTAACAAGGACCCAGAAGAACTTAAAAACAATCAGTGGTGAATAATATAATAAATAAAATTAAAAAATACAGGCTTCCCTGGTGGCACAGTGGTTGAGAGTCCACCTGCCAATGCAGGGGACACGAGTTCGTGCCCCGGTCTGAGAAGATCTCACATGTCGCAGAGCAGCTAGGCCTGTGAACGATGGCCGATGAGCCTATGCATCCAGAGCCTGTGCTCTGCAATGGGAGAGGCCACAACAGTGAGAGGCCCGTGTACTGCAAAAAAAATTAAATACATAAATAAAAAATACACTAGAAGTAATCAATAGCAGAATAACTGAGACAGAAGAACGAATAAGTGAGCTTGAAGATAGAATGGTGGAAATCAGTGCTGTAGAGCGGAATAAAGAAAAAAGAATGAAAAGAAATGAAGACAGTCTCAGGGACCTCTGGGACAACATTAAATGCACCAACATTTGAATAATAGGGGTCCCAGAAGACAAAGAGAAATAGAAAAGATCTGAGAAAATATTTGAAGACATTATAGTTGAAGACTTCCCTAATATGGGAAAGGAAATAGTCACCAAGGTCCGGGAAGTGCAGAGAGTCCTATAAGGATAAACCCAAGGAGAAACATGCTAGGACACATTAATTTATTAAATTAATTAATTTATTTATTTATTTTTGGCTGCATTGGGTCTTCATTGCTGCACACAGGCTTTCTCTAGTTGTGGCAAGTGAGGGCTTCGTTTCTTTGCAGTGCATGGGCTTCTCATTGCAGTGGCTTCTCTTGTTGCAGGGCACATGCTGTAGGCACACAGGCTTCAGTAGTGTGGCTCATGGGTTCTAGAGCACAGACTCAATAGTTGTGGCACACGGGCTTAGTTACTCCACGGCATGTGGGATCTTTCCGCACCAGGGCTCAAACCCATGTCCCCTGCATTGTCAGGTGGATTCTTAACCATTGCACCACCAGGGAAGTCCAACACATATTAATTAAACTAACAAAAATAAAATACAAAGAATAAAAATTAAAAGCAGCACGGGAAAAGCAAAAAAATAACATACAAAGTAATCCCATAAGGTTATCCTCTGGTTTTTCAGAAGAACCTCTGCAGGCCAGAAGGGTGTGACATGATATATTTCAAGTGATGAAAGGGAAAAATCTACAATGAAGATTACTCTACCAAGGAAGGATTTCATTCAGATTTGACAGAGAAATCAAAAGCTTTACAGAAAAGCAAAAGCTAAGAGAATTCTGCACCACCAAACCAGCTTTACAGCAAGTGCTAGAGGCACTTCTGTAGGCAGGAAACACAAGAGAAGGAAAAGACCTACAAAAACAATCCCAAAACAATTAAGAAAATGGCAATAGGAACATACCTGTCAATAATTACCTTAAATGTAAATGGATCAAATGTTCCAACCAAATGACACAGACAGGCTGAATGGATTAAAAAAACAAGACCTGTATATTTGTTGTCTACAAGAGACCCACTTCAGACCTAGGGACACATACAGACTGAAAATGAAGGGATGGAAAAAGATATTCCATGTAAATGGAAATCAAAAGAAAGCTGGAGTAGCAATACTCATATCAGACAAACTAGACATTAAAATAAAGACTGTTACAACAGACAAGGAAGGAAAATATGTAATGATCAAGGGATCAATCCAAGAAAAAGATATAAAAAATGTAAATATTTATGCACCCAATATAGGAGAACTACAATATATAAGGCAACTGCTAATAACCATAAAAGGGGAAATCAACAGTAATGCAATAATAGTGGGAGACATTAACACCCCACTTACACAAATGGACAGATCATCCAGACAGAAAATTAATAAGGAATCACAAACCTTAAATGACACATTAGGCCATTTAGACTTAATTGATATTTATAGGACATTCCATCTGAAAACAGCAGAATACTTTCTTCTCAAATGCACATGGAACATTCTCCAGGATAGGTCACATCTTGTGTGATAAATCAAGCCTTGGTAAATTTATGAAAATTGAAATCATATCAAGCATCTTTTCTGACCACAACACTATGAGATTGGAAATGAATTACATGGAAAAGAAAAACTATAAAAAACACAAACTCATACAGGATAACCAATATGTTACTAAATAATCAATGGATTTCTTCAGTGGAAGAAATCAAAGAGGGAATTAAAAAATACCTAGTGAAAAATTACAACAAAAACACAATAATCCAAAACCTATGGGATGCAGCAAAAGCAGTTCTAAGAGGGAAGTTTATAGCAATAAATGTTACCTCAGGAAACAAGAACAATCTCAAATAAATAACCTGTCCTTACACCTAAAGCAGCCAGAGAAAGAAGAACAAGAATCACTGAAAGTTAGTAGAAGGAAATAAATCATACAGATCAGAGCAGAAATAAATGAAATAAAGACAAAAAAAGAAAAAAAAAGCAAAGATCAATGAAACTAAAACCTGGTTCTTTGAGAACATAAACAGAACTGAAAAACCTTTAGCCAGACTCATCAAGAAAATGGGAGAGGGTTCAAATCAATAAAATTAGAAATAAAAAAAGAAGAAGTTACAATAGACACCACAGAAATACAAAGGATCATAAGAGATTACTACAAGCAACTAAACACAAATAAAATGGGCAACCTAAAAGAAATGGACAAATTCTTAGAAAGATACAAACTTCCAAGACTGAACCAGGAAAAATAGAAAATATGAACAGACCAATGACGAGTACTGAAATTGAAACTGTGATTAAAAATCTTCCAACAAAAAAAACTCCAGGACCAGATGGCTTCACAGATGAATTCTACCAAACATTTAAAGAAGAGTTAACACCTACCCTTCTGAAAATCTTCCAAAAAATTGCAGAGGAAAGAATACTCTCTAGCTCATTTTACAAGGGCACAAACATCCTGATACCAAAATGAGACAAAGATACCGGAAGAAAAGAAAATTACAGGTCAATATTACTGATGAATATAGATGCAAAAATCCTCAAAAAAAATACAGCAAACTGAATCCAACAATACATTAAAAGATCACACACCCTGATCAAGTGGGATTTATCCCAGAGATGCAAGGATTTTTCAATATCTACAAATCAATCACTGTGATACAGTACATCAACAAATTGAAGAATAAAAAATACATATGATCATCTCAATAGATGTAGAAAAAGCTTTTGATAAAATTCAACACTGATTTATTATAAAAAAAAAACTCTCCAGAAAGTGGGCATAGAGTGAACCTACCTCAACATAATAAAGGTCATATATGACAAACCCACAGCAAATATCATTCTCAATGGTGAAAAACTGAAAGCATTTCCTCTAAGATCAGGAACAAGACAAGGATGTCCACTCTCATCACTATTTTTCAACACACTTTTGGAAGTCCTAGCCGCAGTCATCAGAGAAGAAAAAGAAATAAAAGGAATCCACATGGGAAAAGAAGGAAAACTGTCACTCTTTGCAGATGACATGATACTACACATAGAAAACCCTAAAGATGCTACCAGAAAACTACTAGAGCTCATCAATAAATTTGGCAAAGTTGCAGAATACAAATTAATATACAGAAATCTCTTGCATTCCTATATACTAACAATGAAATATCAGAAAGAGAAATCAAGGAAACAGTGCCATTTATCATTGTATTAAAAATAACAAAATACCTAAGAATAAACCTACCTAAAGAGGCAAAAGACCTAAACCAAATATGACACAAACAGATGGAGAGGTATACCATGTTCTTGGATTGGAAGAATCAATATTGTCAAAATGACTGTACTACTCATAGCCATCTACAGATTCAATGCAATCCCTATGAAATTACCAATGGTATTTTCACAGAGTTAGAACCAAAAATTTTATGATGGAAACACAAATGACCACAAATAGCCAAGGTAAATTTGAGAAAGAAAACGGAGCTGGAGAAATCAGGCTCCCTGACTTCAGAATATACTACAAAGATACAGTTATCAAATCATTATCATACTGGCACAAAAACAGAAATATAGATCAATGCAACAGGATAGAAATTCCAGAGATAGACCCATGCACTTATGGTCAACTAATCTATGACAAGGGAGGCAAGAATATACAGTGGAGAAAAGACAGTCTCTTCAATAAGTGGTGCTGGGAAAACTGGAGAGCTACATGTAAAATAATGAAATTAGGACACATCGTAACACTATATATACAAAAAAAAAAAAAACTCAAAATAGATAAAGACCAAAATGTACAGCTGGATACTATAGAATTCTTAGAGGAAAACATATGCATAACACTCTCTGACATTAAAAAAAACAAACAAACAAAGAAAAACAATATCTTTTTTGATCCATCTCCTAGAGTAATGAAAATACAAACAAAATAAACAAATGGGACCTAATTAAACTTAAAATCTTTTGCACAGCAAAGGAAACCATAAACAAAAGACAACCCACAGAACGGGAGAATATATTTCCAAAGGAAATGACTGACAAGGGATTAATCTCCAAAACATACAAACAGCTCATGCAGCTCAATATCAAAAAAACAAAGAACACAATCAGAAAATGGGTGGAAGATCTAAATAGACCTTTCTCCAAAGAAGACATACAGATGGCCAAAAGGAACATGAAAAGATGCTCAATATTACCAACTGTTAGAGAAATCAAACTACAATGAGGTATCACCTCACACCGATCAGAATGGCCATCATCAAAATATTTACAAACAATAAATGCTGGAGAGGGTGTGGAGAAAAAGAACTCTCCTACACTCTTGGTGGGAATGCAAACTGGTACAGCCACTATGGAGAACAGTATGGAGGTTCCTTATGAAACTAAAAGTAGAGCTGCCTTATGATCCAGCAATTCCACTCCTGGGCATATATCTGGAGAAAACCATAATTTTAAAAGGTACATGCACCCCAATGTTCTTTGCAGCACTATTTAAAATAGCCAGGACATGGAAACAACTTAAATGTCCATCAACAGAGGAATGGATAAAGAAGATGTGGTACATATATACAATGGAATATTACTCAGCCATAAAAAAGAACAAAATAATGTCATTTGCAGCAACATGGATGGACCTAGAGATTCACCTCTTGTCATACTGAGTGAAGTAAGTCAGACAGAGAAAGACAAATATCATATGATATCACCTATATGTGGAATCTAAGTAAAGTCTACAAATGAACTTATCTACAAAACAGAAATAGAGTTTCATATGTAGAAATTAAACTTATGGTTACCTGGGGGTAAGGGGAGGCATAAATTGGAAGTTTGGGATTGACACATACACACTACTATATATAAAATAGATAACTAATAAGGACCTACTGTATAGCACAGGGAACTTTACTCAATACTCTGAAATGGCCTATATGGGAAAAAAATCTAAAAAATAGTGTATATATGTATAACAGATTCATTTTGCTGTACACCTGAAACTAATACAACATTGTAAATCAACTATACCCCAATACAAATTTAAAAAAAAATTTAAATAAAAAAATAATTATATGTACAAAGCTATAAACTAAAAACAAACAAAAAATATATATGTCAAATGTTGAAATCAGTACTCAGCATGAACTAACATAAATTATTTTTTAAATGGACAAAGAAAGCCAAAAGGAGATTATTAATGAATGTGGTTATACACTTGAGGAAAAGAGAGATCAATCTATAAGGAAACGGACACCCAAAAGTCTTAAAAATTAATCTTCCCAAGTCAATATATATACAGGCATTAAGATAAGTGCAAGTAGTGAAATGATGAAAAAAATAGAGAACTTATTCTCAATAAACATACTTTTTTATAGGGTTTCTCAATATGGGGTCCATGACGGGGATTCAGGGATCTTTGACTCCATATTATTGAATGCAAAATAAGTCTGTGGCATGTGGTATCATACGAAAATTTTCAGAATCTTCAAGGAGTCAGTGACCCAAAAGAATTTAGATACTTGGAAATAATTTTCATATATGTAAACAATTCTGCTAAAGTATGGTAGATGCTAATATAAAAATAGTGTAGAGTGATAGTACAGAGAAGGTGACCATCTCCATTCTGTGAGTCTTAAAAGGAGCTCACAATGGAAATCGTACTGGCACTAAAATCTATAGTAGTTTCCCCATATAATACTACTTACAAAAAACACTCAAGATGAAAAAATAAAATGAATTTAGAGAAATTCAACTGGTTTGCTAAAGTTGAAACATAATGCACAGGGAGGGGCATTGGATAAAGAAGATTAGAGTTGGGTTATGACATGCTGTAGATTGGTTGCTGTCAATATTCCCTCCAAAGCTTTTTAGATCTCTTGTAACCTGAGAACTTAAAGCAATTGGCCTGTGATCCATTTACTGGGGGGACATCACTGGTGTGAAGAAACAAAAGCAGGTGACATCGTCTACTTTTCTAGTCAATTTCCTTCCAGGTAAATAGGCTGATGATATTTACAAGGAAGAAAAAAACATATCTATTGAATGTCTGCAGATAAAGGGATATTTATGGTTACTTAACCAATAATTTATGAGGTTTGTCTTCCTGGTGATTCATATAAGCTACTCCCACCTCTAGAGTATAAGATTAGATGCTTTGTAATTTAAATGTTTCTCTCCCTATGTGAGGTAACTCCAGGAACTTCAGTTAGAGACCTCATGCATTACTCTGTGCCCGAGGTGCAGGCGTTGTAGAGGTCCATGATATCCCGTATCCTTAAAATTATTAGTAAATCTTGATGCTGGGTAAGATCTTTGATTAGCACAATCTGATTTGACAGTCTGATCCTTTGTGTCTCACACACTGATTCTAAACACCCACCCCACAAACAAGCACCCTCACCTTCAGGTAGGACAAAGGCTGAAGTATACTTTCTGCCCCATCAGGCTGTAATGAGGGTTTTAGATTGAAACTGCACTTCGTTAGACTTCTTCCCTTTCCCCTATTCTGATTCCTTCACTCCCTCATCAGTTTATCTTGGTAGCACTTCCTCAATAAATTACTTGCATCTGAACCTTTGTTTCAGCATCTGTTTTTCAAAAACTTGACCTTCTACAGACTGCATATAGTGAGATATTTAGACTTTAACATGACTTTAACACACACAGAAAACGGAAACCACTGAAGGATTTGGAATAGAAAAATAATCCCCCAAATTATGAGAAAATGACAGAAGTGAGCTACGATACTTGTCAAAGAAGAAAGCACTGTTTTTCATTTTAGTACTGACTTCTGTCCTTTGTTTTTTATCAGTTCTTTGCTTTACTCTTTGCAGTGTCCCTGAAGCTCAATGAAATGAATTTGGAATTTGAAGGACAATTCAGTTTTTAAAAGGAGCAGCACTTTTAAACTATTGAAACAAAACAAAATAAAGTATGTTATAATCAGTAAATATTTTTCTCTTTAACATTCTACAAATGCCAATATATAAATTAAATTTTAACTCCCGTGAAGCACCAATTGAAAAAGCAATTTTGTGAAGAGTGTAGAACTAATAAAGTTTAATAAGGATTGTTGGAACATCAGTTCATTTCTCCAAACACCTGAGAGACCTCTCAGGCTTAATTGAGTCAAAATAACTTCTCAATTCAAGTTGACCCAATATTGTGTTCATTATTTCTGATTAGGTGACAGCAGTGAATATGAAGAAGTAAAGAAATGGGGAGTGGGGGGTAGAAACAAATATTCTGAAATTAATTTTTTATTAAGAAATGTTTAAAAATCTGATATATATAACCAGTGAAATGAGAATAAAATTTTTATTTCAAAGTTGTAAAGACTGATGAATTTTCTCTGTATATAGAGCCATAAGAACATTTTAAGTCTTAGATAATAAATGCCTGGCTAGAATCATCTAGGAAAAAGATAAAGAATTGTTATGTGTTAGTTGTTTAATGCCATAAACTAATGCATTTAACTCAAGTATGTCTCTGATAAGAACTGACAAAGGAAATTTAGTTAAATTTTAACCAAAGACTGTCAGTAAGAAAGCTTATGAAAACATGCTCTTATGGAATAACAAAGGTGGAATCAAGGAAAAAAAAAAAGATTGAACTACAATGACACTTACTATTTATGCAAAGGCAATATATCTTGTTGAACAGCAAGGAATATAAATTCTTTCTGTTTGGGTTTAATTCTTAGGTCAGATATTTATTAACAGTATGATTTTGGGTAAGACACAACTATATGTCATGCTCCATTCTTTAAATTAGAGATAATAATAGTACCTACCTCACAGGATTATTAAGGATAATATACACAAAGCACTTAGAATATTGTAAGGATTATATGTAAAGCATTTAAAATGGGGCTATTACAGAGTAAGCACCATATAAATACTATACTCTGTTATTATAAAGGTTATTAATTAATGTTTATGCCTGAATAATGACTGAGGAATAAAACAAGGTGCAAAACAGTGTTTGTAAATGTTAAATATAAAAAATGTTTAAATAGCACATAGGCAAAATATGCTAATACTTAAGTAGAAAACCAAAGCTGTCAGACCTTTAATGTTGACTTCTTATTAAGCAAATAATGCACCTGTAAATACTGGAATTTTCTTCCTTGAATTTGTTCTCTCTTTAGTCACCAGCATTTTTAAATGCTTATGTAAGAATGTTGCTTCAAAATATTTTTATGGGATAATATGTCCACCTAAGCAAATGAATTCACTAATATGGATGAAAAATATAAAAATTACAGCATTTAATGTCAATTAATATATTAATTAACCTACTCATTATTTAACTTCTGTTTTGTTTCTAACACTATGTTCAGTGATAATATGGAAATGAATATGACAAACTTCCTGCTGTGATACAAGTTTACCACCTATTAGAGGAGACAGGCATCCCTAGTTCCTACATATTCTGATAGGGTTAGAGTAATGTTTTGTCCAGGGAAACAAAATAATGAAACCCTTCTCCTTGCCAGTGGAACCAAATATGGCTTTCCAGAACTGAAAATTATTGCAATGAATTTGAATTAAGGTCTTCATATTAATTATTTCTACTGTAAAATGAGTATACAATACTTAAGAGCCTCATAAACAACACCCATCATGTATGTTTTAGGTGTCTTTATTTAGGAACTCCAAGACAATTTTGAACCAAATATAAAATATCTGACAACAAAATTGACCTTGATTTAATGCCAGAATTCATCCCACAGTACTTACAGAAGTGAAAGTTTAAGTACTCTACAGGTATTACTAAATGTAAACTTGTGAAAGTTACACAACCTCTTTGAGTTTACACATTTGTGAAATAGGGAGAGTAACATAAAGTTAACTTCTGACATTTTAGTACAAAGTACAAGGCCTGGAATATAGTAGGTATTCAAGATGTGGTGGCTAATATCTGTGTTGTTAAATTATTATTAGTGTTAGGAGAGAATTAAATTTAAGTTAATGACAATAACCATGCAAAAAGATAACTCTCTTCTTTATTATTATATTCTTTTCTAGAATTAATGATAACCCAGCACAAATCTGTGTCCTTCAGAGTAGCTGCATATTACAAAAATGACCAAGGAATACAGATTTTTCTGGTTCTAGCCAGAAACTTTAAAAAAACATGATATTTCTGCTTTGGGGTGTTGCTCATAAATTCCTTGGAGAATCTTGTGAATGTTACTGTCAATCAATTCAAATGAATAAATGCACATATATACAGTCTTTACATAAAATTCCATGGAGCTAAATTTAAGAAACATAGACACACATAAACACATACATACACATATGTATGTATGTATATATCTTGAGCTCACAGTATCCAAAACTAAGGCATCAAATATCATGTCAGAATTCTTGATCTGAATCCTCTATATATGTCTTACTTCAGAACTTAAAATTAGCTTTATCTTTGTGTGAATTTCTTAGCTATAGGAAACATTATACAATCACCTTTGCACTTTCTGAAATGACATGCTTTTTGGTAAATCTGTGAAAAACCATAGAGCATAAAGATCCCTTCTTTGAATTCACTTATTTGAAACTGAATGCTTTTTCTCTATGTTAGGAAATCACAGAGAGTCTATTTTTGGTAAGTTATGGTTTTAAAATCTAGCATTAAAAAAATAGTTAACATATTGCAGTTGTATCCTTTTAATACAATGAATATTAAACAAGAAGAATAGCCGTGATAGGAAAATGGTAAAGTGTCTGTCAATGCTGATATTGGCCTCTGAGCAATGTTGTCCTAAGCATGGCTCTCTTAGCTTGCAGAGAAAGATTTAAGAGCAATTAAAAAGTCAACTTGACTCGGAGACATTGGAAGTGTGAATTGGTAAGGCAAACTAAGATAAGCGAAAATTGGCAACAAAGTCCAATTCTTAAACTCAGAATTTTACTTTTAGGTTTCAACCCTGTTTATGATGCTTAATGTTCACAATTCTCTTGTCTCTATCTAAACCACCTTGTTTAGCTTTCATTTTCTAGTGAAGCATAAGTTTGCTTTTGACAGATTTAATTGAGCATCAACTGTCTACCTTATCCTGGTATTTCGATGGTGGAGAGAGGTGTCCAGAGCCATGCTAAAAATTATCTAATTAGATTTTAAAATCAAAATAGTATAACCTTTTTGTACATCAGAAATAGTCTAAAAAATCTCCTTTCCATTTTCAAAATGTACATTATCAATGAAGAAAGTTGTATTTAGTTGTAATAAAAACTTTGTGATATGTGGAGTGAAGGAGAGTCTTCATAAAGATTTTTTTCATCTGTTTCCTTACCCTCCAGATTTATGAGTATTCTAGGCAAGAAAAATGAAAAAGACAAAAAGAAAACAAAACAAAAAATAATATAAATACACATACTTTATTTTAAAAATAGGAACTCATTCAAACTCACTAGTAACAAAAATGCAAATTAAATGAGGCATATTATTTTTCTTATAAAATTGAGAAAAAAATCCACAAAAGATGAAGAGATGGTGGTTCATTTCATTATTCATTAAATATGTATTGGGTACATACAGTGAAACACCATTTGAAATTTTAGAGGTATATCTATAACAATGACAAAATACTTGCTCTCATAGATTTTTGTATTCCAGTGAGAGAATACAGAAAATAAGTACCTGAATAAACAATAAAGATACATTCAGGAATATATGAATTATGTGAAGAAAATTAAATAAGGCTACATGACAGAGAATGACTATGTTGGGAGGAGCTATTTTTGAGTGAGTATTCAGTGAAAGCTTCTCTGAGGAGGTACATTTTTATCTATGGTGAATAACAAGAAGCCAGCCTTGAGTAAAACATATTTTGTTTGTTCATTTATTTGTTTTCCAAGCACAGGAAACTGCTAGAGCTATACCATAGCTATACCATCTCTATTGAGATGATCATATGATTTTTATTCTTAAATTTGTTAATGTAATGTGTCACATTAATTGATTTGCGGTTATTGAACCCTCCTTGCATCCCTGGGCTATATCCCACTTGATCATGGTGTATGTTCATTTTAATATTGAATTTGGTTTGCTAATCTTTCATTGAGAATTTTTACATGTATGTTCATCAGTGATGTTGGCCTGTAATTATCTTTTTTTGGGATATCTTTGTCTGGTTTTGGTATCAAAGTGTTACTGGATTCATAGAATGAGTTAATAAGCATATCTTCCTCTGCAATTTTCTGAAATACTTTGAGGAGCATAGGTGTTAACTCTTCTCTAACTGTTTGGTAGAACTCACCTATGAACATATCTGATCATGAACTTTTTTCTGTTGGTAGTTTTTAAACAACTGATTTAATTTTAATACTGGTAATTAGTGTGTTCGTATTTTCTATGTTTCTAGTTCAGTCTTGAGAGATTGTACATTTTGGGGAATTTATCCTTTTCATCTGCCTTGTCCTTTTATTGGCATATAATTTCTCAGAGTAATCTCTCACAATTCTCTGTTTCTGTGGTATAAATTATAACTTCCCCTTTTTCATTTCTGACTTTATTGATTTGGGCCATCTCTTTTTTTTTTCTTTTTCTTGATGAGTCTAAAGGTCTATCAATTTTGTTGGTTTCACAGAAACAGCTCTTTGTTTCACTGATCTTTTCTATTGTTTTATTGTCTCAATTTCATTTATTTCTCTCTGATCTTTATAATTTATTTTCTTCTACTTTGTTATTGATTTTTTCTTCCTTTTCTGGTTCCTTTAGATATAAGGTTAAGTTGCTTATTTGAGATTTGTTGTTTGCTGAGGTAGGCATGTATCGCTATAAACTTGCCTATTAGAACTGCTTTTGCTGCATCCCATAAATTTTGGATTATTGTGGATTTGTTTTCATCTACTTCAGGAGCTTCCAGGTTTTTGTTTTTTTAAAAATTTCTTCTTTGATTTCTTCAGTGATCCATTTATTGCTTAGTCTGTGTATGCTTGTGTTTTTTGCAGTTTTATTTCTTGTAGTTGATTTCTAGTCTCACAACATTGTGGTCAGAAGAGATGCTTAATATTATTTCAATTTTCTTAAATTTACTAAGATTTGTTTTGTTGCCTACTCTGTGATCTATTCTGGAGAATATTCCTTGCACACTTGAAAGAAATGTGTATGTGTGTGTGTATATACATAAAAAGTCAGTGGAGCTTCAAGATGGCAGAAGAGTAAGATGTGGAGATCACTCTACTCCTCACAAAAATATCAGAAATACATCTACATGTGGAACAACTCTTACAGAGCACCTACTGAATGCTGGCAGAAGACCTCAGACCTCCTCAAAACCAAGAAACTCCCACATACCTGGGTAGGGCAAAAGAAAAAAGAAAAAACAGAGACAAAAGAATAGGGATGGGACCTGCACCAGTGGGAGGGAGCTGTGAAGGAGGGAAGGTTTCCATACACTAGGAAGCCGCTTCGTGGGTGGAGACTGCAGGTGGCAGAGGGGTGAAGCTTTGGAGCCACGGAGGAGAGCGCAGCAACAGGGGTGCAGAGGGCAAAGCGGAGAGATTCCTGCACAGAGGATTGGTGCCGACCAGCACTCACCAGCCCGAGAGGCTTGTCTGCTCACCTGCCAGGGCAGGCAGGGGCTGGGAGCTGAGGCTCCATCTTCGGAGGTCGGATCCCAGAGAGAGGACTGATGTTGGCTGTGTGAACACAGGCTGAAGTGGGTTAGTGCAACACAGATAGCCAGGATGGAGTCCGGGGAAAAGTCTGGAGCTGCCAAAGAGGCAAGAGACTTTTTCTTGTCAATTTGTTTCCTGGTTCTCAAGGAGACGGGATTAAGAGTGCCGCATAAAGGAGCTCCAGAGATGGGTATGAGCTGCTGCCATCAGTGTGGACCCCAGAGACGGGCATGAGATGTTAAGGCTGCTGCTGCAGCCACCAAGAAGCCTGTGTGCAAGCACAGGTCACTATCCACACCGCCCCTCCCGGGAGCCTGTACAGCCTGCCACTGCCAGGGTCCTCTGATCCAGGGACAACTTCCCCAGGAGAACACACGGCATGCCTCATGCTGGCCTCTGTGGCCACAGGCTCACCCTGCATTCCATAACCCTCCCTCCCCCCTGGCCTGAGTGAGCCAGAGCCCCTGAATCAACTCCTCCTTTAACCCCATCCTGTCTAAGTGAAGAACAGATGCCCTCAGGCAACATACATGCAGAGACAGGGCCTTATCCAAAGCTGAACCCCAGGATCTGTGCGAACAAAGAAGAGAAAGGGAAAACTCTCCCAACAGCCACAGGAGCAGTGGATTAAATCTCCACAATCAACTTGATGTACCCTGCACCTGTGGAATAACTGAAGAGACAATGAATCATTCCAAATTTAGGAGGTGGATTTCAGGAGCAATGATATATATTTTTTCCCCTTTTTCTCTTTTTCTGAGTGTGCATGTGTATGCTTCTGTGTGTGATTTTGTCTGTATAGCTTTGCTTTTACTATTTGTCCTAGGGTTCTCTCTGTCCATTTATTTTGAATTTTTCTTAGTATAGTTTTCAGCACTTGTTATCATTGTGGATTTGTTTCTCAGTTAGGTCACTCTGTTCTTTCTTTTGTTCCTTTTTTAATTTTTATTATTTAAAACAAATTTTTTAATAATTATTTTTTATTATTTACTATAATTATTTTATCTTCTCCTTTCTTTCTTTCTTCTTTTTCTCTCATGTTTTTTGAGCCGTGTGGATGAGTCTTTGGTGCTCCAGCCAGGGGTCAGGGCTGTGCCTCTGAGGTGGGAGAGCCAACTCCAGGCCATTGGTCCACAAGACACCTCCCAGCTCCACATAATATTAAATGGCAAAAGTCTCCCAGAGATCCACACCTCTATGCCAATACCCAGCTCCACTCAACAACCAGCATGCTACAGTGTTGGACACACTATGCCAAACAACTAGCAAAACAGGAACACAACCCTACCAATTAGCAGAGAGGCTGCCTAAAATCATAATAAGGCCACAAACACCCAAAAATACACCACCAGATGTGGACCTCCCCACCAGAAAGACAAGAACCAGCCTCATCCACCAGAACAGAGGCACTAGTCCCCTCCACCAGAAAGACTACACAACCCACTGAACAAACTTTAGCCACTAAGGCAGACACCAAAAACAACGGGAACTACGAACCTGCAGACTGCAAAAAGGAGTCCCCAAACACAGTAAGATAAGCAAAATAAGAAGACAGAAAAACACACAGCAGTTGAAGGAGCAAGGTAAAAACCAACCAGACCTAACAAATGAAAAGGAAATAGGCAGCCTACCTGAAAAAAAGATTCATAATAATGATAGTAAAGATGATCCAAAACCTTGGAAATACAATGAAGAACATACAAGAAACTTTTAACAAGGATTTAGAAGAACTAAAAAGCAAACAAACAGTAATTAACAATACAACAAATGAAATTAAAAATTCTCTAGAAGGGATGAATAACAAAATAACTGAGGCAGAAGAACGGATAAATGACCTGGAAGATAAAAGAGTGGAAAAACAACTGCAGAGCAGAATAAAGCAAAAGGAATGAAAAGAAATGAGGACAGTCATAGAGACCTCTGGACAATGTTAAACACACAAACATTTGAAATATAAGGGTCCTGGAAGAAGAAGAGAAAAAGAAAGGGACTGTGAAAATATTTGAAGAGATTATAGTTGAAAACTTCCCTAATATGGGAAAGGAAATAGTTAATCAAGTCCAGGAAGCAGAGAGTCTTCAGGATAAATCCAAGGAGAAACACACCATGACACATATAAATCAAAGCATCAAAAATTAAATACAAGGAAAACATATGAAAAGCAGCAAGGGAAAAGCCACAAATACCATACAAGGGAATCCCTATAAGGTTAACAGCTGATCTTTCAGCAGAAACTCTGAGAGCCAGAAGGGAGTGGCAGGACATATTAAGTAATGAAGTAATGGAGGGGAAAAACCTATAATCAAGATTATTCTACCCAGCAAGGATCTCATTCAGATTTGATGGAGAAATTAAAACCTTTACAGACAAGCAACAGCTAAGAGAATTCAGCACCACAAAACCAGCTTTAAAACAAATGATAAAGGAAGTTCTCTAGGCAGGGAACACAAGAGAAGGAAAAGGCCTACAATAACAAACCCAAAACAATTAAGAAAATGGTAATAGGAGCATACATATTGATAATTACCTTAAATGTAAATGAATTAAATGCTTCCAACAAAAGCCATAGACTGGCTGAATGGTTACAAAAACAAGACCCATATATATGCTGTCTACAAGAGACCAACTTCAGACCTAGGGACACACAAAAACTGAAAGTGAGGAGATGGAAAAAGATATTCCATGAAAATGGAAATCAAAAGAAAGCTGGAGTAGCAATTCTCATATCAGACAAAATAGACTTTAAAGCAAAGACTATTACAAGAGACAAAGAAGGACACTACATAATGATGAAGGGATCAATCCAAGAAGAAGATATAACAATTGTAAATATTTATGCACCCAACATAGGAGTACCTCAATACATAAGGTGAATACTAACAGCCATAAAAGGGGAAATCGACAGTAACACAATCAGAGTAGGGGACTTTAACACCACCATTTCACCAATGGACAGATCATCCAAAATGAAAATAAATAAGGAAATACAAGCTTTAAATGATACATTAGAAAGATGGACTTAAGTGATAGTTATAGGACATTCCATCCAAAAGCAACAGAATACACTTTATTTTCAAATCAAGCCCTGGTAAATTTAAGAAAATTGAAATAATATCAAGTACCTTTTCTGATGACAATCCTATCAGACTAGATATCAATTACAGGAAAAAATCTGTAAAAACTACAAACACATGGAGGCTAAACAATACACTACTTAATAACCAAGAGATCACTGAAGAAATCAAAAAGGAAATCAAAAAATACCTAGAAACAAATGACAATGAAAACACGATCACCAAAAACCTATGGAATTGAGCAAAAGCAATTCTAAGAGGGAATTATATAGCAATGCAATTCTACCTTAAGAAACAAGAAACATCTCAAATAAACAACCTAATCTTACACCTAAAGCAATTAGAGAAAGAAGAACAAAAATACCCCAAAGTTAGCAGAAGGAAAGAAATCATATAGATAAGAGCAGAAAAAAATGCAAAAGAAATGAAGGAAATGAAAGCAAAGATCAATAAACTTAAATTGGGTTATTTGAGAAGATAAACAAACTTGATAAACCATTAGCCAGACTCATCAAGGAAAACAGGGAGAAGACTCAAATCAATAGATTTAGAAATGAAAAAGAAGTAACAACTGACACTGCAGAAATACAAAGGATTATGAGAGATTACTGCAAACAACTGTATGCCAATAAAATGGACAAGCTTGAACAAATGGACAAATTCTTAGAAAAGCACAACCTTCCAAGACTGAACCAGGAAGATATAGAAATTATGAACAGACCATTCACAAGCATTGAAATTGAAACTGTGATTAAAAATCTTCCAAAAAGCAGAAGCCCAGGACCAGATGGCTTCACAGGTGAATTCTACCAAACATTTAGAGAAGAGCTAACACCAACCCTTCTCAAACACTTCTAATATATAGCAGAGGGAGGAAAACTCCCAAACTCATTCTACGAGGCTACCATCACCCTGATACCAAAACCAGACAAAGATGTCACAAAGAAAGAAAACTACAGGTCAATATCACTGATGAACATAGATGCAAAAATTCTCAACAAAATACTAACAAACAGAATCCAATAGCACATTAAAAGGATCCTACATCATGATTAAGTGGGGTTTATCCCAGGAATGCAAGGATTCTTCAATATATGCAAATCAATCAATGTGATACACCATATTAACAAACTGAAGGAGAAAAGCCATATTAACATCACAATAGATGCAGAGAAAGCTTTTGACAAAATTCAACACCCATTTATGATAAAGTCCCTCCAGAAAGTAGGCATAGAGGGAAGTTACCTTAACATAATAAAGACCATATATGACAAACCCACAGCCAACATCATCCTCAACGGTGAAAAACTGAAACCATTTCTACTAAAATCAGGAACAAGACAAGGTTGCCCACTCTCACCACTCTTATTCAACATAGTTTTGCAAGATTTAGCCACAGCAATCAGAGAAGAAAAAGGAATCCAAATCAGAAAATAAGAAGTAAAGATGTCACTGTTTGCAGATGACATGACAATATACACAGAGAATCCTAAAGATGCTACCAGAAAACGACTAGAGCTAATCAATGAATTTCATAAAGTAGCAGCATACAAAATTAATGCACAGAAATCTCTTGTATTCCTATACACTAATGATGAAAAATCTGAAAGTGAAATTAAAAAAAAAAACACTCCCATTTACCGTTGCAACAAAAAGAATAAAATACCTAGAAATAAACCTACCTAAGGAGACAAAAGTTCTGTATGCAGAAAATTATAAGACACTGATGAAAGAAATTAAAGATGATGCAAATAGATGGAGAGACATACCATGTTCTTGGATTGGAAGAATCAACATTGTGAAAATGGCTCTACTACCCAAAGCAATCTACAGATTCAATGCAATCCCTATCAAACTATCACTGGCATTTTTCACAGAACTAGAACAAAAAATTTCACAATTTGTATGGAAACACAAAAGACCCCGAATAGCCAAAGCAATCTTGAGAAAGAGAAACAGAGCTGGAGGAATCAGGCTCCCTG
The DNA here is from genome assembly GCF_964270905.1 of Leucopleurus acutus. Taxonomy (NCBI): domain Eukaryota; kingdom Metazoa; phylum Chordata; class Mammalia; order Artiodactyla; family Delphinidae; genus Leucopleurus; species Leucopleurus acutus. The sequence continues at coordinate 40,106,535 of NC_139160.1, read as the reverse complement.
ACTTAAGACTATACTACAAAGCTACAGCAATCAAGACAGTATAGTACTGGCACAAAAACAGAAATATAGATCAATGGAACAGGATAGAAAGTCGAGAGATAAACCCACGCATATATGATCATGTTATCTTTGATAAAGGAAGCAAGGGTATACAGTGGAGACAAGACAGCCTCTTCAATAAGTGGTGCTGGGAAAACTGGACAGCTACATGTAAAAGAATGAAATTAAAACACTCTCTGCACCATACACAAAAATAAACTCAAAATGGATTAAAGACCTAAATGTAAGGCCAGACACTATCAAACTCAGAGGAAAACAGGCAGAACACTCTATGACATAAATCACAGCAAGATCCTTTTTGACCCACCTCCTAGAGAAATGGAAATAAAAACAAAAATAAACAAATGGGACCTCATGAAACTTCAATGCTTTTGCACAACAAAGGAAACCATAAACAAGACCAAAAGATAACCCTCAGAATGGGAGAAAACATTTGTAAATGAAGCAACTGACAAACGGTTAATGTCCAAAATTTACAAACAGATCATGCAGCTCAGTATCAAAAAAAGAAACAATCCAATCCAAAAATGGGCTGAAGACTTAAATACACATTTCTCCAAAGAAGATATACAGATTACCAACAAACACATGAAAGAATGCTCAACATCATTAATCATTAAAGAAATGCAAATCAGAACTACAATGAGATATCATCTCACACTGGTCAGAATGGCCATCATCAAAAAATCTAGAAACAATAAATGCTGGACAGGTTGTGGAGGAAAGGGAACCCTCTTGCACTGTTCTTTGGAATGTAAATTGATACAGCCACTATGGAGAACAATATGGAGGTTCCTTAAAAAACTACAAATAGAACTATCATATGACCCAGGAATCCCACTACTGGGCATAGACCCTGAGAAAACCGTAATTCAAAAAGAGTCCTGTACCACAATGTTCATTGCAGCTCTATTTACAATATCCAGTACATGGAAGCAAGAGATGAATGGATAAAGAAGATATGGCATATATATACAATGGAATATTACTCAGCCATAAAAAGAAATGAAATTGAGTTATTTGTTGTGAGGTGGATGGACGTAGAGTCTGTCCTACAGAGTGAAGTAAGTGAGAAAGAGAAAGACAAATCCCGTATGTTAACACATATATATGGAATTTAAAAAAAAAAAAAGGTCATAAAGAACCTAGGGGCAAGATGGGAATAAAGACACAGACCTACTAGAGAATGGACTTGAGGTTATGGGGAGGGGGAAGGGTAAGTTGGGACAAAGTGAGAGAGTTGCATGGACATATATACACTACCAAATGTAAAATAGCTAGTGGGAAGCAGTCGCATAGCACAGGGAGATCAGCTCGGTGCTTTGTGACCACGTAGAGGAGTGGGATAGGGAGTGTGGGAGGGAGGGAGACACAAGAGGGAAGAGATATGGGGCTATATATACATGTATAACTGATTCACTTTGTTATAAAGCAGAAACTAACACACCATTTTAAAGCAATTATACTCCAATAAAGATGTTAAAAAATAATGTCAATTTACCATAATGTGTCCTTTAAGGCAAGTATTTCTTTATATTCTTCTGGATGATCTGTCCATTGATGTAAGTGCAGTGATAAATTCCCTTACTATTACTGTTTTACTGTCAATTTCTCTCCTTATGTTAATATTTGCTTTATGTTTTTGGTGCTCCTATGTTGGGTGCATACCTATTCACAGTTGTTATGTCTTCTTTGATTGATCACTTGATCATTATGTTATATTCTTCTTTGTCTGATCTTACAATCTTTATTTCACAGTCTATATTTTCTGATATAATTATTGTTACCCTGGCTTTCTTTTCATTTCCATTTGCATGAAATACCTTTTTCCATTCCCTCATTTTCAGTCTGTGTGTGTTTTTAAATCTCAAGTGAGTCTCTTGTAGGCAGCGATTATATGGGTCTTACTTTTTTTAATCCATTCACTTATTCTATGTCATTTGATTGGAGCATTTATTCCATTTACATGTTATTATTGATAACTTATTGCCATTTCGTTAATTATTTGTTTTTTTTTTTTCCCTTTGATTTCTTCCCTTGTGGTTTGATGATTATCTTTAGTGTTAATGTTTGGATTCATTTCTCTTTTTTACTGTGTGTATCTATTATAGAATTTTGGGTTGTCTTTACTATGAGGTGTATATGTAGTAATCTCTATATACATGTGATTATTTTAAATTGCTAATCTCTTAAGTTCAAAAGCATTTTAGCAGCCCTGCATTTTTACTCCCCCTTCCATCATTTTTACTCATTTTTACATCATATTTTACATCTTTTTGTTTTGTGTATTTCTCAAATACTTATTGTAGATATTGATGGTTTTACTACTTTTGTCTTTTAATGGTCCTATTAGCTTTATACGTCGTTCATCTACTGCCTTTATTGCATATTTGCATTTGCCAGTGAAATTTTTCCTCTCAAAATTTTCATATTTCTAGTGTGGCCTTTTTCTTTTTTTTTTTTCACTTAGAGAAATCCCTTTAGAATTTCTTGTAAGCTGTTTTAGTGGTGCTGAGGTCTTTTAGCTTTTGGCTGTGTGTAAAAGTTGTGCTCTCTCCATCAAATCAGAATGACATTCTTGCCAGGTAGACTAGTTCTGGTTGTAGGTTTTTCTCTCTCATCACTTTAAATATACTGTACCACTTTCTCTGATCTGCAGAATTTCTGCTGAAAAGTCAGCTGAAAGACTTATCAGAGGTCCTTTGTATGTAACTTGTTGTTTTTCCCTTGCTGCTTTTATATTCTCTCTTTATCTTTATATTTTGTCTTTTTAATTACAATGTGTTTTGGTGTGGTCCTTTTTGGGTTGATTCTGTGTGGGACTCTCTGTGCTTCCTGGACCGGGATGTCTGTTTCCTTTTCCAGATTAGGAAAGTTTTCCACTGTTAAGTCTTCAAATATATTCTCTGCCTTGTTCTTTCTCTAGTCCTTCTGGAACTCCTATAATATGAATGTTAGCATGCTTCACATTGTCTCAGAGGTCTCCTAAACTGTCCTCATTTATTTACTTTAATTTTTTTCTGTTTAGCTTGAACGATTTCCACTACTCTTTCTTCCAGTTCACTGATCCATTCCTGTGTATCATCAAATCCACTGTTGATTCGCTCTAGTGTATTTTTTCTTTATTGTATTATTCATGTCTGTTTTGTTCTTTTTTATATTTTCTTTGTTAAAAACTTCTAACTTTTCACTTTGTTCATCCAGTCTTCTCCCATATTCTTTGAGCATCTTTACTATCATTACATTGAATTATATATATATATATATATATATATATATATATATATATTTATTTTTGGCTGTGTTGGGTCTTCATTTCTGTGTGTGAGCTTTCTCCAGTAGCGGCGAGCGGGGGCCACTCTTCATCACGGTGCATGGGCCTCTCACAGTCGCAGCCTCTCCCGTTGTGGAGCACAGGCTCCTGACGCACAGGCTCAGCGGCCATGGCTCATGAGGCCAGCCGCTCCGCAGCATGTGCGATCTTCCCGGACCAGGGCACAAACCCGTGTCCCCTGAATCGGCAGGCGGACTCTCAACCACTGTGCCACCAGGGAAGCCCCAGAATATACTTTTAATCAAACAGTTGCTAGTAGGCTTGTGATATAAATACAGCTAGAATGACCCTAGGGCCCATTTTCTTTTCTACTGCATTAAACTGCATCCTGGCATATATAATTCTCATCAAGAACATATACGGTATATACTTCACAAGGTAAATATTGAATGTTGGGTGAATTTGTTAAACAACACTCCATTATATCATTGAAAGGATATGTGACTGACCTTTCACCTAATAGTTTTAAATAAGTGTTTGTATATAATAAAATAATAATATAGTTTCTTAATCTCCCCATTTAAATTACAAATAATCTCTGAATGTTACTATTAGTCACACAAAAATTAGGATTTCCTCATGTTTTGGCCTATTTGCACAGATGTAGCAAGAGATGTTAATTAACCCAAGAAACTCCCTTGACCACATTATATTAGCAACACTTGATGTCAGAGAATCAATGTCTATCTAGAAATATCATTATGAATACATGATTGGACTTTCTAAAACCTCTATTACTTAGTCTTTATCCTGATGTTAGGAGATCAACCCCCTCAAAACTTTCTCCACCTGGTTTCTTCTGTAGTATCTATAGATTTTGGTGGTCTTATTTTTTTAAGGTCACCAAAATTGGTCAACTTTGCTGACTTGCCAGGAAATAATTTTCCTCATCACTTCTGAAGCTGTAATTTTGTCATTCATGAAGATGACTGGAAAATTGCTATCAGTGGGAAGTTTAGCTGGAGTTACCATACCCAGGATCCTCAGTTTTCCTTCAAATGCCCCTAAAACATGGCCATATTGGTATTCTCACTGCATAACCATCTCAGGGAAGTCAGACTTCATATATAATAGTTATCCTCCTCCAAGGTGCATAAGTATATGCAGCTAAGCTTTCTTAAGGTTTAGGTCAGCAATTAACCCAGTGTCATTCTGCCACTGGTTAAAGCAAACCACAGGCAAGCCCATAATAAAAGGGAGAAGACTAAACAAGAATGTGAATACTGGAAGGTATGGTTCATGGCAGGCCACCAAAGTGACAGTGTACCGCTATTTTTATATTATATAAAATCTTGATGCCAAATAGCCAACAAAGATGTTAGAATAATAAATGAATCAATAACAACAGAATCAAAATTTGTAGAAAATTTATTGTGTACCTAAAAGTGAACAGTTTGTTTAAAAAAAATTAAAAGAATATCATGCAGTCACTAAAAAGATATTTATGAAATGAATGTGATAGTATAGAAAATACTTTTCTATTATTGAATTGTCTAAATATTCTCAAATGTAAATATATCTAAACTAAAATGTTTTAGTAATCTCCAAATTATATCATTAACATTTTTATTGAGAAAAATATCAGAAGTATTTCTATTGTATTCATGTCATAGGAAAAATAATTCCCCCCAAAAAATTGACTACTATATTTTTTGCAACTATCAAATTTGTGTTTGTAAGGCTCTAGAAAAAGCATATTTAAAATATAAAATAAATTTGAGCTCTAAAGGAAAAGGATGAAACAGGAATTTAAAAAAATTCAAATAATGCTGCAATGAACATTGGGGTGCATGTATCTTTTCAAATTATGGTTTTCTCCAGGTATATGTCCAGGAGTGGGATTGCTGGATCATATGGTAATTCTATTTTTAGTTTTTTTGAGGAACATCTATACTGTTCTCCATAGTGGCTATACCAATTTACATTCCCACAAACATTGTAGGAGGATTCTCTTTTCTCCACATCCTCTCCAGCATTTATTATTTGTAGATTTTTTGATGATGGCAATTCTGACCAGTGTGAGGTGATATCTCATTGTAGTTTTGATTTACATTTCTCTAATAATTAGTGGTGTTGAGCATCTTTTCATGTGTTTGTTGGCCATCTGTATGTCTTCTTTGGAGAAATGTCTATTTAGGATTTCCACCCATTTATTTTACAATAACCAGGACATGGAAGCAACCTAAATGTCCATCAACAGAGGAATGGATAACAAAGATGAGGTACATATATACAATGGAATATTACTCAGCCATGAAAAGGAACAAATAGTGCCATTTGCAGAGACACGGATAGACCTAGAGACTGCCATACAGTGTGAAGTAAGTCCGAAAGAGAAAAACAAATATTGTGGATTTAGCATAATGGTACAGATGGATTTACTTGCAAAGCAGAAATAGAGATGCAGATGTAGAGAACACACTTATGGATACCAAGGGGGGAAGAGGAGATGGGATGAATTGGGAGACTGGGATTGACATATATATACTACTATACATAAAATAGATAACTAATGAGAACCTACTGTAGAGCATAGGGAACTCAGTGCTCTGTGGTGACCTAAATGTGAAGGAAATCTTAAAAAGAGAGGATACATGTATACGTATAACTGATTCATTTTGCTGTACAGCAGAAACTAACACAACATTATAAAGCAACTATACTCCAATTTTTTTAATTGTTTCAAAAATTAATAAAGATTACAATTTTATTACTGTTAAAAGAAGCATTCAATTTGGAATATAATATACTCTGGAGATTATGCTGAACTAACTCTTTCATTAATATTAATTAATTTTTGCTTGTGCAAGTATAACATTTTTCTTTGGCAAGACATGAAAATGGAAACCAAAAATACCATCTTAAAAATGCAAAATTATCAACCAAACTGGGATTAGATATGCATAGTTGAAATATATTAATTTCATTTATATGTGTAAATCAATAAGCTTGTTCTTCTTACTGCTAAGTCACCAGTAGGGGAGATAGAGAGGATTGCATAATATTTAACACAATAATTTAATTGTTTAAATACTTTTGAATATATTTTATGCTCCAAAAATAACTTGTTACTTTATAAACGTCAAGGTTCTTGTTTTAGCCTTCAATTCTACCTTGACAGCACCTAAACACAGGGCTAAGTAACTAGGGCTTATTGAATTGGATAATCAAATATTTTTCTTCATATAATGATGATCCTATTTCTACAGTGTATTTTTATGTAACTAATACATGTTACCCACAATTATTTAATATGTTAGTGGCATATATTCCATATTATTTTTCCTGTTTTAAAAAATCCTTCATTACAGATATTAAGAAATTTAAACAGCTTTTGCTTACAGGCCAAACTCAAAGGTCACTTTTATTTTAAAAAATGGACAAAAGATATTGATGTAAGAACAGATCTTTTCAGCAATAAAATAAAATGCAAACTTTTCTCAATTGAATATGAAAATAGAATGGTATGTTTCATTTAAAATTTCAAAAGGATTGTGTTACGTTTGCTTATTAAATACTTACTAAATATAGAGTGATGGCCCTTTCCCTTCTTCACTCAAGTAAAATTGATACTGGATAACTAGAATTCTTAAGGTTTGGGGGAAAACTGTGGCTCAGTTTTTAGTATTTATTTAGAAGAGATATTTGTTTTTTGCTCCTGAATCTAATGTGTATTAAATTTAAGAGGACACGTTAATGTGATTTTCTCATTTTCCTTTAGTTAAATTTTATAGGGGAACAGGGTGATAAATGTGTTAAACATTTTTCTAGACAAAGGAGGGCAGATTGAAAGAATCATTGATTGCCTTGAAACTCTCTATATCTCATCAAAGATAATATATGAAGTTAATTTTTTTAATCTTTGATAAAATAATCACGAAGTGATCATTTCTTAATTGGAGGTTTCAAGGAGGTTGCTTCAGGGAGATTCCTCTTATATCTGAGATGTAGGTTAAAGTTTTCAAACTCTAGTATGAGCAATGGCAATGAGTTCCTTGAAAACGTTTGGGAACAACAGACAAAAATAAATTGGTGTCAGAATGTAGAAACAAATATGCTTAATTTGTATGAACATGTATTTCAGAAACTTCACTGATTTAACTAATTTCATGTTAACATAAATATATCCAAGTTAATTATTTCTAGGTTTTGGCAGAATGTATATAGAAAGTTGGTCTCTTGGGAGATTGGGATTGACATATATACACTAATATGTATAAAATAGATAACTAATAAGAACCTGCTGTATAAAAAATAAATAAAATAAAATTCAAAAAGAAAACAAAGTTGGTCTCACATAGTTTTGACTTGTATTTTACTTGAAGCATTCTCCCTTTTGATAAATGTAAAAATGTATGCGTACTTGGAAAGTGTACTTCTTGGTATTTATTTTATTCACAGAATATAAACATATACGTTGACTTTTTTTCCTTTTTAAGTTAGGTATATATTCTCTTTTTCATATTCTGGTGCATTAAATTCTAGTTTCTTTACTACCCCTTCCCCTCTGCCTCCAAAATGTGAATATTTGACATACAGGAGGAAAAAAAGAAACAAATAATTTGTCTTTCAAAAAGTAAGTTCAGCTGATTTTTTAATTAGTTATTTAATTATTTATCATTTATTCAACAAAGAATTTAAAGCAATGCTATTTTCCTGGTACTGATGATTTAGTGATGAAAAAACGGGGTGCCTGAATTCTTGAAGTTAATAATACTGTGGAGACTTATAAACTGCCTATCAGTTTCCCAAAAAGACTACTTATCACTGATTATTATGCATTCAGGAAATTATTTATGACTTTCAAATTATTTATAACCATATATTTTTACCTAGAATTTGTAAGTCATTCACATAACATCTTCCATCAAAAATTTGATCATCTGTTTATGCATCAAACATGTAATAATTGACCACACTTTTTAGCTTAAAGCAAATAAAGTTGTAGAAAGATCTGAGATAGCATATTAATTGCTAGATACACTTTCTTTTTTTTTTAACATCTTTATTGGGTATAATTGCTTTACAATGGTGTGTTAGTTTCTGCTTTATAACAAAGTGAATCAGTTATACATATACATATGTTCCCATATCTCTTCCCTCTTGCATCTCCCTCCCTCCCACCCTCTCTATCCCACCCCTCTAGATGGTGACAAAGCACCGAGCTGATCTCCCTGTGCTATGCGACTACTTCCCACTAGCTATCTATTTTATATTTATTAGTGTATATATATCCATGCCTCTCTCTCGCCCTGTCACAGCTCACCCTTCCCCCTCCCCATATCCTCAAGTCCTTTCTCCAGTAGGTCTGTGTCTTTATTCCTGTCTTACCCCTAGGTTCTTCATGACATTTTTTTTTCTTAAATTCCATATACATGTGTTAGCATACGGTATTTGTCTTTCCCTTTCTGACTTACTTCACTCTGTATGACAGACTCTAGGTCTATCCACCTCATTACAAATAGCTCAATTTCGTTTCTTTTTATGGCTTAGTAATATTCCATTGTATATATGTGCCACATCTTCTTTATCCATTCATCTGATGATGGGCATTTAGGTTGTTTCCATCTCCGGGCTATTGTAAATAGAGCTGCAATGAACATTTTGGTACATGACTCTTTTTGAATTTTGGTTTTCTCAGGGTATATGCCCAGTAGTGGGATTGCTGGGTCATATGGTAGTGCTATTTTTAGATTTTTAAGGAACCTGCATACTGTTCTCCATAGTGGCTGAACCAATTCACATTCCCACCAGCAGTGCAAGAGTGTTCCCTTTTCTCCACACCCTCTCCAGCATTTATTGTTTCTAGATTTTTTGATGATGGCCATTCTGACTGGTGTTAGATGATATCTCATTGTAGTTTTGATTTGCATTTCTCTGATGATTAATGATGTTGAGCATTCTTTCATGTGTTTGTTGCTAGTCTGTATATCTTCTTTGGAGAAATGTCTCTTTAGGTCTTCTGCCCATTTTTGGATTCGGTTGTTTGTTTTTTTGTTATTGAGCTGCATGAACTGCTTGTAAATTTTGGAGATTAATCCTTTGTCAGTTGCTTCATTTGCAAATATTTTCTCCCATTCTGAGGGTTGTCTTGTGGTCTTGTTTATGGTTTGCTTTGCTGTGCAAAAGTTTTGAAGTTTCATTAGGTCCCATTTGTTTATTTTTGTTTTTATTTCCATTTCTCTAGGAGGTGGGTCAGAAAGGATCTTGCTGTTATCTATGTCATACAGTGTTCTGCCTATGTTTTCCTCTAAGAGTTTGATAGTTTCTGGCCTTACATTTAGGTCTTTAATCCATTTTGAGCTTATTTTTGTGTATGGTGTTAGGGAGTGATCTAATCTCATACTTTTACATGTAGCTGTCCAGTTTACCCAGCACCACTTATTGAAGAGGCTGTCCTTTCTCCACTGTACATTCCTGCCACCTTTATCAAAGATAAGGTGTCCATATGTGCGTGGGTTTATCTCTGGGCTTTCTACCCTGTTCCATTGATCTATATTTCTGTTTTTGTGCCAGTACCATACTGTCTGATTACTGTAGCTTTGTAGTATAGTCTGAAGTCAGGGAGCCTGATTCCTCCAGCTCCATTTTTCATTCTCAAGATTGCTTTGGCTATTCGGGGTCTTTTGTGTTTCCATACAAATTGTGAAATTTTTTGTTCTAATTCTGTGAAAAATGCCAGTGGTAGTTTGATAGGGATTGCATTGAATCTATAGATTGCTTTGTGTAGTAGTCATTTTCACAATGTTGATTCTTCCAATCCAGGAACATGGTATATCTTTCCATCTATTTGTATCATCTTTAATTTCTTTCATCAGTGTCTTAAAAATTTATGCATACAGGTCTTTTGTCTCATTAGGTAGGTTTATTCCTAGATATTTTATTCTTTTTGTTGCAATGGTAAATGGGAGTGTTTTCTTGATTTCACTCTCAGATTTTTCATCATTAGTATATAGGAATGCCAGAGATTTCTGTGCATTAATTTTGTATCCTGCTACTTTACCAAATTCAATGATTAGCTCTAGTAGTTTTCTGGTAGCATCTTTAGGATTCTCTATGTATAGTATCATGTCATATGCACACAGTTACAGCTTCACTTCTTCTTTTCCGATTTGGATTCATTTTATTTCCTTTTCTTCTCTGATTGCTGTAGCTGAAACTTGCAAAACTATGTTGAATAAGAGTGGTGAGAGTGGGCAACCTTGTCTTGTTCCTGATCTTAGTGGAAATGCATTCAGTTTTTCACCATTCAGGGTGATATTGGCTGTGGGCTTGTCATATTTTTTATTATGTTGAGGAAAGTTTCCTCTATGCCTACCTTCTGCTGGGTTTTATCATAACTCGGTGTTGAATTTTGTCAGAAGCTTTCTGTTTCTATTGAGATGATCATATGGTTTTTCTCCTTCAATTTGTTAATATGGTTTATCACATTTATAGATTTGCATATATTGAAGAATCCTTACATTCCTGGAATAAACCCCACTTGATCATGGTGTATGATCCTTTTAATGTGCTGTTGGATTCTGTTTGCTAGTATTTTGTTGAGGATTTTTGCATCTCTGTTCATCAGTGATATTGACCTGTAGTTTTCTTTCTTTGTGACATCCTTGTCTGGTTTTGGTATCAAGGTGATGGTGGTCTCATAGAAGGAATTTGGGAGTGTTCCTCCCTCTGCTATATTTTGGAAGAGTTTGAGAAGGATAGGTGTTACTTCTTCTCTAAATGTTTGATAGAATTCACCTGTGAAGCCATCTGGTCCTGGGCTTTTGTTTGTTGGAATTTTTTAATCACAGTTTCAATTTCAGTGCTTGTGATTGGTCTGTTCATATTTTCTATTTCTTCCTGATTCAGTCTTGGCAGGTTGTGTATTTCTAAGAATTTGTACATTTCTTCCAGGTTGTCCATTTTATTGGCATAGAGTTGCTTGTAGTAGTCGCTCATGATCTTTTTTATTTCTGCAGTGTCAGTTGTTATTTCTCCTTTTTCATTTCTAATTCTATTTATTTGAGTTTTCTCCCTATCTTTCTTGATGAGTCTGGCTAATGGTTTATCTATTTTGTTTATCTTCTCAAAGAACCAGCTTTTAGTTTTATTGATCTTTGCTATTGTTTCCCTCATTTCTTTTTCATTTATTTCTGATCTGATCTTTATGATTTCTTTCCTTCTGCTAGCTTTGGGTTTTTTTTTTTGTTGTTGTTCTTCTTTCTCTAATTGCTTGAGGTGCAAGGTTAGGTTGTTTTTTTGAGATGTTTCCTGCTTCTTAAGGTGGGCTTGTATTGCTATAAACTTCCCCTTAGAACTGCTTTTGCTGCATCCCATAGGTTTTGGGTCATTGTGTCTCCATTGTCATTTGTTTGTAGGTTTTTCTTTATTTCCTCTTTGATTTCTTCAGTGATCACTTCGTTATTAATTAGTGTATTGTTTAGCCTCCATGTGTTTGTATTTTTTACAGATCTTTTCCTGTAATTGATACCTAGTCTCATGGCGTTGTGGTTGGAAATGATACTTGATACAATTTCAGTTTTCTTATATTTACCAAGGCTTGATTTGTTCCCCAAGATATGATCTATCCTGGAGAATGTTCCCTGAGCACTTGAGAAAAATGTGTATCCTGTTGTTTTTGGATGGAATGTCCTATAAATATCAATTAAGTCCACCTTGTTTAATGTATCATTTAAAGCTTGTGTTTCCTTATTTATTTTCATTTTGGATGATCTGTCCATTGGTGAAAGTGTGGTGTTAAAGTCACCTACTATGAATGTGTTACTGTCGATTTTCCCTTTTATGGCTGTTAGTATTTGCCTTATGTATTGAGGTGCTCCTATGTTGGGTGCATAAATATTTACAATTGTTATGTCTTCTTCTTGGTTTGATCCCTTGATCATTATGTAGTGCCCTTCTTTGTCTCTTGTAATAGTCTTTATTTTAAAATCTATTTTGTCTGATATGAGAATTGCTACTCTAGCTTTCCTTTGGTTTCCATTTGCATGGAATATCTTTTTCCATCCCCTTACTTTCAGTCTGTATGTGTCTGTAGGTCTGAAGTGGGTCTCTTGTAGACAGCATATATAAGGGTCTTGTTTTTCTATCCATTCAGCCAATCTGTGTCTTTTGATGGGAGCATTTAGTTCATTTACATTTAAGGTAATTATCGATATGTATGTTCTTATTCCCATTTTCTAAATTGTATTGAGTTCCTTATTATCGGTCTTTCCCTTGTCTTGTGGTTCTTGTCAAAAGAAGTTCCTTTAGCATTTGTTATAAAGCTGGTTTGGTGGTGCTGAAATCTCTCAGCTTTTGCTTGTCTGTAAAGGTTTTAATTTCTCCATCTAATCTGAATGAGATCCTTTCTGGGTAGAGTAATCTTGGTTGCAGCTTTTTTCTCCTTCAACACTTTCAGTATGTCTTGCCACTCCCTTCTGGCTTGCAGGATTTCTGCTGAGAGATCAGCTGTTAACCTTATGGGGATTCCCTTGTGTGTTATTTGTTGTTTTTCCCTTGCTGCTTTTAATATGCTTTCTTTGTATTTAATTTTTGACAGTTTGATTAATATGTGTCTTGTTGTATTTCTCCTTAGATTTATCCTGTATGGGACTCTCTGTGCTTCATGGACTTGGTTAACTATTTCCTTTCCCATATTAGGGAAGTTTTCAACTATAGTCTCTTCAAATATTTTCTCAGTCCCTTTCTTTTTCTCTTCTTCTTCTGGAACCCCTATAATTCGAATGTTGGTGCATTTAATATTGTCCCAGATGTCTCTGAGACTGTCCTCAGTTCTTTTTATTCTTATTTCTTTATTCTACCCTCCAGTAGTTATTTCCACTATTTTATCTTCCAGGTCACTTATCCGTTCTTCTGCCTCAGTTATTCTGCTATTGATCCCATCTAGAGTACTTTTAATTTCATTTATTGTGTTGTTCATCATTGCTTGTTTCATCTTTAGTTCTTCTAGGTCCTTGTTAACTGTTTCTTGCATTTTGTCCATTCTATTTCCAAGATTTCAGATCATCCTTATTGTTATTATTGTGAATTCTTTTTCAGGTAGACTGCTTATTTCCTCTTCATTTGTTAGCTCTGGTGGGTTTTTATCTTGCTCCTTCATCTGCTGTGTGTTTTTCTGTCTTCTCATTTTGCTTATCTTACTGTGTTTGGGGTCTCCTTTTTGCAGACTGCAGGTTCATAGGTCCCGCTGTTTTTGATGTCTGTCTCCAGTGGCTAAGATTGTTTCAGTGGGTTGTGTAGGCTTCCTGGTGGAGGGTACTAGTGCCTGTGTTCTGGTGGATGAGCCTGGATCTTGTCTCTCTAGTAGGCAGGTTCACGTCTGGTGGTGTGTTTTGGGGTGTCTGTGGCCTTATTATGGTTTTAGGCAGCCTCTCTGCTAATGGGTGGGGTTGTGTTCCTGTTTTGCTAGTTGTTTGGCATAGGTTGTCCAGCACTGTGGCTTGCTGGTCGTTGAGTGAAGCTGGGTGCTGGTGTTAAGATGGAGGTCTCTGGGAGATTTTCGCCGTTTGATATTATGTGGAGCTGGGAGGTCTCTTGTTGACCAGTGTCCTGAAGTTGGCTCTCCCACCTCAGAGGCAGAACCCTGACTCCTGGCTGGAACACCAAGAGCCTTTCATCCTCAAGGCTCAGAATAAAAGGGAGAAAATGTAGAGAGAATTAGTAGAAGTTTGAAGAAAGAAAGAAAGAAAGGAGGGAATGAATGAAGGAAGGAAGGAAGAAAGAAAGAAGGCAAGAAGGAAAGAAAGGAGGGAGGGAGGGAGGAAGGAAGGAAGGAGGGAAAGAAGGAAAAAAGACAGAAAGAAAGAAGATACAGTAAAAATAAAATAAAGTATAATAAAGTTATTGAATTAAAATTATTAAGAAAAAAAATTTAAAAAAAAACAATGGACAGATAGAACCCTAGGACAAATGATGGAAGCAAAGCTATACAGACAAGATCTCACAAAGAAGCATACACATTCACAAAAAGAGGAAAAGGGGAAAAAATCATAGATCTTGCTCTCGAAGTCCACCTCCTTAATTTGGGATGATTTGTTGTCTATTCATGTATTCCACAGATGCAGTGTACATCAAGTTGATTGTGGAGCTTTAATCTGCTGTTTCTGAGGCTGCTGGGAGAGATTTCCCTTTCTCTTCTTTGTTCTCACAGCTCCCAGGGGCTCAGCTTTGGATTTGGCCCTGCCTCTGCGTGTAGGTTGCTGGAGGTCGTCTGTTTTTTTGCTCAGACAGGACAGGGTTAAAGGAGCCGCTGATTCGGGGGCTCTGGCGCACTCAGGCCGGGGGGGGGAGGGAGGGGCATGGCATGCAGGGTGGGCCTGCGGCGGCAGAGGCCAGCGTAACGTTGCACCAGCCTGAGGCCTGCCGTGCATTCTCCCTGGGAAGTTGTCCTTGGATCCCCCGGAACCTGGCAGTGGCGGGCTGCACAGGCTCCCCAGAAGAGGGGTGTGGATAGTGACCTGTGCTCGCACACAGGCCCCTTGGTGGTGGCAGCAGCAGCCTTAGCATCTCCTGCCCGTATCTGGGGTCCATGTTTTAGCCACGGCTTGCGCCTGTCCCTGGGGTCCGCCCTTTTAGCCGCGGCTCGCGCCCGTCTCTGGAGTTCCTTTAAGCAGCGCTCTTAAACCCCTCTCCTCGCACACCAGGAAGCAAAGAGAGAAGAAAATGTCTCTTGCCTCTTCAGCAGGTTCAGACTTTTCCCCGGACTCCCTCCTGGCTAACCGTGGTGCACTAACCCCTTCAGGCTATGTTCAAGCCGCCAACCCCAGTCCTCTCCCTGCGCTCCGACCGAAACCCGAGCCTCAGCTCGCAGCCCTGCCCGCCCCGGCAGGTGAGCAGACAAGCCTCTCCGGCTGGTGAGTGCTGGTCGGCACCGATCCTCTGTGCGGGAATCTCCCCGCTTTGCCCTCCGCACCCCTGTTGCTGTGCTCTCCTCTGTGGCTCCGAAGCTCCCCCCTCCGCCTCCCAGAGTCTCCGCCCGCGAAGGGGCTTCCTAGTGTGTGGAAACTTTTCCTCCTTCACAGCTCCCTCCCACTGGTGCAGGTTCCGTCCCTATTCTTTTGTCTCTGTTTTTTTCTTTTTTTCTTTTGCCCTACCCAGGTACGTGGGGAGTTTCTTGCCTTTTGGAAGGTCTGAGGTCTTCTGCCAGCATTCAGTAGGTGTTCTGTAGGAGTTGTGCCACGTGTAGATGTATTTCTGGTGTATCTGTGGGGAGGAAAGTGATCTCCGTGTCTTACTCTTCCGCCATCTTCCCAGCACCCGAGCTAGATACACTTTCTATTACACTTCCAATTACACTTTCTATTATGGAAATGGTCTTTTCCAGTTTGTAATTCCAGATATTAATCTATTATAAAACCGATAAACTTTCTGATATGCAGCTCAATATATCCATTATATTTATTTTGGATCACCATCTTTAATGCAGGACTATACTTAAATAGGAACTACCTTAGTAGGTTTTATAAAATTGGACATTTATTATTGACTCTGCTGTCATTGACTCATTTATCATTTGAACATCTTTGTTGACTATTTGGCATCGAGATTTTATGTAATGTAAAAATATGATCTTTAAACATAAAGGTACTATTTAGATTGTTATTTTCTCAGAATTAATCAGTGTTAGAACATAAACCATTTCAGTCTCTACTATCAGAATCCATTGACTTCAAGTAAAAATTTTAAGTGTATATTTGAGAAGTTAAAACTCTTTTTAAATATCTATTTTAGAACTTCCCTGGTGGCACAGTTCTTAACCACCTGCCACCTGGTGGCCACATGGTGGCAGGTGGTTAAGAATCCACCTGCCAATGCAAGGGACATGGTTTCCAGCCCTGGTCTGGGAAGATCCCACATGCTACAGAACAACTAAGCCCGTGTGCCACAACTACTGAGCCCACGAGCTACAACTACTGAAGCCCACACCCTGCTCTGCAACAAGAGAAGCCCCTGCAATGAGAAGCCTGAGCACTGCAATTAGAGAAAACCCGCATGCAGCCAAGAAGACCCAACACAGCCAAAAATAAATAAATTTATTTTAAAAATCTATTTTAATGACTTTGTTCTTTTTTAGCAATATTCCAAACAACAAAAAAGTTGACTTACATTTTAATAGAATAAAACGTTTTAACTTGCAATGATTTTAGTGTTAAATTGGACATTTTATAAATTTAAAATACAAAGAATCAGTGACTTACTTTCTCATATACTTGAAATATCTTGCTATTCCATCACTCTATGAATTATTTATTATTTTTATCAATTATTCTCATCTATGCTAAAAATGCAAAAAAATAATAAAAGAAAAGAATATTGGAATTTTGTAGAAGGATAATGAAAAAGTGAAAAAAATCATCATTTCATCATGTTAAAATTTTCATCTTCTGTTGCCCTATATATGCCATCTTCTTTTCAAAATATATTAAAAATATTGAAATTTTCAAGAATATTTTGGCTATTCTAAATATTTTGTTTTTCTACATAAATTTTAGAATTAGTTTGTTAATTTATTTAAAAAGTTTACTGCAATTTTGACATTGATTTAAATGAATCTGTTCAACACATTTGCAAAAATATATTAAGATGTTAATTTGCCTGCTCTGCTATATATTGTACTGCCATCTATCACTGGACATTCCATACCCTCACTCAAGAAATGGGTTGGCATTAGCATGTTAGAAAGCATTCCTGAATGATTTTAGGACAACTGGTAGGTTCTTAAGTGTTTGTAATAATGCAGAGTAGCAGTAGGGTATAAAGGCTCACACAAATGCTGTTAAAATCTGGGGTGATTCTTACAATATTTTGTTGTTAGAAGTATAGCTAAGAGAAACTAGAATGTCAAAGTAGGAAATTCTGCTATTTGACATATCTTTTTACATATCAGGGTTTAGCTTTTTGATCTTAATAAACATAGTTATGTATTAGTACAATAACAAAAATAATTTTAAAAGACATGTATTTTCCAAGTTGAATACCACATAAAACAAATATATCATTTGACTGTACCCAGGCAATTGGGAATTCCATGACACCAGAAGGTAGTCTAGTTGAGTGTGTGTGTGTGTGTCTATCTGTCTGTCTGTGTATGTATTTTAATTTCTGGGAGAAATGTCATTCTCTGAAAATTTTACCAGATGTTTCTCAGAATCTGTCTTTTACTATATAGTTAATATTCAATAAGGAAACTACACATCTCCATGTTTGTGAAATGCTATAAACCTGCCTTTTCCTGTGCAATAATTGACTTTAGATTGATAAAGCAAAAATTATACTTGCTGGTATGAATTTGGATGATAAGAGATGACAGAGGTCTATGGGTCCTAGGTACTTAGAGGGATATGTGTTTTCTTTTCTAACCCAGGCCTTTCACCAAGATACAAAAATAAATGGGCATCTATATTAGTTTTTTTTATGATTATTAAGTAACAAATTCCATGAGTTTAGCATCATAAAACAACTCAATTACTGTGGGTGAGGTGTCAGGAGCATTTTATAAAGCACCCGATTAGGTCAGAGCCACCCAGGGTAATCCTTCTTTGATTAAATTAAACTGATTATGAAACTTAATTATATCTGCAAAATCCTTTCACATTTAACATATAAAGTAACCTAATCACAGGAATGATACCCCATCATAGTCACAGATCCCACTCATACTCAATGGGAGGAGATTATACAAAGCATGTACATCAGGGTGTGGAAACTGTGGGGGACATTTTAGGATTCTGCCTATTGCAGCACTAAGTAAACCCCACAAAACATCCTGAGACCACACATACTTAGCAACATGGTAAGAGCCCATTTAAGATGTTGAGAGGTTATCACAGAAGTATTCCTGGGAGACTCTTCTGACCATTGCAGAGATATCACCCCCCACAAAAAAATTTGCAACTAATCCTGCGTGCACATGTAAGTATTGCATGAGCAAAACTTGAGGATGTTCTTCTCAATGAATCATTATCTAAGCAATAAGGTAACTGTTATTAAAATAATGTTATGATGTGATATGTTCCACTAGATAATGTGTCAAGAAGTGGGAGTGAGTGAAGTGAGTATGTTTGAAAATCCTCTTAGAAATAGAAATTAGAACTTGTGATATGCATAATCTGTGGTTGACTTGTGCGTCCAGACACATGTTCCCAGATACCTGGAACTCAGTAGCTCTACTGTTGTGTGTTACATGCATGGATCCTTTTCAAAGCAGTCTTTGGTAATGATAACCTAACAGCTGGTGTCAGATGCAGGATAAGTTTCTGAATAGGTCAAGTATATGTGGAATTGTCAGGTATCTTCTGAAAAATAAGACCGTAGCTTCTTCCTTGGGATGTTGGGATATTAAATTGGGAGGTGAATAACTGGTTTCCTATTCAAATTGTAAAGAAGAGATATGGCAATTAAAGAATGGGCTGGCACTTCCAGGAGGGTCAAGTTTCACCATGTATTTAATTTAGTGACTCCCAAATCTGGATGATCTTTACAATCACTTGGGAGTTTGTGAAAATACTAATAGTTGTGCCCCATTTCAGACCAATTCAGTAAAAATTGAAAAAAAATTTTTTAAAAAAGGATGGTATCTAGGCATCTGTGCTGTTTAAAATCTCCCCAGGTGATTATAATGTGTAAACGGGATTGAGGACAATTTATTCAAATGACTTTATTTTCATATTTTTCATTGATTTATAAAGTGTGTGAGTCTATTCCTGAGCTCTGTTTTGTCCCCTTGATCTATATGTCTATCTTGATGCCAGTAACAAACTGACTTGATCATTGTAGCATTATAATAAATCTTAAAGTCAAGCAATGTATATCTTCCAACATTATTCTTCATTTTCACAGTGGTATTGGCCATTCTAGGTCCTTTATATTTCCACAGGAATCTTAGAGTCAGCTTGTCAGTTTCAACCATAAAGCTTACTGGAGTTTTGTGTGGGATTGCATCAAATCTATGCAGACAAAATTAACATCCTTATTATAATGAGTCTTCAGATATTAAAGACATTTCTCTCAGTAATATATATATATATATATATATTAGTTTTAGCAATTTAAATCTTGCACATATTTGTCAGATTGACCCCTAAGAAATTAAATTCATATTTTAAAACACTTACAAATATTATTTTCATTTAAATTTATAACTTTGCTAAATTATAGACATTAAAATTATTTTCATATTACTGGTCTTTTATCCTCAATGTTGATAAGTTCATTTATTAATTCTGGTAGCTTTTCTTGGTAGACTCCAATGGATTTTATACATAAGCAATTAAGTTGTCTGTGAATAAAGGCAGTTGTAGTTCTGCCTATAAATCTAGATGCTATTTATTCTTATTCTTGCCTCATTTCATTAGCTAGAATATATACTACAATGTTTAAAAAAATAATAAGAGTGCACATCCTTGCCTTACACCTGGTCTTAGTTTTTTACCATTAAGTATGATGTTAGCTGTAAATCTTATACAGATACCCTTTTTCACTTTGGAGACATTCCCTTTGTTTCTAATGTGCTGACAGTTATCAACAATCAATACTGAATTTTGTCAAATGCTATTTCAGGCATTTGACTATTGAGATGGTCAGATTATTTTCTCTTTTATCTAATATGGCATATTATATTGATTCATTTATTAAAGTTAGAGCAACTTTACATTTGTTGATTAGACCTCTTTTTAGTCATGATACATTATCTTTATAGATTGTTAGGTTAATATGCTAATAAACTCCTAAGAATTTTTGCATTTATATTCATGAGGGATATAGGATTTAGTTTTCTTTCTTATAATATCTTTATCAAGCTTGAGTATTGTGCTACTGCAGGCCTCATACAATGATTTGAAAATTACTCTTCCCCTTTAGCTTTCTGGAAAAATTTGCATAGAGCTAGCTTTATTTATATTTGAATGTTTGGTAGAGTTTGCCATTGCATCCATATGAAGCTGGAGTTTTCTCTGTGGAGAAGCTTTTAATAAAAAAATCATTTCTTTAGTAGATATATGAATATTTATGTTATCTATTTATTTTGAAAGCCCTTAGAAATTTATGTCCTTCAAGAAATTTGCCCATATCACCTAAGATCTTAAATAAAGTTATTTGTAATATTCTCTAATTATTATTTTAATATCTAAATAATCTGTAGTGACATCACCTCTCTTATTCCTAATATTGGTAATATGTAGTCCTTTCTGAAGAAAGAATTAGTGCAATACATCAGAAAGTTCATTAATTTGTCTTCCAAAGTTTATGTTCTATGACCTTTTTTACTTTTCTGTATTTTTAAATATAAAACCCCAATCAATTAATATAAATATTTGGACAAATTTTTATTATTCATTAAGAATTTTAAGAAAAAATAAGAAAGAAGGTATCAACCAACTTACACAAAGGTCAGCTTTCCAGTAATTTAAAATCATCTATTACCAGAGCCATACACCTGGAATTTGTGTATGAGTACTTCATTTATTAAATATTTCATAACATTTTATTAATTTAGAAAAGATGGAACTATCAAAAAACATCAAAAACTCTATTATGTACATGTAAAATCTATTGTAATGTGATATCCAAATATCCTCTTCTGGAGTATTATTGTTACTAAACACAAGTTCATGTGCCCAAGGCATGGTGAGGCCAAAAAAAACCAAAACATTGGAGTCTGGAACAGAGAAATGTTTATTGCAGGACCATGCAAGCAAATGGGTGGCTCATGCCCAAAATACCCTGAACTCCCCAGAGGCTTTCAGCAAGGCATTTTTAAAGGCATGATGAGGGAAGGGTGTGGTTAGTTTTGTCAAACTCCTTGGTGCTGGAATCCTCTGTTCTTGCAGCTGTCCAAGTAGGTCAGGTCACCATATACCTGTAAACTTCCAACAAGATAAATATTATTCTCTGTTCTGTAACTTTTTATTTCTTTATAAGTGGATTCTTAAAAGTCAGAGCCCTGAGAATAGGTTATCTTGTATATTTCAGGCTATAAGTAACATTCTTTTACAAAAAGTGCAGAGACAAAATGACTAAGCACAGGCAACAAGCACAAAGATTAAAGTAAAAGGGACAGATCTAATATGGAGGAAGATATGTTCTGTCCTCTTACATTATAATTGAAATTATTCTGATTTGCAAGAAACTATAATGATTCTATAGCCCAGGTAATATAAATCTTGTCTTAAAATTTTTATAATTTTTTTTTTTTTTTGGTGGTACGCGGGACTCTCACTGTTGTGGCCTCTCCCGTTGTGGAGCACAGGTTCCAGATGGACAGGCTCAGCGGCCATGGCTCACGGGCCTAGCCGCTCCACGGCATGTGGGATCTTCCCGGACCGAGGTACAAACCTGTGTCCCCTGCATCGGCAGGCGGACTCTCAACCACTGCACCACCTGGGAAGCCCTTAAAATTTTTATAATTTTTATAAATTTTTGCCTTTTATTTCCTTTGATTTCTATTATTGTCATTTGTATCCATATTCAGAAATCAAGGGTTTGTTATACATTTTCAAAAAAATCAAAGATTTAGTTTTAAGATATTAACAGTATTTGGATTTTAAAGCTATTTCACAATGTGAAAAATTTATATATATTGAGTTATAGGCACAGATTCTAAATTTTAGAACAACATGTACACTTACATGCTGTTCTAGAAATTTATTTTTGGGGTGTGTGAACATGACCTAATATGCTCTAGTTTTTATACAATATGATAACTAAAAGCACACAATCAAATTAATTAAAAAAAAAAAACTAAAACGTACATTTTTTCTTTCTCCACAGTTAGGAGGCTGGATCGGTAAAGGGTTGGCATAGCTGCCAAGAAGTATTAAGATTTATCTCAGGACTCAGAAGGACACTCTCAATATGTTAAGGGAAGATTGTTTCCTAGTTTGGATGACAACATAATTCACCCCAATATCTATGCTACTCTTTTCTGTAAACAAAATTTCAATACATAGTAATTTGGAGTGCTATGCTTTTTAAAATATTCATATTGTCTCTCATAAGCCCATCACTGTGACTGTTCAGCAAATTTACAGTCAATAGCAGTCAAATAGTAACAACTTACATTTTAGACCACAATATAAATAAGAATTACAAATACATAATAAAACCTGACTCATTAGTCATTTAGAAACCATTGTCATTTTAGAGTACTATATTCATAATACAACTGGCTAAAAAGTAAGAGCTTAATAAGTCGGTATTAAACAGTGAACTGTTCTTAATGAGGTTCACTTAAGAAGAAGTGAGAAGTGGGGTGAGGACTGTGCAAAACAACCTATTTAGCACAGAGACTGAACCTGAAATATAACCACTCACTCTAATTAGGCTGCCTACCCCTTCCCTAGTGATCCTGCTATCTTGGATCTGGACTTCCCAAGGCTCCTTTTGCAGGAATGATCTCAGATAATTTGTTTATATCTATGCTCAAGAGTTCTGACAATCTGTTTATATCTATGCTCAAGAGTTCTGACAATCAGAACTCTTTAAGGGAAATTCAGAAATGCCAAATGGCCACTGGAGTGGCTGCATCTAACATCGCAGTCTGATGAGATTACTCTCCACTTAGAGCTGGGTCTGATGAGATTACTCTCCATTTAGAGCTGGGTCATTAGGAATAGCCCTGAGGATTTACATAGAAACAAATAGTCTTCATTAAAAATTATCCTCAACTCTGAGTAAAAATACTAGTTTATATTAAATTATCACATTAACTGGAACGTACTTCTTAACTTCAGTAAAGGCATTGGTACTTCCTAAGGCAGACACTTGCTAAATGGAAAAATGATTACAAATCTCCTTTAGTTCTTGATTCTCTTCAAGGAAGGTATAAGAAACATTGAATTTTGTTTTGTTTTGTTTGGCTTTCTAAGGAAAATCATAATCTCTTGTGGAGCCTGCTTCAGTGGAATCAGAAGTCACTTTCAGATCTCCTTTTTAAGAATGATTTCCTAGACTAATGATATCTTTCATTTTGACCCTGATTTGTTCAGGATCTTCCTGGCAGGCAACTTGTTACTTGTAAAAATGGTTACAACATAAGTTTTGTTTGGGGCAGGTAATTTCCAAATGTTTACTTGTGGTTTAATGGAAGAACTCATGAGGGTGACCCACCTGTATTGCAACAGGGAGTCACCGGATATGTACAAGCTAATCAGAAGTATTGTTTCTAATCTCAGGGTATGAGAGGCTTGATAGTTTACTCTGTAAAAGAAAGGAATAACTGTAATAGACTTGTGATGGGTAACCCTTTTCTCATTTGTATAGACAAAGAACTAATTGAGATAGTGTCTGAAGCAACTCCCCCACCCCAAAGTGATTTTCTAGATAGGACAAATGTGAGCCAAGTTTTCTTTTACTATTGAAGACAATGGTTTCGGATAAGAGATAATATTGTCAATTGAACAAATATTTGGTTAGAGTGGGTAAAAAGAGGGTTTTTTGGTTACTTCAGCAGCCATAAAATGAATACAATTTTTTATCCTAGAATCTAAAACAGAGAAATATGGGAAATAAAAATTTGCAGGTACTAATTCCTTCATATATTAGATATACATTTTTATATCTGTTTAAAAAAATATAAGCCATTTTATTGGCAGTGTTTGGTTGGTACCTATAGAATCTTACGTTTTGTTTTTTAACTAGAAGAGACCATATCAATTATAGAATCCACTATCTCATTTGAAAGGTCAGAAATATCTATTAACTTAGAGTAAAATAACTAAATTTTGTCACATTTTGAATGTGCATGTAGGCTTGTATTTGGTGTATCTTTCTTAGCATAAATTGTTTAGTTCAGATAATATAATCATCCTAAAATAAGTTAAAATTAATATAGTGTAATAGTATCAGATTTTCTTGGGAAAAGAAAAACTGGATAATCAATAGGAATTAAAATTAATTCAGAAAAAAAATAGCTTTTGTAGATTTTAAAAGTACAAGAACGCTACGTTGGTTTCCAACTGATTCACTAAAGGCACTTAAATTTTAATAAGCAAGAAAACCCATTATATTTTTTGCCAAAAAAATATTTGATGTCACTTAGATACTGCATATATTAAAATGCTTCACCAGGGAAACTTAATTACCTGCTCCCAAAATTGTGTTCCTTAGAGCTACATTATAGAAAATACCTGGGAACTTGTTAAAAAATCCAGAATTTCAGGCCCACCTACAGACCTGTTGAATCAGAATTGGCATTTTAACAAGATCACCAAGTGATCACTAAGAACATTAACATTTGACAATTGTGAACAAATTACTGTCCTAATAAATCTAAAAAATAGTAAAGATAATAATATCTAACATTTACTGTTCACTATGTTCTAAGCATTGTTTGAAGAACTATATATGCCTAATATTTATTATTTATTCCTAGAAATAACCCTATAAAGTTGTAACTGTTATTATTATTATTTTATTACATTATTATTTCTAAAGAGACTCAGCTAGTCATAAAAGAGACTCAGCTAGTCATAAAAATACAGCTCTAGTTAAGGGAGCCTTGAGTTGTAGTTTATACAATTAATCACTACATAATATTGATTCCCTATTATTGTAACTAATAGGAGTATAATATTCTTTTGAGAAAAATGTCACTTAGTATTCTATCACCCAGGAAATAATGACTGAGCATCTACTCTGTAGGAGGCACTGAGGATGCAAAACTAAATAAAGTGGATAAAGTTTCTGTTCTTATGTAGTTTACATTTTTAGCTTGGGAGAGTTGGGAAAGAACTTATGCAAAATAATAAAAGAAAACAATTTACTTTCATTGACTGTGGGGGAACAACTCAGAGACTGCCCTCAGAATCCTCAATTCCTGGTATTTACAGCCTTTTGAGCTTTTCTATTTGAAAGTTAATGGGGCCTGTCACTATTTTTAATCAATAGAATACGTATGTGATTACATGATGTAATTTGTTACTCATCTTGCTGGAGACACTCTCTCTCCCTTACTGGCTTTCAACAAGCTGCCATATTGTG
Source organism: Leucopleurus acutus (assembly GCF_964270905.1). Lineage (NCBI taxonomy): Eukaryota > Metazoa > Chordata > Mammalia > Artiodactyla > Delphinidae > Leucopleurus > Leucopleurus acutus. Next base: position 40,081,163 of record NC_139160.1, on the reverse strand, counting down.
AGCTGCTTATGTGGAAGCCACATGACCAATAACTAAAGGCAGACTCTGACCTACAGCTAGCAAGAAATTGGACCCTTAGTCCAGCAGCCTATAAGGAAATTAATTCTTCCAAAAACTACTTGAACTTGGCAGTGGATCCTCCCCTAGTGAGTTCTCAGATAAGAAAAAGCCTTTAATTTCAGCCTTGCAGTAGACTCAGAGAAGCCATGTCCAAGACTTATGACCAACAGAAACTGAGATAATAAATGTGCATTGTTTTAAGCCACTAAGTTTGAGGTAATTGGCTTAACAATAGATGATTTAAACATTGTCTCATTACAAATAAATTTTACCTTGTGTCATTCATATATTAAATCCCTGGGGACATAGATACTGGTGGTAGTAATTTTTGGGAGCTTGTTCTCCTACAAGGACTCTGGTGCTGGCAAGCACCATTTTGAGTCCTCCCTCTAGTTAGCACCAGGACATGGCTTGGTCCACCAGCCAGTTAGCACCAATTTCAGGAGCTCCCAGTTCCCCCAGAAAGCAACCTCAGGACCAACCCTGCCCACCAGTGGTCCAGCAGAAGCCCCAGGACTCTGAGGCATTCCAGCTGTTCTAGGATCTGGTCCCACCCACTAATGGGCCAGCAATCACACCAGGAACACTGGCACACACAGCCAGCCACCCTGGGGTCAAACCCACACATCAGCAGGCATACATCAGCCCTGGGAACCCCCCAGTCTCATAGTCCACTGAGTCAGGACACAGACCTACCCACCAGCAAGCCAGCACAAGCCCCAGGATTTTCAAAGCCCCTGGCCTCACCCACCAGTGGGCTGGCTCCAGCTCTGAGATTCCCAGGCCAAGAAATCAGCCATGCCAGGACCTAGGCCTTGCCAGTGGCCAGCAGCCAACAGGGCCAGGGACCAGCCCTTTCTACCAGCACACTCACAGTAGTTTGGACCCACCACAACAGAAGGGCCCACTAAGCCCACATAAGGGGTGACCCCAGATTATATAGCTCTGGTGACCAGAGGGTAATGTGTTGCTAGACCCCATGGAATATCTCCTACAAGAGGGCACTTCTCCAAGATCAGGAAAAATAACCAAACTCCCTAATACATACAAATAAACATGGAGTATCAGACAAAATAAGTCAACAAAGGAATATGCTCCAAATAAAGGAACAAAGTAAAACCCCAGGAGAATTAAGCCAAATGGAGAAAATCTAACTTTCTGATAAAGAGTTCAAGGTAATGATCATAAAGAAGCTCAATCAACTTGGGAGAAGAATAGATGAATACAGTGAAAAGCTAAACAAAGAGTTAGAAAACATAAAGAAGAACCAAACAGAGATGAAGAATACAATAATTGAAACAAACAGAAAAGTACACTAGAAGGACTAGATTAGATGGTACAGAGGAACAGATAAGGAAACTAAAAAACAGAGTAGTGGAAATCACCCAAGCTGAAGAGGAAAAAAAAAAATAATGAAAAAAATGAGGACAGTTTAAAAGACCTCTGGGACAACATCAACATACTAGCATTCACATTATAGGGTTACCAGAAGGACAGGAGAGAAAGGGGAGGAGAATACATTTGAAGAATAAGAGTTAAAAACTTCCTTAATCTGGGAAACAGACATCCAGAATAAAACAGCTAGGTAAAAATTAGTTACATACAAGTGAAATTCTATAAGACTGTCAAGCTGTTTTTTCAGCAGAAACTTTGCAGGCCAGAATGTAGTGACATGATATATTTAAAGTGATAAATGAAAAAATCTATAGCCAATAATACTCTACCCAGCAAGGTTATTATTCAGATTTGAAGGAGAGATAAAGAGTTTTACAGACAAGCAAAAGCTAAAAGACTTTACCAGAAATGTCAAAAAGACTTCTCTAAGTGGAAAAGACCTCAGCTAGAAATATGAAAATTATAAAATAAAAAATCTCATTGGTAAAGCCAAATATAGAGTAAAGGTAGTAGATCAACCATGTATAAATCTAGTGGGAAAGTTAAAAGACAAAGTAGTAAAATCATCTATATTCACAACAAGTAGTTAAGGGATACACAAATCAAAAAGATGTAAAATGTGATGTCATAAATGGTAAACATGGTCAAGGGGGTGGGGAATCCAAAGTTCTTAGAATGTGTTTGAACTTTAGAGATCATCAACTTGAAGCAATCATGTGTATATCTATCTATTTATCTATCTATCTATCTATCTATATATACACACACACATATATATAATGTTACTATATATGAACATTATAGTAACAACAAACCAAAAATCTATAATAGATACTCACATGAAAATGAGAAATGAATCCAAACATAACACTAAAGATACTCATCAAATAACAAGGGAAAAGAACAAAAGAAGAAAGGAATAAATCATTTATTTTCTTTCAATACTCATTTATTAATTATATGTTATGTTCCAGGAACTACTCTAGTCATAGATATATTATCATCAAAGAATGACATTTATTTTACTATGAATCTAAATCTAAACTGATATTTTGAAGAACACACACAAATATAACATAATTAATTTTTTAAGTTAAATTCAATATTTTAAAAATATTTACCAAATTAAATCAAAATCTATTAGTTATATATATATATATATGATGTTTGTTGTAGAAATAAAGCTCTTCAATACTTCTTAAATATATTCTAATCCTATAACATCTTGTTGAATCCAGTAAAATAATTTACAAAATGTAGAATTTCTGGTTCTCTTCCAGATTTCTTTAAGATAAATAACATAAGTCTGCATTTTCTGAGAGTCTATGTTATTTCTAGTGTTAAAAATTTATGACTTGTATCACATTTAGTCAAACCAAGTTCTATTTTATTAAGAATAGGGTCATAATTCTAACTTCAGATTGTTGACTACCATTGTCTATTTGATATTTTAATTCAGTATTATTCAGTAAAGTTTATCATTTACAATTGACCCTCAAAGGCTAAATGCCTTATCTCTACCCATCACTGATATGGTAAGTAAAGCCCTTAAAACTGGAGAATTGAACCCCCATATTCTGGATTATCACACAAATGAAGAAGTCAATAACCAAGATAGCCAATATCCAAGATAGCCCATAACCAGCATACTATTTTAAAATTATCTTTAAAAAGAGTTTAAAAAATAAACTCCTAATTGAATTCTGTTCAAACCAAAACGAAACTATGTTCTCTTTACTTCCCTATCCTCATCTTAGAGTTAAAGAATAGTCCCACCCACTGAAGCCCGTTAAGACTGAGAGAGAAAGAGAGAGAGAGAGAGAGAGAGAGAGAGAGAGACTTCTTGCCTAAAAAGTCAATAAGGACCATACAACTGGTAATATTAAAACCCAGCAGATTTTTGAGTAGCTAAATTGACAGTTATTAGAGGCATATAGTTAAGTAATGAATCCCTTTCTTCTTTTTGTCAAGTATAAATGTGCATAATTTGAGGTAAATAATTATTAAAATACATAATACTTTGTATAATTAACATTAAACTTTGTCACCCCAAGTGAGGCCTGCAGACTAGCCATATGGGTGTCACTTGGGAATCAGTTTAGAAATACAGTGTCTTAGACCTAATCTCACACTTAAAAAATTATAATCTTTTTAACAAGATTACTAGGGAACTAGTATGAGTATAGTATAGTCTGAGATGCACAGACATAAATTAATAACTACCAAGAGATGTGGCAGTAAGGACAATGTTTCTCACCTCTTCATGATTTTCATTTGTACTGTCAATGAAATTAGGTTTTTTTCCTTCAGAGATATACATATGTTTTAGGAGTAGGAATGGAATGGAGTGTTCCTGAAATAAGATTAGCCTAGCAGAGTTCTGCAGAAGAAAGAAGGTAAAACTCTCAGTCTTAAAGACAATTCAGTGAGATTGGAAACTGGTATGTCCATGAACCAATGAGGGGTTTCAAGTCTTTTGTTTCTGGTAGTTTCAGATACCAGAGTCTGGCCACATAAAATTAGTGAAAGCTTAAGGCAGAGTGGTGAGCCGTGGGTAAATTCATAATAAAGGCAGAGATATGTTATAACAGAAGATTTCCAGAATGTCAGTGTGAAGAGCTCCATAGACCTGCTTCCCAGAAAAACATTCATAACAGGTGAAAATTATATTTTTAAAAAACAACCATTCAAAGTTTCTGGAAATTTTTCTTCAAAGCAAGAAACATTTATTCAAGGAAGTCTGCTAGAACATAATAAGAACAGGGAGAGTCTGTGACATTTGAGACAAGACCCACTGTCTCCTTCCTCCTCACAGCTCAGCATGATGGAAATGCCAGGCAGCTGCATTCAAGAACACAGGGCTTTCCCCACTGTTCCCAGTCAAGGTCCATTGTGTCTTCCTTGTAGGGGAAAGGTCACCAGCATTTCTCATCACACTAGCTAGAGTTGCAGAGACTAAACTCCTGGTGAGTATGGTCAGATCAGGGGTTTCCTTCTTATGCACAACTCCACTCATTTTGCAGAGGCTTTAATTCAGGTGCAGAACACTGAGAACATTGAAGCCCTGATTGCTCTTGTGCAAACTTTTTCAAAATGCAGAGGTCCAACATTGGAAACTGCAAGTCCAAAATGTGGTACAATCTTAAGCTCACCAACATGCAATTTGAGAACCAGAAGGAGGAGAGAGAGAAAGAAATGTGCAGAAAATAATATTAAAATAGCTAATGGCTGAAAACTTCCAAAATTTGTTTTAAAACATTAATATATGCAACAAAAATGGTAAATGAACTTCAGGTAGAATAAACATGAAGAGACCAGTATCCAGATACATCACACTAAAAGCGAAATAAACTTTGCCTTTTACAAGGTAACATCCAATAAGATTAACAGCTGACTTTGTATTGGAAACCATGGAGGCAAGAAATAAGTGGATGACATGTTCAAGTTGCTGAGAGAAAAAGAGAAAATCAGCCAAACAAGAATCTTATATCCAGAAATTTTTCATAAAATGAAAATAAAACAAGGACAATTTTACATAAATAAAAACTGAGGGAATTTGTTGCTAGCAAACTTGCCTTAAAAGAAATACTAAAGGAAATTCTTTAGGCTGAAAGAAGTAGACCCATACAGCGATTTGAATTCACATTAAAAAGCAAGAAGCACCGGTATAAGTAATTGCACAATTATAAATGAGGGTCTAAATGTATATATATTCTCCTTGATTCTTTTAAGCAACTGAATTTTTAAAAAAAGTGTATAATTGTATTATTAAGCCTGAAACATAGAAATGTAACATATTTGCTTACAACAGCACAATGGATGTGGGTAGGAGAAAACCTATATTGGAGTGTGGGAATGACATCAGATGGTAATTTGAATCCACAGGAACAAAAACAAACAAATAAAAAGAACCAGGAACAGTATATAAAAATCTTATAACAAACTATAAATATATACTTGTTCTCTCTACCCTCAATTTATTTAAGATGCATAAAATTATATAACATAATAATTTTAACAATGTAATATTTGGTTTATAATATAAATATATGATTACATTACCTATTTAGGTGTAAGGAAAATATCACAAAAAGGCAGAAATTTAGTGTAAATTTGAAGTAGATTCTGACAACTTAAGATGTATACAGTAGTCCCTAGAACTAAGAAAATGATTTAAAAATATAGTGAAAAAAATCATTAACAGAATTAAATGTTACTCTAGAATGTATTTGGTGCAAAAGAATTAGTAAAGCAGGAATAGAGGACAAGAAAGACATGAACATATAGAGAGCAAAGGGAAAAACAGCAGACATAAGTAAATCCAAATATATCAGTAATAACATTAACTGACAATGGGTTAATAATCCAATTGAAAGGCACAGATCATCAAACTGGGTTTTTAAAAATCATTCAAGTTTATGCAGTGTACAGGATGCACACTTCAGATTCAAAGATACTACAATTTGTGACCATCTAATGTGTTTTTTGTGTGGTCTAAGACATACAGAAAGGAGAAACTTAAGCCATTATATGACCAATCAATTTGTTGGGGTAAATATATGATCCAAACTTGAGAAAACATTTCAAGCAGGAGTAACAGTTGCAATGCAACCAACTTAATTACTCTCTTTACTTTTAATGCTTTCCTTTTTATAGTGCAGCAATTATTATCTTTCCTTGAGTATATAAGCATTATTTGAAGTTTGTAAAAGAGTACTAAATACTGGCTTCTATTTTTAGAAATTAATTTTCATAAGATCTAACATGGGATTCAGTAATCCAACTTTTATAGTATTATCACTTTTGCATATTCTGTTGGTCACTCAGACCATCCCTGGTAAAATATATGAAAGGTCTCCATAAGGGTATGAAATATATGAAAGGTCCCTGGTAAAATATATGAAAGGTCTCTATAAGGGTATGAAATACCAGGAGGCAGTTATAATTGGAAACCATCTTGGAAGCTGCCTACCATAGTCTTTTGTCTTACTACTTTAATTGTTCCTTTTCTTCCCTACAAAAACATGGTTTCTTTGTACTTTGTCATTTCCATCTGCATAAAAGCAATGTTCAATATTATTCATTTCAGGAGAAAACAAATCCTAACTTCAAATCCCTGCTACTTGTCACTGCCAAACTCTGTAATTAGTTGCCAACTTAGGTTGGCTTTATTTTTTCACATCCTGTTCATTATTCAACACACTCAAACCAGGTGCCCATCTGTGTGACTGTACAGAAACATGGATTTTGAAAATTTATAATTTTTATGATTCCAAATTCCATAGACATTTTAAAAATTTAGTCTTCATCTTACTATACCACTTAGCAGCATTTGAGGCACTAGATCACTCTTCTCTTCTTTAAACAGTCTCTTCTCTTGCCTATCCTTGTTTTCATCTTACTCTATGATTTTTTCTTCCTGTCTCACTTTCTTACTCTAACTTACATCTCCAAATTCAACATTTTGGTGTTTGGCATAGCCTGCTCCTTATTCAGATTTTTTATCTTCTGTCTCCATATAATCTCCTCCTCATCAATTTATATGTGTTTAAATACTATGCAGATACTGTGCAGGTAATTCAAGAATATACATCTATCTCTTTGACCTTAATTCTAACCCACATTCTCTAATACACAGTTTTCTTCTTGACAACCCTATATGAATAGATCAGCAGTGTTTCAATATTTTTGTAATCAATATTATCTGTTTATTTTCTCTTGTTAACTTGTTCTTCTCTCAAACTTCCCCATATCAGCAAATGGTAGAAGGTTTCATTCAGTGATCCAAAGACAGCACTTAACTATTAGTTAAGCTGAACCATCTCCAAGTTTTCACAACTCTATATCCAAAATATATGTGAACTACATTTATTTATTTTAATATCCAGTGACACCCTCTTAGTTCATATTACTACCACACAGTATTATATTTTGTGTATATACTCCTTTCTCTATCTAGCACCCAGAGTGAGTTTTATGAAACAAAATATATCACATTACTCTCAATTTAAAATCTTCAGTATCTTCCTTTTAGACTTAGGCAAGAGTTAGCATGTTAGTCCTTCCCATAGTTGAAATTTTCATGCCTTATCTGGCCTCTATCCGCTGCCCAATATCATTCAACTTCTACTCTCCTGTTGGCTCATTATAATTTATTCATAATGAACTTATCTACCTCATTTCCTCATATACATCAAACCCCTTTCTCTTCATTGTCTTCACACAGGTTATTTAAATCTACATTACAAACTTTCACTACTAGACTTTTAGGATAACAGAAAGAGAATTAGTAACATAGTAATCAGTAAGATCATTATAATAATAGCATGTGCTTGTTAAATAATCCAGTTTCCTATGAAATAAGTGTTAAAATTCTCAATCTGTTTAGTGATAGGGAGGCTTTCCTTGTATGGTTCAAATAATAGAACATTTCTTCACCTAGTGTATTCAAAATAGTAAAACTATATTTTGAAGGTAGATAGATTCATGAGTAATTCAAAACACTGGAGGGCAGGAAGGATAACAGTGGACTGGAATAAGAAACTAGAAAGCTGGTAGAAAGCAAAGCATATACATTCAGAGTCTATCTTTCTGGACCCATATGTTCTCTCTCTTAACTTTTTCTTTGTGTCTAGATCATTCTTTTAATATAATATTTGACTTTATTTCTTTTTGTTCATGGTGGAAGAAAGCTGCCTCACATTGTACAAATTCTTAGATTAAATAAGTCTCAAAATTTATCTTGATTTCTGATTCTCACTTGCAAATTTAGGGGAGGGAATAACTGAGAGTCACAGTATGAATTAACAGTCCATTCCTCCTCTGATCAGCTATGATCTGGGGGGTGGAATTTTATATAAAACCAACAATGGAACCAAACTTCTCCCTCTCAGTGGAGTTCTTATAAAAGTGGTGTGATGCGTTGGTCAGATATACCAAAAAGAACTCATTATAAACCTCTCCAAATGTGGTTCAAATACACATTCTACCTTTATTATATTTCCTAAAGCTATGATCATATAATCAAATTTCTACTGCAGAAGGTCACTTACAGGTAAATAACCTATTTGGAAAATATTTTATATAAGACAGTCAGTGCCAAAGTACTCAAGAAACCTGAATTTTAAATGGAAATATATGACAAAAAGTGGACATGCAGAACATAATTCTGTACTAATAAAAGGCTTACTCCAGCATCTATGATGTATTCTTCCTTTATTTGTATGCTTATTCCATATTAAGTTCTTGAGACCCTATCCCACATTTATCTTATGTTTCCCCTGTGGTTATTGATATTGTCAAACATATTATACCTGCCAAAACCCAACCATGCTTCTAACAAATGAAATAGCTTTGAAGATTTCCTCAAGATTTCCAAATTTCTCTCTCATTTGGGATTCTTCTTGTGTTTTTGTATGGACAGTTTACAGACTTGCCTGACCATATAATAAAGAAAAGACCCTCAGCATACTCTGTACAAGGCAGATATGCACCACTTGTACTCTGTACTTTAATTTATTCTGACATCTCTGCTTGGACTTTCCTCCTTTTCTTGTGTCTACCAAAATCCTTCTTTAAAACAAATTAAAAGTTACTACTTCTGCAGCATCTCTTTTGAAAATTTGATGTTAAAAAAGAATCTAAAAAAGAATAGATATATCAATATGTATATGTATAACTGATTCACTTTGCTGTATACCTGAAATTAACAAAACACTGTAAATCTACTATACTCCAATAAAATTTAACAAAAATTGCTATCTTTCTATAATCTCACAATTTTTTAATTGAACTTGTGTCAAAGCTTTTCCTTAATGATGGTCTGGAATTTGGTATAAATATGTACCAGTATTGTCTCCTCCACATGACTATTTCCTTTCAAAAAGGAAATGTTTGCTTTTCTTGTAACTACGTCACATAATACAGTATCTATCACAAGACAGGTACTTAGCCAATGTTTGGTGAGTAAATAAGTTGCTTTAATTTGAAGCATAAAGTAAAAGAGCTGCATTATGAGACTATACTCATGTGGATTTGGAAAATTAGGAATAAAGACCCTTATTAATAAGAGGATAATTTGACATATTGAAAAGTTGGAATATTTTTAACAGAAACTCAACTTTGTTTAACAGAAATCATCTTACTTCTTGCAGTAAGATGACCACATACTAAAAATTATAGCTTATTTCATTTACTAGACACTAGTGAAAGGTAGCCAAATAATAAATTTTCATATACCAAGAAATCATAGTTTCAAACTAAAAACCATCATGGATATAGAAAGACAAGTTGTGAAAAAAATTCTAAATCCCATCAATGACAGAAGGACATGTTTTGTGGAGAGAAGAAAGCACTAAATGTAATATATTTTGACTTCAATGAGGCTCTTGATTTTTCTGTATGACATATGTATTTTGAAGATGGAAAATGTGGTCTCAGTAATTATTCTGTCGGGATGGAAGATTGCAGGAATGACAGATAGTTGTTCAATTCTGAATTAACAGAGTAGTATCTAGAGCTTATCAAATGGTGATACAGAAGCTAATGACCTCAGGTCTAGATGTTCTAAATGTACACATATAAAGGGGGTCAGTATGTTGGGTGAGGGAAGTAATAGTAGTAAGAATAATTTTAAAAACTATTATTTATGGAGCAGTATGTGCCCCCAATATACCTTCATTTTCTCATTTGCATGGTAAACTTGAAAGATTGGTTTTATAATCTCAGTTGTTACTAGAGAAAAAACCTGAAGATTTGAGAGTAAAGTGAGCTAACAAAGATAATATAAACAGTACAGGACAGAGCCAGGATTCAAGTTAGGTCTGTCTGATTCAGAAACCAATGATTTTTAGCCATTATGCCTCTATCATCTTCTGAAAGAAAATGAAATTATACAATAGAGTTGTTTTCATTCTTGCTTTTTTCTAGCATTAATTATTCATAACTGTAAATGTCTGTAAACATTATTATTGTTTTATTTGTACAAAATTTGTTTTTTGTTGTTACTTTTAGAAAGAAAGAGGGATGGAGACAGAGCAGCCATCTTGTATGAATCTCTTCCAAATACTTCCTTGAATCACACAAACCAAATGGGATGGTTTAAAAAAATCACGGAATGGATGACATTTGTGGTAGATTTGTATTGTGTCAGTTTAGTCAAGTTTAAATTACATTTGCCAAAATGTCCTTCCCTGCAGAGTCTAGGGTACGTCTAGACCATATTTTGTGTGAGATTTGGAAGGCAGAGGTGAAATAGCTTCATTCTTGTTCTGCTCATCAGTTGTGAGGAGACCACTAGGTGCTCTTGTTCCCAGGTTTGTGTTGTCATCTGCTATCTCACCTTTTGACTGGGGCAGCAGCTGGCCTGCAACAACTCCAGCTCTTGCTGTTCTCCTGGACCAGGTATGCATCATTTCAATGAAGAAGGCAGTCACATTTTTCTAAAAGGCACTTGCATCTTCTAGGCCATCATCTTGGAGGCAGTGAGAGACTGATGAGGATTCCATTCATCCTCCAAAATACCAATTTGTCCTTCCTTCTCTCCTTTCATGTCTACTTTCCCTTCCCAACCACCTGTCTGCTTACTTCAGGCTGCCACAAGCACAGAGGAAATGGCCATAGATTGTTTAACCTTTTCCCACAATTGTCTGAATCAAATCTGTATAATGTTTCCTATTGTATAAAATTTCTTATGGTTCTACTTCTCTGATCAACCATGACTGATACTAGATCTTTGACAAAATTTGCTGATAGGAATTCCTAGCAAATTTCATGACATGATCAGGAGTAGCCAACTCATCAACTGCTATGGGGCTGACACAAGACAGGTAGATATATGGCCTTAGTTGTCAATGTAAAAAACATGTTTTAAAATATAATTCCAGCCAATAAATGTGGAAGAAATAATAGAACAAGAAAATCTCGATCTTGCAACAGCTAATGAAATAATTGGTTCAGGTAAAGATCATTAATTGGTGAAAATATTATATGAAATATTAAGGAAGGAAGAATGTTGGGGGAAATGGGAGCTTGCTGTCATCACTTCAACCTGCAGATCATTCTTCATATCACTGAGAGGGAAAACCAGACCTAAATGCCTCCTTAATATGATGAAATATGAAGTTCACAACACTAGCCATGATGTATTCTTACACAAATGTTAAATCTAAATTGAATAAAGCCTTTAAACACAAATTCTAGTTTACAAAAATATGGGATATAGAAGAACATGTAAAAAAGCATCATGAGGAAATAAAAGTTCATAATATGAGACATTCTCTGAGATAAGTGACACAATATCTTCAACAAGTCAATGTCATGGAGGAGAAAACACTTAAGAGAAATAATAATTGAAGGCATCGTGTGCACTTCATTTGGAAACTGATTTGATTAGACAAACATAAAAAAATAAATTTGAGAATGCTAAGACATTTTAATATGTAATGGATGAGAAATTAATGTTTATTATTCAGGTAATTATATCACTGTGCCTATCAAAGAATTATTTTTTTAAGCAAATACAAAATGAAATATGTAAGGTGAAAAACATGATTTCTGGGATTAGGATTTTCTTAAAGTACATCATCAACAACAACAACAAAAGCTAGATGAAGCAAGTTTTAAAAAATCTTGAGAGTTATTGAATCTGAATGATAAACATATAAAGAAAGATTCATTGTCTTATTATATTTACCTTTGTTTTACATATGAAATTTTTCATAATAAAATTTTTAAGTTATTACCATGAATAAATTGGCTTTAGCATCAGAAATAAAGAGAAACCAGGAGACTATTCTGTGCCTGGATAGAATTAAATATGGATAGATAAGCCTCAAATAGGAGTGTGTTGGACTGTAGACATTACACAAAATAATTTATCTTCATTTATTCAAAAAGTAAAAGAATAAAGGTTTGTTTAAAGTATGACTGCAGGAAGTTGAAAAAAAATGTTTTAGGATTTTAATTTATAGCCTTTTAAAATCCCTAAATTAAGAATGATAATGTTGATTATCATTTATTTAAATGCTTTGAAAAATATATTTTGTATTTCTAAGCTATAAACATTGAAAATATATAAAGAATTTACAAATATAAAATAATGCACATAATGCACATACATTGTATATTATGTATTGAGTACATATACATTATATATACATAATATACATATGTACATTATATATACAAAGTATATATTATATAACCTACATATATATGTATTATATGTTTATATATCATGTGTATGTAATAATAAATACATATACATAAATATATACATATATATGGAACTTTACTCAATTAAATAAAATTATAATCTCATCTCTACAATATATTGAGATGTTTTACAGGTAAGCCTCAGCTGCTCTAATGACTGAAGGGCTAAAGTAAACTTGCAAAAGATTTTAAGGTTTACACCAAGAAGGAAAACTCCTTCTCCCCTTCTTTTTTTCTGGTTAGTTTAGTGTGACACTCTCTGTGGCTACTCTTCTATAATGCTTTTCCAGATACATAATTCTACTAGGTGTTTTAATGTAAAATAAGTATAACTATTCATAAAATTTGCTGTTATGAGAAACAGAAAGATGATGTAAGTTGTTTTACAGCTCTAAGTGGTTCACTGCTGCAAACCTGTATCTTGACCATGACATGTGGAGAGACTGTAAAAGAGAGGAAGAGTAATGAAACAAGCTAAGTGTTTTCAAAATACCCTTAAAAATGCTCCTGGAAAAAAAAATCTGTGTAGCAAATGTTTATGTCTTTGCCCCAGGCCATTTAAAATCAGTGAACAATATTATGGGCATTTAATTTTTTTATATAGATTAAGGAAAAAAATACTACTTCATATTTAACCTAGATTTGCTTTGATAACAATAAAACCCTTTGTATACAAAATTAACATATCTGCTTGTAGTAGAAAAAATATAAAATGGCTCCCAATGAATGCAAACTCCTGTTATTCATGCCCTGGTACAGTACCTCCCCACCTCTGTTGTTGTGGTCTGGACCTATTAACTCATTTCTAATGAGTACAATATGACAAGAAGGATGTCTCTTCTGAGATAAGGTTACTAAAGTACTGTGGCTTCTGTCTTAGGTGTTCTCTTTCACTTTCTTGCTTGCTTTCTGTGAATGAAGCCAACTGCCGAGCGGTGAGTGTCCCATGGGGGACATAGACCTATGAGAAGTTCTGGGTGACAACCATAGAAGAACTGGGATCTTCAGTCCACAAAACCCTGAGGACCTGAAGGCTGCGAATAACAACACAAATGGGCTTAACAATTAATCTTCTCCATTTAATCTTTAGATTAAATCACAGCCCCCACTGACACCTTGATTGCAGCCTTGTGAGAGACTTGGTCCAGAGTTACAGAGCTAAGCCAGACTCAGATTTATAACTACAAAGTATGTAATATTATAAATACTTGTTCTAAGCTACTAAGCTTGAGGTAATTTGTTAAGCAGCTATACATTATTAATACATGGTTGTTCTTAAGTATACATTGGCTAGTGTAGAAAAGTTATTGCATTTTAAGTGGAAACCATAACTTTTCAGTCCTTTTTGATTTATAGTCTGTATCTCAAAGTTGGAGAGAACCTCAAAAGTCATGTGGTCAACTTATATCCAGGTTACCTAACATAAAATTATTGTACTTAGCTGTTCACAAATCTCATCTCCCTTTCCTCCTGGGGACACAGCTCCACTAGACTCTTATTTTCTAGACTTCTTTGTAGTGAGGTATAGTCTTGTTACCATATAGCTGAATTCTTACCCTTGGTTGTTGTCAGAGTGAGGTTTGTTATTTCCACATAAACACACAAACAAAATAAATTGCTCTTACACGTGATGGTTTTTCAATTATTTAAAATACTTAAACATCCATGGGACTTTTTCTCTTGATAGGTTTCTTCACATAGATTTTTGTCTTTAGAAATTATTCATTACATGAGCATATTACAGTATTAAAAATGATGTCTAGAAATATTTGAAAGAAAGAATCACAATTCATATTCATTCTGTGGTCTTATCCTACACATGAGAGGAATTTCAACTTCCCTTATTCACATAATTACTTACATATATATTGATCTTGACTACAGTTTTATTTAGGGTTTTTGCTGTTTTGTCCATGACTCTGATAAGCTTCCTTTAAAAAGAAAGAAGTGAACAACTTGTCTTTCTTAGATATGTTAATAATTTTCCTTCAATTCTGAATTTGAACAGTTAGATATTTGTATTCAAGTGAAAGTCTTTTTATTTACTTTTCTTAAAATGCATTTTCTCACACAAAATTCATTGTCATAAGGTCTTCTTGAATAGCAATATTTTTATTTACTCAATTAATCCTTACCCTCTTTCTATCATGCAGTAATATAAGCATTTTTCCAAGATCATCATTCTAATTATCATCATATTGTTGAACAAGACAGGACTAAAGACAGAGATCTGAGATCTGCCACTAGAGATATCAATCTAGCTTGGTGATAATCATTGAGAAACACAATTTGAATAAAATTGTTCAAAAATTAACATGCAAAAATATGATAATATTATCAAAATGCAAGTCTACATGAATTGACAAAAATAAATACCTTGCTTTCAAAATGAACCAGAACTGGGCTTCCCTGGTGGCGCAGTGGTTGAGAGTCCGCCTGTCAATGCAGGGGAGACGGGTTCGTGCCCCGGTCCGGGAAGATCCCACATGCCGCAGAGCGGCTAGGCCCGTGAGCCATGGCCACTGAGCCTGTGCGTTCGGAGCCTGTGCTCCGCAACGGGAGAGGCCACAGCAGTGAGAGGCCACAAGAGTGAGAGGCCCGCGTACCGCAAAGAAAACAAAAACAAAATGAACCAGAACTATTACTATTTTTATTAAAAAAGTATTTCTTCTTTATAACATATTCTAATCTTCTATCCTGAATTCCAGTTTGAAAGACAAAACAATTCCCCTAAAGTTTACAGTACTTAAATAATTTAAATTAACTTTAAATTGTGCTTTACTTTACAAGCCCAGAATCACAGCCAGAACCTTACTGGAAAGCTTATAAAAATTTGAAATGCTCCAGTAAGTTTAAATCTTGTAGAAGTCTGGTACTTTCCAAATTAAAGTGCTAATACAACAATTAGCACTGAAACTTAAATCTACATAAGCAGTACAAAATGATTTAATATTATTGAAGCCTTTCAATTTTTTATGAGCTTTCTATGTGGACGTGGATCAAGCAAAGTTGATTCACGTCCACATAGAAAGTTTTGCTTAGAAACACATAAGCAACATGTCAGACTCAATCTTTTCCTGGAGTAAATACCTGTCCTGTTTGTCTGACATGATATGAAGAAAAACAATCAACTTATATTTAAAGAAATTATTTTTTGTGTCTCCTCAGAGTCCAATTGCTCTCATCCAACTGATTATCTGAAGTTCTTCTGAGGTCAAGTGATGTACTTCAGAGATAAATGTGAGGGAGACGCAGGAACCTAGGGTTTCCAACAAAGATATAGATCCTTGGTGCATGGAAATCTCTACCCTACATCTTATTTTGGACACATCTATCTTGCCCAACTCTGAGACCCATTGGACATGCATTAAAAGCCTTAAATACATCCTACACTGAGCGTATTTTCTAATAAGGGAAACAACATAATCTCTTCTTACTTTTAGAAAATAGTACCCTGTCATCTGTATTCTTACTAGAAAAGCTAGAATGTGCTGGCTTCAGTTGTGGAAATAGTTGCTTTCAGATGGTCTATTTTTCACTTCTTAGAGGAGAAGAAGAGAGGATATATTTCTTTTGTGAAGTTATAGAACACAGAAGTATAAAGCAAAATTATCTCTTGTATATAAGGATACACATATTCTTTGCTTCTATTAACAAACTGGACTCATTTTTCCTACTCCTAAACATAACAAAAAGCAGCTATAGAGAAAAAAATCTTTTTCACCTTTATTACTACTCTTGAATACATATTTGCATTCCTTTCAGGAATTCCCTTCCTTTGTTTAAGCTCTTGATGTCTTTTCCTTTAGAAATAACAAGGGATAGTTTTGAAAACTTTAGTAATTATGTCCTATAATTTTTTAAATAAAATACTTTTTTGATATTAAAAACACTCAGAATATCCAAAGTCTGTGGTTTATTTGATACACGTCCATTATAAAAGCACATTGATTGTAATAAAATGGTTTTGTTTCTTAAATACATATTTTTTTTAAAGGTAGATATGCTTCAGGCTTTATCTTCCAGGAAAGAATAATCTGTCATGTTTACAGCAGGACTTGAAATTTCAATGTTCCAAAAATACCTACTTAAGAGGTAAAAGTACTGTATTTTACAGATGTTTCCCTTTACTAGCATCCCATTTTAATTTATTTGTGATACAGGGTGTGTGAGTGTGTGTGTATGTGTGTGTTCGTGTTTGTGACAGTGACAGAGAGACAGAGAGAAGTGCTGGCCAGTGAGAAGGTTCTCAGAGCTCCTGTCTGTACCTATTCTGTTCCTATACTATGACTCAGCTGTTAGTCATGGATGGCAGCTAGCAATGATTTTACCACATCCAAACCATCACCTCTTTACTCTTCCCTCTTTCTGGTTTCCAGAGAAAATAAATATCCTTCTATTTCTAAAAGACTTCCTACAATATGATTCAGTAATTCTACCCCCTGGATATATATCTGAAGAAAATGAAAACACTAATTTGAAAAGTTACATGTACCCCAATATTCATAGCAGCATTATTTACAATAACCAAGATATAGAAGGAACCCAAGTGTCCATCAACAGATTAATGAATAAAGAAGATGTAAGATATATATATATATATATATATATATATATATATATATATATATAAAACTCAGCCATGAAAAAGAATGAAATTTTGCCATTTGCCACAATGTTGATGAATCTAGAGAGTATTATGCTTAGTGAAATAAATCAGACAAAGACAAATATTCTATGTTATCACATATTTGGAGTCTAAAAAATAAAATAAATGAATGTATATAACAAAACAGAAACAGATTCACAAATACAGAGAACAAATTAGTAGTTACTAATGGCGAGAGGGAAGAGGGAGGGTAAAATAGGGGCGTGAGATTAAGAGATACAAACTACTATGCATAAAATAGATAAGCAACAAGGATATAGTGCATATCACAAGGAAATATAGCCATTATTTTGTAATAACTTTAAAAGGACTAACTATTGAATCAGTGTATTGTACACCTGAAACTAATGTAATATTGTTAATCAACTATAATGCAATAAAAATGTTTAAAAAGAATAAAACAGACTTCCTACAATAGAATTTCCAGGATAATAGTAGCACTGGTTACTTTATATTAATTTCCTTTTATACCACAATTAACTTATTGTCAAACTACAAAGAGAGTGCGAGTTTTGAGGGAATAATACACTCAGAAATCCAGAAGCTTTGATTAATCTGACACTTTTCCAAGCGGTCTTCTCCCAGTGAATCACTATTCTTTAATCCCATTTGCTGACTCTTTCTGTTGAATGTCCCTTAAGAACCTAAGTTCATTTTTAAATAAAGATATAATTACACACAAGAAAAAGTCACAGAAATTATGTTTTCATTTCTATGACTTTGGCAATATACCTATTTAACTACTGCCCATTTGATACAGAACATTTTCTTTATTCTCCACATTTCCTTTGGTCCATTTCCTATCATTCTCACAGCCTCCACCCTTCTCCCCAATCACTGGACTTCACATAAATGAAATCATATAATATGTATTCTTTTGTGTCTCTCTTCTTTTGTTCACCATAAAAATGTCACCTACCTTTAAGACTACTCTGAAATTTAAATTGGGTAATGTATGTATATCTCAATTTCAAGTTCATACTAAATATTTAAGAAGTGTTATTTGTGTAACAGTTTGTTAAACCTGTATTCATTCTGTTTCAATTATAAATGTGCCTAAACCAAAGAGTGGCAATTATTGTATATTTGAAAGAAAAGTACTAGATGAAATGAAAGATCAGAAAACAGAGTGAAAAAAAAATATTGTGACCCTGGTCCTCATATCTTCATTGTAGAAAATTAAAAACTTAAGAATGATAAACTGACAGTTAATTTCTTTGAAAGCAATACCCACACAGAGAGAAAGAGAGGAAGAAATAGACAAGAGCAGAGCAGTAAGTAGGGCAGAGATTTGTTGTGGGAGTGAATAGAAATCTGCCTTTGGGGCATTAGGCACTCACTGAGGAGGATTCAGAAGGGTTTGCTTATTGTGGACCAGGTAAGGAAGGTTAATACTAGATGTCCAAGACAAGGGTAGAGAAGGGACGGAGTGCTCCAGGGGTCTACAGGGAAATATCCGAGTTTTAAACATTTGTCATGGCCAGAATAAATCAACACCTGATTGCACTGTGCTTTGCAAGACATTTTCTGTCTCTTTCTTTCTCTTCCTTAATTTGATCTTTCAGGGGTCAAAACATGTGATAAGGAAATAGAGGCAGATTTAGGTAGAGGAATAGAAAATCTTCCAACCAAGACTCCCTTCCACTCACAAGAGTCCAGCTTAAAGGGATAAAGGAATACTTTGATTCCAAATAAAGTTTGAAGTTCCATCATTACATTGGACACATTTATATTAAATATTTATTTCTAAAATTGAATATCTTATTATTTATTTAATTATTATTTGATTGTTTTAACTAGATACAAAAAGACTTTCATATTTACAAATGAATGGATAACTTATGCACCCTACTTTAGATTTCATCCAGGGGCAGAGCAAAAATGAGTTTCATAGAGCAAGTTTAAACCAACATTGAGAGAGAGAGGAAGAATACTCACACAATTATTATTTGGATCTATTTGTTCTCTCCACTTTTCATCTGGCTAGCTTCTATACATCATTCTAAACATAAACCAGATGTGAACTCTTCAGCTGACTTCCTGCATCCTCATCTAGTCTGGAATATGTGACCTTTCAGAGAACCCACAGTACCTGGTGACAAATTCTATCCTGACACTATCACTCTCAATTACACTTACTTTTTTGTAATAGACCTTGAAAACTTAAGAAGAGAAAACATGCTTTAACTTCTGCTTGTCCCAATCCTAGAATGTTACTGAGCTATAAGACTACACTTAAGTGTTATCAAAGAAATAAGAAAACAAATTATGTTAATAAGGAATAAGGAAAAAAATCAATTAATATATATCTGGCATCCAATGAAGTGGTATGCATGCTTAATGTAAAGAACTTAACAATAGATTTATGTTTACATAGTTTTTTTTGCTATATGAAACACTAAAACCATATTTTAAATGGCTATGGCATTTGTAGAATATAAGTGAAACAGAAAGTTGTCTAAGAAGGGTTTAAAATAATTATAATTAAATTATGTATTACCTTATGTATTAAATTTTGTATTACCTTAATATATTTTTCTATCCAATCACATTACTTTATTACTAACATCTTGAATGTCTTGGTAATAATATATGACTACTTAAATTGTATTTTTTTGAAAGAACAGTTCTGCAAAAAATTACTCTTAAAGCAAATTTAATTATTTGTTATTTGTAATTCTTTCAGATCAAAATATGTTACAGTTAGGCTATGTAATTCTGAATTTCAGTCAGATAATAACTAAAACCATCCTGCATTTAAAGATAAGCATAGACTATTGAAAGGATGTGCCTTAAGGACATACCAATCTAACTGATCTTAATGAAGTTATGTTAGAACAACACAAACTTCAACATAAATTTCAGACTTTGACTTGACCTTGGTTTCTCTTTAAGGGGTGCATGTGTGTGTGTGTGTGTGTGTGTGTGTGTGTGTGTAGGTAGGTAACTAGTAAAATGTTCCTGAACTCTAAGGTTATTCCTGAGATCTTTACAACCCTCATATTTTCTCTACTGGTTCTATCAGGTATAAGTTTTTTCCTCTCTGCTCAGCCTCCATGACCCTTCTGAACTGTTTCTCTTTGAAATCTTTTCCTTTGTGCTGGCTTTTTCTCTTTAGTCTTAGGCAGTCTTTTATTTCCTTCATCTGCACATTTTAAATATCTATTACACCATATAGTGATTACCTACCAATAAAACAATATTTCAAGAGTGTTTTGTAGTATTTATATTAAAGCTAACCCTTTCATTAAAATCATCTTAAGAAATGTTTAAAAATATACTTTTCCATCAATCACATCCTTAGAAAACAATTTATTTAGAATAGTGTAGGGATTGGTGATCTCTATTTCAAACAGCTCCATGCATGATTATCTTGATCAGTCAAGTTTAGAAATCATTTTATTAGACTATATTTAAATTAGCATGTGTTGAAATGTCTTACTATCACATTTAAATGCATAACTAAATAGCATTACTGAGTAGTTCTTCATTTGTCTCAGTAATTGAGAGTACCCCCTCTGTTGGAAAAATAGATTCTTCTGTAGTTTAAACATTATAATAGGACAACTCAAAGTCAGAAAATAAAAGAGTGAACAAATCATGGACCACTTAATACCTACTGTATTCTAAAGGATTTAATGTCATAAATCTTAAAGTAAATGTTCATTAAGAGAGAATATTTTCAATTTATATATTTAAATAAAATTTTAAAGAGTTTCCATACTAGAAATGTTCTTACCTCATATTTCACCATACAATAGACAAGACTATTCTAAATTCAACTAAAAAAGCCTAAGCCAGTTAAAAATATCCATAAAGCTTAACAGGAATTGGGTAATGTATTTATACTTAATGAAGCAAAAAAGGACTTAATTGAGTTTGAAAATTCTTATATTTCATGAGTGGTTTATGGAAGATGAGATATGAGCTGAGTCTGCATGTAGAAAAAAGTACAGTAAAATTTTAATTGGCACATATCCACTGAAGCAAAAATTTGCCAATTAAGTGATATGCTGATTATAGTGATAGAAATTTGATTTTACACTGCATTCTTTTCAACATTGGCAAAAATATTTTCTTGGGATACTATAAAAACAGGGAAATTAGGTAGAAGGCAAAGGTAAAAAACATTGGGTAGACCATATACTGTTAATATATTTCCATCTCTAAGTACAAAGATCTTTCAAAAAAACCTCTTAAAGACATTCTGAGATATGGAAAAGTTTTTTTCTGCTTTTAGATTGTTTTCTGCTAAGATGTAAATGCATCTGAGAAGGGAATACCTGCAACCATCTATTAGTATTTTTCAAAATTTCCATTGAAACTAGTAAAAGGTGGGAACAGTTTGAACTGAAGCTGAGAATCAAAAACTGTATCTTTTTGTATCACTTGAACTAATATGTCCCACAAACATATAGTAGGAATGAGACATAAGTTAAACATTTATTAGATTGAGGAAAAGGGACATCTTTAAAGACAATTCAGGAACATACTATGATTTTAATATAGAAACAAAACCTTACATATACAAGTAGAGCTACATTTTCCTGAATAATTTACAAACACTATTCCACATATCCATGCAAAAACAGGACTTAATTGGTCTGAAAATTCAAATTTAAAAATGTCAGCAAGGGCTTCCCTGGTGGTGCAGTGGTTGAGAGTCCACCTGCTGGTGCAGGGGACACAGGTTCATGCCCCAGTCCGGGAAGATCCCACATGCTGCAGAGTGGCTAGGCCAGTGAGCCATGGCCGCTGAGTCTGTGCATCCAGAGCCAGTGCTCCGCAACGGGAGAGGCCACAACAGTGAGAGGCCTACGTACAGCAACAACAGCAACAACAACATTTCAGCAAAGATTCTTAGAATAAATCCATGTAAGTTGTTAAATATTTATGACTTCCTTAAAATTAAATTTATAAGATTTATAATGTACAATAGAATGCGGAAAACTGTTTAACCAAAAGACACAATTACAAAATGATTTCTGAGCACTTCAGATCATTAAATCTTATTTAATTATATATGAATATTTTGGATTATGTTTGCATAAATTAGTAGGATTGAACTAATAAATTTCTTAATAAAGATTTGGTATTTACTGCTTTGTTAAAAAATACAACAGAAATTTACTAAAATATATGTGATACACTACTAGGCACTGTTATTCAAAGGCAAATATGATATAGTACTAGTTCCTATACTCAAGAAGTTGATAATTTATCAAGGAAAGCAAAGCACATGCAGATTATTGTATCATGAAGCCTAATATGATGAATGTCATTGAAGAAAAGCAAAGGTAAAATATAATAAAATTGTAAAGATTGTAAATATTTGCAAATGATATGACCAATAAGGAATTAATATCCAACATATATAAACAGTTCATACAACTCAATATCAAAAAAACACAACCCACTTAAAAAATGGACAGAAGAACTAAACAAACATTTTCCAAAGAGGAAATGCAGATGGCCAACAGGCACTAAAAAGATGCTCAACATTATTAATCATCAGGGAAATGCCAATCAAAACCACAATGTAATATGACCTCATACCTGTTAGCATGTCTATTATCAAAAAAACGAGGTATACCAAATGTTGGCAAGGATGTGGAGAAAAGGGAAATTTTGTGCACTGTTGTAGGAATGTAAATTGGTATAGCCACTGTGTAAAACAGTATGGAGCTTCCTCAGAAAATTAAAAATAGAACTGCCATATAACCTAGCAATTCCTCTCCTGGATATATATCAAAAAAAAACAAAAACACTAATTCAAAAAGAAACTTATACCTCAATGTTCATAGCAGCTTTACAAATGCCAAGATATGGAAACAACCTAACTGTCCATAAATAGATGAATGGATAAAAAAGATGTGGTATATATACACAACCGAATATCACTCAGCCATAAGAAAGAATAAAATTTTGCAATTTTCAGCAACATGGACATGGGCTTGGAGGCCTTTATGCTAAGTGAAATAAGTTAGACAGGGAAAGATAAAAACTGTATGATATCACTTGTGTGTGGAATCTAAAAAATACAACAAACTAGTGAATATAGGAAAGAAGAAGCAGATTCACAGATTATAGACAACAAACTAGTGGTTACCAGTGAGGGTGGGTAGGGGCAATACAGGGGTGGGGAGTGGGAAGTACAAACTGTTGGGTGTAAGATAGACTTAAGGATGTATTGTACAACACAGGAACATAGGCAATATTTTGTAATAACTGTAAATGGAAAGTAACCTTTAAAAATTGTATTAATAATTTTTTAAAACATTACTGTAAAATGGAGGCAAGACTTTAGATCTAGAGAACTCAGGAAACACACAGTCTTTAAGAGGCTAGACTGGTATTAAACTGGTGGTCAGGGCTGACTTATCCATTAGGCACAGTTGCACAGTGCCTGGGGCCCATAATGCTGTTAGAGAACCACTGAAAGTATTTAATTTCTTACAAAGTAGAAGAAAAATAAACTTTTATATCAAAAAATATTTTAATATACAATATCAGCACATTTATATCATGGCAGCACTAAAACATAATGTTTTTAGGGAGGAAGGGTCTTATGAAGACAAAAGTGCCTAGGTCCTATGAAATTCACAGCTCCACCTTTCTCTAGCTGTAGAAATTTAGCCTCTCTACTTCAATTTTCTCATCAGCAAAATAGTGAAAATAATTATACTCACCTCAGTACTCACCTCAGAAGGTTCTTATGAGGATTAAATAAATTATTACATGTAAAGTTTCTAGAACAGTATCTGGAATATAGTAAGTATAATACAAACCTTAGCTGTGGTAATGTCATTTTCATCAGCCCAGAAGATTGAATGAGGTGGATAGAAGGATAGAAGTGGTCAATATATTTGGGAGAATAGTAATTTTCACAGTCAAGCAATGGCATTAGTTGTATATAGAGAAACAATGAGATAAACCTGGCACTTATCATGTAAGACCTTAAGCTCATGGTTGGAAAGCTACCGTACTGTAGACATTAAAGAGTTAGGCAATGGACAGCCACTGGATCACATGAAAAGCTAATCAGCCATAGTATGCATGAAGATTTGAAATGTTGAAAGACCAGTCAGTGAAAAAAGGAGAATAATTGAATAGAAATGAAAAAAGAGTTGAGAAAGATTAAATCTGAGAAACTGCTTGAAAGATTGATCTTGATCCTAAAAAAAGAAAAGAATCAAGTTGATTTTTTTAATAGTGACTACTACTTTCTGAAGGAAATTTAATTTGCTTCCTAATTAAATAAAAGTTGGGGCTTGCCAAGAGACATCTCATTTTTTTTTTCTCCTAAACTTGGAACCTGTATTTGTCAGCTTTATAACTTAATTGGGCTGTGAGGCTGACAAATTGATTTTTCTTTCTCCTAACTTATTTAATTCAGTTTTCACAATTAGGCAAGCAATTAATCAATGGTGGAGTCATTAAGATTCATTGCATTGAAACGTTTTTCTGACAATCATCCTCAATAAGAACTGTGCAATTTATCAGAAGGCAAATATCCTGGAAAATCTTAAGTATACTGTATGTAAGATACTTATACTGGTGATGTTCAATATTTTAACTTCACCTAAAATTGTAAGAATAAATTGAACTGAAGTCTTTAAGTTTTGCTTTGGTCAATTTTGCAATCTTATCTAGAAACAAAGTGGTAGTAACCTACTAGTTATTAAGTCAAAATATGACAGAATTTTAGTGTGTAACAATATTATAAAAGAATAGTTGTCTGACCCATTAATAATTTATTTCTTTCCTGTAATGTTGAAGAACACAGTTCTAGCCAGTTAAGATTTAAGTTTAGGATATCAAGCTCATGTATAAAATATGAGAGATATGAAAAGTTTTAAATGATATTTTATTTAAAGCCTGTATTATATCCTGGAAAAAATATTGAATTTGAGATTTATAAGTCTGAATTCCAGTGAGTTCTGCCATATAGAACTTTTGTGCTCTTGAGGAAAATTTCATTATGCTATAATTTCTTAGCTATGACTAATGTTAATTTAAAATAAAATAATGTACATGAAAATACTTTGTAAATTATAAACTGATATAAAATTCAAAAAACTATTAAAATAATTTGGTCTTATTTAGTATCACTGTGTACAATTAAAAGTTTTAGAGAAAAATAAATTTTGTGTAATTTTTTATATTGAGCATTGTTTTAGGAACATCAGTCTGTAGTTCTCTGTCAGTCTTCAGACATTGTACTCATACTACTGGTCTGAAAATATTTCCTAGCAGTCTCAGTTCTTTGCTATTAAATCTGAAGCTGCTTTCTCAGAGTATTCAAGGGTTGCAAAGAACTTGATCATAAAAGTTATTTTAAAACTAAGT
Organism: Leucopleurus acutus; assembly: GCF_964270905.1. Classification (NCBI taxonomy): domain Eukaryota; kingdom Metazoa; phylum Chordata; class Mammalia; order Artiodactyla; family Delphinidae; genus Leucopleurus; species Leucopleurus acutus. Next base: position 40,055,476 of record NC_139160.1, on the reverse strand, counting down.
AGGGGAATTCCCTGGTTGTGCAGTGGTTAAGACTTGGTGCTTTCACTGCCGGGGCCCGGGTTCGATCCCTGGTTGGGGAAATAAGATCTCGCAAACTGTGCGGGACTGCCAAAAAATAAATAAAAATAATGTAGTATAAATACTTCTCAAAGACTTGAAATTGGTTCACCTTTAGAAGTAAATAGAGGCTGAACCTAAAGCTTTTCCCTATTTGTGCTAGCATGATTGTTAAACACATGCTTACTACTACAATCCAGAATGACTTTCTGCATCTCTCATTGCCAGATTAGTGCTTTGTCATCTCTGCAGGTTTGACTAGGAGGCTGAGGCACTGTACATGCTGGTAATGATGCTATAATTCCTCAGTGGGTTTTGTGCCTTTTAATGCAGAAACATGGAAATCCACTGTTCCTTCTAAGGGGGAAGTGAGCACACTTACTGATGATATTGCATCCCACTTGCTACTTTTAAAGTGCCATGATGAAAGTCACTGTTCTTTCTGGATCAGATGAAACAACTGCCAGCTTCAGTTTTTCTCTTCTTTTGAAATTCACCAGTATCACCTTTGGAATGCTTTTCTTTTGTTCAGCTTTGTTTTAATTATATAAACATTGTGCCAAAGTTATTTTGATTCAGTCTAGTATGAGCTGTTTGTATCTATAAACTTAAAAGGTGAATCATAGTTGATTCAAATGGTGGAAGACTATTTTCCTAGAGTTCCTAATCTATGAGATAATCTTGACTGAACAAGGCTCCTAACTTCTAGAGTTATTAAGTAATCATATATTGTTTATTTTGGATTCTCTTATTGGAACCTGAGTGGCCATGTGTGTAATGGATAAAGAGATGTTTTTGTAGGAATATATATATATATATATATATGTTTTGTTTTGTTTAAAGGTCTTCCTTAAGAACTTGATTTAATATAGATGCCCACTGACATGAACTATGTTTAGAGTTGGGATCAGAGTATAGCTCTAATTCAATTTTAAACCTCCCCAAATTCTTATGCCTTCTTAAGGAGCTATAAAGAATTTCCACTTCCAACTAAGATGGGCTAACAGCGACCAGATGTTGAGAGACAATTCTCTATGAATCTCTCACACATTTCTACACATCTAGGCAGTAAAATGCCATGTGCTGCAAGGCTGTCTTTTCAGGAATATTTGTATAAGCACATAACTCTGGAAAGGTAGAGACAAGGACTCCCTCTGCAGCAAATTTATTTACGCTATCAGACAGTAAAGATGGAGATATTTTTCTCCCTGAAGACATTCCAAGATAATAAAAATAAGACACTTCTCTCCTCTTTAAAGAGAGATTTGCTTACATCTCAAGATAATGAAGATAATGCCTCCCTAGCAGGGAGGATGGGCATTCTTTCAGGCAGTCCCAATAAAATGTCTCTACCTTTGGATTTCTTTCCTGTAACATACCTCCAGTGCAATACAGGCACCATCTGGACCTTACTATCTGATTACCTTGGTAATCGGGGTCAAAGAGCCACTGTTCCTGCTTTTTACGGTGAGTAATAAATGGTTTCTTGTCACTGACCCAGACATGTCATGTCTCTCTGTCAGGTATCTGAGAAACTGTGTTAGGTTAACTTATTACTTTGCAAGAAAGATGAAATCCTAGACTCTTTTTCCATTTCTTACTTGACAATTTAACACCAAATTTATCCTTCGATCTGAAACAAATAAACTAATGAAAAGAGACAAAATACTTTTAAAATAGAAAAAAAGTGTTTACGATAGTGGACATCAGGCAATAAAGTGCAGTGATCTCTGAAAGATGGGGAACAAATAAGTCAAGCCCTATAATTGTCTCATCCTATTGCCTTCTAAGATTTTCCATGGTACAGGGAGCAGTATTCAGTCAGATCCTCTGTTGAAATTCCTATGTTGAGGAAATGAAGTTCAGGAGATTGTCTCCAAGGAGACCAAGGTGGCTAAATTACCAAGTATAAAGCTGCATAGAAAGAGAACCCAGAGATTTTCAGAGGATTCTCCCCAAGTATTCAGCAAAGCACTGATCAGAGCATGCTGAAGCTGGGGGAGAGGGGTTTCATCTGAAAGGATTAGAGAAATATGCCCAGTTCTCACACAGGGTCAGGGCAGTGCCTGTTCCCACCAGCCAGACTGGAAAAAACATAATTTATGGGGAATTGGTAGAAGGGTCAAGGTATTTTTAACTCTTAATGGGCAATATTTGACCTTAGATTGAGCCTTGCCCTGGATCTTCCTAATAAATTTAAAAAGCAAGTCCTGAATGAATCATACTCTTTCCAAGTAATTCAATTGCATCCCAGAACAAAAAGCATTGAATAGCTTTGTGAATATAAACATATCTAGTACCCAAAAAAAGGTAAAATTCATAGAGTCTAGCATCAAATCAAATATTATTAGGCATACAAATAAGATCCAGGAAATCATAATGAAGAGAATAATTAATCAATCAAAACCAACCCAGAAGTGGCACAGATGTTGGAATTAGCAGACAAGAATATTAAGACAGTTATTATTAACTGTATTCCAAATGTTCAAAAAATAAGTAGAGGCATAAAAGTATAAAAATACCCAATCAAATTCTAGGGATGAAACTACAATGTCTGAGATGAAAAACATACCAGATGGGATTAACTACAATTAGATATGGCAGAAAAAACGATTAGTGAACTTGAAGTCATAGCAATAGAAATACCTTAAAAAAGACAGAGAAAAAGACGAAGAATAAAAAGTAATGATAAAAGCTTTACAACACCTTTAAGGGTCCTAATATACATGTAATTGGAGTCCCCAAAGGGGAAGAGGAACAGAAAAAGTTTGAGGAAATAGTGGTCAAATTTTTCCAAATGAGATGCAAACTACAGACCCACAAGTTCAAGAAGCACAATGAAACCTAAGCATAAAAAGTTGGAGAGTATAGGAAGCCCATGATCTCTCAGAGTCCATGTGATGGATAGACATTTTGGGATATAGAAAAAAATCTGGGCTATATTTACTTAACTCTAATCATAACTTAGTCATAAAATTGACTTACCATATACTAGAAAATGTGTTAAGTTCTACAGGCATTATTTCATTTAATTCTAAAAGTAACAATTTTAGTTTCATATGATATATCGCATATATAAAAAGAAAGTGAGGTTATAAAAATTAAATAATTTTCCTAAGATTGTATGTCCCTTTACTGGGATCAAACATTAAGTCTGGTCTAAAGAAAACATTATAAAACTGATGATGTTTACATTTCCATTTAAAATGAATGTTTTTAAAGTAAATTCCTAAAAGTTGTAACTCATTAGCAAAGAGATAAGTAAATGCTTTCAATAAACAGATTAAGTAAATGAAATCAACACAACGAGGTGTATGCGGTATGGAATGTGATCATAGTGATCTTGCCTTACCATTGATTAGTGTTTTAAAGTTAGGCCACATGCCGTATAACCCTCTTTTCAATAGATTATCTCATTTGACATTCTTCACAGCTCCATGGTTGAGACTGTCAGGGAGGGGGAAATTTCCTCCTTATCCTTTGAGTTTTTTTGACCAGTCTAATAATTAAATTGACACAAGGTAAATTAACAGGAGAAAAAAATAATTTAATTCATATGCACAAAAGTCTCATAGAAAGGCAACCCTGAGAGTGAACAAACCAGGCTGTTTATATATATAATTTTTTAGATAAAGAAACAATTATTGTGAAGACTTAACAAAACAAAGAGGCTTGTGCTTGGGACAGCAGACTAGTGGAGAAGTAACAAAGTTAGCCTTGAATTCCTTAACTCAAGTGAAAAGCATACTTTCCATCCTCATGGTACAGGGAGGATTCCTTCACATAGGAGATTTATTTTCCACTTTTAAGAGGAAAGAAGTGGAGTCAGAGTATCTTTATTTTTCACTGGGTTTTTCTCAAGGAACTTTATTTATTTACTTTTTAACATCTTTATTGGAGTATAATTGCTTTACAATGGTGTGTTAGTTTCTGCTTTATAACAAAGTGAATCAGTTATACGTATACATATGTTCCCATATCTCTTCCCTCTTGCATCTCGCTCCCTCCCACCCTCCCTATCCCACCCCTCTAGGTGGTCACAAACCACTGAGCTGATCTCCCTGTGATATGCGGCTGCCTCCCACTAGCTATCTATTTTATGTTTGATAGTGTATATATGTCCATGCCACTCTCACTTTGTCACAGCTTACCCTTCCCCCTCCCCATATCCTCAAGTCCATTCTCTAGTAAGTCTGTGTCTTTATTCCTGTCTTACCCCTAGGTTCTTCATGACTTTTTTTTCCCCCTTAGATTCCATATATATGTGTTAGCATATGGTATTTGTTTTTCTCTTTCTGACTTACTTCACTCTGTATGACAGACTCTAGGTCCATCCACCTCACTACAAATATCACAATTTCGTTTCTTTTTATGGCTGAGTACTGGAAATATACCCTGAGAAAACCATAATTCAAAAAGAGTCATGTACCAAAATGTTCATTGCAGCTCTATTTACAATAGCCAGGACGTGGAAGCAACCTAAGTGTCCATCATCGGATGAATGGATAAAGAAGATGTAGCACATATATACAATGGAATATTACTCAGTCTCAAGTAACTTTAATTCAAAATAATCAATATGTCATTGAGACATATTTTGGGGCGACCTGCTCTGGGCCTCAACATGTCTGTTAAAACCGAGAGAAGTTAATGAACTTGCCCAAGGTCACCCCATCAGTTTAGTTTGGAAGCTGATATTAGATTTCCAGTCTTCTGATTTGTAACTGGGATTTATTTTGTTAAGAATATATTTTTAAATGACTAATAAAGATCTTGAATAAAGTTAATGTTTCCTAATAATGAATCCAACACAACTGAAATATTTCAATTTAATTAGGAAGAATGTTAAAATGTAAAGATAACTTTCAAAGCTGACTAACAATCGTTGAAAGAAAGTGAGTCTCTCTTATTCTATAATTTTTAAAAACCCTCAAAAGTAAGCATTTCTCATAACTAATTTCCATATTTTGGTGTTTTATCTATGCACATGGAAAATAACTCTTAAAAAGGCATTTTAAGGCAATAAAATATAGAACTTATATTAAATACTGTCTATTACATTGGAACTTGAAAAGAAAATTTTCAGTAAACATCATGCTTGATTATGAAATCTGCTAGAATGAACTGTCCAGAAATTATAGCCATTCTGTGGCTTTGCCAATCACAACAAGGGAACATTGTGCGATCACAACGTGAGTGAATTGCCGATGGCAGAATCAGTAACCATATAGGCACATGATTTAAACACCACATGGGAGAATAATTCATGGCAGTACCACACAATATAAAAAATGTTGGGCTTCCCTGGTGGTGCAGTGGTTGAGATTCCGCCTGCCAATGCAGGAGACACAGGTTCGTGCCCCGGTCCGGGAAGATCCCACATGCCGCCGAGCGGCTGGGCCTGTGAGCCATGGCTGCTGACCCGCGCGTCTGGAACCTGTGTCCCGCAACGGGAGAGGACATAACAGTGAGAGGCCCATGTACCACAAAAAAAAAAAAATTGTTTACAAATATCAACTGGTATCTATATGTGTCCAAGTAGCTAATTTCATTCTATTTGAGTAGATATTACTGGCAGCATCATGGCCACAGGCAAAAGTTTGAGCTATCCACGTCCGGTAAATAACAACATTACTATCAGATTCCCCTCAGAAAATCAATTTTGCTTTGATTTGTTTGATTTTTCTAGCAATATTCTCTATAAAATACTTTAAAAAATCATGGTTAGGTTTATTATAATTTTAAAGAAAGGCAGGTATTATAAATGTATGTATACACACATATATCTTATACTATCTATTAATCATATTTTAAAATTTCATCCCAATGCTATTACAATACCCTCCCTCTCCCATGATGTATGCGTTTTTTGGTAAGTATTGAATAAAATGCCAGAAAAAGGCAATGTGCATTGTATATTTAAAGTGTTAAACTTGAATGAAATGGGATGTATAGCTACAAAATTTTTGGACTCAAATTGCCTGACTTTGGAACGTACAGAGTGTTTTATTCATTAACTGAAATAATTTTAAGTACCTGAAATATACTTAAGCATCTGATAAATTAGTTTTTACATTATTATCACTTTTGCAATGCAAGAACTAGATAAGAGAAGCCCAAGAAAAATTGTTCTTCCATTGATGTTACAAAGTAGTATATTACCTTGTAGCAAATTAGTGTCTGATAGTAGTTGATAGAAAGAGATAAGCATAATAAATAAGCAAATGATTTAATCATTTACTTATTTTTCTATATTTTATTGAAGAACACTATCACACTGGGCTTTTCAAGAGAAAAGATTAACCAAATTATTCTTAAATATGTGAATGTCAAGACTGATTTGACGAGGAAGGGTTGTAGTAGCCAATAGTGGGTATTTCAATGGGCAACAGTGATATATAATTGCTTAAGACATAACATGTAGAGGCAAATGCCATGACTTTGATAATTTACTTACTGATTAAAAGGATAATGTTAATGGTAATGTGTGACTGAAGATTCCAGAACTCAGTAGGGTAACTGATAAGCTGATAGGCCTAGTGCACATGAATGAAGATCTAATAGTAGGTCTTCAGCTACAGCAATAATATGTCACAGCAAGATGCCTGATTTGGTCTCTACTTTGCTATGTATGTAAGGCTATTAATGTGAAGAAGAAAGAAGTTCAATGCCCCTGTCTTTTATAGAGATGTAGTGACAAGAAATACAGAAACAACAAAAGTGACAAATGCAGGATATTAGCCTTGAAGAGAGGCAAGTCTCTGCAACTTCCCAACTGTTCTTAAAGATTTAAGGAAGTGTTAAAATTCCATCTCAATGCTCACCTTTCTTCTACCCTTAGTGAAAGAGAAGAGTAGCTAGAGTCTGCAGGATCAATCATTTTGACCCAAAAAAGAGAGACTTCTGGATTTTTAAATAACAATAAATATTATAAAGAAATAATTACACAAGTTGTTCACGTGTAGTACAGAGTTTGTAAACCTGTTAAATGCTAGGCTTTCCACACCTGTGTAATGGAATGATCCCAAATTATTACTGATTTATAGCAGCTGAAAACATCACTACTGCCAGGAGATAAACTTGTTGTAAGGAAGAAAACCTTCTGCCAAACATCCTGTCTAAAAAAATGTATTAGATGATTTTTACAGTTGCCTACACTACTAAATCCAGCACTAAAAATCTGTTTTCCAATTTTTACTATTATTGTCCAGAATATTTTGAATCTTCAGGACTTCCATGAGTGAGTTGTCTTCTATAGACTATTTGTTGATTCTAAAGGATAAAAATTAACACATTTTTGGAGTTGTACAACTTTGTAATATGTTACCAAACATGTCCACAGGCAGATTGCTTGTTTTTTCTTCTCTTATCTCTCCAACAAGCATATAAGATTTAGAGTTAAATTTATGTCATTGTTTTTAAAATTTCAAAACACTTTTAAGTGCCTTAAAATCAGGAATATAAATGAGTATGTGATAGATAAGAGGCGATCTCTAAACACTGAAGAATTCTTTAGTATAGTAGAAAGAACACTCTATATGGTGTCAGATCTCATGAGTTCAAGATTTATCTCTGCCAGTTAATAGCCTTATCAAAACCAAATTACTTAAACTCTGTGCTTCAACTACACCATTAACAATTTGAGAAAAATAATAACTTTCTTAGCTACTTTAAAATGTTGTAGGCTTTAAATAAACAAGAAAGTGATGGGAAAAAAAGCTCATTCTGTTCTCATCTGGCAAAAGTCAAAGAAATTTTGATAAGTAATTCAAGTTTCTAAAGAAAATAAAATCTTTCATATCATTTGAGTCTATGTTGCCTAACTTCCTGCCTTGCAAGGCTACTTCCCTGATAAAAGCAATGCACAATTTGTGAATATTTGTTTACAAACTAGTCCATCCAAAATGATTTCTCACCTGTAATACTGCAATGGACTTGTAAAAGCGCCCTCCACTTTTATACATGTATCCTGCCTAAGATGCATCATAAACAGGGTAGCAACCTAATTTAGATCTTGCTAATGGTCTGCTCAAAACCCTGCATTGGGGCTTCCCTGGTGGCGCAGTGGTTGAGAGTCCATCTGCCGATGCAGGGGACACGGGTTCGTGCCCCGGTCCGGGAAGATCCCACATGCAATGGAGTGGTTAGTTCTGTGAGCCATGGCCACTGAGCTTGCACGTCCGGAGCCTGTGCTCTGCAACGGGAGAGGCCACAACAGTGAGAAGCCCATGTACCGCAAAAAACAAAAAACAAAACAAAAAACAAAACAAAACAAAACAAAAACCCTGCATTGCTTAACCATTTACTCCGAGTAAAAACAAAGATCTTTAATTGTCCCCAGGTTACATCCTTGACTTCATTTTCTTCTACTCTTCCCCTTGTTCTCTGCATTCCAGCCTGTAGAACCTCTTTGCTGGTCTTGAAATACACCAGACTGGATCTCAACTATGGGTCTCTGCTCTTGGTATTCCCTCTGCTGGAATATTTTCCCCTTAGAAATTTATATAAATTACCCTTCACCTCCTTAAAACCTTTGCTCAAATAACACCTTTCCACTTAAGTCTACCCCAACAGTCCTTTAAAGCCTTCAATTTATTTTCTTGCCCCCATCCCTCACATATATATATATATATATATTTTAATTTTGTTACAGATGACATTTATCTATTTATTGTGTTTATTGCCTATCATGTACATTAGTATGTCAGTTCTATTAGGGCATAGATCTTAGTCTGTTTTGTTCATTGATATAATCCAAATGATTGTTGATGTGTTTAAAAAATGAAGTAATTAAAAGAATATTTTTATTCTTAGCATATTATTTTGTTTACTTGTTTGATTAATAATTTTCACAGATATTTTTTATTTAGTTTCAGAAGAGCACAAATACAACCATAATAAGGTATAGATTCTTATCTCAAAATCAATTTAGGTAATATTTATACAAATCTGTTCCCAGAATACCTGTTTAGCTTAATAGTACTTGTAAGAAATGCAGATACCTAGAGCATATTCAGTCCTACCAATTCTCTGGGCATTAAAGCTCTGGAATTTGCATTTTAACTTTTTTTTTTTTTTGTATAGGTTTTTCACCCCCTTGGTTAAATTTATTCTGAGGTATTTTATTCTTTTTTATGCAACTGTCAATAAGATTGTTTTCTTCATTTCTCAAGATCCATCAACACATCAACAAATGACCCAATTTCATTCCTTTTTATGGCTGAGTAATATTCCATCATATATATGTACCACATCATCTTTATCCATTCATCTGTCAATGAGCATTTAGGTTGCTTCTATGACCTGGCTATTGTAAAGAGTGCTGCAATGAACATTGGGGTGCATGTGTATTTTTGAATTATAGTTTTCTCTGGGTATATGCCCAGTACTGGGATTTCTGGATCATATGGTAATTCTGTTTTTAGTTTTTTTAAGGAACCTTCACATTGTCCTCCATGATGGCTATATCAATTTACATTCCCACCAACAGTGCAAGAGGGTTCCTTTTTCTCCACACCCTCTCCAGCATTTGTTGTTTGTAGATTTTCTGATGATGCCCATTCTAACTGGTGTGAGATGATACCTCATTGTAGTTTTGATTTGCATTTCTCTAATAATTAGTGATGTTGAGCAGCTTTCATGTGCTTCTTTGCCCTTTGTATGTCTTCTTTGGATAAATGTCTATTTAGGTCTTTTGCCCATTTTTGGATTGGGTTGTTTGTTTTTTTTAATATTGAGTTGCATGAACTGTTTATATATTTTGGAGATTAATCCTTTGTCTGTTGATTCATTAGCAAATATTTTCTCCCATTCTGAGGGTTGTCTTTTCATCTTGTTTATGGTTTCCTTTGCTGTGCAAAAGCTTTGAAGTTTCATTAAGTCCCATTTGTTTATTTTTATTTCCATTACTCTAGGAGATGGATCAAAAAAGATCTTGCTGTGATTTATGTCAAAGAAATGTTCTTCCTGTTTTCCTCTAAGAGTTTTACAGTGTCCTGTCTTACATTTAGGTCTCTAATCCATTTTGAGTTTATTTTTGTGTATGGTGTTAGGGAGTGTTCTAATTTCATTCTTTTACATGTAACTGTCCAATTTTCCCAGCACCACTTATTGAAGAGACTGTCTTTTCTCCATTGTATGTTTTTGCCTCCTTTGTCATAGATTAGTTGACCATAGGTGTGTGGGTTTATCTCTGGCTTTCTATCTTGTTCCATTGATCTATGTTTCTGTTTTTGTGCTAGTACCATATTGTCTTGATTGCTATAGCTTTGTAGTATAATCTGAAGTCAGGGAGTCTGATTCCTCCAGCTCTGTTTTTTTCCCTCAAGACTACTTTGGCTATTCGGGGTCTTTTCTGTCTCCATACAAATTTTAAGATTTTTTTGTTCTAGTTCTGTAAAAAATGCCATTAGTAATTTGATAGGGATTGCATTGAATCTGTAGATTGCTTTGGGTAGTCATTTTCACAATATTGATTGTTCCAATCCAAGAGCATGGTATATCTCTCTATCTGTTGGTATCATCTTTAATTTCTTTCATCAGTGTCTTATAGCTTTTTGCATACAGGTCTTTTCTCTCCCTAAGTAGGTTTATTCCTAGGCATTTAATCTCTTTGTTGCAATGATAAATGGGAGTGTTTCCTTATTTTCTCTTTCATATTTTTCATCATTAGTATGTGGGAATGCAAGAGATTTCTGTGCATTAATTATGTATCCTGCTACTTTACCAAATTCATTGATTAGCTCTAGTAGTTTCCTGATGGCATCTTTAGGATTCTCTACGTATAGTATCATGTCATCTGCAAACAGTGCCAGTTATACTTCTTCTTTTCCAATTTGTATTCCTTTTATTTCTTTTTGTTCTCTGATTGCTGTGGCTAGGACTTCCAAAACTATGTTGAATAATAGTGGTGAGAGTGGACATCCTTGTCTTCTTCCTGATATTAGAGGAAATACTTTCCATTTTTCACCATTGAGAATGATGTTTGCTGTGGTTTTGTCCACAGGCTACAGGATTGTAGTTCTTCTTTCTTCTGCTGTCTGCCCTCTGTTGGATGAGGCTATCTCTAACCATTTTTTCAAGGTGTATATTGTGCATCAAATTTTGAGACTCCAATAACTAATGTGATAACTTTCAAACAAATGCTTACCTCATAGAAATATATTTTAAAATATAGCCTGTTTTGCAGTATGCTATGTGTACATAGAATATTCACCAAGAGGGGCATAATCTCTGCAATAAAAGAAAATTCAAATTTACAAAGATTGAAATAATAAAAAGTTATCTGATCAGAACATTATGAAGTTAGGAATAAACAGCAATAGAATATCTAGAAATCCTCATATTTTTAGAAATTTAAAAATATTTTCTAATACAAAAAAATACCTTTAGGCCAAAAATAAATTATGAGAGAAATTAGCAAAATATATCAAATTGAATAACAATAAAAATGTAACATATTAAAATTTGTGAGAAACAGCTTAATGACTGTCAAGAAGAAAAGTTATCGCTTTGAGTGCTTATGTTAGAAAAAAAGAAAGACTTAAATTTAATTATCTAAACTACCTTAAGAAACTAGACTTTTTTAAAAAAAGTACAGTTACCATCGAAGTAGTAGAAGGAAATATACAAAAAAGATAAAAGCCGAAATTAATAAAATAGAAAATAATCAACAGTATTACCCACTAAAATTGTTTCTTTGTAAAGATTACTAAGTTGATAAACCCTTAGCAAAACTTATCAAAAAATAAGAGAAAACACAAATTACTGATAAACACAATTTTAGAAGGTTATCACCAATCTCCCCAGGTTGTTAAAAGGATAATAAGGGAATAATATGAATAGACTTATACCAATCATTTCGACAACTTACATAAAATAGACATTAAAACAAACAATAACCAAAAAAACATAACTTGCCAAAGCAGACACAAGAAAAAATAGAATTTCCAAATGCCCAATCATAAGTAAACAAATAAACTAAATATTTAATCAAAACCTTTCCAAAAAGAAAACTTCAGGTTCTTGTGGCTAAATTAGTCAACTTTTCAAACATATATTAAAAAAAATAATAATCTAACACAAATGTCTTTAGAAAAATGAAGGGAAAACATTTCCTAGTATATCCACAATAGCAAAAAAAGACAAATTAATTATAGGAAATAGGAAACTGCACACCAATATTCTTGATAAACCTCAAGACAATGCTAGCAAATCTAACCCAGTAATATAGAAAGTATAAATGCATTATGATAAAATGGAGTTTATCTTAGGAACACTAGTTTGGTTTAACACTAGAATAGCAATCAATATAATTCACCATATTCAATAAATAAAAAAAAAAATGTATACAATCAACTCTACAGATGCAAATCCAATATTCAGAAGTAGAGTTGTTTTTAAGAAATAGAGGTTTTCTTAGGAATTAGAACTATAAAATAACTTTTTATTTATACATAAGGGCATCCACAGTGATTATAAACAAGGCAATTTAATTGCAAATTTGGCATAAAAGATAAACTGGAGTAATTGAGAAGTGATAAAACAAACATGTGTTCATGATGAATTTCCAAATACAGACAATCAAGAGTTTTTCCACAACTCACACTAAAGTCAAGGAGCTACTATTTGGGGGACTTCCTTGTTTCTCCAGTGGTTAAGACTCAGTGCTTCCACTGCAGGGGGCATGGGTTTGATGCCTGGTTGGCGAACTAAGATCTCACATGCTGCGTGGTGCAGCCAAAAAAAAAGAGTAAAGAAACAAGCAAAAAGAAAAAAATATTAGAAATTAAAGGAGGGAACTGTTTTTGTTAACCTGGATGTTTTGAAGGTATCTTTAAGGCAAAGGGGGAAAAAAAGAGAGAGAGAGAGAACCAAAGAGAACCACAAATTAATGTGTGTCTTAGAATTTCCTGGGAATGATTGTTTGTTTGTTTGGGGTTTTGTTTTGTTTTCAATTCTAATCTGCTAATTCTCTGGGACATGATTCTTCAAAGAATTAAGATAAGAAGTGACAATTTTGTAGAAATAATTCAAAGAAACTTAGTGTCTAACTTTGTACACCATATTCTTTTTTTTTTTTTTGTGGTACATTGGCCTCTCACTGTTGTGGCCTCTCCCATTGTGGACCACAGGCTCTGGATACGCAGGTTCAGCAGCCATGGCTCACGGACCCAGCTGCTCCGTGGCATGTGGGATCCTCCCGGACCGGGGCATGAGCCCGTGTCCCCTGCATTAGCAGGTGGACTCTCAACAACTGCACCACCAGGAAAGCCCTGTACACCATATTCTTCCTCCAAGTATTAGCTTGCCCCTTTTCCTGTTCCATATTCTCTCCTACATTTACCGAAATATATTTAAAGGTTCATTAGGAAACTGGAAATTATAGTAAGTCTTTTAAGTTTTAAAATAAGTGATTATGTGACAAAGTTATGTCAGAGAAATATATTACTGTACATAGTTAAACAAAATAGCAGAGAATTTTCAATTTCTATTTATGAGAAATGAGGTAGCAAAGGGGATTTTAGGCCATATCCATGAGGGTTGAGTAGGCATCCTTCTATTTTTAAAAAGGAGGGTTTTCTATGGGTTTTATGTATTTGGTTTTCTAGTTGTATTTTACTTAAGCAAAATATACCTAATATCTATTTTATCATAGGTAGGTGACACAACCAATCTGTACCTTGGTTTCTGAATCTGGAAAGAGTGGTAATAACATCACTGAGTTGGAATGAAATGTGAGTATGTATATAAAATGTTTGACGTTATTTTACACAAAAAATTTGAGATACTAATATATTTTAAAATTTCAAAACCTCTATTCCCTAGTATACTGCATGAGAAAAATATTTTAGGAAGGAGATAAAATTATTTTGATATTCTGAAATTAAAGCCTTGTATTTGGGTCATTAAAAACACTTGAAGTATTCTAAAATTTTTAGAAGTTTATTTAAATTTAAAATGATGTATTAGAAAAATGGACTTTCTGACAACTTGAGTATTGTTAAAGAAATTAATTACAGCAGTCTTAAATGCAGAAAAGGGAATCAAAATAAAAATTAGCATTAGTAAAGTTTACAGGGCAAAACCCAGCAGGACAGACTTTTAGTCCTAACACTTTTGGAGTCAGTAACACCAAGGAATATAGAGCACTTGATAAATCACAAGGTGTGTAAAATTAATGACTCACAAAAAGGCTTAAAGCTTCAACTCATTTAAAAAAATCTGTCATTAACATGAAAAATGCAAGGAAAGTGGATAGCTTGGAAGTCAGGAAGACCTTGTTGAATCACTTATTGACAAATAGAAGATAACAAAGTACTTGGCTCATATTGAAATGAATGTAAACAAGCAGGATGCATACCTTGCATTCCAGAGGAAATTAGAAAATCTGCTTACTCTGTTAAATTGTATTTTTAAAACCAAGGAAGTGGAATGATTTATTAAAATGGAACTGGGTGAAGGAGACAATAAACAATAAAAGATTAAAAAAGTGAATATAATTATGAGAGATTAATATGGTAATTCCAAATCAATACTTAGTTTTTTAATTAAAATGGCATAAATTTTAGCAGCCCAGTGGTAACTTCTATTTTCCTCTAAAATGATAACACCAAATGAGAGAAAGACAAAGACTTAAAATGTCAAAAGCTAGGACTGAGGAAAACCATAGTAGCAGAATATATGAAGCATTCAAATTTATAAGATGTATGTTATCACAGAGAGCTCTTAAATTGCTTTTAATTTTTTTTAATTTGTTTTTCTTTCTGTTGTTCTGATTGGACAATTTCCAATCAGATCACTTATGAGTTCTTCTGTATCACTTTATCTGCAGGGGTAGCAATACTCATATAGAGTACGTTATAGACTTTAAAACAAAAAATAGACTTTAAAACAAAGACTATTTAAAAAGACAAAGAAGAGTATTTTATAATGATAAAGAAATCAATACAAGAAGATATTACCATATATGCATCCTATACAGAAGCATATTAAGATGTAAAGCAAAGCTAACAGACATAAAAGGAAGAAATTGACAATAAAGCAATAATAGTAGAGAATTTTAACACCCCACCTACATCAATGGACAGATCATCCAGACAGAAAATCAATAAGGCAACAGTGGGCTTAAATGACACGACAGGCCGGTTGGACTTAATAGATATCTATAGGACATTATATGCAAAAGTAGCAAAATATGCACTCTTTTTAAGTGCACATGGAATGTTCTCAAAAATAGATCACATTCAGGCTTCCCTGGTGGCGCAATGGTTGAGAGTCCACCTGCTGATGCAGGGGACACGGGTTTGTGCCCCGGTCTGGGAAGATCCCACATGCCGCAGAGCGGCTGGACCCGTGAGCCATGGTTGCTGAGCCTGGGCATCCAGAGCCTGTGCTCCACAATGGGAGAGGCCTTCATACTGCAAAAAAAAAAAAAAAAAAGCTCAGAAAGCAAGTCTCAACAAATGTAAGGAGATAGGAATTATATCTAGCATTTTTCTGAAACTAGAAATGGTATGAAACTAGAAATCAACTACAGAAAGAAAAATATGAAAAGCAGAAACGTGAAGATTAAAAAACATGATACTAAAAAACTAATGGGTCAGTGAAGAAATTAAAGAAGAAATTTAAAAGAATCTTACGACAAATGAAGATGACAACACTCCAAAATCTATGGAATGCAGTAAAATCAGTTCTAAAAGGGAAGTTTATAGCAATACAGGCATACCTAAAGAAACAAGAAAAATCTCAAATAAACAACCTAACCTACAACTTAAGATAATTAGAAAAATGAACAAGCAAAGGCCAAAGTCAGCAGAAGGAAGGAAATAATAAAGATCAGAGAGGAAATACATAAAATAGAGATCAAAACAAAACAAAAAATCAGTAGCAAAGATCAATGAAACTAAGAGCTGTTTTTTTGAAGTGATAAACAAAACTCATAAACATTTAACCAGGCTCACCAAGAAGAAAAGAGAGGACCCAAATAAACAAAAAAAGAAATGAAAGAGGAGAAACAACAACCAATACACAGAGATACAACAAATTATAAGGGGATACTACTAACAGTTACATACCAATAAATTGGACAACTTAGAAGAAATAGACAAACTTCTAGAAACATACAACCTGCCAAGACTGGATCAAGAAGAAGCAGACAATTTGAATGAACTGATCACTAGCAGTGAACTTAAATATGTAATAAAACAACAACAAGCATTTGGCAAAATTCAACATCCATGCATGATAAAAACTATCATCAAAGTTGATATAGAGGGAACATATCTCAGCACAATAAAGGCCATTTCTGACAAACCCTCAGCCAACATCATACTGAATGGTGAAAAGCTGAAAGCCTTTCCTTTAAGTTCAGGAACAGGACAAGGATGCCCACTCTCATCCTTTCTACTACACACAGTATTGGAAGACCTAGCCACAGAAATCAGACAAAACAAAGAATTAGAAGGCATCCAAATTGAAGGGGAAGTGGTAAAACTGGTACTATTTGTAGATGAAACAATACTTTAGAAAACACTAAAGTGTACACCAGAAAGTTACTAGAACTAATAAATGAATTCAGCAAAGTTGCAGGATACAAGATTAATATACAGAAATCTGTTGTGTTTCTATACAATAAAATGTCTCAGCATTTTCTTTTCTGATTAATATCAGAAAGAAAAAGCTTTTAAAAATACCATTTTAAATTACATCAAACAGAATAAAACACCTAGGAATAAACTTAACCACAGAGGTGAAAGACCCATACTATGAAAACTATAAAATATTGATGAAAGAAATTGAAGATGATAAAAATAAATGTAAAGATATTTATATGCTCTTGGATTGGAAGAATTAATATTGTTTAAATGGCCATACTACCCAAAACAATCTACACATTTAAGGTAATCCCTATCAAGTTATCCATTACATTTTTCACAGAACTAGAGCAAATAATCCTAAAATTCATATGGACCCAGTAATCAAAACAGCATAGTACTGGTGCAAAACCAGACACATAGATCAATGGAACAGAATAGAGAGCCCAGAAAGAAACCTATGCACCTATGAGCAATTAATCTACAACAAAGGAGGCATAAATATACAAAGGAGAAAAGACAGTCCCTTAAAGAATTAGTGCTGGGAAAAGTAGATAGATACATATAAAAGAATGAGATTAGAACATTCCCTCACACCATGAACAAAAATAAATGTAAAATGGATTAAAGACCTAAATGTAAGAACAGAAATCATAAAATTCCTAGAAGAGGACATAGAGAGAACAGTCTTTGACATAAGTCATAGAAATATTTTTTGGATCAGTCTCCTAAAGAAAAAGAAAAAGAAAAGAAAAAATAAACAAATGGAAAATAATTAAACCTAAAAGCTTTAGCACAGTGAAGGAAACCATTGACAAAGCAAAACATGACCTATGGAATGTGAGAAAATATTTGCAAATAATATTTGCAAGGAATTAATATCCAAAACATATAAACAACTCATACAACACAATATCAAAGTACAAACACCCCAATCCAAAAAAATAGGCTGAAGATGAATAGACATTTTTCCAAAGAAGACATAGAAATTGTTAACAGGCAAAAGAAAAGATATTTAACATTGTTAATTATTAGAGAAATACAGATCAAATCAACAAGAAGATATCATCTCACTCCTGTCAGAATGGCTATCATCAAAATGTTTACAAATAACAAATGTTGGAGAGGATTTGGAGAAAAGTGAACATTTTACTGTGTTGGTGGGAATGTAAATTGGTGCAGCCACTATGGGAAAGAGTATGAGGGTTCCTCAAAAGAGGTACAAACAGAATTATCATATGATCCAAACATTCTACTCCTGTGTATGTATACAGAAAAAAAATGAAAACATTAATTCAAAAAGATACATGCATCCCAATGTTCATAGCAATGTTATTTACAATAGTCAAGATATGGAAGCAACCCAAGTGCCCATCAACAGACAAACAAATGAATATGTGGTGTGTGTATGTGTGTATATAATGGTACATATATTATATACGTGGAATAGTAAGTCATAAAAAATAATGAAATTCTTTCACTTGCTGCAATGTGGATGGACCTAAAGAATAGTATGCTTAGTGAAATAAGTGGTGTCTAAAAAATAATACAAATAAATGTATATGCAAAACAGAATGATACTCACAGATGTAGAAAACAAACTAGTGGTTATCAAAGGGGAGAGGGAAGGGGGAAGGGGCAAATTAGGTGTATGAGATTAAGAGATGCAAACTACTATATAAAATAGATAAGCAACAAGGATATACTGCATAGCATAGGTAATTATGACCATTATTTTGTAATAACTTTGGAATATAATCTGTAAAAATACTGAATCACCTACCTGTACACCTGAAACTAATATAATATTATAAAACAACTATACATCAAAAAATTATAAGATATACAAACTAAATTTTGAAAAACTTACCTAGGCTTCACTTCATGTAAAGAAGACCATATAAAACAAGGAAACACTTCTCTTCCACTCTACCTCCTCATTGTCTTTCCTTTGACTGAGAGACTCAAACTAGGATGTAAAACTACCCTGCCCAAGAAAATAGCAACAAACAATACATACAAACTCAACAAACAAATTCAAATCCAGTCAGGAATCATTCAGTTCCAAAGATATTACATTTGATCTTGTGTATTACTGTTTTCTTGAACTTTACTTTTCTGTCATTCATTTTATGAACATAGTGGAGAAATATTATATTCAAGATACTCAGTTCCACATAGTAGGTAGAATGAATCTTAAAATTGGTGCACACTGTATTACAGTTCCTCTACCCCTAATGGTTCCAGAACCTGATTGCATATTAGGATCACCTTCTGAACTCTGAAAGAAAAATCAGATGACCAGCTAATTGGATGCACAGCTAAATCAGAACCTTGGGGGTTAAATCGTTCATGTTTTTTGTTTTTCCTTTCTTCCTTGTGTTGTTTTTCTTTCTCTTTTAATGTTCCAGGGATTATGATGTCCAAGAAAGTTTGGAAGCCACTGCTCTGTCCCTCCATTGTACTTAGCATTCTGTATGCATGAAACACTCTGAAAGACTTTGTCTTCAATAACCACTTGTTGATTTCTTTCCTATTCTTTATTACTCTATAGCAAACATGGTACTTAGATTACTGATAAATATGTAAACACAACTAGTCAAAATCCAAAATCATTATCTATGCCATTCCTCATCTTCTGAACATTTTTTTCCCTTTTCCTTTTTTTCTGTTTTGAGAAATTTTACCAACTTTTCTCCATCCTCTTTTTTTGGGGAGAAATGTGGGGGAATCCTAGTCTCTTCTTAAATTTAAAGAGTTCTGGTCATTCTCTTTGATAAGTCTGTTATAAATTTGTCAACTCTTCTTATTTCCAGGATGCTTACTTTTCACCCAATATATTGTGAACATGGCCTAATCGGTTTCCTTGTCTCAAGTTTCCATAGTCCCTTCTTTACCTAAAACCTATAGCAAATGGCTACTAGATGATACTTCTGACATGCTACCTTGAATTGATTGCTCTGATATTTAGAATTTTTAAAAACTCCTCATAATCTTCAGGACAAAATTCATCCTTTTTGTTTCCTAAGATGGGAAGCAACATCAGCTACAGGCTTTCTCCTGTCCTAATCAACACTCTAGAAAGTACAAAGACAAGAGAGAATTATGGATAAGAGAAATGAACTAAAAAGCCCTGAGAAATATTTGGGGAGGCTAAAAACTAAGGTGAACTGCTAGGGATCTCTATATCCTTCTGTGGAGAGCTACAGCCTAGGGCTAACTTTCGCTAGATGTTTTAGAGGGAGCATAGATGGGAGGGAAGCTTTTAAAGTCTGCTCTTACCTTCTCCCCCATTGCTATGGAACAAGTACTGCCTCATCTCTACACTGTTGAGAGCCCAATGTCACTGAAGTTATTTAAGGTAAGAAAAACTTATTGAGGATTTGGTGAAACTGGTGTGGGAAGATCACTTGCTCTCTGGGATTCACTTCTTTACTACTCTCCCTCTCCAACATCTGCCATCCCACCAATTTGGTTGGTGGATTACAAATTAAGGAAACTACTCTTCCTGAAGCTGCCTGTTTCTAACAGTATAAATACCTATCTTAAATTATCTGGTGGAATGACTGTAGAGTCATTAGTCCACTACTGGAGTGGACTAGTGGAGTGGTCACAGCAGTTAAGCTCTTCAGCACTCCTCTGAATTCTCCTTATCAAAGAGACTTATCAAAGAGAATGATCAGAACTCTTTAAATTTAAGAAGAGGCTATGATTCCCCAACGTTATGCCTCGAAAAAAAGAGGTTGAAGAAAAGTTGGTAAAATTTCCCAAAATAGGAAAAATGGAAAAGGGGAAAAAAATTGTTCAGAAGATGAGGAACAGCATAGATAATGATTTTGGCTTTTGATTAGTTGTGTTTATATATTATCAGTAATCTAAGACACCTGGAGGATACACACATTGGTCATACCTGAAACATTACTTCAAGAGAAATTAAAAAATCAGAGGTCAAAAGACTAGGTAATGGAAGAGTAAAACCAATCTAAAAGAAAGAGGGCATGAACAAAGTATGTCAACTGCAAAAGAATCAATGATATAGATAACTCAGTAATTTAAAACAAAAATCATTGATATATTTAACTAATTATGAAATATATTTATAATATATGAGCATGAAGTTATTTAAAAAGTAACAATTGCAAATATTTGATATGAAAAATAGAAGTAAATACCACAGTATACATATTAGATGACAGAATGAATAAGTTGTGCAAAAAATTAGTTGTTTCAAACTAAGTCATATATCAAATAATTCTACTAGAAGGAAGAAAAAAAATGAGTAAGAGTTGGAAACTTAAGATAAAAAAAATGTTTTTCCCTTCTGATACCAACATGGAATACAAATTATTTTTGAACACATGGAGAATATTTAAAAATAGAACTTCTATCAAGCTACAAAAGTAGTCTCAATTAATTCCAAAAGGTGAATGCCACAAGAATGTTTCCTTACCACAGTGAAATAATATATGATATTATACCAAGGAGAGCTAAACATATTCTTACATGTTTAGAATTAAGTAATATATTACTAAACAAACTTTAGGTTCTAAATAAATTAGAAAATAAGTTATATAACACATAGAATTAACAGGTAGTGTAAATATTACAATTAAAAAAGCAAATACAGTTCTTATAGAGAATTTTACAGCTTTACATGTATTTTTCAGGAAAAGAGTAAAGTAACAAGAAAACTAGTTAAGCAAACAAGCTTAGCATTTACCTCAGGAATTTGGAAAAAGCACAAACAAAAAAGCAAATAAAGGGAATAATAAAACAAAGTGCAAAAGTCAGTGAAACAGAGAACGTGAGCAGTACTAAAGAACTTTTTTTTTTAAAGAACTAATTTTTTTAAGCAATCAATACAGGGCGCACAATTTTAGCTAGAAGGATCAAAGAAAAAAGAGTGAAAAAATAAAAATGAACATAATAGATAATAAAAAATTTTGAGTAAGTGCAGATACAAAGAAAATGTAAAATTACCATGTTTTTAAAATAACTATATATATGAAACAAGATATCATATAACAAAATTCTAAATTGGTCATATAAAATTTACTGGAAGAAATCTGAATAATAGTAAAGAACACTGTTACATGTTTTTATTATTACCATGTTCTAATAAATTTTTAGTGAATAGTTAATTGCCACCTTATTCAGTTTGCTCCAGAATAAAGAAAAAATGGTGAAAGAGTAAACATTCTTTAAAAGTTTATAACATTAAATGTAAAATCTTAAATTAAGTACTGGCAAATATTAAATAATACATCTTGATCAAGAAGTTTTTTTCTTAAGATGACAAGGAGAGTTAAACCTCCAAAAGTGTATTATTGTATATTTCACCATATTAATATTCAAAGGTATGTTTGCCTCAATTATCAAAAAAAGTGTTTGGAAAATTTAGCACCCATTTATGATTTTTTTTTTAGAAAACTGAAATGTAGAGTAAACTCTTAGCTTGGTTAATTTTATATATCCCCAAACAATTGAGAACTTCATATTTGAAGTTGAGTTATGTATTTATTCTTGGGAATAAAACAAATATCCCTATAAATATCACTATTGTTAAATTTAGGACTAAAGATCCTGGCCAATGTTACAAAGAAAGAAAAAAAAAATGTCATGTAAGGATTTAACCTTTGGAATCAACCTGAAAATTATAAGGATTAATAAGTAAGGCTAGGAAAGTTACTGTATATAAGATTTATTTATCAATCTTGTTAGCATCTTTCTATATAAACAATAAAACAATAAATAATAGAATAAAATAAATATTAAGATTCCTTTCAAATAACAACTAAAACAACCAATTCTTTATAAAATATACAGGAATGAACTTAACCCTAAAGATACAAGCCTTATGTACAGAATTGGAATACTTTAATAAAATTTTTGGAAGATATTTCTTTCTCTTGGATGAGAAGATGATATTATTATAAAGATGTCAATTATCCCCAGCCCCTAATATTCCACATCTGTTCCACAAGCAAAATACATTCACTCCAACTCTAGGTCCCCACAAAGAACCCCATGACAAGAGCAGCTCAAGTTCAAATCTTTTCATCTAAATCTAAATCTCATCATCTAAGTTCTCTAACCCATTTTGGAGGAGTGTTTGTGTTTAATGCATTCTGGGGCACAATATTTAAAAACCTTTGAACCTGTGTAACTAAATATTTGCCCCCAAAGCTTCAACATATATTGGTGTAACAGGTGTGGGATAACAGTAAAAGACATTCTGGTTTAAAAAGTGGGAAGATAGAAGGTAAAAGAGTCACCAGTCCAAAGCAGGTTTTGAAATCCAGTCAAGTAAACTCAGCTGGAGTTCCTTCATTAGGTTTCAAGGGCTTGGAATAATCTTTCTCTGTGTCTTTTAGCTCCATCCTCTTGGCTTTTCTTTTCCCCTTCTGGACTCTTGGCTCTATCTGCTGCATCATTCTTCCTTGTCCATGAATAACAACAGCTATTTGCAACTGAGTAGTTTTAGCAGCCTGTTTCCTGCTAGTAGATTTTAGAAGCCCAACAGCCCCCTTTTATTTTGTACTCTTTTCCCTCCTTTAATTTCAAGCTGGCAGTGTTTCTACTGATGAAAACTTCACAAAATTTTGCAGTTTTTTTGTCTAAACTTCACCAAATTCCAATTCATTAAATAAAAGCCACACCCACAAATCTTTTGGGGATAATCTTTTCTTTATCTTGAACTGCTGAGATGGCTGAGGAATAATGACCTTAAGTTTGAGGAGGTCCTCCGGTTGAAATGAGAAGATCTGTGAAACACAACCTTAATCTCTTGAATGAGCCTTTCTGCCACCATACAGACTGATCTTATGAACTTTTAGAGTTTTTAGAAAAATGTACAGCCACACCTTCATTTATTTCTCTATGACATTTAAAGCAACCACTTAATTTTAGCATTTCGCCATATGGATAGACTGAAAATCTTTTAAATTATCACATGCTGGTTTGCCTTTTGTTTAACAGTTCCTCCTTCTATTTATCTCTATTTTTTCATATTTTATATGAGCAAAAAAAAAAACAAAAAAACTAGGCCACACCTTTAACGTTTTAGTTAGAAATCTCCTCAGGTCAATAGTTATTATAATAATTTATCACATATAAGTTCTGCCTTCCACATAAACATGGTAGAAAATTTCCCCGAGCTTTTTTTTTTTAACCATGTAACACAGATCCCCTGTCTTCTAGTTTCCAATCCTTACTTCCTTACTTCCTTTTGAGCCCTTGTTAACCATGTCCCTTCAGATTTCTACTAACAGTCTATATCCAGTGATTTAGGATTTCTCAAAGGTGATTTCATATTTCTTCTTCATGCTTTTCCTGCCCTTCCTTCTAGTTCACTGGTAGTATCTTTAAAATACATACTCCTACTAACAGTTTGTTCAAGATGGTCTAGGATTTTCTTATGGTCCTCAAAAATTTTCCATTTCCCACCCACTACCCAATTCCAAATCCCTACTTACATATTCAAAGTCCTTTTTTTAGTATAAAATAACAGAATCATGAGAGGGATACCTCATCATATTCACAAGTTTTTCCAGGAGATAAAGGGTGAGGTACATTGAAGGTCATCTTAGAATTATGCCTCTACAATTCCCAAAAGGATAATAGAGATCTTCTTCAACCTACAGTGTGGTTATATGCCCAAAATCCCATCATAAGTTGAAACTATTGTTTGTCAAAAATGAATTTAATAACCTAACCTGCCAAACATCACTGCCTAGTCTAGACTACTTTAAACATGCTCAGAATATTTACATTAGCCTACTCTCAGGAAAAATGATCTAATGCAAACTTTATTTTATAATAAAGTGTTGAATATTTCCTGTAATTTATTAAACACTGTATTGAAAGTGAAAAACAGAATGGTTGTAAGTGTTTAGGTGGTTTATCACCCTGATCGAATGGCTGGCTGGAAGCTGCGGCTCACTGCAGCTGCCCAGCTTCATGAGAGAGTATCATTGCTAGCCTGGGAAAAAATCAAAATTTAAAATCCATAGTACAGTTTCAACTGACTGTGTATCATATTGGTACCAATGTAGTCGAAAAATCTTAAGTCAAAACATTGTAAGTCAGGGAGGACAGTCTATAATTAAAACCTATAGCTTTCTATCTCACTTCTTCTTCTAGTACTGCACTCCAAAGCCTTATTTCTTCTTATAAAGTATATTTATTGAGGTTAAAAATTAGAAACTGATTTCTCATTTTACTAAAAACAGCTCTCTTAAGTCTCCTCAACTTATCCTTTCCCATATAATTTTACATATGCAAATACTATTTGCTGTAAATTCAATATTTTAATATAATTATATTAATATCTTTGTTGCTGAACTCAGGTTCAACTGCTGCTGTTTGAAAGCCAATAATTGAAAGACAAGTGTTGGTTGGGAAGAAAAGACTGATCTATTCAGGAGGCCAGCAACCAGGGAAGAAAGTGGACTCATGTCCAAAAAAAAACTCCTAAGATTCTGCTTAACTATGAAAGTTTTTAAAGGGAGAAAAGGTAAGTTAATAGCAGTTAATTATTTGGGGAAGGGGTCAGAGTCTTTGTTATCTTCCATTTTGTGCAGACTTTCTTCTGATTGGTCAGTAGTGAGGTAACAGGGCAGTGCTCCAGGACTCCTGTTCTCAGCCTGAGGTTATCATCCACCCCCCTGGATGGGGACCTGTTCCTGCAGAATAACTCAAAGATATATATAAAATCCCTTGAGGACAAACCAGGACCCTGCTTTATCACTGCACTATTGTTTCTTAATTTCTCCTCTTTTGTTTCTGTAGCCCCTCACTTTTCTGATTAGCAACAGTTTGCATCTGCCCTTTGGGACACAGGGAAGGTCAAAGAGGCTGAAGGAAGCCTATTTCCCACAAACAAGAAATGGGGGCATGGAAAGGATTTGTATCCAGGATGGTCCCACAGCATCCTGCTCAGTTTCATCTTTCCCACTCCAGAGTTTTTAAATGTTTTGCTATTTTCTTGCTCTCAATATCCATTATTATATCCTAATTTTTTCCAAGTGTTTCAGTATATCAGATAGTCTGTTAAGTAACCATCATTTCTAAGATACTTCTGCTCCAATATGGCTGGTTGACCTCTAAGAGTTCCTTTGATGCAAAGACAACTTTCTTTCAATACTTTTCTATCCATTATTTATTTTATTTTATTTTTACTGGGTTGCATGTTTTTTCTTCTTTATTCTGCTTGAGGACATCCTAAGAAGGAATGAATGGGAAATAAATAGTTCTAGTGTTCACATTTATGAAAATGTTTTAATTATATCCTCAAAATTCACTTAGAGTTTTTCTGGGTGTAGAAAGTTAGGATAAAAATTAGGACCCCTCAGAATCATTGAAGTTTTATTTTGTTGTTTTCTAATATCTAGTGTTACAATTGCCCAATCTGATGTCATATTTTTCCTTGTTTTATTGAAACTGACCTATTTGTTTCTCTCTGTAAACTTTTGTGTCTATTCTTTATCTCTGTTGTGATAGTTTTGGTGTTTTTTGTTATCTTCTCATTGTACTGAGCACTCTATGGAACTGTTAATTGTCTCTGCTATCATACAAATAAAAAAAGTTTTAGCTGAACTAGGCTATTAGGAGCAAAGAGCTTATATTCAAAAAAATCTTAATTGAGCACTGGGTACTATCTTTAGTACTATCTTTATTCAAACACTGGGTGCTTAAATGGAGGCAAATGAGTAGATTCATAAAATGAAAATCTAGAAATTAAAAATGCCTAGAATTTTCCAAAAATAAGGACATCATTTAAGGGTCATTTATAAGAGCAGAATTGAAACAAAAATGTCACACCTTAATCCAGAGTGCAAAGAATAATATATTTCATTTAATAGAGAAGAAATTAATAGTTCTTTTTTAAAATTCCTTTAGTTCCTGAAAAAAAGTTAAATTTGTGGAAAAATAGATGAAATTCATAAATACTGGAGAACTATTGATGTTATGAAGTGGGGTGGTTTATTAGGAAAGATTAGAAAATCTATATCTTGGCTAAAAAATAACCAAGCAGATACTATGCATGCATTGAGCTGCAGCTGAGTTAAGTAAGAATTGTAAGAAATAAAAACAATTACTTGGGGCTGTTACAAGGAATTATAATTAGTTTTAATGGAATTAAATAAAATATTAATATAAGACTAAATTGATGATACAATACATTTCAAGATTTGTAACCACTGAGGAATTTTAAATGATGATTGCTTCATTAATAAAATGTTACTATCCATCTTGATTTTTCAAGTTCTCTCAAGTAAACATGATAAAAATGACTATCCCTAAAGCATGCTGTTTTTTACTTTCAACTTTTATTTATCTAGAATTTACAAGTTGTGGGAGATTGGTGGGGAGGCGTGGGGGGGCAAGAAAGCAGGAGGTTGAAGGGGAAGGCTTACGTTTATTTACTCTCCAGAGCACACCAATCTTCTTTCTTTATTCCAGCAGATCTTACATTCACATTTATAGAGTTTACTCCAGTCAATTAGAATGCAATTTCTAGAAATCATTGCAGTGGCATTATAAATTTCTACGTTAAAAAATTAAACTTAGTGGTTCTCAGCAGACCCATAAAGTAACAAAAATAGCTTAAACCAATACAACACAAAAAAATGATTAAATTCACACAAAATGTGTCAGGTCCCAAAAGACAAAATAACTTTCACTTTCTTGTGTGAACCACTCACTACACAAAGAGTTCTTTATAAGAATTTCTTTTATCTCTTTTCCATTTTGTGTAACAACCAGATACTTGTAAAGTACATATGGTGTATGGCTCAATTCACAAACTTGAGAACAAAAGTAGATCCCCTTTTAAGACATAGACAGTCCATTCATTCAGCAAATATGTGTTGAATGAGTATTCTATGCCATGAACTTCTCTGGGTCCTCTAGTGGGGTGACAGAAAATGATCCTCTGGGCAGTGAAACAAGATGCTTGGAAATTAGTGTTCTGAAGGAAACAAAATAGGATAATGTGTAGCAGGTTGGGAAAGAAGGGGCTTTAGACTACAAATTTTAGAATGTTTAAGAATGGCCTCTCTTAAGAAAAAAAGACCTGATTCTTTACTTTTTGTTCTCAGGTAGAGACCTATTATCTAATGTCTTACGATGACATTCTGAGAACAAATTTCACAATTATGCATCTGTTATGATGTATTTTCTGACAGGGTTTAAATTAACTAGTTTACAAACAATTGACAATTTTTCTATAGTAATAACATGATTCTTAATACACTTTAAAAACTTGACTTAAGATCAAGTGTTGACTGGATAATATCTGTTATATTAGATCCAATATACAGGTGAAAAAACTGAGACTTGGCTTAAGAACTTGATTACAGCCATCTGACTAGTATGTGGTTCAGTTCCTATTTGAACCCAAGTCAGTCTGTATATGATACCTATGTTCTATCCATAGGAGTTCTATTTTATTTTACTTTTCAGCATGGAACAGAGCATTAGATTTTAGTTTGAACTTGGCTGTCATTTATGGTGGATTCAGTATCCATTGGGGGAAAAAAGTCAAAAAATGTCATAAGTAACATTTAGGAAAGCAGATTTTGAATACATAATGCCATTTTTAAGTGGTCATAAAATATTTATACCAGTGTTTGAATTAAAATCTGAAAATATGTTAATATACAGCAAATTGAATTATATTTATATATGTTTAGTTTTTAAAATGATTCTAGGAGAAGAGAATGAGCTGGGGTCAACTTATAAAAGAGTTTAGAAAATATACGGAAAAGGAAATTTATTGATAGTATTGAATGGCTTAGCAATATTTGTGTCTTGGGTTGAATCACAGGAAATCTTTATGAGTTCTGCATTAGACACCTGGAAGCCAAGAAAAAACATGAAAGCAGTTTCCTTGGAAAATAGCAGGTATGTGCCTCAAAAGCTGAGATGATCATTAGGGCAACTAAGTATACTTGGACTAAAGCATTTTACTGGCTTTGGTGTAATATGAAATATATTGAAAATTAACCTTCTAATTATCCAGTTTTGTTTTGAAGCTAACAATAGATAGATAATAATAAATAGATATCACTACAAATAAAAGTAACTATATGTCATATATGTAATTGTTTCTCTACTAATTAATTTTACTAAATATATATGCAAGTGATTATTAAATACAAATGTTAATTTATTCTAAATGAGTAAGCCATTATTAACATTTGTGTTAATTGCCATTGTGTTAATTGGCATTCAATGAAGTGATGATGTCAAATTTAATAGCTTTATTAATTAGGATCTAAACACTCTTGGTAATTTAAGATGCAAGAACACTCTTTCTCTGCTTCTAAGAAATGGCCTGGCAAGTTATTACACAGAGAAAAACTGATTTTTTCATAAATGAAATGCTTGAATTTGCATAAAAATATTACCCTGTGAGTCACTCCTTAAAGTCTTCCAGATCATTTGAAAGAAAATATTTATGGTACCTGATAAGTACCAACAAGTGGACCTCACATAACCCATACTTAGATGTGGAGGAAACGTGTTCTTCCAGAGCCAATTACACTTACACAGCACTGAATTTCTGCATCTTGGTTCACAGAATGCAAAGTTTGTGATGATGACATAAGAAATTGGGGAGGGAGAGAACATGATATCTTGAAATTGTAAAATAGAAAAAGGACTAAGGAAAATGAAGATGAAAACAAAATTTGAGCAAATACATTCCAATGATGTTTGTGTTAAGGTTGAAATTAATTTAAACAATCTTTTTAAAAACAATTCTTTTATGCTCCCATTTAATGAATTCATTTTAGAAGCCCTTTCCCTTTTAACTATATACTGTGTGGAGGAAGGCGGGCTTCTGAATTTCCTGTTTCTTCATAAATAACCTCAGTAACTTCATCCTATTCTCAGAATAGAGAAACTATTCTCAGTTATCCACTGTTTTCTTAGCTCTAGGCAGACAAAAAATTATTGTCTTCTCTGGAGCCTCTTCAGGTGAGAACTGGTTTTAACCCAACATCAAGGAAAAGACTGTGAGCTAGGTCAAATCACAAAGAGCTGCTCTGGGTCCAAAAATTGAGGAGAATGATTCTCTTCAGTTTAATAGCAACCTGGAAATAACCAATGCAAAGGACATAAAATATATGATTGTGAATGAGTGGATGTAGCTAGACTATGCTTCCAGATTTGTCATGGTGACACATCCAAAGTTTGGTGGTCAATGCAAGCCATACAGGCTAAGGGAACCAACAGATCAAAGAGCAAAGGAATAGCTCTTTATGTCTTAGTGTGGGAAGTAAAATATCAGTGCTTAATACTCAATTTACTTTTGTGTTCTCTTGTTCTTTCATCTTTTCTTTCTTACTGTGTCACCAAGCCTAGAACAATGTACTTTCATCATTTTCTAAACTCTCTAGTACTATTTCTAAAACATATTTTCAAATTTTTATTTAAAAAACCCTACATCTGTGTGTTTCATATTATTCCATGTCATTATTTTTGGTAGTTTAAAGTTACCACACTGAATCAATCTCTTAATTTAGTCCAGAGTTTAGAACTCACTTTATAGTTATTTTTCTCTTTGGAGTTTCATGTTCCTGATTTATTCACGATACAATCTAAAATATCCTTGATTTCTTCAATGCCAATGACCTTATCACCACTTCAATACCCAAATTCCATAAATGGTTTGAACTCATATAAATACTAAAATAAGATATATATCTCTTTAAACATAGACTTTGCTCTTTTAGTCTATCACATTTCTGAAATAATCCATTTTCCCCCAACCTATCAGTTTCCTCATTGTATTGCTTCATTTCCTATACTATGTAGACCCCAATATCCACCAAAAATATAAATAAATTTTTATAAATAGCAATAATAAAAATAAAATCATCTAACACTAACTGCAGCTATATTTAGTGTCCTTTCCCCCACCATTGGCATGGCTGTATGACCTACTTTGGCCAATGGAATGGAAATCTGCAAAGAACGTCATGTCCTAGTAAAAGCTTTTTAGAGGCAGTGTCAATTTCTGCTTGGGCTCTAGACTTTCTGCTTTTTGAGAATATATCTCAGATAATGGTCCTTTCTTCAGCCTCGATTCTGAAAAGAAAAACCATCTGTAATAGACCTGAAGTTAACCTCAACCTAGAATCAAGCCCAGTGGAATCTGGCCAAGATGAGCAGATCCAAATGGAGCAGAGTCCTAGGCAATCTGCAGGCCCAAGACAAGTGTTTGTGATTTTAAGCCATTGAGAGAGTTGTTGTTACCAGAGCAAAGTTGATTGTAATCACCAGGCACTGTGTTATCCACATTTCACAGATGAAGAAATTAACAGTTAAAGAGGTTAAATAATTTATCAAATTTATAAAGCTATTAAATGCTAAGATTTAAATCCAGAACCTATTCCTTAGCCTCTGTGCTTTACTGCCCTCTGGTAAATACAATCAAATTTTTGGTAGAGACAGAAAGTTACTGATACTCTTGTACATATTTGATTTTAACATAGGGATCCACATTGAGGCTGCTGAATATTTCATTAAAAAATTACAAAACTCTTCAGATAGGTTGTGCTACACATTCATAGTTTATAATTTATTTTGTACCTTCCACTTTGATAAACTTTCCATGTGTTCCTTATTAACTATCATTTCCCACAGAAGTTTTCCCTAGTCTTTAACAGGTTCCTTAATTTTCTTACCCCACCAATATCTTAATATACACTTGCAATATTTTATCTCATATAATGTCTCTTCATTATTTAGTACTACTGACCACTCTTCCTTCAGTATAATTCTGTTCTCTTTTGGCCTTTGTGAAAGCATTCTAGTTTGATTTCCTCAGTTTTCTGAATGCTTACATCTTCATCAATTTTTCATCTCCATATGATGTTACTCTTGATGGAGTCCAGGCTAAGCTGTGCTAACAGAGAGACCAAAGTACATTGGCTCAAGTAACCTGGAAGTGTGCTTGTTCATCACAGAATGGTCCAGGAGTTGGTGGTGGTCCAGAGTGGATAGGCAGGTCTTTCCAAAGAGTATACAGCAACTCATCTTTGCTTTATCTTCTTGGTTTAACATATCTCATGGATGTTTCTTATCTAAATCACTCACCATCATTTCCACATCCAGCTAGTAGGAAGGGGTAAAGAGAGAAAAGAAAAAAAGGCAAAGATAAAAACATTTTAATGAAGTAATGTGGAAATTACATATATCCCTTTTACTTACATTCCAGTGGTCATAATTTAGTCACATGTCCATACCTAGCTGCAAAGGAGATTGAGAAATGTAATTTTTATCTGGGTAGGTAAATGCCTTGCTGAAACTTACTGTGGGGAATTCTGTTACCAGAAAGAAAAATAGAAGCATATTGGGAGATAATTGGCAATGTCTATCAGAACTGGTCTTAAAATTTCATATTTGTCCATTTATGACCTTACTTTACACATTTTATGTGTGACTTCATCCACAACTATGGCTTATATAACCTGTGTAAGCTAAGTAATATAACATCTCTATCTCCAGTTCTAGTCTCTCTCATGATTTCCATAAATTAATACATAGAGATTTATTCTTTTCATCATGGCTAAAACTGAGTTGGCGATGCTAAAAATAGGGTATAATCATGGGATATTTTCCAGAAGCTCTACTCAAATGATCTCCAG
This sequence comes from Leucopleurus acutus, assembly GCF_964270905.1. Lineage (NCBI taxonomy): Eukaryota > Metazoa > Chordata > Mammalia > Artiodactyla > Delphinidae > Leucopleurus > Leucopleurus acutus. The sequence goes on along the minus strand of NC_139160.1, from coordinate 40,023,165 downwards.
AAACATACTATTTTAAAATGTATCCCTTCAGAATACAATAATGTTAGCCATAACTAATTTTTAAAAATCAACAATAAATTACAGATGATTAAGTTAATGTCATAGAAAGAGAACTCTGTGATCAGTTTAAGGAAAGGATTTACCTTGGAGAGACTAAAGCCAGAGAAATTAGCTAAACAGTTATGACAGTTGGGTGAGAAACCACGAGGGTGTGAAATTATCATTGCATCAGTTGGGAATGGGTAAACACTGAAAAAAGTCAGGAGCAAACAACTAAAACCTCAAAGACCTTCATAAGAGATTCAGCCACACTGTGAGAAGAAGCCAAGATGACTCACTGGATTCTAATTCAGGAAATTGATTAATGTGGATGAGGAGAGGTTTAGGTGAGGAACAGGATATATTAATAGTTTGATACCCTGAGCAGGAATAGCTTTTGGTTCTTGCTATCCCTGTAGTGACTTGACTTAAAAATCAAAGGCTAATGGGCTGGCAACAACATTTAATATGACTATAAAGCCAGTGATACCTCACAAGGAAAGTGATGGAATATCTCAAATTTCTTTTCAAGAAATATATTTTGAAACTTCTTCTTTGATAACAATATTTTACAAATTTTCCTTTAAATGTTCACACTCTAAAAATCCATGTTATCTCCGGTGGTGGTGAAGATATGGAATGTTACCAGGAGTAAAACAATATTCTCTTACTACCACTGATGGCTAATTTAGAATATTTACCCTTATATGCTTTCCTCTGTATTTTCCAAGTGTATGTCTTGGATCGTCACTGACGTCCAGAGTAAATTCATCAGATAAATATGACAATAATTATTTTTTAGATTCAACATATAAGTGAGATTATTTTAAATTTGCTAAGAAAATAGATTTTAAAAGTTTTCATCACAAGAAAAAAAATTAATATGAGTGGTGATGGATACTAACTAGACATATTGTAATCATTTCACAATGTATACATATATGAAATTATTATGTTATACACTTGAAATTAATGTAATGTTGTACATCAATTATATCTCAATAACTTAAAAATGCAAAAACAATAGATTCTATATATATATAGTCCAGTGCCTTAAAAAAAATTAAAAATCTCTAGAGAGGATTTTGGAAAAAAGTAATGTTACTCAAGTTGCATTGCTGCAATTGGCTCCCAGGTGCTTAGGGTGTGCCAAGTCCCATCAGTGCCCCAGAGGTGTAGGAAATGCCCACACACCTGTTCTGGCTTCCAGAGGGCTACTAAATCCCTGCCCTGCATCTCTTACATGCAAGCTAATTGGAAGCCTAACTTTAGGGCAGTAGCTGGGAAAGTTGAGACATTAAATATTGCAGTCCAGCCACTGTGGGGAGAAACTGCGACCTGGGTGTTTTTGCCTACTTGTTCTGTGCTGAGACTGGGGAATATCTTCTGACAGTGGTGTATGTACACGTAGAATGACGCCTTTGTTCTCTGTGGTCTCAGGAGACTCTCAAATTTCAATCCCCATCACTAACAAGAGCTAGGTGATTCAGGAGCCAGTCCCTCATGTGGCAGCTGTGGAAAACAAGGGGCTAGATGTGTCGATAAACTCATTTCTGGGAGAAGCCAGAGATTTGATTTTATTGCTGGGGTGAATCAAGAGAGAGAAGGCTCAGGAAGATCCTACACACCTCTTCAAGCTCCTGAAGGACTACTAATTATGTGCTCTGTCAACTCCCAGATGCAGGTTGATTAGAAGCCTGGCCCTTGGGCAGCAGCTGGGAAAGTATGCAGACAGACCCCTTCCAAGAAGAAACTGGGAGTTTTGTGTTCTTGCCTAATCTCTCTGCACTGAACCTGAGGGATAACTATGAGACTTGTTTAAAAACTGCTTCTTTGCTTAATGTAGTCTTGGGAGATCCACAAAGGCAAAGTCCCGTAGGCTCGCAATGTTAGGTAATTTGGGACCCTAGCCCTTGGGGGGCAGCTGTAAAAGTTGGGGCACTAGATATGTGGACAAGCTTCTTCCAGGGAGAAGCTGGAGACTTGGTTTTAGTGTTGGAACAAGCCAGGGAAGAAGACAGAGGAAGTGTTCACATGTTCTTTCAGGCACCCTGGAGGATCTCGGTCAGTTACCAGTGAATGCTTGATGTTTTTGCCTACTTCTTCTGTGCTGAGGTCAGGGGATAGCCATGGGAAGTGCCTGCTGCTCAGTTTAAAAGCCACCTTTTTGTTTAATGTGGTCCTGGGGCTTGCAAATGCCATGCTCCCTTGTTTCTCCAAGTTAGGTGATTTGGGAGCCAGTCCCTCTGATTGTAGCCATGAAAGTTGTGGTGCTAGATATGTGGTCCAAACCCTTCACTTCTCAAGGATAAATTGAGAGTTGGGGGTTTCTTCCCAATTGTTAGGAGCTGTGCCAGGAGTGTTGTTTGTGGTGTGTGTGTCGTTTCACTGTAGTTGTTTCCTCAGTTGCCTGATGTGTAGGAATCACTCATTTCTGGTTTTCTCTTAGGGGGAATTGGTCCATTTGTAGTTGTATATTTGGTGGGTCTGGGGGAAGAGAGATAGTCGGGAGCCTATTATTCTGCCATCTTGCTAATGTCACTTGTGAATACATTGTGGATATTATTTTTAAGAAAATATTATCTGTTAGATCAATTAGGAATAAGAAAAATAAAATTAAAAAAAATTCCCTTAACTTATTCCTTCTTTTATGCTCTTTTCTTTATGTAGATCTAAGTTTCTGACTTACATCATTTTCCTTCTCTAAAGAACTTCTTTTAACACTCCTTGCAAGACAGGTCTACTGGCAACATATTCCCTCAATTTTTGTTTCTCTGAGAACATCTTTACTTCACTTTTGAAGGACAAATTCACAGGGTGTAGAATTTTAGGTTGGTAGTTTTTTTTTTATGTTAACACTAAACATTTTACCCAACTCTCTTCTTGTTTGCATAGTTTCTGAGAATTCAAATGTAATTCTTATCTTTATTCCTTTTACAGGTGAAGTGATTTCCTTTTCTTTGGACTTCCTTCAGGATTTTTTTCTTTATCTTTGATTCTCTGTAGTTTGTCAGTTTTTGTTTGTTTTATTTTTGTTTTTGTTTCTGTTTTTGTTTGCACTTATCCTGCCTGATGTTCTCTGAGCCTCCTGGATCTGTAGTTTGGTGTCTGACATTAATTGGGGGAAATTTTCAGTCATTAATGTTTTAAATATTTCTTCTGTTCTTTATCTCTTCTTTCTCCCTCTGGTATTCCCATTATGAATATATTACATATTTTGTACTTGTGCCAGAGTCCTTGGATATTATATTTTGTTTTGTTTTGTTTTTTCCCAGTTTTTGTTCTCTTTGCCTTTCAGTTGGGGTGGTTTTTATTGTGATACCCTCAAGCTCAGTGATTTTCTTTTTTTTTTTTCAGCCATGTCCATTCTATTAATGAGGCAATCAAAAACGTTATTCATTTCCATTATAGTGTTTTTGATCTATAGTATTCTTTTTGGTTCTTTCTTAGGATTTCCACCTCTCTGCTTATATTGCCTATCTCTTATTACATACTGTCTACTTTATCCATTATAGCATATTGATCAGATATCTTTTAAATTCCCATCTTATAATTACAACATTCATGTCTGGTTCTGATGCTTGCTCTGTCTCTTCAAATTGTTTTTTGCCTTTAAGTATGCCTTGTAATTTTTTTTTTTTTTGAGAGTCAGACATGATGTACTAGGTCAAAGGAACTGCTATGAATAGGCCTTTAATAATGTGTTGATGAGTTTTAGCGGGAGGGGAAACATCCTATAGTACTATGATTAGGTCAAAATCTTTAATAAGCCTATGCCTCTGGACTGTGAACTTCACAAGTGTTTCTCAGTTTTTTCCTCCTCCTTTTAGATGGAACAGGATGATGAGAGTGGATTAGAGTTAGGTATTACCCTTCTCTCATGTGGAAGGTTATAGCTGACTGGAGTTGGGAATTTTTCTTCCTCAAGATTAGTTAAGCTCTAGTAATGTCCAACAGGTTAGACTCTTATTAACTAGTTTCTCCTGAGAGCAAGCATTGTTCAAAGAACATAGTACTTTCATGTTTTTAAGGTGGTTCCTTTTCTTCTTCCCCTACTGGAAGCAAAAGGAGATTTTTCTTCAATATCTACTGGTTGAGCTCCAGGAGGTAAAACTCACAAAAGTGTGAAGGGTTGCCTAAGACTGTGTCTCCCTGGAGTTTTTAACTCCCACACTTGTACATACTGAGCCTCCAGCAACTTATCAATTACAGTTCAGGTTTTCCTTCCCTGGTATTGGTTCCTGTAATGGATTATCTTCATGAGTTTCTTTTCCAATAAGCAATGACTCCCTGTATTTACCTGTTTGACTCTCCCGTCTTGCGGGCAGTGTCCTCATCTCTCTTATGGATCCAAGAAAAGCTGTTGATCTTTCAATCTATTCAACTCCATACTTGTTGTTCAAAGGATTGGTAACTTCCAAGCTCTTTCATGTGGAACCAGAAACTGGAAGCCACCTCAAAACTGTGCAAAATTATTAATATGCTCTATAACTTACAATATTCTTCCATTTTGTTAGATATTCATCTTGCCATTTTGTTTGGATATCAGCAAAATTATATGCATATTTAATTTATGAATTAAAAATAAATATGAACATTATTTAAAATTCCAAAATAAAATTGTTGATCATATTTTAGAAAAGAATTATACCAAAAAAGAAAATGTCATTCAAATTTTAATCAATTGCTGGCTAATATTGAGTGGCACTAAAAAAATTGAGTGTCAAAATTTACTTGCTTTGTCAAGAGAATTAAGGAAACTATTGAATGACTAAATATTTTATCATTTAGACATCACTATTATTCACCATTTTTATTTAAAAAAAGAGACATAACATATCAATACAAATATAAGACCTAAATAGTTATAGAGGGAAATACTGTTTAATTGCTCATGCTTTGGTGATTTTGCTTTTTATTTCTTCCTCCACCTTTTAAATACAGTAAAACATATAGACTCAAGCAAAATAGTTTCTTAAACTCACGACTTGAAATGGAAAATATTTAATTTATATAATCTCACTGAATAAACTGTTGGAAATATACATTTTTACATGTCCCCAAGACTTTTATGATTTTGTTGTTATTCCAGCAGATTTATTAAGACAAACATTGAGAGAAAAGAGAGCAGAAAAGAATGTTTCTTTAAAATATCATATTTTATAATTATTGCCTGCCATGCATTTGTCCCACAATATCATATATATGATATGCTCATTAGTTTTTAGTCACTAGATATTTTAACTGTCAGTCTACTTATCACAAGGTTGAACCAAGTCAGAATTCCATACTGGAACTTTATTAGTTTCCCCATGGCTTTTGAAGATCAAGAAAATTTTCAAATTTTACCTAAGGATTCAGTATTAACCTTTATGCCACAGAAAACTGCAGGTCTGTGAATATCTGTGGCTGACAGTCAGAGGCTAATGATTGGTGAACTGATGCTTTGCAGGAACAGTTTCCTAAGGGTCATGGCATTCTCAGACTAACATTAAAAAGGTAAAATTATATTTTGTTATGCCCAAAGGAAAGAAAAGTGTCTTTGTACATTTTGCAGTTGACCTTGCTTCCATGGGGATTCACAGGTGTTCTGCTCTGCATTGAGAGAAAAAGAAAGATATAAGTACATTGATTTTCCACAGGCTTTTTAGTAATGCTGAGCTGTTTTCTGGTTTGTACCATTAAAGTGTATTTTTTATTAGTTTCTAATATACTAAAATAATCATTAATTGAAAATCAATTACTTAATAATATGTTCCATAACTATTATATCTGGATTTTATTCTGCAACACAAAAGGAATATGGGGAGTTATTCTATAGGTTAAAAGTTTACCAAAGTCAGTAAATATTTCCTTCTTAACCTGACATCATTTTGGCCTTATCTGAAATCCATTTTGGGATCTCAGCAGGACTATAGAAATAGAAGTGTTTTTGTTTCCCTTTCTGATTTTTATAACTTTATTGTTAGCATCATTCTCATTTAAGTTATTTTTGATGGAGAAGCTGCCATCATCTCTATATTTAATATTTTTATATTAAAATATAGAAAACAATTATAGGGAACAACACTTGGAAGAGAAAAAAAAGTTTCTCTCTATTTCCTGGAATACCAGGAAAAAAGCAGAAGAAAATGTTTTAATTTTTTTCTTATAGGGCTAGAAATTTCCATATCAAAACTGTTTTCAATATTTGACACATAGTCTCTGACTTTACAGAAGGAGAAAAAAATAATTTGCTCACATGCTAATATATATTTACTATTTGGATATATCCATTCAAAATAGCCTTCATATATATGTCTAAAAATTAATTGTCAATAATGTTGGATTAAATTTACAGCTAATGACAAAATGCAGACTGCATCCTTCTTTGTCCCATCATTGAATGTGTCTAGTGTGTACACATGAAGAGGGCATTGAAGACAAAAAGCCCTGACTCCAAACCTGGCTCACCTACTAGACTGTGTGGCCTTTAACATATTTATTATGATTTCAGAGGCTCAATATTGTGATCTCTAAGATGAAGATAATTCCCACGTTTTAAAATTGCTTATTCAATATAAAGCATATATAAAGCAATAGCATATATAAAGCACTTAGCATATATAAGTGAAATAGCATATATAAAGCACTTAGAAATAGCATATATAAAGCATATATATGCTATTTCTAAGTGCTTTATATAGCATATATAAATAGCATATATAAAGCATATATGCTTTATATAGCATATATAAAGCACTTAGAAATAGCATATATAAAGCACTTAGAAAAGTGGTAAGCATTTGGTAAGCATTCAATTAGTGATAATTCATAATAACAATAGTAAATGACTTCAGGAAAAGTTTAAATCTCAATCAAATAATATTTACTACAATGTTCCTAGAAATTGTATTAAAAACATAAAATGTGCTGCTAAACGGAAAATAAATAAAAGGTGTTTGAGAGGGTAAATCTTGAAGACATAGTTGTTCATTAAAAATGAAACTTTCTCCTTTATCTGGTTATTTTACCTCAAAATAGGTGATATAATGGCAAGTTCACAGCTATTGGTCCCAAGTTTCCTTGATAGTAATTCATTCCAATTTTCACTAAATTATATTATCTAGACAAATTTTAAAAAATGCTACTTGCAACCACCGTTTGGTTTTGTATACAGTTAAATGTTAGCCCATTTATTTTTTGTGCTTAATAGTAAGAAACACAATTAATTCCATTTTATTGTATTAGACTAACTTCTTTATATTCATTGCCTTTTAGTACTCTCAACAGTTTTAAGGAAAGTACTACTTCTTAAACAATTTTACATACGATAATCATAAAGCACAGAAAGGCTAAGGAACTTGCATAGGGCCACACAGCCAGAAAGTGACTTAGCTCAGATCTGAACCAAGACATTTTGTCTCTGGAACTCTAGATCTTAACCCAATACACCATGCTAATTAAAGGTCACAAATGAAATTAAAATGAGTCTATTTTACAGTATTGTGTTTTAATTAATATTTTAACTTTATTTTAGGTTAAACAAAATAAAATGCTGCTAAAAACAGAAGTTGTATATATATATATATTTGGCTGTACATGGGCCTCTCACTGTTGTGGCCTCTCCCATTGTGGAGCACAGGCTCCGGACGCGCAGGCTCAGCGGCCATGGCTCACGGGCCCAGCCACTCCGTGGCATGTGGGATCCTCCCAGACTGGGGCACGAACCCATGTCACCTGCATCAGTAGGCAGACTCTCAACGACTGCGTCACCAGGGAAGCCCCAGAAGTTATATTTTAACTGTAATGCTTTTATATAACATGGACTATAGCTTCTCAAAGTTTATCTTAGAAGTGTATTTAAATATTTTCTTGAAAGATTAATTTTAAATAATAGAACATATCTAAATAATTGAATTATCAATATTCTCTAAAACATAATATTTCTATTATTACAATTTTGAAAATATATGGTGTGGTGCTATAACTTTATCTTTTTAATGTATTTTTTGTTTACTTGCCAATTTTTTATTTATGTAATTAGAGAGTGGCATAAACCCTTGAATGACATTTGGCCAAGATAACATCTAATGCTTTGTGCAAATTGATTATATAAAACCTGCATTATCTTTAAATAATTTAATTGCCAATTTGTCAATATTTTCAATAATGTAATACCTCTGTATTTACATTAAAATATATGATAGGAGTTGATACTTAAGTTTTGACTTCTTCAATTTTCACATTACGTATTTTTAAATTAATTTGGTTTTTGTTTACTTGGCACTTTCTTATAAAATTGGAGCAAGGCTTGTGCTGTAGGAAAGCACTTAGGCTAATTCCAATGACCTTATATAATTATCTCATAAGTTCAGGCTTCTACTAAGTCCCCTTTTCATAAACCATAAAGTATCACTACTTTTTCTCATTATAATGCTTAACAGTGCTAATTATAATTACCTATTTATTATTTATAATCAAAATAGTTACTGACCCGCACTTATCTTGTTTGTAGTGTTGTCTAACAGTAATCAAATAACCACAATCTATGCTCTTATGCTATTAAGTGTAAATGTCTTACCACTTATTTTCCTGTATAATAGATTTTCATAACTAGCTGCTCACTAATTTGTTCCAGAATGGATAAAGAAGGTGTGATATATATATATATATATATATATATATATATATATATATATATACAATGGACTGTTCCTCAGCCATTAAAAAGAATGAAATAATGCCATTTGCAGTAACATGGATGGACTTAGAGATTGCCATATTGAGTGAAGTAAGTCAGATGTAGAAAGAGAAATATCATATGATAGTCCTTATATAAATAATCCTAAAAGAAATGATAACAATGAACTTATTTACAAAACAGAAACAGACTCATAGACCTAGAGAATGAACTTACGGTTACCAGGGATGAAGGGTAGGGGGAAGGAATAGTTAGGGAGTTTGGGATTGATATGTACACATTGCTATATTTAACATAGATAACCAGTAAGGACCTACTGTATAGCACAGGGAACTCTGCTCAATGTTATGTGGCACCCTGGATGGGAGGGGAGTTTGGGGTAGAATGAATACATGTATCTGTATAGCTTAGTAACTTTGTTGTGCACCTGAAACTATCATATCATTGTTAATCAGCTATACCCTAATATAAAACAAAAAGTTAAAAACAAAAACTTATCAAGAACTTAATATGTATTAAGCACAGTTAAAGTCTCTGGGAATAAACAGAACAAAATTAAACACTAGTTTTTCTTAATGAGCATTCAGTCATATATACTAAGAGACGTAAAGACTGAGCTAATATCAAAATATAAGAAAGTTACAAATCAGCCTCTTCAGCTAATTAAAAAAGATTTCTGATTATCTGTATATGGGAAAGGTGGGAGGAAAAGTTTGGGTGTGAGCACATGTTCACTATGTTGATTGTGAAGAAGCTTTCGTGAGTGTATGCCTATTATAAAATTTATTAAATTGTACCCTTAAAAATGCTCACTATAAACATACTAACACAGTCATTTCAAGTTAATATAACTTGTTTGAACCATGCAGAATATATAGATTAAAATTAGAAATTACCACAGTTCAGGAAAGAGGGCACTGTTGTCTGAGATTGTCAGAGACAATTCTATGAGGATACTGGAAGTTGAAATTTCTCTTGAAGGATGGATAAGGTGCAAAGAGATTAAGGGGCAAGAAGAGCAGTTCATTTAAATATATAGTATTGTGGTTTTCAAACTTTGGTGAACATGAAAACCACCTGCAAGCTTGTTAACAATTTATATATTTGGGTTGTACCTCCAGACAATCCTATGTAGATCTGAGGTAGGGTCTCAGATTTGCGCTGAAGACAAAACAAAGCAAAAATATCTTGACCCCTGATTATTCTGATAAAGTTACTCTTTGGATCTCAGGCTGTAAGCAGGGAGGGATTCTCCGAAATCATGCTTGGATTGACTAAATATATAATGGTCAGAAATGATTCACTGTAACTTCTAAGTAACTACATATGTAAAACTTCAAGGAAAATGCCACGATGGAAGTTTGATTTTGAACTTCTAAATCCATTTTGGCACTAATCAACATCCAATCCAACTCAACATTTTCGATTATAATGCTGGATGAGAGTGTCATGAGTAATTGTTTATTTTAGTTATGTATTATCAGTTGATGCTTTTAAAAGTTTTCATTAAATTCTTGGTTTTGCTTTTTTAAATGGTTATTTTTTTCCTAGAAAAGAAAAAAAAAACTTTTCACCTTTTTTGTTCTATGAACAAGATGCAAATGCTTTGAAAATATGTTTTCTAATCAGATTTTTATAGACATATTCTGCACTGCTCAACTTTACTGGGCAGTTCAAAGTCAATTTGTATTATAATGCCTTTTAAAGGAAAATAAAGTAGCAATCACATCTGGCTTAAGAAGTAAACAAATGAATTTCATTTTGGGTTGACTTTTTCTCAAAAATTACTGATTTATGTGACTGTCAGGTATGAATGCATATAACACAACTTTCTCAGATTGAATCCAATTGATTTTCTATAACAATGTCAAGCATTCAATACATCACCGGAGCAGTGAGTCTGTGATAAATAATCCGTTCTAAAAGAAAGTGATTCTTTTCTCCTTAAACACATAGGTAAATATTGTTTGTTTTGCTCTTTCTATCTATAGAAGCTAATGTGTTCTGAGTCTTCAGTTTTAGAATGTTCTTAATTGCTAGCCATTTCCCATGAAAAATTGTTTTCTTATGACCTTACTTTCAGCATTACAATTGTTAGACCTGATTTAAGATCTTAGTTAAGAGTTGATGGTATAGAACTGACTGTCATTCTACTTCGCAAAAGGTAGGAAATATACAATGCACCATGAAATTCTGGGAGTCCACTTTGATTGTACTTAGGAATACTGCAGAAGAGTAGCTTTGAAGGATACCATTTTTCCTGAAAAATAAAGCTAACAAGTTCCATATTTACACCCCTGAAGTATACCTCTTATGAGTTTTGCTATATTTAAGTATTATTTTTTGTAACAATCTTTCTTGGTCACTTACCATTACTTATATAAATGAAATAGGTAAAGCATAACAATTAATTTACACATTTCTGTTTTATGAGAGGTTGGTATTAAGTGTGTTACTTTCTGTATTAATTTCTTATTCATTACTTTCTGTATTAATTTCTTATTCATTACTTTCTGTATTAATTTCTTATTCATTTTCTATCCTTGTTAAATTTTGTATAATTTGCCAGTACAAAATTTAAGCTGTATAAGCATCATTTGTATGATTTTAAAGCAATTTTTAAAATACTTGTGAAAAGATAACATCATATTAATGTTTTAAGAACATTAGAAATATCATTAGATATTAAATGCAAAAGTGCAACTAGTAGAAGGGAAGCATATTTGGATAAGTGAAAGTGAAACACAGAAAGAAAGGGAATTAATTCACATCCATATCTCATGAATTAATATGATGTGATGAATATAATATATACTACTGTCATAAAGTTTTAAATAATGTTACCAATAATAATTACTAATACTCTGAGTGGTTATCATGAGCCATGAACTTTCTTAATGCTTTAAAATATTATCTTGTTTATCATACAAGAATCCTATCAAGAGATGTGGCTATTATACTCATTTTACAGATAAGTAAATTAAGATATAAATATGTTAGGTCACTTGCCCAAAATAATAATGTGGAAATAAGATTTAACCTTGGAGTCTGACTCTCGGGGCAACAATTTTGACCACTAAAACTGTCTTTTGCTTCGCATCCACACAATTAGATGGACATCCATGTATAGCAAATTGGCCATGTCTATTCTTTTACCTAGATGATATACCTAAGACATCATTTTGCTTTCCTTTCCCTCAGATAATTCTATTTTAGACTCTTACATGGCAAAGCTACCTGTACATTTTATTAGATTTCTTGTCTTTTAAGTTTTTGTTATCACCCATTTATTCTGCATATCATAGCCTTATAGACATATTGATAGACATATTGATGCCTATCTCAGCCTCACTTCTCTCCAACTTTTCAAGGCTACTTTTTGAGAATAGGACACTGCATACATGGAGTTTAAAAGGCAATTTATTTCATCAGGTGGTCTATTATTTCCTGATCTTGCCTTGCATCCACACTCTTCCTTCCACTTCAAACATTTTATGCCCTTCACTTAAATCTGTCTCAACTCTGTATTATTTGCCAATGACTAATGAGGATGTTATAATGTATAAAACTGATCATAAATTATCCACTTATCTAGGCTTAGCTTTTCTATACAAACTTTTACTCTGAATTCAAATTAACAGTTACTGTGTTAACTCATTTGGCACCCATTTTACAATGGCTATATGTATTTTAAATTATTGTCCCTTGATAAAATTCAAACTGACTAAGGGTTGATATCTTTTATTCCACTTTCAAAAAGCAATTTATATGTGAAGGCCTAAAGAAATTTTTTTATACTTGGTGAATATTTGCTATCAATTTGTTTTCTTAGAAAGTATTGAGTAAGAAATAGTAAAGAAATAATAAGAATAATATAATTAAATTTTCAAATAATTAAGCTAAGCTGCTGTTTTTCTCAGAGGATAACAGAAGCTACTGCAAATCTAGTATAATACTTATACATAGTTTATTTCAATAGTTAGAGAGAAAGCAGTGATTCTGACTTGTGGGGGGAATAATACTTGAACTTAGTTTTGTAAGTGTGCTTACACTTATTTTTCTGAATTACACTATCACTCCTTCAAGCCAAAAAAAAAATGAATTTAATTTCATTCCACTACTTGAAGAAATGAGTGTGATTTTTTTTATGTGATAAAGTTCACTTGATAAAAGTCCTCCTTTCCTATATTGACTTCTTACACATGCCACTTAAATGTAATAAAAGCAGAGAGCATTTTAAAAAAGGACAAAAAATGGGGCATTTTGGAAATTAAATATATTTACAATATTTTAATAAGAAAACTATGACTAATAATTTCTGGCTATGATTTGTATGTGATATAATTAGCAAGAAGTTTTTTGGTTTTTTTTTTTTTCATATGTAGAGGATATTTTATATGATATTTATGGAATGGTGAATTAATGTCCCAGGATTCCTTCTATGAGTGTGTTTCAGATGGTTGTTTTGTTGCCTAAAAAATAATCTTAAGAAACCTGAATTATTTTTTAGTAATTTTTTCTAATTTATTTACATATGATCAAAAAGTCTGTATGATAATGTGATTTTAACATATTTTGAAGACTTTTCTAAGATTGAATAGAAACATGAATTCCTGAAAAATATGTTGTAATATTTTTGTTGTTCTTTATTCTATAATTATTGAGAGATATGGGCCTAAAGCTTTCACAATACCATTAGGCATACTTTTCCCATCTTTTCAACTTTCTGGGATTCTTGTGTTTTGGTAGAGTATCTTCTAAAATGCCACATAATTTTGATTATGTTCTATAATCCAATGATTATTAAATAGAAAATTTAGTTTATTAGTCTCTTGGCTTTAAGCTCTGTATTTCTAAATGTTGATGACACACTAAATTTTTATCTTGGTTCATGTCTTTCTTCTGTATTTTAGGCTCATATATCCAATTGCCTTTATAATATTGCAAATTAGAAGTCACATATGTATCTCAGAATAAACATGTTAAAAATATACTTTTGATATTCTCTACCTAAATATCAATCAGTTTTAAGTACTATAAATGACAGAATGTAAAAAAAATAATAATAATATTTCATTGTCTTATTGAGGTGATTGGGGAGCTGGCAATTAAAAACTCACCTATCTCAGACTTGAAAGCTGGCAACTTATGTTATAACATGGCAGCTCTTGATATAAAGTGGGAAAATATTTGATTAAACTTTTACCAGCTGTACATTGGTAGAAAGAGTACAATCACTACCTAAAGCTGTAGCACAAAGAAAAATTACCGAAAATATTCAGACTATTACAGTTTATTGGCAGCTTTTTTCCAAGTCCTCCAAGGCATAAATGGGTTCATGCTAGCACTAGCTGGTCTGAAAACTGGAAGGAAGGAAAGATACCTTTAATAAGGATTGTGCTCACTGCCTGTGTTCACCAATATAAGTCACCTGAGAGTCCAGTTAACTTGGAACTTCCAGAGCTGAAAAAATCAACTCCTCCTTAATCCCCAAATGAAGCAGCATCAATTTTAAATGGTAGCATCAAAAAGGTAGCTTTAGGGCTTCCCTGGTGGTGCAGTGGTTGAGAGTCCGCCTGCTGATGCAGGGGACGTGGGTTCATGCCCCGGTCCAGGAGGATCCCACATGCCACTGAGCGGCTGGGCCCATAAGCCATGGCCGCTGAGCCTGCATGTCCGGAGCCTGTGCTCTGCAACGGGAGAGGCCACAACAGTGAGAGGCCTGCGTATCACAAAAAAAAAAAAAAAAGATAGCTTTAGCAGGAGGTAAATTGTAGGCCTAAATTATTTTAACAAAACTTCTTTACTTTGATAAACATGTGTAATCCATGTACCTAAAATGAACAGTTCACCATAATGTACTTCTACCCGTTAAGTTAAAAGAGAAGACATGGCCAAAGGCACAGAAGTCTGAAAGTAAAAGAAAATTGTGTTCAAGTTTAAAGTTTACACCTAGGTAAGAATGTTGTTGAAATTACTTACCCATAGAAATGAGAAGAAGCAAACAGATTATTAAACTTCTTAGTATTTAATCTTTCTTTAAAAAGTTTTTTGGTAAAGGAATTTTCATTTAAGGTCTACATTAGTCTGTTACTATTAAATCACAAGGAAATCTTTAGCCACTTCTCGCTCATGTGCACTTTAATTTTGCAAGTAGGAAGCTGGTTAAATTGCTATGGTACTAAGACACCATTAATATTACATATGATGAAATAACATAATTGTAGGTTCTTGTTAAATGAGTATAATATATGAAAGAAAATAACTTTTTAATATTTATAAATAGCAAATGAAAACTCTCTTCAGTTTTTAACTTCATGAAATCACATCAAAGAATAAAATACAGAGGAATAAACCTATCTAAGGAGACAAAAGACCAAAAACTTTTGGGCCAAAAGAGACTAAAAGACCAGTACTCCAAAAACTATGAGATGCTGATGAAAGAAACTGAAGATGACACAAACAGGTGGAAAGATATACCATGTTCTTGGATTGGAAGAATCAATATTGTTAAAATGACCATACTACCCAAGGCAATCTACAGATTCAATAGAATCCCTATCATATTGCCAATGGACTTTTTCCACAGAACTAGAACAAATAATTTCAAAATTTGTATGGAAACACAAAGGCACCAGATAGACAAAACAATCTTGAGAAAGAAGAACAGAGCTGGAGGAATCACTCTTACTGACTTCAGACTATACTATAAAGCTACATTAATCAAAACAGTATGGTCTTGGCAGAAAAACAGACATATAGATCAATGGAACAGGAGAGAAAGTCCAGAGATGGACCCATACACTTATGGTCAACTAATCTATGACAAAGGAGGCAAGAATATATAGTGGAGAAAAGGCAGTCGCTTCCATAAGTGGTGCTGGGAAAACTGGAGAGCTACATGTAAAAGAATGAAATTAGAACACACCATAACACTATACACAAAAATAAACTCAAAATGGATAGAAACCTAAATGTAAGTCCAGATACTATAGAACTCTTAAGAGGAAAACATAGGCAGAACACTCTCTGACATAAATCACAGCAAGATCTTTTTTGATCCACCTCCTAGAGTATTGAAAATAAAAGCAAAAATAAATGAATGGAACCTGATTATACATAAAAGATTTTTCACAGTAAAATAAACCATAAACAAGATGAAAAGACAACCTATGGAATGGGAGAAAATATTTGCAGATGTTGTGAACAACAAGAAATTTTTTTCCAAAATATACAAACCACACACAGCTCAATATCAAACAAATAACCCAAACAAAAAAATGGGAAGATCTAAATAAACACTTCTCCAAAGAAGACATAGAGATGGCCAGCAGAAACATGAAAAGGTGCTCAACGTCGCTAATAAATAAACACAAGTCAAAACTACAGTGAGGTATCACCTCACATCAGTACGAATGGCCATCATCAAAAAATACTAAAAATAATAAATGTTGGAGAGTTTGGAGAAAAGGGAAACCTCCTACACAACCCTCCTACACAGAATATAAATTAGTGCAACCACTATGGAGAATAGTATGGAGGTTTCTTAAAACATGAAAAATAGAGTTAACATATGATCTAACAATTCCACTCTTGGACATATAACCAGAAAAGGCAAAAACTCCAATTCGAAAAAATACATGCACCCCAATGTTCATAGCAGCCTATTTACAAGAGTCAAGACATGGAAGCAACCCAAATATTCATTGACGAATGGATAAAAAGATATGGTATATATATAGACACATGTGTATCTATATATGTATATACACAATGGAATATTAGTCATAAAAATAATGAAATAATGTCATTTGTAGTAACATGGATAGACCTAGAGATTATCATACTAAATAAAGTAAGTCAAAGAAAGACATATATCGTATGATATCTCTTATATGTGGAATCTATTTACAAAACAGAACTAGAGTTTTGTAAGTTTGTACAAAATAAGTTTTGTAAACTTATTTACAAAACAGAAATAGAGTTACAGATGTAGAAAATAATCTAATGGTTACCAGGGGTGAAAGCAGGGGAGGGATAAATTGGGAAATTAGGGTTGACATATACATAATACTATATATAAACTAGATAATTAATAAGGACATACTGTGTAGCACAGGGAACTCTACTCAATACTCTGTAATGACCTGTATTAGTAAAAAATCTAAAAAAGAGTGAATATATGTATATGTATAACTGATTCACTGTGTTGGACAGCAGAAAGTAACACAACATTGTAAATCAACTATACACCAATAAAAATAAAAAAAATAAAAACTATGAACAAATGAAAAAGATTTATTATGGAAAAAAAGACAGAAGCAAACTGTCACACAGTTTTACACTTGCTAACTAGATATGAAATACATTACTAATACAACAAATAACTACTGCAATGCTATAATATGTACTGCAATACTACAATAAATAAATACTACAGCTTAGTAAAAAAAAAGAAAAAAACAAAGTTGGAGGTATTACTCTTTTTGATTTCAAACTATAATAAAAAGGTATAGTGATCAAAACTGTATGGTCCTGGTGCAAAAAC
The DNA here is from genome assembly GCF_964270905.1 of Leucopleurus acutus. Classification (NCBI taxonomy): domain Eukaryota; kingdom Metazoa; phylum Chordata; class Mammalia; order Artiodactyla; family Delphinidae; genus Leucopleurus; species Leucopleurus acutus. Next base: position 40,005,895 of record NC_139160.1, on the reverse strand, counting down.
AGATACATATATATCAATGGAACTGAATACGGATTCCAGAAATAAACCCATGTTTGTATATGACCAATTTGCTACTAAGGAGCCAATAATATACAGTGAGTAAAGGACAGTCTATTCAATAAATGGTTTTGGGAAAACTGGACAGCCATATGCAAAAGAGTGAAACTGGATCACTTTCTTACACCATATACAAAAATAAACTCAAAATTGATTAAGGACTTAAATGTAAGACCAGAAACCATAAAACTCCTAGAAAAAAAAATTTGTAGTATGCTCTTTGACATAGGTCTTAGCAATTTATTTTTACTTTTTTTTAATTGAAGTATAACTGACTTATGATGTTGTATTAGTTTCAAGTGTACAGCAAAGTGATTCAGTTATATATACATATATATTCTTTAACAGATCCTTTTCCATTATAGGTTATTACAAGATATTGAATATAGTTCCCTGTGCCTTACAGTAGGTTTTTGTTGTTTATATATTCTAAGTATAATAGTGTGTGTCTGTTAATCCCAAAGTCCTAACTTATCCTTCCCCAACTTTCCCCTTTGGTAACCATGTTTGTTTTCTATTTTTGTGAGTTTAATTCTGTTTTGTAAATCAGTTTATTTGTACCATGTCTGTAACTCTATTTCTGCTTTGTAAATAAGTTCATTTGTACCATTTTTATAGATTCCACATATAAGTGACATCATATGATATTTGTCCTTCTCTGTCTGACTTACTTCACTCAGTATAACAATCTCTAGGTCCATCCATGTTGCTAAAAAAAATAATAAATAAAATTATTTTTTAAGGAACCTCCATACTGTTCTCCATAGGCTGTATCAATTTACATTCCCACTAACAGTGTAGAAGGGTTACCTTTTCTCTACATGCTCTTCAGCATTTATTTTTTGTAGATAATGTGTAGATAATTTGATGTTGGCCAATCTGACCAGTGTGAGGTGATACCTCATTTTGTTTTGATTTGCATTTCTTTAGTAATTAGTTATGTTCAGCTTCTTTTCATGTGCTTGTTGTCCCTCTGTATGCCTTCTTTGGAGAAATGTCTATTTAGATTTTCTGCCCATTTTTTGATTGGATTGTTTGTTATTGAGCTGCATTAATTGTTGTATATTTTGAAGATTAATTCCTTGTGAGTTGCTTCATTTGCAAATATTTTCTCCCATTCTTTGGGTTATCTTTTCCTTTTGTTTAAGGATTCTCTTGCTGTGAAAAAGCTTTTAAGTTTAATTGGGTCCCATGTGTTTTGTAAAGCTTTTGTTTCTCTGTGGAATCTGAATGAGAGCCTTTCAGGGTAGAGTGTACTTGGATATATTTTTCCCTTTCATCACTTTAAATATATTGTGTCACTCCTTTCTGGCCTGCAGAGTTTCTGCTGAAAAATCAGCTGATTACCTTACAGGGATTCCCTTGTATGTTGTTTGTTGCTTTTCCCTTGTTGTATTGAATATTTTTTCTATGTCTTTATTTTTTTGTCAGTTTGATTAATATGTGTCTCAGTGTGTTCCTCCTTGGGTTCATGTTGCATGGGATTCTCTGGGCTTCCTGGACTTGAGTGAAGGTTTTCTTTCTCATAATAGGGAAGTTTTTGGTTATAATATCTTCAAATATTTTCTCAGGCCCTTCTTCTTTCTCTTCTTCAGGGACCCCTATAATGTGAATGTAGGTGCGTTTAGTGTTGTCCCAGAAATCTCTGAGACTATCTTCGTTTCTTTTCATTCTTTTTTCTGTATTCTGTTCTGTGGCAGTGATTTCCACCACGCTGTCTTCCAACTCACTTATTTGTTCCTCTGCCTCAGTTATTCTGTTATTGATTCCTTCTAGTGTATTTTTCATTTCAGTTAATGTATCATTCGTATCAGTTTGTTTGTTTTTTAAATCTTCTAGCTCCTTGTTAAACATTTCTTGTATCTTCTTGATATGGGCCTCCATCCTTTTTCTGAGATTTTGGATCATCTTTACTATCATTACACTGAATTCTTTTTTAGGTAGATTGACTATCTCCACTTCATTTAGTTGTTCTTTGGGGTTTTTAGCTTGTTCATTCATTTGCAACATATTTCTCTATCATATCATTTTGTCTAACTTTCTGTGTTTGTGGTCTTCTTTCCAAGGGTTGCAGGATTGTAGTTTCTCTTGCTTCTGGTGTCTGCCCCCTGGTGGATGATGTTGGTCTAGGGCCCTGTGCAGGCTTCCTGGTCAGAGTAACTTGTGACTGCCCTCTGGTGTTGGAGCCAGGTCTTGTCCCTCTGATGTGCAGGGCAATGTAAAGGAGTGTGTTTTGAGGTAGTTTTGAGCTCAGTAAGACTTTAGGTAGCCTGTCTGCTTATGGCTGGGGCTGAGTTCTTTTCTTGCTGGTTGATTGGCCTGAGGTGTTCTAGCTCTGGAGCCAAAAGGTTGTTGGGTGGGGCTGGGTCTTGGTGCTGAAATAGGGACCTCCAGGAGAGCTCATGACTATCAATATTCTCTGGAGCTTCTGCCACCCGTGTCCTTGCCCCTACAGTGAGCTACATCTAGCCCCCACCTCCTAAAGAGACCCTCCCAGACCCCTACTTAGGTCTAGCCCTGGTTCCTATGGAGGTAGTGCTTTGTGCTGGGTACCAAAGCATGTGAGGCCTTGTGTGTACCTTCCAAGAGTGGGGTCTCTGTTTCTCTCAGCCCTGTGAAGCTCCTGAACTCAGGTCCCAATGGCCTTCAAAGCTAAATGCTCTGGTGGTTCTTCTTCCTGATACCTGACCCACAGAATATCTTGGATGGCTATTTTTACCTGGGAACATCCCTGTGTAGTCTCTGTATGCTTAATATTTTTTGGTGTGAGGGCTGTTTTTAGTATGGATGTCTGCCACCTCTTTTCTCAGTGTATGCTGGCCGTTATCCTATTGATTGGAGGTGTGACTGATGTTGTGGTGAACTGAGCCTGCACTGGATATTGAGTGGGGTCTCCCATTTGCTCTCTGGTTGTTACTGCCCTGTCAGGGGCAGGGCTGTCTCCCTAGTTGTTGGAGTAGAGGCTCTCAGATATGTTTCTGAGCTGTGATCCTTGGTGTGAGGTAGGTGGGACTGGAGCATTTGTACTGGGAGAGAAGCCACTGAGTTTTCCTACTCTGGAGCTGTTCACTTGTGAGTGTACTCTGTTGTGTCACCTTTCACCCATTGTGCTGGCTCACAAATTACACTGTTGCTGAAACTGCTTTCAGCCCCACCTTAACGATGGGTATGCCAGTGCTTGGCCCTGGTGTCTCTCAGGCATTGTCTTCATCAGACCACCAGTGCAGATCCACTGAATTCATGTCCCAGGACTGTAATAATCTTGTACCTGGACCTGCTGTGGGAGCAATGGAGGTAGCTCTGATTCTGACCGGGTCCAATCCCCACATGTGAGTGCCCACAAAGTCCACAGCTGCTAAACCTAAACCTGTCTCAGCTGCAAGAGCACTCGTCCATTTGAACATTCTGCAGATCCTGAGTTTATGAAGACAGTAAGAGGGGTGTGAGTCTGTGGTTCCTGTAGGAGAGATTTCAGCTTTTCTTCCTTAGTTGCATAGCCCATAGAGCTCAGCAATTTTTTCATTCCCTCCTCTGCATGTGTTCCTCCCACCAGTGTCTATTCCTGAGGCAGCCCCAGAGCACAGGCACCCACCCAGGCAGGCGGGGGCAGAGGCATCGAGGGGTATGGCACACGAGCCCATCAGGACTAGCAGTTCAGAGGAGGCTTTGGCAGGGGAGGCAAGCCAGCCTGCCAGGGCCACAGGACCAGAGGACACTGGGGAGAGGGGTGGGTGAGGCTGCTCAGGTGGGCACCCCTCCTAGTGCTCACAGAGGCAGGGTCAGTGCATGGGGAAGAGGGCTGCAATGGCAACCCTGCCCCTTGTGCACCTTTCAACAATGACACCCTGCTTCTATGGCGGCTCGGGCTTCTTCCACAAACTTTCCCAGTTGTGGATCTTCTTACTCCTGTCCTTTCAAGCTGTCTGTTCATAACCAGCAGCTGTCCCCTCCCTGGGTCCACTCTCCAAACCCCACATTCCAGCACACAGCCCCCTTCCACACCAGCAGACACACAACTCAGGCTGGAGCATTCAGGGCTGCAGCAGGAACCATCCATGTAAGTCTTACTTTGTCTTGCCTGCCAGACGGGATGCTGCGCTGTCTTTTGAGTCCCCGAAGCTCCCTCTCTGTCCCAGGTGATCCTCCCACTGGTGACAGGGCTTCACTGAGTGTGGGAACCTCTCCTTTCCTTCAGCTCCCCCCCCCCACAGGGGTGCACATCCCATCGTGTATCCTCTTTTCTTTTTTTCTTTCTTTCATCCTACCTGGTAGTGTGTGGATTTTTTCTTGTCCTTTTAGGTGTCCAAGTTTCTCTGCTCATGTTCAGGAAGTGCTCTGTGAGTATTTTTCCATTTGTATAATAGATATATTCTTGATGTACTTGTCGGGAGAGTTGGATTCCATGTCCTCCTATTCTACTGTCTTGACTCCACCTTGTTTTTCTTTCTTAAGGTTGTTTTGGCTATTCAGAGTCCTTTGTGATTTGATACAAATTTTAGGATTATTTGTTCCAGTTCTATGAAAAATGTCATTGGTATTTTGATAGGAATTACAATTGAATCTGTAGATTGCCTCTGGTAGTACGAGCAGTTTAACCATATTAATTCTTCCAATCGATGAGCACAGTATCTCTTAACATTAATTTGTATTGTCTTTAATTTCTTTAATCAGTGTTTTATATTTTTCAGAGTATAGGTCTGTCATTTCCTTGCTTAAAATTATTCCTAGGTATTTTATTCTTTCTGATGCAATTGTAAATGGGATTGCTTTTCTAAATTTCTCTTTCTGAATGTTTCTTTCACTGTTGATTATTATGTTAGCTGAGGGTTTGGCATATATCACCTTTACTATGTTAAGGTATATTCCTCTATACTCACATTGTTAAGAGTTTTTATCATAAATGGATGTTGAATTGTATCAGCAGTTTTAAAGTCTATTTTGTCGGATATAAGTATTTCTACACCTGCTTTCTTTTCATTTCTATTTTCTTGGAATATCTTTTTGCATCCCTCTATGTGTATCTTTTATGTTTTTTAGTTTTTTTGTTTTTTTTGGTATGCGGGCCTCTCACTGTTGTGGCCTCTCCCGTTGCAGAGCACAGGCTCCAGACGCACAGGCTCAGCAGCCATGGCTCACAGGCCTAGCTGCTCTGTGGCATGTGGGATCTTCCCGGACACGGGCACGAACCCATATCCCCTGCATCGGCAGGCGGACTCTCAACCACTGCGCCACCAGGGAAGCCCTGTATCTTTATATATGAAGTGAATCTTTTGTAGGCAATATAAATAGTGGGCTTCTTATTTTAATTCTTTATGGCTTTTGATTGGAGCATTCAGTCCATTTATATTTAGAGTAATTATTGACAGGTATGTACTTATAGCCATTTTGTCAATTGTTTTCTGGTTAATTTTGTTGTTTTTCTCTTTTTATTTCTTCCTATCTTCCCTTGTGGTTTTATTCTTTAATTTTTGTTTATTTTCCTTTTTAATTTTATGTTTATTTTCCTTTTTCTTTATTTTTTTTTTGTATTTGTTGTAGGTTTTTGGTTTGTGACATTGATATATAATAAACTACATATGTAACAGTCTATTTTAGGTTGATAGTCACTTAAGATTGAGCATATTCTAATAGTACTACATATTTACTCCATTCCCCCATGTTTTTGATCATATTATACATCTTTTTATTTTGTGTATTGCTAAACTTATTATTTTAGATGTATATGATTTTACTACTTCATACTACTTTTAACTTTTATGCTAGCTTTATAGGTGGTTGATCCACTATCTTTATTATATGTTTGTCTTTTCCAGTGAGATATTTTTCATAATTTTCTTGTTTCTAGTTATGGCATCTTTTTCATTTAAATAAGTCCTTTTCACATTTCTAGTGAGACTAGTTTAGTGGCAATGGCTCCTTTAGTTTTAGCTTGTCTGGAGAACTCTATATATCCTTCAATTCTGAATAATCACTTTTCCAGGTAGAGTTTTCTTGGCTGTAGTTTTTGTTTTTTTTTTTTCTTTCAACCCTTTAAATATATCATTCTAGTCCTTCTGGCCAGTAAAGTTTCAGCTGAGAAATGAACTGAAAGTCTCATGGGGGTTCCCTTGTTCATAAGTAGTTGTTTTTCTCTTCTGCTTTCAAGAGTCTCTATTTGTCTTTTAACTTTTGATGTCTTAATTATAATATGTATTGGTGTGGATCTCCTTGGGTTCTTCTTGTTTGGAACTCTGTGATTTCTGGACTTGTATGTTTGTTTCTTTTGCCAAGTTAGGAAAGTTTTCAACCATTGTTTCTTTTAATAGGTCTTCTGTCCCTTTTTCTCTCTTCTTCTTCTGGGACCACTATAATATATATATTAGTACGCTTGAATTTGCCTTACAGGTCCCTTAAGCTATCCTCATTTTTTTAAATACTTTTTTCTTTTTAATGTTCCAACTGGGTGAATTTTCAGTACCCTGTCTTCCAGATTACTGATCCCTTATTCTGAATGCTGTAATCTGCTATTGTTTCCCTTTATTGTATTTTTCATTTCATGTATTGTATTCTTTAGTTCTGATTGGTTCCTGTTTTATATTTTCTATCTCTTTGTTGAAGTTCTCACTGAGTTCATCCATTTTTCTCCTGAGTTTGGTGACATTTTTATGACTATTTCTTTGAACTATGTATTGATGAAGTATTTATTTCTATTTTATTTAGTTCTTTTTCTGGGTTTTAGTCTTGTTTTTTCATTTGGAAGGTATTCTTTTTCTCCTCACTTGCCTAACTCTCTATGTTTGTTTCTATGTATTAGGTATTTTAGCTACTTCTTCCAACCTTGAAGGAGTGACCTTATGTAGAAGGTGTCTGTGGGGCTCAGTGGTGTAATCTCCCCTGATAACCAGATCCAGGTGCTCCAGAGGCACCCCTGTTTTGGCTGTATGTACCCTCCTGTTACATACTGAGACTTTTGCAGGTGTGCTGATGGGCAAGACTAGCTCCAGACTCAGCTGGCTGAGATGTCATCCTGTGACTGTTGTGGGTGCACTGATGTGCATGGCTGGCCCTTGGTACAACCAGCTATAAGGACCAGTTAGGACTATTCTGGGTGTGCTTGTGTATGTGGCTGGGTCCTCCAGAGCAAAAGCCACTTTGAAGGGGTGCTGGTGCCACCTGGTGTAGTCCACTGGATGGGGTGAGGTGGGAGCCAGTTTGGAGGGCCCAGCCAGGGCATCAGTGTAGGTTGGGGCAGGGCACACAGTGGTAGATTGGGTAATTGAGAGTGATAGATATGACACTCTCCAGCACCAGGCCAGCTAGGTGGAAGGAAAGTTAAAAAGAAAAAAAAGATAATGACACTGGCCAATCTTTCATCTCTGGAGAAAGCTCCACCAGATCCCTACCCCTCTGGCACCACCCTAATATTAGCCCATGAATCTCCTTCTCATATGACCCAGGTGCATTTCAACCTGCTGCATCTGTGCTGGAACAATGTTATGTAAAAGTGAGTTTGTGTATGAGCCTTTCAACAGCAGAGTCTTTGTTTCCTAGACATAAACCCTGTTGGTTTTCAAAGCCAGATAATGTGGGGTTCATTTTCTTGATAGTGCTCCCCTGGGCTGGGGAGACTGATTGTTAACTCAGACCCCTTCCTCCTTAGGGGGGACCTCCATGGTTGTGGTATCCCTCCTGTGGGTCGTCACATTAGAGGTATGGTTTCTGACTACATCTCTACTATCTGTTATTGTGGCCTTTTCTTTATATCCTTAGTTATAGACAATCTGTTCTGTTTGTCTTCAAGTCATTCTCAGAGATAGTTGTTCTAAATGTAGTTGTAGTTTTGGTGTGTCTGTGAGTGGAGGTAAGCTCAGAATCTTCCTATTCTTCCATCTTGATACTGACTCTCATAAACATTTTTGAATAGATTAAATTTGTCTTTTCTGTCCTCTCAGTTTCTTCTGGTCTGATGTCTGCTTTGTCTTCACAACATACAGCAGATCATTTTCCTGTATACAACTTTATGCATTGAGTATTCTTCAGGAAACTCTCAAGTTCTCCCTGTTGTATATAGACAGATAGCTTCACACACTTTTGAGATACTACACTCTCATTGAATGTTGGCTCCTTAATTTACTATTTGATATTTTACCAGTTTTCTTGAGATATAACTAATATATCATACAGCTCACACATTTAATGTACAATTCAACTTTTTTTAGTATGGTTAAAAGTTCAGCAACCTTAGCAATAATCAAATTTAGAATGTTTTCCTCATCCCTCAAAAAAACTCCATGCCCATTAGCAGTTAATATCTATTCCCTACCCCCCAATAACTTTAACTCTAGGCAACTACTAATCAACTCTTGTGTACTGTTTGATTTTAAGGAAGTCATTTTTTTAATTTAATTTTTAAATTTTTTAAATTTTTAAGTTTTTTTAATTGAAGTATAGTTTATTCATAGTGTATTAGTTTCAGGTGTACAGCAATCTGATTTAGTTTTATGTGTGTGTGTATATATATATATATATATATATATACATATATATGTATATATATATTCTTTTTCAGATTCTTCTCTATTACAGCTTATTACAAGATATTGAATATAGTTCTTTGTGCTATACCATAGGTTCTTGTTGTTTATTCTATATATAGTAGTGTGTATCTGTTAATCCCAAACTCCTAATTTATCCCTACTATTATTGTATTACTGTTGATGTCTCCTTTTGTGTCTGCTAATATTTGCCTTATACATTTAGGTGCTTCTATGTAGGCTGCCTATATATTTACAATTGTTATATCTTCTTCTTAGATTGATCCTTTGATCATTAGGAAGTGTCTTTCTTTGTCTCTTGTAACAGTCTTTATTTTAGAGTCAATTTTGTCTTATATAAGTATTGCTACAATCAGATTTCTTTTGGTCTCCATTTGCATGGAATACCTTTTTCCATCCCCTCACTTTCAGTCTGTATTTGTCTCTAGATCTGAAGTAGGTCTCTTGTAAGCAGCATATATATGGGTCTGTTTTTTCTATCCATTCAGCCACTCTATACCTTTTGGTTGGGTCATTTAATCCATTTACATTTAAAGTAATTATTGAGGGCTTCCCTGGTGGTGCAGTGGTTAAGAATCCGCCTGCCAATGCAGGGGACACAGGTTTGAGCCCTGGTCCGGGAAGATCCCACATGCTGTGGAGCAACTAAGCCCATGCGCCACAAATACTGAGCCTGCGTGCTAGAGCCTGCAAGCCACAACTACTGAGCCCATGTGCCACAGCTACTGAAGCCCGCCTGCCTAGAACCTCTGCTTGGCAACAAGAGAAGCCATTGCAATGAGAAGCCTGTGCACTGTGATGAAGAGTAGCCCCCACTCACCGCAACTAGAGAAAGCCCTCGTGCAGCAATGAGGACCCAACACAGCCAAAAATAAAATAAATAAATAAATAAATAAATTTAAAATAGTTATTGATATGTATATTCTTATTGCCATTTTGTTCATTGCTTTGGATTTGTCTTTGTAGGGTTGTATTTCCCTTCCTTCTTTTGTTTTCTTCTCTTGTGATTTGATGACTATCTTTAGTGTTATGTTTGGATTCCTTTTACTTCTTTGTGAGTATATCTATTATAGATTTTTGGTTTGCAATGACCATAAAATTTTTGTATAGCAGTCTATATATATACATGATTGTTTTAAGTCAATGATCTCTTAATTTCAAATGCATTAAAAAAACATTGCATTTGTACTCTCCTGCCCTCATGGCTACTGTTTTTGATATATTTTACATCTAATTGTCTTATGTATCCCTTAACTGCTTATTGTGGGATACAGACAATTTTACTACTTTTGTCTTTTAACCTTCCTACTAGATTTGCATGTGGATGATTTCCTACATTTACTGTATATTTACTTTTACTGGTGTGCTTTTTCATTTTGTAATTTTCTTGTTTCCAGTAGTGGCCTTTTCTTTTTCACCAACAGAAGTTCCTTTAATATTTGTTGTAAATCTGGTTTGGTGATGTTGAATTCTTTTTGCTTTTGCTTGTCTGTAAAGCCTTTGATTTCTCCATCAAATCAATGAATGAGAGCCTTGCTGAGTAGAATTTCCCTGGTTGTAGATTTTTCCCTTTTATCACTTTAAATATGTTGTGCTATTTCCTTCTGGCCTGCAGAGTTTATCCTGAAAAATCAGCTGGTAGCCTTATTGGAGTTCCTGTGTATGTTATTTGTTGCTTTTCTCTTGCTGCTTTTAATTTTCTCTGTTTATCATTTTGATTACAATGTGTCTTGGTGTGTTCCTCTTTGAGTTAATCCTATATGCGACTCTGCATTTCCTTGACTTGAGTGATAGTATCCTTTCCCTGGTTAAGGAAGTTTTCAGTTATTATGTCTTCAAATATTTTCTCAGGCACTTTCTATCTTTCTTCTCCTGGGACCTCTATAATGAGAATATTCATGCACTTGATATTGTCCCATAGGTCTCTTAAACTGTCCTCATTTTTTTTTCATTCTTTTTTCTGTTCAGTGGCTGTGATTTCTACTACTCTATCTTCCAGCTCACTGATTTATTCTTCTGAATCATTTAGTCTACTACTGATTCCTTTTAGTGTGTTTTTCATTTTAGTTATTGTATTTTCATCTGTTTGGGTTCTGTTTATATTTTCTAACTCTTTGTTAAAAACTTCTGACTCTGTGCATTTATTCTTCTCCTGAGTTCTTTGATTATTTTTATTATCATTACTCTGAACTCTTTCTCAGGTAGATTGCCTATCTCCACTTCACTTAATTCTTCTTCTGGGGTTTTATCTTTTTCCATCATCTGAAACGTATTCTTCTACCACTTCATTTTGTCTAAGTTGCTATTTGTATGGAGAAGTGTCCTGCTGTAGGAAACAACCTATGTATCCCAGCAGTATACTCTCATCTTTTCACCCAAACTATATACTCTAGGGGTTCCCCCTTAGAAGGCTGCATGGGTCCTTCTGTTGTGGTGGGCTGACTGTGTGTGCAGTCTGGTAGGCTTGATTGGCCTCTAGCCTGGTTGGTTGCTAGACCATGTCTTGTGTGAATGCTGCTGGCTGCTGTAGGGTCTGGTCATGTGGTGGCTAGTTTCAGAAGCCTAATTGGTGCTGGGGTTAGTGCTGCCTCACTGGTGGTCAGAATCAAGTCCCAAAGGCTGCTGCCCAGTCACTGGCAATTAGAGGTAGGTCCTTGCATTAGTGATGGACTAATGGCAGGCAGAGCTGCAGAGACCAGGGATCCCCAGAGCTTGTTTCAGATTGTTGGTTGGGTGTGCAGTTCTTGACACAGCTGGATATGGGGTTTGGTGTGTCCCTAAGGTTTTGTTGGCTTGCTAGTGGCCAGGGCCAGGACCCATCTGGTCCCAGAGTAGGGTCTGGAATGCTGTGGCTGGGCTGAGTCTGCAGGCTTTAGGATCATAGTTTTCTGTGTCTGTTGTCTACCTGGTGGTGGGTCTGGTGTGTGAGGCTGGTTTGAAGATGAGTGCAGGGCTTCCCTGGTGGTGCAGTGGTTGAGAGTCTGCCTGCCGATGTAGGGGACATGGGATCGTGCCTTGGTCTGGGAAGATCCCACATGCCACGGAGCGGCTGGGCCGGTGAACCATGGCCACTGAGCCTTCACATCTGGAGTCTGTGCTCCACAACAGGAGAGGCCACAACAGTGAGAGGCCCGCATACTGCAAATTAAAAAAAAAAAAAAAGATAAACAAAGATAAGTGCAGATTTCCTGGAGGGAAGGGCAGATGTCTGTCCACTGGTGAGTGGAACTGGGTCTTGGGCTTCTGGTGAGCAGGACCTTGTATAGGGGCTTGTCTAGAGGTGGTTTTGGGCTCAGAAAGTCTTTAGGCAGCCTACCTGCTGATAGGTAGGGCTGTGTCTCTACCCAGTTAGTTGTTTGTTTGAGGCATCCCTGCACTGGCACCTACAGGCTGTTGGGTGGGGCCAGGCCTTAACACTAATGAGCCAAGTTGGCATCAACCAGCAGAGGTGTTCATGTGATTGAACTTTTCCAGATATGTTTACTACCAGTGCCCATGTCCCCTGGGGGAGCCACAAACCCCACCACCACCACATCTCCAGGAGATTCTCCAAGACCAGCAGGTAGTTCTGGCCCAGAGTCATATCAAATTACTGCTCTTGCCCTGGTCCTGGTGCATGTGAGATCTTGTGTGTGCCCTTTAAGAGTGAAGTCTCTAGTTCTTCCAGTCCTGTGGGGTTTCTGCAATTAAGCCCCACTGGCCTTCAAACCAAATGCTCTGGGTCTCATTCTCCCAGTGCTTGACCTCCCAGACTGGGGAGCCTGATGTGAGCCTCAGAACTCTCACTCCTGTGGGAGAACCTCTGCAATATAATTATTCTCCAGTTTGTGGGTCACACATCCAGGGGTTATGGTATTTTATTATACCATGATTCTGCCTTTCCTACCTGTCTCATTGTGGTTCTTTCTTTATGTCCTTAGTTGTAGAAAATCTTTTCTGGTAGGTTCCAGTCTTCTTCATCAATGGTGTTCTACAGATCGTTGTGATTTTGGTGTGCTTGTGAGAGGAGGTGAGCTCAGGATCACTGTACTCCACCATCTTGGTCACTCTCTGCAATATTTTTAAATTTCAGTCTCCTCAGGCAAGGGAAACAAAAGAAAAAATAAACAAATCAGATGGCATCAAACTAAAAAGTTTTTGCATAGTGAAGGACACCTTCAACAAAAAGAAAAAGGCAGTCTACTGAATGGGAGAAAACATTTGCAAATGATATATCTGTTAGGAGGTTCATATCCAAAATATATGAAGAATTTACACAACTCAACATCAAAAAATTAAACAATCTCATTCAAAAATTGGGCAGAGGGCTTGAATAGACATTTTTTTTTCCAAAGAAGACATGCTCATAGCTAACAGACCCATGAGAAGATGTTCAACATTTCTAATCAGGGAAAAGCAAATCAAAACCACAATGAAATATCACCTCACACCTGTCAGAACTGCTCTTATCAAAAAGACAACAAATAACAAATGTTGGTGAGGATGTGGAGAAAAGGAAACCCTTGTGCACTGCTGATAGGAATGTAAATTGGTACAGTCACTATTGAAAACAGTATGACGTTTCCTCAAAAAATTGAAAATAGAACTATATGATCAAACAATTCCATCTCTTGATATTTATCAGAAGAAAATGAAAACATTATTTTAAAAGATATATACACACTTATGTTCATAGCAGCATTATTTACAATAGCCAAGATATGGAAGAAACTGAAGTGTCCATTGATAGGTGAATGGGTAAAGAAGATATGATTGATATGTATACACACACACACACACACACACACATACATACACACACACACACAAATATGAAATGGACTATTACACAGTGATTAAAAAAGAATGAAATCTTACCATTTGCAAGAACATGGATGGACCTAGAGGAAATTAAGCTAAGTGAAATAAGTCAGACAGAGAAAGACAAATGCCATATGATTTCACATTTATGTGGAATCTAAAACGTAAGACAAATGAACAAACATAAGGAAACAAAAACAGAGTCATAGATACAGAGAACAAACTGGTGGTTGTCAGAGGGGTGGGGGTTAGGGGGTTGGGCAAAATATGTGGAGGGGATTAAGAAGCACAAACTTCCAGTTATAAAATAAATAAGTCACAGGGATGTAATGTACAGTATAGAGTTTATAGCTGATAATATTGTAATACTTTGTATAGAGACAGACTAGACTTACTGTTGAGATCAATTCATAATGCATAGAAAAGTCAAATCAGTATGTTGTACACCTAAAACTAATATAATATTGTATGTCAACAATAAATTAAAAGATATGTAAAAGGATGGAACAAAAAAATATTTATGGATTCACAGATATGAAGTTTAGGAATGGAGTAATTTCTCAAAAGAAAGGAATGAAGTTCAGAATGATAACTTGGTAAGATTTACTTTGTCTAATTCAGATTAACCTTTTTTGTTTGCTGGTACTCTAGTACTGGTTGTTTACTGTGAGAGCCAATTTATCAGTAGCCCCAAGAATGTTTGCATTTCTCAGGAGAAAAAAATTTAAAAAGTCATAAGAATACTTGTTTATATTTGACTAATGTCACAAAATAAAATTTGAAAAAAACCCAGAATGTATCTTTCCTGATTGGTGATGAGGTTAAATAAACCACTAGTAGGAGAAATATAATTTATAGACATGAAGAAACTTTTTGATACTTAAAAAATTATTGCTAATAAAAAATAGGAGTGCTTTTAAAAAGTGATAATGGGCACTTCCCTGGTGGCGCAGTGGTTGAGAGTCCGCCTGCCGATGTAGCGGATGAGGGTTCGTGCCCCGGTCCGGGAGGATCCCGCATGCCGTGGAGCGGCTGGGCCTGTGGGCCATGGCCGCTGACCCTGCACATCTGGAGCCTGTGCTCCGCGGCAGGAGAGGCCACAGCAGTTAGAGGCCCGTGTACTGCAAAAAAAAAAAAAAAAAAGTGATAATGATTTGCTAGTATAATTTTTTCCTACCATTTTCAATCCATATAAAGGGCTTTCTATTGAAATTTGCTACTTGAAAGTAATTATTAAGAATACATTTTATTAACTAAGTAAAAAATCAGTATAATTTCTAAGAATTATCATAATTTAAAGAATTAGTTTTTCTTAAGTACAAGGTATTTGGAGCTTAATGTAATATCAGCTACTTTAAAGCAATGTAGAATAAAGCATGCCACAGACGACAATTAGGAATCAGCAGGACTCAAGAGCTTTTATGCCATTTTGGATTTTATGTGTTTACAAAGCTGCAACCTATTGGCATTTAATTCCATATTTACTGTCTCTTGTGTCTCATTGCACAGCAGGACATGGAATGAGCAATAAACATGTTATCATAAGTATTGTACTGAATGATAATTTAATTAAGTCACAACTTAAAAGAAAAGTCTTTTTTGTGTCACCCTTGGGTTTTATATCCTCAACTCATTTATTCATTTTGTCAATTTATCCACACTGAATTACAAAAATATACTAAAATAATTTAATGCCTAAAAATTTTCAGAATAAAAAATTTCTTTTTAATATATTAGCACATAGGAGAGTTATTTGATCTTTGACTTGACAAATTATATAAATGTGTAATTTACTATGCTAACTGACTGGTTTACTTATAATCATAGTGAAGTTACATAAAAAGAATATCAAAGAAATGGTACAAATGTTTCATTTGAATTTCATTCAATATATGTATATTTTAATTATTCTTTGAATATACATGATCAAATGATTTTATCTAGGGCTTAAGAGGAAATTAATTTTTCATTGACAATCTATCATATAATTTATATATTTGGTAATGAATGGTTGTTTAAGTAGCTCATTTTTCACAAGAGAATATTACTCGCCTGAAACTATATGAATGAAGTAAAATTATAAAATTATAATTATGTTAAGTGTACTGTTTCTGTAAGTAGGATTATAAGGGAAGGGAGAAAAGGTGAAGAGAAAATATATAGAATTTTCAAACTTTATACTGTTTAAAATATATAGCATTTAAAAAACCTGGAGACTTTGTTACAAATTCATGTTAAAAGTGAGAAGAAAATTAACAGAATCATCCATTAGTCACAGAGGAAGTCTGGATGGAACTTCAAAGTTTGCTTGATAATAGTAATAATGAAAGGAATGATATGGCAAAGAGGTGGAGCTCACATCTAAAGAATTTACATCAAAATGAGGAAAATAGAGATTAATAATTAACCTGGTCAAGAGGAATTTCAAATTCTGAAAACAGTTAATATATATCCAACCAAGCAAGATCTCAGTTTGAAGAAACTTAACTAAGACAAGGAAAAGATACATAGATCACCTGGATCCAGATTAGAGTGATAATCACCTGAGATAAGGAATTCCACCTATCTTGGGCAGAAGAAGTAGGGATATAGTCAAAGGTTTTGAATAAGAAACTGAAAGCCTACGTAACAATATCTTGATAGCTCAAGTTTTAAGGAATCTTGATATATATCTTCTTCCCAATTCTAGAATTGGTTTCAAACACAGGTAGTCCTGAACATATGAGTGAGTGTTTACAGTAAAATATTGATGAAGAATGGAGGAAGACAATTTTGAATGGAAGCAGGGAATTACCATTTATATGTCAAGGCTTTTTACTACAAAATCTGTGATTAACTTTTGGAAATTATAGTTTAGTTACATTTAAACATATAGACTTGAGTCAGAGAAATGGGGTTTTCAATTAGTTTTGTGTCCTTCAGCAAGGTATCAAACATCTCTTGAGTTAATTGACCTGTAAAATGCACTTAATGTTTCCTTAGAGAATCTTTGTAATAATTAAGTCAAATAATATGTTAAAGTACCTATCACAATGCTGATGGCATATTAAATGTTTTAACATGCTGGTTTCCTTTAGTTAATATTACTTCTGCCTGTCTTTATATTAATACATATTATGTGAAACATTAAGTATACAAATATAAAGAACGATGAAGGCATCAGATATAGTTTTCAAAAAATAATGAGGTATTTGAAGTATTTTAAAAGTCCATTAAAAATGTTTTAAGTTGGGCTTCCCTGGTGGCGCAGTGGTTGAGAGTCCACCTGCCGATGCAGGGGACGCGGGTTCGTGCCCCGGTCCAGGAAGATGCCACGGAGCGGCTAGGCCCGTGAGCCATGGCCGCTGAGCCTTCGCGTCCGGAGCCTGTGCTCCACAACGGGAGAGGCTACAACAGTGACAGGGCTGCATGCCGCAAAAAAAATTGTTTTAAGTTATTTTCCTGAAGGATGAGATCTTTATTTATCCTGTATTTTAAATAATCTTACAAAATTCAGAAAAAAGCTTGAAGAGTGTCCATGGAATTTAATATTAATGTTGTATAATCCTGTAGGAAGATGAGGTGGTAACATTATTTACAGTATGATATTAGTATCTAAAATCTTGTTCTTCAAACATGATACTGGGTTAAGAGCCCTAGGTCTTTAGTCTTTAAAGGAAAGGATGCTTTTGAGAATTTTGGTAGAACATTACTAAGTGGCAAAAATATCAGATAATGTAAGATTCTTCATCATTTCTTTTAGAATCAAAGAATGAGTTAAGGAGATGTTAGTATTAGTTTGTTCTACAATTTATCTTAAGTCAGTAATACGATGGGTCTCTCTGTCTCTCACTCACTCTCTTACCCCTCATTCACTTTCCATTCTCCTTCTTTCAGCAAAATAAAATCAAGCTGATTCTCCTTGAAGTGTTGTGTTGTCTTATTTTTTTAAGCCTCTTAGAATTTTTTAATTATATGGGTCTTATATGAATAAACGTGATATAGACAGAACTACATATCTATCAATTGGGGATGATGAGGTGGAACTCTCAAAAGAGTTAGAGCTAAAACTTTAAAGTTCCTAATATTTGCAGAATGAAAGATTCCTTAATTACACTTCTGTCTCTTCAACTACGTCATCTTACATTCTGATTATCAGTACAAATACATACAAGGGTAGCAAACTGAGTTAATATAAAAGAGTCATGACTGTGTAGAAAAATCTCAGATTTTTTCACCTTTCTAAAGTGGTAATTCCTTCTTTAGAATGAAATAAAAACATATGTATTTGAACTCTCCTTCAATCAGCTACTCTATTACCTATTTAAAGTTTTCTATACTGACTCAGCATATATAAACCTTACACTATTAAAGAGAATTATTTTAAAAGAAAAAAAAGCCTAAATTTAATTTTATTGTTATATATAAGTTGATCTATGAAAAACTGAGATTTTTGAGTTTTCTCTCTACTATGGATACTATGAAAGAAATAAGATAAATTACATAAGCATATAAAAGTATATTCTACTATCAAAAATCTAGTGAATATCCAGGTGGTTTCACTTTCTTTAAACTCTTATCATTTAAATATGTATAATTTACAGTATGTGATATATACATAGGGAAGGATAATAAACCAAATAAATTTAAAGACTTCAAAAATTCTGAAATAAAAAGATATAATCTTAAAAAGCAAGGGCATAGATATTCAACAGCGTAGTTCTTTCCTGGTCATACTTCAGTCCTAAGTGGATACTTGGAGTGCACAGAAGATAGACAAACTTCAGTATTTTATATCACGTGTTCTAACTCTTTAAAGAATGCTCTCAAACTACTGAGTAGGAATGAAAACACGGGAAACATTTATCTTCACTAGTCATTGAGCATCTTTGCTGATGTTAGAATGCTCATATATCACTGCTACCTGAATTAAAGTCAAGTTGAAGACACTCGCTAAATAGGTTAGTTATGCCATTTTGGCAATTTAAAACTCATGAATCATTAACACTGCTGTATGTTATACATGAAAGTTGTTAAGAAAGTAAATCCTAAGAGTTCTCTTCACAAGAATAATTTTTTCTACTTTAATTTTGTACCTATATGAAATGATGGATATCCAGTAAACTTATTGTGATAATCACTTCATGATATATGTAAATCAAATCATTATGCTGCATACTGTAAACTTATACAGTGTTGTATGCCAATTATATCTTAATAAAATTTGAAGAAAAACTGATGAGTCTTCCTAAATCTCAATATCGGCAACACCTAATACATTTTAGAATGATTACTGTCAGCTCTTTATTTATCTGAAAGTAAAGCTTCTATTATTTATTTTAATTTTTTGAAATATAATTGAAAATTAAAATTGTGATATAAGGTGTGAACATGATTTAATATACATTGTAAATGAATTCCCATCACTGAGTTAATTAACATATCCATTCCTTTATCATTTCACATACTTACTTTTTGTTGTTGTTGAGAACACAAGTTTTACTCTTCTAGCAAATTTCATTTATACAGTACCAAACAGTATTATCAACTTTAGTCACCATATAACGTATTGTATCTTCAGATCTTATTCATCTTATTACTGAAAATTTGCACTCTTTTTCCATCTTCTCCCTAGTTCCTCTACTTCCCAGAACCTGGCAACAACCATTCTAGTCTCTGTTTCTATGAGTTTGACCTTTTTTTTAGATTACACATTTAAGTGATATTATGTAGTATTTGTCTTTCTTAGTCTGGTATATTTCACCTAGCACAATTCCCTCCAGGTTTATCTATAGACTTCTTTCTATTTTTAAGGCTGACATATATAGATACACACACACTTTATATATATACAGAAAGTCCCCTACATACGAATGAGTTCTGTTCTGAGAGCACGTTTGTTAAGTCCAATTTGCTTGTAAGTCCAACAGTGTTAGCCTAGGTTCCCAGCTAACGCAATCAGCTATATAGTACTGTACTGTAATAGGTTTATAATACTTTTCACACAAATAATACATAAAAAACAAACACACAAAAATAAAGAAAACATTTTTAATCTACAGTACCATACCTTGAAAAGTACAGTCGTACAATACAACAGCTGGCATACAGGGTCTGGCATCGAGTGAACAAGCAAGAAGACTGGCGTAGGGAGAGGAGGTGGGAGATGGTAGAGCTGAAGGATCATCAACAATAGGAGCTGGAGGGCAAGCTGCAGTTTCACTCATGCCTGACACTGATGGCATAAATTCTGGTTCCTTGCTTATTCGATTCTATCTACCCTCTTGAAAAAAATGATCCAGTGATATCTGGGTAATAACTCTTCTTTTCTCACCGTAGATAACATGGTAACACTGGATTACACTCTGAACAGCTGCTGCAACCTTTGTGTACCAGCTACATCACCACTGCTTTTATGCTTGCTTCTGGACGTCCTGGGCTTGAAATAAAGACACTCTACTACTATACTGTATACAGTACTGTAGAGTAAAGTACACAAAAGCACAACCACTTGTAGAGGATGCACGCACGTGACAATGTATGTCAGACATGTGAACTGACTTACTTGATTGGACATGTGAACGCACGTTCTCAACTTTGAAATTTCTCAACTTGAAGGTTTGTATGTAGGTGACTTACTGTATATGTATATATACATATATATATATATTTAATCTATATCTCACATTTGTAAAATCCATTCATTTGTTTATGGATACTTAGGTTGTTTCTATACCTTGACTCTTGTGAATAATGATGCAATGAACATGGTAGCACAAGTATTTCTTCAAGATAGTGATTTTGTTTCCTTTGTATGTATACCCAGAAGTAGGATTGCTTGATCTTATGATAGCTCTGTTTTCAGTTTCTTGAGGAATCTTCATACTATCTTCCATAGCAGCTGTACCAGTTTACATTTCCAGCAACAGTGTACAAGAGTTTCCTTTTCTCCACATCCTTGCCAGCATTTGTTATCTCTTGTCTCACTGACAATAGATATACCAACCAATGTCAGGTGATACCTTACGGTGATTTTTAATTGCATTTCTCTGATGATGAGTGATGTTGAGCACCTTTTAATGTATCCGTTGGTTCTTTGTATGTCTTCTTTGAAAAAAAAAATGTCTGTTCAGGTCCTTTGTTTACCTTTTCATTAAGCTTCTGTTTTTTGTATGTGTCTCATATATTTTGGATATTAAGCCTTTATCAGATATGTAGTTTGCAAATATTATTTCCCCACTTTATAAGTTGCATCTCCCACTTGTTGATGGTTTCCTTTGCTGTGCAGAAGCATTTTAGTTTGATGTAGTCCCACTTGTTTATTTTTGCTTTTGGTGTCAAGTCCATAAAATTGATGCCAAGACCAATGTCAAAGACCTTACCCCCTATTTTTTTTCCAAGTAGTTTTATTGCTTTAGGGCTGATATTCAACTCCTTAATCCATTTTGGGTTGACTTTTTACTTTTGTATATGGTATAAGATAGTGTTCAGTTTCATTCTTTTCCATGTGGCCATCCAGTTTTACCAGAACCAGTTTTTAAAGAGATTATCCCTTCCCCATAATATATTCTTGGCTTGAAAATATTGGTGTGTGTGTGTGTGTGTGTGTGTGTGTGTGTGTGTGTGTGTGTGTGTGTTGGAGTATGACAAAGTTTTCCCAAAGTTAGGAGGACTATTTTAAAATTATTATACATATTACTTCTTTATATGGAGGAGAGCTTGGGAGAAATACTTCTGATTCTATGATAGTTGAAACTGAGTGTGATACCTGGAAAAATTTATAATTATGGCAGAAAATATTTACAAACAGAGTCCTAACAACAGTGGTACCTTAACATGTCTAATTAAATCAGTTTGAAGAGAAACATTAATTGACAAATATGCATGGGTGTATTTCTGGGCTGAAAAATTAATTGTCCTTATATGTATGAGTTTATTTTGGGGCTTTCTATTCTGTTCCATCCATCTATGTGTCTGCTTTTATTCCTGTTTTGTTTACTATAGCTTTGTAATATAGTTTGAAATCGAGAAATGTGATGCCTCCAGCTTTGTCTTCTTGTTCAAGATTGCTTTAGCTATGCAGGGTCTTTTGTGTCTCCAAACATATTTTAGGATTGTTTTTGCTATTTCTGTAAAAAATACCACTGGAATTTTGATAGGCATTGCTTTGAATGTTTAGTGCTTTGGGTAGAGTGGACAGTTTAGCAATTCTTCCAGTCCATGAGCACAGACTATCTTTCCTTTTATTTTTGTCTTCTTGAAGTTTCTTTTTTTCCCACATTTTAAAAGATATAATTGACATATAACGCTGCATAAGTTTAAGGTGTACATACAGTATAATGATTTGACTTACATACGTCATGAAATGATGATAAAAATAAGTTTATTGTCAAAATCCATCATCTCATATATAGATACAAAAGAAAAAAAAAGAATATATGATATTTTTTTCTTTATGATGAGAACTCTTAGGATTTACTCTCTTAACAACTATAAAATATAAATAGAGCAGTGTTAATTATATTAATTTTGTTGTACATTACAACCCGAGTACTTATTTATCTTATAACTAGAAGTTTGTACCTTTTGACCACTTTCATCCAACTCCCCCACCCCTCAACCCCTGCCTCTGGTAATCACAACTCTTATCTCTTTTTATATGTAAATTAGTGGTCACTATGGAAAACAGTATGGAGCTTCTTCAAAAAATTAAAAATAGAACTACCATATCATCCATCAATTCCACTCTTGGGTATTTACCCAAAGAAAATGAAAACACTAAATTTGATAAGATATGTGCACCACTATGTTCACTGCAGCATTATTTACAATAGCCAAGATAAGGAAGCAATTTAACCGGCCATAAAAAATTAAATGTATAAAGAAGATGTGATATATATATATATATATATATAGTAGAATATTACTCAACTATAAAAAGAATGAAATCTTGCCATTTGTAACAACAAGGATAGACCTAGAGGGTATTATGCTAAGTGAAATAAGTCAGCCAGAAAAAGACAAATACTGCATGATTTTAATTATATGTAGAGTCTGAAAAACGAATGAACAAACATAAGAAAACAGAAACAGAGTCATAGATTCAGAGAACAAACAGGTGGTTGCCAGAGGGGAAGGGAATGGGGGATGTAAGAAATAGGTGAGAAAAATTAAGAGACACGGGCTTCCCTGGTGGCGCAGTGATTGAGAGTCCGCCTGCCGATGCAGGGGACACGGGTTCATGCGCCAGTCCGGGAAGATCCCACATGCTGCAGAGCGGCTAGGCCCGTGAGCCATGGCCGCTGAGCCTGCACGTCCGGAGCCTGTGCTCTGCAACAGGAGAGGCCACAACAGTGAGAGGTCCGCATACCACACACACACACAAAAAAAAAGAGGTACAAACTTCCAGTTTCAAAATAAATTTGTCATGTCTGAAATGCACAGTGTGAGGAATACAGTCAATAATAATGTAGTATCTTTATATGTTATTACATGGTAACTAGCCTTATTATGGTGATCCTTAATTTTTCATGATTGTTTTATAGTTTTCAGTGTAGAGATCTTTCACCTCCTTGGTTAAATTTATTATTAGGTATCAAGTGTGATGTTAGCTGTGGGCTTGTCATATATGGCCTGTATTATGTACATTCCTTCTATACCCAGTTTGTTGAAAGTAAAATTTCTATTTAGTTTTTTAAAATTTATTATCTAAACTATATTTTACTTATTTATATATTTTCTTATTTAAGAAGATGTCTTTTAAAAAATTTTTATTGGAGTATAGTTGGTTTACAATGATGTGTTAGTTTCTGATGTACAGCACAGTGAATCAGTTGTATATATACATATTTCCACTCTTTTTTAGATTATTTTCCCATATAGGTCATTACAGAATACTGAGACGAGTTCCCTGTGCTATTCAGCAGGTTCTTACTAGTTATCTATTTTATATATAATAGTGTGTATATGTTGATCCCAATCTCCCAATTTATCCCTCCCCCATCCTGCTTTCCCCCCTGGTAAGCATAAGTTTGTTTTCTATATCTGTGACTCTGTTTTGTAAACAAGTTCCCATTTGTACAATTTTTTAAAGATTCCACATATAAAGGGTATCATATGGTATTTGTCTTTCTCTGTCTGACTTACTTCACTCAGTATGACAATTTCTAAGTCCATCCATGTCATTGCAAATAGCATTATTTTGTTCTTTTTTATGGCTGAGTAATATTTTAAAATTTATTTCTGGCAGCTGTTTTACATAAGTAGATATACCATTTTATGATAAACATAAATTTCTTAATAGAAGTACTACATTTTTATATTACTGTTCTTATTTTTAAATATTCAAAAAATATTTTCATTAGTAAAACCCAGTGGTGTTTGGCTCACATTAGCTCTTGAGGAAACATTATCAACATCATGTAATGAATATGATAAATTCATTTCAGCTTTGTCCAAACTAAAATACTTGCTACTCAGTAGAGAGTATAGGCCCTATTTCTACATCTATCTATATATCTATATTATATATATATATATATTTTTTTTTTTTTTCGGTACACGGGCCTCTCACTGTTGTGGCCTCTCCCGTTGCAGAGCATAGGCTCCAGACACGCAGGCTCAGCGGCCATGGCTCACGGGCCCAGCCACTCTGCGGCATGTGGGATATTCCCAGACCGGGGCACGAACCCATGTCCCCTGCATCGGCAGGCAGACTCTCAACCACTGCGCCACCAGGGAAGCCCAAAATATATATTTTTGAGAGTACAGAAGTAGTAGCATTGGTTTTATGTTATTGGGTTCACTAATCAATGTATTTGAAAATATTATATATGCTATTGTGTTTATATTTGAGAAACACGAATAAAATGAACTAACTAGACATAAATTAAGGAAATAAAATTTGACAATTAATAAGGAAGAAAATGTGTTCATTTCAAATGCATTATTCATAAAAAGTAGCTTTCATGGTAAGAAATTAATTTTGTAATTAAACTAATAAACATCATAAAATTCAAATTTTACACTTGCTAGTATGTTATCACATAACTTTGAATATGGGAATCTTCAGCATTTCAAAATAGCAAGATGACAATAACATTTAGTATGAATTAAATATTTGACATGAATTATCTTATTAAATCTCTATAACAAATTATGAAATCCTGTTATTATATTTAAAATATAAAGCTGAGACTTATAGAGATTAGATACTCATTTAAGCTTAGAATTTTGTAAGTAGCAAAAGTAAAATTCAAATTTAACACAGACCTGTGTGAACATAAAATGTATTCTCTTGACCACTGTGCATCAACTGATATAACATTACATGTTGATATTGATCACACAAGTTATCCGTTGTCCTATATACACATCAGTATGATACAAAGCTTATGTTTTGCCAGTAATTGTCAGAATCTCTATTGTCTGGGTGTTATATAGTATTTTTGAAACCTGAGCTGGTTACCTTAGACTGGTTCTTGAAAACAAAAACATAAAAGAGGTATAATATCTAATATCATATTTAAAATGTGATTTAGTCTAATACTCTCCCTTTTGAAGAGTTTTGGGTTGTTAACATGGGATTTTTTACTATAATGTTCATGGTTTTACTTTTTAGTTTCATCTTTTTTTTTTTTTTTTTTTTTTTTTTTTTTTTTTTTTTGCGTACGCGGGCTTCTCACTGTTGTGGCCTCTCCCTTTGCAGAGCACAGGCTCCGGACGCGCAGGCTCAGCGGCCATGGCCCACGGGTCCAGCCGCTCCGCGGCATGTGGGATCTTCCCGGACCGGGGCACGAACCCGTGTCCCCTGCATCGGCAGGCGGACTCTCAACCACTGCGCCACCAGGGAAGCCCTAGTTTCATCTTTTATTCAGAGAAGTTATAGTAAATTCTAATAACATCTTAGCCTGAGACTTGAATTAAGCTAAAATGAAATTACTTTCTAAGGAGACATTTTTCTTTGAGGTTCAGATGGTCATTTTAGAAGGTTCATAGTTAATTAATTTTTAATCAGTGTCAGTCACCTTCCAACTACACAGACAATTTCCAAAATATAAAGCATCCAGGACTGGCAAAACAACAAACATTTTATCATTGACTCCTTGACACAGGTTGAAAAGTTTTATACACAACCTCCTTCCTCATGAGTGAGGTGATATGACTCTCTCCTTTTGAATTCTTTTTTATTTTTCCCCTGTGATTCATAGCCATGATTGGGGTGAATGTTCTCCAGTCAATAAAATCCTGAAACACTTGCCTTTTACTTATTTCTGCCTTATTTAGTAATGTGCCTAGCTCATTCTTTTGTATCTTATACATTAATTATCGACAAATGTCTCTATATTCTCAAATTTTATTTGAGCAAACTTTACTCTCTCAATTAAAGTGAAATATCTCTTTAACTGAAGTCTTAAAATTCTTGCTCTATCTGCTATTATTAATCCAAAAATAGGGAATTTTCTCATTCTCAAGTGCTACCTTTTCACCACTTTTCTAACACCTTATTCAACAATCTGTTCTCACTCTAAATCTATACCATTTCTTATCATTTATAAACTTAGACACCTCTCCCAACATTTTTCAAGGATTTCCATTTTCAGAAATATTGCTCATGACCCTGATTTCACTCTACACACTTTTCTATCACTGTTTCATAAAACTGAATATACAGATAGAAGTTGTAAGCAACTTTGCAGGCAGTAGCAACTCAACTATTAAGCTTTTAACTTAGGAAGAGTGGGCCGCAATCCCTGATCCAGCTTTCATTCTTTAATCTTTAGCTGCTTCCATATTTTCTTTGTCATTATTTTGTTCTCTAATCTGATAACTATTTTCCTAACAGTTATCTTTTCTAAACATTCTCCTTAACCAGGAACATTAAATAAGTTTTTCCTTGATTAAACTAATTCCAGCATTTTAATGATTATATCATACCCACACTGACAATTCCAAATTTGATATAAATTTAAGAATCTATTTTCTTTTCTATGTTTTAAGGTAATTAAGCATTGAAGAAAAAGGTCACCTTGCAACGTGGACTATATTAAAAACAAATTTTAAAAATCCCTCTAATTAATTCACAGTGTTTTTCCTAGTATTTGACTAATCTCTTTATTCAAATCAAATTAATTTTGTTCTTCTTATCAAATAAAGAATTCCAAACATTTACTACCTTTCCAGAGAGGAGTGGGGCGAGGTTTCCAGGCAATAAAAAGGACTTACATTTAATTCTGAATGCCAGATAAACAACACATTTTTTTTTTTTAGTATAAGCACATCCCACATATTACACAAACATACTCACTAAAAATTATATATATAATGTGTCTATAATGCAAATATATGTATGTGTATATGTATTTCTTATTCATATAAGATTCAATTTAACTATGGGTCCTGTATTTTCATTTGCTATATCTGGCAACCCTAAAGTGGAAGAACACCAAACCTTATCATCTCAGAAATTAAGCTCACCTTCAATTTTATTATAAAGATCAAAATAACCTCTCTTTACGTCTTTATTATTCTTGGCTTCTTCTTCAAATGTACTCTAGAAGGCATAGTTTGCTCTTTCTCCTGGGAGTAACTACCACCTTCCCATATTTACATATTTTTAGATTTTTGCATTGCATCTGGAAACATATGGAAAATTTACCTTTTCCACAAATGTGTGTGTGTGCTTATTTACTTGAATATATATATATATGTATATATATATATATATATATATATATATATATATATATATATATATATATATACTCTCCCTGTTTTATTCTGGACAAAAACTATGTTTTTGAATTGGTTTTAATTTTTACACCAAAGAATTCCTGAAAGAAGTCTGGTTTCAAAATATCTATATTCATATGATCTATGAGCTTATATACAATGCAATTGTTACATTTAGAAAATTATTGAAGTTCTCCAGTTTAAAAACATGGTAAGCTTTCCCTTAATTATTTCAAAATACTATTTTTTTCCTTTACATTGATTAGTCAATTAATTAAATATCAAATTCTTACTTTCCAAATTAATATTTAGAATCAAATATAACCATATATCCATATTGTATAAAAAATAATTTAAGTAGAAATGTTTGTGTTATAAGCTTCAGTTCAACTTTTGTTGCAAAGAGTTTCAAAGCTAAGACTTTCTATATATACATAAAGTGGTTTTCTGGGGAAAAAAAAGGAAATTTCAGCAACTTATGCGAGAGCCCAAGAGTTAAAAATAAATCTAGAATATATGGTTGGCTTTATGAGGAAAATATTTCACAAAAAATATTATCAAGTAAAGAAATTCAAACTAATTTGATTCCTATTTCCTTTTTTCCTAGACTACATGGTTTCCTATATGATTGGATGCTGAATTGGAATAGTTAGTGGATTTGAATATATAAATGTTAGGTAACATATGGTTTACATTTTCTATCAGACCTTCTCAGCCCATTATACATTTTTAGCCTCACCTCTGTATCCAGTTCAATAACTTATAACTCAATTTTGTTTTAAAAACTATGGCCCATAATAAGAAATATATCATGCATCAAAACTAATAAATGTAAACACAGAGACAATTCAAACAAGTTTTGTGTAATAATTATTCTTACTATATTCTTGCACTCTGATACTTTCATTCTGTGATTTTATTTGAAAATGTTAAGCCAATAATGACTAAATAGTTGGATTTTAATAATCACTGATAGATTATGATTTAGGTTTGAAAAATACTACCTCAGAAATTTTGAGTGTCTTATTCTACAAATTTATCTAATCCTTTTTAGGAATTTTTCAGTCTTTGCAGCTTCCCATTGCAAAGAGAAGACTGAGTCTCTAGAGAAGGTATGTCTAAACTCACCTGGCACCTAAACACATCCCATTTCTCAACGACTGCGCTTCCTAATGTTTGTTTTATATAATGTCTAAATGATAAAAGGAAGATCTTTAACATCTCTGCTGTTGAATAAGACTTTTCCAAAGCAACTTCTCTGCTAGAACTTAATTACTAGACAGTTCCCTGGGAGAAATATTTCTCAGTATATAAACAATACTTCCTTATTAGTGACCTCACAAAAGGTAAAATCTTGATGGACCCCTGAAACCCATAACAGCTCCTGTTATATTTTATATGCTCAATAATTTTGGTTTTATAAATTTTCTCGCTGCATTTGACTTTTTACACTGGTCTAAAACTATGGCAAGTGAATGTCATCTATGGCAACAGAATGTCAGCACAAAGGAAAAATAGAGTTAAGTACTGATGGAAGTTTTTGAAGTATTTCAGGGGGACGCTTATGAATAGGAACTATGACCACTTGTGATATCACAGACTGATGCTCTGAAACATGACATAATTAAAATATAATTTAGTGTAGGAAAGATGCAGAGGCCAGGCTCTATATCTAAGCAAGAAAATCAAAGCTAAAGATGAACACTTACAAACAGAATGATGTTCCAGAATTTGGAGATGAACTTAAGATACAGGGGGTGAATGTCAACAGTGAGAAACGCATAGTCAAATTATTTTTGAGAATTTAAGACATCCAGAGGCAAGTGAGATGAGCAAATGTGTGCTGAGAATACTAATCAGGTTATTATTTAAAATGTTAGTATGACAGGGTAGGATATTTTGGTGCAAGGCAAGGTCATTATTTCAGTGTCCCTAAAATATTATTATATTAACAATCACCTACTCTTGCTTATAAGCATGGTCAATTCTGCTAATAAAGCATTAAAATAACAGGCCATGTGTAAAGTTAGTAGAAGCCAAGAAAATTGGCACTGTTTTTGCCACTTCTTTGACAAAGTTTTGAAAAGTTAAAAAAATAATAGAAATAGAAATAAAAACCAACACTGTGTTTGTAAATAATTTTATTGTCTTATTGTCAATAGATACAAGTTAGTAGCACAATAATCACACATTAAAAATGAAAATAAAAATCACATTTCTATAGATGTATGTATATCAATAAAGGAAATATAAATAATAAAAAGAAAAGGATGAAGAACATAGAACTGTAGAATTGTACAAAACTTTTTTGGAAGTGTAGGCTAAATTATAATCTTGAAAACAAACAATTTGACACAATTTATGATGTGGAAAAAATTTTAAATGATACTGGATCACATTAAATAAAATTATTTATTAACAGTTAAAATGCTTAAAGTTTTATTAAATTTTTACATATATTTATTGTGTTTTATGAGTATTATCCTACAAAAGGGGTGGATATGAGCTAATTTAAGTATTTTTAAATAATCTTTCTCTTAAGCAAGTTAATCACACAGTTTTTGTATAAAAAAGGAATTGATATTATATATTTGAAAACCAATCAGGGAAGCAACAGTAACAAAACCTTTAATAGATGTAATTTCATCATCTTCCTGCTGCTGCTGTTTTTACTTCCTTTAGACCATCCTCTCTTCTTTGCTATGTAGAATAATCTTTTTACTTCTGCACTACTCACAACTATTTATCTTCTATAACATAAAATGCTTTCCTGAATGGTTACTTCTTCACTGTCAACTAAAAATAGAAAAATATTAAAACTTAGCATATTATGTTTAAATGTCACACTTTGATGTAATCCAAAAGGCAGAACAACTTAGTTGTTATAAATAGAATATTTGAGAAGAGGGATTTATTCAAGGTATATAAGACTAATTCAACATCCAAAAATCAATTAATGTATTTCATCACGTCAAATATCATATGATTGGGCTTCCCTGGTGGCGCAGTGGTTGAGAGTCCGCCTACCGATGCAGGGGACGCGGGTTCGTGCCCCGGTCCGGGAAGATCCCACATGCCGTGGAGCTGCTAGGCCCGTGAGCCATGGCCGCTGAGCCTGCGCGTCTGGAGCCTGTGCTCCGCAACGGGAGAGGCCACAACAGTGAGAGGCCCGCGTACCGCAAAAAAAAAAAAAAAAAAAAAAAAAAAAAGCCATGTGATTATATCAATAGAAGCAGAAAAAGCACTTGACAATTAACCAGCGCCCATATATGATAAAAATTTAGAAAATGAAATCAAGAGGAATTTCCTCAACTGGATAAATTACATCTATAAAACATCTACAGCTCACAACACACTTATTGCTGAGAAACTAGATGCTTTTCCCTTAATATCAGAGACCAGGTAAAGACATCCCTTCTCACCAAACCCATTCCACATAGATGTAAAAGTCCTAGCTAATGCAGTAAGACAGAAAAGCAAATGAAAGGCATAAAGATTGGGAAGGAAGAAATACAACTATGTTTGTTTGCAGATGATATGATTGTATATTTAGAAAATCCCAAAGAATAAGGAAAAACAAAAGAAAACAAAAACTCCAGGAAGTGATAAATGATGATACAAAGTTGCAGGATATAACGTTAATACACAAAAGTCCTTTGCTTTCCTATGTACCAGCAATGGACAATTGGAATTTGAAAAAAAAAAAAAACAGACACTATTTACACTAGCACTGCCCCCTCAAAAAGTAAATTACATACTTTTTGTGAAATTCATTTTATAATTGCAAGGAAAATAAACAACATCAGGTATATGGGTTGGGACAAATAGGCAGCAGAGAGGAAACTGGTTTGTACAGTGTGCAGGAAAAACATGGAAGCTTGTTTGAGTAGTCCAGGAAAATACGATAAGAGAGAAACAGCTGAGGAAAAACTATTTCCTCAGGAGCAGGGCTGCCATAACTAACAAATAAAAATACAAAATGCTTAGTTCAATTTGAATTTCAGATAAACAGCTATTTGGGGGGTGAGTATAAAGTACATACAATATTTGGGACATATATTAAAATTTATTAATTATTTAACTGAAATTCAAATTGAATTGGGCATCTGGATTTTATCTGGCATTGCTACTCAGGAAGGAGCCCCCTCATTTTCACTGTTTAACCTCATTTTTTTTCCCCTGGGAAATGTCTTAGAAGCTCAGAGAGTATAACTATGTTCTCAAGGGCTGGGCAGTAAATATAGAAAACAGCTCCATCTACAAAGCATGGCTGCATCTACATAGTACAAACTGGTGTCTGACAAAGATGTGAGACATCTAACTTGCTTCATTGACCTTCCTGCTTCTGAGCTGTGACTGCTATAGTTTTTTAAATACTGGGACAAGAGGAGAAGGTGTAGACATTCTCACTTCCTCCATTTTTAAATGATAACCCAAATATTTCTGCTACTATCAAGAGCAGGAGATCCTTTCAAAATATTTTCCCACCCTTGCATTACTGTATTGCTGCTTGTTTTTTGTTTGTTTGTCTTTAATTAGCCCTCCACATAAGACCTGGGTGTGTGTATAGGATGTGCATTTCTAAAGCGTTGGTCTGGCAGTGTATGTTTCCAGGCATAGGAGTCCGGAACAGAGAAATGTAAAAACAAGAAGGATATTTGGATGGAATATATCTAGGATAAAGTTACTCTGAGTGAATATAGTTTTGATAAAATGAAACTGCAGTATCACAAAAAGAAATTAGTTTTTCTGAGAAACCCTGTCAATCAGTCATATTGAATGTTAAGAATTACAGTACTGAAAGTAATATCAAAAGAGATTGCATTCTCTCCAATCAAGAGGTATGCTATGTGTGATAATATTTTATATGACAATGAAAACAAGATGAAAAGATTGTGAGATGTATGCTAGAAGATAGGTTGTCTATTTCAGAGAAAAAGATAGTGACAGGGTAAAGAATTGATTAACTGTCTTTTAACATATTTTTGCTTAGTTTTATTTTTTAATAATGCTCATGTATTCTTTTTATAATTTAAGGAAAAAAAGAAATCCCTTCTGAAAATTCAATTTAAAATATAAATTTTGTATATCTATGTATATCTGTGTGTACATAAAATAAAAAAATGGTTTATAACATTGTGTTTTTCATGCATTACCATAATGTGAAAGATATTTTTCAACTGCAAATTGACTGTACCCATTTTCATAAGTTTAAAGTCAAAGAAATCTGGGAATCAAAAATCACATGAGGCCCAGGCATAGTGTTACTAGGAGAAATGAAAACTACCAGAGAACTTAGTTTTGTTTTTGAATGGGGAACATTGTTCTCAATGTTCTTCCATTAGAATAATGCCACGATCAAGGAGATTAAAATTTAGGGAGGTAAAAGGATCAGACAGCCTTGTAACAATTAAGTAAAGTGTCAGTAAATATAGTCTAAAAGAAGAGAATAGAGGAACAGTATTTTAAAGATACCTCACATTCAAATCAAGCTATTCTTTTTTTAAAATTTTATATTTGGCTGTGTGTGTGCGGGCTTTCTCTAGTTGCGGGAGCAGGGGTTACTCTTCATTGAGGTTCGCGGACTTCTTATTGCTGTGGCTTCTCTTGTTGCAGATCACGGCCTCTAGGCATGCGGGCTTCAGTAGTTGTGGCTCACAGACTCTAGAGTGCAGGCTCAGTAGTTGTGGTGCATGGACTTAGTTGCTCCGCGGCATGTGGGATCTTCCCAGACCAGGGCTCGAACCCGTATCCCCTACATTAGCAGGCGTATTCTTAATCACTGCACCATTAGGGAAGTCCCCAAATCAAGCTATTCTTGGTTTTTAGTTTTTACTTCATTTATTTCACACCTATCATTCTATAACTCAATAATCTAATTCTACCAATTAATAATTAGACTTGAGAATTATGGTGCCCATGTGAAGAAGTGGGGCAATAAAAAATATCATTGAGTTGGTTTTTAAAAAAATGGAAGGAAGGAATGAAAGAAAGAAAGAAGAAAGAAAGAAGGAAAGAAAGGAAGATAATACAGAAGAAAAACAGGAATTTTACTAGGAAAAGAATGTTTTCTGGTCACTGTATCTTATTTTGTATAAAGACCATATTGGATGGCCAAATAATGTCAGAAATATGTTTTATTAGCAAGTAACAAGTCATGGAGAATAATTACATAAAACTATAATTATTTACTTTTTCTCCCAAGAGAATTAGAATCCTACAACCATTTTATCAGACTATGCTCTTTCTTAGAAAGTGCTGGAGATATACTGACAAATCCCAATTCTTTAAGATCCTCTCTTTGCAGCTTCTGTTGAAAAGCATCATCCTTCCATTAATCCAGCATTGCTTCAGAAAGCAAGGTTACAACAAAACTGATTAGGCAAACACTTTCTTTAGTTACACTGCAGTCGATAACATCAGGTTGCCCTAATTGGATTTAGGTTTTCAAAAGACTCCTCAGGAAAACATATACAAACCATTTCTTAAAGTGGTTTTCTATACATTACCAAAGACACTCCCTATGTGCTAAATGTTATTATTATTTTCAATATTGAAGAGTGATTTTCCACTGACATTGTCCCCAGGTTCTCACTTGAAATGTCTCTCTGTAGTCCTTGTTAAATATTCCAAAAAGTGATGAGTAAAATGTCCATTCTTGTGTTTCAGCCCTTGACTCGTACACTTTTGATTTCTGCAGATTTCTGAATGTGTACTTTCTTCCACAAGAGATAAATTGAAAATTAAAAATAAATGAATTGGAAGACTATATTCTCTATCATTGCTTTTCTCACAATTGTTTCAGACGTGTCACACATTATTTGTATCACACTGTTTTTCACATGGCTTGTAAAGTGACATATATTTACTAATTTCTATAGAAGCTCTTACTACTAATAATTGCATTTTAATGCATTATTTCTTTTTGAGAAGTTAGTAGTTATAACAAAGTCCTTTTATTAAAATAAATTGAATATCTTTTATAGAACCATAAGCTGTTGGCATACTATCTTAAATTTTTTTTTAAAAGAGGAATCATTAACACAACTTTAAATAATTTGTGTGTCTCCACTCTGAATTTAGTAAACTTAGTTTTATAATTACAGTAATAATGACAAAAACATGTATTCTGTAATTTTTATGGAAAAGATTGAGAATAATGTGTTGTCACAGATGAAAAGAAGCTATGAGTGCTGAAGAAGTTCTATTTTCCTAAGAAATTATAAATTCTGAATGAAAGAATTTCATCTACTCAATATAATGAAACTACAATATCACTCAGCTGTTTTTAAGTAACATACATGGGAATAAAAATCTATATAAAAGAATTTTGTAATATCAGTAAGTACAAAACTTTAGGAAAAATTAAATGGCCTGAAAAATCTTGAAAGTCCATCTTACATGATAGCATTTTGTAATTAAACTCTTAGTGTGAGAGTAAGGAATTGACCCTAGAAGAAAGAAATCCATGTATTCAATTTTCCCACTTAATAATTCTCATGTACACATTCTAAGAACATATACTAATTTTATTAGCTCTTTCCAGATTTTTGAGCTCATATGGCAATGACAGTATCCAAATTATAAGTTTAAGGTTTCTGCTTTTACTGAATTGAGGACAATGGCTTATTCTTTAATTTCTATTGAAGTAACTGAGACTGTCAATGCATAGCTGAAACGTCTCCCAAGGACTTTTCCTGGAGACAATCATTGGTTGGACATTGTTGCAGCAGAAATACTTATACATATACCCATTTTTTGCACAGAATATTAAAATGATATATTCTCAAAGTTGGGATTTAACAAAAGTAATAACATTTACTGCTTCATCAAGGACGTGATCAGGTGAAATAGACATTTTAAAGAAAGTATTTTGTAAGTATTTTATAATATATTTTTTTATACAGCAGGTTCTTATTAGTTATCCATTTTATACATAATAGTGTATATATGTCTCCCAATTGGGAGATTGGGATTGAGATATAATACTTCCTTTAAAAAAGTATTTATGTGACAATGAAGAATACAGTGACTTCTAGTTATTAGCATAAAGTGCTTCATGGATGCTATGTTAGCCATCCTTAGTCAGAGCACAGATAAAATTTTCCTAAGTGAAGTAAACAAAGATTAGTTATGGTGTAATCAGAATTTAGGAGCTATTAGTTCATTGAGATCAGTGTGATATTGTCTTCCTTTGCCCACCAAGACATAGTGGCTGAAGGTCCAAGAGCAGAAACATATTTTAAGCCACCCTCCTCTGGAATTTTGAGAAGTAGCATTCTTACACATAGGTCATTGAAAAAGTCAACTAGAAAAGGTAGCTTGAAGTGTATGGGGAAAAAAGAAACTTGAAACAGATGCCTGACACTTTCAAAGACCCCATGGAATGGGAAAGCAACTAAAATCCCCTTTGCTTCTCATCTCCAAGAGATGTATAGGAAGGCTAAGGATGTACTGAAACCTTTGAGGGAATCGAATGATCAGGATGAGAAGAACACAAAAGGCCTACATGTTTGTGACAACCAGACATAGTAGTTATGTGATCATGGAGACCCATACCCAAAAACCCAGCCAAGTAAATGAGTTATGTTATAGTCAAAGAGGACAGAAAATAGCTGTGAAGTGGATGCTCTTCCACAAATACTCTGATGCTAAGTAAGCACATTACCACTCTCATCTAGAACTTATATTTTAACCTACAGTAGGATTTATAGTCTTTTTATTCCATTATCATCCCCCCTAAGGGCCTATTTATATATATTTTTCTAATTGTCACAATCTTGCATGGAATTTTAATACCAGATATACTTGTATATCCATTCATGTATTATATGTGTGTCTGTGCTTCATAAATGAAAAGAATAAGATACTTTCACCCACCTCCAGGAACCACTTTTCACTCCCTTGGAAACTATATTGTTCCCACTGAAATCTCAAAGGCAAGCCTGTGTGCAATGATTCACAAGTCTTCTGATCTTGGAAATACCTTGTACTCTTAAAAATTCCTGAGGACACCAAAGAGCTTCTGTGTATGTGGCTTATATGCATCAATACTTACCATATTTATAATGAAAAGTAATAACTTAAAATCTATTTATAAGTTTATTTTAGTATAACAATAATAAATTTATTCCATATTAATGTAAATTACATACATTTTTGTGAAAATCACTTCATAATCCAAAACAAAAAACATGTAAGAAGAGTGACATTTATTACATTTTTGCAAATTTTTAAAATTTCTTCAAAGTACATGTAACCTGGATTCTTATATCTGCTTCTGATTCCATAATTTAGGATTCCATAATATTATTTCTTTCAACTAAATAAAAAAGTTGTGGAAATTATACAATTTTTTGGTACTATAGTATATATAAATACGATGGCTGAAATGACTATATGTAGTGTGGGTTTGTGTATAGAATGTAGTGCTATGTACTTTTATTTTTTTTATTGAAATATACTTCATATCCCATAATATTCACTATTTTATAGTGTGCAATTCAGTGATTTTAAATATATTCTCAAAGTTTTGCAATCATCACTGCTATCTAGTTTGAAAATATTTTCACCATCCCCAAATGAAACTCTATACCTTAGAAGTCACACTCATTCTCTCTTTGCCCTAGCCCCTGGCAACCACTAATCTAATATCTATCTCTATGGATATGCCTATTCTGGACATTTAATATAAACACAATTAATTATAACATACATAGTCTTTAGAGTCTGGTTTCTTTTACTTAGCATACTATTTTCAAGATTCATCCATGCCACAGCATGCAACATTATTTAATTCCTTTTTATATGCATATTATATTCTATTGTTTACCACATTTGTTTATCCATTCATCAATTGATGGACATTTGGGTTGTTTCCACTTTTTAGTTAATTATGTATGATTATTGTATGAACATTTATGTCTGAGATTTTGTATGGACTTTTTTTTTTTTTTTTCTGTATGCGGGCCTCTCACTGTTGTGGCCTCTCCCGTTGCGGAGCACAGGCTCCAGACGCGCATGCTCAGCGGCCATGGCTCACGGGCCCAGCCACTCCACAGCATGTGGGATCTTCCTGGACCGGGGCACAAACCCGTGTCCCCTGCATTGGCAGGCAGACTCTCAAACACTGCACCACCAGGTAAGCCCTCTCCTTCATTTTTGAAAGATATTTATGCTGGATATAGAATTATTGGTTAAGAGTTTTTCTTGTTTTTGTTTTTTGTTTGTTTTTGTTTTCCCTAACACACTGAATATGTAATCCTATATTGGCCTGCATGGTTCCTGGTGAGAAACTGGTTGTTAAATTTATTGAGGTTTCCTTTTCACATGAGGAATCAGTTCTTTCTTGCTACTTTCAGGATTCTTTCTTTGTATTTGGCTTTCAGTAGTTTGATTACAGTGTGTCTATGTATGTATTTTTAGAGACTAATATTTATCATGCAATTTTGGAAGCTTTGGCCATTTGACTTCAGATATTCTTTTTAACTTTTTATCCCACTCCTCTCCTTCTGGAGCTTCCATTTTATGAATTTTGGTATGTTTGATACTGTTTACAGGGTCTAGGAAACTGTTCATTTCCTTTATTCTTTTTCTTTCTGTCCCTTGCATTAGGTAATCTAAATTGATCTATCTTCAAGTTTGCCAATTCTTTCTTATGCCAGTTCACATATACTATGAGACATCTAGTGATGTTTTATTTTTTAATTATACTTTTCAACTCCAGAATTTCTATTAGGTTCTTTTTAATAATGTCTATAAATTTATTGTCATCCTTTATTTAGTGAGGCGTTGTTCTCATATTTTCCTTTAGTTATTTAGATATGTCTTCCTGATTTTGTCATATTTAAATTAAATAATGTAATGGTTTTGTTTAGAAAATCAATATATTTTGTATATGGACCATACATTCCTGTTTATTAGCATGTTTCATTATTTCCTGTTGAAACCTGGACATTTTAAATAACAAACTCTTGAAGTCAGTTTTTTCCTCTTCTCCAGGAATAGTTGTTGTTGTTTTTAAGTTATTTACACTTCTTATTCAAAGTGTGTATTCTTTGTTATGTGCAATCTCTGAGTTTCTGCTCATTTAGTTTAATGGTTAGTTAGTGAACGAAGAAATTTCCTTCCATTCTTAGAACC
The DNA here is from genome assembly GCF_964270905.1 of Leucopleurus acutus. Lineage (NCBI taxonomy): Eukaryota > Metazoa > Chordata > Mammalia > Artiodactyla > Delphinidae > Leucopleurus > Leucopleurus acutus. The sequence goes on along the minus strand of NC_139160.1, from coordinate 39,967,652 downwards.
AATAAGTCTCTTGGTTTTTGCTGAGGGCTTCTCTCTGTATTGAAGCATACTGTCAATTCTCAGATAGGAATTTAGTTACAACTCTGTGTTAGCTTTCACTTCCTTTTTGTGCAGATCCTCAAGGAGCGCCAGAGCTGAGAGTTTAGGGCCTCCTCATGTCTTTCCTGAACATGCATACAGCCTTCCATGTGTGCATGGACTTCTTGATCCCCAGAAATAGGTCTTCTTTTCAAAGTCCCCTGTGGACATCTTATTTGCTAGCTTTACTTTTGAAGTTTTTTGCTGAGTTTGTTGTTTGCCCTAACTGTTATCACTGCCTCAGAAAGCTGCTATATTAAACAATTTCTGCTGATTGTTTCTGACAAGCAACACTGAGAACAAGTTGTTCACACAGGAGGAGCTTCAACACAGATGAAATAAAATCAACCTTTAGGAGTGGTGGTGGTTTCAAGGAAATTTTCAGACAGGTTAAGCAGTGACAGTCCTCAGGGAGTGGAGCTTTGGGGAGATCCAATTCATTTCTACTCCTTTCAGTGGCTGTTAGATTGCTGACTTTCACCATGATTGTAGATGAGGACAGTTTCAAGGTTACTGTGGGACTGAGGAAAGGAGGATAGAACTAGTGTTGGTTAAATGCCACAAAGTTCAGTTTTCTTAGTTATTTTTCTTCAAAAAATGTTCCCTGGAATTTTGCAAGCCAAGGGTTAATTTTCAGAGTTTTTAAAAAGCTTTGACAATTTTCGTCATTCTGATAGTTTCTATGAAAGGGAGATTTTTCTGGAGTTCAGACTCCATTGTTCCCTCTAACATGCCCTATATACTTTTTAAAATTTCCTCCATGAGGTTCACTTCAACATTATCAAGTAAATTTGTTTAGCTTAATATCATTTCTGTAATTTAACTTAGTTTATCAATAATGTAGATAGAGAGACAGTTAAGACTCCTTATCTGATGTAACAAAATGTGGATTGTGGTAAAACAATTATTCATCACTCTGATAGACAAATAATTTGAAGGGGTGTAGAAAACTGTCTTACAGTGTCACAGTTTTGACCACTAGAAATTATAAAGTTGTGGTATCATGAGATAATTATAGAATCATTTAATTAAAAACACTGAGATAATGATTGATAAAAATTTGCACACAGTGTGACATGGTAAAAACGAACAAAATAAGCCAAATCAGACTGAAACTGGGTCATGCAGTATCAGAACCTCAATAGTAGTGAGTGGGTGTGTGTTGCAAGAGGTATTATTGTAGTGGAAATGTTGAGAATCAGGATACCTTTGGAAAAAGTAGCAATCAAAAGAAAAAGAGAAGGCAGAGCTAGAGAAATCAATCATGAAAGTCATATTTAGTGACCAAAGATAAGGGTTGAAATAATTAAAGACAGTTTTAACAGATGATTATAGAACCAGAGAGAGAAAGGACTGAAGAAAATATTTGAAGAGATAATAATTTTTGATAAATAAAATATTTGCAGAGATAAGCTGAAAACTTCCCTAACATGGGAAAGGAAACAGTCACCCAAGTCGAGGAAGCACAGAGAATCCCAGGCAGGATAAACCAAAGGAGGAACACATCAAGACACATAGTAATTAGAAGGATAAAAATCAAAGACAAAGAAAAAATATTAAAAGCAACAAGGGGAAAAAGACAACATACAAGGAACTCCCCTAAGCTTATCAGCTGATATTTTCATCAGAAGATCTGCAGGTCAGAAGGGGGTGGCACAATATATTTGAAGTGATGAAAGGGAAGAACTTACAACCAAGAATACTCTACCCAGCAAGGTTCTCATTCAGATTTGACAGAGAAATAAAAAGCTTCACAGACAATCAAGCTAAGAGAGTTCAGCACCACCAGACCAGCTTTGCAACAAATGCTAAAGGAACTTCTCTAGGCAAGAAAGAGACCGGCAACTTAAAACAACTTTGTACAGATATAGACTGCTATGTCAAAACCTCATGGGAACAGTAAATCCAAAAACTACAATAGATACACACACACACACACACACACACACACACACACACACACACACCACAAAAAAAGAAAAAAGAAAAGAAAAAGAATAGAAAAAAGAAAATCAAACACAACACTAAAGATCGTCATCAAAACACAAGAGAAGAGAATAAGAGAGGAAGGGAAGAAAAACAAAGCTACAAAAACAAACCCAAAATGATTAAGAAAATGGCAATAGGAGCTTACATATTGATAATTACCTTAAGTGCAAATGGATTAAATGACCCAACCAAAAAACATAAACTGGCTGAATGGATACAAAAACAGGACCCATATATATGCTGTCTACAAGAGACCGACTTCACACCTAGGGACACATTCAGACTGAAAGTGAGGTGACGGTAAAAGGTATTCTATGCAAATGGAGATCAAAAGAAAGCTGCAGTAGCAATACTCATATCAGATAAAATAGACTTTCAAGTAAAGACTGTAAGAAGAGACAAAGAAGGACACTACAAAATGATCAAGGGATCAATCCAAGAAGAAGATATAACAATTGTAAATATATATGCACCCAACATAGGAGCATCTCAATATATAAGGCAGGTGCTAACAGCCATAAAAGGAGAAATCAACTGTAACACAATAATATTGGGGGACTTTAGCACCTTGTTTTCATCAATGGACAAATCATCCAGACAGAAAATCAATAAGGAAAAACAGGCCTTAAATGACACATTAGGTCAGATGGACTTAATTGATATTTATAGAGTATTCCATCCAAAAGCAACAGAATAAGGTTTCTTCTCAAGTGCTCAGAGAACATTCTCCAGAATAGATCATATCTTGTGTCACAAATCAAGACTCGGTTTATTTAAGAAAATTGAAATCATATCAAACTTCTTTTCTGACCACAATGCTATGAGATTAGAAATAAACTACAAGAAAAAAATGTAAAAAACATAAACACGTGGAGGCTAAACAATGTGTTACTAAACAAAGAGTGGATCACTGAAGAAGTCAAAGAGAAAATCAAAAAACACCTAGAGACTAATGATAATGAAAGCCCAATGATCCAAAACCTATGGGATGCAGCAAAAGCAGTTCTAATAGGGAAGTTTATAGCAATACAATCTTACCTCAGGAAACAAGAAAAATTTCAAATAAATGACCTAACCTTACACCTAAAACAACTAGAGAAAGAGGAACAAGCAAAACCTAGTTAATAGAAGGAAAGAAATCATAAAGACCAGAGCAGAAGTAAATGAAATAGAGATGAAGAAAACAATAGCAAAGATCAGTGAAAGTAAATACTCGTTCTTTAAAAAGATTATAAAAAATTGATAAACCTTTAGCCAGACTCATCAAGAAAAAAAAGGAGAGGACTCAAGTCAATAAAATTAGAAATGAAAAGAAGAAATACTATGGACATGACAGAAATACAAAGGATCATAAGAGACTACTACAAGCAAATGTATGTCAATAAAACAGACAACCTGGAAATATGGACAAATTCTTAGAAAGGCACAATCTCTCAAGACTGAACCAGGAAGAAATAGAAAATATGAACAGACCAATAACAAGTACTGAAATTGAAACTGTGATTTAAAAACTCCCAACAAACAAAAGTCCAGGACCAGATGGCTTCATGGCCAAATTCTGTCAAGCATTTAGAGAAGACCTAACTACCTATTGTCCTGAAACTGTTCCAAAATATTGCAGAGGAAGGAAAACTCCCAGACTGATTCTATGAGGTCACCATCAACCTGATACCAAAACCAGACAAAGACACCAGAAAAAAAGAAAATTATAGGCCAGTATCACTGATGAACAGAAACACAAAAATCCTCAGCAAAATACTAGCAATCCAAATCTAGTGATATTTTAAAAGGATCATACACCATGATCAAGTGAGATTTATCCCAGGGATACAAGGATTTTTCAATATACACAAATCAATCAATGTGATACACAACATTAACAAAGTGAAGAATAAAAACCATATGATCATCTATTGATGCAGGAAAAGTTTTGGCAAAATTCAACACCCATTTATGATAAAAAATACTCCCCAGAAACTGGGCATAGAGGGAACATACCTCAACATAACAAAGGCCACATATGACAAACCTACAGCTAACATCATAATGCTGAAAAGCTAAAAGCATTTTCTCTAAGATCACCAACAAGACAAGGATCTCCAATTTCACCATTTTTATTTGACATAGTTTTGGAAGTCCTACCTATGGTAATCAGAGAAGAAAAAGAAATAAAAGGATTCCAAATGGGAAAAGAGGAAGTTAAACTGTCATCATTTGCAGATGACATGATACTATACATAGAAAATCCTAAAGAAACTACCAGAAAGCTACTAGGGCTCATCAATGAATTGGTAGAGCCACAGGTTACAAAATTAAAACACAGAAATCTGTTGCATTTCTATACACTAACAACAAAAGATCAGTAAGGGAAATTTTAGAAACAATCCCATTTACTGTCACATCAAACAGAATAAAATACTTAGGAATAAATCTACATAAGGAGGCAAAAAACCTGTACTCAGAAAACTATAAGATATGGATGAAAGAAATAAAAAAGGACAAAAACAGATGGCAAGATATACCATGTTCTTGGATTAGAAGAATTAATATTGTGAAAATGACTATAGAACCCAAAGCAATCTACAGATTCCATGCAATCCCTATCAAATTACCACTGGCATTTTTCAAAAAACTAGAACAAAAAAAATGTTAAAATTTGTATGGAGACACAAAAGACCCCAAATAGCCAAAGCAATCTTGAGAAAGAAAAATGGAGCTTGAGAAGTCAGGCTCCCTGACTTCAGACTATACTACAAAACTATAGTCAACAAAACAGTATGGTACTGACACAAAAGAAAGAAATATAGATTAATGGAACAGGATAGAAAGAAAACCCAGAAATAAACCCACACACCTATGGTCAATTAATCTATGACAAAAGAGGCAAGACGTTGCAATGGAGCAAAGACAGTGTCTTCAGTAAATAGTTCTGTGAAAACTGGATAGCTACATGTAAAAAAATTAAATTAAAGCATTCTTTAGCACCATACACAAAAATAAAATCAAAATGGATTAACAACCTAAATGTGAGACTGGACACTATAAAACTCTTAGAGGAAAACATAGGCAGAACACTCTCTGACATAAATTGCAGCAATATTTGTTTTGACCTCTCTCCCAGAATAATGGAAATAAACACAAAAATAAACAAATGAGACCTAATTAAACTCAAAAGTTTTGCACCACAAAGGAAACCATAAACAAAATGCAAAGACAACCCACAGAATGAGAGAAAATGTTTGTAAATGATGTGACCAACAAGGGGTTAATCTCCAAAATTTACAAACAACTCATGTGGCTTAATATTATCAAAACAAACAACCCAATCAAAAAACAGGAAGACCTAAATTGACATTTCTCCGAAGAAGACATACAGGTGGCCAAGAGGCACATAAAAAGATGCTCAACATTGCTAATTATTAGAGAAAAATCAAAACTACAATGAGGTATCACCTCACACCACTCAGAATGGCCAACACCAAAAAATCTACAAACAATAAATGCTGGAGAGGGTGTGGAGAAATAGGAGCCCTCCTACACTGTTGGTAGGAATGTAAATTGGTGCAGTCACTATGGAGAACAGTATGGAGGTTCCTTAAGAAATTAAAACTAGAGCTACCATATGGTCTTGCAATCCCACTCCTGTGCATATACCTGGAGAAAAACATGGTTCAAAAGTATGTACCCCAATGTTCATTGCAGTGCTGTTTTCAATAGCCAGTACATGGAAACAACCTAAATGTCCATCAACATAAGAATGGATAGAGAATGTGTGGTACATGTATATGATGGAATATTACCCAGCCATTAAAAAAAGAAATAATGCTGTTTGCAGCAACGTGGATGGACCTAGAGATTGTCATACTGAGTGAAGTAAGTCAGAGAAAGAGAAATATTGTATGATATCACTTATATGTGAAATTTTTAAAAAAATATGATACAAATGAACTTATTTACAAAACAAAAATAGACTCACAGACTTAGAGAACGAACTTATGGTTAGGTGAGGGGAGGGATAGTTAGGGAGTTTGAGATTAACAACTACACACCTCTATATTTAAAATAGATTACCAAAAAGGACCTAATGTATAGCACAGGAAACTCTGCTCAATATTCTGTAACAGCCTAATTGTGAAAGGAATTTGAAAAAGAATTGATACATATATATGTATAACTGAATCACTTTGTTGTACATCTGAAACTAACACAACATTGTTAATCAACTGTACTCCAATATAAAATAAAAAGTTAAAAAAAAAAGGAGATAATTCCTACAATGACACAACAATAACTTCTGTGGGTTTCCTGCCAAATGTGTGTAACCAGAATCTAATCATGACATGATGCCAGACAAAACCCACTGAGGATCTTCCCACAAAACAACTCATTGGTGCTCCCAAAAATGTCAAGGAAAATGTCGAGGTCAAGAAAGACAAGGAAAGTAAAGGAAGGCTTCCAGTTTAGGGGATTAGAGAGGCATGACATGGAGGTGGTGTTTGGTTGCTTTTTGTTTTCTTTTGTTATAAATGGCATTGCTGGCACAACTGGTGAAATCTTAATAAGGTCTGTAACTTTGATATTAGAACCGTATCAATGTTAGTTTTGTGAGTTTGACAATTTTACTGTGGTAACATAAGAGAACGTCCTTGTTTTTAGAAAACACGGAATAATTTAGGGGTAAAGGAGCATCATGTTTGTGTCTTACTCTCACAGTCAAAATATCTCTATGTATGTATATGGAGAGGAGAGGGGTGGAGGGGGAATCAGAAATCAAATGTGGTAAAATGTAAACATATAGAGACTCTGAGTATTTGGAAATTATTTGGACAACTTTTCTTTATGCCCATCATTATTTAAAAAAAAAAGTTAAAAAAAAAAAGACTTATTTCATGACCCTCACTCTATGTGTCCACAGACAAAGAAAAATCATTGCATAAAGTTATAGTTCATCTGTGAGCAATACAAAGGCAATGATTGCAGAGATTTTATGTTTTAGTCATTGAAGAAAGTCACTAAATATTATAAATAATTATATATTATGTTATAAAGTCACAAATAATATGGAGAAAAAAGACACTGGGAATAGGGTATAGGTGTGGGGTCACAATTATAAATAGAGTGGTCAAAGCAGGTTTCACTGAGAAGGTGGCATTTGAACAATAGTTTAAGAAAGTTAAAGTGATGCTGATTTTCGGAGTAGATCATTGCAGGCAAAGAATACAACAGTGCAATATCAGGATGGGTATCTAGAGGATCCAAGTTAGTAAGGCGGCCACTGAGACTGGAATGGAGGTAGAAAATTGTCAGATAGTTTCCTGTGGTAGGGATTGAAAATGGACAGTGAAAATATCAATGAAAATATTTTCTCGGCCATTAAAATATGAGAGGGTAAAGAGAGTTATGAGGAGAGAAAGATCATGATTTGACCTACATTTTAAAAGGATTAGACCGGTTACTGGGTGGGAATAGATGGTAAGAAAGTGATGGTGGTAGCAGGGAGAGCAATTAGGAAGCAATTGTATCAAGGCAAGAGATAATAGACTGTGGTGGTAATAATGGAGGTATTGTGTATGACTTTATCAATAACCAAATGTAATTTGAAGGAAGTCTCAACAGAATTTTTAATTGCTTTGCTGTGCTATAGGAGAGAAAAAGAGGAATCATGAATAATTCCAACTCTGTATGTGCCAAAACCCTGTTTATGTGTTTGACCATGTGTATACAAAATAGGCAAGGGCTATCCTAGTAATTTTTGAGAATCTGGTAAATTAAATTGTTATTTTCCCATTCCTAAATAATAAGTTCTCTTTTAGTATTTTCTATTAGTACATTGAAGTTATTAATATGAGAATTTCCAGTATTAGCTTGAGTGTATCAAAAAAAATTGCTGGAAAACAAATGACCAGAAACAGGATTATAGAAAATTTTACTTAAGTACTGAATATCATCTTTTCCTCTGACATTAAACCACTAATATTGTTAAGTCTGTTTAAAATTCCTAAAGTATCTAGCTACATTAAAGACATGTCATTTGAGAATTAAAAACAAAATTAATAAGAATTTTATTTTCATTAAATTTTATTGTGGTAAAAAACACATAAAATAAAATTTTAACCATTTTTAAATGTTAAATGCAGCTATATGCACGTTTTTGTGCAAGAGATCTCTGGAACTTTTTCTTCTTGCAAAGCTGAAACTCAATACTCATTGAACAACTTCCCTTTTCCCGCAGTGCCTAGACCCTGGCAACCACCAGCCTATTTTCCATTTTTAAGAGTTTAACGTCTTTAGATATCTCATATAACAAGTTTAATAATGTTAAGTGTAATTATGCAGTATTTGTCTTTCTTTTTTCTGGCTTATTTTACTTACATAGTGTCATCAAATTTTAGCTGTGTTGTGACGTCTGACTTCTTTAACTCAGAATAATATTCCATTCTATATATATACAACATTTCCTTTCTCCATTTCTTTGCCTGCGGATGTTTGGGTTGCTTCCATCTCTTGACTACTGTGAATAATGCTGTTTTAAAATGGTTACGTAAATATCTCTTTGAGATCCTGTTTACAATTTTTTTGTGTATATATCCTGAAGTGAGATTGCTGGATCATATGATAATTCTATTCTTAGTTTTTGAGGAATCTCCATACTGTTTTCCATAGAAGTTGCACCATTTCACATGCCCACCAAACAGTGTACAAGTGTCCCAATTTTTCCACATCCTCACCAACACTTGTTTTTTTTTTGTTTTTTTTTGCTAGTAGTCACCATAATGGGTGCAAGGTGATATCTGACTGTAGCTTTGTTATTCATTTCCCTAATGATTAATGATGCTGTGCATCTTTTTTATATTCTTGATGGTCATTTGTATATCTTTTTTTGGAGAACAATCTATTCAGTCATTTGACCATTTTAAAAATGGTTGGTTTTTGGTTGTTGTTGAGTTGTAAGGGTTCTTTGTATATTCTGGATATTAACTCATCAGATATACGGTTTGAAAATATTTTCTTCCATTCTGTAGGTTTTCTTTTCACTCTGTTGATTGTTTATTTTGCTGTCAAGAAGTTTTAAAGTTTACTGTAGTCCCACTTGTCTATTTTTGCTTTTATTGACTGCTTTTGGTGTTATATCCAAGAAGTCACTGGAAAATCCAATGTCATAAAGCTTTTTACCCTATGTTTGCTTTTAAAAGTTTTATTGGTTTAGATCTTATGTTTAGGTCTTAAATTCATATAGAATTAATTGTTGTATATGTGTAAGGTAAAGGCCCAATTTCATTCTTTTGAATGTGGATATCCAGTTTTCCCAGCACCCTTTATAAAAAAGACTATCCTTTCCCCCATTGCGCAGTCATGACACTCTTGTTAAAAATAATTTGACCATATCTGTGAAGGTTTATTTCTGGGCTTTCTATTCTGTTCCATTAGTCAATATGTCTACTTTTATATCATTATTATGTTGCTTTGATTACTGTAGCTTTATAATTTATTTTCAAATCATGGAGTTTGAGGCCTCTAGCTTTGCTTTTCTTTCTCAAATTGTTCTGGCTATTCAGGTCTCTTGAGATTCTATACGAATTGTATAATTTCTTCTTCTATTTCTGCAAAACAATGCTTTGAGATTTTGATAGTGATTGCATTGAACTGTAAATCACTTTGTATAATATGGACATTTTAATCATATTAAGTCTTCCAATCCATGAACACAGAAAGTCTTTTCATTAGATGTGTATTCTTTAATATTTTTAGTATTGTTTTGTATGTTTTAGTGTGCAAGTCTTTTGCTTCCTGCTTAAGTTAATTCCTAAGTATTTTATTCTTTTTGATGCTATTGTAAATAAGATTTTTTTTCTTAATTTCCTTCAGTCTGTACATTGTTAGTATATCAAAACATAATGGGTTTATGCGTGTTGATTTTGTATATACAAATATGGACAGAAATCATGTCATATTTTTTAATAAATTCATGTATATGTGTATGTGTATATAAATTAATACAGCCATTGTATTAATATGTATAGAGAAATCTTATATAAGATAAAACATGATTTCCTCTAGTCATTGTGGGATACTGTTATAAAGTGAGAAAAACATGCTCATCTCCGGGGCCACTTCAATGAAGATGGTTATGTTACTTTTTGTATCATTTATATTCTTTATTTTTCATGTTTTATGAATTATTTATACATTGAAAACATAATGAAAATTTTATGGATACAATGAAAAGATTTTCTAAACTGACCAAACAGAAATATATTATTCAGAATAGTGAATACAAAATATACATTTTCATTTTAAGAACTTTTTACAGCAGGCAGAAAATTATGCTAAAATTTTCCCAAATTCTACATTATTATTTGTGTTTTTTTATTGTCCAAAAGGCAATAGCAATGATTATTGATACTGAACATAAGAGTACTGAAACTATGACTGAGTCGTACAAGGTCTTTTCCATATTATTACATCTCTGGTTGATTGGCCAGAAATGAAGAAAAAGTTGGTGAATTATATTAAGCAAGTTTATTGGTTTTATCATTGTCTTGATATATTTATGTCACCATCTTAAAAATTATCAGATTAAAAACAATCATAAACTTGTCCAGAAATGTAATAAAAGTGGACTAGGAAAATACTGAGTGCATATTTATCAAATTCTATTAGTTAAAAATAACATTATTGTGCTATCTAATTATATTTGGTTAGCTATATCTCTATATATGTGTACCTCCATATATACATCTATATCTATACTAAGATCTATGCACATGTCTCAATCTGAACCAAGCAAGGGATAAAATCAGTAATCCAGGGCTTCCCTGGTGGCGCAGTGGTTGAGAGTCCGCCTGCCGATGCAGGGAACACGGGTTCATGCCCCGGTCCGGGAAGATCCCACATGCCGCGGAGCCTGCACGTCTGGAGCCTGTGCTCCGCAACGGAAGAGGCCACAACAGTGAGAGGCCTGCATACTGCCAAAAAAAAAAAAAAAATCAGTAATCCAGAATACTTGGAATAAAACATAAAGTACCCACAGGAAAGAAAAGACATATTGACATGTAGGGCAAAAATTAAAAGCTAATGGAGGATTATGGAATATAACACATATTTATTTTCTCATCCTATATTTTTAGTCATAATAACCCACTTTTAGTGGATGTTAATGAAGTATCAGCTGACCTCCATATTTTCCCTCAAACTCTGGAATTGTTAAGCCTGACACAAATTTTTGAATTGGTCACATACAAACTTTATTGTTTCTTATTTTTTCTTCTTTCTAAGTTTTTAGTTTCTAATTCGATTTTTAATCCTTAAAGGCAGAAAACATGTTATGTAGCGCTCTTTGCCTCTGGGTCCAAAGTAACACTCACATTGACTTATCAATTAGAGAAAAAGAAAAGAGAAATAAAAACCTGTTGCTTTGAAAACAAAACATAAAAATAGTGCTTATGTACTATGATGCTGATGACATTCATATTGCTACAGAATGATACCCCAGATGTTTATAACTTCATTGGTGGTTGTTGAGAGTATAAGGCATGTAGATAAGTGTATATGAAATATATAATATTTATGTATACATATATAGAGAGTTATATATGGTGAAATATAGTTATATAAGGATCTCACTTCTGAAGCTATTTCAATGTAGTTAAGAAAAAGGTCTTTTTTTTTTTTATGTTTCCTGAATGACTTGCTCTCTTCATCACAAGGCTTACAGTCATTCACTTCAGCCCCCAAGCAGGTGCAGATGTCACTACCAGTGAAAGCCTGTGCACATGACCATGGACTTCGTTCTTCACAGGCAGAGCAATAGCCAATGTCATGCTACCTTTTACATCAATGTCTATTGTGTTTATGGCTTTCTTGCTTTCCTATTTCTATGACTTCAACAATACAATTCTTTTTCATGAATAAATAAATTTTAAATAGATTTGAAAATAAAAAATTAAGACAAGAATTTGACAAGATGTGGCTGAACCAGGACTCCAACTCAGGCTCGTTTCATCAGTGTTTATGATCTTTCCTTTGTACAGTCTATTGCTTCTTATGAAGAGAATATATTTTCATCAAATTGTAAAATAGAGTAAATATTTTCTGTTATCCTCTGAAACCAATCAGAATTATAAGGTTAGAGGCTACATCTAAGGCTACATCTCTATCCAGTTTGATAACTTTTAAATTAATTTACTTTATGTGAATAAACAATTATTTCTTCTTTTCCAGACTCTAAAATTGCTTTCACAGTGAATTTTTAAAGGTTACTAGACTTATTAAAACACAAAAACTCATTTAAGTAAACAATTTATCATTGTACCTGTCCTGTAATTAGCACTCAATCAGTGGAAATTATTATTATGGTAGTTTTGGTTTTTATTATTATTTTCATCATTGCAGTTATAGTGGCTATTATTCTTATATTTAGATTTAATATTCAATGGTTTAAAAAACAAGCAAAAATATTCCAAACACAAAAATGGTTTACTTCTTTTCCTTTGGACACACTACCAACTACACATTAAGAAGTTTTCTCACATTTGCCTTACAGAAATAGATGGTGCCATATTTGACCCACTTGCATCTTAAATATTTTTTTCAACTATTTAATAATGAATAAGGTCAAAAACTAAATATTGAACATCTAGCTTTAAACATTTATTTTCCTGATAAATAAGATTGTTTTAAATTTAAAATTATTTGGCTATAATTCAGATTTCAAAACTATTTTAAAAAGGAAAAGACATTGAAGCCAACATGAATTGTTCATAATATGTTTTGATTTAGGAGGCAAAAACATAAAAGACTTTTTAATTTAAATTCTGACATTAAAGGTAGTGAGTGCTTTTATTTGTGATTTCATATGGTTTCACTGAAAAATAAAAATGAATACTACTCCATCATTTTAGCAGACACTTTAACGCTAGCCATTTAACTATCTTACTGAAATGGAATGCTGCCTGACCTTTACTCTTTCCACCAAAAAGAAATTGTTAAAACCCAACAAAAATGTAATTTTCTGGCTTTACAATAGATGAAGAGAGAGAAGAAAAGACTAAGAGTAGAATCTAAAACTATAGTAGAAGAAAGTAGTATGAAGTGGAGGGTGTTTTTAGATATATCTGAGAGAGAAAGAATGTTTTTGATTGATAACAGAGCTTGTAGTCCAAACTCAGAGTTTCAGATTTTATACAGCAAGTAATAGCGTTTAAAAGAAAACTAGAACTGTACACTGAAAATCCTCATTTTATCAAAGGTATCCATACAATAAGGGCAATTAGTCATTTCAGTGTCATCTTTTATTAATTAAATGATTTGGCATTTAGAAAACATTCTTCACTTTGGAGGTCAAATGTCAAGTTATAATAGCTTATTTTAGATCCTAATTTATTAAAACAAAGATAAGATGCTGCTGCTTCAAAATGTCACTAAATGTCAACATGAATCCTATATAATCACATATGAAATTTTTAAAGCTGAGACTTGGTAAACCATGACATATTCTAGATAATTTGAGTTATTATTAAGCCAACATAATCCTTATTTTTTTTCTCACTGTGATTAACCTAACTCACCATACCTTGGTCTCAGTTTAAACCAGGGCATTTAGGTTAAAGTATTTTTGTGCTGCTTTAAGATATTACATTTTTATTAGGTAAAAGTTATTTAACTACCAATCAGTTAATTCTTCTCTAAAAGTAGATCAGTCATTCTTATGAAATAAGAATAAGACATGGATTAGTGTGTTTATTTCCAAATAAGCAAATGATGAAATCTGATAGCTTTTAAATTGGACAAACAATTTCCTTGTATATAATCTGGGCTTATTTTTGAAATCCATACTATGGCTGCAACAGTCAAAAATGGACTCTTAAATTCTTAACATATATTCCAATTTATATATATGACCTTAGTATTTTAAGCATGTTTAACTGTACTTTTTCACATTCTTAGAAGAAGGTGTGCAATTCTTTTAAACAACTGAAGATTTGGAGAGTAGAGAGTTGGAAAAAGAATAACAATGAAGCTTTGATTCATGATTCAAATTTCTTCTGAATATCTTGAAGTATAATTCTCTAAATTATCTCAGTTTACATCATAGTAGTCCAACTAAAAAAACTGGCACACATCAGCAACTTCTCAAAGATGGGAAGTTTGAAATAGAGTTCAGTTGTGATTTCTTTGGTCTTAAAAAATAAATTAGTCTTCTAGTAATAGTAAATTTGCTTTTACTGGATTAATGCTCTTACTAGTAGCAACAGTAAACTCAGGAAAAAATATAGAAAACAATTTTGGAAGGCACTTAAAAAATGGGCCAAAAGCAAGCAGAAACCTTAGTAAATATAACTCATCCAAGAGGGGAACCCATTGGATGGCTGCTTTCATGAGAGCCCTGTTAAGCCCACAATGTGGAACAATGAACAAGTTTTAAGCAGAGAGCCAGAATTTTATTGGTCTGAGAAGTCAGAGGATAGAGTTTGGACTCACTAGAGTCTCTGGAAATTAATACAAAACTGCCAGAAGTAGGAAGCCACAAAAAAAGAAGGACCAAAAATCTGTATAAAACTCCCCTTAATCCTTCATCTGTCACTAAACTGGAAATGTAAGGGTCCAAGGGATTGTAAGAGCAGTTATTTAAGTAGCTGTCTACCTAAGGAAGTGACATTTGGAACTTAGTGTTCCACCAATTTAAAAGGGCTTGATAACTTTCAGGATTTTTATAGAAACATTGAATTTCACAACAGAGAAGTAAGAAACTGCATGCTGAGACAAGTATAAGCAAGAATAAAACTAAGCCTACAAAGGACAAAGCTGAACTGCCAGTAAACTACCTGCTAGAACAAACAGAACACTTTCCAGAGGAGGACAACAAAACCCAGGCTCTCTATTTCATATCTATTTACAAATGCCAGTGAAAAAATACAAGTTTATTGGACATGCACAAAACAGGAAAACGTGACCCATGCAAAAAAGTGTCAATAGAAATAGAACAAAAGGCAGCCTGAATGTTGAAATTGGCAGAAAATAATTTTAAAATAATTTGAATAAATATTTTAAAGACTCTATAGAAGGGTATTAAATGGGAAATTCATAAATTGAAAAAATAAAATCACATGAAAATCCTAAAAACTGAAAAACTCCATATAAAAAAAATTGGTTTGGGTATAGAGTAGATTGGACATAGCAGAAGAGAGGATTAATAAATTTGAGCAGGTCAACAGAAATCATCCAAACTAAAGTACAGAGGGAGAGACAAAAAGAACCTGTTAATGCATAACCTAGGGAATCCCAGAAACATTATGTTGGGCAAAATAAGCAAGACAGAAAAGAAGAAGAATGTTTCAGTATTCCAGTTATTTGATGTTCTGGAACTAATCACTGATGACAGAAATGAGAACAGTGATTACCTTTGAGGGCAGAATTGACTAAAAAGTGGCATGAGAAAACTTTCTAGAGTGATAGAAATATTGTATATCTTTATTAGAATCATGGTTACATGAGTGTAGTCATTTTTCAAACTCATAACTATACACTTAAATTTTGTATCTTTTATTGTAAGAAAATCATTTCACAATTTAAAAATGAATTATTGAAGAGATAATACTAGATTCCAAGACTCTTTGATTCTTAATATATTTCTATTAAATGAACTGCTTTCTGGAAAATAATTGTGCCCAGAAGTAGTGTGCAGTGATATTGAGCCGCTAATCTGGAAGACAGAAGAAATCATTTAAGTTTCAATCTGTACCACTAATATATATTAAATGAAACACCTACCACTTCTCAACCTCAGTCTACTAATCTGTAAAGCATTTATGTATTTTTTATTGTAAACTCTGTGTATATTCTAATTATTTTATAAATATCTGAATACAGCATTTGTAATAGACTATCAATAATTTATATCATTTGATTCACACATAAGAAAAATTGAAAGATGAAATGTTGGTCCCCAAAATTAACTCAATGTACTTCATGCCACTGATGGAAGATTTAAAAAGTCAGTATCACTTAACACATACTAGTCTATCTAGGAGAGATAAAAGGGCATTCAGAAAATCTTTCAACCACCAAAGACTTTTATTATTCTGAAATATTTTGGTCTAAGGTACAGGTAGATTTCTTGTGCCTACAGAAAATAAATTAAATATGTAAGGAAGTTAGAACTGAATAACATCCTATGTAGAAAATAATTATTCTACTAATGTAGATGAAGTATTCCAGAGTGACTTTACTGGAAATCATAATGATGACAGAATCAAATTCATAAAGGTGTGCAGTTGATCCTTATTATTCCTGGATTCTTTATTTTCAAATTTTCCTGCTTGTTAAAATGTATTTGTTACCCCAAAATCAATACTCACAAACTTTTGCAGTCATTCAGGGACATGCACAGAGGATGAAAATTTTGAATCTCCCTATTGGCATGTTCCCAGCTCAAGTCCAGTAAGGTACCGTTAAGCCTTCAGCTCTCATACAGAGATGATCAGAGGATGGAAATGACAAGTAGGGGGAAGCACAGTGATGTGTGAGAAGCTCTGGCTCTGGGACTAGTTGGATGCAGTTTGAATTCTAACTCTGGCACCTGTTACTGGAGTGGCCTCAGGCAAGTCACTTCTCTTTTGTAAAGAAAATAGAATCTACCAGGATGAGTTGGTTTTAGGATTTGAGATTATAATCTATAGGAATATATATATATATATATATATATATATATATATATATATATTCCCCCAGGAGCAATGGTTTAGTATTTGCTAATTCAGTATTAGGAGTGACTTAACAGAATATAACTGCTGTGAATAACAAGAATCCACTGATTTTTAATGACTCAGTCCATTACTGTCACTCTAGTTTTTGAAATGTAGATTCTCCTAATGCTCAATATGTATAATTCTACATAAGCCTGTCTACTTTAGATTCCAAATTTACTGAAAATAAAATGTTCATGTTATTTCACTTATTTTGCATAAAATAAAGTACAGCATGACACAGTATATATTTAATAAATGTAATTTGCAGGTTATAAAAGATATAAAGAAGAGTGTGAATTAACAAAAAAGCACCAAAGAAGTAAAAATATAATAATATGGGAAAAATAGACTTCACTTGGGATGATGCATCAGGTGTACAAACTGACCTTCAAATGTTGGTGTAATTGTTACCAAAGCTACCAAGTATTTAAGTGCACGCTTTTCCACTTCCTATAATGCAGGGTTATTTTCAGCTAAAAAACTATTGTCTATAATCACACCACAAAAAATAAAATCACTCATTCTATTTAGCTCCCCCTAGGGGACTTTTAATATTGCTTTTTCAGGTAGCAGTGTTCATCCTCTACCAAAAATATTGATAACCATACTCATGTTCCAACCAAACTCATGAAAAGGTTTTCATGGATACAAAATATTATTTTTTTCCATCATCCCAAACCTACTGCTAGAAAATTAGAAGTTTACAGCCAGAAGAAAACTTAGAAAGCAATTAAAGATTTCAACTGCATCTCTTTTCTTATATTTTCTCCGTGGATAAGTAAAGTAAGACAATTTAGAAAGTCTTAGAACTCTGCTTCCTCTTGCATCTGAACATTTGATTTGGGTCAGGGTCTTGAAATTTTCTCTCAATACTCCTATTGTTTAGTTATTATTGTTCAATTTCTAGATATTTACAACTCAAAATTACATCATAGAGAAAGTTTTTGAGAAAATGATAAATTTAAAATGCCTTTCTTCAGTGATTCAAAATAGTGATAATAAACTGTGTAAAATCTTTAATTCTGTTAATGTATTTCCTTCACTTATCAGTTTATGTAACTACTATAATTTTCAACTAGTTATTGATCTGTTCACTTCCATTTAGCTCTTCTTTTACTTAAGCCTGTATTCACTTATCATCTGACCCATGTCTTTTCGTATTTGGAAACATTCAAAATCTTTATAATATGGTTATCTCTGTGCTTATATAGGTTTAGATAGACAAGCAATGAAAGCCATTACCTAGACTTGTGATGTGTTAATATGTGATTTTTTGTGTCAGTTTATCTGGTAATAACCATTGAAAGTTTTATACTTGCCAAATCTCTGTTAGCTGCTGCTGATATGGAGACAAGAAAAAAAAAAAAAGAAGAAGAACTTGTTCTCTGAGTTTAAAATTTAGTGGAGACCTTCATTAATCAAGGATTTATATCAATATATGGTGAGGCATATTCTTATGAGAAGTTGGAGTTATTCTCCTGAGGAAGTGAAGATTGATGTGAGATCTGAAGAAAGAGTAGGAATTAACTAGATGAAAAAGGATTTTTAAAACTTCCTCATAGAAGTAACAACCTGCATAAATGCCCCGGGGTTGAGGAGATAATTTGAGATTAGTTTAAGCTAGAGAGTTGAGCATTAATCAGATTATTCAGAGAATTGTTCTCCATGTTAAGAATTCACTATGTTTCTCTTAAGTAAAATGGAATGTTAATAAAGGATTTTTTTAGCAGTTTCTTGACATCTGATTTATTGAAACGCCTTTGAAATATTTTTATATCTGAGATAATAAGGCATAGCATACTTTAAAAAGTAGTTTATCCATAATGTAAGTAAACATTTTCATTTTATTTTTAAAATACACCATGCCAAACGTTTTATTTACCTTTTACCCTCTCTTTGCATAAGGGTAGAGGTTATTAGGAGGAATAGGGCATTGCTAGAACTTTCCAGGCCCTTTTATGAAGGAATACAATAGTATATTAAAATTTCTGGTGGTTTACTGCCAGGAGAGTTTGCTTGTCCTGATGTGTGGAAAGGAACAAATTATTGGATCTGAGTAGCTAACAGTTCCATAGTTCTTTATGAAACTGAAAATCATACTCCTTAAATTAAAAAAGGATCTTGTTGGATGCCTACGTGCATGCAAAAAAGAGTAGTTTATCTTAAAATAAAAAATGTTTTTATCTGCAAAATAGGTAGTAGATTAAAGGGAGATATCTGTATTCTATTTTACTTAAATTTTTATTTCAGTCATTATATTTGACTAAACAAATTCTCCTTCACAGTTGAGCTTGACTTCCAGGAGTGAGAATGTCGCCAATGAAATAATAATGTCAACACAAGTACTCTAGGTAAGAGTAGGATATATACTAAATTGGGGTTGAGGTGGGAGTTGTAGTGTAACAGAGAAGAACAAACCTAATTCCATACTGAATCTATTCCTTTAGCTCTAACCTTTGTGCTCTGTTACCTGTGCTTAATCTTGCTGGCTCTGCAGTTTTGTAAAAGAATGTCGCCTGCAATATACATAATAGTCCTTTCTCAAGACTTTGCGTTCCAGACTTGGCATTTAAAGGTATAACACTTTTTATTGATATAGAGATTAAAACATTACAGAACAGAGAATAACTTTTGTCTTGTTGGAGGTTTACAGGGACATCATGACCAGACCTACGTGGACAGCTGCAAGACCAAATAATTATCACAACCTCTCTGGGGTCTGTCTGGTACCAAGAAGTTTGCAACAACCAGCCACACCCCCAAACCCCCTTTTAGTATAAAAGAGGCCTGAATTCTAACTCAGGTGGGACAGTTCTTTGGGTCTCACCATATTCTCAGTCTGCTGACTTTCTGAATAAAGTTGTTAGTCCTTGCCCTAACATCTTGTCTCGTCATTTACTGACCTGTGGCACATCAAGCAGTGTGAACTTAGATTCAAAACCAGTAACATGCAACTGGAGGAAGTGGTATTTGGCTAAATGAAATAATTGAAAGAAATATAAAATTATCTAAAACAGGCTTAACCGTATAGATGATGGGAAAAAATCAGCAAGAAAATGTTCAAAAGATAAAAAGAATGCACATGCTTCTCGGTAGATCTATGGTAGTAAAAAACTGCAATTTGAAGATATACATACATACATATATATAAATATATACATATACCTATATATGTAAAATTAATTGGGTAATTGAGTCAAGAAATTTAGAAGAAAAAAGACAAATGTTGCAATCAGGGAGAAAGGCTGCGTTTGAACTTTATAAACTGACTGAATTAATCATTTACTTATTCATTTCTTTGTCATTATATTGCTTATAATGTCTTGGGTTGTATCTTGAAAAGCAAATTTAACCTAAAATTATACTTCATAGATCTGAAAATTAAAACCACAGTATATCTTTGAACAATACACGTCATGTAATTATTACATGAAAAAATAAGAAACTAAGTCATACTTATGAGACATGCAGAGTCTCCCCTATTATCAATATCCCCCACCAGAGTGGTACATTTGTTACTACAGATGAACCTACATGGACAGATCATTGTCACCCAAAGTCTAGTTTACGTTAGGATTCATTCCTAGTGTTACGCATTCTATGGGTTTGAACAAATGTATAATGACATATATCTATTGTTATATAGTCACGTACAGAATTTTCACTACCCTACAAATCCTCTGTGCTCTGCCTATTCATCCCTCTA
The DNA here is from genome assembly GCF_964270905.1 of Leucopleurus acutus. Classification (NCBI taxonomy): domain Eukaryota; kingdom Metazoa; phylum Chordata; class Mammalia; order Artiodactyla; family Delphinidae; genus Leucopleurus; species Leucopleurus acutus. The sequence continues at coordinate 39,947,132 of NC_139160.1, read as the reverse complement.
CAACCCACCCAACCCCAACCCCTTGCAGCCATTGATCTTTTTACTATCTCCATAGTTTTTCCTTTTATACAATGTCATATAGTGGGAATCATATGGTGGGTAGCTTTTTCAGACTGACTTCTTTACTTAGTAATATACAATTAAGTTTCTTCCATGTCTTGTCATAGCTTGATAACTCATTTTTTCTTAGCACTGAATAATATTTCATTGTGTGGATGTTTCACAATTTATTTATCCCTTTACCTACTGAAGGATATCTTGGTTGCTTCCAAATTTTGACAATAGTGAATAAAGCTGTTATAAATGTCTGTATATGGGTTTTTGTTTAGACATATGTTTTCAACTTCTATGGGCAAATACCAAGCAGCATGATTGCTGGTTTGCATGGTAAGAGTATGTTTAGCAGAGTACAAAAATGCCAAATTGTCTTTCAAAGTGGCTATATCATTTTGCATTCCCACCACTAATAAATGAGAGTTCCTTTTGTTCCATATGCTTTTAGGATTTTTTAAAGCTTTTGTATAGAGCCACAAAAGAGCCTGAATAACCAAAGTAATCTTGAGAAAAAAGTTGGAAGTATCATGCACCCTGACTCCAGACTATACTACTAAGCTTCAGTAATCAAAACAATATGGTAGGGCTTCCCTGGTGGCACAGTGGTTGAGAGTCCACCTGCCGATGCAGGGTACATGGGTTCGTGCCCCAGTCTGGGAAGACCCCACACGCCATGGAGCGGCTGGGCCCATGAGCCATGGCCGCTGAGCCTGTGCATCTGGAGCCTGTGCTCCACAACGGGAGAGGCCACAACAGTGAGAGGCCCGCATACTGCAAAACAAACAAACAAAAAACAATATAGTACTGGCACAAAAACAGGCACATCGATCAATGGAACAGAACAGAGAGCCCAGAAATGAACACATGCACATATGGTCAATTTCTCTACAAAAAGGAGGCAAAAATATACAATGGGGAAAGGACAGTCTCTTTAATAGGTAGCCAAAGTATGTAAGCAAAATAAGTGTCCACCAACATATGAATGGATAAAGAAGATGTGAGATATATATATATATACATATATATATATATGATATATATGTGGAATACTGCTCAGCCATAAAAAGGAATAAAATTCTGTCATTTGCAACAGCCTGATGAATATAATGAACAGAAACAGACTCATAGATACAGAGAACAAACTAGTGGTTACCAGTGAGGAGAGGGAGGGGCAAAATAGGGGAAGGGGATTAAGAAGTACAAACTATTAGGTATAAAATAAATAAGATACAAGAATGTAATGTACAGCACAGGGAATACAGTCAATATTTTATAATAACTTTAAGAGGAGTATAATCTATAAAATTTTGAATCACTATGTTCTACACCTGAAACCAATATAACATTGTAAGTCAACTATATTACAATACAAAAAATAAAATAACAGAGCTTTCAATCACTATTAACTCCCTTGATCCTTTTCATTTAAAACAAAAACCAAATAAAAAACAAACTCGAATGAGATGTAATTTATCTACAATGAAATACATATTTTTAAGTGCAAAGCTTGGTGAGTTTTGATGAATATATACACCTATGTAATCAACACCACCGACAAGATAGAGAATATTTTCATCAACTCAAAATAATTCTTCATACTCTTTTACAGTGCAGACCCAGGCAATATCTGTCCTTCTTTCTATTACTATAAACTAGACTTCATATATTGAGAATTTCATAAAATTGAATAATACACTATGTACTCTTTTAGATCAGACTCTTTGCATTCAGCATGTTTCTGAGCTTCAGATATTTTGTGTGTGTATCAATAATTTATAACATTTTATTGCTGAGTATTATGTGAATACACCACAATTTTTCTATCCATCTACCTACTGATAGACCTTTGGGTTGTTTCCAGTTCAAGGCTATCATGAATAAACCTGCTATAAATATTTGTATACAAATATTCTTATAGATATTTTCATTTTTTAGTGTGGGTTGGTCATACAACAAAGTGAGAATGGCTGAACCCTTTTCCTTATGTTAGCTTACTTTTGTAAAACTCTAACCTTTTATGCTTTTAAATAAAATTGGATCACATCACTCAAACTATAATTCACATAGCAGCTATTTTTCAATTAAAATTAAATCCAACCACTTCATTTACTTTTTACAGACTTGCATGTTTGCCTCCAACTACATGTGCAATTTTAGCCTCTTGACTCTTCCCTCTGTATACTTGATTTAATATCATTGCCCCTCTTTATGTTTCTTCAATATAAGTTATTTCTCATTTATGTCTTTGTGCCAAATGGTCCACTTGCAGGAATGCTCTGCTATCTTATTGTTGCATGACTGCATGACTGGTATATATATATATATATATATATATATATATATATATATATATATATATTTGTTTTTTCTTTCAAATCTCACCTTAAGTACCATTTCAGCAAAGGGAATTTCCTCTCTTAGCATTTAATTTCTTTCATTGTGCTTTTTATGTTCTAATATATTTGTTGTTTGTTTGATTGTATATTAGTGTATAATATGTTTTACATACTAGAATTAAAGCTCCATGAAATAAAAGATTATATGAATTGTTTATTGTATTGTCTTTAGTGCTCATAACACCCCTTGTTCTATAGTTGCTCTTCAATAAATTTTTAAGAGAGCAGCTGAAGAACATAACATAAACTGATTCAACTTATGATGGTAATGCTCAAAAGGACCCACAATATGGCTTTATATTCTTAATGTTTTCCTTAATAAGTTTTCTTTCTGAAGCTGTTTCTGGCATAGGCAACTAACTCACTGTATGAATTCTTGCCATCTTCCTTTTAGTACTGAAGGTCTCCTTCTAAAATTTTAAGTAAGGACATATCTTCTTAGCCTTAGATTATGTTTCTAAGGTATTCTGTGCTAGAGGTAGCCACATGTCAAATCTTAAACAGTGAAATGTGATCAACTCTCCAAACAATGAAATGTAATTAAGTAGACTTTAGACTTTCATTTTACCTCTTCTGGAAGGCTGGAAAGTAATAACGACTGAAATAATAGTGGAAGCTGTGTGTTGACGGTGGTGGAGCTGCACTCCTAGACCATGATTTGAGTGACTACAGGCATGAGTGTCTGTCTACCCACCTGCCGAGAAAATTAGAGGTTAAAAAAATCTTATGCAAGTCACTGTGTTTTCTTTGGCACAGCAGCTTAGCCATTACCTTCAGTAATATCTTCCAAGAGGACTATTTAATACCTTCTTCTCTCAAACTTCTAGGCCCTTGCCACTTTCACCTAATGAGCTATTTTTGTTAAAATGAACCCTCCTCATCTTCCTCAGCTCAATTCTGTCCATTTGCTTCCATTTCTTCCTTCCTGTCTGTAGCAAATGAAGAAGAATTCTGGCTGCAATTAAAGGAATTAAAGCATTTCTGATATTCTAGATGCTATCTTCTCATGATTTCTTGAGGGCATCACTTCTGTAACTATCTTGCTTTATTGCATCAGTTCCTTCTATCTACTGCATCATCCCAATTAGCATTTACATGTGCCTAATATTTACCTTCTTGAAAAAAAAGAACTCCATTTTGGTTGCAGCCCCATTTCTCTGCTCCTCTTTACAGCTAAAGTTTCATTAGAGAATAATGTATATGCTCTGTCTATATTTCTTTACTCCCTATTCTTTCCTTAACTCACATCAATTAGACTTCTTTCCAACCCATTCTAGGTACTATAGTTGAGCTAATAAACAGCATCCTTGAGATAAATCCAGTGACCTATTCTCTGTTCTCACCTTTCTTAACCCCAAAGATGAGAACTATTTTTTGAAATGGTGAATACACACAAACACACAAACAGAGACACATAAATATAAATACACACACACACACAACACACAAACACACACAGCATATTTTTTTGTGATAACACACTTCCCTAATTCTCCAAACACACCAATTCTATCTTAATCTTCTTGCTTCAATTTTTATGTAGTATGTATGAATTTTGAGAGTGAAGTGAGGCTGACATTTTATTTAGACCCTATTTTTCTTTAGTATCCTTTTTATCTAAGGTCTAAATAAATTTAACCAAGGAGGTTAAAGGTGTGTACATTGAAAACTATAAGACATTGATAAAATAAACTGAATATGACAAAATAAATTGAAGATGTCCTGTGTTCATTAATCAGAAGAATTGATATTGTTAAAATGTGTATTCCACACAAAACAATGTACAGATTCAGTGCAATTCCTTAAAAAAAAATTCAATGACAGTTTTCACAGAAATAGAATAAACAATCCTAAAGTTTGTATGGACCCACAAAAGTCTCCCACAATAACTAAAATAATCTTGAGAAAAAAGTGCAACTGGACACACCACACTTCTTGATTTCAAACTATAGTACAAAGCTACACTAATCAAAACAGTATGGTACTGGTATAAAATCAAGCACATAGATCAATGGAATAGAATAAAGAGCCCAGAAATAAATCCATGCGTATTTGACAAAGGAGCCAAGAATACTCAACTGGGGGAAAGGATAGTCTTTTCAATAAAGAGTGTGGGGAGGGCTTCCCTGGTGGCGCAATGGTTGAGAGTCCGCCTGCCGATGCAGGGGACATGGGTTCATGCCCCGGTCCGGGAAGATCCCACATGCCGCAGAGCAGCTGGGCTCGTGAGCCATGGCCACTAGGCCTGCACGTCCAGAGCCTGTGCTCCACAATGGGAGAGGTCACATCAGTGAGAGGCCCACATACCGCAAAAAAAAAAAAAAAAAAAAGAGTGTGGGGAAAACTGGATATCCATATGAAAGAAATGACATTGAACTTTTTATCACACCAATCATGAAAATTAACTTGAAATGTGTTAAAAACTTAAGCATAAGACCTGAAACTATAAAGCTCCTAGAAGAAAACATGGAGAAAAATCTCCTTGAACTTGGTCTCAACAATGATATTTTTTGTATATGACACTAAAGCACAAGCAGCAAAAGCAAAATAAACAACTGACACTACATCAAACTAAAAGGGTTATGCACAGCAAAAGAAATAATCAAAAAGAAAATGAAAAGGCCACCTATATACTGGAAGAAAATATTTGCAAGCTATATATCACATAATGGATTAATATCTAAAATGTGTAAGAATTCACACAACTCAATAACAAAAAGGCTAATAATCTGATTAAGAAATAGGCAAAGAACCTGAATATACATTTTTCCAAAGAAGATATTCAAATGACCAACAGGTACATGGAAAGGTGCTTAACATCATTAATCATCTGGGAAATGCAAATCAAAACATACCTGTTTGAATGGCTAATATCAACGTGAAAATGTGAGAAATGGACACATGCACCTTTGGTGGGAATGTAAATCAGTCCAGCCATTATGAAAAACAGTGTGGAGGTTCCTCAAAAAATTAAAAATAGAACTATCATGTGATCTAGCAACCTCACTTCTGTGTATATATCCAAAGGAGATGAAATCAGGGTCTCAAAGAGTATCTTCAGTCTTACATTCATTGCAGCATTATTCATAATAGCCAAGATATGGAAACAACTTAAGTGTCCATCTATGAGTGAACTGGTAAAAACAACGTTACACACACACACACACACATATATTAGCATATATATTATTCAGGCATAAAAAGAAGACAATCCTGCCATTTGTGACAAAATGAATAGACTTTGAGAATTATCATATAAGTGAACTAAGTCAGACAGAGAGAGGAAGACAAATACAGTATAATGTCACTGTGTATGAACACTAAAAAAAGCCAAATTCTAGAAACAGAGAGTAGAATAGTGGTTTCCAGGGGCTGGGATGGGGAAATGGGGAGATGTTGATCAAAGAGTACAAACTTCTAGTTTTAAGATGAAAAAGTTGTGGGGATCTAATAAACAGCATGGTGAATATAGTTAACTGTGTTGTATATACACTTGAAAGCTGCTAAGAGAGTAGATATTAAATGTTCTCCCTACAACAAAAATAGTAGTTATGTGAGGCAATAACCTTATGGTTAACTAACATTATTGTGGTAATTATTTTGCAATATAAACATGTAAGTCATCACTTGTAAACTTTAAACTTACACAGTGTTATGTATCATTTATATCTCAGTAAAGCTGGAGAAAAAATTACATTATTTAGAAGACTCAGCTTGTGGAAGCTAAATCCCAGATGCATTTACAGGGAAAACTTAGTTACAGTTTAGTTACAGTGTGGTATTTTTCATTTATTTGATTGTTGATTTTCCCACATTTTTAGTCAACAAATTTTTTTTTAGAGACTGTTTATATTTGCTCTGCCATGTAGAATATCTCATTTTACAAAGTGAATTTTAAATAAAATTTATACATTTAAAAATCATTGAGACTCATTATTTTAAAAATGGCTTTACTGGGAATAGTTTTCAAAAAAAATCTAAAAGAGGAAGTTATGATCACACAGTAAAACCTTTAGTACATATACAGAAAAACCTATGTATCAAGGAGTGAGCAGGGACTAGTGAGCTGCAGTGAGGACAGTTCTTTAAAGAAAAGGAAGTCAAGGAGCTAAGAGGCTAGAAATTCTGAAGTTGTCAAAGTGCATTTTGAAGACACCCCCAAAAATTGAGTGCATAGATTATGGATAAGGGCTGTGAACCAGTTGTTAGATTCTTAAAGAACATGGGTCTTAACCCAAGGTCAATTAATGTCAATAAGTAAATAAGACAATGAGGTGTTTAGGATAGAACAGTCACAGTTGTTTAGACTTCAATGGAACAATGGAACAGGATGTTTTAAAGGAAGTCACTCCTGGGCATATATCCAGAGAAAACCATAATTCAAAAAAATACAGGTACCCCAATATTCATTGCAACACTATTTACAATAGCCAGGATGTGGAAGCAACCTAAATGTCCATCAACAGAGGGATGGATAAAGAAGATGTGGTACATATATACAATGGAATATTACTCGGCCATAAAAAAGAAGGAAAATGCCATTTACAGTGACATGGATGGACCTAGGGATTGTCATACTGCATAAAGTAAGTTCAGGCAGAGAAAGACAAATATCATATGATATTGCTTACATGTGGAATCTAAAATGTGGTACAAATGAACTTCTTTACAAAACAGAAATAGAGTCACAGATATAGAAAACAAACTTATGGTTACCAAGGGGGAAAGGATGGGGAGGGATAAATTGGGAGATTGGGACTGACATATACACACTACTATATATAAAATAGTTAACTAATAAGAGCCTACTGTATAGCACAGGGAACTTTGCTCAATACTCTCTAATGACCTATATGGGAAAAGATTCTAAAAAAGAGTATTCACTTTGCTGTACTGCAGAAACTAGCACAAAGTTGTAAATCAGCTATACTCCAATATAAAGTAATTAAAAACAATTTAAAATATGTAAAGGAAGTTTGAAGTAAGTACAAAAGTTACGTGGGAGGGACCTCAAAGGAGGTTAGCATCAAGAGTAAGCTAGATTTCAGTTAAGACAGAAAGGCAAGGGAACGTTGTTGAGAAGAGCTTGGGGATACAGGAAACTTGATTAACTATGTGATAATAGTTCCTGAGGACAAAATGAATGGATTTGAGTTTAGGAAGGAAAGAGAAGGTTGGGTCAGGACTAAGGAAGCACATATCAATGTGCAGGTGATAGTGAGGTCAAGTATGCGTGTGTAGTGGAAGGGCTGGGGTTCACATTTCATCATTGACTGATAAAAACAGGTTTGAGAGGGGCAAAAGATTTAGTCTCAACAGTGGTTCTTCGCTGTGGTACCAAATAGTGCCTGAGTATTGTCTGAATTGGCTGGGCAATGTCATATCCTGAAACCACTAAGTAAACTGATAGTGGGCCCAGAAACTGCAGATGCTGCTTGCAACATGGGCTGGATGATATCTAAGAAACTTCTCACTCACGGGATATACTTAAGTTGGTGATGTATATTTCCTAGTAGTGACCTTAAATTTGCATGTGTGAATTATGAATGGATAGGTGCCTCTGTGTGTGATCCCAGTGTAAGGATGTCTGTAGACTGTATTTATGAATTTGTCTGGAGCTGCTCAGATAATTAAAGCAAGGTACTTAAGAAGCCAAGTATACAGGTTCATTTCCTGTGAGAGCTTTTTACATCTTCAGGGTACACAACGCATAATAGAGCCTTAATAAATGTTTGTTATTTAAATGAATAGTGAATAAACACCTCACAGGGTGAAAGGGAACGTTCCTTTAAAGTTATTGCCACTGTCTAGGCCTTTATGCACAGCCAGCATGTTCAGAACTTCATGCTTGAGTCAGTAAGAGAAATGTTGCAAGAGAGTGGGACAGATGAGCAAAATTATCACTGATCTCAGACAAGCAACCAAAGGACACATTCTTCTAAGAGTGTGAGTAATAACACATAGTGTAGTGAAAAAAAGAAATTCTTCTGTTCTAAAATTCTCAATCCAAGGGTGGCATGGACATATATATACACTACCACACGTAAAATAGATAACAGCCGCATAGCACAGGGAGATCAGCTCGGTGCTCTGTGACCACGTAGAGGGGTGGGATAGGGAGGGTGGGAGGGAGGGAGATGCAAGAGGGAAGAGATATGGGGACGTATGTATATGTATAACTGATTCCCTTTGTTATAAAGCAGAAACTAACACAGCATTGTAAAGCAATTATACTCCAATTAAGATGTTAAAAAAAATAGAAAACAATAAAAAAATAAAATTCTCAATCCTTTTGTCAAATATATAAATGTTCTATAAGAATATAAAATAAAGATAATATAATTTAAGAATAAAAGTAACCAAAAACTTTATTATTTTCAAATATTTGATGAAAGCATATGAATTAAATCTGAATAATTATATTTGATTAGCTTAATAAATTAAGATAGCTATTTTGCTAGCATTTTCTTATTTCTTACTATCATATACCTTGTGACAATTTTTAATACATTTATATATTTTCTCATAGGGTGCGAATTTTATGTAAGCTACACAATAAAATTAAAGCATTTTGCTTAGGAAGTTGTATATTTTTATGTAAACTCTAAAATACTTTTGCCTTGTTGGTTTCCATGAATAGACTCTAAATATCTCCAAGGGCTGAAAAGTATGTGAATGTAATTTAACATATGCTTTTCATAGAAATGCAAAATTAAAGAAATAATGCAGAAGGAAAAGAAAAAAAAACTATTCTTAATCACCTCAAAGAGAAAATAGTTTTAACCTTTAGGTTGTTTCCTTTCTTACTTTTCTTTATGCGTAATATTTTTATCAAGGGATATAATATATATACACTTTTGTATCCCAAACTCCTTTACATTAAACATAAACAGACTTCTATTAACAACTTTTGAATGGTTACATATTTTCCATATATTATTTTAAACAAAATGTATTTATTGAATGCTTAGACACTAATCTAAATACAGAGATTATAGAGGTAAATAAAATATGCTGTTGGGGAGAGGGAAACTTCTCCCTTACCTTTCTTGAGTTCTTTTGACTGGTGTAATAATTAGATTGACATAGGATAGACTAATAGGAGAAAAAAAGAAAAAAAGAACAAAACAGATTTAATTCATACTCCCGAAGTTCTCATAGAAATGGAGACCAAAGAGTGGCCAAAGTAGGCAGATTTTAAACTTTTTAGACAAAGAAACAATAAATTTGTGAGTAATTGACAGCACAGAGAAATTTAGGCTTTGGGTGCTTAATTAGTGAAGAATCTAAAGAGAGTTTGAACTTGGATAGTAAATTAGTAAATAAGTAACAAGGTTTGTACAGGCTTCTGGGCCCTGAATTCCCTATCTCTGGAGATAAGGGTGTCCTTCTACATCCAGATGCAGGAAGGGCACCTTTCACATGAGAGATTATTTCTTGTTCTCAGGCAGACAAAATGTCCCTCTTGAATGGGCTGTTTCTTAAGTAACTTTAATTCAAAATAATCAATATGCCACTTCAGCATATTTTGGGGTGGCCTGCCCTGAGCCCCAACAAGACCAAATCTCCATCATTAAATAGTCCTCTCATATTGGAAAATATTTTGAATGATAGTTAATACAAAGGAACACAAATTTACCAAAGCACTATGTTTGCATTTGACGGCCTGGAGGAGAAAAAAATATATATTTGTCATATCACAGCTTTTCACATATGTCTAATGTAATTGTTAGTTTACTTTAACTTCGTTTTATTTGGAAGACAAAGTTTTACTTTTAAATCTAAAATCTACTTTTCTTAAACCTAAAATTAAACAAAACCCCAACCATAAATGAACAGAAGCAGGGTTTTGATTCTTAAGTATCACTAACTTGATTTTAGGTTCTAACTTATTTTAAATAAATAATGAGAAACAGTAGTGCCCTGTGGCTTCTCATATAAAAAGTTTTTATGTTCACATATCAGCCAGACTGTCATTGTCCTACATCTGTTATATGGCAGCAACATTATTTATTATGTCTTTGTTCAACCAAAAGGCTCTTTGGTTTTGGTTTTACCCCAAATTTAACAGATGAACTGTGTTATCTCTGCACAGAAGTTATTTTTACTCTTTAACTTGTGAAACTTAACTGCTTGCATGTTTAAAAGCAAACAAACTATTGCTTTCTGCCTCAATGCCACAAAAAACCTGGACCATCTGTAGCTCATCACTTTCTTGGTCAATTATAGATGAACAAAGTCCTGAAATACTGAATAGATAATCCATCAAATAAAACCAAGGGCATGAGGCTTTCTTAAAGCAATTTCCCAATCAAGGTAGTAACTGCTATTGTTTGATCATGCTCCCTGTTTTATTTCCTTGGGCATGAAATGGCACATGGAAAAGACATTAGCCTCCTGAGGGACTCAGTATGGTTGTTTCAGTTTCTTAGAGGAAGTTGAGTTAATATTTAAAAAAAAATGCCATGTTATACAGCAAAGGTTTTATAATTTCTGGTGGAGTAACTTCAGTAACTCTATGATGTCATTTAAAGAAACCTCAACATTGAAAAATTAAATTTCAATGAACACTATAAAAATTAGGTAGAACACACTGGCTTATAAATATAATTGGTTTTACATTATTATTAATATCTGGCTTTATTGTATTTTTATCATATTTTTATGTATACTAAACCATAATAATTTGCCATATTATATTTTTAACCAATACGGAAAATATGTGATTGTGCAGTGTTGAAGTTATAAAATATGTTTTGATGTGAGAATATGTTTTGGAAATTTGTTTGGGAATGGGATATTTTGGAAATCAAATATGATAATTTATAAAGGATAAAAGGGATTTCTGTGTTCCTAAGCCTTGCTTTATCACAGATAATTCCTGGATGGTATGGGCAAGTTCTGACTCTCTCCACTCTATGTTCACCAAACACCCTAATTTTCTAGTCTTCAAGCTCATCTTATTTATATTTCTTTGCACTTTGTACTTTTCCCTCTGTCTGTTATTCTTTGCCCTAGGAATTCTCATTGCTGACTGCTTACTGACAGTTAAGACCAAACTTGAAATTTGTTCCTACCATCACCACCAAATCAAAACTAGACTTTCAATCTTCTCTTGCCAACTGTTCTAAATCACGTCAACCTGGATTTTCATCCCTCCTTTTTCCTTCTTTCCTCCTTTCCTCCCTTTCCTCCTTTTAGCATGTATCACTACTGAACTATCTTGTTTATTTGTTTCTACTTGCAGATCAGTCCTCTCCAACCACCCCCACCATATATACTCTCTGTATTTTTAACACTTTATTCCCAATACATAGAATGGTATCTGGTAAATAAATATTTGTTGAATAAATTAAAGAAAAGTAAACAAATAGATTCAAGCAAAGTTTCTTATACATCTTAAAGAGACAATAAAAATAAGATTTTCTCTGAATCTCCTATATTTGAATTATTCTGTGTATACAAATATATGATATTCTGGTTGGTATATAGTGGTGTCTAGTGTTTTAATTTACATTTATTCATAGAATTTTATTATTATTATTTTCTAGCTATTCTGGATTATCAGTTCTGGTTTTCTCCTTCACCTTACAGTTATTTAAAATAATTTCTGGTAATCTTGTTTTCAATTTCCAGATTATTTTGATGTTTGTTTATAACTGACTTTAATACTTCTCTCTCATTTTTATTCATTATGTCCATAAAATGTTTTCTGTATTAATTACCTTTTGAAATGTATGTAAATTAACTTTTGAAATGTGTGCAACATGTGGTTACCTTTGGTAAATCAATCTTCCTTTTGTCCCTAAAAAGTATTATTCCAATATAAAATAGGGTTTAAAATTTCCCTGTTGGTTCAATACTAATAATTATTATATTCACATTCTTTATGTTTTATTAACTTATTTTCTACTAAAGCAATGTTTGACAGTGATGAACAAAAGTATATACTAATACTGAATTTCCTTTTGTTTCTTTGTATAGTTTATGTAGATTTTTCATGATGTATTTTCATACTATGATATTTGGCTTTTAAGCATTCATGATATCAAATTATCCTTATGGATTATACATTTTGTACCTTTCTGTGTTTCATTTAACACTTGTTACCATGAATTTAAACTTGTCTGATATTTATATGAAAAAAATTTAGCTTCTTTTTTTAGTATTATCCTGATTTTTTCATCCATCCTTGTAATTTCAAACTTCCAAATCACTATCTTATATTATATAATGCAAAGATGGTTCTTCTTTATTGATTCAATAGGTAAGTTTATTCCATCTACATTTATATAGAAATTTCTTTGTTTGAATTCTGCTTCTTTATTTTATTATGTGAATTCTTGCTTTTAATGTTTTTGTATTTCATATTTTCTAATATATGGCATGGGTTTTATTGTTTCTCATTTATTTTTGCTTTGGTTTCTTTCTCAGTGTTTCCTCATTCAATTTCCTTTAGTAGTTACCTTTCTGCCTTTATAAAATATACTTACAAAACACACTTATCCACTTGTTAATTTTTAAGATTAGTACACAATTTTTTTATTTTTCCACATTACCTCATTCTTTATACTTTCTATATTATGATTATTTTTTCTAATTATTCTAAATTTGGGGATATATTCATTATGTTCTACAATAATAATTCCCATAACTAAATTTATATGAACTGAATTGTTTTAAAATATCTATATTTAGTGCCAATACCTTTTCTATAACATTACGTGAACCTCTCAGAGAAAATCCCAAATTTAGCATCATTAACCAAGAATAATGATCTTTATTTATTAACTGAAGAGATAAGCCTAATTCACTAAGATCATAGTTTTTAAGCAAGCTATAGAAAGTCAATGAGAAACCATTTCTGGGATGACCATGCCATCCAATTTTCCAGAGACTGTTCTGGTTTTAGCACTAAAGTTTCATTTCTGAGGAACCTACTCAGTCTCAGGAAAACTAGCATCATTAGTCATCTTACCTTTGCCTCTGTGTAGTTATTGCACTTTGGTGGTGAGCCTGGCACAGCTGTTGATCATCAGGACCAGCAGTTAAAGTAGTGAAAGAGTAAATAAGATGAAGGTCTCTATCAGTCCATCAACATGTCTAATGGCAATGATCTTCTACAAGTAAGGTCTACAGCTTCAAATCTATCTTCTAAATCCCACTCAAATTTCTCCTCATGTCAACTCTAACCCAGTACCATAAAGAAAAGGAGATTCTGGGAAACGTAATTTCCATGCTGACCACATCAACACTGGACAAGCCAGCACACCTAAGAAAAAGGAAGGGGATAAATAAGAGTAAATGAGCATTAGGGATACAAGGAAAGATATTTATAATTCTAGAGTTTATTGTTTCATAATTTCAGAAGTACAATGATTTTGGATAATAAAAAATGTCAGCATGCGATAGGGAATTTGGGAAGATAATGTCTAGTTGAGATAAAGTGTCCGGGATTGAGAAGGTCAAGGAAATGACAGGTAGAATTGATTCACGTGATTACTAATTTCATCTTGAAACAAAAATATTGTGAACAATGAGTGAAAGCTAATTGTATAATGGATAAAAAATGGTGATTAGGAGGGGTTAAGACACATAATATGATGGAGAGACCATCACCAATGAGGATGCAAGAGACCACAGATTCCTTTCCTCCAAATCTAAAAGAATAAACAACTTTCCCTTGAGAGGGGCAGCGTTCTCAGCATGGGTCTGCTTCTTGGCAAATGTTGAAGGAAATTTTTAGTGCATCTGTAAATAAAATTCTTAGTCATGAAACAGGCATTCTTGCATACATAATAGAAAAAGTTGGATGGAAGCCTGTCATTGAGATGTTGGATCAGAACAGAAGTGATTAAACACTAAGGACATTTAACTGTATGAAAATATATACAATTAAAAGGCTTATGACTCTATCAATGATCAAGGATAACTGAAATGTTAGACATAATTTCTTCGTCTAAGCTTAAGTTTTTAAAAAGATAATAGTGATAAATTAAATGGGAATAACAACATTTTTCCTGGTAGATGAGGAGACACTTAGAATGATAAGGACTCTTCTGTTGCCTCTCGGGATTCTACACTGCAGATAGATCTTGTATCTGCTGGTTGAACAACTTTTATTCCTCTGAAATGAGTCAGTGTCGGTCTGGACTAATTAAGTGAGCTCTAGGAAGGGACACATAACTTACAGGAATTGTCTGTACTTAAAAGAGAGAGAGAGACAGTATCCTTCTGGCTGATTATCTTAGTGTTTGTATAGATCTATCAACAAAAGCCATAGTCACAAGGCCTGGCTTCTGTCTACTATGGAAAGAAGAAAATCCACTATGATTCCATAAAAGCCAGATAGCCTGTTAAGAAGAGGATTTCTAGATATGTAGAATATTGGGACGTGTGTCTAAGTTAAAGAAACTTTAATGGAAGTAAAGTCCTAGGCCTAGTAGCTTTGAATCTGAAAGGGCAGAAAGGCCATTGTCTTGGATAGAGTGGCTTTTGAGGTTGTGCAGTATCCTGGTGAAAATGAAAAGTTATTCCCCAAATGGATGCCTTAGATCAATATTTTTCACAATATATGTTGGTGTATAACATAAGCAAAGTACAAAGACTGTAAGACTGGAGCTCCATGAATAAAACACAGCAATGTATCTACTACCAAGATCAAGATATAAACAGTACCAGCACCTCAGAGGACTTCTTTGTGCCTTATTCCACTCATTAATATTCAAAGGTAACCAATCTCCTGATTACAAAACAATATCCCTCATGAACATAGGCACAAAAATATTCAATCAAAAACAGTAAATCCAATACAGCAATATTTAACGATATAATATATCATGACCAAGCAGGTAGAATAAGCAGATATACAGAATAAGTTAAATATTTGATTGTAATGTTTATGTAATCACCAACATGCTAAAGAAAAGGAAAAACAACAACAACAACAAAAAAAAAAACTATGGTTGCATCAATAGATGCAGACAATTTTTTGACATATTCAACATTGAGTTATGATAACAGACTCTTAACAAATTAAGAATTAAAGGGAATTAACTTGATAAAAGCTATTTACAAAAGCAATTCCAGCTAATATTATATTTAAATGATGAAAGTCTAAAAACATAATCAGTATATCAGGAACAAAGCAAAGATATCTTCTTTCACTCTACTTAATAGGGTAGTGGAGTTCCTAGCCAGTGAAGTCAGGCAAGAAAACACAGGAGCATAAAGAATTGAAAGAAAGAAATAAAAATGTCTATATCCACAGAAGATGATTTTCTACATGTAAGAATAAAGAATCTACACAAAAGTTAATGAGACTGGGTTTCCCTGGTGGTGCAGTGGTTGAGAGTCCGCCTGCCGATGCAGGGGACACAGGTTCGTGCCCCGGCCTGGGAGGATCCCACATGCCGTGGAGAGGCTGGGCCCATGAGCCATGGCCACTGAGCCTGCGCGTCCGGAGCCTCTGCTCCGTGGCGGGAGAGGCCAGAACGGTGAGAGGACTGCCTACCGCAAAAAAAAAAACAAAAAAAACCCCAAAAAAACAAAGTTAATGAGACTGAGTTAGCAAGGCTAGAGAATACTAGATTAATATTCATTTTTATATACTCTCAAGGAACTATAGGAAATTGATCTATAAAATATTATTCATTATAATAATACCCATAAACATAGAATACTTATGCATAAATCTAACAAAACACTTGCAAGGTATATCTTCTCTAAATACAAAATATTGTATATTGTTATTAAATACCTAAAAAAGTGAAGCTATATACTGTATTCATGGATCAGAAGACATAATATTGTCAACATGTCAAATTGCTCTAAATTGATCTACAAATTCATTGCAAACCCAATCAAAGTCACAGCAGGATTTTTGTTGTAGAAATCAACAGGCTGATTTAAAAATGCAAATAGGAAGGACAAGAATATGTGAAATAATTTCGTGAAAGAAGAATAAAGTTGGAGGACTCAAATTATTACTGAAAATATTACTATTTATATTCACTAAAAAGTCACTATCAAGGCAGTTTGAAAAGCTTTTAAAAAGGTCCTAGAAGAGGGCTGACAAACTTTTCCTGTAAAGGGTCAGATAAAAAATATTTTAGATTTTGCAGGCCAAAGTCTCTTTCACAATTCAACTCTGACATAGTAGCATGAAAACAATCATAGTTGTTATGTAAACAAATGAGAGTGGCTTTGTTCTATTCAACTTTACTGGCAAAAACCAGTGGCAGGCCATAACTGGCCCATGGGTCATAGTTTAGTAAAACCTGAGATAGATAATCCAAAAATATATCCACATGCATGTGGTCAATTGATTTCCAACAAAGGTGTAATGTATGTCAATGGAAAATGGACAGTCTTCAACAAACAGTACTTAAAAAATTGGCAACCATGTGCAAAAAATGTGCCATAATTATAACCATAATTTGCACTACATATGCATACATTGAATCATTCTTTGCACCATAAACATACGTTAATTCAAATGGATCATAGGTAAATTATTTCTCAAATAAGCTGATTAAAAATTGCTTGTAGACTTTAATGTAAAACTAAAGGTAAAAAAAAAAAATTCTAGGGCTTCCCTTGTGGCGCAGTGGTTGGGAGTCTGCCTGCTGATGAGGGGGACGCGGGTTCGTGCCCCGGTCCGGGAGGATCCCACATGCCACGGAGTGGCTGGACCCTTGGGCCATGGCCGCTGAGCCTGCGCGGCCAGAGCCTGTGCTCCGCAGCGAGAGAGGCCACAGCAGTGAGAGGCCCGCATATCGCAAAAAAAAAACAAGAAAAAAAACAAACAAAAAAAAACAAATTTCTAGAAGAAAATACAAGAAAATCTTTGTGATTTGAGTTACCACATACTTCTTTGATAGGAAGTGACACCATAAAATAAGCCATAAAAGAAGATAATTAATACATTGGACTTTGCCAAAACAAAACACTCCTGCTCTTTGAAAGACTTTATTAAGAAATTGTTTATAAGGTCACAACTGGAAGAAAATATTTGTCAACATATATCTTATCAATGACTCATATCAGGAATACATTCTTTTAAAAATAAAAAGAAAAATACCTCTTGAAACCCAATATTAGGAAAACAACCTAATAAAAAAATATTTGGGCAAATAACTTGAATAGACTTTTCAGCAAAGAAAATGTTTGGATTGCAAACACGCATGTAAGAAGACTCATCATCATCATTCATCATTGGGAAATGTAAATTTATGCCACTGTGAAATACCACTACACAACTATTACAGTGCCTAACTTTTTTTTAAAAGAAAAAATTATATTACAAAGTATGGGTGAAGATGTGAAGGAAACGAATATTCTATATCGTTTATGAGAATGTAAAAGTATACGGCCAATGTGGAAAACAAAGTGGTATATTCTCATAAAGTTAGCATGCAATTAACACACATGTAAGCAAGGAATTGTCTAGATTGAGGCAGCTCTATGCTTAATCCCCAAGAATGCCTGGAATCTGGAACTGACCCTTAGCGAAAATTAGAATACGGCTAGCTAGTTTTTTGTTTTTTTTTTTGCCGTACACGGGCCTCTCACTGTTGCGGCCTCTCTCCCGTTGCGGAGCACAGGCTCCGGACGCGCAGGCTCAGAGGCCACGGCTCACGGGCCCAGCCACTCCACGGTATGTGGGATCTTCCCGGACCGGGGTACGAACCCGTGTCCCCTGCATCGACAGGCGGACTCTCAACCACAGCGCCACCAGGGAAGCCCTAGCTAGTGTTTTTAATACAACCTTTAAAGTCAAAACTCTCCTAGAGGCACTTTGTACTGTCTTGTCAACATTGTTTAGTGATGGACTGGTTTTCACTACATGATCATTGAGATATGAAGGCCCTTCTGTGAAACTGTGTCTTGGTGTTTGTGAAACTGGGATGCATTGCTCATTACTTTGTGGTTCATAATCCAAAAATAAGATGAGCCTATGTGACTAATAAAGAACCCTGGGGAGCTGCCCCCGTGAATTTTTGGAGTGTTCTATGATTGTCTACGCTTTCTTTTTACCCACTATAGTATATCCTTGGCCTTTATTAAAACTTTATGCAAGTATATTGTGAGGAGTGCATAAGTCCTTTGAATTATCCAATCCCAAAGGATGGGTTGCAGTTCACGCTGTGAGAGGGATAAACTGAAATAACCCTTAACTCTAATTAAGATGATGGGGAGGGATTTGTTTGTGAGAAAGAAAAAGAGGAAAGAGGTGGTTGAGAAACTTGTTGGCAGAATGGCTTCCTGGTTGCCCTTGATTTGAGGCTGCTCAACAACTGTGATTACTGATGGAAGCATATTAGTCGTACTTGCAGTTGGCAAATTCATGGCTGGCTAATGTATTAGAAAAAAAAAATCAGGCACATAGAAGGTGAGCAAATAATACTGTATGCTAGCTACTTCTGTCTGTTTTGGTGAAATGGAAAGTAAAAGAAAAATAGCTCGAGGTTTCCAGAGCCACCTTGTTATGGCTGATGGTTCAGTCTAAAAAGGGGAGAGATGTGACCTTAAAGGGGCAGATACCTCTTTTGACCAGAATGCAATCTGTCTGACTGATAATCAATACAAATATAGTATGGTGTACATGTGCACGGAATCAGGAATATAGGAATTATAGGAATATAGGAATATTCAGTCAATAGTTAAATTACTTTGTGGTCTCCCTGGGCAAACTCCTGCTGAGATATTTTACTGAGCCTCTTTTGAAATATATTTTATAAATTAGTGATAAAGAAGCAACTTCTTGGGCTTCCCTGGTGGCGCAGTGGTTGAGAGTCCGCCTGCCGATGCAGGGGACATGGGTTCGTGCCCCGGTCCGGGAAGATCCCACATGCCGCAGAGCGGCTAGGCCTGTGAACCGTGGCTGCTGGGCCTGCGTGTCCAGAGCCTGCGCTCCACAACGGGAGAGGCCACAGCAGTGAGAGGCCCTCGTACCGCAAGAAAAAAAAAAAAAAAAGAAGCAACTTCTTTTGATTGAGATACTGTCAGTTGGAAGGGCTTGTTCGGTCTTTCTCAGGGTCCACAGTTAGATGCAGCTTTTTCAGAAATATGGATAAGTGGACAAACTCCCAACTGAATGGAACAAAGATAGATTTCAAACATAGGCCTTGACAAGTTAATTGTCCTATTCTCCCTTTTGATACTTATAGATTCTTTTTCTAAGGCTGGTAAAATATTGAGAATGAAATCAACATTGGACTTTTATACGATGCTAGTAAAGTTTCCCATAATTCTATGCCTTTGACCCAAGTAATACTTGATGCTTTGATAAAAGAGATTCTCAACTCCTTATGAGACTCTGTTGTTGGGAGCAGGGACATGCAGTAGGGAGAATAATGTGAGGATCTTTTTGCCAGTCTCCTTGTACAACTCCAACCAATGGGGTTGAATGATGAGAAAGTGTTTAATATTACTCATTTATCTTCTCTTTTTTTCATTTTATTGCTAATTAGCCATCTAAACATTGTTGAAGTTACGAAAATTTTAATAGATTGTTATAAGACATTAGTAATCTAGCTGTCCCAACAACAACTCAAAACAGTAAAGGATTTTAATGTATTAATTTAGCCTGACTTTGAATTTTGATGATGTTATAAAAGAAGAAACTTCAGGCCCTTCAGAACCCGTGATTATTAAAATGAGTGTTAGGTAAGAGAGCAGATTATGATTCTAAGTGACAGGACCAAAGATCTCTTGGTGAAATTCACAGTAGGGGATCTGAGGTCATTTGCATAAGTATGGATAAAGTGGACTGAGGATTGTGAAGAAACTTCATAGGGTCTGTTGAATGCTCATGCTGATTAGCCTGACCAAAGTACAGGTCCCAGCAAAAATGGTAAACTTCTTATATAACTTCAATTGGAGTTAACAGAAACATTATTTCAACAACAAAAAATACATTGTCTTTGACAGCTCCAAAGGTATTCTTTGAGATGTTTGGTTTCTGGAGAAATCCCATATCACATCTGGGATTCTATTAGTTTCTAGTCACAAGGTTACCAGAAGAAATGAATTTAAGGAGGCTCTGAACAACAGAAGTCTTTGTTGAAGTTTCTAAGAGACACTGCTCAATCCCTTTTTTTCTTACGGCCCCCCCATGCTCCAATAATATTGGAAGTTTCTACCATGTTCAATCATGCTGATTTGAGCGTTGGACAGAAACCTGTTTGACTTCCTGTGGAATACATATTTTCTAACTCTTCTTTTTTTTTAGTTCTGTCAATTTTCCTTTATAAAATTGTTACTGGGAATATATCAATTTATAATTATTTTATCTGACTCATGATTTAAGACTATAATGTGAAATGCCTTCTTTACAATGGTATGACTCGTCATTCTTCATCTAATGAGATAGGTACGTCAGCTTTTTCCTGATCCTTTTTTTTTTTTTTTTTTTTTTTTTGCGGTACTCGGGCCCCTCACTGTTGTGGCCTCTCCCGTTGCAGAGCACAGGCTCCGGATGCGCAGGCTCAGAGACCATGGCTTACGGGCCCAGTCGCTCCGCGGCATGTGGGATCTTCCCGGAGCGGGGCACGAACCCGTGTCCTCTGCATCAGCAGGCGGACTCTCAACCACTGCGCCACCAGGGAAGCCCCCTGATCTATTTTTGCATGCTGCATAGTTTTCCATACTCTAACTTATGTCATCTGCTGTTAAGAAACATAGACTTTGTTTTACTTTCCTACTAAAAGTTACTTTTCTATAATACTTGGAATATTTGCTCTGTTTACATATTGTGTAATCATTGCTGTATTTAGTTTAAATCTATTAGCTTTCTTTTGGTTTCTACTTGTTGCTGCTTGTCTTTGTTGTTTCTATTTTGCTTTTTATTTATTTTGGATTAATCAAGATTTTCTTTTAAATAATTTAATTTTTCCTATTATTTTGTTAGTTATACACAAATTTATACTTTTCTAGTATACTCTATAATTGACAGTAGACTTCTTAGTGGCTACTTCAGATTTTTATTCTAAACATTTTGTGAAAAATGGAAAGATATGAAAATATGTTAGCTTTGTTTTCACCCTTGATTTTGGGCTATAATTAATAGGTATTTTAATTTCACATATAGTTACAGGTATACATTAGACTATTGTTATTAATATTATTAATATTATAGTTTCTTTGATACATTTATTTACTTATTTATTTTTGGCTGTGTTGGGTCTTCGTTACTGGGTGCAGACTTTCTCTAGTTGCAGTGAGTGGGGGCTACTATTTGTTGTGGTGCACAGGCTTCTCATTACGGTGGTTTCTCTTTGTTGCAGAGCATGGGCTGTAGACACACGGGCTTCAGTAGTTGTGGCACATGGGCTCAGTAGTTGTGGCTCACGGGCTCTAGAGCACAGGCTCAGTAGTTGTGGCACACGGGCTTAGTTGCTCCACAGCATGTGGGATCTTCCCAGACCTGGGCTCGAACCCATGTCCCCTGCATTAGCAGGCAGCTTCTTAATCACTGTGCCACCAGGAAAGTCCCTATTAATATTATAGTTTTAAACAGTGATCTGTTTTAATAATTATCCACAAATATATATTTTTCAATATCATCATTTCTTTTGAAGTCTATCTGAAATAATTCTCTCTTTTTTAAAAAATAAGTGTATTTATTTTATTTTTGTTTGCATTGGGTCTTCATTCCTGCTCACGGGTTTTTCTCTAGTTGCGGCGAGTTGGGGACTACTCTTTGTTGCGGTGCACAGGCTTCTCATTACAGTGGCTTCTCCTGTTGCAGATCACAGGGTCTAGGCATGTGGGCTTCAGTAGTTGTGACACATGAGCTCTAGAGTGTAGGCTCAGTAGTTGTGGTGCATGGGCTTAGTTGCCCAGTGGAACTGGGCCAGGGCACAAACCTGTGTCCCCTGCATTGGCAGGTGGATTCTCAACCACTGCGCCACCAGAGAAGCCCTGGAATCATTTTCTCTTCATCGTCAGGAACTCTCTTTAGTATTTCTTTTAGTACAGGTTTACTGACAAATTCTATCAATTTTTTGTGTGTGTTTGTGCTGACACAAACACACATAGTTTTGGAGCCCATTTTTTCAAAAATGTTGAAGGATTTTATGTTGAAAAATTTTTCTTTACTCATTATAAAGATTTTTTAAAATGTTTCTTCTGGCTTCTATAATTTCTTTTTAAAGTTAACTGTCAGTTTTAATTTTACTCTTAAAGTAATAATGATATTTTATTCTTTCTAGATGCTTTCAATTTCAAGATCTTCTCTTTGAATATAATTTTCCACTCTTTAACTTTATACACATATATTTAATTATGACCTGACAGCAATTTAATTAAATATAATCTATATTTGGTTATATTTTGTCTTGATTGAATTTTGCTGGGAGGCTCATCACTTCAATCCAATCATGAATTCATTAGGCAGGGCTTGGTCGATGTTCTAATCATACCCATTGCACATCTGGCTCATTTTTGTTTCTCGTGCTGTACCCTCAGATTTTTAAATTAGAATCTAACAGATTCTAATCTTCAGTTTCTCAGATGTGCCGTTCTTGATTAATATTAATTAATATCAAATAATCTACTTACTCTCTTTGCTTCCACAGATCTCTGGAGTGTATAAACATAAATAAAAATATACACACACTTATTAAATATATATACATTTCTGTGTAAATTACCACTTATAATTTTAATCATTAATATATTTTCATATAATTTTATACACATGTAATTATACCTACCTCTTCCTAGTTTTTGCAGTAGAAGCATTTGTCTATTATGCTCAAATATATCCTTCTTATAAGCAGACCATACAATTCTGAGCTAATATTTTGAAAACAACAATATCAACAAACTGACCCCAATGGCCCAAATTTTGTGTGTAAATAATCACACAATGGAATATATTTTGAATAGCATCAATTTTTTTGTGGCTGTTCTAGAAATATTATCTTTTACTTGCTGCTTTTCATTTGCTAGATTAATAAATTCAGGAATATATGTGTATGTTTACATACCTGGCTATATTCTGATTTGGGCTATGGGTAAAAAAATGTGTGAAATTTATTACCCAAATTCATTTAAATAGTAAATACTCATTAATAACCCTACACTTATTAATAGTCTTTCTTTACCCCAAACACTGGTGTACAGTGTTTCACATAATAACAAGCTTGTTTTAAAGCAACCTTACTTAATTGGAAATATTAAGAAGTTTCTGAATAATACTAAATTTGTTTCTCTGGAGAATCAATCTGATAAAATAATACAGTATACTACAGTAAAATTGGTATTGTTCAATATCAAAGATATGATTTTGGGGAAAATATCGAGTTGAGTCTGTGAGTTTTTAAAAGCTGGAAAAATTACCACACGTGTCTTTACCATTGGCTTCAGAGACAAAATTAATGAAAGCCCCATTACCCAGCTTTGCTTTTCCTTACTTTAATAAGAGGTAAAGTACTAAAGAAATCGTTATATCAAAAGCCGATGGCAACTAAATTAATATAATATCCCTCTAGTTATCAACTGTTAGATTTTCTGAAAACTTGTGATAATAGGATCATTTTTAGCTATTCATTCTAATAAAGATAAAAATGTGGCTTAAAAGATGTAAAAAGTGAACCTATTGGATCAAAAAATAATTCTCTTGGTTAAAATAGACTTCAGGAGGAAAAAATCCTTAACTGATGTTATATATGAGAAAATGTAAGTGCTTGTCAAATTTAAATGTTCAAAGATGTCTAATAAATACATATTTATAGAAAAGTTTTATTAGACTAGAATAAAAATTCAAATCCCTACAGAGGTTGCTACAGATATGAATTATTAGGCTTAAAGAAGCCATGTATATTCTTCAATCATTTCAAAATTAGTAATGGCTGAAGATCATATAAAGTTGATGTCCTTGTTGTTATTCAATTTTTTTCCTTTTTTATATTGACAAATTTCTATTTTTTTTACTATTATCTGTTTATGTATCATAAAGAGAAGGCACCCTTAGTTAAAAATTAATATTATCACTTTTCCTATCTCTCCAATATTACAACATTCTTTAATTCTATATTTATGTTAAATTCAACATACTAATTTTATTAATAGGTTTTTAACAATCAATATTTATACTCATATTTACCCTTTATGTTGCTCTTTAATTCCTTCCTTCCTGCAGTATTTTGGTCTGGTATTATTTTCTTTCTTCCTGAATGACTCTTTTTGGACTTTCTCTTAGTTCAGTTCTGCTAATGTTGAAGGCTTACAGCTTTTATTTGGCAGAACATGTATTTATTTTGACCTCGTTTTGGGGGGCGGGTATAGAGTTCTTTATACAATTTACCTTAAAGATGCCACCCATAAACTTCTGATTTTCAACATTTCTGAAATTTAGTTTTGAATTTTTATTTTTGTTTCTTTAAAGATAGCATGGTATTTCTCCTTTTCTTGGAAGATATTTCTCTTTGCCTCTGGTTTTCTTTGTATTTATTCTGATTGATATTTGCACAGCTTCTTGAATCCATTTGTGAATTTTGGGATGCTGTCAGCTACTACATTCTTAAATACTGCTTTAGTCCTATTCACTCTCTCTCTCCCTCTTTCCACCCCTCTTCTGGGACTTCATTTAAGAATATGAAAGAGTTTTTCACTGTGTCCCTTATAGCTCAATCTCACACTCTTTTTCTTCCTATTTGCATCCTTTTCTTATCTGTGCTTCAATCCAGATATTTTTCTGACCTGTCTTTCAGTTTATTTATATTCTGTTCTGCTATAATGAACTTGCTTTTAAATCTATCTGTTGAGTACTTTCTTTTGGTTATTGTATTTTCTGATTCTACAATGTGCATTTGGATTTTTGTGTGTGTGTGTGTGACATATTTCAATTATCTGATGCTATTTACCTTCAACTTCTATTTTAATGTATTATTCTCTATTTTTGTAAACAGGTTAACCTTAACCACTTTAAAGATGTGTCTAAAAATTCTGAAGTCTAGATCATCAGGATAGTTCTGTTTCTTTTCTTTTGGCTTTAGGTCAGTTGATGCTCTCTTATGCAGTGTGATTATTTCTTTTGACCTAGAGAATTAACTTTTCCCTTTGCTAGGAAGATAGAGTGACTAATCACCTTAATTCAATCCCGACAAAAATGACTAAAAGTTGTATTACACTTTGGATTAATCTCTACTCTCTCTGGGTCATGTCTGATCCTCAAGCATAGCCTTTTAGTAGTTCCATCTGAGCCTGGGGTGTTATGCAATTCTGATGTGTACCCAAACTGCACTGTGATTCAGGTCCCTCAAGTACCTGTTTGCTATCTTTTGTGTCTTAAAAATTGCTACGTGACTTTTTTCCTCTGATTCTTAGTATCAGACCATTCCTGCAGGACTTTGCTGAGATCATTAGCCTCTTGCTCTGTTCTTAGAATTGGAAAATGTCCTGAGGGACTGCTGCAGTATGTCATACCATATTTTACCACAACTCCCTTTTTCTTAGAATTGTGTTCTCTCAAGGCCTTGTTACCTTAGAAGATCTCTGATGCCTTCAAGTATAATTAATTTGTTTATTTATTACTTTTTCTTATCAATGGGTTTCTCTTATTCCCTTTAGGACAGTTGGTCTGCTGCAAGATAATCCATCTTTTCCAAAAGCAGAATTATAATATTCTTGTAAGTTGCTCAATCCATTTAAATTATAATTTAAGTAATCTTTTACAAACAATATTTTATTGTCAACTTTGAGGACAAGATGTTTGGATGTCTATCTGCCATCAGAATTATGTCTCAACTATTCTCAATTGCAAGTGACCGGGTAAAAAGTCTCAACCAAATTTGAGGAAATAACATAAGTACGCAAATTTCTCATGAGATAAGTTATTATGCTGAAAGAAGAGTTCATGACATATTCCTGAATAATTTTCCTTTCTTCCTAAATAAAAATTATTCTTTGTAAAGAATAAATGCACATATATCTTAAAATAATTTGGCAAATAGTAATTAGTTACCATCTAAAGAACTACAATTTTTAAAGAGTTCTGAAATCTATTAGGAAAAAATAATTTGTGTTAGATCTCTACCTCACACCATATATAAAAATAAACTTTAGCCATTCTAAATATCTGAAAATAACAAAAATTAAGTGAAAATACAGAGGGCATGAGATAATAGTTTAAGACTTACTGTGTGGAGGTCTTCTTAAGTAAGAAAGGAAATCCAGAAACCATCATATACAAAAGTGATAGATGCAGCTATACAAATTACCCATATGTATACCTTTTCCAACCTTTGGTGTCATGATTGCTTGATCTCTGAACTTCTGGGAGTATTTTTATCCTCTTTACTGTTGACACTTGTTCCCAAAGTCATATAATCAAATTCTCAGCACCAAAAACTAATTCTCCAAATCTCAACTTCTCAAGTAATTTCTGGACACACAACTGAAATAATTTCTCAAATTCGTTGTGACATCAAACCAATTAATTCTATTTTATTTTCACTATTTCTACAACTCTGACTTTCTTGATGTTGCAAGAAAATGTTTCTGATCTACCCTTTTTAGATACGTCTTTGTAAATTGTTTCAAAACATTTTTGCCACATTGCTCTGTAATAATCAACTGACAGAGTGAATTTACTTTTCTATGCTATTACTCTTCAGTTTCTCCAAAGTTCAAAAAATCTCAAAGGAAAATAACCTAGACACTTGAAAAAATAGTTCAGATTTCTGGATTTCATTATTTAAAAAATCAACTGACAGAAATAGAACTATGAATGTTTTCTCTGTGTCTGCACTGAGCTTCATTGATGGAGACAACTTCATACTCTATACATTGAATTCACGTTAAATTAGTAAACCCACACCTCAAGCAGGATCTCAATGTTGCCTAGTCTTAAAAACTTATAACCTTACAATAAGTGTGGGTTTCTATGCTTAAAGTTATATGTCTGTATCAGTGAAGATGCCCTAGGGTAGCAGAACAATAGGATTCGTATATATACATATTTAGCCCTCTGTATGCCTAGACAATGGAACCTGCAGATATAGAGAGCTGATTCTATGCCATTTTATGTAAGGGATTTGAGCTTCTGCAGATTTTGGTATCATCAGGGTTTTGGAAAAAATCCCCCATGAATACCTAGGGACACCTGGAAATAGAGATAGAAGGAGGATTAATTTTAATTTTTAGGAATTGGCTGATATAATTGTGGGGGTTGGTAAATTTGAGACTTGTAAGGCTGGCCAACAGGACAGAAATTCATGTAACAATTGATGTTGCAGTCTTGAATCTGAAATCTACAGGGCAGGCCATCAGGCTGGAAACTCAAACATGACTTTTATGTTTCAAACTTAAGTCACAATTCCTTCTTCTTCAGAAAAGCTCACTGTTTGCTCTTAAGGTTTTCAACTGATTGAATGAGGTACACCCACTTTATGGAGGATAATCTGGTTTACTTAAAGTTAACTGATTGTAAATATTGATCATACCTATTTACCTTCACAGCAACATATAACCTAGTGTTTGAGCAAAAAAACTGGGTATCATAGCCTAGCCTACAGCATATAAAATTAAGCATCACAATGTGTCTTCTCTCTCTCTCTCTCTCTCTCTCTCTCTCTCTTTCTTTCACTCACACACGTAGTTATAATTTATAACTATTCCAGGCCTTCTCCTATAATGTGTATATGATATAAGTATAAATATGGAGGAATATATTACATTGTAATTGGTGTGTTTTAATGAGAGAGAGAGAGATGGGTATATACATGAAACCAAAGGTTACCTGATAATTGTACACATTCCTAAAATTGTAACAATATATATTATATATACACACATATCTAATTTATATATGATATATGACATGTAATCTGTAACTTATAATAAAGCATAATATATCACAGTATAATGTGATACTGTATAATATATATCATATAATTATATGCAGTCATCCTTCAGTGTCCACAGGAGATTAGTTCCAGGACTCCATGGATACCAAAATCTGTGGATGCTCAAGTGCCTCATATAAAATGACATACTATCCACAGGTTCTGCTTCTGGGATTCTGCAGCTATGGATGGCCAGCTGGATTATATATCACTTTCTTTCCCCAAACAGAAATTAATAGTTTATGTTTTCCATAAAAATTGCAAAGAAATATTTTTGAAAACTAGATAAATAATGATTCAAACTTTTCTTCTGAAAAAATTAACTGAATTGAGCAGGTAAAATGTATTATGAATAAACAAGAATTATCATTGGTTATTTTTCTGTTAAATATTTAAATGCATTTTAGAACAATGATCATAAAAGATGATGTTAATATAATGGAATAAAAATATTTTGAAGAGAAAAAAATTATTAAGCCCAGTGTTGAAATTATAATTTTATCGCATTTGGAAAGCACAGAAATAAGGTAACTTCAATGAACTCCTAATGTTTATTTTTTAAACTCTCCTTTTTAATTAGCTTCAAATTGGGGAAAATAAAAGAATTTCATTATAAAATTGGTTAAATGTAGAAGATTATATTTCAGTGGCAGTATGGATTGATGGCTGCTTGTTATGCCAATCTAGACAGTCACACATCTTGGAAAACTTAATTGACACATTCCAACCCAAATCACTTTTAATTGTTTGACAGATGTCTGTATTTAGAATTTCCTTGTGTACATCCCACTAATATATTTTTTTTAAACAGCACTTTAAATTAAGTATATTTGTTTGTTTTTTTTAAACATCTTTATTGTAGTATAATTGCTTTACAATGGTGTGTTAGTTTCTGCTTTATAACAAAGTGAATCAGTTATACATATACCTATGTCCCCATACCTCTTCCCTCTCATGTGTCCCTCCCTCCCACACTCCCTTTCCCACCCCTCTAGGTGCTCACAAAGAACAGAGCTGATCTCCCTCTGCTATGCAGCTGCTTCCCACTAGCTGTCTATTTTACATTTGGTAGTGTATATATGTCCATGCCACTCTCTCACCTTGTCCCAGCTTATCCTTCCCCCCACACCCATATCCTCAAGTCCATTCTCTAGTAGGTCTGTATCTTTATTCCCATCTTGCCCCTAGGTTTTCATGACCATTTCATTTTTTTTTTTTAGATTCCATATATATGTGCTAGCATATGGTATTTGTTTTTCTCTTTCTGCCTTACTTCACTCTGTATGACAGACTCTAGGTCCATCCACCTCACTACACCTAACTTATGTTTTTTTTATGGCTGAGTAATATTCCATTGTATATATGTGCCACATCTTCTTTATCCATTCATCTGTTGATGGACACTTAGGTTGATTCCATGCCCTGGCTATTGTAAATAGAGCTGCAATGAATATATTGGTACATGACTTTTTTTGAATTATGGTTTTCTCAGGGTATATGCCCAGTAGTGGGATTGCTGGGTCATATGGTAGTTCTATTTTTAGTTTTTTAAGGAAGCTCCATAATGTTCTCCATAGTAGCTGTATCAATTTATATTCCCACCAACAGTGCAAGAGGGTTCCCTTTTCTCCACACCCTCTCCAGCATTTATTGTTTGTAGATTTTTTGATGTTGGACATTCTGACCGATGTGAAATGATATCTCATTGTAGTTTTGATTTGCATTTCTCTAATGATTAATGATGTTGAGCATTCTTTCATGTGTTTGTTGACAATCTGTATATCTTTTCTGGAGAAATGTCTGTTTAGGTCTTCTGCCCATTTTTGGATTGGGTTGTTTTTTTTGATATTGAGCTGCATGAGCTTCTTGTATGTTTTGGAGATTAATCCTTTGTCAGTTGCTTCATTTGTAAATATTTTCTCCCATTCTAAGGGTTGTCTTTTCATCTTGTTTATGGTTTCATTTGCTGTGCAAAAGCTTTTAAGTTTCACTAGGTCCCATTTATTTATTTTTGTTTTTATTTCCATTTGTCTAGAAGCTGGGTCAAAAAGGATCTTGCTGTGATTTATATCATAGAATGTTCTGCCTATGTTTTCCTCTAAGAGTTTGATGGTGGCTGGCCTTGCATTTAGGTCTTTAATCCATTTTGAGTTTATTTTTGTGTATGGTGTTAGGGAGTGTTCTAATTTCATTCTTTTATATGTAGCTGTCCAGTTTTCTAAGCACCACTTATTGAAGAGACTGTGTTTTCTCCACTGTATATTCTTGCCTCCTTTATCAAAGATAACGTGACTGTATATGCATGGGTTTAAATCTGGGCTTTCTATCCTGTTCCACTTATCTATATTTCTGTTTTTCTGCCAGTACCATACTGTCTTGATTACTGTAGCTTTGTAGTATAGTCTGAAGTCAGGGAGCCTGATTCCGCCACCTCTGTTTTTCTTTCTCAAGATTTCTTTGGCTATTCCGGGTCTTTTGTGTTTTCAAACAAATGGTGAAATTTTTTGTTCTAGTTCTGTGAAAAATGTCAGTGGTAGTTTGATAGGGATTGCATTGAATCTATAGATTGCTTTGGATAGTAGAGTCATTTTCACAATGTTGATTCTTCCAATCCAAGAACATGGTATATCTCTCCATCTATTTGTATCATCTTTAATTTCTTTCATCAGTGTCTTATAGTTTTCTGCATACAGGTCTTTTGTCTCCTTAGGTAGGTTTATTCCTAGATTTATTCCTGTTAATTTAGTGTATAGGAATGCCAGAGATTTCTGTGCATTAATTTTGTATCCTGCTACATTACCAAATTCATTGATTAGCTCTAGTAGTTTTCTGGTAGCATCTTTAGGATTTTCTATGTATAGCATCATGTCATCTGCAAACAGTGACAGCTTTACTTCTTCTTTTCCAATTTATATTCCTTTTATTTCCTTTTCTTCTCTGATTGCTGTGGGTAAAACTTCGAAAACTATGTTGAATAATAGTGGTGAGCCCACTAATAATCTCTGATTAACAAATTAATTAAATCTACACTAGTTAAACCACACACACCTTGAAACCACTGCTGAAACAAGCCACTATTACTTTTCAGTGTGTGTTTGGTTGGAAATCTTCTGAGTTCATTCATTCATGGGCATGCAGATGCCTCTGAAACATGGGTTCATGAGTAAAAGGAGCAAATCTAAAATGGAAGTGGGTAAACAAACAATGAACAGAGGAAATATATGCATTTCATTTGGTTTTATATTCTTACATCACTATCCAGTCACATTCAAGAGAATATCTAATTCTACATTTTACTACAATAGTACAACAGTACAATAGTGCATTATTTCTGTGTTTGTACTGGTATGAGATTTTTGTTGTACAATTATAACGTTAGGGTAATGTAAAAACTTTTTAAAAAGTCTGCCCAGTGACTTTTCCATAAAAAAAAAAAATGCAAAACTTCCATGTTTGAAGAATACAGAAGCTGGTAAAATGAGGTTTTCACTCTCATTTTAAAGGGGATGATTATAGAAGCATGATATTAAACTAGAAGCAGGGAAAACAGATGGATTAATCTCATTACTAAAAAGTCAACAGGAAAGAATAAATTACATAAACAAGACATCTGGATTATTGAAGAGAAACTAATTAACATAGTAAGAAAAAACGTGCCTGCCCTCTGAATTAGGAAGGAGCATTGTAAATGGTATAATCACAACACTGAGAATGCTTGCCAACACCTCTGTAGCAGACACATGTTCTCCTTAAGGAGACATATAATTACAACAAATTATAACCTAAATATGTGTCTGTGATTTGGTAGGTATAAGTTTTCTTGTAAATTCAAACATTTTTAAGTGACAGAAATGTGCCTTTTAAGTAAGCTTAACTTATTTTTAGAACTATAGGTTATAATATTTCAATCATCACAAATCACTAAGTAATTACTAAAATAAACTAACATTGTTCTTGATAAAATATATAAAGCACTATTTTATATTGTAATAATGTATGTATTGAATTTGGAAGTTTAAAAACAAGTCACATAATCAAATAACTTATTCACACTGTAACATGAAGATGTCTAAATACTCTCTGTCACAATTTCCTCTTTGGTTGTTAAAGCCAAGAAGTAAAGACCACTAGGAACACATCTATGTTTAACAAAATTAGGTTTATTGAGTTTGATATAGCAAAGAAAGTACACCCTAGAGGAAATGAAGGTGTCCCAAGAAAGCTGGAGTAGGGAGGTCTTTTCTAAGATTTAAGATTTTGGTGGGGGGTTTTAAGGAGGGATTAAATAAAGGAGAGATGGTTACCTATTAGATGCTGTGAAGAAATCATGGCAGTTTAGTGATTGGATTTTAAAATAAATCTACAAAACAGTAGTCTAAAAGTGGGGCTATTTTATTGGTTATTCAGATAAAAGGGGTATTTAGTTATTTTTGTGGTTGCTATGGCCTTCTATCACACTGCAAATATGATTCTAATGTAGACTTTTCTGAGCTTCATGGTTTGGCCTCCTGCAATGCTATTGTTTGTTATTAAAGGTAAAATCCAAGTTACCAAAAATCTTCATATCTCTTTGGCTAATTTTTTTTGGCAAGATAATTTAAATAGTAAAATGACACTATAATTACTATACATTTAAGTACAACCAAAAATTCAGTATTCTATATTGTATACTAGAAGCTATTTTTCCTTTCAATTTGTATATAATATCTGCTTAAAAGTTATTTTAGTGAAAGTTATTTTTGTGAATGGTGTGATGTAGACATTTTTCCCACATGGCTCTCCAATTTTTATAGGACTATTTACTGAATGCATTTCTCTGTTTTACCACTTATTCTTGCATATAAAATGCCTATGTAGTATGCTTGGTCTGTTTCTGGTCTCTCTACTCCTCTGATCTTTTTGTTTATTCTTGTACCAATATCACACTATCTTAATTAATGTAGCTTTAATATAATTATTGCCAACTACCTTGTATTTCTGTAAATGTATCCTGGCTATTTTGACACTGGAATTTATATAAATATTAGAACCAGCTTTTACAATTTCCACTAAATTTAATTAAGGGTATATTGAGTCTATAGATTAATGTGAATTGACATATCTACATTATTAATTCATGTAATTAATTTAAATGATATGTTAATAAAGTATTAATAAAATATATTAATTATACATAAAATGTTAATATATAATACATTTATTATATATAAATATATTAATTTATCATTAATAACTTAAATGATTAGTTGTCCAGGGTTTCGATTGCACTTCATTATCTTATTGATTTTTAACATATATCTTTAGGATACCAGCTTTTATGATTTGTTTGTGCTGCAAATATTTTTTCCCACTCCTGTTTTTTCTTTCTAATCTCTTAACGGTGTTATGGTAGCATGAAATCCTATTTAATTTAACCAATCTATTAAGCTTTTTATTTGTAATTGGTATTTTTATTTTATTTTATAAAACTCATCTTTTAGGAGACAATAAAAATATTCAACTATATCATATGCTAAAAGCTTCACAATTTTGCCTTTTCACATTTAGGTTTACAAATCTAACTAAGTTAGGGTTTTTATATGGTATGAGGTAAAGATCAAATTTCTTTATTTTCTATGTTTTTAATCCAATTGACCCACATTGTTTTTTGAAGACAATGTCAATAACCACTCTTCTCAAATGCATATTGTGTTTATTTTTTCATAAAACAGATATGCAATCATCTAGTTTTGGACTGTACTTTATCCTAATGGTCTTTTTGCCTATCCCTGCACCAAAACCATACTTTCTTAATTGTCAAAACATTATAAGAAGTTTTGATGTTTGGTTAGATTAGTATTTCCATCTTGTCTTGCACAAATTGTCTTAGTTATTCTCTACCCTTTGCATTTACAAATAATTGGTATAATCAATTGTCCTTTTTAACATGCATAAACACATAAAAAGACTTCCATGAATATCATTGCATTTCCCTGGTTTTTTAACTTTGTGTAAGACAAGTTGCAAATCTTATAAGTTGAGTGTTCCAAATCATAGACACCATATATGCTTCCATTATTTAGATCTTAGAATTCTTTTGATATTATTTTATAAATTTCTATGAAAGATCTTACATATTTTAATTTATATTTATTCTTATATACTTGATATGTTTTAATTGTATTTAAAATGGTACATTTTTAATTTTAGTTTCCTAAATCTTTATCGCTATTATTTAAAATAAAATTTAAGACCTTGAAATAAAGTTCTAGGTCTTTTCCACATGTCTATTATATGTCTGCAATCAGCCATCCTGGACATTTTCTTATGGATATGGCAAAATGGAAAACAGTGAAATGAGGATTGCACCACAGCACATGCTTTTCGGGTCTCTGATTATGCTGCTATTGAAAAGTTTC
Organism: Leucopleurus acutus; assembly: GCF_964270905.1. Classification (NCBI taxonomy): domain Eukaryota; kingdom Metazoa; phylum Chordata; class Mammalia; order Artiodactyla; family Delphinidae; genus Leucopleurus; species Leucopleurus acutus. The sequence continues at coordinate 39,912,428 of NC_139160.1, read as the reverse complement.
CATTGGGCAAAGCAAATTACAGAATAACTCTCCCACTTTCCAAGCCAAGTAACAATGCATCAATGAAATTAATTTACCTCAATTCTCCTTGTGGCCAAAATTACTTATATCCCTCCTATATATAATATATGTTAACATTTCTCCAAGGACCACAAAAATCTCATCAGATCATAGCATTAAACTTGGAGTTCAAGATCTTGTGATTTACATTTGGTCCAGATGTAGCACCATGTGTGTTGCTCCTCTTGATCTGGATGATTATGTGTTTAAAAGACCACTTATCTTCTTGTCACACACCAAAAGCACAATGTGGACTAAGGGAGAGAATAACTTATAAACACTCCCTTGGATTAGGTGAAAAATGAGAGACAGGTACTGTCACTGGCTCAGTCATTTTGCAATCCAGACAGCACATTTTGGCCCCAAAGTACAGAGCAAGGAATGTTCTTTCTTTTGGTTCAACTTCTCAATGTGAACTCTCCAGTTCATTTTCTCTGCAACCTTCCCTTCTGTTCTCTAGGAAGCCCATCTTTTTACCCTCTTGGACACTTCTGAATAAGATATTGGGTTATATGCTCTTTGAGCAACATTCTCAGCCTGTTTCCAGCCTGGAGAAATTTGGGGGCCTAAGGTATATTTCCATCCTGAAAGTTTTAGTCTCTTTTCATCAAAGATGGGAGCTAATACAGTCCCCTTGAAAACTTATTTCCTATAAATCTGAATGCATTCCATTCTATGTGTCAAAGGCAATTATCACAGACTTTATATCTAACCATTTCTACTCTGGGCTTGTGATGCTGTGAGATAATGCCCTTAGGTATCCTAGAAGCCATTTTACCTGAGAGGGCATACCTCTTTAACTTTTTCAATGGTATTACCAAGGAACTTACAGTTATGCCTCTAGTTGTCTTTGCCCCAGATTGTATTTTACTTTAAGAAGGATTTTTGTCTAAAAGCAGGGGCTGGGAGAAGAGATAAGAGAGTTTTATTTTCTAAACAAGAGAGTTTTAAGCTCCTTCTATTTCTTCTAAGTTTTGCTTGCAATCTCTTCCATTCTCTATTTAGTTTTTCTCATCTTCTAATATCCTATCATATGCACCTTGTAAAATCCACATAATATTTCACCATTCTTTTCTGAAACCTCATTGCTCAAATTTTAAAGTTCATTAGGTACATGTTTTTCTATCATCCGAGGTACTAGAAGTAGAAGCCTTGTCCGTTGTGTCACAACTATACTATACGGATTACCATTTTTTTCAGCCTTCTATAACATTTTTTTCACCATTTTTCAGCTCCTGCAAATAGTCTCTTCAGTACTTTGCAAGATTCTGCTACTGACATGGTCTCAAGACCCAAAACTCAAAGTTGTGAGGTTTTATTGTTTGCTTTCATTTTTGTTTTGTTTTGTTTTGTTTTTTTTCCAGCAGTACCACACTCTGGTAACAAATTTGTCTCATACAACTATTGCAGCATAACAAGCCATCATTCTAGATGTTGTGTTTGTTTCTATATCATCACTTCTCAGAGTGTACTCCAAGAACTTTTGGGATTCCCTAAGCCCCTCTAGGGTCTGTAATTGTCAAAATTATTTTTATAATAATTCTAAGATATAATTTTCCTTTTTCAGTTAAAAATATACAGCAAAGTTTTTGAGGGGTCATATGAAACGTGATGGCACACTTCTAAATGCTAAAAGAATATGTAATTGTGCATTTATGTTTTTACCATAATTTTCTAGGTTAGCATGTTTAGGGTGTAAAATACATGCATTTTCAGAGACTAACTCATTTGTCTTCAGTACTTCTACTATGCTCGTATTAACTGTGTTTGATAATACTTGCTATAGACTCTGTAACCTTACTGTGGTACAAAAATTTGGTATTTTTAAATACCCAAATTTTCCCATGTAATACAAAATGAAGTAAGTATACTTTTTTTTGCCTTGATTTGTTATAGTATCTTAAAACTTTTAAAAATATTTAAAATTTATGTAAAACTAACATCTTAGAATTTAATGACCTAATCTTATACCTCTTCTGATAATCTTAGCCTCTTTTGTAGTTTTGTCCACTTACTATTTTTGTATTATCCCTGTCCAAAGACAACAAGTCCATAGAGAAATACATCATGTTTCTGAATCCTGCCGATTCTAAGGGAAAAAAATCAAAGCTGTGCAAAAACAAGTTAATTTTTATTTCCCTTTGCCTTTGTTTACCTTTTAAATAGGAGACTGAGAAATATTTTGTATTGATAATTGATATATTGTTAAAAATATTTTTGTTTCAAATTTTTAGGGATAAGATAAAAGCACCTAAAAGCAATTTTTATTAATTGGTGAGGTTTTTATAGTTAAAACTTTAAATGTTATTTTATATTTTTTTAAAAAGTAGTACCTACTTTTGTGTCTCTGTGGATACTATACAAAAGATAAGATGACAGAAAATAGAAATATAAAAGATGAAATATATTAATCCACATATACAATGCATTTAATTGATTCCATCTATTAAATTTTATCATAGTATATATGAAAATGAATGAGACATTATTTGATTTTTGAATATGCCCATCAAAGATTTTGAGAAGCCCTCATGAACATAGGTAAAGACTGTTTAATAGACTGTGGGCCTCCTCTGAGGAAGATGGTTGCACTGCTGGCTGATCATGTCCAAAATTAAGTTCAATAGGTTTGGATTAGAAAAAGCTGTGGAATTCTTGAGGGGAATATTCCTTTCCACCCCTGAAATGTCCTCTCGTGTTATCCATGACTCCTTTGTATTTTCTCCTAAAACCACCTATGACCTGTGCAAATGTTCCTGAAAATAGGTCAGAATAATGTATTAACTAGCTTTTTCCTCAAAATCAGTATCCAAAGTCAAAATTATACATCTTTCAATTTTCCACCCCAATTTTTTCAAACCACATTATTCAGTATCGTCTATCAAAGGATCTGAAAACCACAAAATTATAATTCTAAGATATTCCAATATAAAATTGTCAACTATAGGGTGTCCTCTTATTTTAATTAAAAAAAAAACCCTGTCAAATTCTTGTCAAAAAAATTCTAAAAATTCAATTATCTTGCAAATAAAAATATAATAATGTCAAACATGAAGGAATTAAAATCTGAAATCAATGTTTAACCATATATGAGTTAGAAAGATAAAGAAATATGTCTATTATAATTTCACCTCTGCTCAGTTTCATCCTGAGAGTTCTTGTTGGCTAGGAGGAATCAAGTTCTATAAGACGTTGCTCTTGGGCTATTTTCTCTGGGAATGGGTATGGTTCCTTCAAAATCTTAAAAGTTGAATCAGCTTAGTTAAAAGTATCTATTAAGTCATGTTTTAAAGAGCTTAGAAAGTTAATAAGACACACTTGATTTTTCACCTTTGGCACCATCCCCTGCCAAATGTAGAAAATAAGTCAGTTTCAACCCCAGCACAGTTATCCCAAGTAGAATCTTCCTCCCCTCAAAATGTTAATCCAGTATTCCAACCTAATATTATACCCAGCAAATTCCAAAGACCATAGCAGAGACTAAGATTGTGAAAGAAGAAGGCAAACTAAGAAAAATCTTCAAAAACCAAGGGAGGATATGCCAGTGTGAACTCAAATTGAACTGATAGAAATCTTTAAGAAAGTGGTTAATTTTAGGGAACCCTCTTGCACTGTTGGTAAGAATGTGAATTGATACAGCCACTATGGAGAACAGTAGGGAGGTTCCTTATAAAACTAAAAATAGAATTACCATATGACCCAGCAATCCCTCTACGGGCATATACCCTGAGAAAACCATAATTCAAAAAGACACATACACTCCAATGTTCATTGCAGCACTATTTACAATAGCCAAGTCATGGAAGCAACTTAAATGCCCATTGATAGATGAATGGATAAAGAAGAAGTGGTACCTATATACAATGGAATATTAGTCATAGAAAGGAACAAAACTGAGTCATTTGTAGCAAAGTGGATGGACCTAGAGACTGTCACACAGAGTGAAGTAAGTCAGAAAGAGAAAAATAAATATGGTACATTAACGCATATATGTGGAATCTAGAAAAATGGTACACATGAACTGATTTGCAAGGCACAAATAGAGACACAGATGTAGAGAACAAACCTATGGATACCAAGGAGGGAAAGAGGGAAGGGGTGGTGGTGGTGGGATAAATTGGGAGATTGGGATTGACATATATACACTAATATGTATAAAATAGATAACTAATTAAAAAAAAGAAAAAAGAAGTAAAAATAAAAGTGGTTAATTTTGACATTGCACATTTTTTAAATAGCTGGGTTAGGAGGTTTCCCCTCTGCACACTCTCTCTTTCCTCAGAGACTGACATTAGAGACATTGCCCCCTTCTCCCAAGATTTAGAAATGAACAGTAGTGATAGCTCCAGTCAATGTCTTATGTGAGGCATTTTCCATAGAGTATATTCAAATCCTTTTTATTTTTACAACCTCTTTGTACTCCATTGTTTTTTTCAATCCCCATTGTAAATTTTAAATTGTCATAATTTCCACACTTACATGTGGAAGTTTATTACATGTTTATTCCTGTGCTACAGTGGCTTTATTCTTCTCTCCCTGGCTATGAGTTGGTTTAAAATTAAGAAGATTACCTTCCTGTTGTATATGATAAGCAATACAGAGACAATTTGAGGAAGGGACTGTTGAGAATGTGAATCCAGTTAACTCCAACCAAAGTTTCCTTCTTGGCTCAAACAGAATGGAATTTGAGCAGCCAAAGATGACTATCTAGGCTCACAATAAAATTTTTCAAGAAGAGTTTCCCTACTCTTCTTCAGCCTAGAAGACTCAGCGATTTTGAAGTTTAAAGGTAACAGTTATGTTCTGTTGACCCATACTTAAACAATCTAAGTCAGCCTCAACCTTACCTGTAATATTAAGCCAAATTTTGTTCATGCAGTTCAAGGTCAGCAGCTTGAGATCTATGACTGCTTAGAATCTATGCTTGTTTAAAATGCTTGTTTTGCACGGAGGTCAATTTCATTGACTGTTGCATCTTAGGTTTTTGCAACCCCAGCTTCTGTGGTTTGCTTACTGAACCCTGATCAGCCAGCATTTCTGAGGCCATCATCTGGCCAACTTTGGTTGGTCTTCCATGGTCTTTGCCTTGGATGCCTTTCTCAGTTCTTTTGGTGTTAACCCAGAAGCAAACACTTTTGTGAGACCTGAAGTCTGTGGTATTTTCGAGGTATTCAACATTTGTTTTAAGTCTGGTTGCCTCTATAAAAATCATCCCCTCAACTTCAGTCAAAATTATAAGCTGCACCAAAACACCAAAGTAAGACTCTCATATGACCAGAATCTTAGTTATCAAAGCTTATTGTTACTCATATTCATGCCACAATCTTCAATCAAGTCATGTTTCTGTGTCCCCCAAGTTCCACTGTGTCTATTTGCCAATTTTTCTATTCCACACACCAGAATTTGAGGGATTTACTCTGTATCAGTAAAGTTTCCCACTCTTCACTTCAAATTAGTACTGAGTACCAAATTAATTTAAAAAAAGTAAATCAAAGTTTTATATAGATGAACCATGTTTAGAAGAAGAGGGCTAGTTTCCATGCACTGTATTTTTTGTCATCTTAATTACTATTTCGTATACAAAAGCTCATTCTTATTCTTAGATAGTGGAGTTTGCTATAAGAATGTGAATGTAAGGAAAAGAAAATAATACTTACTTTTACTGTTGTCATCATGAAATAGAATTCAGGAGCATTCACGCTGGTAGTTTTGCTGTGTCAGAACATGGTGCTGGCAAATTCTCAGTTTTGCATTCAGCTTTGGACATTAGTCTTTATCTTGGTTATCCTTGGATTCAGATGCTAAATACTTCCAGAAAATGTCTAAGAATATGTGGCCATGACTTTTTGCATGCAACTAGAGTTCCCAAAATTATAGGTTTAATTAAAATCATAGAATCAGCATGTTATAACCACCATATTAGCCATATTTTATTCTCAGGTTAGCCTGGCATTTGAATTATAAGTTAACTTGGTTAATTCTGCTTAATATGCTCTACCTGAGGAATGGTACCTTATATTTACATAAACCATATCACTTATTTAACTTTTATAGGCAATAAAGCCCTCCATTTTGCGAATTAATGGATTCCAAAAAAATATTATGTTAAAGTCACTCCACTGATTCCTATGAAAAGTATGTCAATTTATCTCTTCTCTAACAATCAAAAGTGCTTAGTCAATTAAAGTTGTTTTGCTATTTTAAGCCAACACACTTAAGGTAAGTTCTGTATTAACTGTCAAATCACAGTACGAGATTCTCTGTTGAACTCCACTGAAGTTTAAAGGTTTTACTTTTTCTAATTGGTAACTATTTTATTTGTTATCATATCATTAATGGTCTCTTTTTACTCTCCCTTATTTCAATAGGTACAGAATCATTTCCTTCTGACAACACAGAATGTTTAAATTAAAAAAAAAAGAAAACTAATTAATATCTTTATTTTGCATATTAACTTCATCTAATTTTTCTACACTGCTTTATACATTGAAAAGAAATTTAGCCCATGTTTACTTGTTAAGCCCCTATCCTGGTGAAAGGAACACAATACGCATACAACATGAATTTTGGGGAAGTAAAAAAACTGTATCTCAATGTCCCCTTCATAGGAGTATCCTCATCAAATGGTTGTTGTGAGAATTAACTCTTTCTCTATAAATGTTAGTTTTATTATTATTACTGTAATAATACTTATTACTCTATGTTGCAAAATGCTAAACTGAAGGTCAATGGAATTAAAAGATTTTCTGAAGCCAACTTTTAAATTAAACATTTTTATTTCAAATATTTATCATTTTCATCTCCTTTGAGGGATGCAAAATCGTCATTACTGCAATTTATAAAATAAAATATTTAGTTGACTTCACATTACTGACTGAAGAGAGATTTTCCTAAAATCTGTGGTGGGTTAATAGCACATTTAATTTTGCAAAGACATAAGAAAAGGGTTCCATCTTTAAGGAACTTTCTCTGGTAAGAGAGATTGTTCCACTCCAGACTTCTTACCATAGTTTCTAATATCTGAAAATTTACTGTCTACAAATTTACAAAGTACCTTCCTGAGATCCTCCCTGTCCACACTCTCCTTTGAGCTTTCTTGTTTCCTGGAGATCCCTTGTCTGATCCCCTACAAGAAAGCAGGGCCTTCTGTATTATTCTCTCCTGTACATTTATCTCCATGGTCCTTATTTCATGAACAAGTGATGGGAGGAAAGAGAAAAGGAAAATAACAATAGGTATTTACTCACCCTCTTGGGATCACGTTTTCCTCACTTCTCCAAATGTCCAGAGAGGTTCCCCTTCCCTAGAGATTTTAGGTTTCTACTCTTCACAGGATTAATTAAGTGCTGGGGTTGATAAAATGGATGAAATCAAAGAAGAAGAAGAAGGAGGGTGAGGAGAAGAAAAAGAACAATATGGGAAATTTGCATTCTTTCTCTGTGGCCTCTTTCTCACTTCTTAGGGCAGAACTATTGGAATTCCCCTGGATTCCTTTCTGTCTATGCTAGTGTCATCTGTGAATTTTGTGGATGCGATAAGTTCAAAATGGGGAACACCAGAAGGGGAAAATTAGTAAACTCAAAAATTGTTCAGTGGTACTTTGAATGATGGTCTTTTTCCCATCTCTTTACTTTTGAGAGTCTTCAAATAGTTGTTTCATGTTATTCTGTTCAGGATTCAGTATGAGAAATAGGGTGCAGTGTGGTGACTTCATCTTATCTGGAGCCAGGACATCACTGTCACATTTTTTTTTTTAACTTAAAGACTTTATATTTTTTAAAGCAGTTTTAGGTTCACAACAAAATTGAAGGGAAGATACAGCTTTGCCATATATCCCCTGCTCCCACACATGCATGGCCTCACCATTATTCACATCACTTTCCGAAATGGTACATTTGTTACAATTGATGAACCTACATGGACACATCATAATCACCCAAAGTCCATAGTTTAACTTAGAGTTCACATTTGGTGTTGTTCATTCTATGGATTTGGACAACTGTCTAATGACATATATCCATCATTATACTATCATACAGAGGGTTTTCACTGCTATAAAAATTCTCTGTGCTTCCTCTACTCATCTCTTTCCCTCATTTCACCCCTGGCAACTGCTGTTGCCTTTTATAAAATGTCAAATATTTGGAATCATACAGTATGTAGTCTTTTCAGGTTGTCTTCTTTCAGTTAGTAATATGCATTTAAAGTTCTTCCATGTCTTATCATGTCTTGATAGTTCATTTCTTTTTAGTGCTGAATAATATTTCATGGTCTGGATGTACCACAGTTTACCCACTGAGGACATCTTGGCTGCTTCCAAGTTTTGGCAATTATAAACCAAGCTGCTATACACATGTTTGTGCAGGTTTTGCTATGGACATGTTTTCAACTCCTGTGCATAAAAAACAACAATATAGTTTGCTGGAACACATGGTAAGATTATGCTTAGTGGTATAAGAAACTGCCAAATTGTCTTTCACCTTTCAAAGTGACTCTGTCATTTGGATTCCTGCCACCAATGAATGACAGTACTTATTGATCCACATCCTCACTAGCATTTACTACTGTCAGTGTTAGATTTTGGTCATTACAATAGGTGAGTAGTGGCTGTCATACTTTTTATATATATATAAATTTATTTATTTTATTTATTTATTTTTGGCTACATTGACTCTCTGTTGCTGTGTGCAGGCTTTCCCTAGTTGCAGCAAGTGGGGGTTATTCTTTTTGCGTTTTGTTTTGTTTTTCTTTAACATCTTTATTGGAGTATAACTGCTTTACAATTGTGTGTTAGTTTCTGCTTTATAACAAAGTGAATCAGTTATACACATACATATGTCCCCATATCTCTTCCATCTTGCATCTTCCTCCCTCCCACCCTCCCTATCCCACCCCTCTAGGTGGTCAAAAAGCACCAAGCTGATCTCCCTCTGCTATGCAGCTGCTTCCCACTAGCTATCTATTTTACATTTGGTAGTGTATATATGTCCATGCCACTCTCTCACTTTGTCCCAGCTTACCCTTTCCCCACCCTGTATCCTCAAGTCCATTCTCTAGTAGGTCTGCATCTGTATTCCCATCTTGCCCCTGGTTCTTCTGACCATTTTCTTTTTCTTTTTGTAGATTCCATATATACGTGTTAGCATATGGTATTTGATTTTCTTTTTCTGACTTACTTCACTCAGTATGACAGACTCTAGGTCCACCTACATCACTACAAATAACTCAGTTTCATTCCTTTTTATGGCTGAGTAATATTCCATTTTGTATATATGCCACATCTTCTTTATCCATTCAACTGTTGATGGACACTTAGGTTGCTTCCATGTCCTGGCTATTGTAAATAGAGCTGCAGTGAACATTTTGGTACGTGACTCTTTTTGAATTATGGTTTTCTCAGGGTATATGCCCAGTGGTGGGATTGCTGGGTCATATGGTAGTTCTATTTTTAGTTTTTTAAGCAACCTCCATAATTTTCTCCATAGTGGCTATATCAATTTATATTCCCACCAACAGTGCAAGAGAGTTCCCTTTTCTCCACACCCTCTCCAGCATTTATTGTTTCTAGATTTTTTGATGATGGCCATTCTGACTGGTGTGAGATGGTATCTCATTGTAGTTTTGATTTGCATTTCTCTAATGATTAATGATGTTGAGCATTCTTTCATGTGTTTGTTGGCAGTCTGTATATCTTCTTTGGAGAAATGTCTATTTAGGTCTTCTGCCCATTTTTGGATTGGGTTGTTTGGTTTTTTGTTATTGAGCTGCATGAGCTGCTTGTAAATTTTGGAGATTAATCCTTTGTCAGTTGCTTCATTTGCAAATATTTTCTGCCATTCTGAGGGTTGTCTTTTGGTCCTGTTTATGGTTTCCTTTGCTATGCAAAAGCTTTGAAGTTTCATTAGGTCCCATTTGTTTATTTTTGTTTTTATTTCCATTACTCTAGGAGGTGGGTCAGAAAGGATCTTGCTGTGATTTATGTCATAGAGTGTTCTGCCTATGTTTTCCTCTAAGAGTTTGATAGTTTCTGGCTTTACATTTAGGTCTTTAATCCATTCTGAGCTTATTTTTGTGTTTGGTGTTAGGGAGGGATCTAATCTCATACTTTTACATGTATCTGTCCAGTTTTCCCAGCACCACTTATTGAAGAGGCTGTCCTTTCTCCACTGTACATTCCTGCCACCTTTATCAAAGATAAGGTGTCCATATGTATGTGGGTTTATCTCTGGGCTTTCTATCCTGTTCCATTTATCTATATTTCTGTTTTTGTGCCTGTACCATAATGTCTTGATTACTGTAGCTTTGTAGTATAGTCTGAAGTCAGAGAGCCTGTTTCCTCCAGCTCTGTTTTTTGTACTCAAGATTGCTTTGGCTATTCAGGGTCTTTTGTGTTTCCATACAACTTGTGAAATTTTTCGTTCTAGTTCTGTGAAAAATGCCATTGGTAGTTTGATAGGGATTGCATTGAATCTGTAGATTACTTTGGGTAGTAGAGTCATTTTCACAATGTTGATTCTTCCAATCCAAGAACATGGTATATCTCTCCATCTATTTGTATCATCTTTAATTTCTTTCATCAGTGTCTTATAATTTTCTGCATACAGGTCTTTTGTCTCCTTAGGTAGGTTTATTCCTAGATATTTTATTCTTTTTCTTGCAATGGTAAATGGGAGTGTTTTCTTAATTTCACTTTCAGGTATTTCATCATTAGTGTGTAGGAATGCAAGAGATTTCTGTGCATTAATTTTGTATCCTGCTACATTACCAAATTCATTGATTAGCTCTATCCGTTTTCTGCTAGCATCTTTAGGATTCTCTATGTATAGTATCATGTCATCTGCAAACAGTGACAGCTTTACTTCTTCTTTCCCAATTTGGATTCCTTTAATTTCTTTTTCTTCTCTGATACCTGTGACTAAAACTTCCAAAACTATGTTGAATAATAGTGGTGAGAGTAGGCAACCTTGTCTTCTTCCTGATCTTACTGGAAATGATTTCAGTTTTTCACCATTGAGGACGATGTTGGCTGTGGGTTTGTCATATATTGCATTTATTATGTTGAGGAAAGTTCCCTCTATGCCTACTTCGTGGAGGGTTTTTATCATAAATCGGTGTTGAATTTTGTCAAAAGCTTTCTCTGCATCTACTGAGAATATCATATGTTTTTTCCCTTTCTATTTGTTAATATGGTGTATCATGTTGATTGATTTGCATATATTGAAGAATCCTTGCATTCCTGGGATAAACTCCACTTGATCATAATGTATGATCTTTTTAATGTGCTGTTGGATTCTGTTTGCTAGTATTTTGTTGAGGATTTTTGCATCTCTGTTCATCAGTGATATTGACCTGTAGTTTTCTTTCTTTGTGACATTTTTGTCTGTTTTTGGTATCAGAGATGGTGGCCTTGCAGAATGACTTTGGGAGTGTTCCTCACTCTGCTATATTTTGGAAGAGTTTGAGAAGGATGGGTATTAACTCTTCTCTAAATGTTTGAGAGAATACGCCTGTGAAGCCATCAGGTCCTGGGCTTTTGTTTGTTGGAAGATTTTTAATCACAGTCTCAATTTCACTGCTTGTGATTGATCTGTTCATATTTTCTACTTCTCCCTGGTTCAGTCTCTGAAGGTTGTGCATTTTTAAGAATTTGTCCATTTCTTCCAGGTTGTCCATTTTATTGGCATATAGTTGCTTGTAGTAATCTCTCATGATCCTTTGTATTTCTAAGTGTCAGTTGTTACTTCTCCTTTTTCATTTCTAATTCTATTGATTTGAGTCTTCTCCCTTTTTTTCTTGATAAGTCTGGCTAATGGTTTATCAATTCTGTTTATCTTCTCAAAGAACCAGCTTTTAGTTTTATTGATCTTTGTTATCGTTTCCTTTATTTCTTTTTCATTTATTTCTGATCTGATTTTTTATGATTTCTCTCTTTCTGCTAACCTTGAGATTTTTTTGGTTTTCTTTCTTAATAGCTTTAGGTGTAAGGTTAGGTTGTTCGTTTGAGATGTTTCTTGTTTCTTATGTTAGGCTTGTATAGCTATAAATGTCCCTCTTAGAACTGCTTTTGCTGCATCCCATAGGTTTGGGGTCGTTGTGTTTTTATTGTTATTTATTTCTGGGTATTTTTTGATTTCCTCTTTGATTTCTTCAGTGATCTCTTGGATAAGTAGTGTGTTGTTTAGCCTCCATGTGTTTGTATTTTTTACAGATATTTTCCTGTAATTGATAGCTAGTCTCATAGCGTTGTGGTCAGAAAAGATACTTGATATGATTTCAATTTTCTTAAATTTACCAATGGTTGATTTGTGACCCAAGATATGATCTATCCTGGAGAATGTTCCATGAGCACTTGAGAAGAATGTGTATTCTGTTATTTTTGCATGGAATGTCCTATAAATATCAATTAAGTCCATATTGTTTAATGTATCACTTAATGCTTGTGTTTCCTTTTTTATTGTCATTTTGGTTGATCTCCCCATTGGTGAAAGTGGGGTGTTAAAGTCCTCTCCTATGATTGTGTTACTGTCAATTTCCTCTTTTATGGCTGTTAGCATTTGCCTTATGTATTGAGGTGCTCCTCTGTTGGGTGCATAAATATTTACAATTGTTATATCTTCTTCTTGGATTGATCCCTTTATCGTTATGTAGTGTCCTTCTTTGTCCTTTGTAATAGTCTTTGCTTTAAAGTCTATTCTTTCTGATATGAGAATTGCTACTCCAGGTTTCTTTTGATTTCTATTTGCATGGAATATCTTTTTCCATCCCCTCACTTTCAGTCTGTATGTGTCCCTAGGTCTGAAGATGGTCTCTTGTAGACAGCATATATATGGGTCTTGTTTTCCTATCCATTCAGCCAGTCTATGTCTTTTGGTTGGAGCATTTAATCCATGTACATTTAAGGTAATTATTGATATGTATGTTCCTATTACCATTTTCTTAATTGTTTTGGGTTTATTATTGTAGGTCTTTTTCTTCTCTTGTGTTTCCTTTTTAGAGAAGTTCCTTTACCATTTCTTGTAAAGCTGGTTTGGTGGTGCTGAATTCTTTTAGCTTTTACTTGTCTGTAAACCTTTTAATATCTCTGTGAAATCTGAATGAGATTCTTGCTGGGTAATCTTGTTTGTAGGTTTTCTCCTTCATCACTTTAAATATGCCATGCCCCTCCCTTCTGGTTTGCAGAGTTTCTGCTGAAAGATCAGCTGTTAACCTTATGGGGATTCCCTTATGTGTTATTTTTTGTTTGTCCCTTGCTGCTTTTAAAATTTGTTCTTTTTATTTAATATTTGATAGTTTGATTATTATGTGTCTTGGCATGTTTCTCCTTGGATTTATCCTGTATGGGACTCTCTGTGCTTCCTGGAGTTGATTAACTATTTCCTTTCCCATAGTACAGAACTTTTCAACTATAAGGTCTTCAAATATTTTCTCAGTCTGTTTCTTTTTCTCTTCTTCTTCTGGGACCCTTATAATTAGAATGTTAGTGCACTTAATGTTGTCCCAGAAGTCTTTGAGACTGTTCTCAATTCTTTTCATTCTTTTTTCTTTATTCTTCTCTGCAGTAGTTATTTCCACTATTTTATCTTCCAAGTCACTTATCCGTTCTTCTGCCTCAGTTATTTTGCTATTGATTCGTTCTAGAGAATTTTTAATTTCATTTATTGTGTTGTTCATCACTGTTTGTTTGCTGTTTAGGTCTTCTAGGTCCTTGTTAAACGTTTCTTGTATGTTCTCCATTCTATTTCCAAGATTTTGGATCATCTTTACTATCACTATTCTGAATTCTTTTTCAGGTAGACTGCCTATTTCCTCTTCATTTGTTTGGTATGGTGGGTTTTTGCCTTGCTCCTTCATCTGCTGTATGTTTCTCTGTCTTCTCATTTTGCTTAACTTTCTGTGTTTGGGGTCTCCTTATTGCAGGCTTCAGGTTTGTAATTTCCGTGGTTTTTGGTGTCTGTCCTCAGAGGCTAAGGTTGGTTCAGTGGGTTGTGTAGGCTTCCTGGTGGAGGGGACTATTGCCTGTGTTCTGTTGGATGAGGCTTTCTGATTGGTAGGTCCATGTCTGGTGGTTTGTTTTGGGGTGTCTGTGGCCTTATTATGATTTTAGGCAGCCTCTGTGCTAATGGATGGGGTTGTGTTCCTGTCTTGCTAGTTGTTTGGCATAGGGTGTCCTGCATTGTTGCTTGCTCATCATTGAGTTGAGCGGGGTCTTGGCACTGAGATGGAGATCTCTGGGAGATTTTCACCATTTGATATTACATGAACCTTGGAGGTCTCTTGTGGACCAATGTCCTGAATTTGGCTCTCCCACCTCAGTGGCACAGCCCTGATGCCTGTCTGGAACACCAAGAGCCTGTCCTCCACACAGTTCCGAATAAAAGAGAGAAAAGAAAGAAAGAAAGAAGAAGATAAAATAAAATAAATAGGGCTTCCCTGGTGGCGCAGTGGTTGAGAGTCCGCCTGCTGATGCAGGGGATACGGGTTTGTGCCCCTGTCTGGGAAGATCCCACATGCTGTGGAGCAGCTAGGCCCGTGAGCCATGGCCGCTGAGCCTGAGCATCTGGAGCCTGTGCTCTGCAACGGGAGAGGCCACAACAGTGAGAGCCCCACATACTTCAAAAAAACTAATAATAATAAAAATAAAATAAAGTAAAATAAAATAATTTAAATAAAAAATTATTTTTAAGAAAAACAAATTTAATTAAAAAAACAAAACAAAACAAAAGAAACAAAAAACGGTCAGACAGAACCCTAGGGCAAATGGTACAAGCAAAGCTATACAGACAAAAGCACACACAGAAGCATATACATACACACTCACAAAAAGAGAAAAAGGGAAAAAAAATATATATATATATTGTTGCTCCCAAAGTCTACTTCCTCAATTTGGGATGATTCATTGTCTATTCAGCTATTCCACAGATGCAGGGTAGATCAAGTTGATTGTGGAGATTTAATCCGCTGCTCCCAAGGCTGCTGGGAGAAATTTCCCTTTCCCTTCTTTGTTCCTCAGCTCCTGGGGCTCAGCTTTGGATTTGGACCCGCCTCTGCGTGTACATCGCCTGAGGGCATCTGCTCTTCTCTCAGACAGGACAGGGTTAAAGGAGCAACTGCTTTCGGGGCTCTGGCTCACTCAGGCCAGGGGCTGGTACGGGTACCGATGCGGGGAAAGCCTGCTGCCACAGAGGCCAGCGTGACGTTGCACCAGCCTTAGGCATGCTGTGCGTTCTCCAGGGGAAGTTGTCCCTGGATCACGGGACCCTGGCAGTGGCGGTCTGCACAGGCTACCGGGAGGGGCGGCGTGGATAGTGACCTGTGCTCTCACACAGGCTTCTTGGTGGCGGCAGCAGCGCCTTAGCATCTCATGCCCGTCTCTGGGGTCCGCGCTGATAGCTGCGTCTCGCGCCCGTCTCTGGAGCTCCTTTAAGCGGCACTCTTAATCCCCTCTCCTCGCACACCAGGAAACAAAGAGGGAAGAAAAAAGTCTTTTGCCTCTTTGGCAAGTCCAGACTTTCCCGGACACCCTCCCTGATAGCCGTGGCGCACTAGCCCACTTCAGGCTGTGTTCATGCCACCAACCCCAATCGTCTCCCTGGGATCCAACCGAAGCTGAAGCCTCAGCTCCCAGCCCCCACCCGCCCCGGCGGGTAAGCAGACAAGCCTCTGAGTGCTGATCGGCAACGATCCTCTGTGCGGGAATCTCTCCACTTTGCCCTCTGCACCCCCATTGCTGCACTCTCTTCCATGGCTCCAAAGGTTCCCCCTCTGCAACCCGCAGTCTCGGCCCACGAAGCAGCTTCCTAGTGTGTAGAAACCTTACCTCCTTCACAGCTCCCTCCCACTGGTGCAGGTCCCGTCCCTATTCTTTTGTCTCTGTTTTTTTCTTTTGCCCTACCCAGGTACGTGGTGAGTTTCTAGCCTTTCGGGAGGTCTGAGGTCTTCTGTTAGAGTTCAGTAGGTGTTCTGTAGCAGTTGTTCCACATGTAGATGTATTTCTGATGTGTTTGTGGGGAGGAAGATGATTTCAGCGTCTTACTCTTCCACCATCTTGAAGCCGTTCGGCCCCGGGGCTAATCTTCATTGCGGTGTGCAGGCTTCTCACTGTGGTGGTTTTTCTTGTTACAGAGCACGGGCTCTAGGCATGTGGGCTTCAGTAGTTTTGGCATGTGAGCTCAGTAGTTGTAGCTCACGGACTCTAAAGCACAGGCTCAGTAGTTGTGGCACATGGGCTTTGTTGCTCTGTGACATGTGGGATCTTACAGGACTAGGGCTCAAACCCATGTCCCCTGCTTTGGCAAGTGGATTTTTAACCACTGCACCACCAGGGAAGCCCTGTCATACTTTTGAAAATGAAAAATCATATTATTAAAAATTAATCCAGGAGACAGATGAAACTCAGATTTCTCTCTGATAAATATCCAGATATGAACACTTAACATGAACAGTCCTCCTTTAAACAGTTTTCTATAGCCCTTGCTGCTCTCCTTTGACTCTCATTTACTCATTGACTTCTTGAAATCTTATTTCTACCCTAATAATTCCATTGGGATATTCATGAAAAGACTTATTTAACTCCGGACAACATATTACATAACTAAACAGTTATTTCTTGCCCACTATCTTCCTTTTACTTAATGTCATGACAAGTCGATGGTTTTCCACCTAATTTTCTGGCACGCCTTCACAGGTACCCAGGAGAATCTTTTTCCTCTCCTCCTCCCTTCAGTAGGAGTCATGTTCTATTTCTCAGTCTTTTCAATATTCATGCAGCCAAGAATTACTTAAAAGCCAGCCCCTGAATTTCTCAATCTCCACCTGAGAAAGTAGAAAATAATAATCAGCAGGGTTGGGAAAACATGATTCCTTTTGGAAGTGCTGATGCCAAATCTGATTTTTTTTTTTTTTTGGTTAGCTGGATATATTGGGGTTGAGCCTTCCTTAAAATGGTCAGATAAAGACAGGGAGCTCTGCTTCCTAAAGGGCACATGAGAAGGTGAGCTTGAGAACAAATTCATCTGTGGTTACTACTCCAGTGCCCCGCCCCCTCCACCTGTGAGAGTGGAGGACTCTTCTGTTTGGAGCCACAAGGCCACATGCATTGCTTTGTTCTGACCAAAGCATTGTTTAGATATATTGAGAAAATATCATAAAATGTTTAGAGTTGGATATCTCCAAAACTAATGGATATTAATCTTGGCTAAACACTGGAACTTCTTGTAGAGCTTTAAAAACTACTGTTGAATGCCTGGAAGGTTCTTACTTAATCAGTGTAGGGTGCAGCCTGGACATGGGATTTTTAGAAACTCCTTGGTAGATAAGTTTACTCTAACATGCAGGCAAGACAGAATTACTGCCCTAACTCAACCTCAATGCCTCAAAGTGGAGAAATTCAGAGAGGTTATTTGGGGCCAGTATCTTCTAGCTCCCAGGCCAGAGCTCTTCCAACAATAGGCTATCTGCTTCTGGCTACTTGAAGGGTTATAAAAACTCAAGGCTGCTTTGTAATAGTCATCGCTCTGTCGAAACTCCTGTTTCTTTGCTGCGATGTTCCAGTAAGACAAAGATTCTTCCATCCCACTCCTGGGCATATATCCAGAAAAGAAGAAAACTCTAATTCAAAAAGATACATGTACCCCAATGTTCACAGCAGTGCTATTTACAATAGCCAAGACATGGCAGTAACCTAAATGTCCATCGGCAGATGAATGGATGAAGAAGATGTGTATATGTGCATATCCATCTATCTATCTATCTATATATAATGGAATATTACTCAGCTATAAGAATGAATGTTGCCATTTGCAGCAGCCTGGAAATGCCTAGAGATTATCATACTAAGTGAAGGAAGTCAGAGAAAGACAAATATTATATGATATTACTTACATGTGGAATCTAAAAAATAATACACATTGATCTATTTACAAAAGAGAAACAGATTCACTGACATAGAAAACAAACTCATGGTTACTGAAAGGGAAAGGAAGGTTGGGGGAGGATAAGGTAGGAGTTTGGGATTAACAAATACACACTACTATATATAAAATAGATAAGCAACAAGGATTTAAGTATAACACAGAGAACAATATTCAATGTCTTTTTTTAAAATAAAAAAATAAATTTATTTATTTATTTTTGTCTGTGTTGGGTCTTTGATGCTGCACGCAGGCTTTCTTTATTTGCAGAGAGCAGGGGCTACTCTTGGTTGCAGTGCACATGCTTCTCATTGCAGTGGGTTCTCTTGTGGCAGAGCATGGGCTCTAGGAGGGCAGGCTTCAGTAGTTGTGGCACGTGGGATCAGTAGTTGTGGCTCACGGGCTCTAAAATGCAGGCTCAGCAGTTGTGGCTCACAGGCTTAGTTGTTCCACAGCATGTGGGATCTTCCTGGACCAGGGTTCGAACCGTGTCCCCTGCTTTGGCAGGCGGATTCTTAACCACTGCACCACCAGGGAAGTCCAATATTCAATATCTTGTAATAACTATAACAAAAAATAAACTGAAAAAATTATGCATATAACTGAATCACTTTGCTGTACGCCTGAAAGCAACACAATATTGTAAATCAACTATGATTCAATAAAAAAGATTCTTTTGGACTGGGAAATAAATGTTCATGCATTGATTTTTATCCATTCCAATAGCTTCAAATGACATTTGATTCTTTTTTTTTAACGTTTTTATTGGAGTATAATTGCTTTACAATGGCGTTGTTTCTGCTTTATAACAAAGTGACTCAATTATACATATACATATATCCCCATATCTCTTCTGTCTTGCGTCTCCCTCCCTCCCATCCTCCCTATCCCACCCTTCTAGCTGGTCACAAAGCACTGAGCTGATCTCCGTGTGCTATGCGACTGCTTCCCACTAGCTGTCTATTTTACATTTGGTAGAGTATATATGTCCATATATACACTACCATTCTGACATTTGATTCTTAATTACTCAAGACCAATATCATCCACCATGGTTATCTCTCATAGTAATTTACTACAATATATTGAAATATGATTAGAAATTTTTATATGCACCTCAGGGCTGACAAATTTTGAAATATCCCAAACTAGACTCCTAATCATTGTCCCAGAACATTTTCTTTCCCTGTTGTTTCTGGATTAATAAAAAGTAGTACTACCACCTACCAGATGCTCAAATTAGAAACTGAGGTAGAATTCTGAAGCTTTTTTTCTGAATTCAACCCCATGTTCAATTATTGTCCTTTGAATACTAATTTATAAATATATCTAATTTTTTTCCCACTTCTGTGAAAGACTAGTAAAGCTCTTCTGATGCAAAAACCATAATCTCTTCTTGGATAGTTGTAACAACCTCCTAAGTGGTATTCTTGATTACAGTCTTGATTTCTTCCAGTCACTTCTCACACTGAAGCCAGGATAATCTTTCTAAAATGCAAATATGATCATCTTTCTAAATTTTTATTGGTTATCCATTATCCTTATAATAAAGCACAAAACTTTTAACAGAGATTAAGTCTTCCATTCTATGGTTTCAGCTTATCTTTCTAGACATATCTTTTAATGCTCCCTTCAAACCTAATTTCAAACCCACTTTAAACTTATATCTGTGCTTGTTAATATTCCTCAAGGGTATCACATATGTTGTTACATTTAATTCTTAACATATAATTTTACATAATTCCATAGCAGGGAAATATTTTTCAAAGTTTAGTTTCAGTATAAATTTCTCTATGAATTTTCCATCATTCCTGCTAAAGCTATTTTAGGGATATTGTCAATGCCATATATTGTTCATATTTCCCCTATTCCAGCACTTTTTTTTTTTTTCAGTACGCGGGCCTCTCACTGTTGTGGCCTCTCCTGTTGCGGAACACAGGCTCTGGACGTGCAGACTCCGGATGCTCAGGCTCAGCGGCCATGGTTCACAGGCCCAGCCTCTCCACGGCATGTGGGATCTTCCCAGACCGGGGCACGAACCCGTGCCCCCTGCATCGGCAGGCAGACTCTCAACCGCTGCGCCACCAGGGAAGCCCCTCTAGCACTTTGTATATCATTTTGACATAATTGTTTATTACTCTTTAGTTCTCCCAAAAATATAAACTCCATGAGGACAAGATTCATGTTTATCTTGTTCACTGTTAATATCTTCATCATCAAGCACAGTACCTGGTACTTAATAATTTAATGGACAAATTAATGAACTAACAAATATGGAACAGTAATCAAAACCACAAAAGACAAAAGAAAAAGGATGTTCTTCCTCAGATGGCAAACTAGTTCTCATTTGAGAAAGCAAATATATATATATATATATCACGTTTTACTCTAGGTTCTTTTATATAAAGCAAGAATATACAAGCCTGAATATATCATTTCACAGAAAAATCAACAATATGCAGTCCATGTGATGAGGAAAAGATAGATTTTTTCAGATATTGAAACTAGTAGAAATCATGAAATATTTCTAATCATGGAAATTAGCATTTGTTGATTATTAGACGGCTTCATATTTCTTTTCCTTCATGTTCTGTACGTGTCTTACTTGTTGAGAGTTCAAAGAAATATAACAGGGATATCTATATATAACATACAACAATTGCATTTGTTAGATAACAAGAGCTAGATATTATGGTGATTCAGTACATATTTCACACCACACTGTTCTGACTGAATCTAAACTTTACAAATTTAAAAGCTGTGTAAACTTTGGCAAATTACTGAAACTTCTCTGCCTAAGTTTCCTCATATATAAAATGGGCATAGCAATAGTAACTACCTCATAGGTTTGTTTTAAGGATTAAATGAGTTAACATATTCAGAATTCTTAGATCAGCACCCTCTTTAGTTACATTTTTAGTGCTATATATTTAGTAAGTTATACATACACAAATATATAGCTATTAGTATATCCCTATTTTCCAGATAAAAAGTTAAAACTTCTAATGTTCACTAATGCCTCTAATATTACACAACTGGAGAAGCCCAGGCTTAAATCTATGTCTGTTTGATCCCAAAGATCATGATCTTTCCACTCTCCAACTTTTGATCAGCAAACCCAGGAATAGGCATGTCAGTGCTTATATATTAGAAAACTTTAAACCAGGTGTATTTAAAATGAAAAGTCTAGATTAGTATTTAACCATTAGTATTTAGCTTTTACAAATTATCAACATATTTTTAGTGTTGAATTTGCCATTTAACTCAATCCTCCAACATAGATTATTTAAAGCAAATCTAAAATGTCATATTATTTCTATGCAATTTTTTCTTAGATATTCTTAAAAAGACTAATTTTTAATATGACCATGATAGTATTACAAAAACATAAAAGTAATTAACAATAATCTCAGTATTTAGCCAGTAACCAAATGTCCTTGATTATTACAAAACCACTTCTTGGCATATTATTTGTCAACAATTCCTTTATTAATTAAATTTTAGATGTCAGATTTCTTATACACTCTGCCCTATACACTCTGCTCTATCTTTCTTCTTTGAACTTCCATCCATTCCTGTAACTTCAATAGCCACATAAATTAGATTTATTATTTCCATATTAGTGGAGAAAAAGTAGTATATAGAATCATCAGTTTTACTTTTATTCAGTATTCTATTTCATAACGATCCATTTTCACAAAAGATTATTCCTGAACGTAATGTGAGTAATGCATCTTTATGTTGTCATTGGTTCCCAATCTGTTCTTATGGCTATATCTGTTTTTAAACTAAATTATTGGAATTGCATGAAAAAAAAAAAAAACAGATTCAACATCTTACTGATTGAAATATAAAAAAAAAAAAAACTTACTAAAATATACTCTCAGAAACTTTTTTACTTTGGTGTCATTTAGTATTGCAACTAAAATATCAATAGATGTTCATAGTTGCATTTGAAATTGTCGTACTAGTGTAAAAAGTATTTTAAACAGTCATGGAGTTGCTAGAAATGTTAGAATAAAGAAAATATTAGTCAGATTCCGTGTAAATTTTAGTCTTAAGAAAGAATGAAATAAAATGGAAATATGGATTAAAATCACAAGTGTTAAAGATAACTGAATTTATCTATGTGACTAGTTGAAAACACCAACTTGTGACATAGAGCTAGATAAGGAAGATGAAAAAAAAATCTCAGATGCACTGTAATCATCGAGATTGAATAGTATTCTACCTTATAATTGAGTCTCAGCAGCACAATTTTTACATCATTCACTATGACTCTTCCAATAAGCTCCTGTTAATGTTAACAGGCTTGAACTGCACTGAAAATCCATCACCTAAAGGTGAACATTGGCCTGGTAGAATGGAACAAAATGTGTGTGTGTGTGTGTGTGTGTGTGTGTGTGTGTGTGTGTGTGTGAAGGGGATAGTCAATTCTTAAAATTACACTTTATCAGGATTTTAATGTCAGTACAAGGTCTAGAATATTTTCTAAAGAAAATGAGGGTATCAGTAAAAGTAATAAGTAGTCATAAATCATTTTGCACTCTATATCTATAAAACATAAATCACACAACAGAAGCCTATATAAAGGAGCATTGTGAAACAAGTGAATATATATATTTTCATTATCTAGGAGATCATATAGTTTGAAACATTTAAATTTTGATAAATTTGTATTTCTATGATAATATTTTTTTAACCTAATGTTCTCTCAGAAAAAGGTAGTACTTAAAATTGGAGAAAGCTAAGCTTTAGAATAAAAATTTCCTGGCAGCGAAGTTTTAACCATGCCCAAGCATTACAAAAAAAAAAGTTATTTCTCTATTGATCACATTTGATTGAAGATAAAGAGATTATGAAAAGTGTTACCATAGTTTAAATGAGGGCAACCTTATTTAAGAAGTGAAAAGAACAAGGTAGATGAAAGGAAAATGTAAAAGAAAAAGGAATAGATGAAAAG
Source organism: Leucopleurus acutus (assembly GCF_964270905.1). NCBI lineage: Eukaryota > Metazoa > Chordata > Mammalia > Artiodactyla > Delphinidae > Leucopleurus > Leucopleurus acutus. The sequence continues at coordinate 39,889,496 of NC_139160.1, read as the reverse complement.
TGACTCAGTGTCTTTTCCTGAGAAGGACTGTCCCTTCCTAATCTATAGCAGTATTAGCAACACACATTTGTTAATAGCTATGCAGTCTTGGAATGCAGCAGGTAGTTATGGAACTAAGAGAAAGTAACCTAAGGTGGAGGGTTTAATCTTTGGCTTAGACCCTAAAGAAAGGAAGGTTACTGAGACCATCTGGAAAATGCAATTGGTTGCTGAATGCCTCTCATTCTCATTGCTATGTAAGCAAAAACTCAATTTTAATAGTCTATTCAGAAATATCTGTTCTGTTAGAGGCTAAACAAACCAACAAGGAAAAATATATAGGAAAGAAATCCAATATATTGATATGCAGTGAGGAAATGACAATAAAAATGGTTGATTTAAAAACATCTCCAACATCTCATAGAAAGTTTATAACATGCACTCAATCATTTATTGGTGACTTAAACAACAATTGTCAAGTATACCACTTTTATATTTACGCCTAATATTTCAAAAGTGCTTCCTCTACTGTAACATTTAACTGAGGTTAAAATTGTTAGAATTTTGATTGGTGAGAATGAATTCACAGCACCAAGAATCAGATGAAGTTCAAAATGATTGACATAATAAGAGTAAAAGTAAGGAGTCAAAGATATGTAGAGAAAAGTGGCCTAGTCTTTTGCTTTCCATGTTCCAAACAATTAGATTGCATGAAAAACCCACTTGTTCATTTTGTTTACACATTATCTCTTCAAGTATACTTTTAATATTTACTGGGCCAGAATCTTTTTAAACAGCATTTCTCAAGGTTTTTGTTGTTGTTGTTTTTTATTTATTTATTTTTAATACCTATATGTTGGGTCCAAATGAGAGAGAAAGAGACAGAGAGAGAGGGAGAGAGAAATCGGGAAAGAGAAACAGAGACTAAAAGAGAATGTTATAGACATCTACTTATAATGTTTAGGTTGGTAAGAGTAGTATTGTGTTGTTAAGAGCCCATGGATAAATCAGAAAACTTTCCATTTGAGGCCAGTTACCTAATCAGAAGCAAACCCATGCCTTCTTTATTTTCTCACACATGATATTGATGTCACAGGTTCTGGTTCCTTGCTGGATTCAATTCTATCTACCCTCTTGAAAACAGGAACCAGTGATGTCTGGGTAGTAGTTCTTTTTTTCTCACCATAGATGACACAGTAGCACAGGATTGCTTTATTTTCTAAAGAGAAGATTGGCAGAAAGGCCAGAGAAAAATATTAAAATCTAACTCAAAAATATAGGCATGTCTACGGGGGGTGGGGGGGGAATGTTACCAGACTTCCATAGGTAATTAAATTTATTAACTACTAGATAGCACAACCAATTCCACAATTGTATCTCTCCTTTTCAAGGAACAACAGAAAAAGAAAACAAAATTCTGAAAGATTGATTTAATTACAAATGTCTGATACTTGGTCCTGCAGGCAATGTTTAAGCTTATATACAGACAAAACATTCAAACAAAGTTATTGGAAACTCAAGGAGAATTATGTTAATTTTGTGAAAAGTTTCCCTTAATCAAATGAAGATTCATACAAGGATATTCCAATTAAAAAGCCAAAATAAATCAAAAGATAGATAAAAAATACATTTGGAGGAAAATTACTCCCAGAAAACAAAAACAAAATTACACACTTCTTACAAATTAAAATGGACATACACAAGCTGAAAACAAGAAGTCCAAGAAAAAATATTAATAAAACACCACAAAATAAAGAGGTTTTTCCCTTAATTTTCAGGGGAAAATTACAGGAAAAATATAGAAATTAAAAATGCATAAAATAGGGCTTCCCTGGTGGTGCAGTGGTTGGGAGTCTGCCTGCCGAAGCAGGGGACACGGGTTTGTGCCCCGTTTCAAGAAGATCCCACATGCCACAGAGTGGTTAGGCCCGTGAGCCATGGCCGCTGAGCCTGTGCATCTGGAGCCTGTGCTCCGCAACGGGAGAGGCCACAACAGTGAGAGGCCTGCGTACCGCAAAAAAAAAAAAAAAAAAAAAAAAAAAAAAAAAAAAAAAAACATAAAATAGAAGATATATAAAAATATATAAGTTAAACATACTTCTTTATTCTTAAAGAAGAAATGACATTGTGTAAGTCTTAGTAAGGTCAGGAAATATTTATAAATATAATTAGATTTCACCTTTCATCAACATACTTTTTTTGTTATAAAACAAATATAAAAGTTTGCTAATGATTATTAAACAGTTTCATTGTTATATTTAATATTAACATTGATAATATTTACAGATTGCTATATATAAAGCTATAAGTATGTAAATAACATGTGCATTCAACTCAAGCTAAAAAGATAAGAAAACAAAAAAAACTAATTTGGACTTTATACCTGTTTGTTCAATTAATGAATATAAAAAAGGGAAATACAACCTGACAAACAATATTTTCCTGTGGTCCAACAGATTTTGTGAAATAAATAATCCAGTTGTTTTATAATCTGTGGCTCTACTCCCCATAAGGGCAGTTTAAAATTTATTTATAATTTCATGTGTTTTACTTGGCATCATTTGTTTTGTCTAAGTTTATCATTACACTTTTAAAATTCTTGGCTCCTTCTAAAATGAGACAGTTTTGAAAATTGGCTGTCCAACATCACATCACCCATATCACTGTGATTCATTGACCTGTTTTGTTAATACTATCAAGAAAAAATGTGTTTTATTATATATGGTGGTTCCAATGCATTAGGGGGTTTCACCTCTAAAGATATGTTGGATTTTGTGAGTAGTTAGCACTTTTTTTTTTTATTATTTGACAGTAACTACTCTCTCTGTCTAGATCTTTCATTTTGAACCATCTGGCCTGCTCCTTGTCCCTGCCAGATGTCCCAGATGTATAAAACATACATATCATTCACAAAAGTAACAAAAGAACTGTGCATATCTTATCATTCCCTGAATTCTTAAACCATTTCAAATAAATTCATCCAATTGTAACTTTTATAAAACAAATACCTTTTTTGTACTTCATATTTTCTTTCATCTTTTGAGTAGCAGTATGAATTCATGTATTTGCACAGATTCAACTTATTCTAGTTAGCCATTATTACTCTTATTATGAATAATGCTAATAATAGTAATGGTTGTAATAGCTGACCTTTTAATTTGCCTCCTTGCCTCTTCCAGCATAAATGCTAACAAACTTGAAAGGATTCTGTTTCTTACACTGATATATATAAGGATAGATATATAACTATCCTTCAAGAGGTGGCAAAAATGCTGCTGGTGTTGGTTCATTCATTATCTTGGAAATCTATCTATTTATCTATCTATCTATCTATCTTCTATTCAAACTGACTTCAAAAATAAAACATTATATTGCTGAATTCTAATTTTATCACAGGATGTTTAATAAATCAGTGTTGACTTGGATTGTTAAAAAATGTGTAAATTAAACTATAAAACAATTCAGGAAGATAGACACAGGAAAGCTTAGCATACTGTAATCAAGTATAAAAGGAAGGAGTAAGTAATTAATTAAATGATGGCCTATTGAAAAGTCGGGTCATTGTCACTTAAACTCTCTGCATATAAGAGTGACTAGGAGGAAATTTGTTAAATTCCTGCCTAAATTCAGAAAAAATGCTTTTAAATAAAGTAAATAAATATACCAAAACAAAGCTAACGTGTTAAGGCTGGGGAAAGAAGCAGAATAGAGTACAAGGTAATTTTAGGCTTTTACAATGGAACCAAAGGAAATGACAAAATACATACCAGAAATTCAGTGAAAAGCTCCCTCTAATATTACAAATGTAGGAATCCTGATTTGCCTAAGTATACCTTCATACTGTGCCTTCATCATGTAACCTTGCATAGGCCTCTCCTTTCGAGTCACATTTATGGGTCAATCCAAATTTTCAGTCACAAATATCAGTAAGTATTAAAAATTCACATATTTACATAAAATCATCATCATAAAATATGAGTAAAAATGAACAATAAGAAAAACTACACCCAAAGGAAATAAAAATAATTAAGGAAATAGAAAAAGTTAAAAAGTTTAGAAAAAAGCCCAATTTATAGTCTCAGAGAGTTTGTAGAGAACATAGCATCCACATAAAGAATAGGATGCTGTAAATAAAGAAAGTCTTCAATAATATAGCAACCCTGGAACTCTGAAAAATTTCCTAAATAAAATATGACATATCCAGTCAAAGATTTCTATCTCTAAATTATCATTCTGCAAGATAATATTTGAGACAATCTCAGAATACATAGCAAAATTTTATTTGCTATTTGACCAAATAATTCTTCATTTAAGAAAGATTCTATAAAGAAGCTGTTGTAAGGGTGTACACGTATGTGAAAAATGGTGGAATTTGTAGTATTGTCCAAAATAATAAACATTTGAAAACAAATATCCCTCAACAGGGAACTGAATTAACACATTACACAGTAAATCTAAAAAGTGAGACACCAAATTTCTTTAGAAATAATGAAATTTTAGTACATATATATCAATACTAAGAGTCCATGTCCATTTTTATCGGAAAAAGGCAAAATACAAAACATTTTTTAAGCACTGCAAAACATTCCTGTAAAAGTTATTTTTTTTAAACTAATATGGGTAGGAAAAGAGAAATATGAGCAAAAAAAATCAAGTTTTGTTTTTGTTTTTACCATTGGCAGTATCTCAGACCCTAAGGGAATTTTCATTTTTTCATTCTTGTTAGTTAAGTTTTACTGTATTTGTATAACAAATCACATTTTGATTGTAATTAAACATTTAAACTAAGGTTATTTTCAAAAATATTATGCAGACACTTATGAAATAAGCTAATTATAACATTAAGTAATCTCTCATTAAATCCTTTATTTAATAGCTTACAGTAAGGTGACATAAAGGTGTGAGAAAACTTAAATAAGAAATTTGTCAGATTTCAAAGTAACTTTTTTTGAGATTTATCATCTTTTTCTTGCTTCCCTTCTCCTACTTTCCAGTCTTTATATTTCAGGCTACAGAGTTTACACCAACTATGAAGAGAGCCTTGTTCTGGCTTAACCTATATGCTTCACATCTGAATGTGAGGAGCAGGAAGAAGCCAGAGAGCAAGTGTGTCTACAGATTTTGGGAAGCTGACAAGGATAAAGGCAGAAGTGGTGAAGGGATACTTCACTTTTCTTTGGGTAAATTAAAACATTTCAGTCCTTGAATCATGGCAGGTTCTTTGAGGTAGGTTCTTACATTCTTAATTATTGTGAAACATTATTTCTTTGGGTAAAAACTAATTATGTTCCGGAAGTCTAATTATAAGTTTCTAAATTTTTAAAAAATTTTTCCTAGAATAAAACACTCCTTATAATCAGTCTACTGAACAGTTTTTACATTCATACTTTGAACAAATGTGTATTACATAGAAAAGTAGAATACCATCTGTATATTCACTGAAGCCTCAATTAAATTGTTAGGGCTAGTCTTCCTATCTTTGATCTACAAATATTAAACTTACCTAATCTACCTTGATTTGAATATTTTTTCCCTCAAATTTAATATTATTTCCATCGTTTCCAAATAAATGGGAAGTACATATACTTTTCCATCTTACAGTGTGCAAACCACATGATGTAAGAGATGTCTCAGCAAATGAACAGTTTAGAACAGCTTTATTTATTGTAAGATTTTAAAAAGCATATACTACTTAAGATTGTGTATGTTATTGCCTTTATAGTAGTCTAGGAGAAAATTTAATACTATTTTTTAATTTGCATTAGTAAACATTCTGTACACAATGATTCACTTTGTGTTTGTAAGATACTCCATAATGTGGTCTTTGTCCCTTATTTTTTTCTCTCAGTTTTAATCACACCCCCTCTTTTGGCTTGAGACACACATTTTCCAGTTTCTAAGTGAAAAACATACTTTTCCACATATCCATGTAAATTATGTTTCATATCCCTCAACAGATTTAGCTCTGTTTCCATAAGCAAGCATGGCACTTTGTACATCATCGAGACTTTCATCAGACTATTATTTGCCTGTTTTATTCTTGCTTTTTCTTTATTATTTAAATTTTGTGGGGGCAATAAATGAGTCTGCTTGCCTATCACTATGTTCCCAACGAGAAAATTACATATAGAAAGACTTACAAATACATGATACTCAAAATACCTTCAAATAACTAATTATTATACTAAAGACTCTAAATTACAAGACGGACAAAGAAATGTTTTAACATCTATATGATGGCAGAGTTTTAGCTGTTTATATTTTAAAGAGACAATGTTGTTTCCAATAACAGTGCATTCAGAGCCAAAATTTATTCTCTCATTTAAAAAGTGGATACTGCATATAATACATCTTACAAAATTAAAATCACCAATGACCTTGAAAGAAAGTTAAGAATAATCAGGCCAGGGATTAAGTGAAGGCTTAAATTTAGGTATGAAAGAGGAATACAACATACACGTTTTACATTTAGAATATTTGCTGAATTTGGTGAAACTGAGTATTTGAGACCTCATGGAGCATGGGAAAATATATGAATTCCAGAGGCTACTAATAAGCTATCCTCTTCTGTAAAGTTGGGACATTAATAGGTTATACCATCAATACAAGGGTGAATAGAAATAGAGCTATTATCATCAGTGGACTGTGAGGTAACTAATGATATATATGTTTTAACACTGAAAAAAGATGGAGAAATTCACTTTAAATGTATAGCCTGATTGATGGTATACTTCTCTGGCTGCTTGGTACATCTCTGGTAGGAATATAATTTAAAATGATCCTAGAATAGCAACTCCACAAAAGATATTAGAAGAAACAAAAACAAACTTTCCTCAAGAAATTGTCATCACTTCATGTGCTAGACTTTCAATGTAAAAAAATCCCAGGAAAATTAGCAGTGTATGCAAAAAAAAAAAGTAAATATAAAATGAAACAAAGCTTCATGATCTAGAACCAGGAGAAATAATAGATGAGGAAAACAGACCTAAAATGATTTAAGGTGATGGAATTAGCAGATACAGATACAAATCAATTATGTTTAAAATGTTTTGGAAAATAAGAAACCTTATTGACCATATTCACAGGGAATGAAAAAAGCAAATAATGACAAGCAAAATTTGAAAAATAAAACTAACAATAAAATATGAAGAAAAACAAAAAAACATTAATTTATATGAATAATTCTACTGATACATTAGAAAATTTTATACAATGATGACAATTTAGGAGGAAACTAGATACAAAGAAATCACATGGAATGCAGCCAGAGGGAAAAAAAAAAGAGAAGAAAATTTAAAAAATGATTAAGATATATGCAGTATGGAAGGAGAAGTTATAAATTTTAACTAAAGTCTCAGAGAGGAGAAAGAGAGAGAGAAGAGGGAACAAACCTAATGAATATATTATATCTGGGAAATTCATGAAATGCACAAACCCACAGATTCTTGAAGCTCAACCAATTCAGAAGAGGAGAAATATAAAGATATCCACACTAAATATCTCATGATTGCATATCTAAAAAGACTATACTGATGTTGCTGGTCTGGAGATGACACTTTCAGAACTACTGCCATAGACCAACGATAACACATAAAAGATAAGCTTTAGAGAAGATCTAAAAGACTGCTTGAGGAAATAATTTTTGTTATAATAAAGTAACTAACGATTAGACCAAATGCTGATTTTCCCACCAGTAATAATGGAAGCCTGAACATAGCTAAGTTATTTTTTGAACATGCCAAATATATATGTATCAATCTATAATTTTATGCACAGAGAAAATGATATTTTTGTGAATGAGGGGTAAAGTAATTTAATTTTTAAACATTAAAAAATAAGAGAGTAAACATTCATTAAAGGAAAATCTAGATATATATTTCATGAAAAGGAAAATGATTTCAGAAAAAAAAATTATAAAGAACAAGTAGAAAGGAAAAACAAAAAAAGAATGGTAAATATATGGTTAAAAATGAGTGTTGCCTATATACAAAGCTAATAATAATTTATTGAGGAACTTAAAATTCTTCAATAAATAAATGTGACAGTGTATGTTAGAAAAATGATGAGCTCAAATCAGTCCTTTCATTTTTCATGAGGAAGATGGAGATAATTATTAACTTTGTAGTGTAATAAATTAATTATACTCCCTGTAATTACTGAGCTCTTTACTAATTAAATTGAAATAGAGAACAAAACTTTCAAAAGAGTAGTAGGAATAATTGAATGATTCAAAAAAATCTATTGAAATAAGTGTAAGAAAGAGAAAACTATATAAAAAACAGGAAGAAAAGTAGAAAATATAAAATAAAATAAATTAAACAAATGTATGTATTAGTCATTATAGTAACTGTCATTGGATATACTAAATACTCCAGTAGTGGACAAATTTAATGACTGTATTAAAACTGAAACTCTTCACAAATAATGCACAAAACCCCACAAAATTTGAATTCAACCCACAAAATTTGAATTCAAAGAAATGGACAAATTGCACCAAGAAAGCCATAACCAAAAAAAAGACTGGTTTAACTACATTAATTTAAAACAAACACCTAGAAAAATATAAGATATTGTTAGAGAAAAGGAAACAATAAAATAAAATATTCAATTTGCTAAAATGATAATCCTTTTAGAATATATAAAATAATTTCAAAATACATAAAGCAAGTCTTGACAGAATTACTGGAAGAAAAACAAAACTCTATCTTCAGAGTGGGAGATATTAACACAGCTCTCTGTCAATAACTGACATAAAAAGGACACAAAATGTGTCAGTAGGAATAAGGATGATTTGAATAATAGGAATAACACATTTGTTTTAATTGGCTATACAGAGAACATTGCACTCTCCAACAGTTTTCAGTTATGCATAAAACATTTACCAAAATTTACCAATTATTTGAACATAAATTTTGAGCAAATGAACGTCAAAGAATTTAAATAAAAATAACATATTTTGACAAGAATAAAAGTTTGCTCGAAATTAATTGACGAATGTTAACTAGAAATCCCATGTTGGAAAATTAGTGCATCAAAGAAGAAATCATAATGTAATTAGAAAATATTTTGAATTTAACAGTAGCAAGACTATCACAAATCAGAACCTGTGAGGTGCAGCAAAGAGCATATTTAGAGGAAAAGTTAGTCTTTTGTGCAGAGATGAGGAGGCTGGCTTTTAAAAGAACATGTTTTACAGCGGTCTCCAGCCATTTCCTTGTGAATTGCCTGCTTCAACACTGCTGTTCATCTGTGATCATCAGACAGATAATAGTATCCTGAAGTGTCCTGAGCTAGACAGTGACAAAGACTGCCTTAAGTTTCCCCTCAGTTTATCTAAGCTTTCTCAAGACTTCTTGACTACAGATCCTGACCTCCCTTTCCTTAAAGCATTTACTTCAGAAAACTTGTAATTGTAAACTCTTTCTCTGCCCTTTTGAGATGTTAATCTTCTACACCACTGGAATGTTTTTCTCAAGACCAGTGGGATCATCTCTGTGAAATGGAATCAACATGAATGATAACACTCCATCTCCCATTTGCCATGGGAGGGTAGAAACCTAACTCTGAAAAGGGACAATTAGCAAACACAGATGACCCCATCTGTTTTGCCAAAAGCCTACTTTTAGTTTCAAGGTTTGTTGGATTCGCTGGCAAAATAGCCACTTGTCTCACATAACTGAACAGATTTAATTAATTTTTAATAGAAGATTATTTAACTTAATTTCAATATACAGTCATTAGAAGGGGATGAGGTATTAGAGGTACATAACAGAGTATACATCAACAGATTGGGCCAACACCTACATACAGATTCAAACAGCAGCTGGAAAGTCCCAAGTAACAGCAATCTGGAGTCCCAATTGGGAAAGGTCCTGGGCCGTGCATTCACCTCACAGGTGAGACTTCAAATTGCAGTTCTGGGGGCTTCTGTTTATAATCCCAATCCACAATCAGCTCTCATCAGTTTATGAGCAAAAATGCAACTCTGGTTTAACTGTAAGAGTGCTGTTGGTTCCACTGTGTGAGTCAAAAGATTTTCTAGACCATGGGGGACTGATCAGATCCCCAGGGCTCAAGAAATTTCAAGACTCATTCCCTTTCTTATCTTAAGTGTTGCTTGACTTGTTGGTAACAATTGTTAGGTGTGCAGGCAGGCACACAGTCTAGACAGGGCCACAAGTCGGTCAGGGGCCTGCTTCTGCCTCTGAAGCCTGAACAAGACACGTTACTAGTTTTCTCAACAACATCTCATTGGCCAACCACTCTCCTAATGTCCTCTAGCACTTTGCCATTGGCTTATGCCAGCATTTAGAAATCTTCCACCCTTTTGTTTTAGCAGAGTGGAGTTGAATATCTTGCCCCTATTGCAAAAGTCTTGAATGAGGTCTTCTTTGTCTGTTTAACTTGCATTGGCTGGTCAGTAGTGCCCACATGCATTTAAAACTTTTGAGAGAATGTAGCATGTTATGGAGACAGTTATAATTATTAACAACCAAACAATGCCAATGGTTTGGATAGCACTCCTGAGCCAGGTTCTCCATGACCCAAGCCAGCTAGAATCAAATAAGTCAAAGAAATAATCCCAAATAGAGGGGTATTTCTTTAAGCCTGTTGGCCTGTTTATGTATTTCATGTAACTGTGCCTTTACTTCCTCAGAAGTGTTTATCCAGTGAGCTTGTTTCAGAGAAACGGAGACATTGGAAATCAGGGAGAAGTTCTTAGTGGGCAGAACTACAGGATCACCAGCATCACGGCAAATCCAACAGTTACATGGAGGCTGGATTACTCTCTTTTGAAATGGTCTGAGATACTGAACAATGCCATCTTTCCAGACCAGGTCAAGGCAAAAAGTGGGCAAAATAATTATAAAAGACCTTCATGGTATAAGAATTAGGCAAAGGATGTTAAGAGAGGAAAGGAAGAATGAAAAATGTTCTTGATCTGATGTTTTGGAATGAAGCAATCTACCTCAATGTAGCTATTTCTCTTCCTACTCCATTTGATTTTGAGGTCTTTGGCATTTATACAGGACCAGAGGGGGTCTGAGAACTTATAATTTGGCAGCAGTGTCAGTGGTCAAGTGTACTTGGTAGGGTTCTTTCATGAAACTTACTTTTGCAAAAACCTCAGAGTAAAATAATAACTGTCTGAAAAAATATAAGACTTAAAAATCCCCATGGTTAGAGAATTGGTTAGTGTTCATTATAATGGCATTGGCAAGAAAATTGATTATTTCTGTGACAATATTTTAAGATGATAATGGTAATTATGACTGATAATATTATATCAGGACATACCAGATTTTTAGGAATTTTATACAGTTTCTGGAACACTTGTATTAATAATAAATACTCATACAAATATGCATCACTTCTTATTTGACAATACTTCCTATGCAATTTAACATATCAAATAAGCCTAATTAATTAAACATTTCTCTTTTTATAAATAGAGAGAACAAATCTTTTGAGATGTTCCAGGGGCTCTCTGGAAAATACTGAAATTAATTTGAGGTGAAAAAGACTTCATTTAGAATTTGATATTGGGGGAGTTTTAAAAAAAATACCCATTTAACCAATGTGACAAGGACTTTGAAGGTAAATACAAAAGGTTACATAGCTATAAAAACTTAAGCTCTTTTAATATTGAGAAGAGTGGGTTTTCTTAAGTAATCAAAGACCTGATAAGATGAAATTAAATACAGTAAATTGTTTTGGGAAAACACAAAATCTTTACTTTCCGGGCAGATTATTTAAAAGATTAAAAACAAATTTTGTTTGTACTTTCTTATTAAGAGTAGGTCAATAATGTAAGAAAACTTTGTTCTTTTAACAGACAGGAAACCAAATTCTAATTTTGTACTGGTGTATCATTAATATTAAAACTCATTTTTAAAAAACTAAATAAATTCATTCCAATCTTAGCCAGATTGACACATATACAGTTCTTTTTCCAAGATTCCTTTTCACAAAACTTCTACAACTTTTTTACATCCATTCAGATTTTGTCCTAAATTCCCTCCCCCACCCCACCCCCCTTTTCTCATTCTGGAACAACCAGCTATTTTACTTCAGGACAAAATTACTCTCTTTTTTCCTTGACCACAACCACATCTGCCTACCTTTTCTTACCAAAAACACATCCTACTTTCCTTGTATAGAGATATTTCCTTTATTAGGTCTACTAGGTTTAATTGCATATATTAATTATAATTCTTAACCCTTAGAATACTTAATTCTTAGTGGAAACTAAGAAGTAAGCAATTGTGGGCTCTCAGTTACACTAGCATTCTGTGATTGACACATTTTTAAACATATCTAATATATTCTAGAAATATATTCTTCCTCATACTAAATTTTTCAATGTGGCACAAGATGTGTTTACTAATAAACACAAATATCTTTAGTTTCTCTGTAAAAGGAAGCCAAAAGTGGATAAACATATATTCAGTAATTAATGTTTCAGTGTTTGTCTTATTTGGAAATGATCTAGATATTTGATGAATATCCATCATTTAACTTATTACAGTATAACTTTGTTTCAAATTATCAAAATGATTTTGGAAACCATTTTTAAGTAGACCTTTTATAAAGCATAGTTACTGGTGAAAAGTTTACTTATAAACTTTTGTCTTATATCTGTTTATTTGTCCTTAACACATGCTTAAATAACATGAGCTTATTTGACTTTTAGTAAACCTAAGTAAATTAAAAGTTGAATGTCTACATTATATTCAATAATTATAGATCTCAAAACATGCCTTTTTAAATTAAATCAATAAACAAGCTTTATTCATTGAAAATTATCATAGATCACATGAACTTGAAAAACATTTGTGTTAGTTTCTCTAGTTCTGAGAGTATACTTGATTTTTATAATGTTTCTTTATAAACCAATTAAATAGAGCTCTTTACAAAGTAATTTTGGCAATACCATCTGGAGGTACAAAAATATTACACGTTTATAACACATATATAGAGAGATATATAAGCATATATAGAGAGGTAAACAGAGATCTTGTTTAAAATGAAATGCTTTCATTTTAAAATTTTAGCTATGAGACAATAATACAAAATACACAATAATACAAAACTCACTAGTTTGTAAAGGAATAGCTGTTTACACCTGTGTTTTCTTCTCAGATGGCTTAAACTTTTCACTGGTATGGCAAAGACTTTTAAGCTTTTTTCATAGGTTGTTTTCAAATATGCCTTCTTCTTTTTTTTTTTTTCTTCCCATCTGATAATAACTACCTCTGTGTTTGCTAGAGAAGACCAGGTAGGATATTTACATATCAAAAGGAGCAGAGAAAGAATGTAACTTCCACCAAGAAGGACTTTTGTTCCCTATGACCAGACTGTTGACAATACCTACAAGCCTTTTGAAATGAATATGGAGGTTTGGGGATTGATTAAAAGGGTAGGTGGGCTTTTTCTCTTCTGATAAAGCCTCAATTTGTAAGACAAGCACAGTTGCCTTTAATTTATCAAAGAACTGGGTGTCAACCTGAATGATGTCAAGGAACTGACTCATACATCTAACCACATTATCTTGAATTTACTTCTTTAAATCAGGGAGAAGACCTTCAACTGAGATAGAAATCAAAAGATTCCTGTGTTCCAGTTTTAGAGCTGTTTGTCTTTGAAATGTTTTTTTCTTTCCCTCTGGGTGTGTAGTTTCAATTAGCTTAGGGAAGAAGGCCTGAAAAAAAGTTTCTATCAGGTTCTCAGCATCAGCATCCAATTTAACCAACTTCTACTACAGCTACTTTTGAAAAAAAAGAAAAAAATCCTTTAAAATATCTAGCTAAGTTTTATCCAGGACAAACAGTAAATATTCTTGGTGTTAGAGCAGGCAGATAGCTAGATATGAGCAGAGAAAGAGGAACATGGGCTAGGTGGCAGGAAACCATACATCTTGTGAACAATGGGGGTCCTTGGGTAGACAAAGGAGAGCAGGAACCTCCAGGCTGACCAGAAGATATAAATCTCCAGGTGACAAGGGGTTCTAGAGGCAGACAAAGAAAGGTGGGAAAAGGCAGAATCTCTGGTATCCAAATGTAAACTTTTGCTCATTATGCCCTCATTACAATAAAATTAGCCTTGCAGATAAGAAGTACCCATCATGCACTGATGCCATGACACTTCCAATCAAGGCTAAATAAGGACAAAAATCCCTCTCCCCTCGGGAAGGTGGAGCTGGGATGAAAATCAGTAATAAGACCCAAAACCCCTTCTTCCTCAGTGAATATTCTTCCCATTCATTTTCACATCTCTTATAACCAGCTTGCCAAATAAACTCATGGCAGCTACTCACCTGAGTGCCCATTCAACCCTTGAGAGTATACTATCCCTTAAATCTTCACTTTGCTTTCTTGGCTTCCAACTCATCTCTGAGTTCTTTTTGTGTTGAGACAAGAATCTACTCTCCAGTAACACTGGCAATATTGAAAAATCCCATGGACACAAAAGACATCCCCAAGGAGGGTGCAAAGGTACTATTCTTCCTAAATCCAGAGCCACTCCCAAAGATAAAAGAAAGAAAGAAAGACAATTCCCTTGAGAGCTGACAACTGTTAATAAGATCCTGGCCACAAATGGACTGCAATCCACATTTATGTCAGGTCATAATTCTGGGTGCTTAATCTCATCATTTAGCTGGAGAGGAGTAGGAGTCATGTTGGTCTTACAGTCTTTTGGGTTTGGTACTTCTTGTGTCTTAATTTTTCTTTTTTCTTTTAGCTATATTTTTGATACTGGAGAACCAATAACCTGCATGCTCCAGACAGACAGTAAGCCAAACCAAGTTCTCAGGACAGAAAATGAGGCAAACAAGAAGGCAATAGCTGTCCCTGGAACAAAAAAAAGGATCAATAACCAATGGGTACCCTCAAACCACATTCACAGGAGTCTGGATTTGGAAGGGAAAGAACAACTTGAAATTTTACCTTCCTTTCCTGGGACTACTAGAAATCCAGGAGAGCTAACTCTGGTAAGAATTTTCACCCTTTTCTGGTTTCTGCCAGTTTTATTAGGATTCTATCTGCAAGCTCCTGAGAAAGTGGGATTTAAAGTAGAGAGTGTAGTTCTCTATCTACCAGAATGTGGTAAGGTATTCCATTAATTTTAATTTTAGTTAAGGGAATAACTGGTTGCAGTTTACCAGAGAATCTGTTGGAGTCCTGTCAACCCTAGGAAGGGTCCATATG
The DNA here is from genome assembly GCF_964270905.1 of Leucopleurus acutus. Taxonomy (NCBI): domain Eukaryota; kingdom Metazoa; phylum Chordata; class Mammalia; order Artiodactyla; family Delphinidae; genus Leucopleurus; species Leucopleurus acutus. Next base: position 39,874,308 of record NC_139160.1, on the reverse strand, counting down.
GGGCCCTTTTCTGAGGGTAGATATGTCGGGGTTCAAGTTGATGTCAAAGAACTTGCACAAAACCTTCATGGACAATATTTTTTCCAGTGTTGCAGCTGATTGCAAATGAGACATCAATTTCTGGGCTAGTGTTTAATGATGAACCCCTAAGCGGGTACAAGCAAGTGTTCTTTTAGGTTTCTGGCCTTGGAGATGTTCCAGTTGAAAGACCACTAAGTTGGTAGACTTTTGTTTACTGTCTTGGGGTATTTTCATAGTAGAGAGGTAACTTAGTTAGAGGATTAATAGAATAAGTACTCAGGTAAAGGAGGATAGAGAGGAGTAGGAGTCATGTCAGTCTTACAGTCTTTTGTTTTTGGTACCATTTGTGTCTTAATTTTTCTTTTTCTTTTTTTTTTTAACTGTTTTTTTATATTGGAGTATAGGTGATTAACAATGTTGTGTTAGTTTCAGGTATACAGCAAAGTGATTCTGTTATACATATACATGTATCTGTTCTTTTTCAAATTCTTTTCCCATTTAGGTTGTTATATAATACTGAGCAGAGTTCCCTGTGCTATATAGTAGGTCCTTTTTGGTTATCCATTTAAAATATAGCAGTGTGTACATGTCAATCCTAAACTCCCTAACTATCCCTCCTCCCACCCTTCCCCCTGGTAACCATAAATTTGTTCTCTAAGTCTGTGAGTCTGTTTCTGTTTTGTAAATAAGTTCATTTGTATTATTTTTATTTCAGACACTGCATATAAGTGATATCATATATTTGTCTTTCTCGGTTTGACTTAACTTTACTCAGTATGACAATCTCTAGGTCCATCTGTGTTGCTGCAAATAATATTATTTCATTCTTTTTAATAGCTGAGTAATATTCCATTGTACATATGTATAACATCTTCTTTATACATTCATCTGTTGATGGAATTTTATGTTTCTTCCACATCTTGTTTATTGTAAACAGTGCTGCAATGAACATTGAGGTGCATGTATCCTTTCAGACCATGTATTTCTCTGGATATATGCCCAGGAGGGGGATTGCAAGATCATATGGTAGCTCTATTTTTAGTTTTTTAAGGAACCTCCATACTGTTCTCCACAGTGGCTGTACCAATTTACATTCCCACCAACAGTGTAGGATGGTACCCTTCTCTCCATACCCTCTCCAACATTCATTGTTTGTGGATTTTTGATGATAGCCATTCTGACCGGTGTGAGGTAATATCTCATTGTAGTTTTGATTTGCATTTCTGTAATAATTAACAATGTTGAACATCTTTTTTTTTTTTTTTTTTTTGCCTCTTGGCCATCTATATGTCTTCTTTGGAGAAATGTCTATTTAGGTCTTCTGCCCATTTTGGGGGTTGTTTGTTTTAATGATATTAAGCCACATGAGCTATTTAAATTTTGGAGACTAATCCCTTATCAGTCGGATAGTTTGCAAATATTTTCTCCCAGTCTGTGGGTTGACTTTTCATTTTGTTTATGGTTTCTTTTGCTGTGCAAGTTTTGAGTTTAATTAGGTCCCATTTGTTTACTTTCATTTTTATTTCCATTACTCTGGGAGAGAGATCAAAAATGATATTGATGCAATTTATGCCAGAGAGTGTCCTGCCTGTGTTTTCCTCTAATAGTTTTATAGTGTCCAGTCCCACATCTAGGTCTTTAATTCATTTTGAGTTTATGTTTGTGTATGGTATTAAAGAGTGTTCTAACTTCATTTTTTTACATGTAGCTTTCCAGTTTCCCCAGCACCATTTATTGAAGAGACTGTCTTTCCTCCATTGTATAGTCTTGCCTCCTTTGTCATAGATTAATTGACCATAGGTGTGTGGGTTTATTTCTGGGCTTTCTATCCTGTTCCACTGATCTATATTTCTACTTTTGTGCCAGTACTATACTGTTCTGATAACTATAGATTTGTAGTATAGTGTGAAGTCAGGAAGCCTGATTCCTCCAGTTCCTTTTTTCTTTCTCAAGATTGTTTTGGCTATTAGGGGTCTTATGTGTCTCCATACAGATTTAAAGAATTTTTGTTCTAATTCTGTGAAAAATGCCATTGGTAATTCAATAGGGACTGCAAGGAATCTGTAGATTGCCTTGGATAGCATAGTCATTTTGACAATATTGCTTTTTCAATCCAAAAACATGGTACATCTTTCTATCTGTTTCAGTTGTCTTCTATATCTTTCATCAGAGTCTTATAGTTTCTGGGCCACAGGTCTTTGGTATCCTAAGGTAAGCTTATTCCTAGGTATTTTATTCATTTTGATGCAATGGTAAATGGGCTTGTTTCTTTAATTTCTCTTTCTGATTTTTGTTGTCAGTGTATAGAAATCCAACAGATTTGTGTCTGTTGATGTTGTCACCTGCAACTTTACCAAATTCATTGATGAGTTCTGCTAGTCCGCTGGTAGTGTCTTTAGGATTTTCTATGTATAGTATCATGTCATCTTCAAACAGTGACAGTTTAACTTCTTTTCCAATTTTGATTCCTTTTATTTCTTTTTCTTCTCTGATTGCCGTAGCTAGGACTTCCAAAGCTATGTTGAAAAAAAGTGGTGAGAGTGGACATCCTTGCCTTGTTCCTGGTCTTAGAGGAAATTCTTTCAGCTTTTCACCATTGAGTATGATATTAGCTGTAGGTTTGTCATATATGACCTTTATTATGTTGAGATATGTTCCCCCATGCCCACTTTCTGGAGAGTTTTTATCATAAATGGGTGTTGAATTTTGTCAAAAGCATTTTCCTGCATCTGTAGAGATGATCACATGGGTTTTATTCTTCAAGTTGTTGATGTGGTATATCACACTGTTTGATTTGTAGATATTGAAAAATCCTTGCATTCCTGGGATAAATCCCACTTGACCACGGTGTATGATCCTTTTAATGTATTGTTAGGTTCAGATTGCTAGTATTTTGTTGAGGATTTTGGCATCTATGTTCATCAGTGATATTGGCTTGTAATTTTCTTTTTTTGTGATATCTTTGTCAGGTTTTGGTATCAGGGTGCAGGTGGCCTCATAAAATAAGTAGTGGAGTTTTCCTTCCTCTGCAAGTTTTTGAAACACTTTCAGAATGATAATGTCAACTCTTTTCTAAATGTTTTATAGAATTGGCCTGTGAAACACTCTGGTCCTGGGCTTTTTATTTTTAGAGTTTTTTTTAATCACAATTTCAACTTCAGTACTTGTGATTGGTCTGTTCATCTTTTCCATTTCTTCCTGGTTCAGTCTTGGGAGATTGTACCTTTCTAAGAATTTCTCCCAGGTTGTCTGTTTTATTGGCATACAGTTGCTTGTAGTAGTCTCTTATGATCCTTTGTATTTCTCTGGTGTCCATTGTAACTTCTTTTTCATTTCTGATTTTATCAATTTTAGTCCTCTCCCTTTTTTTCTTGATAAGTCTGGCTAAAAGTTTATCAGTTTTATTTTTCTTTTCAAAGAACCATTGATCTTTGCTACTGTTTGCTTCATCTCTATTTCATTTATTACTGCTCTGATATTTATGATTTCTTTCCTTCTACTAACTTTAGGTTTTGTTTGTTCTTCTGTCTGTAGTTGCTTTAGGTGTAAGTTAGGTTGTTTATTTGAGATTTTTCTTGTTTCTTGAGGTAAGATTGTATTGCTATAAACTCCCCTATTAGAACTGCTTTTGCTGCATCCCATAGGTTTTGGACTGTTGTGCTTTCATTTTCACTTGTCTCTAGGTATTTTTTGATTTCTGCTGATTTCTTCAGTGACCTCTTGGTTATTTAGTAGCGTATTGTATAGCCTCCATGTGTTTCTGTTTTTTACATTTTTTTCCTGTAATTTATTTCTAATCTCATAGCATTGTGGTAGGAAAGGATGCTTGATATTATTTCAGTTTTATTAAATTTACCAAGGCTCACTTTGTGGCCCAGCATGTGTTCAATCCTGCAGAATGTTCCATGCACATGAGAAGAATGTATATTCTACTGCTTTTGGATGGAATGCTCTGTAAATATCAATTAAGTCTATCTGGTTTAAAGTGTCATTTAAGGCCTCTGTTTCCTTATTGATTTTTGTTCTGGATGATCTGTCCATTGATGAAAGTGTGGTGTTAAAGTCCCCCACTACTGTCAATTTCTCCATTTATAGCTATTAGCATTTGCCTTATATATTGAGGTGCCCCTATGTTGGGTGCATATATATTTACAAACATCTTCTTGGATTGATCCCTTGATCATTATGTAGTGTCCTACTTTGTGTTTTATAACAGTCTTTATTTTAAAGTCTATTTTGTCTGATATGAGTATTGCTACTCCAGCTTTCTTTTGATTTCCATTTGTGTGGAATAACTTTTTCCATCCCCTTACTTTCAGTCTGTATGTGTCCCTAGGTCTGAAGTGGTTTTCTTGTAGACAGCATATATACAGGCCTTGTCTTTTTGTCCATTCAGCCAGTCTATGTCTTTTGGTTGGAGCATTTAATGCATTTACATTTAAGGTAATTATTGATAGGTATGTTCTTATTTCCATTTTCTTAATTGTTTTTGGTGTGATTTTGTAGGTCTTTTTGCTTCCCTTCCTCATTTGTTCTCTTCTCTTATGGTTTGATCACCATCTTTAGTGTTGTGTTTCGGTTGTTTCTTTCTTTTTTTTGTGTGTTATCTATTGTAGTTTTTGGGTTTGCTGTTTCCATGAGGTTTTGACATATCAGTCTTCATATATTCAAGGTTGTTTTAAGTTGCTTTTCTCTTTCTCACCTAGAGAAGTTCCTTTAACATTTGTTCAAACCTGACCTGGTGGTGTTGAATTCTCTTAGTTTTAGCTTGTCGAAAAAGCTTTTGATTTCTCTATCAAATCTGACTGAGATCCTAGCTGGTTAGAGTATTCTTGGTTGCAGTTTCTTCTGTTTCACCACTTTACCTATATTATGCCACTCCCTTCTGGCCTGCAGGGTTTCTACTGAAAAAATCAGCTAATGGCCTTATGGGAGTTCCTTTATATATTATTTGTTGGTTTTCCCTTGTTGCTTTTAATATTTTTTCTTTGTCTGTAGTTTTTGTCAGTTAGATTACTGCATTTCTCAGCATGTTTTTCTTTGGGTTTATCCTGCCTGAGACTCTCTGCACTTCCTGGATTGGAAGACTGTTTCCTTTACCATGTTAGAGAAATTTTCAGCTATTATCTCTTCAGATATTTTCTCGGGTCCTTTCTCTCCCTCTTCTCCTTCTGGGACTGTTATTACGTGAATGTTGATGCATTTAATATTGTCTGAGGGGTCACTTAGACTGTCTTCACTTCTTTTCTTGTTTTTTTTTCTTTATTCTGTTCTGTGGCAGAGATTTCTACCATTCTGTCTTCCAGCTCACTTACCTGTTTTTCTCTCTCACTTATTCTGCTATTAATTTATTCTAGTGTATTTCTCACTTTAGTTATTGTATTGTTCATCTCTGTTTGTTCTTTAGTTCTTCTAGGTCTTTTTAAATTTTTATTTATTTTTGCGGTATGCAGGGCTCTCACTGTTGTGGCCTCTCCCGTTGCAGAGCACAGGCTCCAGATGCACAGGCTCAGTGACCATGGCTCACGGGCCTAGCCACTCCACGGCATGTGGGATCTTCCTGGACTGGGGCACGAACCCATGTCCCCTGCATCGGCAGGCGGACTCTCAACCAATGTGCCAGCAGGGAAGCCCCTCTTCTAGGTCTTTGATAAATATTTCTTGCATCTTCTCAATGCTTGCCTCCATTCTTTTTCCAAGATCTTGGATCATCTTTGCTATCATTATTCTAAATTTTTTCCAGGAGCTTGGCTATTTCCACTTCACTTAGTTGTTCTTCTGCGGTTTCATTTTGTTCCTTCATCTGGGATATATCTCTCTGCTTTCTCATTTTGACTAACTTTCTGTATTTGCGGTTTGTATTTCACAGGTGCAGGATTGTAGTTCTTGCTTCTACTGCCTGCCCTCTGGTAGATGAGACTGTCTAAGAGGGTTGTGCAAGCCTCCTGATGGGAGGGGCTAGTTGCTGCCCAGTGGTGGGTGGGGCTGGTTCTTGTTCCTCTGGTAGGCAGTGCCATGCTCAGGGAGATTTTAAGCCACTAGTCTGCTGATGGGTGGGGCTTTGTTCCCACCCTGTTGGGTTTTTGGCCTGAGGTGACCCAGCACTAGAGCCTACATGCTGTTGGGTGGGGCTAATGGCAGCCTCTGGGAGGGCTCATGCCAGTGAGTACTTCCCAGAGCTGGTGCTGCCGTTGTCTTTTTCCCTGCAGTGAGCCACAGCCACCACCCCTACCTCTGCAGGAGACCCTCTAATACTACTAAGTAGGTCTGGCCCAGGCTGTTATGGAGTCACTGCTTTTCTCCCATGCATCCTGGTGCACATAAGATTTTGTATGTCCCTCCAAGAATGGAGTTTCTGTTTCCCCCAGTCCTGTGGAAGTCCTGTGATCAAACCCCAATGGCTTTCAAAGATAGATTCTCTGGGGAATCCTCTTCCCATTGCCAGACCCCTGGCTAGGAAGCCTCACATGGGGCTCAGAACTTCCATCCTGTGGGATAACTTCTGTGGTACAACTCTTCTGCAATTGGTGGGTTGCCCACCTGGTGGGTATGGGATTTTATTTTATCACAATTGTGCCCCTCCTATCATCTTGTTGTGGCTTCTTCTTTGTCTTTGGATATAGGTTATCTTTTTTGATAGGTTCCAGCATTTTTTTGTTGATGCTTGTTCAGCAGTTAGCTGTGATTTTCGTGTTTTTGTAGGAAGGGGGTGAGGTTATATCCTTCTACTCTATCATCTTGAGCTGTTCCTGTCATCTTAAATTTTCGTTAGCCTTTTCCAATAAACCTGTCAGTGAAATTATTTTGGAAACTTGAAGTCTTTTAGAGGCTTCTGCCTGCTAATTACAATAGAGATATCATTCTGTTTGTTTGAGTTGGGAAACTTGCTTTCAAGTGCACTTCTTAAATGGATGATCTTGTCAATTTGGAACATTCCCCATAATGGCTATTTTAATTTTAGTTTGTCTTAGTAAGATTTTGCCACTTTGGTATATATCTACAGAGACCACTGTTTTTAAACATAAAATAAGCAGGTGTGCCAAAAGGTGGCATGCTTAATTCTTTGACACTTGAGGATCCTATTTCTTTAGCTAAGCCTTGGATCTCTTCTAGTCAAATTAGTACCTAAGAGGGATATGTAAATGGGTTGGGGATTTTATGTTGTTTTGCAATGCATCTTGTTCCGTGGAAATTTTCTTGAAGTTGGTGTGTGACTTACTGTAGATCTAACTCATTCTATGATCAACTTATCCTAGCAAGGGAGTCTCAGAATTAGGTCATGAGCACTCTAACAGTTTTTAATTGCTCAATCCCATACCCATCAATTTTGCAGCTTTGGCTTCCAAGGTTCCCACTAGCAATAGATCTAGTACTCTTTTCACAAGGTTATATCTTTATAGTGACAGATGCCCTAAGGGCTAATAGTCCAACTTTTGTGTCTACTTAGATTTTGATGTGCCATTTGTTAAAACAGTCTGAATTTCTTGTCTTAATTTATTTCCCCAAGTCCCCCCTAGGTTTATGCTTTGGACTTACGTTGAAACTTTGTGGCTGCCTCCTATTGCCAACTTACAGTATAACTACCCTGGAAACTCTCCAGGGTCTCAAAACATTTCTGGGAACTTTAACAAGCCCCAGAACATTTTCAGGTTTTTTATCTTTTTTGAAAAAAATTGTTTGGATTGGAGAGCTGCACACAAGGGAGAGAGCTCAAATGTCAATGAGTTACCCTAACATCTCTTGGTAATAGCAACCAGAAACAGTGAACTCAAAGTGCTCAGTGGTCCCCTTGCCTGTGAATTCATTGCCCTGCAGGCTGTTAGCAGTCAGCTTCATAATCCATTCCTTCTTACCAAAAACTATTAAAAATTATTGAGGAAGATAACTTAGGTGATACAAACAAACTTTATTTAGCACTTCATGAAGTGGACAGTCTCCATTTAAAGAACTGAAAAATGGGGGTGGATGGAAAAAAGCCTTCATAAGATAAAAAATAGGGCTTCCCTGGTGGCACAGTGGTTGAGAGTCTGCCTGCCAATGCAGGGGACACGGGTTCGTGCCCCGGTCTGGGAAGATCCCACATGCCACAGAGTGGCTGGGCCTGTGAGCCATGGCTGCTGAGCCTGCACATCCAGAGCCTGTGCTCCGCAACGGGAGAAACCACAACAGTGAGAGGCCCGCGTACCACAAAAACAAACAAAAAAGATAAAAATAAAGAATAAAGAAGTATAAAGCACAGAGTTGGCTTGGCATTTTGGGATTGGCTGGCTGGATAAACTGTGTTTCTGATCAAGGACAGCAATTACATATGCATGAAAGTTATCTAAGTGTGCTGACATGGCACCCCAGGCAGGAACAGCTCCATCTTGGGCCTAGAAATTTATTACAACACTTTTCCAATATAATTTTTCTTTGACAGCAGCAGCAGTAACTTCCTGACATCCTGAAGCACAGTTGCAGTGATCGCCTGTCTGAAATTTTACTCCTACATCCTATCAGATAATTTTGTAAATATCTAATTCCCTATGTTAAATCTATTCATTTTTGAAATAGCTAGAATACTGTATCCTGTTTGAAGCCAAATTGAAACAAGAACCAAAAGGAGTACAAGACCTTTCCGGATAGTACTATAAAACTTTATGGAAAGATTAAATAATAGTTGAACAAAAATAAATGCTCAGTATTATTATCAGTAATCAGTAAAATGCATAAAAACATCCACTCAATTCGTAAAGAGTAAAATTCTGAAAAGTAAAACATCTGGAAATCTACACTCTGTGTGAGAGTATAAACTGGTATTATTTTAGAAAATTTGTTACTATAACCTATTATGATTGCACATGCTCAGTTTTCTAATGCTTCATCTGCTGGACATTTATAATAGAGAAAAATTGTAGACATGCACCCAAAGAGACAAGTGATAAATATTCAAAGTGACTTTTCTGTAAGAGCCGAATATGGAAATAATATAAATTACCATCAGTAGTAGAGGGGGTAAATAGATTGTGAGAGTTTCATGTCATTTGTTCACAACTGGTGATTATGTGTTTTTTTTTTCCTATAACAACAATTGTTAGGTCAAAACTCAATTAAGTGGGCTGAAACAGTCAAAAAGGGGTTCCCGATTAAGTAAGATGAAATTTGTAATTTGAAGGATATGATGGGTGGGATTAGAGTAGACAGATAAAATAGGAGTAAGGAAGAGACATCCTTTCAAGGAAGTTAGAGCAGAATATTATTATTTTACAGCTATTGCATCAAGATGCTTATGAAACAATAACAATATGTTAAACTATGCATAGTTATATAATAAATATTATGAAACTTATGCACATATTTTATAGAAGTTGTTTATTTGTCTAACCTCCAGCAAAACAGATTATTATAAGAGTTTGAGGTCAGAGGCCAGCGTACGTATACCTTGTACTGTAAAAAACTGTGACTTATTCATGATTAACAAAGAAATATATGCTTAGTTTAAGCAAAAAGGAGGAAGTCTATATTTTCCAAAGAGGAGAAAACTTAGAATTTTTGAATAAAAATTTTGATTAATTGTATCCATACTAGGGAAAAGGTGTGGTGACTATCATGAGCACTACTGAACATAATAGAAAACTCTTGAATTGATGAAGCACTGAGAGACTGAATGAGATATTTCCTACTTTCATTTTCACATGTCCCAATAAAAATCAGCATAACCAAAAATTTTAAAAATCAGTTGTGTTGAGGACATAGCAGATATTAAATTGATAAGAATAGGTACTACACTTGATGTCACAGAAAAAGGCCAATATCACTGATGAACATAGATGCAAAAATCCTCAACAAAATACTAGCAAACAGAATCTAACAGCACATTAAAAGGATCATACAACATGATCAAGTGAGGTTTATCCCAGGAAGGTAAGGATTCTTCAAAATACGCAAATCAATCAATGTGAGACACCATATTAACAAACAGGAGAATAAAAACCATATGATAATCTAAATAGATGCAAAAAAATCTTTTGAAAAAATTCAGCATCCATTTATGATAAAAACTCTCCAGAAAGTAGGCATAGAGGGAACTTTCCTCAACATAATAAAGGCCAAGTATGACAAACTCACAGGCCACATCGTTCTCAGTGGTGAAAAACTGAAACCATTTCCTCTAAGATCAGGAACAAGACAAAGTTGTTTGCTCTCACCATTATTATTCAACATAGTTTTGGAAGTTTTGGCCATGACAATCAAAGAAGAAAAAGAAATAAAAGGAATCCAAATTGGAAAAGAAGATGTAAAACTGTCACTGTTTGCAGATGACATGATACTATGCATAGAGAATCCTAAAGATGCTACCAGAAAACTACTAGAGCTAATCAATGAATTTGGTAAAGTAGCAGGATACAAAATTAATGCACAGAAATCTCTTGCATTCCTTTATACTAATGATGAAGAATCTGAAAGAAAAATTAAGGAAACACTGCAATTTACCATCACAACAAAAAGAATAAAATACCTAGGAATAAACCTACTTAAGTAGGTAAAAGACCTGTATGCAGAAAACTATAACACTGATGAAAGAAATTAAAGATGATACAAATAGATGGAGAGATATACCATGTTCTCGGATTAGAAGAATCAACATTGTGAAAATGACTATACTACCCAAAGCAATCTACAATTTCAGTGCAATCCTTATCAAACCACCAATGGCATTTCTAACAGAACTAGAATAAAAAATTTCACAATTTGTTTGGAAACCACAAAAGACTGCAATTAGACAAAGCAATCTTGAGAAAGAAAAACGGAGCTGGAGGAATCAGGCTCCCTGACTTCAGACTATAGTACAAATCTACAGTAATCAAGATAGCATGGTACTGGCACTAAAACAGAATTATAGATTAATGGAACAGGATAGAAAGCCCAGAGATAAACCCACACATACAGAGTCACTTTATCTTTGATAAAGGAAGCAAGAACATACACTGGAGAAAAGACAGCTCTTCAAGAAGTTGTGCTAGGAAACTGGACAGCTACATATAAAAGAATGAAATTAGAACACTTCCCAACACCATACACAAAAATAAACTCAAAATGGATTAAAGACCTAAATGTAAGGTCAGACGCTATAAAACTCAGAGAAAAATATAGGCAGAACACTCTATGACATACATCACAGAAAGATCCTTTTTGACCCACCTCCTAGAGAAATGGAAATAAAAACAAACAAACAAAGAACAAATGGCACCTAATGAAATTTAAAAGCTTTTGCACAGCAAAGGAAACTATAAACAAGATGAAAAGAAAACCCTCAGAATGGGAGAAAATATTTGCAAACTAAGAAATTTACAAAGGATTAATCTCCAAAATATACAAGCAGCTCATGCAGCTCAATAACAAAAGAATAATCTAATCCAAAAATGGGTAGAAGACCTAAATAGACATTTCCCCAAAGATATACAGATTTCCAACAAACACATGAAAGGATGTTCAACATCACTAATAATTAGAGAAATGCAAATCTATACCACAATGAGGTATCACCTCACAACAGTCAGAATGGCCATCATCAAAAAATCTACAAACGAGGGCTTCCCTGGTGGCGCAGTGGTTGAAAGTCCGCCTGCCGATGCAGGGGATGTGGGTTCATGCCCCGGTCTGGGAGGATCCTGCATGCCGCAGAGCGGCTGCGCCCGTGAGCCATGGCCACTGAGCCTGCGCGTCTGGTGCCTGTGCTCCGCAACAGGAGAGTCCACAGCAGTGGGAGGCCCACATACCACAAAAGCAAACAAAAAAAATCTACAAACAATAAATGCTGGAGACGGTGTGGAGAAAAAGGAACCCTCTTGCACTGTTGGTGGGCATGTAAATTGATACAGCCACTATAGAGAACAGTACGGATGTTCCTTAAAAAACTAAAAATAGAACCACCATAGGACCCAGCAATCCTACTACTGGGCATATACCCAGAGAAAACCGTAATTCAAAAAGAGACCAGTACCACAATGTTCATTGAAGCACTATTTACAATAGCCAGGTCATGGAAGCAACCTAAGTGCCCACTGACAGATGAATGGATAAGGAAGATGTGGCACATATATACAATTCAATATTACTCAGCTATAAAAAGAAATGAAATTGAGTTAATTGTATTTAGGTGGATGGACCTAGAGTCTGTCATACAGAGTGAAGTAAGTCACAAAGAGAAAAACAAATACTGTATGCTAACACATATATATGGAATCTGAAAAAAAAAAAAAAAAGTTCTGATGAACCTAGCGCCAGGACAGGAATAAAGACACAGACATAGAGAATGGACTTGAGGACACAGGGAGGGGGAAGGGTAAGCTGGGACAAAGTGAGAGAGTAGCATTGACATATTTACACTACTAAATGTAAAATAAATAGCTAGTGGGAAGCAGCTGCATAGCACAGGGAGATCAACCCGGTGTTTTGTGACCACCAAAACGGGTGGGATAGAGATGGCTGGAGGAAGGCACAAGAGGGAGGAGGTAAGGAGATATATGTATACATATAGCTGATTCACTTTGTTATACAGCAGAAACTAACACAACATTGTAAAGCAATTATACTCCAATAAAGATGTAAAAAAAACAAATCAGTTGGGTAAAACCTGTCACTCTTCAGTATTCCAAAGCATAGTAACCTCAGTATTTTAGTCTCTTTCTCAGTCAAAGGGACATGGATAAAAATATTTGTATTGGGAAAGAGGAATGCAATTCAACAGAAAATTCCTGGTAAGAAAGGATGAGAGTTATCTCTCTTCCTTAAAATAGAAATTTTCTATTAAATTTACTTTCTTTACTTTTTATATTAACATCTAAGGAATTATTTCACAATTTTTTCCTATCATACTAGGTATTTAAGGAATAATTTTTCTTCCTGTGAATGAAATGTTTAGTTTACCCATTTTCTGTCAATAAAACACTATTTCATCATTAGAAAGGGTGCAATAAACTTACAAAATAAAACAAGACACATATGACCAGTAGTCAATTGTAAGATTACAATTCTAAAAAAATATGGTCAAAAGTAGAAATTTTACCATCTTTATCCTGATTTAACATATTCTCAAGTTTGTTTTGGACCTAAAATAAATAACTCAGTCTTCCCTACATAGAGGATTTATTTACACAATTGAAATGGCTGCTCTCTTTTCTTTTTTCTTTAAATGTGTTATTAAATGCAAATCTCCATAAGCAAACACCAAGCAAACTTTATTCAATAAGCAGGTGTTTATTAATGCCCGCATGTGCATGCCATCTACTAATTATTTTGCAAGATGCATGAAGATGTAAAACTAAATAGGAATACTGGTTATATGTCCATTTACTTTTGAGCCCAGCCATGTAGAAAGCAATTAAGGATATTTAAAAGGGGATTATATGGGATAAACAGAAGCCGAAAAAAGGTAAAGAAGAAATTTTAAGAAGAATAATCAGTTTTATTTTAGCACAACATATTGATATTTAAAATAGTGAGGGAGAGGGGGATGAGGTCAGGTTGCATTGGGAGTTTGGGACTAGCAGATGCAAACTATTATATATAGAATGGATAGACAACAAGATCCTATCATATAGCACAGGGAACTCTATTTAATATCCTGTAATAAACCATAACAAAAAAAAAATGATATATAGATATAACTGAATTGCTTTGCTGTACAAAAGAAACTAACACAACATTGTAAATCAACTATACTTCAATAAAAAAACAAACAAAAAAATAGTGAGGGATATGTTAAAAAATGAGTTTTATGTTGATAAAGAGCCTGAATGAAAACTTGTTGACAATTAAAATCAAAGCAATTAATGAGTATGTATTATGTGTCAAACACACTGCCAGATACTTTTGATTAGAGAAGGGGAAAAAATGTCTCATCTCACAGAACTGCATTCTAATGAAAGAGAGACTATCATAAAAACTATAATACAACTATAGTTTATTATAAAACTATAAAAATTAAAAAAAAACTATAATAAAGTGGTATCCATCATAACAGAATATTTATAATTAAGAATACAATTCAACCTTGGTTTCAAAAATGACATAAGAAGGTACCATTTAAACTGAGATTTAGGTATAAACAGAAGAATAAAAGGAAGTTAAAATATGATGTAAAGCTGGGGAAATGGAAGGTGGTGACTTTTTTTTAATATGTAGTAAAGAAAATTGAAAAATATTTAATACATCTGCAGCAGTGGTAATTGAGACAGATGCAATATAATATACATGATTATCCTATATATATTAGCTTAGCTGTGTGATTTAATTCTAAAACTCTTGTCATCCTTGGTGTATTTAGAGGTAATATTTTTTTAATCTTTATATTATTTTTGTAATCAAGTTATATTAATTCCTTCCCTATGCTTTACCAAGAACCAAACATATACAGAATCCACTGGCTTCCTAGTCAATACTTTGTGCATCAATTCTTGTGTAAAAACTATAACTATCCTGGTTTGAGGGAAAGGATAAAATTTTCAGCAGAATTTCAAATAAGGAAAGATATTTAACTTGGTTGATAGGTAAACAAGATCTTTTTCATTTAGCAGGAAAAATTTTGCAGTTTAAGACAAAATAAATGGTGAGAGGCAAAGGGCAGACATGGGATGTTTTATGCAGACACAATCCAACTAATCACAGAAATAGAAAAAGAAAAAATGTAAGGACTAGTTGAGAAATGTACATCCTCATAGCAATAAGGACATGTACATACACATGACCTCTATTTTCACAGCCAATCCTCAGTGAAATTACAAAACAAATTTACCTTTGGAATTTTTATGTTTCATTTCTCCTATTTCTTAATAGAAAATTTTCCATTTCCAAATATTTCCTATTCCCATTATGATTCTTCCATTGAATATCTTTTATATTATTCTTCATTCTCCAGATTTGTCTCTCTTTTACATATTCCTCAGATCATTAAGTAAACAGCTACCCTTTCAATTAGAGTTAAGTCTGGATCTGCTTGTCTCCTTAGACTATATTGAAGTCTTCAATCTGTCATACAATTGGCTAGAATATTTTTGGTTTTAATGGAAGAAATCTTTGAAGTGAGGCACGATAAATATTTTTGACACCCATGTGGGAAAATGAGCTGGTTTTCTGTATCAGTAACTTTCATTAAATTGAATTGGCACTGTATTGCATTAGTTCTCTTTCCCACTGTTATAACATGAGAGTTTTTAATAAGATCATTTTGTACAGTATTAGACAAATTTAATATTCATGCATTATGAAGAAACATTGCTAATATGATAGAAAACTGCTAGGAGGAGCAAATGATTTCATTAAAACTTAAATAAAGCTCACTTTGCATTTTTCCCCTCCTTGAATACCTGTCTGTACTAATCAGATAGTAGAAAAGGCAGATTGGGCCCTAGAGACTAGGCAATACATAATCCATACTCTCTCATCACAATCTGATGTCACCTTTCAGGCTCAAAATATTTCTACTAGATTGTAGTTGGAAGTTTTTAGTGCAGAAATATTTAGAATGTTTTAATTTAAAATGATCATGACTTGTTCTACTTTATCCTGGCCTTGCTAATTTGAGTCTATTATAGCTGCAGAAAGAAGATATTCATGAGCTGTACAATAACTAGCTGCATCTTCATGGGCTCTGAGTCAATAAAATGATGACACAAATTTCACATTCTCTTAATGCAACATCTGCTTCATCACTTGAAAGAATTACAACTCTTGCTTTGAAGGAGTCTTAATGACACAGATCAAATCTTAATAGATAAGTAACTAAGATGAACACACTCTTCCCTTCCATGCATAAAAAGAACACTATTTTAATTGGAACTGAATTAGAGTGTATGGTGGATTTTGTGTATACTCAAATATTTAATTTGGGTTTAATAAGATCACTCATAATTCTGAAAATGAAAAAAATAATTAGGGCAAATTATTGGAAAACCAAAATGTAAGTACATGAATTTGTTCCAGAGTTTACTGTGGAATATTGAAGATTAAATTATCTTTCTATCCTTATTTTGAAGGTTATTTAACTGTGTGATTCACCTACTGAACAGTCAAAATACAGGAAAATATATCATAAATAAGTTCTAGTTTCTACTTACCACACAGACAGATATTAAGACAAAAGAACAGTTGAGAATACACCCAAAGAGCAATTGGTCATTTGTCTTTTGGAGTATATAAATCGTTTGGTAGAGAATAAATTAGGAAGTAGTAGAGGTGTGCCAATTCTGGGAACAGTTCTTAGTAGATAGACTTTGTGGAAAATTGCTTTTTAATCTGTGTGTATTTTATAAAATCATCCAAGCATAGTGTTTTACCAAAAGTTAGAGCTATTCAAATTTATCTCTCAATTACAATTCTGTATAAACATATATCCACACTGCTGAAGTTACCAATCAGTAGAGAATAGAGGAAAAGCTAAGCTAACTATGTTACATTCACAATAGTCCTTACCATTATTAGGTCCTTGGGAACACATTCAAGATGGGCCTTACATCTGTTAAGATTCAGGCTTTCAAAATCTTTTACCTAAAGAAAAAATAAGGAAAGCACATTATTAGCACAACTTAAAGCTCAGAAGTACCAATGCAAAAGAAAGGCATTGCCTATTAAATATTGGTGCCAAATCTTCACCAATTACATGTGTAAAGCATACTCACACTTGTTTGTATGTTGATGGCCAAACACTCAAATGAAAAAATAAGTTTACTACTATTGAACATTAAAAACAGGACCTACAGACACTTTTATTACCATCCTATTGCTACTTGGACTTTTCTTCAATGTATGGTATTTAAGCTATTCATGCATTCTAGCCAAGGGTAAAGTTAATCTTGTTATAATGAGAAACAGAATATTACTACATAATTACATTTTTAAAAAGCTCTCATATAATATTTGAACATTTTAGATTTCACAAGTTATTGTTTCAAAAGATTCTCTTGGATTTAAACCAATCAGATATTATCTACACCCTAAATATTCTCTCACACTGTATTTTTCTCACACACATTGAATTAACTCATTGTTGATTCATGATATCCAAACTGCTTATTGTCTTACTCTCCATGCCCTTATGCTTCAAAAGAAACCGACATGGTTATATAAGTCAAAGAATGCACAGAAACACAAATTTTAAGCTCTAGAAGAATTTACCAAACAAATTATAGAATTTAGTTTATTTATCCGATGCAATTTACAGCTCAAGAAAATAAAATCTGATTAAAATTTAGGAGCATATCAATACAAAAAAGAAATGTTGTAGAAGATGATACCACAAGAGGAATATGTCTAACATCTATTCAAAATAGAAACGTCACAAACAATTAAATTATCATGAAGTCACATTATAAATTAGTCAGCTGACAATAATATAAAAACGATTGCTACACCTCCAGATGTTTTATAATATCATTTTTGGCATAAATTTTGAAGTTAGTTTGGAAAAATAATGAGGTCAGGAGTAGAATTCACTTTATCTCCCTATTTCTTAAAGAATAAATGTGATAGGCATCATCTTATTGATTTAGGTAATAATCTTGTAATTCCTTTTCAATCCAACCTAGTTTATGCATATATTGTTATTTTGATTATTTATTTATGGTAAGCTGCTCCAATTATAGCAAACTGTAGCATCTGTGGTCTCGTTTATGGTGTGGAAGGAAAGTGATTACTGTATTATGAGGCAGCCAGACTCTAGAGTATAACAAAACATGAAATACAGCTAGGTTGAGCAAGTTCTTATTTTCCAGAAATGTGGTTTTCTCTGAGGAGTCACATCTTGTAGTTACCAGATGTTCCACAATAACTGTAACTCTGGAGTTGCTTAGTTGTTATAACAAGATGATTTTACTACATAGGAAAAGATTGGCATTTTCTCTGCTGGAAGCAAATGAAATTAGCAATTTGAAAGACAGTTTTAACTGAGCTATGTGGTTTACATTGATTAATCTATCTCATTAGAATATTAGCCAACCAATCAGAATCTCTTCCTATCTATTTTCTAATCTCTGCCATATGTCTAGGTCATAAAAATGCATTTTCTTTAATTCTGGCTACTATGGAATCTGCATTAGAAAACAAGATGACCTTTTCTCTTAGCCACCAAAAGTTTGGAAGATGAATTTTATTATTTTAAGAAATGTTTTTGTTCTGATTTGAAGTACTTAAGAAGACAAGAATAAAGAAAATTTTGGAAAGTCATTTGATTTTTCCATCTTTCTTCCACTATCACCTTTTCTTATTCCTTGGTGGCAGTTTCAAATGACATAAATTGTTCTTCAATATCTATGGTCTGTCTTACATATACTCATCATAGAAATTTGAATGCATGTCACATCCAAAACTATGGATAAAGGAAACTCCAAATAAATTTATCTAGAGAAAAAATATATTATGGGGTTTATATAGTGGGCAAATATCATAGACATAAAAAGAAAGAGTTCCCATATTTCATTCCTGTAAATACAGTTTCTTTTAATGACATTGTAGTAGTACAACACTAGATGTCTTATTATCTTGGGACAAAATAGACTAGAAAAGGCCAGGAAAGAGTTTTCTTAAATATGTTCAGAGAAGGTTCTTCTACTAGTAGATTTCTGTCAAGCTCCAGCTATTTTATAAAGGACACAGGTAATATCTGTTTAAACCACAAATATATGTATAGGTTGATCCATCAAAAACCTCTGTGTATAGATCTCATAAAAATAAATAAAAGTATAAATACCTGCAGCTCATTAAAAATATGTTTGATACACCATTTTTTCTTATTCATAAAAATAGAAAGTAAGTGCCTGCCAGTAGGAAAATGAATGACATTTTTACATCCCATAGAATATTATACATTCATTAAAATGAATAGGTTAGAATTATGACATTTAGGCTAGAGAAATTTTTCCAAGGTATTTTAAAACAAGAGTCTGATAATTGAAAAAAATATCATAATCCTTTTTAAAAGCTATGACATATGTATATGTGTGTGTGTATGTCTACTTTTGGATATTGTATAAGCACAGAGAAAAATATGAAAAGATCTACTAGGTCATGAATGATGTGTGGATGATGACCAAAGTGAAGTCAAGTATTGGAGGGAAGCAGGAAGAAAAAAACAAAAACTAAAAACAATGTTGAAAGACTACTTAAATGTTAAAAAAAAAAAAACACTTGATATGATCATCTGAATGCATTTGGTACAGCATAACAATAAATGTCAGGCATATGTATATAGGAATAAATGAATGAGGTGAAACATTGCATTAAATAATAATTTTTAAATTGAGTCCTTCATTTATCATTCTATTTAAAATTGTCTTTTCCATTAGTGTCTTTCCCAGAATCTGGATCTTTTCCTTTATAGCAGTATTCACAATTTTTATTTATAAGCTTTATTTTTATCTGCCCTTCTCCCTCACTACACTCTGAGATCAAAAAGGCCAGTGACAATTTTGTTTAGTTCAGCATCTGGTGCAGTTATAAATACTTCTTTCATGAATACTGTATGAATGAATGAAGGGAAATGTAGGCATTATATGTTATGAATGGCAGATAAATAGTTAATAATATTAATGTATGTCATGAGGAAACTCAAAAATTGGAGCCCAAGGAAAAGACAAGGTACTGACAGGTCTTAGGAGGAAACCCAGAAAAGTGTGCTGTAATAAAAGCTTAGAAGGCAGACAGCCTCAAGGCAGAGTGGTTAGCCACTTGAAACAAACATTAATGAAAGGATAAGCTAGAGGGGGAAAGAAAATGCCCCATAAATTTGGCATCATGGACACAGCTGGTGACATAGATTTAAGCCAGAATAATATTCCATAAAATAAATGACCAGATTAGCAATATTTAGCAATCAATCAGAATAGACAGTGTTGTAGTCCCAGAACAGGGTCATGGAGACCCTCGATTATGTCAAGCATTAACCCTTTAAGTGCTAGACTTAGAAGAAGCTTGGGATGTTGAGAGAGGGTCTGGGACAACCCACACAGTGGGAAGGGACTCAGGAGCTCATGGCAGCAAATATTTCCCGGTATAACAGTCTTTTAATACGTTAGCAAACTGTAGGTACATAGCTGTGCACAGCTGCTGAATAACAGTCTGAAATTAAGCAACATAGCAGAATGAAGGAGACAGAAGCCAGTCTGAAGTCAGTTATAAACATGGAATTTCCTTTTCTGACAATACAGCAGATTAATGGCATAAAGAGTTAATATGAAAATGAACAGCATGGAAACATCTCCCTGATTAAGAAATAAAACCTTGCTGATAGTTTTGAAACTATCTGCTTGGCCACAAACACCTCATATTCCTTTCTCTTTCCACTGCTCTTTCTTGATTTTTGTGTTTCTTTGTCCTTTTTGTTTTTTTAAAGATCTGCTTAAGTTGTAGGTATCATTAAATAATAGTTTGGGGGTGGAAGGAGTAGGGGTTTAAAAATTTAATACAAACAGAATCATAATACATAATTATTTTTTAAATGTATTATTCAAAATAAATATCAACTCTATTACAGTGCAATAAATCTCTTCAAAGAAAAAGACAAAGAAAATAAGGAAGATCAGGGAATAACAGCCTTGCAGCAGACCTTCAGGCCAGCTAGTTCAGACTAGAGTAAGGCGAGCCTCAGGATACCCACTGCCAAGATAAATACCACCCATTGCCAAGAAAATAAAAGCAAATGACTATTTGATAACAGAACATACTGAGAGAAAAGAGTTAGGAAAAAGAAATGTATACAGAAAAATATACACATTAAAATATGATGCCAAATGAAGACAAATTGAAGCAGTTAAAATTGAGGAATTATAGCATCAAGGAAACTTTCTTGGAAGAAAACAAAATAAAGCACAACACAGCTCAATGACATTGTCCAGACAAGAAGGTAATAATCAAAATGAAGACTTGTATAATATATCTGCACTGTCAAAAGGATCTTTGCATTTATTTAAATATACAACTGAATTATAGACAAAAAAACAGAATGTGTATGTTATAAAGCTCAAAAAGATACACAAAATCATTCTTAACACAAACACAATGTTGGTAGAAATTAACACAACATTATAAATCAACTATACTTCAATAAAATTTTATTTTTAATTTTTAAAAAATCCAGTGTTGGAAAAACTATATGTCAAGAAGTGTATCCTTACTTATTTCCTAAATTGCCAATCAAGAAGACAATTGATATAATTTTTAGAAATTACATATTTAGAGTAAAAAAGTAAAATCTTTCTTTATCTCTCCACCTCTCTAACTACCCATATTGCAAGTTGTAGTAGAAGGTCTGCGCCTCAATATGTCAAATCTGGAGGGTGTCAGGTGGCCTAAATGCAAGCTCCCTTTCCCACTGAACCTCATAGATAAAGACCCCCTCCCCAAATAACCCTCCTTATAGTAGGGAGCAGCATGGTGCCTGTTTATTGCTGAACAGCAGGCTTCATTTCCCTACCAGCCTACTGAATTATTCAAAGAAGTCAGCCACATCTTCCCACTGGAACCAGGAGTCATCCTACTTCTTGTTATTATAGGGCATGTTTCCACAGCTCCCGCTTGTTCAGTCTGCTCCAGAATGCAACTCCCATGTGGCCCTGCATGTTATATGGTGTCCTCCACCCAGGGCTGTGAGTACATGTGACTATGACCAGCTGTCCATCTCATCTGGCTGGTGCTGGGTGTCATATGTTTGGTCATCCCCTAACCCTAGGGCAGAAATCCCTCCTTCATCAACAGGGTGAAGAGGAGGTTATCAAGATATGACCAGCCAAAATATCATGTTCAGTCTATGCACTTGAGAGAAATACCTGTATTCTTTATTTGTAATATTTAAAGCATATAACTTTTTTCCCCAAAATATTGGGATATTGATTTCTCCATGAGGAAAAACGAAACTTTTACTTCCTTTCCACCTAAGCACTAAATATGAATAGCTGAGTAACTAAAAATATGATCTCATAATAGCTATGAAGGACTTTTAAAACTTGGAGCTTTGAGAATACTAAGAAGTTCTTCATTTACCTTTTTATTTAATTATATTTTAATACAGGTACTAACTAGATAAATAATTCCATAAATAATTATTTTAGATGTTGACCTATATAAATTGAGTGCATATACAAATATTAATTTCCCATTTTCTGTATTTTTAAAATATCCTAAAATTATTTTTTTTCTCAAATTATGGAAACAATTAATAGTTTTGATTTGAAATGGAAGAGAAATAGTGTGCTAATAACTGTAATAATGTATTTTTTATTTTATTGAAAAAGGAAAATAGATATCTCATCCTTTAGAGAGAGAGAAAGGAGGGGAGGAGAGAGGAGGAGGCAAGGGGGAGAGGGTAGGAGATACTGAGAGAGACAGGGGGACAGAGCAAAGAAGATCCCACCCCTTGCAATTTTATTTGTAAATTTCAAAAAGAAAATCAAAACTAATTAAAAAGTCACAGTGACTTCTTTTTGTAATAGGACTTTCTGTTTGTGAGAGTCACTGGAAAATATGTTTTCAGTCTTAAGTAAGGACACTTTACAAAGACTAGAGAACTGATTTACAATTTCTCATTGATCTTGCTGTCAGTCAGTCCTTCCACTAAATACAGAAGAAACAGGCTTTATGAGATGGGCCAGTGACAACAAAATTGATAATTAAAGAGTGGTTGTACAAATATGACGTGAAAATATAAGCAGAGTCAGCAAGGGAACAATAGAGGGTGATTTATATTAGCATGCAATTTGGAAGTAGGAGGTTTGAATAGGGCATGCCCACAAGGATATGAATAGGCTGATGTTAAAATAAAGACAGAAATCTCACAGAGCATAAGTACTAAAGAATTAAGATAAAAAAAAAAAGAATTAAGATGAAGGACAAATTCATGATATTGATATAGAAACCACATTTTACAGGAAAAACTAAAATATTGTGGAAATCTAATCTGAACATATCAAACAACTGACATTATACTTCATATCTAAAACCACAGAAATCCATTTACTACAATCAGTCAGCAAGTCAAGATTTGTCAAAGAGCCACTTATTCTGAGATATTGCCATGCATTTATCATAGGCTTTAGGGAAAACAAGCATTTGTTTTGCCTTTATGGTAATAAGAGTGACATCCAAATCACATAACATAGTAAGTTGGGACATCTCAGCATGCATAACATGCTGTGTAAGAAAATTTGAAGACTGTCAAGAGAGCAGATACTGCTAATTCTAGAAACATTCCAATAATTTGTATTTATGTAGCCATACAGAACAAAAAATACTTTACTCTTTTATCAACTCACTTTTTACCACTTTGATTATCACTGTGTAGATAGTTTTCTCTTGGGTGAAGCATGCTGCCTCCAGAAGCCAAAGAGGATGTCCAGGTTTGTGCTAAATTCTTACCAGTTGGAGGGAGAGGTACAATTTGGGGTTCTTTTTTACTAAAATAAAAATATTTTAGATGATTAATTCTACCTTTTTTGGTTTATATGTCTATGAATTTTAATATTTGTGTGGTAAACATCAAAGTCAAGATACAGAGCAATTCCATCATGTGCTCAAAATTCCTTTACTAAACTCTCCCCTGATCCATAATACCTAGCAATCACTGATCTGTTCTCCAGCACCATAATTTTCTTTTTGAGAATGTCATATAAATGTAATCATATAGCATGTAACCTTTTGAGATTGACTTCTTCCATTCAGGATAATGCCTTTGAGATTAATCCAAGTTGTCACATTTATCAATAGTTCATTCCATTTAATTTTCAAGAAAAGTTTCACTGTATGGATACATTATAGTTTGTTTATTCATTCACCAGCTGAAGGACATTTGGGCCATTTCCAGTGTATTTGTTACAGTTATGAATAGAACTGCTATAAATATTTGTGTACAGGTTTTTGTATGAATATATGTTTCCATTTCTCTAGAGTAAATACGCAGGAGCGGAATTTCAAGGTCAAGCAGTAAGTATGTTTATAAGAAACTTTAACCATTCTTCAGGGTGTTTGTACAAATTCACAATCCCACCAACAATGTGTAGTATTCCTAGTTCTACAATCTTACCAATAGTGAATGCCTTACGTGACCTAAATCACTAACCTCTAAAAACTTAACTGATAAGACATTATTCTGAATCTTTTATATTTTTATTTTGCATCCTATAGAGTACATGTTCTTCAACAAGGATTCCAAGGCTACTTTTTACTTTTGCTCATTGCCAATTGACATGATGCCAGCAGAATATGCAGATGGTTCACATCCCTTTGGATGATAACTTACAGAAGATTAGAAATAACATAGCCCTTGGGCAAGACTATCAATATATACTACAGTCTATCTTTTGTTAATGAAAACTCATTCTTGTCCTCCTTCCTTATGGAATATTATAGAACATATTTTTTGATAAAAGGCCTCTTACCTGTACCTGAGGCCATGTTATTCTGTTCTAATAAAGATAATATATTTATCATTGCAACTGCAATTAGTGTTACAACTTGGTTGAGTTTCCAGAAGTCCACACTCATCTTCCAGTATCTATCTTGCTTTTCTGGGGGGATTAAATGTGGTCATGATTGGAAACATGAACCCTGAATCTTACAGGTGTTCAAAGATAGCAATAATCACTTTCATTCATCTTGGGGTACTGTTTTTGATTCAATATCTTGACCAGGGTGACAGAAGTATCATAAGCTCTGTGTTGCCTTCTCTATCACAAGAATCCTTACTCCATAGGCCAAGTAATCAGTGTGGGAATTCTGCCAACCCCTAAGTATTTCCATTATATTTATACATTTGGTGACCAGGGAAATGAATACTGAGTGGGTCTGTGACCCAGAGAAAAAAAAAAAAACATGAGCTATACCTCAGCCATGTTATGCCCTCACTCTAACACGGAGATTTAACATCATAAAATTAGACAGTGAGGGCAACAGAGTAGGTGCTTAATACATGTGTATTATTTCAGTGATATTTGTCACAAGGTATCCCATATGTATCTCAGATTCTTATTAAAGAGCTACATGACAGCTTGAAGACAGCTTGAAAACAAAGATGACTCCAGATGTGTATAAAATCATTTATCACTGCACAATCTAAATAAGTTGATAAATACTTCCAGTTATAGTCTTCCATTTACTTTTAGTCACTGTTGCTATTCCATACTTAAATTTTAGGTTTATGTTTCAGTTAGTTGTTTTTACTCTCTATATTTTCTATTTTGTTTCATTTTATATTCTTTACTTTCATTTTAAGCATATTTCAAAACCATGAGTAATCAAAATTTAAAGGATGTCACTGCTAGTAGTATAATTATGAGAGTACACAGATGGCTTATTAAGAGAGGGAACATAAAAGCCTGAGCGAAACTGCAAAATACTAACTTTCAACATGAGAATCTTTCATCCTATAACATAAATTCACTGCTAGCAAGTTTTGTATACAGAAACCACACTAACAGTTCTAAAAGAGCATCAGAGGATTTTAATGGGACTGATATCCAAAATGTACTGATCCTCAGCTATAGTTGTATATCTCTTTTCCACTGAGATAATTTCAAAGTTTTCATTTGGCTTTAAAGTATATTTTGTAGAAATAAATGTACTAAACAGCAAAAACCAAACCAAACAGTCCTGATATTAGCAGATGTTCTTAAGAAATATTTGGGAAAATATAGCATAAAAGTATTTTATTCTTATTCTGAAATAAGGCTGATAGTGACTGTAAATGCAATGTCATGCTGATTATTAAATGTACTTAATTCTTAAAAAGGTTTTAGTCAGACTTCAATAAATTTTTACTTTCTACATAGGCAGTCATGGGACTTAAGTTCACTTATGTTTTGTGTTTTTAATCAAACTTGACTGAGCTTATAAAAGAAAAGTCAGTCAATTTGACCTGCATGTGCCTTCTTTTCCAATAACACAATCATGCACCAAAACAATGATCTTTGCAGGGGTAACTGTTATTTCAAAGAACAAATAATTACTCTTTCAAATTTAAGCAACTATCTTTTTCTCTTTGGCATTATTAATTAAATAAAAAGAAGGGAGATGTTTTCAACAGATATGCAAGGCAAGAAGTTTTGACATATTTGGGAGTAAGAGAATAAATATAAATAAGAATACGACTGTTGAGCATTATATTATATAGGACTGTAAAACACTTTACAGTGTTTTTAACTGATAAAACACTTTAATAAAATGTTTTAATTAGTTTTACTTACACATCCCCTAAATAGATATTTAATTCTCTGGGTTCTCACTTTAAGGATAATCCAAATATATATATAATCATGTATGGAATTTGCTAGATGGCTGCTTCATAGCTGGAGAGTACCATGAAGTTTCACCATCAAAATCTATATTTCTATTTATCATGGCTTGGCTTCATAAATACTACCTTAATTATGTGGGTGATTATAAGGAAAATAAAAACATTCTAAACAAGTTATTCACAAATAGCATAATAATACTTTTTCCATGCTTTTGTCCATGATATTGCCACAAGTGTGATGGTCTTTTGATAAAGCAATATATATCACAGTTGAACAACTGAGGTTTCAGGACAGATTCAAGAAAGATTCTTCTTTCTTCTTCTTCTTCTTCTTCTTCTTTCTTCTTCTTCTTCTTCTTCTTCTTCTCCTTCTCCTTCTCCTTCTCCTTCTCCTTCTCCTTCTCCTTCTCCTTCTCCTTCTCCTTCTCCTTCTCCTTCTTCTTCTTCTTCTTCCTGTTAACTTGGTTATGATTACTGGTAGCTGCCATTAGGTATTTGTAGACTTCATTGGAGTAGGATCAACCAAATTCCAAATTCTCATACAATTTTCAACTCTTACAAAAGAAAAAGCATGCTATTCTATGCCCATATATATTTTTTTGAATGTTGAGAAAAATGTCAAGCCTATCAAACCCAGCAAACTAAGTTTTAAAGAAGAATGATTATCTTCTGTTTTTTCACATGCTGTTAGAAGTGTCCATGAAGGTTCAGAAAACAAAAGATTTGGTTCATGTTTCTTAAAGGGCAAAACAAACTTTCCCTGACAAGTCAAATGACTTGTAATGAATGACTTCAACATAAATGACATGTTTTTTCAGTAAGAAATCCATTTTAAATCTCATGAATTCTTTTAAAAGTAAACTTTTGAACCTTAAGTGTGATCACTTAGAAAATCAACCAAATAAAGATAACGATCTATAAGGACCTAATATTTACCAGACAACTTCAAGGGTAAATTGGAATCCACATGTTTGAAGAGTGTTAACAATCTTCATAAGTCCTTCATAATTCCTTTATATACAATCTTTATTTTAAAATATATTGGTCAACATTGTTTTATAAATTTATACAATTTTTATTTTTATAGTCCATATTATTTTCAATATAGTCTTCTCAGTGTTCTATTATCACTCATAACCGTATTCACACTGAATATTAAAACCTTTAGTTTTTACTCAATTATCACCATAGTTCTTCTCACATCCTCTAGCATTTCTCATTTCTTTCCACACTTCCTAATTTTGTTTAACCATGATACTACAAATATCTCATTACTCTAGCTCTATTATTATTCTTCACCTTTCTTTAAGCTAATATCACACATTCTTTCCAATTGTAAAGTTTCATATAATAGCCCTTCCATTTTTCCCCCCCTTAGTCCCTGGCATATTTTTCTTTGCAATTATTCATTTGCTATGCCAGCTACTATCTCCATGAAAAGATTTAGGTTGTGGTATCCTACATTTTTAGAAAGCTTTTTACAACTGTCAGTTCTTCTGATAATTAGTATGAAACCCTTACCAGCAACTTTCTTTGCCTCTTTGAGTCCTGAAAATTAATTATTTATGCAGCAAATGTAGGATGACTTTGATTTTCATCTATTCTTTTGTCAACCAGAGTTGCTATTCAGATACTGTATTAAATACCTAGTTCAAAATTTACCACATAATTGAAAGGAGAAATAGAATTTCAGAGGAAAAAAACTTTTCCCAAGAATATAGCATGTTTTAGTAGAATTAAAGAAGGCAAAAATTATAGATATAACAAAGTTAATTTCATACATTTCAAAGCACATTACCATTCTTTATTTTTAAAGGGGACCTCAGTCCTCTACCATTGTTACTGAGAGATTGTTTTCTAAATTAATTATACCTCTGAATAAATATTAATATATATGGTATTCTGTATCTGATGTTATACCTATTTTTATTTTTTGCAAAATATCCCTTTTCTTTTAAAAGTCAGGTTTCAAATCCCAGGGGAATATTCCTGCAAAAACTCCTCCTCAAAAGAACTAAGCATGATATGCTAGTGGCACAATGACAACTAGAAATGAAAGAACAGAAATGCGGGACAAAGGGAAAGTGTAACTAAACTAATCCCACCACTGCCGCCCTGTGCATATATACACTACTACTGCTACTACTACTACTACTATTAGCAAACAGTCATTTGATATATAGAATTATGAAACTGAGTTGAGCCATAATTATCTCAGCACTTAAGTAATAATATAATAATGAACACTTGAGTTTTAATTATATATTTTGCAGGCAAATGAATGTCAGGATAGTTGGAATGAAGTATCTAAAAAAACAAGAGACACAAAATGAAATAATTGATAGAGCAAGAGAGGAGAGAAATTTCTCAAAAAGCTCATTTCTTCACACCTGGAACTTCTATTTGACTTTTTATCACTTGGCTCCTAATTTTATAAATAAATTAAATGTATGTTATCATATTCATATATAATTTTGAAAAATATACATGAGAGTGGCATATATTTTAAAAATAATCTTATACATATATTAAAATGGACCATATTAAAACACAACAAATAAACAGATGACATCTAGCAGATGAACACAAGAAAGTAGGAATAATTGCAAGCAGCTGTTTAGAATAATAAACGTATGGAGTTTCTAACCAACTGAAACTGTTGGTTGAACTGTTTTTGAGCCCTGAGTCACTTACTGACTTTATTTTGTATATATTACATCATTTTAAGTAAACATTAGTAATTTAATATTTAAAATGTGATTAAAAAGTAGCACCCAACTCATACTACTGTTATGAACATGATGTTTTTGTCATAATAAATGAAAAATATTTAGCCTAGTGTCTAACACCTGATAAGAACTGAATAAAAACAAAATTATTTTATTATTAATAATGTCTCTAGGATCTTTTATAAACTGTCAGTCAAAACTCTAATCATGATGCTCTAACTCTAATCATGAAAATTGGAATAAAACACTTAAAGTTCTTTCAAAGAAAGAAGGTTTAAAGTTGAAGCATGTAAGACATTGTAAGATCTTTCACCCCAGGGTAGTGCCTTTGACTTTTCCAGCAGCTGGTTGAATCTAACACAATGTCTTACATGCAATAAGTACTAAATCATTTCTTGTAAGATGAATGAACTCTTTCATATGAAAGGCAACTCAAGTTACAAAGAATTATGCTTTAAATAATAGATTATCTGAAAGAAAACAATACAGTAAAACAATGCATATTTTTAGGAAGATAATTTTATTGAAAATTGCGGATTAAGAGAGTAGTGAACTAATATTAATGGAAAAATACACAGTTCAACTTAGATTTTATCCTCTGTTAAAAATATTAGACTGAAAACAAAGTTTTCTCTAAGTTTTTAAATTGTGGATAGAAAATCAAACAACCTGACTGGTAATCTTTGTAAAATGTATAAAGTATCCTTTTTATTCAAATAAAAATTTACAACCAGAATCATATTGACAGATATTCATAACTCTAAATATAATACATCGTAACTAGAAAAAAATGATAAGGATTCCTTGCAACCCTTTCCATGGAGATTTTTTGTCTTTTATATCTTAAGTATCTCATAGCCAACAGTTGAGGTAGTTGTTCACCTTGGTATCAGTTAGTACACACATACAATTTCTCCACCTTCATCCTGTAAAACTGTGTGCTTAAAAGGTCATCCTTTAAAGCTCTGTTTCCTCTCCGTCTCTCCAGTACTGTAATACACAGATCTACTGATCCCCTTGTAATCTTTACATGAAAGATTTTACATGAAAGTCTGTTTTAAATCCTTAGGCTTAAAAAAACTACTTCTAAATAAGATAAAGTTTCTTGTCACCAATTCCAATCTGTGCTGGTGAAGGAAGGGTTTCATCAAACCATCAAGCAATTCTCCATCACCAGTTGAGTGCTCAGTAATTCAACTCTGTTCTGATATTATCTATCCCAAGATAGTGTCAAGTCCCACAGTTAAGGGCTCAGTCCCACAAAACTGCTGTCCTCTTCTACACTTCAGATGCCAGTCACAAATCCAAGTTCTCGCCTTTGCTTCTGACAGATGGTTATAGATCAGAAGTTCCCATGTTCCTTTTCTTGGGTTCAATTGATTTGCTAGAAAACTTCACAGAACTCAGAGAAACATTTTACTTACTGGATTTCCAGCTTCATATAGAAGAGCATAACTAAGGACCTGATGGAAGAGATGCATAGGGCAAGGGATGAGGAAAGGGTGCAGTGTTTCCATGCTCTCTCTGAAAGTTTTATGCTCTCATCTCAACATACATTCACCAACCCAGAGGCTCTTCAAACCCAGTCCTGTTGGATTTTTATGGAGGCTTCTTTATATAAGCATATTTTGATTAAATCATTGGCCATTGGCAATTGATTCAAACTCCAGCTCCTCTCCCCTCCTCAGAGGTCATGGGGGTGGGACTCAAAGTTCCTATCCTCTAATCATGTGGTTGGTTCTCCTAACAGCCAGCTCCCATACTTAGGTGCTTTCCAAAGCTCACCTTATTAACCTAAACCCAGCTGTGGTGGAAAGCAGCTGATTTTGAATAACAAAATATCCATTTCACCTCTTTGACTTTGAAGCAATTTCAGAAACTGACAACAAGAGATTGAATTTTATAACAAAAGATGCTCCCATTGCTTTTACTTCTCAGAAAATCCCAAGGTTTTGGAAGCTGTAAACCAGGAACCTTGGTTAGAGGTCACATACTATAATAAGATCACATCCTTACTATAAATCACAATATCACACAGAGTATATAGATCAGAGAGAGAAGATAGAAAGTGGGTGGTTTTGAGGTTTGAGAATAGTTACCCAGGGTTGTGCCCTTGAGGGTAGAATTTAAAAAGGCAAAAAGGGCTAAAGGGAATGATGATGTACACAAGGGAGTGAATACAATGATTGACTGTGAGATTTAAGCTGGGTAGGAATGGAAGATGATGTTAGCCAATGAGTGTCAGTGAAAATGGTGGTAGGATTAATATGTTCTGCAGGTTGTTAAGAGTGAGCAATCATGGTACTACAGGGATGTGATAGACAGAGAAAAGAGGATGACATTCAGGTTTTTGTTGCTTGTAGTTATCAGTAATATACTTGAAATTCAATGCTGGGAAGTTGGAGGATGGAAGGAAGAAGAATGTTCTAGAAGTAACAAAGGAGGAGTCAGTAGGCTACTTATACTCTTTGTGTGGCCAAAGGTAAAGAAAACAGGCACCTCTTGAGAAAATTGAAGGGAAATAATCAGAGATCTCAGGGGAAAGCAAGGTTTCTGTGTGACAAAGGTGATGGAACTGTTCAGAGAAGATTCTACAGACATGGGGGAGTATTTATGACCTACTGTGTTTGCATAATTGAAAAGAGATGGAAAAATGCAGATATAAAAGGAGACATTCCAATCTACATGGGAATTAGTTTGAGGGAGATTGTGGATCCCTGTGAGTCTGGGTTTTTGTTTTTTTTTTTTTTTTTTGATAATTGGACAAAATATGACTAATAGTGGTATATAGGAAATTGTATGCTTCTAAGACTTGCAAATGGAGATGGCATCCTGAAAAGTTGCTGTGTTACCTGTAAACAAGCAAGATTTCCTCTTGACCCATTTTAATGTGGAGATGGAAGGACTTAGTCCCATGAGTGTTAATGCTTCAACCCCTCTAGGGTGTGTGATTTGGAAACTTTCTCGTTTTAAGTATGTGGAGCTCTCTTGAATCCTGGTTTTAGGTCAAAGAAGGCAAGGCTGACAAATGTACTCATAAATCCATCTTTGTTCATGAGGAAATCTTTTGCATTGAAATTTAAAGTGCCCTCCTTGAAAATTAAGTAATTTCAACTATCAGCAGGTGTTCAAGAGCCATAAGGTACTTGCAACTTTGAGTGGCAATGAGATTTATTAGTAGAACATGAAATTAGAATCCCAACAAATGCTGTAATTTTAATTTGTAGATACCAGAGTTTAATAGTCATAATTACTTATGGAAAATATAACCTTTCAATAAAATAAAGAGAAATAAAAACAATAAAAAAGTGCATGATTTTCAATTAGTTCCTACCAAAGAGAGGAATGACTCTTTAAAAGAGTCATGACTCTTTAAAAGAGTAAATTATTTGGCAGTCTTTCATTTATTAATATTTACTTATTATCAAACATTTCTGTATTGTCCATACTGTGTGAAGTATCAGGCATGGAATTATATAATATATGCAGTTTCTTTTCTCACAGTTAATCACCAAAAAAAGAAAAACACAATACAAATAATCTAGTACATTGAAAGCAATATTGCATTAAGCATTTCTTAAGGGTTCTAAGACAGTTAATATACTCCTGAAATTTAGATTATTATAATTGAGTCATTTTATGCATGGGAACATTCTTATTTTTCTGAAAATTAAAATATTTTATTCAAGACACTGTTATTTCTAAGATTCTTAAATCAATGCCTTTTTTCCTCCTCCTTCTACAAAGTAAGCAAATAAAAGGAACAACTGCACACTCTGACCCATTATAATTATTCAAATAAGCTAATCACTAACATTTGCCTTTTCAAGCTTTGAATCTCAGAAACTCTGAGAGATAAAAATGAAGTAATTAGACCTGGTTTCCATAACCCCCATTCATGAAGTATATATTATAGGCTACTTTGCTAGGTGCTTTTTTATTTCTCCTTTATTATTTAATTATTGGCTTGAACTAACAATATTTTGATTACAAATAAAAACAAGATAAAAAAGTAAAAGATAAAAAAATAAGATAAAGAAAACAAAGAAGAGGAAATTCAGTTTTAGAGATTAATGAGGTTTTCAAGGTAGTTTAGAAAAGTGCATGTGATGGTTAAATTTATGTGTCAATTTGACTGGGCCATGATGCCCAGATACATGATTCTAAATATTATTACAAATATTATTCTAAATGTTTCTGCAAGGATGATTTCGGGTAATAGTAACATTTGAATTTCTGGACTGTGAATAAATCAGATTGCCCTCCATAATTTGGGTGGACCTCATCCAAGCAGCTGAAGACCTGAATAGAACAAAGACTGATCTCCTTTAAGCCAGTGGGAATTCTAGCCCTCAGACTTGGACTGGAACATTGACTCTTACCCGAATTTCCAGTTTGCCAGCCTACCCTGAAGATTTGAGACCTGTTAAACTCCATAATCATGTGAGTTAATTCCTTAAAATAAACTTTGCTATATATAAATACCCATCCTGTTAATTCTGTTTCTCTGGAGAACCCTGACTAATACAGAGTGAATCAAGGATTATAACTCATAACTACCTGATCCCAAATCCTCTACTCTTTCTAATATGCAATGTACCTTCTTGCAAAATATAAACCTCAAAGAAAGATTCAGTCAGCTTTTATAGTGTAGCATCTCTTAGCTGGATGTTTAGTTGATTGGGCAGAGATCAGAGTAAAGGATTAAAGTTCTAAATTAATATAAAGGAGGAATAGCATCACAGTACAATAGTTAAGAGCACAGAATTGAGAACAAGATGCCAGGAGTTCTAACTCTAGCTCCACTGTCTACTCGAGAGAACTTGGGAAATTTATTTAATCTCCCTGTAATGAAGACTGTAGTATCTCTTCCAGAACCCCTTGCATATAAATCCCTTTAACTGTTTATGTTCATTCCATCCTCAATTATGTGTTATTTCCTTCAAATTGCTTCCCCAGGGGCTCTATTCAGAGGACTCTCATTTACAACTAAAGCCATTTTGAATACATGTAGAGACTAGGAATGCCTGGAAGCTTACAACTGCCTTGGGTATTGTACTCCAATGAGTACAATGAAGGAGGATGAAAATTCAGCTAATTTGCCTTCAGGACAAAATATAAGGTCTAATTTATACTCTAGAGCTTCCCTCTGGGATAAGGGCACACCTAGCTAGGAATTACACCTTGTTTTGTTTCTTTATCTTTCTCAACCTGCTTTTACCACTTCCTACTGGTTTCCTCTGGGAGCTTTTGGAAAATTGAATTAAGGTACCCAGTTTCTCATCTCTAAAATTGGAATGTAGTGGCGAAGTCAAAGGATGTTGTGAGGGTTAAGTAAGTGACTGCATGTAAAACACTGATAACAATAACAAGCACATATCATATGGCAAATGTGTATTAGTATATTAAATATAAAATAGTGAAACTAATGTGCCAATCAACAAAATAAATAACTTGTGAATGTTTACTCATAGTAAACACATTCTATGAACTAAAAAACAAGAAATCAATTTTCCCACAGGAATGGAATGTTAGAAAGACAAGTCTGACAACTGTGTTGAAAATGAAATTGAGGGTAGAGATGGTAAATAGTTTTGCAAATCACATTCCAACTCTGATCAATTGGTAGTGGCTGCCTAGAGTACTTGTTGAGAAAGATTTTGAGGTCTTGTCCAAGCTTAGTAGGAAAGAACACCATGATTGGTAATCAATGCCTTCCATTTATTTCTCAAGTCTTAACCCTTTCGTAACTGAATCTATCCTCTATAGTGCATATCTGCTTTAGATATCAGATGTAGATCAACTGATATCAACATAAAAATATGGATGGAAAACTTGTCTTCTCTGAATGTTCCTAACCTTGAAAATACAATGATATTTTTACTTGTCTTAGAAAGAAGTATATGGGTTAGCACAGACATTAGCATGTAGCTATATTAAAATTATTAATTTAATTATTTCAGCCAATTTTTAAACACTATTTGGAAACAAGGCTCTGATATCTATACCTTGTAGTATCAGAATAAAAAAAACACATAAATAAGAAGGAAACTTTGATATTAGTTAAAATTATGAGAAAATATTGTGTTTATAAATAATCCAATTTTGCCAAAACTTTCACCTTCTTCCACTTTAGTTACACTAAATACCCCTCCTGTTACATGTTTTGAATATCGCCCTACTGATTTAGATTTAATTGATTAAGTGTTATAAAAGATTCCAAAGACAACTTTAAATAATAAATAGTCCCTGATAGTGCAAAGAATAAAACATTTGGAGCCACACAAGCCTACCTTATAATCCTGACTGTGTCAGATTATAGACCAACAGTCAGATCTGAGGCAAGTTTTCCTTGGTGTGTCTCTTCTCTAAACATGTGGTATTAATTTAATAAAGTTTTTATGAGGCTCAAACAGAATAATATGTATGCATATAAAATGCAGTTGATAAAATAGTTTAATGACATCTGACAAGCTTTAAAATTATAGCTCCTAGGTCACATAACATTAATTGTTTTAAAAAACTTGAATTAACTTCAGAATAAATCACATACTAAGAAATGTTTAAAAATAACAAAAAATCATACAATACCCATTTATTTTTAGTCCATTGTATACTGAAATGTTAGATATTGGGATTACTTTTAAAAATTCATGGTTCACTAATAAGCTAATGGTACAAAAAGAGTTGTATGCGTGCCTTATTTTCCATTAGGCAAAGAATAAGTTGAGTCAAATTTCCTAAGGATTTCTCAAGAGAAAATCTTATAGTAAATATTAAATATAAGTTTAACTGTATATCAGTTTTTACAAAACCACTCTGAATTGCTTTTATAGTACATGGCTATCAATGTATGAATTCTGAGTTGAAACCTGGTTTCAAATACTATTGCCTTCCTGAAAATGTCCACACAGGAGATCAGACGTGAGAGTAAATAGATCTTGTCACTTTTTAATGACTAATAATCACCCTTCTAAATGACATCTTCATTGATGGTACCATTTTAATTGCAATTTTTTGATTCTATAAAATAAGATAATGTTGGAAATAGAACTAATGATTTTACTTAAGATAATGATTTTCATTGTGCTTCATGGACCTTAAGCAAACTCTGAACTAAAGTGTAGTTGATCTGACATATATTGAGTTCCTTTCTACTCCAGCACATGTTGCATTAACATGACCTTAGGGTCTGGTGTTTTAAAACCTGGAAAATAGAGCAAAACCTGTCAAAAAAATGACCCCTAGAACCATCAAAGATTTGCAAAAATATCGTTCTAAAAGTTAGCATCCTTAGTCCAGCAATAAATATATATTAATTTTGATAGAAACAAGCAAAATATGAAACCATTCTTCTAATACTTACACATTTATTGTAGAAAATTCAATTTTTCAGGAGTGTTTCTTTTAATTTCAAGAATATCACATTTAGTGGATCACCATTTAATATGCTTAGTGCATCACTGTTTAATTATACAAAGACAAAAATACTAGATAAATGAGCCATTTTATACATCCTTACTATATTTAGAATTAAAATCTGTCTGTTTTGTGATCTCCAGAAATTTTATGTCACACATTATCATCTTCTTTTTATTTAGCAGAAGCATGGGGAAAGAAAATGTACTATCCAGTCACGGTTGAGTTTCTTTATGTTTCACTTCAGTTTTCTGTGTGTTACTAGTAGCTTTTATTTCACAGTTGTTTCTTGTTTAAGTCTCACACAAGATGACAACAGCATGGGGCAAATCATTTTTAGCTTAATCTGAAATGCTATTTTCAGGGTATTTTAACAGCAGCAATTCTCATATGAGCAAGTAAAGATCATAAATGCTATCTGTAGCTCCCCAGATAAACCACAGAAAGAAAAACAAACATGCAACAGAATTTGTAAAGTGATAAAGGAATTTAGTATTGTCTAGGCCATGCCTTTAGAGTTAGACCATGGGCAATATATATATATATATGTAATTTGGCATACTCTTAAGAGAACAAGGTAAAAAATAAGGAAAATAAAAATGCTTACAAATTAAATTCTACAACTGAAATTCAATCTAAATTTATTCTATCCAGGTGAAATATATGCTAGGTATCAAAAAAGTTAACAATTATGAACTCATTGCTTTGTGTTTATGTGTGTGTGTGTGTGTGTGTGTGTGTGTGTGTGTGTGTGTGTGTGTGTTGGGAAGGGGTATTAAAAACAAAAAAACAATAAAATACTTCTTACCAAAAAAGTGCATTGAAATTACTTCAACAGAAACAGATTGATGTAAACTTGGGAACAGGAACTATGTCTTGCAGATCCTTGGATGTTCTACCTCAAGCAAACGACCCTCTACCTGTTGGTTAAAAGAAAAAAATTAACAGATGAGATGACCAATCCACTCACATTTAAGCACAGTCTATCACTAAGATTATTCCCATCTAATGTTGTTTTATATCTTAGAAAAAATTTATGTTGGGCAGAACTCATTTTTTTTCTAGTATCATTTGAAATAATAATAAACCTCTCAGTGGTCATGTTTCAAATGCAAATCTTCATTAATTCATTCATTTCATAAGTGTTTGTAAATTTAGGGGAACTCTTACATTCTGGTCATAATCTTTAGACCTGTCTACATTTATCAATATCTGATTTAGAGTATACATATCACAAAGAGAAGTGTTTTTGTCTCCTAATCATCTCAAATTAACATTGTAATGAACTCTTTGCATGGAGAACCATACCATCCAGTTATATAGTGAAGTTACTTTCTTCTTAGACCTATATTATATTCTTGTATAACTTAAGCTTAAGATTACATCTGCTTTTTTAAAAATGACATTGAATTACACTGATGATCACATTGTTTGTTTTAAATAATACCCAAACTTTTTTCACATGTAGAAATCAGGTCAGATTTTCTTTTCTGTGTATATGTAGTTGATGTTTCTGAAATTGATTGTAAAAATGTGTACTTAAGTCAAATGAAAATTAAAATTTTGGTTAGAAATGTGATGACCCAAGACAAATACATGTACTTAAAATATATTTATTTATAAATATGAGGATACTATTTCATACTTTATGTATTTTAATTTTAATTATTCTGCTGAGACTGAGGTAAATGAATTTGGGAAAGATGCAATACTTTCAGAGATATTGTCTGAGAGTCATACCCACATAAAAGTGATGGGCAAAAAATATCTGCAGTTGGGCTTCCCTGGTGGCACAGTGGTTGAGAGTCCGCTTGCCGATGCAGGGGACATGGGTTCATGCCCCGGTCTGGGAAGATCCCACATGCTGCGGAGCGGCTGGGCCCGTGAGCCATGGCCGCTGAGCCTGCGCTTCCGGAGCCTGTGCTCCGCAACGGGAGAGGCCACAGCAGTGAGAGGCCCGCGTACCACAAAAAAAAAAAAAAAAAAAAAATCTGCAGTACGACAGCTTCTATTAATTATTACTAAATTTTCTTCTTTTGTTTTGTTGTTGCATTCATAAACAAGTCTCTTACCTATCACCTTCCCTAACTCACACTAGTTACTCCTACATGTACTGTACATACCCCCCAAGCAAAAGTAGGACTGAATTTTACCCATGTCAGTTTGGTAACTAAGTGAGCAAATATAAGTTCACATGAGTTTGATTTGATATCAATGAATTTACAATCATAATGATATAGTGGATATTTGCAGTCAAAACCAGCTATTTCTAATAATTAAATAAAGTATACATACCCCAGTAAAAGTAAGTTTCAAAATCATTAACCTTTCAGAGGGAGATGTGGAAGAAGAAATAGACTGTTCAGTTAACCATGTGAAAAAATCTAGTCCAGAAAGTTTGGTTGTGTTTGGGGGGCATAAGGTAGATATGCTTAAAATGGACAGTTTTTTTATGTGATGTATTTATTTTCTCCTTATGAAAATTGTCCATAGCTTATATTTATGTTTTAATTAATTTTTTATTGAAGTATAGTTGATTTACAATATTGTGCCATAGCTTATATTTCTAAAGATATTGATAGATTTACTTGTTGAAACTTATTGTGAAGAGATGCTTTCTGAAAGAATAATTTGTATCCTGTACTCTCCTACTTTTTGCAGGCCTAGCAATGTGTTTTACCTTAAGTTAGATCTAATCAGCATTGCTATTCTGCCTCCAATGATTTCTCATTTGAACTTATTTTTTTCTCACCAAGATTCACAGACACTATTTTTTGTTTTTCCACATCTCATATAACTTTTCTAGTATTTATCTTTCTATTTTTATTGAGTTCTCAGCTTAGTTTGCCAACCCCCTTAAATCTATTAATATGTTTCTATATTATTTCTTTAATAACTATGTTTCTGAGAACAATGTTTGTTTCTGAAATCTATCTTACCCATTAATAGATGTCTTGTTGTGCTTAAATACATATTAAAAAGCAGATACATATGTCTAGGAGAATAAAGGAAGACTGTTTAGGGTGGTATTCCAAATTCAAATTCTAAGTTCACTTCTTTTACTTATTACAAATGAAAACAATAAACTGTCTAAAAGATAATTAAATGATATAACCAAATACAAATGTAAATTAAAGCTTAGTTTATATACCATATCTTATCTATAAGATTGGCAAGCATTCAAAAGTTTGCAAACATACTTTGTTGTCAAGGTTAAAAGGAAGAAAGAACTCATACATTTTTTTGTTGGGAAAGCAAAACTGTACAACCATATGAGAAGGAATTTGGCAAATTACATATGCATTTCCCTTTTTACACTGATATCTCATTTCTAGAAACCCATCCTAAAATACACTGGCAAAAATCCAAAATACATATGCACAAGTATATCTGTTGCAGTAGTGTTTGCAATTTTAAAGAGTACATCCTGGATACAACTTATTATTCATCAATAGATTGAATAAATTATATAGCCCCACCCCACAATGGAGACTTGGTATCTGCTAAGAGTAATAATGTATATGTGTATATACT
Source organism: Leucopleurus acutus (assembly GCF_964270905.1). NCBI lineage: Eukaryota > Metazoa > Chordata > Mammalia > Artiodactyla > Delphinidae > Leucopleurus > Leucopleurus acutus. Next base: position 39,834,351 of record NC_139160.1, on the reverse strand, counting down.
TTTATGATGTAATATTTGGGATTTATTATTTAAAAAATAAGAAGTAGAGAAAAGTGTGTACAGTATGTGGGCAAGGTATCAATTTACTGTCTCTCAGCTCCTAATCTACACTTCTTTGTCCTGTTTTGTGATACTGAAGCAATATACTCTAAAAATTTCTTTACAGCTAGCGAAAATGTTCAGCTTTGTCAGGAGAAAGGACTAGAGTGACATTGTAAGGAGACAGAGGTAACACATCACTTCCTTTCCCAGTTCTGGTCCTGCTTCCATTTTTCCTTTTACCTTTGATGGTCACATTGTAAGAGAAAACACAAATTACAATAAGAGGCTTAATTCTCCCTGTAGAAAATAAGGGTGGAGATGACCCCCAACCTGTCTTTTCTTAGAGCATTTACTTTAGAAAACTTGTAAGTATTTTCTTTGCTTCTTTGAAATGCATGTGTTTTATCTTTTAAAACAGTAAATGAGTAAGCCAGGAACGTGGGAACCTAGTCAAGGCCTGGGAGCCATCTCTTTGAACTGTAATCATCAAGCAAAATATCAGCTCTATAACCCAGTCTCCTGGGAGTATGGGAGCGTCAGCTGACTCCTGGCTCCAAATTGTTAGCCTAACCTTCCTCCCATTATAAAATACAAGAAATTATTTTTTTTTCTTTTAAAAGCATTTAGCAAAACAAGGGGCTACTCCAATTACCAAGTGATTTAGGATGAACTATGTGTAACAAATGGTGCTATTGAGTCTTCTTACTCAAAGATTAGCTATTGTTTATTTTGAAAAAAATATATACAATGTTCACTTGGCTACATACAAGGGTAAGATTTCTTGCTGTCTTTGCAATCTCTTTAGGGATTGCCTGTAATGCACATCACATTCTGGTTTAATGCTTTTTCAATAATAAAACTGTTTTTATTTCTCTTCTACTTTCATGGAGAGTTTTTCGGGGGTGGCAGGAGATTTGTTTTCAATTATTTATTTCTCCAACAGTGGTAATGGATCTCACAGACTCCCAAACCAGAGGATACTTTTATACAAGCTTATACACTCAAGCTCTCAGGCCATTGTCTCCCTACCTCTAAAAGCCTATGTAGAGGTCATCTGTGTCTACAATGTCAGTCCACACCCTCCTGGTCAGTGGTCTATTTCTATGAACAAGTTGCTACCACCACTCAGACAAAAACTTCCTTACTTAACAAGGGCTGCCATAGACCCTCTCTGTCTGTGCGCCCTGAGTTACCTGTTTCCCTACCAAGCAGCCACTCCCACAGCGGCTCTGGCTGTACCCTTCACCAACCCTTCCCAACTCAGTGGTCACTTCTATAAATCTGGTGTGTCCTGCCCCATACCTCGTGGCAACCCTGGGTGACTTCTACAGCATCACTCCAGCCTACGCTTTCAAGCAACCAGTAGGGTTTTTTGTTTTTGTGTTTTGTCAGATCCTCTTCAAAGAGATTTTGAATCTTAGTCCTTGGATAATGGTCTTCTTTCTTTATTCCCCTCCCTTATTCTACAGAGAGTAGCTTCATGTTTGCCAGAATAGCTGGGTCTGGGAATCAAGGGGTAGAAGTGTGTGTGGCTCCTCTACTATTCCAAATATCACACTCACAAAGGTTTTGCTTCCTATACCAACTCTTTTTATCTCTGATAGTTTGGAGGTCTTAGTTCTCACTTGGGTAATGATCTCACTAATGTATACAGCAATGGTTCTGTTGAATTGGAAGATGAAATCAACGCCTAGCCATTTTGGAATCCATAAGCCACTAAATCAACATGTCAAAAAAGGGCTTACTCTATTGGGTGGAATGATTGATTCTGCTTACTCAGAGAAATAGGATTGTGCTATACAATGAAGACAAGAACAAATGTGCCTTCAGGCCAGGAGATTCTTTGAGGACATCTTTAGTACCTCTATTCCTAAATCGTTAAGATTAATGGGAAACTACATCATCCAAAAAAGGCAGTAATTTTGAAAGCCAGACCATTCAAAAGTGAAGATGTATGTAACTCTACAAGATAAGGAATTCAAACTGTTTGAAGATTTTACTAAGATTGAGGAAATGTGGAGTGGGTGGTAGGAGAATGATGTCATGGCCATCAACTATGGCCTCACAGTGATGACCTTAGTAGCTTTGCGTATTTATTCTTTGCTTATTAGCCGTATCTGTGTACATATATCCAATTTTATTCTTCTCTGTTTTTCTTCCCAATTTTATTTTATTTACAATGTGTTAGAAGTTAACTTCACTATTTAGTCTTTTTAATTATTCTTAAATTTCTGTCAAAGTACTACTGGATATTTGGTTATCTTTGTTCAGTTATACTTTGACAGAAGTTGAGTAATTAACTGGAGATGGATAAAATTACTATTGAGACTCTTTGCCTCCCTTTTTTGAGGAGAAGGTGAAACTATTCTTGAAAGAAGGTGAAACTATTCTTGAAAGAAGGTGAAACTATTCTTGAATAGCTGCATCTTGCTAGATTCAAAGAATGGTATATATAAAAGGTGAGTAGCAAAAGGGTGGACCATGACAGTTATTGATTTAATTTCTATTTGCTTCAAATTCATCATATTGCCAAACTTTGTGATATTGACACTCAACCCATAAACAATTTTTCTTTGCCAGGCTTTGTTAATAGAGTGTTGGAATGAATGCCACTGTAAGTCAAATGCCTTGTTTACTGGTAAGGAACCACTCTTCTCTGCACCTCTGACCTCTTCCTCTCTCTCTACCCTGATCTAATCTACTTCAAGAAGAACGATGATTAGTGGTAGTTCAAAGACATATTGTCCAAAATGAAGACTCAAGACCATAAACACTTGTCTGTGTATTCTGAGTAACTTTGGGAAGCAAGGGAAATAAAACTTTTATGTCTCTGTTAGATGCGGGCACCAAAGTTACAATTTCTGTCTTATAACAAGGGGGAGAGTTTACCAAATCCAACTAATGGATTGGATTTCATAGTGGGAAATTTCCCACTATTTTGCAATTGCAAATTTCCCACAAATTTCATAGTGGGAAAAAAATATGAACATGCCCTTGCTGTGAGATCCTTTAGGTCAAACCAATAAACTATTGTTGCTTCTACATCTGAGTGCATAATAGAAATTGAGTTACATGCTTGATCTTCACTGTACCATGATTACCAGAGTATACTGTCTTGATAATAAACAGCTTCATGTAGAGAAGTGTTAGGCAGACAAACTCCCTTGGAATTTCTCTCCAAGTGGGTTGATCAGGATTTAGCATAATTTACTCTATATCTGCTATCCTAAGATCTGCATAGGTGATGTCCTGTTAGTTGGCAAGTCCAAAGCTTCAGCTGCATCAGCCCTGATTTCATTGTTAATCAAACCTCTACCAACAGAAGTAAGTGACAATCCCTGACAAAATACAGAGGCCTGCTCACCAAAAAAACTTTTTTGGAACTATGTGAGGATATTCATAATGTTCAATCCTTTGAGCAGTCAAGTCAAAACTGTCATAGTCTAAGCACTATTTTCCTTAACTTTGGAAGCTGTCTATCAAAAACAAAAAAAGGATGGTCCCAGATCCTTCACCTTCCACATAAAGTGCCTGTCAACACCTTAGGATATCTTTTTCACTCCTATTCTCTTGACTCTTTCTCAGAATGCCTTTTGGCTGTTGGTGTGGGAAAGTTGAGCAGGTTGAAATAACTGCCCTCAGATAATCCCTCCAAAACCAAGAACTAGACTCAATTATTCAATTGAATTGGGAGCCCCAGTACCTATCAGTCATCTAGGAGCCCATTCAACTTTCACCTCTTAGCAGATATCAGTACAACTTGTAGGGCCCCAACAATTGCAACCAATGCTTTGGGCTTCTGGAACTGTGCTTTATATCTGAAATCAACCCTAGTAATTTTTTTTTTCTCTTAAACCAATGATGACATGCACTTTAGGGCTGGTCACAAAAGATTTGCAAATGTTTAAGGAAACGTTACTAGTAGATCATGTAGCCCTCAGATGACTAGGACAGTTTCTCCAAAATGAGCCAAACTTGGTTTTAGTGTACATCTAAAACCTGATATATTCACCCTGAGAATCCACAGACAGTATTGCCTCCATGAAGTTTTCATTTTTCCATTTGCCTTTCTGTTTTTATCCAGGAAAAAATTTAAAGTCATTGTCCAGATTTGTAGAACTGGGTACTTAGCTGAAGGAAAAAACTATTTTTTTCTCAATAGACCTTTTCTCAATACAGTCTATTTTACACTGTGACATAAAACTTCATGAGACATTGAAAAATTATTGTAAGAACAAGAAAGAAAATAATTTTTCAATTATGGTTGAATATTTACTATATTTGATAACAATATAAATTCTTTTTGCAAATAATTAAATCAAAATTACATATACATAGGGCTTCCCTGGTGGTGCAGAGGTTGAGAGTCCGCCTGCCGATGCAGGGGACACGGGTTCGTGACCCGGTCCGGGAAGATCCCACATGCCGTGGAGCGGCTGGGCCCATGAGCCATGGCCGCTGGGCCTGCGTGTCTGGAGCCTGTGCTCCACAACGGGAGAGGCCACAACAGTGAGAGGCCCGCGTATCCCCCCCAAAAAACAAAAAAAAAACAAAAAAACACACACAAAAAACAAACAAAAATTACATATACATAATCATATTTGTTATTCAGAGGGGTGTTCACACTAATTTTTAATTCCTCAGTACTGACAAATGTGTGAACATTAACTAAGTTTGATTAAGGGAAAAAGTTGATTTCTTTGTTGTTTATGATTGACCTGTTTTTGTTATGAATGGAAATCATCATACACTATGAGTATCCAAGCTTAAAAGCACATCTCCCATTGGATAGAAACATAGACATCATGATATGCAACTCTATTCAGTGTCACTTATTTCCCCATCAGCTCTCTCTACTAAAAAGTTTATGAATATGTTTACCAAAAAATATTAAAACTCACCATAAAATGCATTATTTAAGGCAGTAGGATTTTAATTCATTACTGGCTATGGAAAATAAAAATAAATAATAAAAGTCTATTTTTTCATTTTTTTAAAGTTTTTCTGATCAAATCAAAACAGTATTGTACTTTTAATTATTTTTCACTGCTTACATAACTAAGTAACTCTTTGAGGTAGAGGGCAACACACCTGCAAATTCTTCACTATGTTAAGGTCAGATAATCAATTTCCTATCCCAAAAGACAAAACTAATACAGTACAGAGGATTATCACTAAATACTAACAGCTGCTTTTGTAAGACTGGAGCTTTTCTGGGGAATCCTGCAATAATGGAGTAGGTAGGAAACAATTTTATATATTTTTATCTTTGAATTCTGTGAAAGCCACATAGGTATTTTTTAAACTACGGATGAAACAAGGATTAATTTTGCTTTGATTCAAGTAATTGTTACTAAACATAAATGCATTTGAAGTAAATCATGGAATGGTTATGAAGAAAATATTTCCCTTTGTTCTGAATGTCATTTGAGATTTAATCCTTAATAAATTTAACTCTAATTCTTACACATGTGAGAATTTTAGGAGTTTACCTACTATAAACCATTTAATGCAAGTATTAACTTCATACTTCCTACCTCTAAATATTATTATCAAAAGCTAATAGACTTTTACACCCTACTTCTTTTAATAGAACTGACAACAGCCCTATGTATTATTTTCTCTTCATAAGTTCAAACAATGTTGCAATGTTCTGCAAAGAATGATTAAATATAAACAATTTCTAAATTTAATTAATGTTATAGATCAATTTCATAAGAAAATACATATGCAATTTTATTCTTCTCTAAGGGTTTTATCTTAAAATCTATTAATACAATGTAACTCATTAATATTTCAAATCCTCCTTAGTTTTAATTCTAGGCATGATACTTGCAGGCAAATTATATGTCTTTGCCTGGAATGTAACAAAAGAATCAATAATCCTAATATTAAAATTATTTCTTTGCTTAGTTAGCTAATTAGTTAGATATCTTAGCAAAATTCAACACAATTGAGCAAACATTTCTTTTGTAATATTCTCTTTTCTTAATCTCCATCAGATTACTAGTTTCTTTTCTCAGTTTTCTTTCATAGTTGTTTAACCTGATATGTCATTACTGGAATTCCTTGTCTGTCTTAAGCTCTCTTGTTTTCTCCTGTTCACTCTATCTCTAAGTGAATTACTTTATTTACAAGTTTTTAAAAGCATCTGGTATTATCTCTTAAATTATAGTTTTTAATCTATAAAAATCCAGATCTGTATGTTCAACTATATTCTTAATAACTCCAGTTGTAGACATATTTCTTAGCCACTTTTAAATTAATATGTTCAGAACTGAATGCCTGATTCCTTTACATCCTACTACTTTCCCATCCCCACTCTATACCCAGCCCTCCACCAACTTAGTGAAGCAATTTAGTCTACCTGTGTTTGCCGTTTCAATAAGTTTTATTTCATCTAAAAGGTTGATTCTTCCTAAAAGCTAGGGGTTATCTTTGACATAATGTTATTGGTCCATTCCCTACCTACTTTGGTCTTTAAAATAACATCAATTTGTAGATATCTAACATCTAAAATACATATATTCACTGTTCTCCATAACACCTGCCATCATTCTAGTGCAACCACCATCATTGTGCATTACTTCAAGTCTCTAATATGTCTCTCCTCTTCCACTCCTTAGGTCCAAAACACACTTCCAATTTATTCTCCATACAGTAGAGTGGTGTTTAAATAAGCATAATACTCCAACGTTTCTATGATTCAAATAAGTCAATCATTCCCCATAGTAATTAGGCTAATTCACAAGCCTACATGTTTGTTCCCTGCTTGTGTGCCACTTTCTATTCATGCTTTACTCACTACTCTTGTCTTTCTTGCTGTCACTTTCTACTTTATGTACCAGTTCTACTTACTGTGGACTTTTTTCTAGTTTCTTGTACACAATGTAGTCATTAAACCAAAGAAAATATTCTTCCCATTCCAAGGAATGACCTTCTCCTGCTCTTTAATTGACTACTTCCTATAGCATTTTGTTTTTCAAACAGACCTAATCTGACTCTCAAATCCCAAATAAGTATTGCTGTTATACTCACTTAAATTTATATTTAGTTTTTCTCTATATTAATTAATCTTTTAAACTACATATCTATCCATAATTCTCTCTCTCTCTTTCTCCATCCATCCACTTAGGTACCTTTGATCTATTTGTAGTCATTTATTTAGATTTTTATTAAATTTACATATCGTTACAGGGTGTTTATTACATATCATTTGCTTTGTTTATCATTGTGTTCCTAGAGTCTTCCAATGTTAATAAATAGTATATATCAAGTATTGAATGGGTAAAAAAATTGAGTAAAATATTATGAATGAACAAACAAATGAGCAAATTTGTTATTTATACATATATGAATTGCTTAATTTCCTAATTTTAACACATGTACATTTACTAATAATTATGTTTATTAAGTTTTCAAAAATTGAGTCAAAAGCAAAAATTAAATACACTCACATCAACTTTATATTTGATGCCAAGAAGATTGCAAAGATTATTAAAGTTCAAAATAAAATAAAAATTACACATAAAAGCATAACATTATCGGGCTTCCCTGGTGGCGCAGTTGTTGAGAGTCCGCCTGCTGATTCAGGGGACACGGGTTCGTGCCCAGTCCGGGAAGATCCCACATGCCACGGAGCAGCTGGGCCCGTGAGCCATGGCCGCTGAGCCTGCGTGTCCGGAGCCTGTGCTCCGCAAACGGGAGAGGCCACAACAGTGAGAGGCCCACATACCGCAAAAAAAAAAAAAAAAAGCATAACATTATCTTAACTAACAAATGTTAGGTTTACTTTAAATTTAACCAAACTTTAGGTTCAATTTAAATTTAAATTACTGTAACATTGTAGTCTCATGTACTGCTAATAAAATCTATAGTATTCAGCCAACTTTGCATTATTTCCTGACAAATTATTATTATCTAATTGAAATAATTGGAAAATTTCAAACTGTCTTTGGGACTGAAACTTTCAGCTTTTGTCTTCACACAACTATTGGGTACACATTTGGCCATATCACAGAATAAGAGGAAACATATACACAAATGAATGCTTTTGCACAATAATCTAGAGTTTTAAAATATTTTTAACACTTGTCATGCTTTTGTATTTAACAAAACTTGTTGTAGAACTAAATGATTACATATACTTTAGTCACTGAAAATAACAATGATCCTACACTCTTAGGGTAAGATGCTATTATATTATTATAGCATAGGTTTATCCATATTTTAAGAAATGTTTACTGATTTAATCATCATTGACAACAAATAACATCTAAGTACCCACTAACCTATTCAACAGTATTTTCAGTGTTAAGTCAGCAGGAGACTTTGAAGATGTTTTGCCTTTCTCCTTGGAGCAGCCACTTCTGCAAAAGTTGATAGCAGAGAAGTATCAAATATACTTTATAATACATCAAGAATGTAAATAGGACCACTCAAGCACTCTGTTTATGACATAGATCCCTAAAAAAAAAAAAAAGAAAAAAGAAAAAGGAAAACATATTGTAACATTTATAATAAAGTATGATTTACCTTTGCAATGATTTTATCATACTTTTCTTAATATAAATATTTACATTAATTCAAATTCAACAAAGAACTGATGAAAACCTCCTTAGCTTGGTACCATAGTTCACAAAATTATATAATGTGATCTCTGGCTTCAAGGAGCTTAAAACAAGAAATGAGCCACTGAGTTACATAGAGGTACCAGCATACCTTGGAGCTACTGAGGGTTTGGTTACAGACCACCACAATAAAGTGAATACTACAATAGAGTGAGTCACATAAGGTTTTTTGATTTCCCAAGACATACACAAGTTGTATCTACTATCCTGCAGTCTATTACGTTGCAATAGCATTATGTCTAAAAAAACAATGTACATGTCTCAGTTAAATAATACTTTGTTGCTAAAAAATGCTAACCATCATCTGAGCCTTCAGTGAGTCATAATCTTTTTGTTGGTATAGGGTCTTACCTCCTAGTTGATGGCTGTTGTTTTTTAGTGTAGCCTGCTTCATTCATTTTCTAAGCTAGATCTTCTGGATAACTTGCTGCAGCTTCTACATCAGCACATGCTCTTTCACCTTGCACTTCTATGTTACAAAGATGTCTTCTTTCCTTAAACTTCATGAAACATACTCTGCTAGCTTCAAACTTTTCTTCTTCAGCTTCCTCACCACTCTCAGCCTTCATAGAACTAAAAAGAGATACAGTCTTGTTCTGGATCAGGCTTTGGCTTAAGGGAATATTGCGGCTGGTTTGATCTCCTATCCAGACCACTAAAACTTTCTTCATATCAGCAAAAAGGCTGTTTTGCTATCTTACATTCATGTGTTCACCGGAGTAGTACTTTTAATTCCCTTCAAGACTTTTCCTTTGCATTCACAAATTGACTGTTTGGCATAAGAGACCTAGATTTAAACCTATCTCAGCTTTCAATATGCCTTCCTTACTAAGTTTAATCTTCTAACTTTTTATTTAAAATGAGAGACTTGCAAGTCTTTCTTTCACTTGAACCTTAGAGGCTATTGTAGGGTTATTAATTGGCCTAATTTCAATATTGTTGTGCCTCAGGGAATGAGGAAGACTGATGAGAGAGAGAGAAAGAGGGGGTGGCACTGAGGAATAACTGGTGGGTAGAGCAGTCAGAACACAGACATTTATCAATTAAGTTTGCTGTCTTATATGGGCATGGTTTGTGGAACCTCAAAATATTAAAATGGTAACATTAAAGGTCAATGATTATAGATCACCATAACAAATATAACAATAGAGAAAAAGTTTGAAATATTGTGAAAATGTGACACAGACAAGAAGTGAGCAAATACTGCTGGAAACACTGTGCAGGTAGACTTGCTAGAAGCAAGGTTGCCGTAAACCATCAATTAGTGAAAAATGCAATATATGTGAAGTGCAATAAAGTGAAATGCAATAAAATGAGGTCTGCCTGTGCAGTATATTTATATTGACTGCTCTCAGAGAGATTTTGACAGACAATAAAAAAGAGAGAGAAGGGAAACAAAAAGTATAATTGCCCTCAGGTCCTAACAAATTTAGAAGTTAGTCTTTGAGCTGAATTTTAATAATGAGTGTTGGATAAGTAAAAATGGTAAATTAGCTATATTCAGAAATAAAGACAAAAGTTGGAAAAAGTAAGTGACAAGTGGTCTAATCTAGTTTTAATTTGAAAATCTAGAAATTCTTAGTAAAGAATAAAAATGAAAAAAAAAATAAAGCCTGAGCTTAAATGTATATTTTATATTATAGGTTTTGAGCTTTATTTTGGAGGAAATGAGAAGCTATTGAGTGCTTGTAAAACAGGAATGTTATAATCAGATCTGTGTTTTAAAGAGGTAACTTTATCCAAACATGACTACTACATAAGAAAATAGGTTCATTCCCATACAAATTCACTGGCCTTATGATTATCCATCATTCAGAAGCAACTGGCACTAAAAAAATGGCCAGAAAAAATTAATTTAAGGAAACCAAGCAACCAAGTTGCTGTCCCACATGATAGAAAATATTTCTTAAACAAAAGGTCTCTATATGTGGACATCTCTTCCATAGACAGAATGTATCGAAACCAAGGAAAGGAGATGGGAGTAGCTCATTACACTATTAAAACTATCAACTGACTGAAGGAAATTTGCTTTTGTCCCTACAGTCTTGATCAGCTGGGAAGTCCTAGTGACCAAAGGATGAATGCTTCTCTGAGAGAAGTAAGTCACAGTTCTGATAAAATAGAAGCTGAGACTGTCATTTTGGGGTCCTCATCCATTGAGTCTACAGCAGAGGAGAAGGCTGTGTATCAACTGTACTTAGAAAAAACTGGCTCACTGCTTCACAATAGAGACAGTGAAGTTTCTTTTTCTAACCATTATGACTCACTGTGGTACTTTTTAATTCTTCCTGAATGAGAGTCCCAATAAGATCAACTCAATAAAGATAAGGTCCCGAAAAACCCAGAGGATATGGAGTGAAGATTTTGGTTTCTCCACTAAGTGAAAGATCCTGTCTAGCTGAAGTTAAAGAGAACATGGAAGGGGAGGAAGGTGGATATTATTATAATATTAGGTCTCATGACTAAACATAAAGAGAAGACTAAGGCAATATGCTTTATCCAAAAACATTATTTCATTTTACCAACCCCCTCTCACTATCTCATATAAAGAACCCTGAAAAGCTAATATTTTAAGTTTCAGGTGGGTAGTAACAGTATGATTATAGAATAGAGGATTAAAAACTGTTTGGGGGACACAATATTTCACTTAAGCAAAGAAAAGAAGGAGATACTGATGGTAAAAAGTGTTGATGATGAGAGATATCATTCGCTCGTCTATCCAGATCCACTCTCCATCCTGCTATATATTGCTCAGTGCCTCAGGATAGGAGCTGGTTCAGTGTACCTAATTTAGCTCTATAGCCTCCTTGCTTCCAATTGGTTTCAGGCAACATATTACACTGGAAGTCTAGCAGGAGACCAGAGAGAGAGATGAATGGGAGGTTGCATTATGATCTTCTCCAGTTTCCTTTCACTTTGTACCAGCAGAGCCCCTCAGCTGAAGGCCACAGCTACTGCCAGATGACCTTTCACAGCTTCCTCTCTTTTTAGGTTTCATCAGCCACACCCTCTCCTTGCCGTTTTTCACCAAGACTGTTGCCCCAGAATCATACCTCTGCCCCTGCCTTGAAGAGAAACCAATTACTCTTAGCTGTGCTTCAGGAAGCTTGCAAGGAGATAAAAGCAAGAACTGATTGAAACCAAGAAGGCCTAAGATAACAGAATATTTGACTGCCAGTAGACCTTGAGCTCATTGTAATTCATTAGCATGCTAAATGACACCCACCAGCACCACGACAGTTGGTAACTGCCATGGCAACAACTGGAAAAGCCCATAAAAGGACTAAAAGGAGAGTTGCATCAGTTCCAGGTCCAAACCACACCCCTGTTCTCACATAACTCACGAATATTCCTCCTACGCTTTCCAAATCCCTCTCTTTTACCTCAACCCTACTATATATTTAGTGTCTCCAACTCAACTTGGGTTGAGAAGTTGATTTCCTTTGTGAACTAGTTTCCCCTTCTCTATTTTTGGTTCTGGCGTAAAGCTTGTGCTGTTCCAGTCTCAGCATACATTTTGTTATCAGCTGTGAGAATCTGATAGGAAAAAGAACCTCCCTGGCTGAGACAAGGGGACTTGTCCCAGGTTAGGACCCTGGAGAGGGTCCAGTAGACCAGTTCAGTAACACTTTAAGGCCTTGCAATGGTAACAGATTTTTCTCCAATCTACATGTCCCCACACTGCTACAGTTTTTTGTGATTTTCCTATACTTGTTGCAAACTTTGTATGCTGTGTGAGTTTGTCTAAGGCATTAATCTTGCTGGACTTTGGTTTGTTTCTCTAGAAAATGATAAAATTGATCATTGTGATCTCTAAATTGGCGTATAGGCTAATGAGATATTACTTTGTCTATTATTGTGTTGCCAGCAGTTAATTAAGGGGTTGATAATCCGTAGGACCTCAATATATATCAAATGGATTTTTTTAAAAAGTCATACAATTCTATAGCATCCTTCTTTAGTAATTCAACGTGTGATAGATGCATCTGTGAGTTTTATACTATAATACACTAATCAGTACAAAAAAGTGTAGTTCATTTTCATAGACAAATTATTTTTACCACAATGATGCTGAGTTAAAACTGATAAGTTTTAACACAAATTTTATAGACAAATTTTTCATGATTTGTCAGTATTTAAAAGTGGAAACCATTGTTATTAACTTGTTGAAGGTCTATATTGAGTTATTCATTGTATTTGTGCTTTCATTTTTGCTTTCAATTTATACTATATTGATATACCAGACCTTATTGACCTTATTTCATCAGACTATTTAAAGAAAATCTTTAAAGCAAAAACAAAATAGAAATAGATGTAATAACTTGTAGAATCAATAAACATTATTTTTAAATAAAGCCTATCTAATAACAGAATATTTAGTTGTAAATATATATAATATATATCATATATATTACTTATAATTTATATAAATATATGTATTATTTATATTTGGGTTGTCAAACTCAATCGATTAATTACTTTATTAGCATGTGAGTTAACTGAGTATATTTATAAAGAGAAACAGAGAGACAAAGACATGCCAATACATGCTGAAAGAATATTTTAAAATATATATTTGTTTTTCCTTTAGTTTAAGGTGAGATTTTTGTGGAACAGTAAGCCCCACAATCACAATTTCCCTTTTTTAATCTTAGATTTATTTCAACATTATTTCTTACAAGTTTAAAGTTTAATTAAAAAATAATTATTAGTGTATATTATTATAATATTTTATATATTTATAAATATTCTAAATTTAAATACATGTATTCAATTTTAATGCAGTGTCTATAATTTCTCATAAATGAGTGTTTATATACACACACTCTGAGAAGTTTGTTCTTTTTCATCTGTGCCAAATTTCATGACATCCTTTAATATCTATAACTAAATATATTTTGTAGGATAGAAATGAATATATAGTCAAAAAGTCCACCTGTTCCCTCTGAGAAATACATGGAAGAAACAATCTACTTGCATTCCTATTATCTAGGACTATCACAAACTTATAAATACTAATTTTTCACTTTTCCCTATTATTTCCCCAATGTGTAGTGTATTAAATAGCCTGATCTCACATGAGAAATAGAAAAATCTGGACTAATATAATAATGACATCTGGTGAAAATACAAATTATTTTATTATTAAGTAAGGATATAAAATATACATAAAAACATTTTATTATTTGATTTGAAAATAACTTTTCATATTTTGTATTTCTTTATCATCTCAAAGGGATTTACTTAAAAACAAATTCCAAGAATGACATTCTGGCAAATGCAACTTTTAAAACTAATTTCCACAACAGACTAGCAAGATCCTTCTCAGAAATATCTCTGAATAAAAGCAAATTGATGGATGCATACTTTCCATGCATCAAAATCAAATGAATTTGTCACCAAGAATTGGAGGAACATGGTTATAGTCATTTTTTTCTGTTTATATTATTCTATATTGGTAAATTTCCTTCTCTTTCTTGAATGTCAGTTTCTTAGCAAATTATATTTATAATTGGTTCTCTTGTTTCCTCATTATGCACGTTATATGAAAGTAGGGTTAGGTAGCCTTATTTTGCACTTTTAAATTTTCAGCCACTTCATTTCACTTTTAATTTCTGCTATATGGGCCATATTTTAAAGTTTGTACCTGTTTGCTAGTTGATTTAACACTGTACCCTTGCAGTATCAGCAGGATCTAACATATAGTAGACCAATAATACATTTAATGCACGAATAAATGGCATAGTTATGTATAAAGCTAATTGTCAAATTATTTATGTTACAAACCGACTTTTATCTCCCATGAAAAGTCTTGAAGTCTTAATCTCAACACTCTGATATTCTAGGAACATAAAATCATGCTATCATAAAAAAATTTATTATGTACCCCAAGACCACTTTTAACATTTAGTTTCCCAGTATAGCTATTCTGAATTTCTTAAAAGTTTACATATTCTACTAGTTTTAATACATTCTCTTCTGAATGAGGGAGATATTTTTTTAAAAAATCAAAATAATTATATAGTGTTTTATGCATCAAATTAGCAATCTGCACCTTTTAACTTTGGAATTTAATTTTATTTTAAAATAACGTTAGCAAGACATTACCTAATCAAGAAAAAAAATTCTTAATTGTGATTATTATATTGATTCCAAATATGGAATGTAATATTAAGTTATTAATTTCAAACCTTTTTCATATGTCCTATATGACTTATCCAAGTTTGGGTCTAATTTTGAAATCAATAAAAAATACATGAGGATGGAATTGAGGCATGAATAAAAATATTATTGGTGCACAGTAAATGTGACCTTTCATTCTCTAAGGCTGAAAAATGAAAACAAAGATAATAGACAAAGTGATAATGGCTTTCTACTAGAATTAAACTTCATAGTGATCTAAATTCATAGGTTTAGAAATAGAACGGTCTTCAAAATAAAAGATATTATGAACAAAATATAAAAAAATTGTAGAATTTTCATCTTCAAAAGCATGTTACACTTTCATAGAAAAACAATGAAGCCCTAAAATAGACCTTTAACACATGTACAAATGAGCAAAATAGAATTCAGGTTTATGCTGATTGCAAAGCACAACAGCATTACCACCGAGTGTGAAAAGCAGCCACAAAGTCTCCATTTCATAAATACTTTCTTCAGTTGCTAATAAAAAAAGTATTTATTACCCTATCACATCCACATGTACATCTTACAGTCACAGCTCTGCCTCTGGCACTTTGTGGTGTCAGAGGCTACCATCTGGAAGGTGGTTGTGTATAGTAAATGAGTTTTAACAGAACTAGTTGGGTTGGTTTCCTCCAGAGGAAAAAGCCCCTAACTGCAAAATTCTTAATACAGCATTGCATTTTGCAGGAGAGTCTGCCCTACCTATTTGCTATATACACACTTGCCACCAGCTGTTTTATGCACTCTTGGCTCCCCAGCTGAGGCAATTAAGGGAATAGGATTTGGCATTCTGTATAAATATGAGATAAGACTCTGGAGCTATTTCCAGGTTGGCAGAGCATGGGGTAAAAACAAGGCTTTGCTGAGTAGAGTTTTTAATCTTATAGACAATGATCGAGGAATGAAAAAGGCAGATGTTAAGAGGATAATGTGAGGAAATATGGAATCCTGGCCATCAGCAAACTATTGTAAATTCAATTAAGTACAGAAAAGTAGCTGCATCCTGCAAAACAGGCATGAGATAAAATGCTAAGGTTTGGGTAAGTGTAGCAGATTGGGATATTTTTGCTCTATATGATGCTTCTCCTATACACTGCATCTAGGTATACAGTAGCCATTATAGCTACATTCACTTCTGTTTCTATCATCTACTGTGCTGTTGAGTCCAAAGTCCTATAAAGAAAATAGCACGGGGGACAGGGATTTTGTAAAAGATGAATGGGGTAAGGATGTGCTCTTTACTAGAACTATTGTTCTTATGCATATAAAACCAGTGATTGAAACTATTTTAAGTAGGTATATAATTGTTTCTAGGGAAAAAAATCTGTGAATGCAGAGATGATTTTAAAAGCTATATTTCCTACCTTAACTTCTAGTCCAGACACTAGACTCATATCAATAATTATTTACTTGATGCTTCAACAAAACAAACATCTCAAAACTAAAAAAGGCAAAATAAAAATCTTGACTCTGCCATCACTTAAATTGCATGTCCCTCACTCTTTCAATTTTGTGAAAGGAAACACTAGCATCCAGTTGTCAAACCTAAAATAATTGTGTTCCCTTTGATACTTCTCCTTCCCAACTACACTCTCCACACTGATGACATCAGAAAATTCCACTTATGCTGCCTCTAAACATATATGGACTCTGCCTATATTCTTACATATACATTACTACCACCTTAACAAATGCCACTGTCAACTCTCACTGAGATTACTGTAATAAGGGTAAAAGGAAGGAAGGAAGGAAGGAAGGAAGGAAGGAAGGAAGGAAGGCAAGCAACTATATTGGGAAGGGGGGAAAGATTGAAACTCCTTCCCCTAACTTATGAAAGCCTTAGGTGGTCTGACCCTAGCCATATATCTCATTACTCTTCATCTTACCTACTGTGTTAAACTCACACTACAGTTTTAGTTTTTCAAATATGAAAAGCTCTTAACCACTTAAGAATATTTGAGATAGGTGTTCTGATTTCCTGGAATATTCTTCCTTCTCCTCTTTCTATGGTGAATTCCTTGACCTTCAAATTTCTTCTTAAATGTCATCCTTTTGCCCATCCAATCTAAGGAAATAAAAAAGTCACTATCACATTACTTAAATTCCCTACACAACACTTAGCACTATCTCACATATGTCTCACACACACACAGAAAGTTTATCTGTATCACCCTATTAGCATAGAACCTCTTTAAGATCAGAGACTTTAACTGAATTGAGTACCACAGCACTCTGGTCATTCAGAACAGTGACTGACAAATAATGTTCACTCCATAAATATTTGTTAAACAGGTGAATGGGTGGAAACGTTAGTTATTCTAACACCTTAAAATTTTATATAATTTTGATAACCAGATTAATGTCATTGTATTTCACTCTAAGTTTCAACTCAAGCTAGGCATATCTGGAATATGTTTTATTCAAGGAGAAAATTGAAAAGATGTACTCATTTTAACAAAATATTATACAATGTCTAATATGGATAGATTACTCCTTAAACATATTTTATTGCATTCACCTAAAGTAAGGTAACCAAATTATATGCTCATACTGTAAATAGAGTGTATCAAAATATTTTAATATTTCCTGGAATATCCATATTATTAGCTTCTTAAAACCTTAGTTGGTTTCAAAATCACTATTGCTTTACTAATTTTCTTAGCTAACATTCATCAAATATTCTTAAAAAAACATTACACTAGGGCTTCCCTGGTGGCGCAGTGGTTGAGAGTCCGCCTGCCGATGCGGGGGACACGGGTTCATGCCCCTGTCCGGGCAGACCCCACATGCCGCGGAGTGGCTAGGCCTGTGAGCCATGGCCACTGAGCCTGCGCGTCCGGAGCCTGTGCTCCGCAACAGGAGAGGCCACAACAGTGAGAGGCCCGCATACTGCAAAAAACAAAACAACAAACAACGAAAAAAACAAAAAACATTACACTAGTGCATATTTTACATTTATCAGAGTTCTGTGCTCTCTCAATAGATTTGCTGGACTGGAAACTGTGATAAATCATAAAGTTACATTCAGCTATTGTAAAGTAATATGAAGAGTGGCAATCTCAAGCAGAATAGATAAATTTAAAAAGTGATAGAGAAATGCAAACTACTAGGAAATGTCTGAATAACCTAGGATATCCAATCAGAAATTGATCAAAATATTTTCTTTTAGAAAATATTTGGTAAACAATAGGTATTATTTTCCTATGGTTTATTTATTTTTTTGTGGGTGACTTCACTTTTATTTTATTTATTTATTTATTTATTAACACCTTTATTGGAGTATAATTGCTTTACAATGGTGTGCTAGCTTCTGCTTTATAACAAAGTGAATCAGCTATGCATATACATATACATATATCACCATACCTCCTCCCTCTTGTGTCTCCCTCCCACCTGCTCTATCCCACCCCTCTAGGTGGTCGAAAAGCACAGAGTTGATCTCCCTGTGCTATGTGGCTTCTTCCCACTAGCTATCTATTTTACATTTGGTAGTGTATATATGTCCATGTCAATCTCTCACTTCGTCGCAGCTTACCCTTCCCCAGCCTCATGTCCTCAAGTCCATTCTCTACGTCTGCGTGTTTATTCCTGTGCTGCCCCTAGGTTCTTCAAAACCTTTTTTTTTTAGATTCTATATATATATATGTGTTAGCATATGGCATTTGTTTTTCTCTTTCTGACTTACTTCATTCTGTATGACAGACTCTAGGTCCATCCACATCACTACAAATAACTCAATTTCACTTCTTTTTATGGCTGAGTAATATTCCCTTGTATATATGCGCCACATCTTCTTTATCCATTCTTCTGTCATTGGACACATAGGTTGCTTCCATATCCGGGCTATTGTAAATAGAGCTGCAATGAACATTGTGGTACATGACTCTTTTTGAATTATGGTTTTCTCAGGGTATATGCCCAATAGTGGGATTGCTGGATCATATGGAAGTTCTATTTTTAGTTTTTTAAGGATGGTCCATACTGTTCTCCATAGTTGCTGTATCATTTTACATTCCCACCAACAGTGCAAGAGGGTTCGCTTTATTCCACACCTTCTCCAGCATGTATTGTTTGTAGATATTTTGATGATGGCCATTCTGACTGGTGTGAGGTGATATCACATTGTAGCTTTGATATGCATTTCTCTAATGATTAATGATGTTGAGCATTCTTTCATGTGTTTGCTAGCAATCTGCATATCTCCTTTGGAGAAATGTCTAGGTCTTCTGCCCATTTTTGGATTGGGTTGTTTTTTTCTTTGATATTGAGCTGCATGAGCTGCTTGTAAAATTTGGAGATTAATCCTTTGTCAGTTGCTTCTTTGGCAAATATTTTTCTCCCATTCTGAGAGTTGTCTTTCCATCTTGTTTATGGTCCTTTACTGTGCAAAGTTTGAAGTTTCATTAGGTCCCATTTGTTTATTTTTGTTTCCATTACTCTAGAAGGTGAATCAAAAAATATCTTGCTGTAATTTATGTCAAAGAATGTTCTTCCTATGTTTTCCTCTAAGAGTTTTATAGTGTCCAGTCTTACATTTAGGTCTCTAATCCATTTTGAATATGTTTTTGTGTATGGTGTTAGAGGGTGTTCTAATTTCATTCTTTTACATGTAGCTGTCCAGGTTTCCCAGCACCACTTATTGAAGAGGCTGTCTTTTCTCCACTGTATAGTCTTCCCTCCTTTATCAAAGATAAGGTGACCATATGTGCATGGGTTTGTCTCTGGGCTTTCTATCCTGTTCCTTTGATCTATATTTCTGTTTTACTGGCAATAACATACTGTCTTGATTACTGTAGCTTTGTAGTATAGTCTGAAGTCTTGGAGCCTGATTTCTCCAGCTCCATTTTTCTTTCTTAAGGTTACATTGGCTATTCAGGGTCTTTTGTGTTCCCATACAAATTGCAAAACTTTTTGTCTAGTTCTGTGAAAAATGCCAGTGGTAATCTGATAGGGATTGCATGGAATCTGTAGATTGCTTTGGGTAGTGTAGTCATTTTCACAATGTTGATTCTTCCAGTCCAAGAACATGGTATATCTTTCCATCTATTTGTATCATCTTTAATTTCTTTCATCAGTGTCTTAGAGCTTTATGCATACAGGTCTTTTGTCTCCTTAGATAGCTTTATTCCTAGGTATTTTATTCTTTTTTTCTTGTGGTAAATGGGAGTGTTTCTTTAATTTCTCTTTCAGATTTTTCAGCATTAGTTTATAGGAATGCAAGAAATTTCTGTGCTTTAATTTTGTATCCTGCTACTTTACCAATTTCATTGATTAGGTCTAGTAGTTTTCTGTTAGAGTCTTTAAGATTTTTATGTATGGTATCTTGTCATCTGCAAACAGTGACAGCTTTACGTCTTCTTTTCTGATTTGGATTCCTTTTACTTCTTTTTATTCTCTGATTGTTGTGGCTAAAACTTCTAAAATTATGTTGAATAGTCATGCTGAGAGGAGGCAACCTTGTCTTTTTCCTGATCCTAGTGGAAATTGTTTCAGTTTTTCCCCATTGAGAATGATGTTTGCTGTTGTTTTGTCATATATTGCCTTTATTATACTGAGGTAAGTTCCCTCTATGCCTACTTTCTGGAGGGTTTTTATCATAAATGGGTGTTGAATTTTGTTCAAAGCTTTTTATGTATCTATTGAGATGATCATAAGATTTTTTTCCCTTCAGTTAGTTAATATGGTGTATCACATGGATTGATTTACATGTATTGAAGAATCCTTGCATTCCTGAGATAAACCCCATTTGATCATGGTGTATAATCCTCTTAATGTGTTGTTTGATTCTGTTTGCTAGTATTTTGTTGAGGATTTTTGCATCTATGTTCATCAGTGATATTGGCCTGTAGTTTTCTTTCTTTGTGACATCTTTGTCTGGTTTTGGTATCAGGGTGATGGTGGCCTTGTAGAATGAGTTTGGAAGTGTTCCTCCCTCTGCTATATTTTGGAAGAGTTTGAGAAGGATAGGTGTTAGCTCGTCTCTAAATATTTGATAGAATTCACCTGTGAAGCCACCTGGTCCTGGGCTTTTGTTTGTTGGAAGATTTTAAATCACAGTCTCAATTTCAGTGCTTGTGATTGGTCTGTTTATATTTTCTATTTCTTCCAGGTTCAATCTCAGAAGGTTGTGATTTTCTAAGAATTTGTCCATTTCTTCCAGGTTGTCCATTTTATTGGCATATACTTGCTTGTAGTAAACTCTCATGAACCTTTGTATTTCTGCAGTATCAGTTGTTATTTCTCCTTTTTCATTTCTAATTCTAATTCTCAAATCTAATTTCTAATACTGATTTGAGTCTTCTCCCCCTTTTTTTTTTTTGATGACTCAGGCTAATGGTTTATCAATTTTATTTATCTTCTCAAAGAACCAGGTTTTAGTTTTATTGATCTTTTCTACTGTTTCCTTCATTTATTTTTCATTTATTTCTGCTCTGACCTTTATGATTTCTTTCCTTCTGTTAACTTTGGCTTTTTTGTTCTTCTTTCTCTGACTGCTTTAGGTGTAAGGCTAGGTTGTTTACTTGAGATGTTTCTTATTTCTTGAGATAGTATTGTTTTGCTCTAAACTTACCTCTCAGAACTCCTTTTGCTGCATCCCATAGATTTTGGGTCGTCGTGTTTTCATTGTCATTTATTTCTAGGTATTTTTTTATTTTCTCTTTGATTTCTTCAGTAATCTCTTGGTCATAAAGTAGTGTATTGTTTAACATCCATACGTTTGTATTTTTTACAGATTTTTTCCTATAATTGATTTCTAATCTCATAGTGTTTTGGTCAGAAAAGATACTTGATATGATTTCAGTTTTCTTAAATTTACCAAGGCTTGATTTGTGACTGAAGATATGATCTACCCTGGAGAATGTTCCATGAGCACTTGAGAAGAATGTGTATTCTGTTATTTTTGAACGGAATGTCCTATAAATTTCAGTGAAATCCATCTTGTATAATTTATCATTTAAAGCTTGTGTTTCCTTATTTATTTTCATTTTGGAGGATCTGTGCATTGGTGCTGGTAGGATGTTAAAGTCCCCAACTATGATTTTGTTACTGTCGATTTCCCCTTTTATGGCTGTTAGCATTTGCCTTTTGTATTGAAGTGCTCCTATGTTGTGTGCATAAATATTTACATTTGTTATATCTTTTCCTGGATTGATCCCTTGATCATTATGTAGTGTCCTTCTTTGTCTCTTGTAATAGTCTTTATTTTAAAGTTTGTTTTGTGTGATATGAGAACTACTATTCCAGCTTTCTTTTGATATCCACTTGCATGGAATATCTTTTTCCATCCCCTTACTTTCAGTCTGTATGTGTCCCTAGTTCTGAAGTGGGCCTCTTGTAGCAGCATTTATATGGTTCTTGTTTTTGTATCCATTCAGCCAGTCTACGTGTTTTGGTGGAAGGATTTAATCCATTTACATTTAAGGTTATTATCAATATGTATGTTCTTATTATCATTTCCTTAACTGTTTCTGGTTTCTTTTTGTAAGTCTTTTCCTCTCTTGTGTTTCCTGCCTAGAGAAGTTCCTTTAGCATTTGTTGTAAAACTGGTTGGGTGATCCTGAATTTTCTTAGCTTTTGCTTGTCTGTAAAGGTTTTAATTTATTGGTCAAATCTGACCAAGTAATCTTGGTTGTAGGTTTTTCTCCTTCATCACTTTAAATATGTCCTGCCCCTCCCTTCTGGCTTGCAGTTTCTGCTGAAAGATCAGCTGTTAACCTTATGGGGATTCCCTTGTATGTCATTTGTTGTTTTACCCTTGCTGCTTTTAATATTTTTTCTTTGTATGTAATTCTTGATAGTTTGATTAGCATGTGTCTTGGCATGTTTCTCCTTGGATTTATCCTGTGTGTGACTTTCTGCACTTCCTGGACTTGATTAACTGTTTCCTTTCTCATATTAGTGAAGTTTTCAACTATAATCTCTTCAAATGTTTTCTCAGTCCCTTTGTTTTTCTTTTCTTCTTCTTGGACCCCTGTAATTCATATGTTGGTGTGTTTATTATTGTCACAGAGGTCTCTGAGATTGTCCTCAATTCTTCTCATTCTTTTTTCTTTATTCTGCTCTGTGGTAGTTATCTCCACTCTTTTATCTTCCAGGTCACTTATCTGTTCTCTTGCCTCAGTTATTCTGCTATTGATTCCTTCTAGAGATTTTTCAATTTCATTTGTTGCATTGTTCATCATTGTTTATTTGCTCTTTAGTTCTTCTTTGCCTTTTAAAAGTTTCTTTTTTTTTCTCCATTCTATTTCCAAGATTTTGGATCATCTTTACTATCATTTCTCTGAATTTTTTTAGGTAGACTTCATATTTCCTCTTTATTTGTTTTGTCTCATGCATTTTTACCTTGGTCCTTTACTGCTGGTGTGTTACTCTGTCTTCTCAATTTCTTACTGTGTTGTGGGTCTCCTTTTTGTAGGCTGCAAGTTTGTACTTCCTATTGTTTTTGGTGTCTGCCCCCAGTAGCCAAGGTTGGTTCAGTGGGTTGTGTAGGCTTCCTAGTGGAGGGGACTAGTGCCTGTGTTCTGGTAGATGAAGCTGGATCTTGTCTTTCTGGTGGGCAGTGTTGTGTTTTTGTGTGTCTGTGACCTTATTATGATTTTAGGTAGCCTCTCTACTAATGGGTGAGGTTGTGTTCCTGGTTTGCTAACATAGGGTGTCTGGCACTGTAGCTTGCTGGTCGTTGAGTGGAGTTGGGTCTTAGCATTCAGATTGAGATCTCTAGGAGAGATTTCACCCTTTTATAGTATGTGGCACTGGGAGGTCTCTGGTGGACCAGTGCCCTGAACTTGGTTCTCCCATGCCAGAGGTAAAGGCCTGCCACCTGGCTGGAACACCAATACCGTTAGCCAAACAGCTCTGAACAAAAGGGAGAAAAAAGAAAGAAATATAGAAAAAAATAAAATAAAGTTATAAAAGTAAAAAATAATTATTGAAATCTAAAAATAATTTTAAAAAAGTAAGAAAGAAAGAGAGCAACAAAACCGAAAAAACAAATCCACCAATGATAACAAGCACTAAAACTATATTAAAAAAAAAAAAAAAGACAGACAGAACCCTAGGACAAATGGTAAAAGCAAAGCTATTCAGACAATACACACACACTCACAAAAAGAGAAAAATTTAAAAAAACTACATATCATTACTCCTAAAGTCCACCGCCTCAACTCTGGGATGATTCATTGTCTATTCAGGTATTCCACACATGCAGTGTAACTCAAGTTTATTGTGGAGATTTAATCCACTGCTCCTGAGGCTGCTGGGAGAGATTTCCCTTTCTCTTTTTTGTTTGCACAACTCCTTGGGTTCAGCTTTGGATTTGGCCCCACCTCTGTGTGTAGGTCACCTGAGGGTGTCTGCTCTTTGCTCAGGCAGGACGGGGTTAAAGGAGCAGCTGATTAGGGAGCTCTGCCTCACTCAGGTTCCATGGGGAAGGGAGGGGTACAAAATGCAGGGTGAGCCTGTGGCAGCAGCAGCCAGTGTGATGTTGCAACAGCCTGAGACATGCTGTGTGTTCTCCTGGGGAAGTTGTGCCTAGATCACAGGACCCTGGCAGTGGCAGGCTGCACAGCCTCCTGGAAGGGGAGGTGTGGATAGTGACCTGTGCTTGCACACAGGCTTCTTGGTGGCTGCAGCAGCAGCCTTAGCATTTCACGCCCGTCTCTGGTGTCCTTGCTGATAGCCGCAGCTTGCGCCCATCTCTGGAGCTTCTTTAGGTGGTGTTCTGAATCCCCTCTCCTTGTGCACCCTGAAACAATGTTCTCTTGCCTCTTAGGCAGGTCCAGACCTTTTCCTGGACTCCCTTCTGGCTAGCTGTGGTGCATTAGCCCCCTTCAGGCTGTGTTCACGCAGCCAACCCCAGTCCTCTCCCTGGGATCTGACCCTGAAACCCGAGCCTCAGCTCCCAACCTCCATCCGTCCTGGTTGGCGGGTGAGCCGACAAGGCTCTTGGGCTGGTGAGTGCTGGTTGGCACCCATCCTCTGTGTGGGAACCTCTCCACTTTGCCCTCCATACCCCTGTTGCTGCGCTATCCTCCATGGCTCTGAAGCTTCCCCCCTGCCCACCCACTGTCTCTGCCAGTGAAGGGGCTTCCTAGTGTGTGGAAACCTTTCATCCTTCACAGCTCCCTCCCACTGATGCAGGTCCCATCCCTATTCTTTTTCCTCTGTTTATTCATTTTTCTTTTGCCCTACCCAGGTACATGGGGAGTTTCTTGCCTTTTCAGAAGTCTGCGATCTTCTGCCAGTGTTCAGTAGGTGTTCTATAGGAGTTGTTCCACATGTAGATGTATTTCTGTTGTATTTATGGGGAGGAAGATGATCTCCACATCTTACTCCTCGGCCATTTTGAAGGTCTCTCTATTTTCCTATGATTAACTGTGTTTATCTACTAAGTATAGGTTAATATACTGAATTTTGCTTCCTTATTCTCTCTACATGTGACTTACTGCTTTCTGTCAGGACAATGGTAATAACTTGCGCTTCATGATAAAAAGACAGTGAGCATTAATATATTATTTTTATAAAGTGCTCTCAATCTTAAGTTTTAAACAATACATTCATTCTAAAGATTATCAGCAACTGAAGGGCAATTGAGTGAAATGTTCCTACTGTTTTAAGTGAAGCATTTCTGGCAGTTAGCACAAAGAAAATGATTTCTGAAGATGTGGTGACAGCACTGAAAGACAAGTCCCTTAATGCTATGAGAAAATAGTGTGCATATAGTAATTTTTTAAAAAGACATTAATACTATTAGTCATTTTGATCTAACTTCATAGACCTTCATAGCTATACGTATCTAAAATTATTATCCAGTTATAAAAGTAATTGTATTGGTGTGAATTGTGTTAAAAGTAAGCTAGATGGTGCTAAAGAACACCATTCTATTTATTATGTGCTCATATTTACAACATAATTGTTATTGGTAAGAATGAATGACAAGTTATGGACCTAACACATTGACCTGAAATTTGGTATGGCACTATGAATTAACCAAAAAGTTTATGAAGATGTCATACTCAATAATACAGTAAGATTAATATACTCATAAACTTGTATTGAAGTATAAGACACCATAATTACAAAATAATAATCCTTGCTATATAGCAAGCCTATGCCAAATTTCTACTGCAGACATGTTACTGTTCTTTTGATAAATCTGTGGTAAATATATATTTTCATTATTTTGGGATAACTTTTTTATTTTATTGCACATAATTTAAAATTTTAATTTCAATTAAATTATTTAAATTATATTTTAAAACCTCAAAATTGCTATTAACCTCACTTATGTCTGAAGGACAACTGATGTTCCAGTTAAAATTAACTCTTTTTTCCCCTCAAATTAAAGGAGTCCTTTTGGATTAAGTCAACGTCCCGGAGGCTGCCCTGATCAGAAGAACCACTTGCTCTTCTGAATGACTCTGCTCCAGTTTGAGAAGGTTCTGAAGGGCAGGTGCCTACTTTGGCTTTGACTTTAGCTTTCTGGGGCACAGAGTCTTTAAGCCCAAAAAGACGATTGTGAGATAACACTTTAAAAAAAAATAGCCATTTGATAGGTATATAGTGATATCTCATTGTGGTTTTTATTTTTATTTCCATAATGGCTAGAGATGAGCACATTTTCATTAAATATATATTTTTTAAATCCAGACACTAGCATGGTACCTTGCACATTGTATGTGTTGCATGCATATATATTAAGTAGCTCATAAATTTTCCAATCCATAAACAAGGTATATTATTTTATACTCACAAGATCCTCCACGGTAATGTTATATACACATCTGAATATGTCTCTGGTCCAGAAGAAACCAAGAATCTTTTTAATGGATGCCATAAAAGTAACAGTTGATCATAATCATCAGGAATTATGAGACTATGCACTGTTTTTCCAGTTAGTGAGAAAGTATTAAGTGCTTTTTTGTAAGAATATAGGTTGATAGTGTGTGTCATGTTCTCAAAGGAGCCAGCAACTAGATTTGGGAGGGAGTGACTGATACAGGGAATTGAGGAAATAAAATATTTCTCTTAGGGTTTCCCTGGTGGTGCAGTGGTTGAGAGTCTGCCTGCTGATGCAGGGGATACGGGTTCGTGCCCCGGTCTGGGAAGATCCCACATGCCACAGAGCGTCTGGGCCCATAAGCCATAGCTGCTGAGCCTGTGCGTCCGGAGCCTGTGCTCCGCAACGGAAGAGGCCACAACAGTGAGAGACCCACGTACCGCAAAAAAAAAAAAAAAAAATTCTCTTAAAATAGGCAATGTGGACCCCCTATTCTCTTGTGATTTCTGTGGTGAAGGATATTAGAAATTAAATTCAAACTCTGATTACTTAAGTTTACTCTTACTTAAAATTGCATAAAAATTTTGGCAACAGGTATACAACAATAGTGTATAGTACTTGAAAAACAAGAGATAAAGAATAAAGGTTAGAACAAGAAGATTGTTGAGCTATGCTGAAATTTTTACCTAATAAACTCTTATGTAACATGTGGTGGGGTCATTAAATCCCCTCACCCCACAAAAAATAGCACACTGCTTTATGTTTTTTGTTTTGTTTTTTTTCTATTTTGTTTCATTCAATACAATTGTGGAAAGTTTTCAGAAATAGAAATCCTCTACATGAAAGAACAGATGAATAAACTGACTATATTTCTTATGGTGTTTGAAAGGTAACCAAAGTTTTTTGCACAAGCCAGTATGTGAATGAAGCACACACATACACATATACAAGTGAATTGTAAAGTCCAAGAAATTGATAGCAAATGGATCAGTTCTGCTAGTAAGACCATAACAAAATCATCTTCTCAGAGTTGAGGCTGTTGTTTTTTCATTCAAAGCATGCATCTCAGACCATCCCAGAAGTTTAAAATGAAATATACAGATTAAGCTGGGTGAAATGTTAATCGTGTAAAGCGAAACTGAAGGATTTAAGTTTCACACAGCAGTATGCACCATATGCATGTTAAATATTGAAAGATAAAGTTTCATCTATCTAACTGAAAAATAGATATTGAATAAATTTAACATTAAGGAATATATAATTACAATGATGCCCCCAAATATTTGATTTACTTAATGAAAAGCTGTTTAGCAAGATGAACTCTTACAATGGAGTGAATATTATTAAAGATCAGTTCAATATCATAATTTTTCTTTTATGTGTTCTACCTATCAAGACATCTTAAAAAAAATGACAGCAGAACTGATTTACAGTAATCTTCCTAAAGTCAAAAATTTACAGTCCTCATATAAATAGTTTAATTAATATAAGCCCTTCTAAGACACTGAATGCTATAAAAAGAAACAGAACCATGTTCCAAAGTGCCATCAAACAGGTTCAAGTACACTTAAGTAATGAAAACTTAATTTGGTAGCAACAATAAGGTGGAAAACTATGGACCGTATTAGTTACTTGCTATTTAGTTCAGGACCAAGTAGTGAAAAGCAGAAATGATAGAGCTCCCTACATATTATTAAATAGGCTGAGGCTAGTAAGTGTGCTTCATGTAATATGGAAGTTAATTCAGGGTTCTCCTTCACATTTCGGGCATTTCCTTACTGGATAATGGAAAAGAATTCGGTAACATTATAAATCAGAGCTCATCTAATTGTATTTAATTCCAACTGCATTCAATAAATACATTCTTCCTCATGTAGAAGCTTTAAAAATCCTTAGAAAATTGTAAACAGATTGAAACATGTGAGAAAGCAATGTTTGATTTAATTTTGTTCCACCTACCTACACCTACAGTTTACTTTGCCTACTAGAGGATTACATATCATTTTCATATGAAAAATATTACATGTTTAACTGACTACTACATTCTAGAAACACAGAGTGTATCATTCATAAAATAAACACTTTGGTTGCACACTTACTTTCCTGAAACAGTTATGTTAATCATATTGTTTAATACTTTCTTTCAAATTTACATGGTAGGCAGAATTCTAAGGTGACTGCAAGATTTCTGCCCCCCCTAGTGGACATTCTCTGTAATTTCCTCCTATTAAGTGTGGATGGATTCTGTGAATACAATGGCGTATGTTTCCCTTGCTTAAATTACACTAGATGGCAAAAGTAAATGGATTTTGCAGATGTAATTATAATCTCTCATCAGCTGACTTTGAGGTAATCAGTAGAGAAATTATCCCTGGGTGTGTTTGTGACATAATCAGCTAAGCCCTATAAAAGAGGCTTTAGAAGTAAATATCAGGAAGCAGCAGTAGACACTCCTCTGGGCCTTGAAACAACAACTGCCATGTTGTGGAGAGGGCCATGTGTCAGGGAATAATAGGTGATCTCCACAAGCTCAGGGGCTCAGTCTTAAAATTTAAGGAGCTGACAATAACCAGTGAACTTGGAAGAAAACTCTGAGCTTCAGATGAGTTTGCAGCCCTGACTGCCACCTTGATTTCCTGAAGCCTGGTGAAGACCCTGAGCAGATCATCCAGCCAAACAATGGCCAAGCCTCTGCCCTAGAGAATCTGAATCTTACTTTAAGCCACAAAATTGGTAATAATTTATTACATAGCAAAGATAACTAAAACAACCCTTTCATCAAAAACAAGAAGATATTAATAGAGCAAATCATTCATGTCTCAGGGACTTCAGTAGGACATTACAGCAAAAGATCATTATTGTTGAAAATATAAATACTTTAGACTTTTGAGAACTCTGAATAAAATAGAAATAGAGGTTTACAAGTAATTTCTCCTGGCATTTAAACAGCATTTTCACTGATAATCATGAAATAATGGTCAGAATTCCAGAACATAAGTAAACATGATTTTTCAGTTTGGTGATCTGTATAGGTGTACCCTAAATTTCTTCTAGAGTGTGTGAAAATACCTAAATATTAACCAAAAATGTGTCTTTTGAGTATATACACAAAGCATGAAATACATAGAAGCAAACTGTACTCTCAGAAGCAGAAAAGGGAAAGCATTCAGCCATTCATGCATTTGCAAATCACCTTTAAATACTTACATATTTGACTGAATAAGGGCAATAAGGAATTTAAAAATCAGTAGAAAGGAACTTACAATTTAAAAACAGTGAATTATTGCTTGGCAAAGCAGTGCTTTCTAATCAGTTGAAGAGGTTTTTTTTGTTTTGTTTTTTGGGTTTTTTTTGCAGTACATGGGCCTCTCACTGTTGTGGCCTCTCCCGTTGTGGAGCACAGGCTCCGGACACGCAGGCTCAGTGGCCATGGCTCACAAGCCCAGCCGCTCCACGGCATGTGGGATCTTCCCGGACCGGGGCACGAACCTGCGTCCTCTGCACCGGCAGGCAGACTCTCAACCACTGCGCCACCAGTGAAGCCCTGAAGAGTTGTTTTTATTTTAGTTTCACATTCCACTTTGTATCCTTTCCACTTACCTCAAGAATTAATGTATTCAACCTCACTGAAGAAATATTACCAGATAATATTTGATGTTATGTGATTCAAATAGCATGAGAACATTCTTCTAATTTATGTTTAAGAGAAAAAACAAAATTTTGTTTTGTTGGTGGTTGCTATGTATTATCAGATCTGAATTTGAGCCTGGTTATTTACCAGGTTCAGAAGAGAAAGGGTCTTTCTTTTTTTTTTTCTTTTTTTTTTTTTTGGTACGTGGGCCTCTCACTGTTGTGGCCTCTCCCATTGCAGAGCACAGGCTCTGGACGCGCAGGCTCAGCGGCCATGGCTCACGGGCCCAGCCGCTCCATGGCATGTGGGATCTTCCCGGACCGGGGCACGAACCCGTGTCCCCTGCATCAGCAGGCGGACTCTCAACCACTGCGCCACCAGGGAAGCCCAGGGTCTTTATTAAAGAAAGAGAGAAAAGAGAAAATAATTTACTTAAAACAAATATATATACATATATGTATAGGTATAGGTATATCTATATATTTGTGTCTATGTCTATATCTATATCTATCTATATGTTCTTTTATTGCACTTACTTTCTTGCCAGTGAAAAATGATATAATCTGAGAGGAAAATTTCAAAAGCAAACAAAAGGCACAGGAGAGTCAGGAGAAGCAGGCAGACATTGGAGGAGATTCCACCTTTGCATGAAGAGAAGCATGCTAGATGATATATCAATCTAGCTGGCTTTGTCCGATGGCAAGGTGACTAGAACACCAGCAGAGGAGGGCAGCCTTACTGGGCTGAGGAAGCAGAGTTCAACATGACTGTATCAGAACAGAATATTTCCCTTCCTACTTAGAACAGGTGAAGGGTTTCTTCTTTTCTTACTGATCCAAGGTGAAAACAAAGTCATCTGACCCTGGACTAATTCTGATGCTTCACAAAGGTCCTCTTCCTCTAGTTCCAGCCCTACTGGTCTCTTTTAGTGTTTCCTAAGGGGTACATCTTGCACCTCAAAGCTTGTTTGCATGCTGAACTTTCCACCTAATTAATTCCTCATTTTCAAATCTAGGTTAGCCATCCATTTCTTTGGGGAAGTTTTACCTGACAACTCCAATGAGGACCAGTCCTCCTGTTTCATAGTATTATGTAACTCTCATTAATAAGCTTATAATTTGTAATTTAAATTCATTTGGTGATCATTTTGATGATTGCTTGTGTCTCCTTCTATCCTATAATTCTTATATGATCTTGCATAGGTATAAGTGCTAAATTACTATATCTTATATGTTTCTGCACCATTTTATCTTTTCCAACAAGCATGTATTACTTCTGTACTTGTAAGAAAAATTAAGAATATTTAAAAAATCACCATAGGAGGTGGGAATACATATATTACTTCTGGATCCTAATAAGAAAGACTTTGAAATAGGTGGTTAAGAATTTAAATAGAACCTACAGGGTTTATGGAGTTTTTCTATTATAGCTCAGCTGCTTTGGTGATAACATGTAGAAAAGCAGACATGTAAATTTATGGGAAATAGGGTTTCTCCAACAGATGCACCAAAAAAGGTAAAAAGGCCTGGAATTTATATTGTTGTCTCTTTCTCAGAGTTTTCTTAAAATAATCACACTGCAATATTACCTCAATTTTCTATATTTTCCTACTCATACAAAATCATAATATATTTAGTTTTACAATTAATCTGTAAAGCAACAAATAAAAATGTTTGCCATCTTTGCCCTATAGGTGTAGTTTAAATAGGTTTGTTTTCACCACGCATATGTATTGTGTGGTGCATCTATGTGCAAATTTTAAAGTCATAGTTTTCCCAAGAATATAATTTTGAGGATGCTAACTAACTTAAATGTTAATTAGTTCTACACAATTGGTATCGATGAATATAATAATAATTCATATAACCAAAAAGCATAGTTCATAGTAAAATACAAACTATTCATAAAACAAGAAAACCTCTTCAACCAACACATTCTCTCTTCATATTTCTGAGCCACCTCCTCCTAACCTTTTTAAGGCACATCCACAGATGCCAGAGTGTATTCTGCAAGATTGTAAACTACCAGTCATTGGAATTTTTAACTGTTTAAGAAGTTTTTCAAATGTCCTGAAATCTTTTCATCAGTTTTAGGGAATTCAATACGATCTACTTTATTCATTAGTTCCAAAAATCAATGAAAAACTCTTTGGGTCTGCTTCATGGTTAATGTAAACCTACAATTGCTAGAGAAATTAGTGTACTTCCTAGTTACACTGTCAGAGTGCAGTACTAATGATGCCAGGAATATCTGGTAATTGGAATGACCTGTGTGAAATCTCAAAATAACTTAATGCTCAACCACATGGGTAAATGTTGTTTGAAAGGATTATGTTAATTGCTGAAAGTTCGAAATGAGAGTATGTATTTTTCTTATTTTTTTTTATTTTTCTGGCTGCACCATGCAGGATCTTATTTCCCTGACCTGGGATAGAACCTGTGCTCCCAGCAAGTGGAAGCACAGAATCCTAGCCATTGGACCACCAGGGAATTCCTGAAAATACGTATTTTAAACATAAGCATTTTAACCATCCCTTAGAACAGCTTAGAGAATGTTAAGAAATGCAAAGTTTATGAACATTATATACATTTTTTTCAACAGGAGATATAAATGGTGACTATTAGGAATCCTTAACCAAGATCTTCAAAGCAAAACAAAAACACATTCTATTTAGTTCATTGCATGGCCTCCGCTTTCTTAAAAAAGAAGCAATTCAAAATATTTTTCAACTGTATTTTTTTAACATCTTTATTGGAGTAAAATTGCTTTACAATGGTGTGTTAGTTTCTGCTTTATAACAAAGTAAATCAGCTATACATATACATATATCCCCATATCTCCTCCCTCTTGCATCTCCCTCCCACCTGCCCTATCCCATCCCTCTAGGTGGTCACAAAGCATGGAGCTGATCCCCCTGTGCTGTGCGGCTGCTTCCCACTAGCTATCTATTTTACATTTGGTAGTATATATATGTCCACAACGCTCTCTCACTCTGTTCCATCTTACCCTTCCCTCTCCCTGTGTCCTCAAGTCCATTTTCTACAACTGCGTCTTTATTCCTGTCCTACCCTGGGATCTTCAGAACCTTTTTTTTTTTTTAGATTCCATATATATGTGTTAGCATATGGTATTTGTCTTTCTTTCTGACTTACTTCACTCTGTATGACAGACTCTAGGTCCATCCAACTCACTACAAATAACTTAATTTTGTTTCTTTTTATGGCTGAGTAATATTCCCTTATATATATGTGCCACATCTTATTTATCCGTTCATCTGTTGATGGACACTTAGGTTGCTTCCATGTCTTGGCTATTGTAAATAGAGCTGCAATGAACATTGCGGTACATGACTCTTTTTGAATTATGGTTTTCTCAGGGTATATGACCAGTAGTGAGATTGCTGAGTTGTATGGTAGTTCTAATTTTACTTTTTTAGGAACCTCCATACTGTTCTCCACAGTGGCTGTATCAAGTTACATCGCCACCAACTGTGTAAGAGGGTTCCCTTTTTGCCACACCTTCTCCAGGTTTTATTGTTTATAGATTTTTTGATGATGGCCATTCTGACAGGTGTGAGGTGATAACTCATTGTAGTTTTGATTTGCATTTTTCTAACGATTAGTGATGTTCAACATCCTTTAATGTCTTTGTTCCCAATCTGATTTTCTTCTTTGGAGAAATGTCTATTTAGGTCTTCTGTCCATTTTTGGATTGGATTGTTTGTTTTTTCGATATTGAGCTGCTTGTAAATTTTAAAGATTAATCCTTTGTGAGTTGCTTCATTCACAAATATTTTCTCCCATTCTGAGAGTTGCCTTTTCACCTTGTTTATGGTTTCCTTTGCTGTGCAAAAGCTTTTAAGTTTCATTAGGGCCCATTTGTTTATTTTTGTTTTTATTTCCATTTCTCTAGCAGGTGGGTCAAAAAGCATCTCGCTGCAATTTATGTCATAGAGTGTTGTGCCTAAGTTTTGCTCTAAGAGTTTTATAGTGTCTGACCTTACATTTAGGTATTTAATCCACTTTGAGTTTATTTTTGCATATGGTGTTAGGGAGTGTTCTAATTTCATTCTTTTACATGTACCTGTCCAGGTTTCCCAGAACCACTAATTGAAGAGGCTGTCTTTTCTCCATTGTACATTATTGCCTCTTTTATCAAATATAAGGTGACCATATGTGCATGGGTATATCTCTGGGCTTTCCATCATTTTCCATTGATCTATATTTCTGTTTTTGTGCCAGTACCATACTGTCTTGATTACTGTAGCTTTGTAATATAGTCTGAAGTCCAGGAGCTTGATTTCTCCAGCTCCTTTTTTCTTTCTGAAGATTGTTTTGGCTATTCGGGTTTTTTTGTGTTTCCACACAAATACACTATTAAATAACCAAGAGGTCACCAAAGAAATCAAAAAGGAAATTTAAAAATACCTAG
The DNA here is from genome assembly GCF_964270905.1 of Leucopleurus acutus. NCBI lineage: Eukaryota > Metazoa > Chordata > Mammalia > Artiodactyla > Delphinidae > Leucopleurus > Leucopleurus acutus. The sequence goes on along the minus strand of NC_139160.1, from coordinate 39,799,652 downwards.
AAAAAAATGACAATGAAAACACGACAACTAAAAACCTATGAGATGCAGCAAAATCAGTTCTAAGAGGGGAGTTTAGAGCAATACAATCCTACCTCAGGACACAAGGAACAACTCAAATAAACAACTTAACCTTACACCTAAAGCAATTAGGGAAAGAAGAACAAAAAAATTCCAAAGTTAGCAGAAGGAAAGAAATCATAAAGAACAGATCAGAAATAAATGAAAGAGAAATGAAGGAAACAATAGCAAAAATCAATAAAATTAAAAGCTGATTTTTTTGTGAAGATAAAAAAATTGATAAACCATTAATAACACTCATAAAGAAAAAAAAGGAGAAGACTCATATCAGTAGAATTAGAAATGAAAAAGGAGAAATAACAACTGACACTGCAGAAATAACAACTGACACTGCAGAAAAGGTTCATGAGTGTTTACTATAAGCAACTATAGGCCAATAAAATGGACAACCTGGAAGAAATGGACAAATTCTTAGAAAAGCACAACCTTCTGAGATTGAACCAGGAAGAAATAGAAAATATGAACAGACCAATAACAAGCACTGAAATTGAGACTGTGAGTAAAAGTCTTCCAACAAACAAAAGCCCAGGACCAGATGGCTTCACAGGAGAATTCTGTCACACATTTAGAGAAGAGCTAACACCTATCCTTCTCAAATTCTTCCAAAATAGAGCAGAGGAAGGAACACTCCCAAACTCATTTTACAAGGCCACCATCACCCTGATGCCAAAACCAGATAAAGATGTCACAAAGAAAGAAAACTACAGGCCAACATCACAGATGAATATAATTGCAAAAATCCTCAACAAAATGCTAGCAAACAGAATCCAACAGCACATTAAAAGGATCATACACCATGATCAAAGGGAGTTTATCCCAGGAATGCAAGGACTCTTCAATATGCACAAATCAGTCCATGTGACACACTGTATTAACTTATTGAAGTAGAAAAATCATATGATCATCTCAATAGATGCAGAAAAATCTTTCGACAAAATTCAGCACCGATTTTTGATTAAAATCCTCCAGAAAGTAAGCATAGAGGGAAGTTACCTCAACATAATAAAGGCCATATATGACAAACCCACAGCCAACATCATTCTTATGGTGAAAAACTGAAACCATTTCCTCTAAGATAAGGAAAAAGGCAAGGTTGTCCACTCTCACCACTATTATTCAACATAGTCTTGGAAGTTTTAACCACAGCAATCAGAGAAGAAGAAGTAAAAGGAATCCAAATTGGAAAAGAAGAAGTAAAGCTGTCACTGTTTGTAGATGACATGATACTATACACAGAGAATCCTAAAGGTGCTACCAGAAAACTACTAGAGTCAATCAATGAATTTGGTAAAGTAGCAGGATACAAAATTAATGCACAGAAATTTCTTGCATTCCTATACACTAATGATGAAAATCTGAAAGAGAAGTTAAGGAAACACTTCCGTTTACCACTGCAAGAAAGAGAATAAAATACCTAGGAATAAACCTACCTAAGGAGACAAAAAAATCTGTATTCAGAAAACTATAAGACACTGATTAAAGAAATTAATGATGATACAAACAGATGTAGAGATATACCATGTTCTTGGATTGGAAGAATCAACATTGTGAAAATGACTACACTACCCAAAGCAATCTACAGATTAATTTCAATCCCTATCAAACTACCAATGGCATTTTTCACAGAACTAGAACAAAATATTTTAATTTATTGAAAAAGTACTTAACCTGATTACCATAACTAACAGATGCCAGTGATGAGAACATATGGTTCATTCACAATACCTAAAACTAACCTTTAAAACCCTAGTGTTTGTCTCAAATTTTTTCCTGTGAAGAACTCCTTTCTAGTTTTTATATCTCAAGTTTACACTGTTATATTTCATTGTCTGCTTAGAGAAAGGATCTCTTCAATGTCTTCATCAGTCTTACATTGAACAATTAGAGGAAAATGGTTGACTTGCAGTTATTAGAAAACAACTAGAAATTATCCCTTTTAATATTGGCTGTTTATTTAACTTTAATTCCATTATATTAAATTAACGTAATAAAAATCAATCATTCTAAATTGTGCCTTGCTGTCAAAGATGATGGAAACTTAAAAACATCAGTTTAGCTTTTGTTTCATTTAATATGATAAATGTATCTTGTGATAGCTAAAGAAGTGAAGGAAGTTCTTTGGTAACCACTAACAATAGTGAGTGATAATTAAAATGCAGCATTATTCTAAACAATGTGTGCTAGCTATAATCTGACTTTTTGTTGGTTGAAAAGAAAAATTCCTTTGTATTGTTTAAATCACTTAATTTAACACACTACAGTTGCATTTTTAAAAGTATATTTTAATAGTCATATTCAGGCATATTGTTTTAATTTGTATTTAAAACAATCAAAGAGATTGGTTTTATTGGTAATTACATTGCCTAGGGAAAAATAAAATAACTGGAGATGCTGATTATGGCCTGACTTTTAATTTAGTTTATTGAGTGATATTTAAATGGAATCATAGATTAGGAAGTGATTTAAAGAATTCATTTTGTGTATTATCTTCTCTTCAGATATGAAAATAGTTAAATATGCCTTCAACATAATTATTATGCTGAATTATAGACAATAGATAATGCTTTAACAATTTACTTTATACATAATATTATCAATTTAAAATATGCTAATAGTATAAATGTTGTTGACATAAATTTACAAATAATATTTTACATTTATAGATAATACTATTGGCAAGGTATACTAATCTTAAATTTTTTATGTGTTCCACTTGGAATATGCACATAAAGATTTGTGATAGAGCATCCAGGTACTTTCTTTGCGAGACCATTGTGTAGGGGTTTGAAAGAAAGAAAGAAAGGAAGGAAGGAAGGAAGAAAGAAAGAAATAAAAGATGGAGGAGGGAAATGATACCTTTAATTTTAAAATATTTTATATTAGTACTGCTAATCAATATTTTATTATGTCATACTTGCCTAATTTAATATTTTATATTAATTTTAATACATATTATAAGCCACTGTTGCTTTCCTAAGGATAGACTTATATATGTTTTCTATTCACTTACAAATCTACTTTGTTTTCTTTAATTTCATTATTGAAAGAATGCTTTCTACATTCCTAAATTAAAACTTCTTTTTTGACCACTTCTTACTAAATTCTGTCTTGACCTACATTGAATATAATTTCAAATTAGCAATAATGTTGATTTAACAATCATCTGGTGATACTATTCTTATTTACTATTGAACTTTAGCTCCATTAGTTATTAATTGACTGCTGAAGTATCTAGATGTAACAGAGGCAAAGGTTCTACAGGGGACCAAATACATCATCTTCAATGACGCAGCATGTCTTCCATATGTAACATTCTTCTCATCACAAAACACCCATAAAACATAAAATTGGGAAACTAAAGAAATATTTATTGAATATATCATATACCAATCTGTAAGCTAAAGATCACATGTAAAAGGAGTTACAAAATATAGATGATAAAAGAGAAATATCATAGAACAGAAAAATTTCATATAAAAACACAAACACAAGCACTCACATACACAAAAAATGCTATATGAACTGAACTGTGTAGAGATGAAAGAGAACAAGTCACATTTTTTTTCACATTTTTGTCTGTTTTTAAAATAAACTTTATTTTCTAGAGTAGTTTTAGGTTCATAGTGAAATTGTGCAGAAGGTACATAGGTTTGCCATATACACATGCATAGCCTCCCCCATTATCAACATCCTTTATCAGAGTAGTACATTTGTATATTTCATAAACCTACATTGATGCATAATTATCACCCAAGCTCCACAATTTTCATTAGGGTACACTGCTAGTACATTCTATGGCTTTTGACAAGTGTATATTGACATGCAGCCACAGTTATAGTATTATACAGAGTAGTTTCACTGTTCTAAAAATACTCTGCTCTGTGAATTCATTCTTCCCTGTCCCCTAAACCCTGGCAACCACTGACCTTTCAACTGCCTCCATAGTTTTGACTTTTCCAGAGTTGGAATGCCTTGTCACAGTTGGGATCATACAGTACGTAGATTTTTCTAATTGGCTTCTTCAACTTAGTAATAAGCATTTAAGGTTCTACCATTTCTTATCATTACTTGATAGCTCATTTCTTTGTAGTGCTGAATAGTATTTCATTGTCTGGATGTACCACAACTTATTTATCCAAAAGCTGGATGTTCATGCTTTGACAATTATGAATAAATCTCTTATGGATAGCCATGTGAAGGTTCTTGTGTGAACATAGATTTTGAATTATGTTGTGGAAAACCAAGGAGTACAATTGCAGGATTGTATGGTAAGATAATATTTAGTTTTGTAAGAAATTGTCAAACTGTCTTCCAAAGTGGGCATTTTGCATTTCCACCAACAATGAATGAGTTTCTGTTACTACATATTTCCACCAGCATTTGGTACTGTCAGTGATTTGAATATGGATTCTTCTAGTATATATGTACTGGTGTCTCATTTTTGGTTTAATTTTCACTCCCCTGATGAAATATGATATTGAGGATTTTTTCATATGCTTATTTGCAATCTGTATATATATACTTTGGTGAGGTGTCTGTTAAAGTTTTGGGCACATTTTTTCTTGTGTTGTTTACTTTCTCATTGTGGAGTTTTAAGAGTTTTCTTAATGTTTTGGATAGCAATTCTTTATAAGATATATATCATGCAAATATTTTCTCCCAGTGCGGTTTACCTGCTCATTCTCTTAAGAGTATATTTTGCAGAGCTAAAACTTTTAACTTTAATGAAGTCAGGCTTGTCAAGTCTTTCTTTCATGGATCATGGAGGTTATATCCAAAAAAGTCATCACCAAACTCAAGGTCACTTAGATTTTCTCCTATCTTATCTTCCATGAGTTTTATATTTCTATGTTTTGCATTTAATTCTGAAATATTTTTGAGTTAACTTTTTATGAAGGGTGCAAGGGCTCTATCTTGTTCATTTCTTTTACATGTGTGTGTCAGTTGTCCCAGCACCATTTGTTGGAAAGACTATCTTTAGTCCATTGTATTGCCTTTGTTCCTGTGTTAAAGATCAGTTGATATATTTGTGTGGATCTATTTCTTGGCTCTTTATTCTGTTCCACTGATCTCTTTATTCATTATTTTGGCAATATCAAAAAGTCTTGATTATTGTAACTTTATAGTAAGTATTGAAATTGGGTAGCATCATTCTTCTAACTTTATTATTCTCCTTTAATAGTGTGTCAGCATTTCTGAGTCTTTCACCTCTCCAAATAAACTTGATAATCTGTTTGTCAATATTGACAAAGTAACTTGCTGGAAATTCAAGTAGGATTTCATTGAATCTATAGAGCAAGCTGGGAAAACTGATATGTTGAGTCTTCCTATACATGAACATGGAATATCTCTCCATTTATTTAGTTCTTCTTTGATTTCTTCATCAGACTTCAAATTTCACTTGTTCATTGCTGGTATGTAGGTAAGTGATTGAATTTTTTATATGAACCTTCTATCCTGCAACTATTCTACAGTTTATTGGTCCCAGGAATTTTAAAATTTATTCTCTTGGATTTTCTACACAATCATTTCATCTATGAACAAAAAACTTTAAAATTAAAGTTTTAATTCCTCCTTCCCATTCAATACACATTTTATTTTCTTGTCTTGTCTTATTACGTTAGCTAGGAATTCCAGTATGATGTTGATTAAAAATGGTAAGAAGCAATGCTCTTCCCTTGTTCCTGATCTTAGTGGGAAAACTTTTATTTTCTCACCATTAGGCGTGATATTAGCTGCAAATTTTGTAGCTATTCTTTAACTAATTGAGGAAGCTTCCTTAGTTTACCAATAATTTTATCATTAATGAGTGTTGGATTTTATCAAATAGTTTTTCTGCATCTATTGGTATGATCATGTGATTTTTATGCTTTTATCTGTTGATGTGATGGATTACATTAGTTGATTTTTTGAATGTTGAGCCAGCCTTGTATACCTGGGAAAAATTCAAATTGCTGAGGGTGAATAATTATTATGCATTTGAAATTAAGAGATCAACAATTTAAAACAATTAAGGATATATATATATATATATATATATATGCTGCAAACTAAAAACCTATAATAGATGTACATACAAAAAAGAAAAAGGAATCCAAGTATATTACTAACGATAGTTAACAAACCACAAGAGAGGACAGCAAAAGAGGAAAGAAAAACAAAACACTTACAAAAACAAATATAAAACAATTAACAAAATGGCAGTAAGAACATACATATCAATAATTACCTTAAATGTAAACAGATTAAATACTCCAACCAAAAGGCATAGACTGGCTGAATGGACACAAAAACAAGACTCTTATATATGCTGTCTACAAGAGACCCACTTCAGATCTAGAGACAAATACAGACTGAAAATGAGGGGATGGAAAAAGTTATTCCATGTAAATGGAAATCAAACGAAAGCTGGAGTGGCAATACTCATTTCAGAAAAGATAGATTTTCAAATAAAACCTGTTACAAGAGACAAAGAAGGATGCTACATAATGATCAGGGATTAATCCAAGAAGAAGATATAACAAATGTAAATATGTATGCACCCAACATAGGAGCACCTAAATATAAAGCAAATGTTAACAGACAAAAAAGGAGAGATCAACAATAACATGATAATAGTAGGGAACTTTAACACCCCACTTACATCAATGGACAGGTCATCCAGAGAGAAAATCAAAAGGAAACACAGGCCTTAAATGACACATTAGACCAATAGAATGTAATTGATATTTATAGGGCATTCCATCTGAAAGATGCAGAATACACATTCTTTACAAGTGTACATGGAACATTCTCCAGGATAGACCACATGCTGGGCCATAAAGCAAGCCTCAGTAAATTTAAGAAAATTGAAATCATATCAAGCATCTTTTCTGATCACAATGCTATGAGATTAGAAATCAACTACAAGGAAAAAAACTGAAAAGTACACAAACACATGGAGGCTAAACAATATGCTACTAAATAATCAATGGATTGATGAAAAAATCAAAGAGAAACTCAAAAATACCTAGAGACAAATGAAAACAAAACCATGACAATAGAAAAGTTATGGAACACAGAAAAAGCAGTTCTAAGAGGGCAGTTTATAGTGGTACAAGCTTACCTCAGGAATCAAGAAAAATCTCAATTGAAAAACCTAATTTTATACCTCAAGCAACTAGAGAAAGAAGAACAAACAGAATTCAAAGTTAGTAGAAGTAAATAAATCATAAAGAACAGAGCAGAAATAAATGAAGTAGAAACTAAAAAAACAAAATAGAATATCAATGAAAATAAAAGCTGGTTTTTTTAAAGGATAAACAAAATTCATAAACCTCAAGCCAGACTCCAAGAAAAAAAGGAAAAGGGGCCAAATCAATAAAATCAGAAATGAAAAAGGACACTTTACAACAAACACCACAGAAATACAAAGGTTCATATTTTCTACAAACAACTATATGCCAATAAAATGGGCAACCTAGAAAAAATAGACAAATTCTTAAAGAAGTACAACCTCCCAAGACTGAACTTGGAACAAATAGAAAATATAAACAGACCAATTGCCAGTAATGAAATTGAATCAGTAATTTAAAAACTCCCAACAAAGTCCTGGGCCAGGTGGCTTCACAGGTGACTTCTACCAAACATTTAGAGAAGAGTTAATACCTATCCTTCTCAAACTATTCCAAAAAATTGCAGAGGAAGGAATACCGTCTGAACTCATCCTATGAGGCCAACATCACCCTGATACTGAAACCAGGTGAAGATATTACAAGAAAAGAAAACTAGAGACCAATAACACTGATGAACATGTATGCAAAAATCCCCAATAAGATACAAGCAAAGTGACTCCAACAATATATTAAAAGGATCATTCACCTTGATCAAGTGGGATTTATCCCTGTGATGCAAGGATTTTTCACTATCTGTAAATCAATCAATGTGATGTACAACAGTAACAAATTGAAGAATAAAAACTATGTGATCATCTCCATAGATGAAGAAAAAGCTTTTGATAAAATTCACTATTCATTTATAACTCTCTAGAAAGTGAGAATAGAGGAAAAATACCTCAACATAATAAAGGCCATATATGACAAACCTACAGCTAACATCATACTAAACAGTGAAAAGCTGATAGCATTTCCTCTAAGATCAGGAACAAGACAAGTATACCTGCTCTCTCCACTTTATTCAGTATAGCTTTGCAAGTCCCAGTCACAGCAATCAGAGAAGACAAAGAAATAAAAGGAAGCCAAACTGGAAAAGAAGAATTAAAACTGTCTCTGTTTGCAGATGACATGATACTATACATAGAAAACTCTAAAGATGCTGCAAGAAAACTACTAGAGCTTATCAATGAATTTGGTAAAGTTGCAGGGTACAAAATTAATACACAGAAATCTGTTGCATTTTTATACACTGACAATAAAAGATCAGAAAGATAAATTAAAGAAACAACCCCATTTACCATCACATCAAAAATATTAAAATACCTAGGAATAAACCTACTTAAGGAGACAAAACACCTGTACTCTGAAAACTATAAGATGCTGTTGAAAGAAATCAAAGATGACGCAAACAGATGGAAAGATATACCATGTTCTTGGATTTGAAGTATCAACATTGTTAAAATGACCATACTCCCCAAGGCTATCTATAGATTCAATGCAATCCATATCAAATTACCCATGGCATTTTTCACAGAACCAGAACAAAATTTTTTCACATTTATATGGAAACACAAAAGACCCCAAATAGCCCAAGCAATCTTGAGAAAGAAAAACGGAGCTGGAGGAATCAGGCTCCCTGACTTCAGACTACTACAAAGCTACAGTAATCAAAACATTATGGTACTGGCATGAAAACAAAAATATAGATCACTGGAACAAGACATAAATAAACCCATGCACCTGTGGTCAATTAAACTATTACAAAGGAAGCAAGAATGGAGAAAAGACCATCTCTTCAATAAATGGTGCTGGGAAACTGGACAGCTACATTTAAAAGAATGAAATCAGAACATTCTTTAACACAATATACAAAAATATACTCAAAATGGATTAAAGATCTAAATGTAAGACCAGATACTATAAAACTCCTAGAGGAAAACATAGGCAGACCACCCTTTAAGTTAAATTACATCAATGTTTTCTGGATCCATTTCTTAGAGTAATGGAAATAAAGACAAAATAAACAAATGAGACCTAATTAAACTTAAAAGCTTTGCACAGCAAAGGAAACTATAAACAAATAGAAAAGCTGATGTATGGAAAGGGAGAAAATATTTGCAAAGTTGCTACTGACAAGTGACAAGTTGCTACTGACAAGTTGCTACTGACAAGTAGTTACCAAAATATATGAACAGCTCATACAGTTCAATATCAGAAAAACAAACAACCCAATCAAAAAAATGAGCAGAAAATCTAAAGAGACAGTTCTCCAAAGAATTCATACAGATAGCCAATAGGCACATGAAAAAATGCCCAACATCGCTAATTATTAGAGAAATGCAAATCAAAAGTATGATGAGGTACCACCTCACACTGGTCAGAATGGCCATCATTAAAACATCTACAAATAACAAACGTTGGAGAGGGTGTGGGAAAAAAGAAATCCTCCTGTACTGTTGGTGGAATGTAAATTGGTGAAGACACTCTAGATGCTCCTTAAAATACTGAAAAATAGAATACCATAAGGTATTGTATCCAGCAATCCCACTCCTGGTCATATATCCAGAGAAAACTGTAATTTGAAAAGAAACATGCACCACAATGTTCATTGTCACATTATTTACATTAGCCAAGACATGGAAGCAATCTAAATGTCCATCGACAGATGAATAGATAAAGATGTTTAAAAAAAAGAAAGAAAAGTAAATTTTAATTAAAAAAAAAAGTAAAAAAAAATAGATGTGGTATACATATATTCAATGGAATATTTCTCAGCCATAGAAATGAATGAAATAATGTCTTTTGCAGAAGCATGAATGGACCTAGAGATTATCATACTAAGTGAAGTAAGTCAGACAAAGACAAATATATGTTATTGTTAACATGTGGAATCTAAAAAAATGACACAAATGAACTTATGTCCAAAATAGAAATAAACTCACAGACATAGAAAACAAACTTACGGTTACCAAAGGGGAAAGGGGTGGACAGGTAAATTAGGAGTTTGGGATTAACCTAATTTATTACACAGTAATAAATATAAAATAGATAACCAACAAGAACCAACTGTATAGCACACAGAACTATACTCAACATGTTGTAATAATCTATAAGGGAAAAGAATCGAAAAAAAATGTATATATATATTTATATATACATATATATGTACATATATATATATATAAAACGGAATCACTTTTCACTGAAGCTAACACAACATTGTAAATCTAATATACTTCAATTAAAAATAAATAAATAATATAAAATTTGCAAAGAAAAATAAATGTGGGCAAAATCAACAAATCTCTAAGAAAATGTAAATGATGAAATCTGAGATAAAAAATAGAAAATTAAAATATTCCTATAAACTTAAAAAATTGAATCAATAAGATAAATGCATTTTCATATAATTGCCAACAACACTGCTTAATGATGAGTTCCTTTAAGTATATAGTGAAGAATCAATTCAAATTTTACACAAACTCAGAAAAAAATTGGAAAGTAGAGACAAGAAAGATTTAAATAAAACTATACATTAAATATTAATGTTTAACAGAAAATCATAAATGTCAATTATTAAAACTTATGTCTCATCTCCCTAAGATAATTATATCCTAAATGGACTTAATGTAGATTATTTTATAGTGAAATATTTGACAGACACTCACTACATATATCCACACATATATATGCCATCAACGATCTGGTGGAAGCATCCTGATGTCAATGATGTCTTTTCTGTATGTGCTTTTCAATACTCTGTGTAGGGTAGAAGATGTGCCACTCCCATCCCTCTTCAAGGAAGGACTTGTTAACCTAATTGCTTAGAGCACTGTTAGCAGATATTTTGTAGCCATCAGCCCCTTGAGGAATTGCCTCCACTGCAGAAGCCACTGTGCTCAAGGACACATCACATCCTTTTAAGGTTTTCCCCTGTCAAAAGTCTGAGGGACCATTTTACTTTCACAAGTTTATGTGAGATCAGTAGAAACTGTTGCAGCTGCATTGCTGCTCAGTTTCTCCCTGTGCCCAATCCTGCTTCCTCTCCTCCTTTCCATAGGCTTAATGAGTATTTGTACATTAAACATTTGTCATAGAATATGCTTCCTCAAAATCAAAACATCAGGGCTTCCCTGGTGGCGCAGTGGTTGGGAGTCCACCTGCCAATGCAGGGGACGCAGGTTCGTGCCCCTGCCCGGGAGGATCCCACATGCCGTGGGGAGGCTGGGCCCATGGGCCATGGCCACTGGGCCTGCACGTCTGGAGCCTGTGCTCCATGGCGGGAGAGGCCGCAGTGGTGAGAGGCCCGCGTACCGCAAAAAAAAATTCAAACATCAACATTATGTTTGAATAAGTGAGCATAAGTTATGCATAAATATATCCCTATATAAAAACTGCAGTAAAATTAGGAATAGATTCTTTGAACTTCCCCTACCTTCAGAATTTAAAAGAGACATCCAAGAAATGTATGTATTTGAGACAGACATCAAATCTAAAATACTCTCTGTTATGAATAAGGGCTTTGATGAAGGGATACTTTTGTTAGAAATTGTATTAGAGAAATGATGGTAGCATGGGAAAGACACTCCTCAAATTCAAGATACTTGATTTATAAGATTTCATCTGGAAAAAAGAACTGATTTTCTTATAGAAGGAGTAAAATGTTAAGTAGTAAGGATATTTTCAAACATCATCCCTTTTGCTATATACAAAAAAGAACTCCAACTAGTATTAGACAGAAAAAAACTCTAGGAATTGATCCTTATTTTTTTTTTAATTACACTTTTGAGATTAAATGTTCAGTCATTGCAAACTTTTATTCCATACTGTGATTTCCAATACATTTCCTGATCTAAAAGTATATTTATGTTGAACATACCATATATTTTACTAATATACATTTAACATATGAAATTTACTTTTTAATTTAAAATATAATTATTTTGAAATGTATAATATTGGCTCTTACAAAAAGAAATATATGTTTGTAAAGGCAGTTGATTAAAAGTTAAACTACCTGATACCTTCTAAATTTGGCTTTTAGGAATAAATACTTCAAGAGAAAGTAAGCAGTCAGGAAAGAAAAGCAATTTTTAAAATAAAAACACTGAGTTAGAGTAGTGTAATATGCACTATAATCTTCTATACTACCTAAATTCCTATGTCAAAAATATTAAGCTAGTTTTACACAAAATTTCAGAGGCCAGATGATTTATGCAAAAATTATGACATGCAAAAAAGTACCTATTCTAATATTTGAAATTGGATTTTCTAACTACAGTGCAGTACTCTTGACTTTATCCCGTGTGTGAAAAAATAGTAAGTGGCTGGGGATAAGTATGGTGAAAAGCTGAGAAAACTGGGATTCTCCATCAAATATTGAGGAATATATGCTTTAAGATGAAGGCATTGCCATGAAGATTGACATTTAAAAAAAAGTATTTCTCTTTTTTTTCTCGTGGATAATTTCATTATCTATTGTATCCCCACAAAGTCTCTAAATTATTTTTGCCTATTTACTTAACTTTTCCTATAGGCTATTTTAGTAAATTGTTTGATCAACTTAAACATGTTCTCAGATATTTCCAGAAACCAACAATATGTAAATGTAATAGATGGGTGGTATAATTACCACACATTTTGTCCTTTAGATTACTGCAGTCCTTTTAAATGTGTGCACCAATTTTTAGGGTTTTCTCATTCAGTTTTACTTAAATGATTTTTCACAGATTGGCAATAAATCATAATTCTTTTTTATTCTTCGTGGTGTCAACAAAATAATGCAGCTATTTATATCAATATAAAATATGTAGATATGTAATTAGAAAGTGGTTTTAATTAGTGTCTTGCTTGCTAATAACAATAAAGTCAGTTGATGACATAATGTATCCCAATACAATTCTTCTAATAATTGTTAATAGAATACAGCTGCAATTAATCATTACAAATATGACTTTACAGATAGATCCCACTTTTGATACACAAAATACTCTTTCTCAGAGATTTCCTTTATAAAAGAAAAATTTGGAATAAATGTAACATGTGGAGTACAAAAGTAGAAACTTCACTTCCTGCTGATCATTATTTTAATTGGTAAAATACTATTTTTAGTTATAATATTTACCATCAAGAGAAAAATAAGGGGCAGATGAAATTTAGCATACATAAAATTTCTTTACTTGCCAACAGATGTGTACCTCAACTCAAACATCTGTTTGTGCTTTTTTTTTTTTTGGTGCTTGTTCATGTGTGTGAATATGTAATTTAAATTAATTTATAAAATGTTTTTAAGAAAAAGCTTAATTATTTCAAATGAATTGAGGCTTTAGAGAAATCATGTGATATTTTAAATGAGTGTTGTATGTTAGGGAAGATCTCAGAAAAAATGTTTAAATGTTTATATGTCTTGGAGATGATAAAAGTGTATTAAGTATATGTATGGCCCACTGTTGTCTGGAAAGTATTAGTAGTATTTGTGTGGAGTTATGATTTCAGTTTGATAAGAAATTTTAATGTTTTTCAGTAGTTGTTTGCCATGAAATCATCCTAAAGAAGATAATGTTACAATAAACTTATACTTCATTTGAATCTTGAGTAATAGGAAGTGGTTTTTTAAATCATTTTGTTAAAATAAAGAAAATTTACTTTTAAAAATCAGCTATTTTTAGAAAGAATATATTCAAGCTATATCCTGTGATTAATGAACTTCAAAATTTTCATAAGTTCAGCATCAACAATACCATTCAATGAAAGATATTATTTTGAATGATATTTCTTTAAAATTTTATGATTCTGAAATACTCAAAAACAATTATTAAATTCATCAAAACATTATTCCAGGTAGACATTATGGAAGTTTCCTCATTTACTGTCTCTCACCTCTGCAGCCTCCCTCCCCCAGCCACAACATATACCTTCAAAATATGAGTTTGTTGATGGTTCCAAGGTGGAGGTTATTAATAAACAATTTTGGATTCTTCTGGAATTTATTTCTGAATCAACATTGCTTTATTAATTATTCTGAAACTTTTAGCTTATTGTCATGGCTATTTAGTGAATAATTGATTCTGTTTTTAAGTGGTGAGTGCCCTTAATGAGTTCTCCACTACTTCCTGGACACACAAGTAGAAGACTCTTGCATTTATGAGGAACACATGAATTAGGTTTTTATCTTTTCCCCATTTTGAGGGTCTCCTAAAGATACACTTCAACAATGGCAATTTGTCTTACAATATTTTGCTTCCCTATCTCCCTGTCACTCCTCACAGCCTCATTCTCACCCACTACCATTCCAAGTAAGGATCCTTGAAGGAACTGCTGGCACAACACGTTTGTGGTCCAGGTCATTGTTAGTGTCCAGCTGGAGAGAAAACGTCAAATGAGTTCCTGGAATACTTTATTTCCTTGGCCTTCATACTCCCCTAGAGGATTTTGCCTTATCTATTTTCTCATTTAACTTCCTTTCTGCTAAATTCCTGTTTACTGAAGGAGATAATTAGCTCTGGGTGATTATGATAATTTTGTCTTCACTCTCCAATAGGCACACACACACACACAAAAATGCTTAGCAAACTGTTTTTTTACACAAGCTTTATGAGTAGCTTCTGTTATTAGGATGTTTTAGATTTGTGTATCTATTCCCAGAATTTCTGCTTAACCTAACCATCTGCTTCTCTCCAAATTAGGAGTAAAAGAAATGTCAAGATTACCGTCTGCTTAATTTTTTTCTCTCTTGTATCTCATCTTCACAAAACTTTTTGTTTGGTCTATGTGAGGGGAGAATGAGCAAGATTAAGAGCTAAGAGATTTCTCTTTGCCTTTCCTTGCTTCTCAAATCCACTTGGGAAAGTAGGCAATCATCTGCATTTTCATCTGTTTTTGCTTGGATTATTGTGATATATAGATATACATAATAGATATAGACAGAAATATAGCTATAGATGTAGATAGATAAAGAGATACAGAGATACAGGTTGTAATCAGTTAAATTGCATTCTTCTTTTCACTTTTTTAAAAAAAAATTTTAGCAATGTTGAGTAGCCTTTATTTTGTCTGGCATTACTCTGCCACACAAGCCATAAAATTTAGTGGTGAATTTGGACTTACAGAACTTTTATTTAAGTAGACTCAAATCTCTTAATTTCTTTCTTATGCAAATTACGCTTTTAATTCTGTGCATCAATACAGTTTACATGTACCTAAAGAACACCCAAACAATATGTCTATAAAGCAAAACTGAGGGCTTCCCTGGTGGCGCAGTGGTTGAGAGTCCGCCTGCCAATGCAGGGGACATGGGTTCGTGCCCCTGTCCGGGAAGATCCCACATGCCGCGGAGCGGCTAGGCCCGTGAGCCATGGCCGCTGAGCCTGCGCTCCGCAACAAGAGAGGCCGCAACAGTGAGAGGCCCACGTACCACAAAAAACAAAAAAAAAAAAGCAAAACTGAGTTTGTTCTTATTGCCATCTTGACAGAGTCCTAGTAACACCTCAAAGCAGGAAAGGCAAAGTCACAATAATTTTGAAGTTTTGAGTCTTGTTTAAATTACATCTCTCAACACATGGACTTGGTTAAGTTTGGGTGAAAACCATGATATGATAGTTGAGCATTAGTGGATTTAGCAAAGTAAAGCTTTTGACCTGAGTATTTCAAAAAGTCTTGGGGAGTCACTTGATGCTCTCTTTTGAAAACAGAAAAGTTTAATGTTTATTCAATGGGTTTTTCAGAACAATGACATTATTTGCAACTTGTATCTCCCTTGACAAGTATTCTTTTAAGTAGTAGTATAATGTCGTATTGATGAAGATAGTAAAATAAGAAATTTGTGTTGGTAGAAACTGAGGGCTCTGTGGCTGTAGATGGTTTTGATGATCATAATACATTGATTTAAAGAAAGTCATATGATGCTTAATTCTCACATTTTTGGTAACTAAATTAATGTTATTACCTTAGTATATCCTGTGTAATGGAGCCTTTAATGAAAATAATGGAATTATAAAATAGAACTGACAAGTAAAAGGGAATTTAGCAATCTTCTTTCCAATTCAGGAAAATGTTCTGCAAAATTCTTGATATGTGATTGTCCAGTGCTGGCAAAATAAAATAATCCTGCCAACAAAGTTCCCTTCATGTGAATACTGAAGAGAGATAGAAAACAATTTAACATTAAATAAACATTATCAATGTGCGTGCATGTAAGTTAGCACAAAAATGACTACGAGTCTGGATGGAATTTCACACAAATTAAATAGTAAAGTGGAAGAAAGAAAAATTAAAACTTTTATCTCCTTAAGAAACAAATAGATGTACCTAGTGGTTGTCTCCTTTGTTGATTATGAGAAGGTTAATTTCAACGTTATATATACATGGTACCAAGAGTCAGAAAGGCTACAACTCTGCATTGTAAAATCAAATCTTTGGTCCTCTTATCTGGTCTATTCTGCTTTCAAGGAGACACCCTACAGAAGGATGAATAGGGATGCAGCTGCTGCCTCACTCCTCAAAGAAAACGTTTTCAGTTTACCCTTATACAATCCTCCACTTCAATGTGTCCTTCCTTCTTTCCTTTATTAATATATGACTTCCTCTCACCTATTTTGCTATAAGATCCTGTACACACACAATTTATCATTTTTCTTCTTGAATTATGGTTTATTTATTTTTGCCTCTCTCCTTTAACTAGACTGCAAGTTCATAAAAGAGGAATTCTATTTTATTCTTGGTTTACTAGCCAACTTCTAGTGTGTACATTAAAGATATTTGAATTCTCCTTTTGATATAAGTAAATTTTTATTAATATTCCTATTAAAATGTCATGTTCAAAACAGAAAAGATTGCTCCAGTGCAAAGTATGAGCCTTAGTTTTTGTACTTCACACACTTTACTAAAATTTCCAGGCTTTTGGAAACATTAATTTTTCTACTGCCAGGAGCATCATGAATGATTACGCTATTGCAGCTGAGCATGGTTACCCCACCTTTTTAACTTCTATTTGCTTGTATTAGCATGGACTAATACATTTCTCATTAGAAACTGCATCTAATACTCATTTCATACTTATTTTTGCTCTCTTAATGGTTTTTCTGTTTTGAGACCCAAGCAATCCAAGGATGTGGTAATTGTATAAATGGAAGATCATCAGTGTGATTCACAAATCATGTTTGATCCAATGTTATAAATGTTTAATTTCCATGATTTCTGACATGACTTCTCCACTAACACAGCTTAATTGCATTTTTAAGGGCAGCACCATATATTAACTGGAGTAGAAGTACTATCTTTTAAATTAGAATCTCCCTCTACATAATAAGAAAGATTTAGAAGCTGAAAATATCTTCAAACCATTTTTTAGTTTGAAACTGCACAGACTTTTTACTTAGGCTTTGATTGAAATGAGTATTTATAGCATGGTTTGGTCAGCTATTCTGCTGGGTTTGTATAGCAGAAAAAGACTAAAATGTGTGGAGACATGGCTTTCAGTTGGAGCAACTGAAGAGTAACAAGAACAACTGGAAAGAAAATGAGACACAGTCAAAACAAGTTACAATGTCTTAAAGCCTTAGAGAAAATATGCCTTTGAGACAATTTTCATTTGAAAACAAACTACAGTACCGTGCAATTTTCTCATATTCACTTGTGTGTTTTTTTAAACCTTGAAATAACACAGACTTCTGAACTATTAATGAAAGCTAATATGTTTTCTAACATCTCTGAATAAAATTTGAATAAAACATATAGAGGGTAACTTGCTGAAAAGAGGAGTGTACTTATATTAAATAAAATTGTTCAGAATATTAAATTAGAAATGTTCATACTGTAAGTAAACAGATGCTATGAATGAAGCACAGAAAATGTATGTATTAAAACTTATTTTTTCTAAGAACAATAAAAAGATTATTGTAATGTGAAATATATACTGTGACTTATATGAGATTTTAGAGGGAGGTGATTTTGAATCTCTTTGTGTTATTAAATTTCACCAGTCCATTTTAGAGAAAGTGCACCATTAATCCAACTCACTGCAATTTTTAATTTTAAAATGATTACTTATATTTGTTTCAAATGTATGGATAGCTTAAAATAGCCTTTTTCACATTCTGCTTAATTACAACGTGTGTACTGATACTATGTTTTATGTTAGTCTTCATTGTTAAAGTAAAATAAATTCAGCACATTTTATATATGTTCTAAAGTATTTTGTCTGATTCTGTGTTCAACCAATTAAAAGTTATTGAGAACTAAAAGTGCATAATGTTTTACTAGAAACTGTAAAGAAAGCATGGAAAGAATTCGGATAGACATAGAGAATGGATTAAAAACATCTTGCGCAGTTTTCACATGCATACACAATAAATACCTAGGGGCAAATATCCAGAACTGGATTATGTGGCAGGTATATTCAAAAATTTTTAGATTTCTCTTAATTGTTTTGATATATTTTATTGTGACATCGTCTAATTAACATTAAAAGAAATTTTCTCCACAATGTGTTTTTATTTAACATTATCTCTCAATCTCTCTGTCTACTTCAGCCAATAAACCTATTATTCATAAGACAAAAAAATGAAACAAAATGGACAATCAAATTAGGGAAAGTTATTTATTTCATAAACAAGATCGATTAGGTCTTTTCAAATTCTACTTTTGTTTATCAGTATACTAAATAATGAAGACATATCCATCAAGAAACTGTAATGTGCATATGTACACAACTTTAGATCCTATAAGAAGTTAATGAAAGATCCATTTCAATTGTACTAGCCAGGCAAGTAGAAGTGGTACAGTTAAATTTGGAATCAAGTGTTAAGTGGGTTTCTTTACTATAAAGAATAGGAATCTAGACAAAAAAGAAAAATCATTAGAATTGGGTTAGCTGGGAATGGTTTCTTCATGATCTGAAACTCAAAAGGAAGGGTGAAATATGATTACATGAGGATAATATTTCAGATATAGGTTTGGCATAATCAAAGAAATTGATGCTCTGTTTTATTAAAATAAAATTTGTAGATCACTAGGTATCATGCACACATATATACACAACCAGACTTTATATGCATTATGTTTCATAGATATTGAAATTCATATACATATGAATACATATATTACAAACCATTTGTTTTGAAGTGATACCTTACAAGTGAAATGTTTGTTGAGTATAATAATTAAGTTTTGAATCAAAGTTTTTTCAGACAACATTTCAGAATATATTTTCCTTTAAAAAAATGTTCCAGGGATTATGCAACAGTGGGCACCAGTACCCTAGTATAGATAGGGAGTAGTAAGAATAGATGAGGTGTTGTTTTAAGGGATGGGAGCAAAGACATTTTGATGACAAGGGGTGGATTATCAGTGAACTTTAAAGGCAGCTGAGGGCTTCAGACATGAAATTATAGATAACCAGAGATCAATATAGATTCCTGATTATAGTGGGGGAATGAAGAAAAAAAAAACCTTTAAGAATATAAGATTAGAAGTGGCATTTGAGGAAAGATTTGGTGAGTAAATGTCAAGAGCCAGGGATACCTAAGAAGAATAGTTTCAGTAAAGTCAAAACTTCCCCTAGATTTGGCCACTATGCATTTAGAGTGAACTAGGACAGCCACATAGAAGTGTATTGTAAGTAGCTAGAAAAATGGAATGAGACCTTCAGTGAATTTCATGGTAAAAATATCCAAATCAGTGAAATAAAGTTCTGACACTGCCTCCACCCCACCAAAAAAATACAAAAAACAAACAAACTAAAAACATTGACAAAGCATGAGAACGGAATATTTCTGTGATTAGGTTAAAACATAATTATTGTAGCACAGTATGTATAAGGGTCTCATGTAATTGTCTCCAGGTATACTTCTTAACAGAAAGAGGTGTATTTCAAAGAACTTTGAGTAAATATTAGATTTTATTTCTTGCCAATATTGACATATCTCTCAGTCCCGTTTACTTATTTATCAAATAAATTAAACACATATACACATGCACAATTTTCCATTACACTTTACAAAACACTAGTTTATTTTATGTAAAAGTTTATTATTGATAAAGCATCAAGCACAATGCCCAGTGCTGTAGAACTTGATTAAAAGCAGATGCATTATTTTAGACAATTCTAAAAGCAAAATCAATTAAAGATCACATTAATATTCATGTGAGTCAATATAATTTAATAGATAAACACAGGGTTTTTGATTAAGACAAACATTGTTTCAGTGCCTGCTGTGTCACTTGCTAGTGTTCACTTACTAGATATGTGTCGTGAATCAATTATTATGAGATACCAATGCTTTACATTTTAAATATTCTTTAAAAATTAGTTATTATTGTCAATAACATTTTAAAATTGACTGTGTAAATAGTGGTGCTCAACCTTAAATGTGAAGTATATATGAAATAAGTTAGATACTCAAATATTAGACTTTTATTTTGTTTCTTAAAAAAAAAATCAAGATGCATAATACCATCTACTGTCAAGGATTAGTCAGGGATGAGAGAAAAAGAAACATTTGAATATATTAAAACCTTTTATAAAAAAGTTGGATAATTATAAAAAAGCAAGATGAATTATCAAAAAACTACTCAGGAAGGGCATCCTAAGGGGAAAATAAATTTCATCTTTCAGTAGATTGAGGAGAAAACAGAAAAAAATATAGAAAATTTCTTATGTAAAGCAATACACACAAGTAATTAAAATCATGAGATGAACTGAAATGAATAAAAATAATGGACATAGGTAGTAACTTGACTCACAAATGTCAGAGAATACTATCTCACAAATGAAACTCCAAATCCAAATGGCTTCATGTAAACTCATTCAAGAATTTAAGAAAAAAAAATACTAATATTATGTAAAATACTTCAAAGGATAGAAAAGGGTGCATTTTTCCAACCAATTTTATGGGACAGTACAGTCCTGATATCAAAACATGAAAAGGATATTACAAGAAAAGAAAATAATGAGTCAATATATTTTATGACTATAAATATAAACATCTTAAGCATAATCTAGCAAATTGAATTTAGTAACACATAAAGAATAGTACTTCATAGGAGTTCCCTCCTGGGCCAGTGGATAGGACTCCATGCTTTCATTGCCAAGGGCCCAGGTTCAATCCCCAGTAGGGGAAATAAATTCCTGCAAGCCACGCAGCCAAAAACAAAAACAAAAACAAAACTTAAAAAGAATAGTACTTCATATCCAAAACAAGTTTATTTCAGAAATGGAAGGTTGAATTAAGTTTTGAAAAATTAACCAAAGTAATTTACCTGTTATACAGCTTTTGTTTTGTTTTGTTTTGAAATGTCTTGACTCAGTTTTGAGGCCCAAGTATAGTCTAGTCACCTCCATTCTTAAGCAGCTGATTAAGTCTACACCCCACTTCCCTTATCAGCATCTGACAATCAATTGTCTTTATGCATCCTCCCAAATCATCTCTCTCACCAGAGACCTGACAACTAGGAATAGCTCTCATGCCTTAGAGGAGGGGGAAATTATTCAAATGAGTCAACTGACAGTAATACTGCAAAATCTAAATAATCTCACCTTGCCCATCATACGTAAGCTGCTTCCTGTCGTCTTAGCTTGTTGCTACCCTGTCCCCAGGTGCATCTCCTTGTATTACTCTACCAGGTGGCCTTATCTACATGTAAAGAGTTCTCCTTTTCCTCTATGTAAGTGTCAGTGTGTTGTGTCATGGTATCAAAAGAGTCTTTAAATATTATAAAGCCCCACATTGGTATTGTCAGTTCAATGTTTAGTAGAACCACTGATAATACACATCTTTGTTTTGATTCTAAACTTAGGAGAGAAACACTTAATTTTAACATTTAAGTCATATGTTTATTGAAGATTTTTTATAAACATTGTGTCTGTGTTTAAGTGACATCTCTTCACAGTTTGTGAAAGTTTTTATCATAAATGAGTGTTTTAACTCATTTAACTCATGATAAAATTTTCACAAACTGTGAAGAGATGTCACTTAAACACAGCAGAAACTTAACACACAATGGTAAAGCAATTATACTCCAATAAAGATGTTTAATAAATAAATAAATAAAATAAAATAAACGAGTGTTAAATGTTTCCAAATACTTTTTTGCATCTAACACAATGGTCATGTATTTTCATTCTTCTCCATTTTGTTAATGTGGTTAATTTGTATGGAATGTAAAGAAATTAAAAGAGTAAGATACTATGTTATTAAAGAAGAAATAGTTAAAAGGAAAAGGACCAAAAATACAAAACACCCACTATCTATAAAAAACATGAAAAGAATGCCATTATTAAAATGAAGAAACTGTTCACCCAAAAACAATAAAATTGTGAATCAGTAATTCACAAACGTGGTAAAATATATCTGTAATACTATACTGGAAAAATGAATCTTCTTTGTTGTTTCAGAATTTAGATAATTAATACTCTTATTTTTCAATTTTTTTTATTTTTATACAAATTTTAAAGATTACTTTCCATGTACAATTGTTACAAAATATTGGCTATATTTCTTGTGTTGAACAATACATCCTTGAACCTATCTTTCACCCAATAGTTTGTATCTCCCACTCTCCCATTCCATTGTGTATATATATACCACATCTTCTTTTTCCATTCATCTGTTGATGGATACTTAGCTTAGTTCCATATCTTGGCAGTTGTAAATAATAATGCTATTAACATTGGGGTGCATGTATCTTTTTGAATTAAACTCTTATCCAGAATATATAAAGAACTTCTCAATAAAAGAAGGTAAGTATCCCAACAGCAGTGTCTGCAAAAGGTTTGAAATGGTGTATTACAGAAGAAGATATTAATATAGCCAACAGATCTATGACAAGAAGATCAAGTTTTTTTATTATTAGAGAAATGAATATTATGACTCACGTGAACTATCACTACTGTGTTGACTGGTTTCTCTGGGAAGCAGGCATCAAATGGATGGTTGATGTATGAAATTTGTTGGGGAGAATTCCTGTGAAAGATCAAGGGTAGAAGAAACAAGTAAAATCCTTAAGGTTTCAGTGCAAATCTGTGAAAGGAGCAGGGCAGAAACTGAGGATCAGAGAGGAATAAACTCAGACTGCAAGGAGCCCTGAGAATGTTTTAACCAGCTCAGTGAAGAGCTCCAGCGCAAATGTTGCCCATAAAGAAATCCTGCACTTCTGAGAAGTGGCAAGACATTGTGGCAATGTTTGGCTCCATCACTGACTGAACACTGGCCAGAAAATTACATGGTCTCAGTTCAAAGTCTAAGTCAGATAATATGGACAACTGCTGTTAGCCTACATTCCCTGTGTCAGGTTCTTTAACACCAAGTCTGTTACACCCATAAACCCATCACAATGGCTACAACTAAAACAATTTACAAAAACAATTATTGGCAAAAAGATTGGATTCTCACACATTGCTCGTGGCAGTATAAATTGGCATAATGATTTTGTAAAACTATTTGACAGGATCTATTAAAGTTAATCATATGCCTATCTTTTATCCCTGGGTATATATGTACCTAGCTATCAATTCCCAATGAACTGAGAACATTTGCCAACAAAATGATTTGTACACAATATTTGTAGTAGCATAAATAACAAACATGGTAAATCTACATGTTCATTAGTGATAAATACATTTTGGTATATTCATATAATGGAATATTGCAAAGCAAGAACAAATGTTTTACATAATAACGTATATGAATCTTACTATCACTATGTTGAGTGAAAAGTGTCAGGTGCCAAAGGGTACATAGTGTATGATTCTATTTATATGAAATTCAAGAACAGACAAGCAGTACAGCTTCCAGAGCTAGTGACCAAATCACTATGCTGACATCCTTCTCTGAAATAATGCAGATTCTTCAGTAATAGCACCTTTTTATCTATGAACATTTTCTGAACACATCACATCCTGTATTTCAGATGTGCCAATTTTATCTCTGTCTAGAAGAAATTTCCCAGTCTTATTACCATCCCACTATGCCTTGCTTGGTTACATTATTTTAGTCCTAAAAGCGTTGATTTAAAGTTAGTTCATTTGGCAAAATTTATAGGGTAATATACTCCTCCTATACGTCCTCTAGCAAAAAATTGTGAGATCTTGTTCTAAGCACTTTATATATATTATCTCAATTGGCCATCACACACACACACACACACACACACACACACACACACACACACACACACCCTACTGTCTAGTTATTATTGTCATTACCAGTTTACATATAGGAAAACTAAAGCATAGACTAATAAATAACATGCAAAACAACATATATTTTTAAAATGATGAATGCTTTGTTATTATTTCTTTTTTTTAACATCTTTATTGGGGTATAATTGCTTTACAATGGTGTGTTAGTTTCTGCTTTATAACAAAGTGAATCAGTTATACATATACATATGTTCCCAAATCTCTTCCCTCTTGTGTCTCCCTCCCTCCCACCCTCGCTATCCCACCCCTCCAGGCAGTCACAAAGCACCGAGCTGATCTCCCTGTGCTATGTGGCTGCTACCCAATAGCGATCTACCTTACATTTGGTAGTGTATATATGTCCATGCCTCTCTCTCGCTTTGTCACAGCTCACCCTTCTCCCTCCTCATATCCTCAAGTCCATTCTCTAGTAGGTCTGTGTCTTTATTCCTCTATTACTCCTAGGTTCTTCATGACATTTTTTTTTCTAAAATTCCACATATATGTGTTAGCATACGGTATTTGTCTTTCTCTTTCTGACTTACTTCACTCTGTATGACAGACTCTAGGTCTATCCACCTCATTACAAATAGCTCAATTTCGTTTCTTTTTATGGCGAGTAATATTCCATTGTATATATGTGCCACATCTTCTTTATCCATTCACCTGATGATGAGCACTTAGGTTGTTTCCATCTCCAGGCTATTGTAAATAGAGCTGCAATGAACATTTTGGTACAAGACTCTTGGAATTTTGGTTTTCTCAGGGTATATGCCCAGTAGTGGGATTGCTGGGTCATATGGTAGTTCTATATGTAGGTTTTTAAGGAACCTCCATATTGTTCTCCATAGTGGCTGTACCAATTCACATTCCCACCAGCAGTGCAAGAGTGTTCCCTTTTCTCCACACCCTCTCCAGCATTTCTTGTTTCTAGATTTTTTGATGATGGCCATTCTGACTGGTGTGAGATGACATCTCATTGTAGTTTTGATTTGCATTTCTCTAATGATTAATGATGTTGAGCATTCTTTCAAGTGTTTCTTGTCAGTCTGTATATCTTCTTTGGAGAAATGTCTATTTAGGTCTTCTGCCCATTTTTGGATTGGGTTGTTTGTTTCTTGTTATTGAGCTGCATGAGCTGCTTGTAAATTTTGGAGATTAATCCTTTGTCAGTTGCTTCATTTGCAAATATTTTTTTCCCATTCTGAGGGTTGTCTTTTCATCTTGTTTATAGTTTCCTTTGCTGTGCAAAAGCTTTGAAGTTTCATTAGGTCTCGTTTGTTTATTTTTGTTTTTATTTCCATATCTCAATGAGGTGGGTCAAAAAGAATTTTGCTGTGATTAATGTCATAGAGTGTTCTGCCTATGTTTTCCTCTAAGAGTTTGATAGTTTCTGGCCTTACATTTAGGTTCTTAATCCATTCTGAGCTTATTTTTGTGTATGGTGTTAGGGAGTGATCTAATCTCATACTTTTACATGTATCTGTCCAGTTTTCCCAGCACCACTTATTGAAGAGGTTGTCCTTTCTCCATTGTACATTCCTGCTTACTTTATCAAAGATAAGGTGACCATATGTGCGTGGGTTTATCTCCGGGCTTTCTATCCTGTTCCATTGATCTATCTTTCTATAATTGTGCCAGTACCATACTGTCTTGATTATTGTAGCTTTGTAGTGTAGTCTGAAGCCAGGGAGCCTGACTCCTCCAGCTCTGTTTTTTGTTCTCAAGATTGCTTTGGCTATCCAGGGTCTTTTGTGTTTCCATACAAATTGTGAAATTTTTTGTTCTAGTTATGTGAAAAATGCCAGTGGTAGTTTGATAGGGATTGCATTGAATCTGTAGATTGCTTTGGGTAGTAGCATCATTTTCACAATGTTGATTCTCCCAATCCAAGAAAATGGTATATCTCTCCATCTATTTGTATCTTCTTTAATTTCTTTCATCATTGTCTTATAATTTTCTGCATACAGGTCTTTTGTCTCCTTAGGTAGGTTTATTACTAAATATTTTATTCTTTTTTGTTGCAATGGTAATGGGAGTGTTTTCTTGATTTCACTTTCAGATTTTTCATCATTAGTATATAGGAATGCCAGAGATTTCTGTGCATTAATTTTCTATCCTGCAACTTTACCAAATTCATTGATTAGCTCTAGTAGTTTTCTGGTAGCATTGTTAGGATTCTCTATGTATAGTATCATGTCATCTGCAAACAGTGACAGCTTTACTTCTTCTTTTCCGATTTGGATTCCTTTTATTTCCTTTTCTTCTCTGATTGCTGTGGCTAAAACTTCCATATCTATGTTGAATAACAGTGGTGAGAAAGGGCAACCTTGTCTTGTTCCTGATCTTAGTGGAAATACTTTCAGTTTTTCACCATTGACGATGATGTTGGCTGTGGGTTTGTCATATATGGCCTTTATTATGTTGAGGAAAGTTCCCTCTATGCCTACATTCTGCAAGGTTTTTATCGTAAATGGGTGTTGAATTTTGTCGAAAGCTTTCTCTGCATCTATTGAGATGATCATATGGTTTTACTCCTTCTATTAGTTAATGTGGTTTATCACATTGATTGATTTGCGTATCTTGAAGAATCCTTGCATTCCTGGAATAAACCCCACTTGAGCACCTTGTAGGATCCTTGTAATGTGCTCTTGGATTCTGTTTGCTAGTATTTTGTTGAGGATTTTTGCATCTATGTTCATCAGTGATATTGACCTGTAGTTTTCTTTCTTTGTGACATCCTTGTCTGGCTTTGGTATCAAGGTGATGGTGGTCTCGTAGAATGAATTTGGGAGTGTTCCTCCCTCTGCTATATTTTGGAAGAGTTTGAGAAGGATAGGTGTTAGCTCTTCTCTAAATGTTTGATAGAAGTCGCCTGTGAAACCATCAGGTCCTGGGCTTTTGTTTGTTGGAAGAATTTTATTCACAGCTTCAAATTCAGTGCTTGTGATTGGTCTGTCCATATTTTCTATTTCTTCCTGATTCAGTCTTGGCAGCTTGTGCATTTCTAAGAATTTGTCCATTTGTTCCAGGTTGTCCATTTTATTGGCATAGAGTTGCTTGTAGTAATCTCTCATGATCTGTTGTATTTCTGCAGTGTCAGTTGTTACTTCTCCCTTTTCATTTCTTATTCTACTGATTTGAGTCTTCTCCTTTTTTTTCTTGATGAGTCTGGCTAATGGTTTATCATTTTGATTATCTTCTCAAAGAACCAGCTTTTAGTTTTATTGATCTTTGCTATCGTTTCCTTCATTTCTTTTTCATTTATTTCTGATCTGATTTTTATGATTTCTTTCCTTCTGCTAACTTTGTTTTTTTTTTTTTTTTGTTCTTCTTTCTCTAATTGCTTTAGGTTCAAATTTAGGTTGTTTATTCTAGATGTTTCCTGTTTCTTCAGGTGGGCTTGTATTGCTATAAACTTCTCTCTTAGAAGTGCTTTTGCTGTATCCCCTAGGTTTTGGGTCATCGTGTCTCCATTGTCATTTGTTTCTAAGTATTTTTTTTATCTCCTTTTTGATTTCTTCAGTGATCATTTCTTTATGAAGTGGTGTATTGTTTAGCCCCCATGTGTTTGTATTTTTTACAGATCTTTTCCTGTAATTGATATCTAGTCTCATAGTGTTGTGGTCGGAAAAGATACTTGATACAATTTCAATTTTCTTAAATTTACCAAGGCTTGATTTGTGACTGAAGATATGATCTATCCTGGAGAATGTTCCATGAGCACTTGAGAAAAATGTGTATTCTGTTGTTTTTGGATGGAGTGCCCTATAAATATCAATTAAGTCCATCTTGTTTAATGTATCATTTAAAGCTTGTGTTTCCTTCTTTATTTTCATTTTCGATGATCTGTCCATTAGTGAAAGTGGGGTGTTAAAGTCCCGTACTATGAAAGTGTTATTGTTGATTTCCCATTTTATGGCTGTTAGTATTTTCCTTATGTATTGAGGTGCTACTATGTTGGGTGCTTAAATATTTACAATTGTTATATCTTCTTCTTGGATCAATCCCTTGATTATTATGTAGTGTCCTTCTTTGTCTCTTTTAATAGTCCTTATTTTAAAGTCTATTTTGTCTGATATGAGAATTGCTATTCCAGCTTTCTTTCGGTTTCCATTTGCATGGAATTTTTTTTTTCCATCCCCTTACTTTCAGTCTGTATGTGTCTCTAGGTCTGAAGTGGGTCTCTGGTAGACAGCTTATATATGGGTATTGGTTTTGTATCCATTCAGCCAATCTGTGTCTTTTGGTGGGAGCATTTAATCCATTTACATTTAAGGTAATTATCGATATGTATGTTCCTATTCCCATTTTCTAAATTATTTTGGGTTCGTTATTGTAGGTCTTTTCCTTCTCTTGCGTTTCTTGCCTAGAGAAGTTCCTTTAGCATTTGTTGTAAAGGTGATTTGGTGGTGTTGAACTCTCTCAGCTTTTGCTTGTCTGTAAAGGTTTTAATTTCTCCATCAAATCTGAATGAGATCCTTGCTGGATAGAGTAATCTTGTTTGCAGGTTTTTCTCCTTCATCACTTTAAATATGTCCTGCCACTCCCTTCTAGCTTGCAGAGTTTCTGCTGAAAGATCAGCTGTTAACCTTATGGGGATTCCCTTGTGTGTTATTTGTTGTTTTTCCCTTGTTGCTTTTAATATGCTTTCTTTGTATTTAATTTTTGAGAGTTTGATTAATATGTGTCTTGGCGTATTTCTCCTTGGATTTATCCTGTATTGGACTCTCTGTGCTTCCTGGACTTGATTAACTATTTCCTTTCCCATATTAGGGAAGTTTTCAACTATAATCCCTTCAAATATTTTTTCAGTCCCTTTCTTTTTCTCTTCTTCTTCCGGAACCCCTATTATTCGAATGTTGGTGAATTTAATGTTGTCCCAGAGGTCTCTGAAACTGTCCTCCATTCTTTTTATTCTTTTTTTCTTTATTCTGCTCTGCAGTAGTTATTTCCACTATTTTATCTTCCAGGTCACTTATCCGTTCTTCTGCCTCAGTTATTCTGCTATTGATCCCATCTAGAGTATTTTTCATTTCATTTATTATGTTGTTCATTGTTGTTTCTTTCATCTTTAACTCTTCTAGGTCCTTGTTAACTGTTTCTTGCATTTTGTCTATTCTATTTCCAAGATTTTGGATATATTTACTATCATTATTCTGAATTCTTTTTCAGGTAGATTGCCTATTTCCACTTCATTTGTTAGGTCTTGTTGGTTTTTATCTTGCTCCTTCATCTGCTGTGTGTTTTTCTGTCTTCTCATTTTGCTTATCTTACTGTGTTTGGGGTCTCCTTTTTGCAGGCTGCAGGTTTGTAGTTCCCGTTGTTTTTGGTGTCTGTCCCCAGTGGCTAAGTTTGGTTCAGTGGGTTGTGTAGGCTTCCTGGTGGAGGGGACTAGTGCCTGTGTTCTGGTGGATGAGGCTGGATCTTGTCTCTCTGGTGGGCAGGTCCATGTCTGGTGATGTGTTTTGGGGTGTCTGTGGACTTATGATTTTAAGCAGCCTCTCTGCTAATGGGTGGGGTTGTGTTCCTGTTTTGCTAGTTGTTTGACATAGGGTGCCCAGCACTGTAGCTTGCTGGTCATTGAGTGTAGCTGGGTGCTGGTATTGAGATAGAGATCTCTGGGAGATTTTTGCCATTTGATAATATGTGGAGATTGGAGGTCTCTTGTTGACCAGTGTCCTGAAGTTGGCTCTCCCACCTCAGAGGCACAGCACTGACCCCTGGCTGTAGCACCAAGAGCCTGTCATCCACATGGCTCAGAATAAAAGGGAGAAAAAGTAGAGAGAAAGAATTGGTAGAAGTAGGAAGAAAGAAAGAAAGAAAGAAAGAAAGAAAGAAAGGAGGGAGGGAGGGAGGGAGGGAGTGATGCTGGGAGGAATGAAGGAAGGAAAGAGGGAAGGAAAAAGGAAAGAAAGAAATAAGATAAAGTAAAATATAATAAAGTTATTAAATTAAAAAATAATTTTTAAGGAAAAAAATTTAAAAAACAAACAAACAAAACCAAAGCAGAACAAAAACAAACAAAAAAAGGGATGGATAGAAGCTTAGGACAAATAGTGGAAGCAAAGCTGTACAGACAAAATCTCATACAGAAGCATACACATACACACTCACAAAAAGAGGAAAAGGGGAAAAAATCATAAATCTTGCTCTCAAAGTCCACCTCCTCAATTTGGGATTATTCGTTGTCTATTCATGTATTCCACAGATGCAGGGTACATCAAGTTGACTGTGGAGCTTTAATCCGTTGCTTCTGAGGCTGCTGGGAGAGATATCCCTTTCTCTTCTTTCTTCTCACAGCTCCCTGGGGCTCAGCTTTGGATTTGGCCCCGCCTCTGCGTGTAGGTCACCGAAGGGCATCTTTTTTTCGCTCAGACAGGACGGGGTTAAAGGAGCCGCTAATTCGGGGGCTCTGGCTCACTCAGGCTGGAGGGAGGGAGGGGCTCGGAGTGCGGGGCAAGCCTGCGGCGGCAGAGGCCAGTGTGATGTTGCAACAGCCTGAGGCTCGCCATGCGTTCTCCTGGGGAAGTTATCCCTGGATCCCGGGAACCTGGCAGTGGCGGGCTGCACAGACTCCCCGGAAGGGCAGTGTGGCTAGTGACCTGTGCTCTAACACAGGCTTCTTGGTGGCGGCAGCAGCAGCCTTAGCGTCTCATGCCCGTCTCTGGTGTCGGCACTGTTAGCCGCGGCTCGCACCCATCTCTGGAGCTCCTTCAAGCAGCACTCTTAATCCCCTCTCCTCGTGCACCAGGAAACAAAGAGGGAAGAAAACGTCTTTTGCCTCTTTGGCAGCTCCCGACCTTTTCCCGGACTCCCTCCCGGCTAGCCGTGGTGCACTAACCCTTTCAGTCTGTGTTCACACCGCCAACCCCTGTCCTCTCTCTGCTCTCCAACCAAAGCCCAAGCCTCAGCTCGCAGCCCCGCCCACCCCAGCGGGTGAGCAGACAAGCCTCTCTGTCTGGTGAGTGCCGGTCAGCACCAATCCTCTGTGCGGGAATCTCTCCACTTTGCCCTCTGCACCCCTTTGGCTGCGCTCTCCGTGCCTCCGAAGCTCCCCCCCTCTACCACCCACAGTCTCTGCCCACGAAGGGGCTTCCTAGTGTGTGGAAACCTTTCCTCCTTCACAGCTCCCTCCCACTGGTGCAGGTCCCGTCCCCATTCTTTTGTTTCTGTTTTTTTTTTCTTTTGCCCTACCCAGGTACGTGGGGAGTTTCTTGCCTTTTGGGAGGTCTGATGTCTTCTGCCAGCGTTCAGTAGGTGTTCTGTAGGAGTTTTTCCTCATGTAGATGTATTTCTGGTGTATCTGTGGGGAGGAAGGTGATCTCTGCATCTTACTCTTCTGCCATCTTCCCCTCGTCTGCTCACTCACTCTTATATTCAGTCTCTCCCTCTAACTCTGCCAATATACTATAAGGTATTAGGTACTAGAGATTTTCCTAATGTTTCATTGTACTGACACTTGCTATCTTCAAGTGTCTCACATGTATTAAGTCTGCATTAGCTATTTAAATTTCAGTGAGTATGTTCAGTGAATAAAAATCAAATAACTATCTTAATGGATAGTAAAATATGAAATTATTTACCTACTTCCAATAATTCACACTAAATGCATGAGTTCCTGCTTTGTATGTCTTTCTTGTGATCTTATTTGAGATTAATCTATTTAGTTTCTATAGTCTTTACTTTAGTAATAGATTACCAATATATTTCTGTCAGAGATACTTGGTAAAAGAAGAGAGTACTTATGAAGTGATATCCAGGGACCAAAGATACAATGGTTAATGTGAAAGATAATTATAATTACATTCTATTATATCATTGGTTAGAGTGCTTCTCTGAATTAAAAGTATCATCATTCATTGGAGCTTATCATTACAGAAATATATTAGATAACTCTCTAGAACAAAGTGATTTTAAAGAAAAGGTCAAACTTACTGGTAGCTAAAATTACATATATATAAGGGAAATTATTAAGATTTTTATATACACATCTACATAAATATTTATTCAATAATTTTTTGCATACTCTTTAAATATTCTATTCAAAATATTAGCTAAGACCTAATTAATTGTATATTAACTAACTTAAATTTTTAAAATCCTCACTTTTCTGAACAAAGTATTGACTAATTTACTCAGAAATTTTCCTTTACTGACTTACTGTTATAATTTGAAATTAAAGTATGCTCAAGGTCTTCCTGTTTTTAGGTAGTCTAATATTTCTCAGTATTTTGTTTACAAGTTCTAGTATTATTTTGTCTCCAAGCTATTGCTGTCATTTTCCATTAAAGGCTCACTTGCAACCAAAATAAGAAGAGAGAATGACTTTATTCTGATACTTGGTAAAAATTTTTAAGAAAAATTTAATTTTGTAATTTTATAGAATATTTCATTAATATTAAAACACTGGAAATATCAGATTTAAAAATATCTTCTTAAGCTTTAAATTGACATGTGCATGTATGTGTGTTTCATTAATAAATGACATAAAGCATCAGAGAGAACAGCAACGTTCTTAATTAAATGACTGCAGATAGATGCTGATAGCCTAAGCCATTGAAACATAAAATGTTACTTCAAAACTGCTAAGCATTTCACAAATTGATGGGCATTGCTGAAGCAATGTTCCTTTTGTGAAATTATTCTATATACTTATTCTTATCACACTGTTGTGAATAATGAAATACATCTTTATAAAGAGTATCAGTTTAATACTTGAAAAACCCACATACTTTTCTCTGGTTATTACCTTTAAGTACTGTGTGAACATATTTGGAGAATTATCTCTCCCATATAAATTAATTCCAAGTTTATTTATTTTAATGAATATAGGTTGTTTTTCTTTGGGAGAATTGAATGCACCTAATCATAGGCATGTCTGATTCCCATTTTATGTGGTTAGTGAGAATACTATTGAACAAAGAAAAAAATGCCAGGCACTGCAATTAATTATATTAATGTTTACCAACTGTAAATAAGAGTAACCATGACAGCTGGGTTAGTATTGTGATTTCCATTAGTATGGGTTTGGTACCAATATTTAAGTTAATCTTACCTTTTTGGTAAAGTAGCTAATACGTTGTCAACACCAAATTGTAAGTACATAAATGATTCATTTTGAGCATATTAAACAATGAATTAGAATTACTGTATTTGGTGTCTTCTTTTTATTACAACAGGTTTGTCCACCAAATTTAATCAAATCAAATGATCAAATTAGCATTACTGCCTTGCAACATATATTGGTATTGGTTCAATTTAATACAACTGAACTTAATTGATACTCATTAAGAATCTATGTGTAATTGTACAATAAAACATATGGAGATACACAAAAAATAACCTGTACCTTATATTACTTATTCAAATCTTGCACTGATTTCACTTTTTTTTTTTTTTTTTTTGCGGTATGCAGGCCTCTCACTGTTATGGCCTCTCCCATTGCGGAGCACAGGCTCCAGACATGCAGGCTCAGCGGCCATGATTCACGGGCCTAGCCGCTCCGTGGCATGTGGGATCTTCCTGGATCGGAACACGAACCTGTGTCCGCTGCATCGGCAGACAGATTCTCAACCACTGCACCCCCAGGGAAGCCCTGATTTCATTTTTTAATAACAAAAATTAATTGGGCATCTCTGACGTAATACATACCAAGCAGAGTTATTACATTTTATTTGATCACTATGAACACAAGTTCCCAGAATGTCTTTTGAATAATAGTCGATGTGTAAAATGGTTCCATTCTTAATTAGAAAATAAAGACATAGGCATCTTGTATCAGGTATCTTTCTAGGAAGAGTAAGGCATCTCAAAAGACCTGTGCTTTTTTAACTGGGGATTACTCAATCATAGGTAAATATGAATGGATCCTTCTGTGGGCAAAAATAAAGAAGAACTTGGAGATCTGGAACACTCTTGAATAAGAAAGATACTTCAAAAATAAATTGTTTTATATTTTCTAATAAATATCAACAAAGAAATGGACCAGTAGACATTATTCCTAACCTAAGTATTTTGAACAAGGGAAAAGTCTCTACAACTTTGATAACAAAAAACAAGCTCAGGAGGAAAAATTCTCTGGGTAGCATATGTTAAATGCACTAAAGTGAATATCTCTCAAATATCTGAGAAATAGCAGGTACCCTACATTGATTGTTTCTTGGTAATGGCCAAGGATCTGTTCAGAACCTAGCATTTACCATCACATTTATTATTTTTGTTTTGCATCAAGAAATAGCTAAGTCTTCTGAAGTTTAATTTATAAACACAATGGCAGTTTTGGACAAGATGTCACATTAACCAAGACTCTGGATTAATTCTAGAATGAAACCATAGAGATAGAAGAGGAGGAAGAGGTTGAGAACATTTTTTTATGAAGCAACAATAACAACAACAATAACAACAACATAAATTAATTGATAATGACCTTCAATAAAAACAGCAGAAACAACAACCACAAAAAATAAATTGATGATAAACATGTGGGAGATAGAAAGTGAGTAATTCTTGATTGGGAAAGTTGGGAAGTGAGGTGTTTCAACAAAGAATAGTGGTGGCCAGAAAAACTCATGATGGGGGACATTTATGAAGAAGAAAGATAATTCAAAGATAAATTGTTAGAGGGTTCAAAATAATGAGAAACAATGTTTAAGTCCCTGGAGTTAAACATTATAATGAAAGAAGGAATAGAGGATAATTGTATTACCCTGATAAGATTTATTTATCAAAAAAAAAAAATACCACAGTGCAATACAAAAAATAATAATATTATAAACATTGCTTAATGTTTGGAATAAAATAAGAATGTTCATTACCACTACTACATTCAGAAATGTATACTATATATTTAGAAATTAATAAATACTAAACAAGCAATGGATCACTGAAAATCAAAGAGGAAATTAAAAAAAAAAACCTAGAAACAAATGAAACAAAAACACGACAGTCCAAAACCCATGGGATAGAACAAGAACATTTCTAAGAGGGGAGATGATTAGGAGTAAGTGATGGACGGGAAAGGGCTACCTTTTAATTGTGTCCACCACTAGGTGGAAAATGCCCTGACAGATAAAGAGATGTTATGCTGTTGTATTTTTATGTTTCTACAACAAAGTGTAAGGAAGATTCCATATTAAGAGATGTTTGGCAGCAGGGCAAGGAAGCAAAAATATGACCTCTGCGTTAGTAGATCTGGGTTTGAGTCTTGGTTCTGCTAGTCACTGGCTGTGTGATTTCTGAGCAGTATGTTAACCTCTGTGAGCCGTATTTGTATCCTAGGTGAACTGGCAATAAGAATAATACCTACTCATACAATGTGCAGAGTAACATGCAATGAAGATACTCATATTCATGCTATCAGCTTAGATGGGTCTGTGGGCCACTCTGTGCTTTGGTTTCCATGTCTGAAAATGGGCATAATAGTGCAACCTACCTCCTAGGTATATAAACCACTTACAATATGTTAAGCACTCAAAAGAGTACCTGGTATATAACAAAGGATGTGTAAGTTTTTCAATTAGTGTGATTTAAATAAATTTGTTTTGTAAAACATCTTTTCTGGAAAGAGATTCAGTAAGGGTCTGGAAGCAATTCTTTATCTGGAGGAAAACATGGGCTGCCTTTTGACCCTTTTTCAATGTCTCCTCTTCTTACTTGGAGGGAAGGCTTTGTTTCTAATAGAGTTTGTTCCTCTAAATTCCATCTTCTAGTTTGTTGTAAAGCGAAGGCTCAGGCCGATTTGAGTAACAGAATACCAACTGGGTGTAAAGTGTTTTTCTCTTTCCACAGCCTCCAGAAATTTGGAGCCCTAAGCTTGTCCAGAGCCCAGGGGCCAACAATCTGAGGAGCCTCTGCCTCATTGTGGAAAAGGCATCCAGGTGGTTATGGTGGAGGAATGGACCATGCCCCTGTCTCCTTCACAGCCTGAGTTTGTGACCCAAGGCCATCAGGTGTTGTCACTGTTACTGAGCCACTGTCTCCTCCTTTTCTCCACCCCTTTCCCCAGATCTGATCCAATATCAGGGTAGAGACAACCTAAACTCACACCCAAAGGAACTAGAGAAAGAACAAACAAAACCCAAAGTTAGTAGAGGGAAAGAAATCATAAAGATCAGAGCAGAAATAAATAAAATAGAGATGAAGAAAACAATAGCAAAGATCAATGAAACTTAAAGCCAGTTCTTTGAAAAGATAAACAAAATTGGTAGACCTTTACCCAGACTTATCAAGAAAAAAAGGGAGAGGGCCCAATTAATAAAATCAAAAATTAAAAAGAAGAAGTTACAACCAACAGAAATAAAACGGATCATAAGAAACTACTATGAACAACTATATGCCAATAAAATAGACAACCTAGAAGAAATGGACAAATTCTTAGAAAGGTACAATCCCCCAAGAGTGAACAAGAAGAAATAGAAAATATGAACAACCAATTATCAGTAATGAAATTGAATCAGTAATTTAAAAACTCCCAACAAACAAAAGTCCAGGACTGGATGGCTTCACATGTGAATTCTACTAAACATTTACAGAAGAATTAACACCTATCCTTCTCAAGCTATTCGAAAAAATTACAGAGGAAGGAACACCTCCAGACACATTCTATGAGGAAGAGCATTACCCTGATACCAAAACCAGACAAAGATATCACACACAAAAAAAGACAATTACAGGCCAATATCATTGATAAACACAGATGCAAAAATCCTCAACAAAATACTAGTAAACTGAATCCAACAATACATTAAAGGGATGATGCACCATGAGTTATTTCACGGATGCAAGGATTTTTCAAAATCTACATATCAATCAGTGTGATACACCACATTAAAAAACTGAAGAATGAAAACTATATGATCATCTCAATAGATGCAGAAAAAGCTTTTGATAAAATTCAACATCCATTTATGATAAGAACTCTCCAGAAAGTGGGCATAGAGGGAATTTAACTCAACAAAATAAAGGCCATATATGACAAACCCACAGCTAACCTCATACTCAATGGTGAAAAGCTGAAAGCATTTCCTCTAAGATCAGGAACAAGACAAGGGTGCACACTCTCACCACTTTTATTCAGCATAGTTTTGGAAGTCCTAACCTTAGCAATCAGAGAAGAAAAAGAAATAAAATAATCCAAACTGGAAAGGAAGAAGTTAAATTGTCACTGTTTGCACATGACATGATACTATACACAGACTATCCTAAAGATGCCACCAGAAAACTACCAGATCTCATCAATAAATTACATAAAGGTGCAGGATACAAAATTAATATACAGAAATCTGATGCATTTCTATACATTGGCAACAAAATATCAGAAAGAGAAATTAAGAAAACAACCCCATTTACCATCTCATTGAAAATAATAAAATACCTAGGAATAAACCTTAGGAGGCGAAAGACCTGTACTCCAAAAACTGAAAGACACTGATGAAAGAAAGTGAAGACAACACAAACAGACGGAAAGATATACTATGTTCTTCAATTTGAAGAATTAGTATTGTTATAATGACCATAATATACAATGGAATATTGCTCAGCCACAAAAAAGAATGGAATTGTGTCATTTGCAGAGATGTGGATGGATCTAGAGACTGTCACACAGAGTGAAGTAAGTCAGAAAGAGAAAAACAGATATCGTATATTAATGCATATATGTGGGATCTAGAAAAATGGTATAGATGATCTTATTTGCAAAGCAGAAATAGAGACACAGACGTAGAGAACAAAAATATGGATACCAAGGGGGAAAAGGGAGGGTGAGATGAATTGGGAGATTGAGATTGACATATACACTAGTATGTATAAAATAGATAACTAATGAGAACCTACTGTGTAGCACAAGGAACTCTACTCAGCACTCTGTGGTGGCCTAAACAGGAAGGAAATCCAAAAAAGAGGAGATATATGTATAGGCATTGCTGCTTTTCTATACAGCAGAAACTGACACAGCAGTGTAAAGAAACTATACTCCAATAAAAAAAAAAAAACAATGACTTTGCTACCCAAGGCAATCTACAGATTCAATGCAGTCTTTATCAAAATGCCAATGGAATTTTTCACAGAACAGGAACAAATAATTTTAAAATTTGTAGGTAAACTAGAAAGACCATGAATAGCCAAAACAATCTTGAGAAAGAAAACCAGAGCTGGAGAAATTACACTCCCTGACTCAGACTATAATACAAA
This sequence comes from Leucopleurus acutus, assembly GCF_964270905.1. Classification (NCBI taxonomy): domain Eukaryota; kingdom Metazoa; phylum Chordata; class Mammalia; order Artiodactyla; family Delphinidae; genus Leucopleurus; species Leucopleurus acutus. The sequence continues at coordinate 39,761,054 of NC_139160.1, read as the reverse complement.
GCTACAGTCAGCAAAAGAGTATAGTACCAGCACAAAAACTGACACATGGATTAATGGGACAGGATAGAGAGCCCAGAAATAAACTCACAAACTTATGGTCAATTAATTTATGACAAAGGAGGCCAAGAATATACAATGGAGAAATGACAGTCTTTTCAATAAGTGTTGCTTGGAAAACTGGACAGCTACATGTAAAATAATAAAATTAGAACATTCTCTAACACCATATACAAAAATAAACTCAAAATGGATTAAAGACCTAAATGTAAGACGAGATACTATAAAACTCCTAGAGGACAACATAGCAGAACACTCTTCCACATAAATCACAGTAATATTTTTTTGGATCTGTCTCCTGAAGTAAAGGAAATAAAAGCAAAAATAAACAAATGGGACCTAATTAAACTTAAAAGCTTTTGTACAGTAAAGGGAACCATCAACAAAACAAAAAGACAACTTACAGAATGGGAGAGAATATTTGAAAATGATATGACTGATAAGGGATTAATATGTAACATATAAACAGCTTATACCACTCAATTTCAAGAAAACAAACAACCCAATTAAAAAATGGGCAGAAGAACTGAATAGACATTTTTCCGGAAAGGAAATGCAGATGGTCAACAGGCACATGAAAAGATGCTCAACATCACTAATCATCAGGGAAATGCAAATCAAAACCTTAATGAGATATCACCTCATATCCATTAAAATGGCTATCAGCAAAAAGATGACAAATAATAAATGTTGGCAAAGATGTGGAGAAAAGGGAAAACTCATACATTGTTGCTGGGAATATAAATTGATGCAGCCTCTGTGGAAAACATTATGGAGGTTTCTCGAACAACTAAAAATAGACTACCATATGGCCCAGCAATTCTACTCCTCAGTATGTATCCAAAATACCTAAAACACTAATTCAAAAAGATACATGCACCCCAATGTTCATAGAAGCATTACTTACAATAGCTAAGATCTGGAAGCAACGTTAAGTGTCAATCGACAAATTAATGGATAAAGAAGATATGGTATATATATATATATATATATACACACACACACACACACACACACACACACACACACACACACACAATGGAATACTACTCTGCCATAAAAATAATGAAATTTTGCCATTTACAGCAACATGGACTTGGAGGTCATTATGCTAATGAAATAAGTCAGACAGAGAAAGACAAATACAGCATGATATCACTTATATGTGAAACCTAAAATATACAACAAATTAGTGAATATAACAAAATAGAAGCAGATATACAGAGAACAAACTACTGGTTACCAGTGAGGAGGGGGGAGGGGAAATTTAGGTGTGGGGGAATGGGAGGCACAAACTATTGGGGATAAGATAGGCTCAAGGATGTATTGTGCAACATGGGGAATATAGTCAATATTTTGTAATAACTGTAAATGGAAAGATACCTTTAAAAATTGTATACATTTTTAAAAAAGACATACATGAAAAAATAAAAGAGGGAAAATTAAATATAGTAATTATGTATCTAAAATAACAAAACATGCAAGTAGTATAATACTTGGAAGTGAAATGTTAAAATTTTATTATTTGGAGACATTATAATGTTTTAAATAGAAAACTCAAGAGAATCAATGGACCAAATAGTAGATCAATAAAAGAGTTTAGCAATTTTGACTGTTAAAAGATTCATAGCAAAAAGATGCGTGTTTATATCAAAAATAACAACCTGGGAAATGTAAAAAAAATACCCAGAATATTTGCCACAGTGACAACTTTAAAATGCATATAAATACCAAAATTGAATCTTTAAACAGATTTTTTTTTAAAAAACTCCATTATTGTATATAAGAATATTTTATTACAAGAGAGACCTACATTGTTATAGGATGATTAAATATTGTAATTATATCAGTTTCCTAAACCAATAAATAAAGGTAATTAATTCAATGCCGGATTTTTAGATAAGCCAGACAAGTTTATTCTAAAATTCATATCAAGTAATAAAGGGTAATAAAAAGCTAATACTAATATTGAAAAATAATAGCAAATGACAAAAGACTCAGCTTGTCATATATGGAGACATATTAACAGTCATTTAGTATGGTTCAGTATCAGTTAAATAAGTAAATATATAGTTCAAAATTATAAATACATATATGCTTGGGAGCTTCATATGTAATCAATATGGCATTACAAAATCATAAGTGTTCAGGGAATTTTAAATTAAAGTAACATCAAGACAATGCTGTACAACAATTAGATTAGCAAAAAGTAGAATGTGGTATAAGATTGAGTATTGGAGATGGTGTATAGTAACTACTTCAGAAATGTAAGCAGTTGATACAATTTAGAAGAGTATTGCAACCCCATTTAGTAAAATTACGAATCTGAATACCCTGTATACCAGCAATCCTATTTTCAGTTTTCAGAAACTGACTTAAATTTTTAAGATGACTCATTGTGACATTGTGAGGACAAAAAGTTGGACATAACATAGGTTTTCATCAATAAGTGATAGACACACTGCATATCTGTGTATGATGGGTATAATGCAGCAGATAGAAGGACTGAGTTAGAGCAACACAGAGTACCATTCACTGATATCAACAATAAAACTTTGAAAGCCCAGTTTATAACACAATATAATTTATGCAAATTAAAAAACATATATACAGCAAAACAAACTAGTTTTTAAGGATATACCATGAGACATCTATGCACACTTTAATTGATACATACATGCAGATCTTGATCTCTGATGGATGTATTAATATAGATATGTGGATATGTATACATATATTTGATAATATATATAGGTATATAAGCTTGATTAGAATGCAATTATGCATTTACTTTCTGTAAAGTGAAAATATAATTGATTAGTCTCTGACAGTGATATATATCAATCCAAATTATGATTGAACAAACACTTCCCCAAGTTAAGCATCCCCTCTGCCTTTCAAATTTAGTAACTAATTCAGTATTTATTCATAAACTCTCATATGTGAAAAGTGTTTTCACACATGAATATGCTTTCTACTTGAGTCAAACAAACTGAAATATTTATTAAAATTATTCCAGGCCCCAGTCTCAGACATAGTGAATCACAATGTCTAAATTGGGGCCCAGGAACCTATCTACTTTTAAAGCATCCCAGGTGACTGGTAAGCTGCCAAGTTTGGACAACAGGGGTTTACAAGTGTTTCTATTAAAAGTTCCAAACTGGGGCTTCCCTGGTGGCACAGTGGTTGAGAGTCGCCTGCCGATGCAGGGGACTCGGGTTCGTGCCCTGGTCTGGGAAGCTCCCACATGCCGTGGAACGGCTGGGCCCGTGAGCCATGGCCGCTGAGCCTGCACATCTGGAGCCTGTGCTCCGCAAAGGGAGAGGCCACAAAAAAAAGTTCCAAACTGTGACAAAAACGATAGAAATAATATTTCCATTATGAAAAAATTGTGTCATTTGTTTTTATTATACCTGTTAATTTGTATTGAAATTAAGTATATCTTGAATAAAAATATTAAAAAAGTTAGTAATATTTGAACATGTATTTAATGTCACTCATATCTAGTACATCTATTACATTTTAATTTGAATTATATAACTTTTTATTATCTAAGAATAAAACATTTTTCTTTGTGGAGGGTTATGTTTAAGGGAAAGACACATTGGCAGTTTTATTAAGTGAAGTTGAAATAGCCTCAGGGAAAAAAAGATTTCTCCTGAAGTTAGGCACTTTAGCTTTTTGTGTCAAATTTTCAAGAATGAATCATTGCCAATTATTTTTCTTCTAGTCTTCAACCAGCTTCATGTTTAAAACACACACACAGCACACATACACATTTTCTGTTTCAGAGGAGAGGAAAGTTCAAGGTCAAATGGTAATTTTGCCTCTAAACAATGTACACATGTGTTTTTAAACCTGATCTAATATGGGTTGTTAATAGGAAAAAAATGTTTGCCATAGATGAAAAACTTATATAACAAAAAGAATAAATTATGAGTCAAAATTTGAGAGTTTGCTTGAATAAGTATACATTGTTAAAGATATGTCATTCTGCAATAATTTTGACTTTTTAATAATAGAAAAGTTTAATGAGAGGCATACAAGTGTATTAAAAATACAAAGAGAAACTAGCAAAAGAAGACTGTATATGATTTATGGGTGTTTTATAAGTAAAATATGAAAAAATCTAATAAACACAGAAATTCATATTTTGCTCAAAGAATTCAAGGAATTAAGTAAACATCTTAATGTTACTACCCTAGTAAATGAATATATGATCTTGGGTAGGCCCTTAAAAAGTTTCACTGAGAAAAAAAGTAGAGAAAGTATAAGTTATTTTGATCATTCATTCCTTCTACTGATATATGCTGAGTATTTATTAGCTTCCATGACTGTATGAGATCAGCAACCACAAAGAGGAAGAGATAGAAATGTTGCCAACAAGGGCCTCACAGACAAATGGGGAAGAGTTACAGATAAGGAAGTCATACATAATAATAATTGTATTAATTAATACTTGTAATAAAAGGAATAATTACACGTTGTGCAAAGAGTGATTACAGAGGCATAAACATGGGAAATACACATATCAAATGGCACTTGACTCTGGGTTGTAGATGACATTAGGGAAGGATTTCTAGACAAGGTAATATTTGATTCATGCTATTGAAACTAAATAGAGTTTTGTAACAAGACCAAAGAACAAAACATATATAAGATTAAAAAGAACATATATAAACAAAAGTAAGTGAGAAATGCCATGGGAAATTTGAGGAACTACATGAAGTCCATTACAGTTACAAGCAAAGTGCTCATGTCCATGAAGGATGTCTTATTTTCTACCTGTAGCACTTAGTAGTGTTTCCAAAATATGCCCTTGGTAATGGGAAAATAAGTTAAAGAATACCCAGGAAGACTACAGTGTGCAGATGTATTGAAAAAGTAGAGACTATGAGGAAGTAAAGACTCAAATTCTGCTCTGCTATAGATTAATCCTACAAAGTAATGGAAAATCAGTAAGCACTCCCCCTCAAAGAAAAGAAAGAAAATAAATAAGCCCCATCTATTGATAGCATGAGAAACAAACACAGACAGAGCTTCATCTGACCCTGAATAAACACAGGTTCCTAAACCATGGTCTCATTTCCCTTGAGCCCTACATGGGCAGTCCTCTTCGTGTTATCTTTGCCCACGAAGAAAGTCGTTTGTGTTTATGTGTATTTTTAACACTAACTCCTGTTTGTGAGGTAACCTCAATAAACCTGTTTCTTACTGCCATGAAACGTAAATAAAATAGGATGTATGGTTCAGAGGATGAGTGAAAGTTTTCAAATCAGACAAACACGAAATTTTATGTCAACTCTTACAAATATTGATTTTTGGCTTTGACCATGTAATCTTTCAGAGCCTAGTTTTATACTTTGTAAAATGGGGAGAGGGACTTCCCTGGTGGGTCAATGGTTAAGAATCTGCCTGCCTATGCAGGGGACACAGATTCGATTCCTGGTCTAGGAAGATTCCGCATGCCACAGAGCAACTAAGCCTGTATGCCCCAACTACTGAGCCTGTCTGTGCTCTAGAGCCTGTGAGCCACAAATACTGAAGTCTGTGTGCCTTACAGTCAGTGCTCCACAACAAGAGAGACCACTGCAATGAGAAGCCCGTGCTAGAGAAAGCCTGCGTGCAACAACAACCAAGGGGAAAATAATATGCATTTTCATAAATTTCTTATCATCAGTGATTATATTAGTCTTGTTAGGAAGCATACAATAAGCTAGTAATAAATGTTATTCAGTATTGTTCAATTAACAGTAATTATTATTGAAGCAATAAATGAGCTGGGATAGAGAAGATATCTATATTCAAGCCCCAGGGAAAAATCACTAATCTTATCTTTTTTATTCAATGTATTTGTCAATGTCTTAGAGATTTAGATGGCATGCTTATCAAATTTGCCAATCACATAAAGCTAGTCACACCAGTTAATACTGAAGAATAATTAAGTTTTCAGAAAGATCTTGAAGCAGCCTAACAATGAAAAATTAAAGTCACGTGTTTAGAATTATTTTCTTAAAGTAAAGGAAAGTTTTCAGTACTGACAAAAATTTTAAAACTCTTTAAACAAGTTATTTGCTAGAAAATGATCTTGCAAAAATAACACAGGCTTGCAAGAATATATGTACATAGATGCTTACTACAGTGCTATTTAAAACCACGAAAAACTAGAGAAAAGCTAAAAGTCCATTAACGAGGAAAGTCTTAAATTCATTATGATACATGTATATTATGTAGTGGTAGACAGCTGTTAAAAGGATGAGGGTGGCCTTTCTGTAGAAAGGAAGTATTGTGCAATATTGAAGAACAAAGTTCTCTGGAGCTAGATTACCTGGGATAGAATCTCAGCTAGTGATCATGTGCTAGTTACTTAATCTCTCTGTACTTCTGTTTTCTCATCTGTAAAATGGGAATAACAGACCTACCTCATAAGGTTGTTGTGATATTTATATCAGTTAATATATATAAAACTTTTAGCATAGTACCTGTAATATAGTAAATGATATATGCCCATTCACACTTATTAATAGTGTTAGTATGGAAAATGTTCACAATATACAAAGTTAAAAAAAATGCTGAAAGCTATCTATAAGTTGACTTCCTTTGTGTTTAAAATAAAAATTAAGTAATTTCACTTATATGTAGAAATAAGTAAAAATATAGCGTTAGATAAGACTGGAAATGGAGAGTTAAATGAAAATAAAATATAGATACAGATATGAAATTACAATTAGAGGGAGAGAGAGAGAAAGAGGAAGAGACGGAGGAGGAGGAGCAGGAGGAGAAGGGTGAGAAGTGGGTGGGCGATGGGAAGAGTAGAAGAAAGAAGAGAGCAAGAGAGATTAATGACCAGAAGTCATTACAACGTCCATAACAGGAATTTTTTAAAAACTCTTTATGCATATTAGAGTCCTCTGGAATTCTTTCAAGCTAGAGTAAAAATATGTTTAATGTAAGGATGAATTTATATTTTTTGGATAAAAGGTAAAGGTGAAAACATTTGGTGACACTTAAGCAAACAGGAAAGTACAAGGAAACAAGAAGTATTACATGAGTGTTATAGTTTTCACAGGGAAACCAATACATACAAGCAGAATTATCTTATATTTTTTACAAAAAAGTATCTTTAAAACATTTTTCTGTTGAGAATGCAGGGTAGCTGGGAACATGCAATTACATTACTCATAAATATGAGTTCTTTATGTTAAAGAAATATTTATGAAAAATCTAGTTTTATTTTTCCCTTTTTCTTTACTTCTTATTAGCACATATTCTAAAATTAAAATAAGCTTGGCAAAACATATACATTTTCACAAAGAACCTTTAATGTTCCTTAATTCACTTCATAATGAAGTGAAACATGGTTAATGTGTTCTGGTTCTTTCTACTAATATGTTCGTTTGTGTAGGTGATCCTCAGACTTAATATGAAAGTTGACTATGTCAAAATGCTGAAGAAAAACAGTTAAATGATCATTACAGGTCACTTAGAGTATAATTAACATTAATGCCACTCACAGATTAGAGACCTCTGGCAGCTACCTATATCTGATCAAAATCTATTTTGTCACTTTGACATTGGAGAAATAAAAAAATCTGCTGAAAGTTTAGCCACAGAGAAGAAACCCATTTTTACTTGGTCAATACATATCACTGGATTCAGTGGGGTTTGAGAAATGAGAGTGACACCCACCATAATCAGCTATTTGTATACTCAGCCAGATGTCCCATGTACAAACTGATGGCATGCATTTCAGCTTTTCAGTTAGGAGAACTATTTATTCTGCTGTGTAAATCAGACAAGTCAAATATGGTACGGCACAAGAGCAAATTGTAGTTCATAGTCTATCTCCATAGGAATTATTGAAAGGGAAAAGTCATTTTCTTTTTGGTAAAAAGTAAATTTGATTGTACTGTAACTGCAAAGTAATAGTATGCATGAAATGATTATGCTCCAACACAAATTAAGCAACAGGGGGCCAATGAAAGGCTGTGTATGCTATAGAGGAGGTTAAACACTAAACTCACAGATGAAAACATTAAATTTGTAAGCATATGTAAAAATAGTCATTATTACTACTTGTAACTGTATCATCTTCTAGGTAGAATATACTGAATTAATAAAAATGTAAATTCCAACTTGGTTTTCCATAACAATATAAGAAATTAACAGCATAATCTGGTAAAATATTACAAATTTAAGAATCTAAAGATGTTCTATGAAAAATAGCACATTCTATTTTAAAAGCACTAATTATAGGTTGCCAGTTAAGTCATTTAATATTCTGAGATTTCAAGGGTCTTTAACTGATTAGTGTGAAATACTGCCCACACTCACAGTTGAAGTGCACTAGTACATACAAAAGTGTACCAGAATAGAGAAATAACTGTATATTGTATTTTCACTCCTTTTCAGACTATCAATGGGTAATATTTTTCATTTAACTTCCCAGCCTTTGCTATGGATGTTTCCCCATAAAAAGTCATCTTTGGAATTTCTAATAAATGTGCGTAATAAAATGAAATCCTGCCTATTCTTCAATATAAATACTTCCACTATATCTCTGCAGGTAAGGTAAATCTTCCTCCTAATTTTCTATTTTTTTCTTGCAATGTAGGTAAAATGTCTGATACTTTATAAGGAATAGTTACTCACATAAAGCTAAAAATTCAATAACAAAACCCAGGACATTTTCTGATACATTTTTCTGAATAGAAGACGGAATTTAAATTATAAAATCCTCATTACTAGAATTTCAGAGGGGCAAATTCTTATTTGATTTTTGGACCTGGAAACTTAGATAATTTATTTATGCTTGTATATTTCATTTCATTTATAAGTTTCACACAGTCCATTGTAGTTTAAGATAGAGCATAGGAAAATTCAACTTTCCGAATGTTACAATGAAATAAACTCAAACTCATCCAAAGCTCTCAATTTATTTATTTTATTTTTTCATTTAAAAATTAGTTTACTTATTATTTTTTTTTTTAATTTTAGCAAACACTTAGAAGTCCTTAGTACAAGCCAAAGTGTAGGTTTGCATCTGGGCAAATAAAACCCAGTCATGACTCTATCTTACAGCAATTTGTAGTCTGGATCCACTGTCCTCCATCATAGGAAATGAACATTCAACCTACATATCCTCATTTATTCACACAACCATTCTCCATTTTTATATTTGGAAAATAAAAAATAATGATCCTTATTAACTTATGTGTTGCACTCTATGTATCAGGTTCTGTGCTAAGGATTTCACGAATAAATTATTTTAATTTTGCAACTCTATTGTCCTAAATATATATATATAAAAGAACCTCAGAATATTTTAAATCATTTACCCAGGAATACATAATTAATGGATACAAGGAGAAGTTATACATATTTTACTTAAGAAATTCTATAGACTGAAGAGTACAGTAGAATTTTCCAAACCTAGTCACAAGAAACCTAGACCCTGGTTCCTAGAAATATTCTATGGGGGGGGGGAGGAATGTGTTAATACCCAAACAATTTCTGGAAATACACATAATTCCCTCTTCATACACAATTTATGTTAGTATTCATAAAGCTGTGGGAATATTGCACTAAAAAAGACTGCTTGAATTCTTTTCAAATCCACTATAAAACCCATTTTTTATGTCAAATACACATTAATATTCCCTGACACTTGTAATACACAGAAAACATTTAGATAAGCATTAATCTATAGGAATAGTTAAGATTGTGAACTCTCATAATGAAAAATGAGAACAGAACAAAGAAAACCAGCTATATTCACTACATAAGTCTAAAAATAAGAAACCTATAAATTCATTGGACAATGAATATTTTCCTGAGCCTTCTAGTTTAAAATGTCTTGATAAAATTTTGTGAGAGTTAAAAACAAGCAAACCAACAAACCAACAAACAAAACTTTATCACTATTTGCTGTGGTCTATTTAACTGTGGTCGGTTACATAACCTTACACCCTCTTTCAATACCAAGGACGTTGTCTTGTAGTGGTCAGCTTTTAATTACTAGAGTTAATAAGGGAAAGTGTGCAGTTGGTTAATTAACAATCTATCACAACTACCAAAAAAAATTTAAGTAACTCGTACCTCAAATAGAGATCAAAAGATCTGTCATATTTGTATAAAAGAAACTGAGCCTTTTTGTCTTACTTTAATTTCATTATCATACCCAGGATTATTGATCTGATGGTGCTCAGAAACTTCTATATGTCCATCTGTTACTTTAACATTTTATCAGGTAGTAAGTAAGGATCAAACACAGGATGCCACTGAAGAGTCTTGTGAAATAATGACAAAGAAAATGAACTCATTATCCCCATTTCAAAAGGTACGATTTAATCATTTATCAGGTCTAAAATGATAGTGCCCACAAAAAAAAAAAAAATTTCCTAACTAACTCACTTCTTTAGGCTCAATCACTCCACAAGTTTCGTAGGATTAGTATCATTCTTTATTCCTTCAAGAGCAAGTTAACCAAGTTTATTTCTCATTACTCTTTTCTGAAGAGGCCTAATAGCAGCACATTTCTTTCTAAATTTTTGTAGATTGTTGTGTTTCTATTTCTCCATCACATTCTCTCTTTCTCATAGGCTAAAATTATGGTTTTCCAATTTCTTGCTCTTGTGCAATCATTTGCCTCTAGTCTACACTAAAATGAAATGGAAGCAAGGCCTGAAAAATTATTCTTCATTGTCTCAAACATCCTTGCTTTAAAATTTAAGAGAGGAGTGGGCATGGAAACTGTGCAGCAAGGGCAAAGGCTGATTCGTAGGGCTCCCCCGTGCCTTGAGCACTCCTGGCCCTGCAATGACCATGCCCTGCCTGATTTCAGATACCCAGACTCCACATTTACTTTCACCTACATTGGCTGACCCAAAAGATGGGCATGTCTAAAATATCTTGAGGAGGACCTTCAAGACATCAAAGGAGTAAGACGTGGACATCAACTTCTTCCCCACAAAAATATCAAAACTACGTCTACATGTAGAACAACTCCTACAGAACCCCCACTGAACGCTGGCAGAAGACCTCAGACTTCCCAAAAGCCGTATGGCTGAAAGGGTCTTGGTTCTACAGCCAGTGTCAGGCCTGAGCCTCTGAGGTGGGAGAGCTGAGTTCAGGACATTGGACCACTAGAGAGCTCCTGGTCCCACATAATATCAATCAGGAAGAGCTCCCCCAGAGAGCTCCATCTCACGGCTAATATCTAGCTCCACTCATTGACCAGCAAGCTCCAGTGCTGTACACCCATGCCAGATAACTAGCAAGACAGGAACATAACACCACCCATTAACAGAGAGGCTGCCTAAAATCATACTAAGTTCACAGACATCCCAAAACACATCACCAGAAGTGGCCATACCCACAAGGAAGACAAGATCCAGCCTCATCTACCAGAACACAGGCACCAGTCCTCTCCACCAGGAAGCCTACACAACCCACTGAACCAATTAACAATTGGGGGCAGACAATAAAAACAATGAGAACTATGAACCTGTAGCCTGCAAAAAAGAGACCCCACACAGTAAGTTAAGCAAAATGAGAAGAAATAGAAATATGCAGCAGATGAAGGAGCAAAGTAAAAACCCAAAAAACCAAACAAATTAAGAGGAAATAGGTAGTCTACCTAAAAAAGAATTCAGAGTAATGATAGTAAACATGATATGAAATCTTGGAAATAGAATGGAGAAAATATAAGAAACGATTAACAAGGATCTAGAACAACTAAAGAGCAAACAAACAATAATGAACAACACAATAAATGAAATTAAAAATTCTCTAGAAGGAATCAAAAGCAGAATAACTGAGGCAAAAGAATGGATAAGTGACATGGAAGATAAAATAGTGGAAATAACTACCACAGAGCAGAATAAAGAAAAAAGAATGAAAAGACTTGAGGACAGTCTCAGAGACCAACAGGCTGTGGGACAACATTAAACACACCAGCATTTGAATTATAGTGGACTCAGAAGAAGAAGAGAAAAAGAAAGGGACTGAGAAAATATTTGAAGAGATTATAGTTGAAAACTTCCCTAACATGGGAAAGAAAATAGTTAATCAATTCCAGAAAGTGCAGAGAGTCCCATACAGGATAAATCCAAGGAGAAACATGCCAAGACACATATTAATCAAACAATCAAAAATTAAATAAAGAAAAAATTATTAAAAGCAGCAAGGGAGAGGGCAGACAGCAGAAGCAAGAAGAACTACAATCCTGCAGCCTGTGGAACAAAAACCACATTCACAGAAAGATAGAAAAGATGAAAACACAGAGGGCTATGCACCAGATGAAAGAACAAGATAAAACCCCAGAAAAACAACTAAATTAAGTGTATATAGGCAACTTTCCAGAAAAAAAATTCAGAATAATGATAGTGAAGATGATCCAAGACCTCAGAAAAAAATGGAGTCAAAGATGAAGAAGAGGCAAGAAATGTTTAACAAACAACTAAAAGAATTAAAGAACAAACAAAGAGATGAACAATACAATAACTGAAATGAAAACTACACTAGTAGGAATCAATAGCAGAATAAATGATGCTGAAGAATGGATAAGTGACCTGGAAGACAGAATAGGGGAATTCACTGTTGCTGAACAGAATAAAGAAAAAAGAATGAAAAGAAATGAAGACAGCCTAAGAGACCTCTGGGAAAACATTAAACACAACAACATTTGCATTATAGGGGTCCCAAAAGGAGAAGAGAGAGAGGAAGGACCAGAGAAAATATTTGAAGAGATTATAGTTGAAAACTTCCCTAACATGGGAAAGGAAATAGCCACCCAAGTCCAGGGAGCTCAGAGAGTCCCATACAGGATAAACCCAAGGAGAAATATGCCAAGACACATAATAATCAAACTGGCAAAAATTAAAGACAAAGAAAAATTATTGAAAAGAGCAAGGAAAAAATGACAAATATCATACAAGGGAACTCCCATAAGGTTAACAGCTGATTTCTCAGCAGAAACTCTACACGCCAGAAGTGAGTGGCATGATATACTTAAAGTGATGAAAGGGAAGAACCTACAACAAAGATTACTCTACCCGGCAAGGATCTCATTCAGATCCAATGGAGAAATCAAAAGCTTTACAGCCAAGCAGAAGTTAAGAGAATTCAGCACCACCAAACCAGCTCTACAACAAGTACTAAAGGAACCTCTCTAAGTAAAAAACACAAGAGAAGAAAAGAACCTACAAAAACAAACCCAAAACAATTAAGAAAATGGTCATAGGAACATACATATAGATAATTATCTTAAACATGTTTGGATTAAATGCTCCAACCAAAAGACACAGGTTTGCAGAATGGATATAAAAACAAGACCCATATATATGCTGTCTACAAGAAATCCACTTCAGACCTAGGGACACATACAGGCTGAAAGTGAGGGAATGGAAAAAGATATTCCATGCAAATGGAAATCAAAAGAAAGCTTGGGTAACAATACTCATATCAGATAAATAGGCTTTAAAATAAAGAGTGTTACAAGAGACAAGAAAGGACACTACATAATGATCAAGGGATCAATCCAAGAAGAAGATATAACAATTATAAATATATATTCACCCAAAATAGGAGCACCTCAATATATACAGCAACTGCTAACATCTATAAAAGAGGAAATCGACAGTAACACAATAATAGTGGGGGACTTTAATACCCCACTTTCACCAATGGACATATCCTTCAAAATGAAGATAAATAAGGAAACAGAAGCTTTAAATAACACAATAGAACAGATAGATTTAATTGATATTTATAGGACATTCCATCCAAAAGCAGCAGATTACACTTTCTTCTCAAGTGTGCATGGAACATTCTCCAGGATAGATCACATCTTGGGTAACAAATCAAGCCTCAGTAAATTTAAGAAAATTAAAATCATAAAAAGCCTCTTTTCTGACCACAATGCTATGAGATTAGGAATGAATTACAGGGGAAATAACCATAAAAAACACAAATACATGGAGCCTAAAAAATATGTTACCCAATCACCAAGAGATCACTGAAGAAATCAAAGAGAAAATTAAAAAAAAATACCTAGAGACAAATGACAATGAAATTATGATGATCCAAAACCTATGGGATGCAGCAGAAGAAATTCTAAGAGGGAAGTTTATAGCTATACTAACCTACCTCAAGAAACAAGAAAAATCTCAAGTAAACAATCTAATCTTACACCAAAAGGAACTAGAGAAATAAGAACAAACAAAATCCAAAGTTAGCAGAAGGAAAGAAATCATAAAGATCAGAGCAGAAATAAATGAAATAGAAACAAAGAAAACAATAGCAAAGATCAATAAAAATAAAAACTTGTTCTTTGAGAAGATAAACAAAATTGATAAACCATTAATCAGACTCATCAAGAAAAAGAAAGAGAGGACTCAAATCAATAAAATTAAAAATGTAAAAGAACTTATAACAGAAACCACAGAAATACAAAACACCCTAACAGACTACTACAAGCAACTCTATGTCAATAAAATGGACAACCTGAAAGAAATGGACAAATTCTTAGAAGGGTATAAACTTCCAAGACTAAACCAGTCAGAAATAGAAAATATGAACAAACCAATCACAAGTAATGAAGTTGAAACTGTGATTAAAAATCATCCAACAAACAAAAGTCCAGGACCAGATGGCTTCACAGGTGATTTCTATCAAACATTTACAGAAAAACTAACACCCATCCTACTGAAACTCTTCCAAAAAATTGTGGAGGAAGGAACACTCCCAAACTCATTCTATGAGGCCACCATCACCCTGATACCAAAACTAGACAAAGATAGAACAAACAAATAAAATTACAGACCAATAACACTGATGAATATAGATGCAATAATCCTCAACCAAATACTAGCAAATAGAATCCAACAACACATTAAAAGGATGATACACCATGATCAAGTGGGATTTATCCCAGGAATGCAAGGATTCTTCAATATATGCAGATCAATCAACGTGATACACCATATTAACAAATTGAAGAAGAAAAAACATATGATCATCTCGATAGATGCAGAAAAATTTTTGACAAAATTCAACACCCATTTGTGATCAAAACTCTCCAGAAAGTGGACATAGAGGGAACTACCTCAACGTAATAAAGGCCACATACAACAAGCCCACAGCAAACATCATTCTCAATGGTGAAAAACTGAAAGCATTTCCTCTAAGATAAGGGACAATACAAGGATGTCCACTCTCACCATTATTATTCAACATAGTTTTGGAAGTCCTAGCAATGTCAATCAGAGAAGAAAAAGAAATAAAAGGAATACAAATTGGAAAAGAAGAAGTAAAACTGTCACTGTTTGCAGATGACATGATACTATACACGTAGAATGCTAAAGAGGCCACCAGAAAATTACTAAAGCTAATCAATGAATATGGTAAAGTTGCAGCATACAAAATTAATGCACAGAAATCTTTCATTCCTATATACTAATGATGAATTATCTGAAAGAGAAATTAAGGAAACACTCTCATTTACCAATGCAACAAAAGAATAAAATACCTAGGAATAAACCTACCTAGGGAGAGCAAAGAACTGTGTGTAGAAAACTATAAGACACTGAAGAAAGAAATTAAAGATAATACCATCAGAAAGAGAGATACACTATATTCTTGGATTGGAAAAATCAACATTGTGAAAATGACTATATTACCCAAAGCAATCTCCAGATTCAATGCAATCCCCATAAAATTACCAATGGCATTTTTTACAGAACTAGAACAAAAACTCTTAAAATTTGCACGGAGACACAAAAGACCCTGAATAGGCAAAGCAGTCTTAAGGGAAAAAGTGGGGCTAGAGGAATCAGACTCCCTGACTTCAGTCTGTACTACAAAACTACAGCAATCAAGACAATATGGTACTGGCACAAAAACAGAAATATAAATCAATGGAACAAGATAGAAAGCCCAGAGATAAACCAATGCACCTATGGTCAGCTAATCTATGACAAAGGAGGCAAGGATGTACAATGGAGAAAAGACAGTCTCTTCAATAAGTGGTGCTGGGAAAACTGGACAGCTACATGTAAAAGAATGAAATTAGAACACTCCCTAACACCATACACAAAAACATATTCAAAATGGATTAGAGACCTAAATGTAAGACTGGACACTATAAAACTCTTAGAGGAAAACATAGGAAGAACATTCTTTGACATAAATTACAGCAAGATATTTTTTGATTCACCTTCTAGAGTAATGGAAACAAAAATAAACAAATGGGACCTAGTGAAACTTCAAACTTTGCACAGTAAAGGACCATAAACAAGATGGAAAGACAACTCTCAGAATGGGAGAAAATATTTGCAAATGAATCAACGGACAAAGGATTAATCTCCAAAATATATAAATAGCTCATGAAGCTCAATATGCAAAAAGCAAACAACTCAATCCAAAAATGGGCAGAAGACCTAAATAGACATTTTTCTAAAGAAGACATACAGATGGCCAAGAAGCACATGAAAAGCTACTCAACATCACTAATTATTAGAGAAATTCAAATTAAAACTACAATGAGGTACCACCTCACATCAGTTAGAATAGGCATCTCCAGACAATCTACAAACAACAAATACTGAAGGCGCTGTGGAGAGAAAGGAACCCTCTTCCACTGTTGGTGGGAATGTAAATTGATACAGCCACTATGGAGAACAGTATGGAGGTTCATTAAAAATCTAAAAATGAAATTACCATATGATACAGCAATCCCACTACTAGGTATATGCCCAGAGAAAACCATAATTCAAAAACATACATGGAACCCAATGTTCATTGCAGCCCTGTTTACAATAGCCAAGTCAGGGAAGCAGCCTAAATGCCCATCGACAGACGAATGTATAAAGAAGATGTGGTACATATATACAATGGACTATTACTCGGCCATAAAGAAGACCAAGTTTAGGTCATTTGTTGAGACATGGATGGATCTAGAGACTGTCATATATAGTGAAATAAGTCAGAAAAAGAAAAGCAAATACTGTATATTAACACATATATATGGAATCTTGAAAAGTAGTACAGATGAAGCAGTTTCCAGGGCAGAAATTGAGACAGAGATATAGAGAACAAACATATGGACATCAAGGGGGGAAGCGGCAGGGGATGGGGGTGGTGTTGTGATAAATTGGGTGATTGGGATTGACATGTATACACTGAGCATATAAAATTGATGACTAATAAGAACCTGCTGTATAAAAAATAAATAAAATAAAATTCAAAAATAATTTCCTCTTTATCATGTATGCCAATGGTAATTAATGAAATATAACAAATATAACATATATTTATTATATAAAATTTAAAAAAGCAGCAAGGGAAAAGCAACAAATAACATACAAGTGAATCCCCATAAGGTTAACAGCTGATCTTTCAGGAGAAACTCTGCAAGTCAGAAGCAAGTGGCAGTACAATTTTACAGTGATGAAAGGGAAAAACCTACAACCAAGATGACTCTACCCAGGAAGAATCTCATTCAGAATTGATGAAGAAATTAAAACATTTATAGGCAAACAAAAGCTAAGAGAATTCAGAACCACCAAACCAGCTTTACAATAAATCCTAAAGGAACGTCTCTAGGCAGGAAACACAAGAGAAGGAAAAGACCTACAATTACAAACCCAAAACATTTAAGAAAATGGTAATAGGAACTTACATATTGATAATTACCTTAAATATAAATGTATTAAATGCTCCGCCCAAAAGACATAGACTCACTGAATGGATAAAAACACAAGACATGGATATATGCTGCCTACGAGAGACCCACTTCAGACCAAGGGACACATACAGACTGAAAGTGAAGGGATGGAAAAAGATATTCCATGCAAATGGAAATCAAAAGAAAGTTGGAACAGTAATTCTCATATCACACAAAACAAACTTTAAAATAAAGACTATTACAAGAGACAAAGAAGGACACTGTATAATGATCAAGGGAACAATCCAAGAAGAAGATATAACAATTGTAAATATTTATGCACCCAATACAGGAGCACTTCAATACATAAGGCAAATGCTAACAACCATAAAAGGGGAAATCAACAGTAACACAATCACAGTAGGGGACTTTAACACCCCACTTTCCCCAATGGACAGATCATCCAAAATGAAAATAAATAAGGAAACACAAGCTTTAAATGACACATTAAACAGGATGGACTTGATATCTATAAGACATTCCATCCAAAAACAACATAATATACTTTCTTCTCAAGTGCTCATAGAACATCCTCCAGGATAGATCATATCTTGTGTCAAATATCAAGCCCCAGTAATTTAAGAAAATTGAAATCATATCAAGTATCTTTTCCAGCAATAATTCTAAGAGACTAGATATCAATTAGAGGGAAACACTGTAAAAAAAATACAAACACAGGGAGGCTAAACAATACACTACTAAATAATCAAGAGATCACTGAATAAATCAAAAAGGAAATCAAAAAATACCTAGAAAAAAATTATAATGAAAGCATGATGAAGGAAAACCTATAGGATGCAGCAAAAGCAGTTCTAAGACAGAAGTTTACAGCAAAACAATCCTACCTTAGGAAACAAGAAAAATCTCAAAAAAACAACCTAATCTTACACCTAAAGCCATTAGAGAGAAAATAACAAAAACACCCTCAAAATTAGCAGAAGGAAGGAAACCATAAAAATCAGGTCAGAAATAAATGAAAAAGAAATGAAGGAAATGATAGCAAAGGTGAATAAACTGAAAGCTGGTTCTTTGAGAAGTTAAACAAAATTGATAAACCATTAGCCAGAGTCATCAAGAAAAAAAGGGAAATGACTCAAATCAACAGAATTAGAAATGAAAGAGAAGTAACCACTGACACTGCAGAAATACAAGGATCATGAGAGATTACTACAAGCAACTCTATGCCAATAAAATGGACAACCTTGAAGAAATGGACAAATTCTTAGAAAAGCACAACCTTCTGAGACTGAACCAGGAAGAAATAGAAAATATCAACTGACCAAGCACAGAAATTGAAACTGTGATTAAAAATCTTCCAACAAACAAAAGCCCAGGACCAGATGGTTTCACAGGCCAATCGTTTCAAACGTTTAGAGAAAAGCTAACACCTATCCTTCTCAA
The DNA here is from genome assembly GCF_964270905.1 of Leucopleurus acutus. Taxonomy (NCBI): domain Eukaryota; kingdom Metazoa; phylum Chordata; class Mammalia; order Artiodactyla; family Delphinidae; genus Leucopleurus; species Leucopleurus acutus. The sequence goes on along the minus strand of NC_139160.1, from coordinate 39,741,871 downwards.
TCTCTTCCAAAATATAACAGAGGGAGGAACACACAAATTCATTCTATGAGGCCACCATCACCCTGATACCAAAACCAGACAAAGATGTCAAAAAAAAAAAAAAGAAAACTCCAGGCCAATATCACTGATGAACATAGATGCAAAAGTACTCAATAAAATACTAGGAAACAGAATACAAAAGCACATTAAAAGGATTATACATGATGTTCAAGTGAGATTTATCCCAGGAATGCAAAGACTCTTCAATATACGCAAATAATCAATGTGATACACCATATTAACCAATTAAATGATAAAAGCCATATGATCATTTCAAAAGATGCAGAGAAAACTTTTGACAAAATTTAACACCCATTTATGTTGAAAACCCTCCAGAAAGTAGGCATAGAGGGAACTTACCTCAACATAATAAAGGCCATATATGACAAACCCACAGCCCACATCATTCTCAATGGTGAAAAACTGAAAGCATTTCCACTAAGATCACAAACAAGACAAGGTTTCCAACTCTCAGCACTGTTATTCAACATAATTGTGGAAGTTTTAGCCACAGAAACGAGAGAAGAAGAAGAAATCAAATGAATCTAAATGGAAAAGAAGAAGTAAAACTCAGTGTATGCAGATGACATGAAACTATACACAGAAAATCCTAAAGACACTACCAGAAAGCTGCTAAAGCCTATCAATGAATTTGGTAAAGTAGCAGGATACAAAATTAATGCACAGAAATCTCTTGCATTCCTATACACTAATGATGAAAAATCTGAGACAGAAATTAAGGAAACACTCTCATGTACCACTGGAACAAAATAAATAAAATACCTAATAATAAACCTACCTAAGGAGACAAAAAACCTGTATACAGAAAACTAAAAGACACTGATGAAAGAAATTAAAGATGATATGAACAGATGGAGAAATATGTCATGTTCTTGGACTGGAAGAATCAACATTGTGAAAATGACTATACAACCCAAAGCAATCTCCAGATTCAATGTAATCCCTATCAAACTACCAATGGTAGTTTTTCACAGAGCTACAACAAAAATTTTCACAATTTGTATGGAAACACAAAAGACCCTGAATAGCCAAGGCAATCTTGAGAGACAAAAATGGAGTTGGAGGATTCAGGCTCCTGGACTTCAGACTATACTACAAAGGTACAGTAATCAAGACAGTATGGTATGGGCACAAAAACAGAGATATACATTAATGGAACAGTATAGAAAACCCAGAGAAAAAAACATGCACAGTGGTCACCTTGTCTTTGAAAAAGGAGGCAAGGATATACAATGAGAAAAGACAGCCTCTTCAATAAGCGGTGCTGGGAAAACTGGACAGCTACATGTAAAAGAATGAAATTAGAACACTCAGTAATACCATATGCAAAAACAAACTCAAAATGGATCAAATACCTGAATGTAAGACCAGACACTGTAAATCTCTTAGAGGCAAACATAGGCAGAACAATCTATGACATAAATCACAGCAACAAACTTTTTGACCCACCTCCTAGAGGAATGGAAATAAAACCAAAAATAAACAAATGAGACCTAATGAAAATTAAAAGCTTTTGCACAGCAAAGGAAATCATAAAGACAAAAGATAACCCTCAGAATGGGAGAAAATATTTGCAAATGAAGCAAATGACAAAGGATTAATCTCCAAAATATACAAGAAACTCATGCAGCTTGATATCAAAACAAAAGAAAAAAACTCAATCCAAAAATGGGCAGAAGACCAGATAGACATTTCTCCAAAGAAGATATACAGATTGGCAACAAACCCATGAAAGGATGCTCAACTTCACTAATCATTAGAGAAATGCAAATCAAAACTACAATGAGGTATCACCTCACCCCAGTCAGAATGGCCATCATCAAAAAATCTACAAAGAATGAAAGCTGGAGAGTGTGTGGGAAAAAGGGAGCCCTTTGCACTGTTGGTGGGAATGTAAATTGATACAGCCGCTATGGTGAACATTATGGAGTTTATGTAAAAAACTAAAAAGAGAACTACCATATGACCCAGCAACCCCTCTAATGGACATATACCCTGAGAAAACCATAATTCAAAAAGAGTCTTGTACCAAAATGTTCACTGCAGCACTATTTACAATAGTCATGACATGGAAGTAACCTAAGTGTCCATCAATAGATGAATGGGTAAAGAAGATGTGGTGGAGGACCTTGAAGATGGTGGAAGTGTAAGACGCGGAGATCACCTTCCTCCCCACAGATACACCAGAAATACATCTACACGTGGAACAACTCCTACAGAACACCTACTGAACGCTGGCAGAAGACCTCAGACCTCCCAAAAGGCAAGAAACTCCCCACGTACCCGGGTGGGCAAAGGACAAAAAGAAAAAAACAGAGACAAAAAAATAGGGACGGCACCTGCACCAGTGGGAGGGAACTGTGAAGGAGGAAAAGTTTCCACACACTAGGAAGCCCCTTCGCGGGCGGAGACTGCGGGAGGCGGAGGGGGGAGCTTCGGAGCTGCGGAGGAGCGCACAGCAACAGGGGTGCGGAGGGCAAAGTGGGGAGATTCCCGCACAGAGGATTGGTGCCGACCGGCACTCATCAGCCCGAGAGGCTTGTCTGCTCATCCGCCGGGGCGGGCGGGTCTGCGAGCTGAGGCTTGGGTTTCGGTTTCGGTCAGAGCTCAGGGAGAGGACTGGGGTTGGCGGCTTGAACATAGCCTGAAGGAGTTAGTGTACCACGGCTAGCCAGGAGGGAGTCCGGGGAAAAGTCTGCACCTGCCGAAGAGGCAAGAGACATTTTCTTCCCTCTTTGTTTCCTGGTGCGCAAGGAGAGGGGTTTAAGAGCGCTGATTAAAGGAACTCCAGAGACGGGCGCAAGCTGCGGCTAAAAGCGTGAACCCCAGAGACAGGCGTGAGCCACGGCCAAAAGCACAGACCCCAGAGACGGGCGCGAGCCGCGGCTAAAAGCACAGACCCCAGGGACGGGCGGGAGATGCTGAGGCTGCTGCTGCCGCCACCAAGGGGCCTGTGTGCGAGCACAGGTCACTATCTACACCCCTCTTCCGCGGAGCCTGTGCAGCCCGCCACTGCCAGGTTCCCGGGATCCAGGGACAACTTCCCCGGGAGAACGCACGGCGGACCTCAGGCTGGTGCAATGTCACGCTGGCCTCTGCCGCCGCAGGCCCACCCCGCACGCAGTGCCCCTCCCTCCCCCCGGCCTGAGTGCACCAGAGCCCCCTAATCAGCGGCTCCTTTAACCCCGTCCTGTCTGAGCATAAAACAGATGCTCTCCAGCGACCTACACGCAGAGGCAGGGCCAAATCCAAAGCTGAGCCCCGGTGAGCTGTGAGAACAAAGAAGAGAAAGGGAAATCTCTCCCAGAAGCCTCAGAAATAGAGAATTAAATCTCCACAATCAACTTGATGTACCTGCATCTGTGGAATACCTGAATAGACAACGAGTCATCCCAAATTGAGGAGGTGGGCTTGGAGAGCAAGATCTATGATTTTTTCCCCTTTTCCTCTTTTTGTGAATGTGTATGTGTATGCTTCTGTGTGAAATCTTGTCTGCATAGTTTTGCTTCCACCATTTGTCCTAGGGTTCTATCTGACCATGTTTTTTTTTTTTTAATTTTTTTTCTTAATAATTAATTTTAAAAACTTTATTATACTTTTCTTTCTTTCTTTCTTTCTTTCTTTCTTTCTTTCTTTCTTTCTTTCTTTCTTTCTTTCTTTCTTTCCTTCCTACCTTCCTTCTTTCCTTCCCTCCTTTAGACAACGAATCATCTCAAATTGAGGAGGTGGTCTCTGAGAGCAAGATTTATGATTTTTTCCCCTTTACCTCTTTTTGTGAGGGTGTTATGTGTATGCTTCTGTGCAAGATTTTGTCTGTATAGCTTTGCTTCCAACATTTGTCCTAAGGTTCTATCCGTCCCTTTTTTTTTCCTAAATAAGTATTTTTTAATTCAATAACTTTATTAAACATTATTTTATTTTACTGTATCTTTTCTTTCTGTCTTTTTGCCTTCTTTCCCTCCTTCCTTCCTTCCTCTCCCTTCTTTCCTTCTTTGCTTCTTTCTTTCTTTCTTCCTTCCTTCCTTCCCTCCTTTCTTTCTTTCTTTCTTCATACTTCTACTAATTCTCTCTACTTTTTCTCCCTTTTATTCTGAGCTGTGTGGATGAAAGTCTCTTGGTGCTCCAGCCTGGAGTCAGGGCTCTGCCTCTGAGGTAGGAGAGCCAACTTCAGGACACTGGTCAACAAGAGACCTTCCAGCTCCACATAATATCAAACTGCAAAAATCTCCCAGAGACCTCCATCTTAACACCAGCACCCAGCTTCACTCAATGACCAGCAAGCTACAGTGCTGGACAACATATGCCAAACAACTAGCAAAACAGGAACACAACCCCATCCATCAGCAGAGAGGTTACCTAAAATCATAATAAGTCCACAGACACCTCAAAACACACCACTAGACATGAACCTGCCCACTAGAGAGACAAGATCCAGCCTCATCCACCACAACACAGGCACTAGTCCCCTCCACCAGGAAGCCTACACAACCCACTGAACCAACCTTAGCCACTGGAGACAGACATCAAAAACAGCAGGAACTACGAACCTGCAGCCTGCAAAAAGAAGACCCCAAACACAGTAAGATAAGCAAACTGAGAAGACAGAAAAACACACAGCAGATAAAGGAGCAAGATAAAAATGCACCAGACCTAACAAATGAAGAAGAAATAGGCAGTCTACCTGAAAAAGAATTCAGAATAATGATAGTAAGGATGATCTGAAATCTTGGAAATAGCATGGACAAAATGCAAGAAACAGTTAACAAGGACCTAGAAGAAATAAAGATGAAACAAGCAACGATGAACAACACAATAAATGAAATTAAAAGTACTCTAGATGGGATCAATAACAGAATAACTGAGGCAGAAGAACGGATAAGTGACCTAGAAGATAAAATAGTGGAAATAACTACTGCAGAGCAGAATAAAGAAAAAAGAATGAAAAGAACTGAGGACAGTCTCAGAGACCTCTGGGACAACATTAAACACACCTACATTCGAATTATAGGGGTTCCAGAAGAAGAAGAGAAAAAGAAAGGGACTGAGAAAATATTTGAAGAGATTATAGTTGAAAACTTCCCTAATATGGGAAAGGACATAGTTAATCAAGTCCAGGAAGCACAGAGAGTCCCATACAGGATAAATCCAAGGAGAAATACACCAAGACACATATTAATCAAACTCTCAAAAATTAAATACAAAGAAAGCATATTAAAAGCAGCAAGGGAAAAATAACACACAAGGGAATCCCCATAAGGTTAACAGCTGGTCTCTCAGCAGAAACCCTGCAAGCCAGAAGGGAGTGGCAGGACATACTGAAAGCGATGAAGGAGAAAAACCTGCAGCCAAGACTACTCTACCCAGCAAGGATCTTATTCAGATTTGATGGAGAAATGAAAACCTTTACAGACAAGCAAAAGCTGAGAGAGTTCAGCACCACAAAACCATCTTTACAACAAATGCTAAAGGAACTACTCTGGACAAGAAACACAAGAGAAGGAAAAGACCTATAATAACGAACCCAAAACAATTTAGAAAATGGGAATAGGAACATACATATTGATAATTACCTTAAATGTAAATGGACTAAAATGCTCCCACCAAAAGACACAGATTGGCTGAATGGATAAAAAAACATGACCCTTATATGTGCTGTCTACAAGAGACCCACTTCAGATTAGAGACACATACAGACTGAAAGTAAGGGGATGGAAAAAGATATTCCATGCAAATGGAAACCAAAAGAAAACTGGAGTAGCAATTCTCATATCAGACAAAATAGACTTTAAAATAAGGACTATTAGAAGAGACAAAGAAGGACACTACATAATAATCAAGGGATCGATCCAAGAAGAAGATATAACAATTGTAAATATTTATGCACCCAACATAGGAGCACCTCAATACATAAGGCAAATACTAACAGCCATAAAAGGGGAAATCTACAGTAACACATTCATAGTAGGGGACTTTAACACCCCACTTTCACCCATGGACAGGTCATCCAAAATGAAAATAAATAAGGAAAAACAAGCTTTAAATGATACATTAAACAAGATGGACTTAATTGATATTTATAGGACACTCCATCCAAAAACAACAGAATGCACATTTTTCTCAAGTGCTCATGGAACAGTCTCCAGGATAGATCATATCTTGGGTCACAAATCAAGCTTTGGTAAATTTAAGAAAATTGTATCAAGTATCTTTTCTGACAACAATGCCATGAGACTAGATATCAATTACAGGAAAAGATCTGTAAAAAATACAAACACATGGAGGCTAAACAATACACTACTGAATAATGAAGTGATCACTGAAGAAAACAAACAGGAAATCAAAAAATACCTAGAAACAAATGACAATGGAGACACAACGGCCCAAAACCTATGGGATGCAGCAAAAGCAGTTCTAAGGGGGAAGTTTATAGCAATACAAGCCCACCTTAAGAAGCAGGAAACATCTCGAATAAACAACCTAACCTTGCAACTCAAGCAATTAGAGAAAGAAGAACAAAAAAACCCCAAATCTAGCAGAAGGAAAGAAATCATAAAAATCAGATCAGAAATAAATGAAAAAGAAATGAAGGAAACAATAGCAAAGATCAATAAAACTAAAAGCTGGTTCTTTGAGAAGATAAACACAATAGATAAACCACTAGCCAGACTCAACACGAAAAAAAGGGAGAAAACTCAAATCAATAGAATTAGAAATGAAAAAGGAGAAGTAACAACTGACACTGCAGAAATATAAAAGATCATGAGAGATTACTACAAGCAACTCTATGCCAATAAAATGGACAATCTGGAAGAAATGGACAAATTCTAAGAAATGCACAACCTGACACCTGCAAAGACTGAATCAGGAAGAAATACAAAATATTAACAGACCAATCACAAGCACTGAAATTGAAACTTTGATTAAAAATCTTCCAACAAACAAAAACCCAGGACCAGATGGCTTCACAGGTGAATTCTATCAAATATTTAGAGAAGAGCTAACACCTATCCTTCTCAAACTCTTCCAAAATATAGCAGAGGGAGGAACACTCCCAAATTCATTCTACAAGGTCACCATCACCTTGATACCAGACAAGGATGTCACAAAGAAAGAAAACTACAGGCCAATATCACTGATGAACATAGATGCAAAAATCCTCAACAAAATACTAGCAAACAGAATCCAACAGCACATTAAAAGGATCATACACCATGATCAAGTGGGGTTTATTCCAGGAATGCAAGGATTCTTCAATATATGCAAATCTATCAATGTGATAAACCATATTAACAAATTGAAGGAGAAAAAGCATATGATCATCTCAATAGATGCAGAGAAAGCTTTTGACAAAATTCAACACCCATTTATGATAAAAACCTTCCAGAAAGTAGGCATAGGGGGAACTTTCTTCAACATAATAAAGTCCATATATGACAAGCCCACAGCCAACATCATCCTCAATGGTGAAAAACCGAAAGCATTTCCACTAAGATCAGGAACAAGACAAGGTTGCCCACTCTGACCACTGTTATTCACCATAGTTTTGGAAGTTTTACCCACAGCAATCAGAGAAGAAAAATAAATAAAAGGAATCCAAATCAGAAAAGAAGAAGTAAAGCTGTCACTGTTTGCAGATGACATGATACTATACATAGAGAATCCTAAAGGTGTTACCAGAAAACTACTAGAGCTAATCAATGAATTTGGTAAAGTAGAAGGATACAAAATTAATGCACAGAAATCTCTGGCATTCCTATATACTAATGATGAAAAATCTGAAAGTGAAATCAAGAAAACACTCCCATTTACCATCACAACAAAAAGAATAAAATACCTAGGAATAAACCTACCTAAGGAGACAAAAGACCTGTATGCAGAAAATTATAAGACACTGATGAAAGAAATTAAAGATGATACAAATAGATGGAGAGATATACCATGTTCTTGGATTGGAAGAATCAACATTATGAAAATGACTCTACTACCCAAAGCAATCTATAGATTCAATGCAATCCCTATCAAACTACCACTGACATTTTTCACAGAACTAGAACAAAAAATTTTGCAACTTGTATGGAAACACAAAAGACCCCGAATAGCTAAAGCAATCTTGAGAACGAAATAAGGAGCTGGAGGAGTCAGACTTCCTGACTTCAAACTATACTACAAAGCTACAGTAATCAAGACAGTATGGTACTGGCACAAAAACAGAAATATAGCTCAATGGAACAGGATAGAAAGCCCAGAGATAAACCCACATACATATGGACACCTTATCTTTGATAAAGGTGTCAGGAATGTACAGTGGAGAAAGGACAGCCTCTTCAATAAGTGGTGCTGGGAAAACTGGACAGATACATGTAAAAGTATGAGATTAGATCCCTCCCTAACACCAAACACAAAAATAAGCTCAGAATGGATTAAAGACCTAAATGTAAAGCCGGAAACTATCAAACTCTTAGAGGAAAACATAGGCAGAACTCTCTATGACATAAATCACAGCAAGATCCTTTCTGACCCACCTCCTAGAGTAATGGAAATAAAAACAAAAATAAACAAATGGGACCTAATGAAACTTCAAAGCCTTTGCATAGCAAAGGAAACCATAAACAGGACCAAAAGACAACCCTCAGAATGGCAGAAAATATTTGCAAATGAAGCAACTGACAAAGGATTAATCTCCAAAATTTACAAGCAGCTCATGCAGCTCAATAACAAAAAACCAAACAACCCAATCCAAAAATGGGCAGAAGACCTAAATAGACATTTCTCCAAAGAAGATATACAGACTGCCAACAAACACATGAAAGAATGCTCAACATCATTAATCATTAGAGAAATGCAAATCAAAACTACAATGAGACACCATCTCACACCAGTCAGAATGGCCATCATCAAAAAATCTAGAAACAATAAATGCTGGAGAGGGTGTGGAGAAAAGGGAACACTCTTGCACTGCTGGTGGGAATGTGAGTTGGTTCAGCCACTATGGAGAACAGTATGGAGGTTCCTTAAAAAACTATAAATAGAACTACCATATGACCCAGCAATCCCACTACTGGGCATATACCCTGAGAAAACCAAAATTCAAAAAGAGTCATGTACCAAAATGTTCATTGCAGCTCTATTTACAATAGCCCAGAGATGGAAACAACTTAAGTGCCCATAATCGGATGAATGGATAAAGAAGATGTGGCACATATATACAATGGAATATTACTCAGCCATAAAAAGAAATGAAATTGAGCTATTTGTAATGAGGTGGATAGACCTAGAGTCTGTCATACAGAGTGAAGTAAGTCAGAAAGAAAAAGACAAATACCGTATGCTAACACATATATATGGAATTTAAGAAAAAAAAATGTCATGAAGAACCTAGGGGTAAGGCAGGAATAAAGACGCAGACCTCCTAGAGAACGGACTTGAGGTTATGGGGAGGGGAAAGAGTGAGCTGTGACAGGGCGAGAGAGAGTCATGGACATATACACACTAACAACCGTAGTAAGGTAGATAGCTAGTGGGATGCAGCCGCATGGCACAGGGATATTGGCTCGGTGCTTTGTGACAGCCTGGAGGGGTGGGATAGGGAGGGTGGGAGGGAGGGAAATGCAAGAGGGAAGACATATGGGAACATATGTTTATGTATGACTGATTCACTTTGTTATGAAGCAGAAACTAACACACCATTGTAAAGCAATTATACCCCAATAAAGATGTTAAAAAAATAAATAAATAAATAAAAAATAATAAAAAAAAGAAGATGTGGCACATATATACAATGGAATATTACTCAGCCATAAAAAGAAACGAAATTGAGCTATTTGTAATGAGGTGGATAGACCTAGAGTCTGTCATACAGAGCGAAATAAGTCAGAAAGAAAAAGACAAATACTGTATGCTAACACATATATATGGAAGTTAAGAAGAGAAAAAAATGTCATGAAGAACCTAGGGGTAAGACAGGAATAAAGACACAGACCTACTGGAGAACAGACTTGAGGATATGGGGAGGGGGAAGGGTGAGCTGTGACAGGGCGAGAGAGAGTCATGGACATATACACACTAACAAACTTAAGGTAGATAGCTAGTGGGAAGCAGCTGCATGGCACAGGGACATCGGCCCTGTGCTTTGTGACCGCCTGGGTGGGTGGGCAAGGGAAGGTGGGAAGGAGGGAGATGCAAGAGGGAAGAGATATGGGAACATATGTATAAGTATAACTGATTCACTTTGTTATAAAGCAGAAACTAACACACCATTGTAAAGCAATTATACCCCAATAAAGATGTTAAAAAAAAAAAAAAGATGTGGCATATATATATAAACAATGGAATATTACTCAACCATAAAAGAACCTAAATTGAGTTATTTTTAGTGAGGTGGACGGGCCTAGAGTGTGTCATACAGATTGAAGTAAGTCAGAAATAGAAAAACAAATACTGTATGCTAACACATGTATGTGGAAATTAGAAAAAGGTTCTGAAGAACCTAGAGATAGGACAGCAATAAAGGCACAGACATAGAGAATGGGCTTGAAGACATGGGGAGGGAGAAGGGTAAGCTGGAATGAAGTGAGAGGGTGGCCTTAACATATATACACTACAAAATGTAAAATAGATAAGTAGTAGGAAGCAGCTGCATAGCACAGGGAGATCAGCTCCATGCTTTGTGACCACCTAGAGGGGTGGGATATGGAGGCTTGCAGGTAGACACAAGAGGGAGGGAATATGGGGATATATGTATACGTAAAGCTGATTCACTTTGTTATACAGCAGAAACTAACACAACATTGTGAAGCAATTATACTACAATAAAGATGTTAAAAAAATAAAATATAAAAAAAATTTAAGAGAGGGCTATAATGAGGTTCCCATTGTCCTGAAAGATAGGTGAATCTGTAATTTCATGACACATTCAAGAATTATTTTCCCTTTTGGTGGACTAAAAGGAGTGTTTCTTATTTTTGGAAACCAAGGGACTATTTGCTGGCATCTATCAAAATGTGTTATGAGTAAATTTAGCTCAATGAGCTAAAGCAAAAAGGTGTAAGTAAGTCATGCTGATAGATGAAATGGAATAGAGTCCTTTGTATTACATTAGGAAGCACTCTTCTTTTTACTCATTACTTGCATTTTCTCTCACTATATTCAGAAAAACCTAAGTAATGAATGTTAGAGGCTTTCAGTAAAGAACTGATTTTTGAAAGATGAAAGGAATTCAGAAGGAAAAGTGGTGGAGTTTTGTATTAGCTTGAGGAGTGGGGGAAATTGTACTAACTGGAAAGTTAACCAGATTGATTAATCCTCCCACATTAGTGAGAACTTTGCAGAATATTTTATGAAAATTCTATTACATGTCTGTTTTAGTCTGTTCAGGCTGCTATAACAAATACCATAGCCTGAGGGTCTTATAAATAGCAGAAATTTATTTCTCATACTTATGGACGCTGGAAGTTCAAGATCAGGGTGCCAGTGTGGTGAGATTCTGTTGGGAACTGTTTTCTGGACTGCAGACTGATAACTTTTCACCCTGTCCTCACATGGCAGGAGAGGCAAGAAAGCCTTCTGAGGTCTCTTTTATAACGGCACAGGTTCCATTCATGAGGGCTCCACCCTCGTGACCTAATAACCCTCAAAGGCCCTACCTCCAAATACCATCACATTGGGGCTTAGGTTTCAACATACGAATTTTGGAGAGAGACAACTATTCAGTCTCTACCAATGTCTTTCCAGAGATAAGCTCCTCATGTAAATAATACAAATGTATCAAAATATTGCTTTCTCACATTGCTAATTAGCATTGGTCTTTATTTACATCACAGAAAATGGTTTAACATTTGATATCCTTCATTATATCAACGACATATTTTCAAATTTTCCTGTACTAAGTAACTAAAAACTTCTAAATAGTGTTTCTTCAAGCCATTAACATGCAATATTTTCAATTACAAATACATGAAGCTGAGAGTTGGGAGAAAGATAAAACATAGCCACTAAAGAGAAGTATTTTAATGTATTGGCAGTTTGTAAGATGAAAACGTTCTGAGTATTTTAGATTTTACTTTATTAATCTCTATAATAAGTCTGAAACAACAGCAAAGAATTTCAATGAAGCATACATAGAAGTATAAAAATATATCTTATTTGTTTTAAAGTAGTTTTTTACTTCCAGATGTGATATTTAATACTTGTGGAAAGCACCAAAAAAAGTTCATTTTTTTCTAAAATTAACAACCTACAATGCTCCTTTTGCCAAACTGATCATAGCTAAAATTTCCTCTATACACTAAGTGAGAATTTGAATAAAAGATCCTTTGTGTATCATAAAACAACCATATTTGGTTTCTTAAAACATTAAATGACATTTATTCTATTCTTTTATCATTGTATTCTACAACTGTCTTTTCATTTCCCTTTTCTCTTATAATTCCTAAAATGTCAAACAAGATTCTATGTATCTACAAAATATCTCTGGACCTGAGGATGATGCCTTAAATTTCTAGCATTTGAAGGAATTAAAATCAGGTAAAATTCCCAAGGACTTGAAGCCAACACATATTTTGATCTAAGACTTTTTTTTTTGGTTTCATAGGGAGAAGAAGTGCCTGATAGATTAATGTTTTTCTGGCTTAAAAAGGCACTTTTCTCCTTTTCAATTGCCAACAAACACTAAATAGCAAAATAATTGTTTGTATTAGCTTTAAGATTGGAAGCTCCTATGGGAAAGTATTTCCTTCACAAATTATTTTGGGAGTTAAAAAAATATTTGCATCAATGTTTTAGAAGGGCCTCTGGACTAACCTCTTGATTATAGAGGGGAAATGACATTGATGTTGAAGGCAGTTTAACTTTTTTTTCTACAAAGTACTCAATGATGCCTCAACCCTGTACTTTATTTCATCAATTAGTATTCTAATTTTATAAACCAGAATAGTGCACCATATACTAACTCTACTCACATTCCCTCTGTGATTTTTGTCTTTGAGTTTCTTATTTGTAAAATGGGTATTTTATCTTAATTGTTATTAATTTCCTCCATTTCTTATACATGATGTTTCTATGGGGTTAAATGAATATGAGTTTAAATAAATATCAGGATGGTTGGTGAATTGAAGAAAATAAATGTTGAGATAGAAAGGAACTTTTGGATATTTGTATTTCCCCCCAGAATCTGAATTAAGTTAACATGTATTACATTTTCTTTTTCTGCCAGCTAGCATTACTCTAATTAGGGAAAACTATCCGGAGTTAGAAACTTATAATTCAAGTATTCATTTATGACCACTTTTAGGACCTGCTCACGGATATTTTTGAGGATTTTAATTGAAGATATTATAAATGGTCAACACCCTAAAACCTCAAAGGAGGGTGTGAGTCTAATCAAATAAATCCAGCAAGTACTCAAATTTAGGCTTTTGCACTTTTAAATCAAATTCAGAAAATGCATTCTCTTCTCATCTTTAAGGTCATTGGAATAGGGCTACTTTTTTTCTCACTTTCTTTTCCTAATTCATCTTCCTAGACTCCCTTCTCAGACTTACCCATGAACAAATATATGGACTTAAAAAACAAAGTTATTTAGCAAAGAACTGTGGAAAAAAATATTTAGGTATTCATATTATGTTAAAGAGTCCAAGCAAGATAATTACTTATGAGTTACTAAAGGTATTACTAGGTACATATTATGTTCCAAAAGGTGTCTCTGTAATCTTAATATGATAAAAGAAAAACATTAGGGATACCCTTGGACATGAATAAAAATAATTCTGTTTCTGTACAGATGAGCCTGAGATAGTAAGCCATTCAATGATTTTAAAATATAAACTGAACACAAAAATCAGGACTGCATATGTAGTAACACTATAAGCTATAATCTATATGTAAAACAGTGACATAAAAATTGTGAGAAAGTTTAAGATTTTTTAATTGACAAAGACAGAAAGACAGACAAACATTCGAAGGAGAAAGTTACATTAATAGCTCTTATTTAAGTTATCTTTTTCATGAAGTACTACTCTTTTGTCTAATATTTTGGTTTTCTGTATTATGAGAAAACAGAGTCAATTTTTGAGGTTGTTTACATTTTCAATTTCAGGTATAAACAAGAAGAAATGAAGGACAAAGGAATGAAGCAGAAAAAAAATCCCTTCAGGCAAATCTTGAACTCACCTTGTTATGTTATTAATGCGGTAACCTCAAAGGAATCAATAGTCCTTTGAGGTTAACACATTAGGAAATCTAATCTCCTTTTTTATTTGAAGCTGTTTTAGAAATACTATTATGTGAACTATGGTTTTGGAATTTTAATTCTCTTGTATTTATTTGCATAGCAATTTATAGTTTATAAAATATCTTAAAATGCATCATTTAATTTTTATTTGTATCTATACAAGCACTGTGAGAGGAAGGCAAGACAGGCATTAATATCAGATTTATAGAACAGAAGGGTGAAACTGATAGATTGGGAATTTCTTGCTCAAGTTTATGAAGCAAGGAAGTGAACCCAGTTTCCATGAATTTAAGCCCACCATATCGCGTGACTTCCTCTAACAGTTCATTGATTATAGACACTTTGTAAACATATTCTAGCCCCAAAGTCCATTTCCCATGTATTCATTCAGTTTTTTCCATGGAAACCTGTTGTAAAAGAAAAGTGAAAGTTTCCATAGTTTGGAAAGACAAGAACAGAAGATATTGGTTGCCTTGCAAAAAAAAATTTTTTTTCCAATATTTGATAATACAACTTAAAATTTTTCCATAGGTGTTTACAATAGGTTAAGCCTGAAATAATTAAAACTCAGAACAGTGATGTGCATATTTTTAATATTAAATAAAATTAAATATTAATCCACAATAATGCTGCCTTTCTTTAAAGAAATCTTAGAAGTAGAAAAAATGAGAAGGGCTATGTCTTATTCAGTCTCATACCCAGTGTAAGAAGCTTCATGAATATTGGTAAACTGACCTTGTGTAATTGTTTTTCAATAGGCTAATAAACCTAACTCCCATCTTCCAAATTGAACTACATTGAAAAATGCCCCATATTTGATATCATTTATTGATATGTTTGAAAATGATTTATATTGAACATTTATATTACAGATTGAATAAAATTATAAAATGTATAAATTTAATATAGTATATTAAATAGTAAATTTAATATAGTATATTTCAGTATCTTCAATTTGACTTAAATTTATTATTTTATGATTATACATTGGTTATAGTATTTTTCAGTTATAACATAGATATAATAAAAATTTCTGGAAGCTATCAAAACTTGGGGCAGAGAATGAGTTTTTCAAAAGTATTGAAATGATGCATGCTGAAGAATTATGTGACAAAGAAGAATTAAGAACCCACATATCCATAATTTACATGGAAAATTCTACACAGAAAATCTCCAGCTCTAGAAGATGTGAAGCCCTAAGCTGAGTTATGGCTAATTAGTCATCCAAGTGCCATCATGCAGCCAGGCAGCAGTGGTCTCTGTAGTGGTTCTCTATGGTATTTTTGAGACCCTATATATAATTTTTAAACCTTTCAGTGTGCAAAGTAGGGAATATAACTTTGCACAAAACACACTTATTAAAGTTCAGTAAGACTAAGAGTCTCGAATGGATATAAGATAATTTCTCTCTCTGTTTATACACATAATTTCTCTCTCTGTTTATGTGTATGAGAGTTTATGTATAAATTTCTTAAAATAAAGATGGGCAAATGTCAGTAAATTAATCCACATTTAATACTCAGTGGAAAAATATTCCCCTTGACCTGGATTAAATAGAATCTCATAGTTTATTGTACCATAGTTTGTTAAAATTAGATATTTAATGAAAAAATATCCACATTAATATGTATATAAATATGTATTTTCATTTAAAATATATACTCATATACACATTTCCAAAAGAAATACACTTATAATATTTAATTAAATTCTATGGTAAAAATAAATTATTGGATAAATTTATTAAAAGTAAAAGTTTGGCAGATCATCTAGAAATTTGAGCATTTAAAGTCACTAGACTTTATGTTATTAAATTGTTAGAATTAATAGCTATAATTTTAATAATGTGGCATCTCATTATTTTTTAATTCTTATGATTTTTTGTTCAAATTAATTTTTAAATAGTATACTTCTACCATCATTGAATTTATTAGTCTCTTAAGGCTAACTGTACACTGTATAAGTGTAGTTTTGTAAGTTCATAAAATATTGTGAGAAAACTACTCATAAAGCCAAGATACAAATGTTACTTTTTATTGTTTTCTTAGCAATGAAAACTTACTCAAAGCAAACAAGCTAGAACATAGAGCAACTGGGTAAATAGATAATGCTTGGAAAATTAATACAAAAAACCCTTATTTATTGTTTGATTTCAAATTCACATTTTGTTTAGTTGACCAGTGGACTACATTGCCATTAGCATAACCAATCAACCAAGAAATAATTGTTAAACACTTACTATGTGTCAGATAATATTTTAAAAGTTTGGTTCTAGGAATGAAAAAATGATGAAAATCTTTGCTATTTTAGAGTTTGTATCTAGTAGGAGAAGGCAGACAATAAGCAAAACATATACTTTCAAATGATGGTGAGTGCTTTAGAGAAAATTAAGTGAAGGGCCTAGGATATCCCAGCTGTTTGTGTGTTTGTGGATGGAGCATGGTTTGGACTTTTATGTAGAATGACCACAAAAGCCAAAGAGAAAATGTCATCTGAGCAGAGACCTGAAGAAGCTGATGGGACAAGCCAAAGAAAAGAACGTTCTACACAATGGAAACAGGAAGCGCTAAACTGTAAGACTGGGGTTTGTCTGCTATACTCAAAAAGGAGTAAAGAGGTGAGTAGTAGAAATCAGATCACATGGAGACGCCTAGGACATTGTAAGTCCTTGTCATTTACTCTGAGTGACACTGAAGAGGCTGAGCAGAGGGGTGCCTTGATCTAACTTAATTTTGTAAAAGACCAGAGTAGAGCTGTTGAAACAAGAGAGAATTCTGAACACATTTTGATTTTGAACTCATTTGATTAGGCATAAGGCAAACAATGAATTTTTAACCCATATAACTGCTAAATCCATCTGTGTGGTGTGAAAACATGCAGTAGAAATGTTTTCAGTTTGTTTCATTGCTACGTATGCAGGAGACCATTCATTCTGTAAGTTGTGAATTGATTTGTATAGTATTATATCACAAAAATATTTATGCACAGCTAAATTGTTAAGAGGAGTTAAAATTATTTTAATTAAAGATTTCTTACATTTAAACTCTGTTATTTTCATTTTTTCTTTTGTACCAATCATTGATAAAAGTTAACAGGACTAGAGAAAATAGATGCACTAGTCCTATTCAACATAAATACACAATATTTACTAATAAGTTTGTACCTATCAAAAAGGAAAATATCCAATGAGTTATTTACATGATATGTGAATACCGTGTATTTTCCTAAAGATGTTAAAAATATCATATAATAAAAAGATGGGAAAAAGTTGATTCAGAGTGCCCTTTCATGTTGCCAGAGTTCTATACTGAACTGTCCTTAGGTATTCTAAAATCTGTACATTGTACCAAACAGCAGGCCTCATGAGAATGTTTGTGAGCTTTAATTAGGAGCCAGTATATGACCGCTTTCATCTAATGCATCCTTATAGCAGAAAACCTAAAATGAACGCACACTGTTATCTGCTCTGAAAACAACATACCATAATAATCAGAGGTCATCTTCCAGACAAGTCTATCAGCAGGATCGTTGGGGTCCAATGAAAATCCGACAGAGAAGCAGTCAATGCATGTAAACTGCAAGCTGCCACCTTCTTCAGTTAAATGTACTACAGTAGATTTGACCTTGCCTCTGGGTTCTCAAAAATTCATACTTTACATGAACTATTTTATGTTAACCACAGACTCAGTGATTCTCACTGTTTGGTTTTTGGGTCTTAATGATTGTCTGCAGCATATTTCCTTTAAAAGACATGATTATACAGCAGTAGAAATCATTTAGAATATACACAAAAATGGATACCTGGGAAGCAGTATTCTTTTCACAGTGATAGTTTCCCTTAACTTTCAAATTTCATGTGAATTTAAGCTCCCTCTTGCTCTACTGCTGTGTGATTTTAGACAAATTAATTTTATCATAGCATAAGTAATGGGTCACTGTGTAGAAATCAAAGTAAATAATTACTTATTTTGGTTTTGTTAAATATTACCCACATGACCTTGGAAAATCTCTTTGACCTACAATTTCTTAGTTTATAAAAAGAGGACAATAATATCTGTCATGTTTATCTCACAGAGATATGGTGAAATGTTTTTAATTGTCAAATGCTAACATGTGTAAGATGTTTTAAGTACAGGGTTTTTTTGTCTGTTTTTCAGTATGCATGTCATTGGTATTGGTAAAGATAGTCCTTGATTGAGTAATAAAGTGTGACATTTTTGGAACATAAAGTGTTTCAGATATTATCCAATGTGACCTAGATGAATATTTTCTACAAACATTGGGTTTGGATTCCTATCTTGACTGCAACGTTAAATACTAATATTATTACTAGTTACCCTATTACTATTTTAAAAATTAATTTCTTGAATAAATATAAACGAATTAAGAAATTAGTGATTTATTTCTTCAGTACTTATGTATTTACCTATCTCTACACAAAATTGTGGATAGACACTTGAATTCAAATATCAGTAAAGCAATTTATAAATATCTATTTTACATGAAAGTTTGAGGTCTACCCATTGTTTATTTTTTTCAGAAATAAGGGTCTCAATTTTGATTCTAAATATTTTCTGTAAACCCTTGGGCAGGTTTTCATCTTATTGATCACATTATATGACTCTCTGATTTCCTGTCCCAAAAGAGTTTAGAATGTTGTATGTGCTTCCTCAAGTTTTCATGTGGCTATATCAGTCCAAATAACTTATAGTCACTAAAAAAATACTAAAGTCATCTTTTAAAAAGGGAGAATCATTGGTAAAATTTTGAGATAATTAGGAAATATAGAATGAGGATAGTGTTTTATACAGAAAGTTGAGTGATTCCTTAAAATGATAAATTATTTTATTTTCTGTCTTTCTGGTTAGCTTATGTAATAGTATATATCCATGAAACTGTCTGTTAATTGATGACTAATTAAAATTAGTCTGATCAAAAGATGCCATTGGGAATAAATAAATCTCAACAAGAAGTATGGGGAAAGAGTACAATTATCCTATGTTGCAGGATTTATGTGAATGTGGTTAAAATAGGACGTAAACAATATTTGTCAGAGATGACATTTCTGTTTGACACAGAACAAAAGAACCCACCAATCACCAAAAGAGGTCAGTTTTAGCCTAGGAGCACCAGTCCTGATTGAATGTGTAATTCCATTTTAAATATACATAAAATGTAATGTTTAAGTGTAACAGTAAAATCATCTCACGTTTTGCAATGCTTTACAGTATTTCCAAATTTTCCCAGTTAGATGAGTAAATTTGTCTCTAGTTTTCATTAATTAAAGCAGTAACCACTAACCAAATCCTGTGGAAATATGATTTGATACATGATTGAGACCAACCGATACCTGGCAAAGTATGTGTCATTTCCATATTTATATAGGTCTTAACATTATTATCCAGAAACTTTCATATAGAAAATTTTGTGTGTCTGTATATTTATTCACACACTTGCACATATATGTACATGGTTTTTCTAGAAACATCTGTTTGCTCCCATGAGTGTAATTATGAAACATGCCACATGTCACCCTCAGAGATTGAGTCCCAGCAGTATTGAAAATTAAGAGAACTGGAAGATATCCATATGTTTGCTGAAAGAGAGGAAGAGAGATTTGAGCAGTAATAAATAAGTTGTCTAATCCTATTCAGTTATGAGGACAGCTGGTTCAGACGCTAAGCTAATCTCTGAATTCGTTTTGGTGTGCTTAGATAAAATAGCTTGAAAACAGCGGAAATAGCTGCCAAACTGATATCACTTAAGTCCCTTTATAGCATATTTGATTCTCTACTACTTGCTCCTCTCCACAGGTATTGACACCAATGCCTGAAAAAAATCTTCCTAATTTCCTATTTTTTACCATTAGCCTAACACCATATATGTACATTTCTTCAGGTTTTAACTACTTATTTTGTTTGTGCTTTGAATTTCTATTTGTACTTTCCAGTTCTAAAAAGCATAAGGAATTCAGTTTTTCTTATTCATTACCTATTATGCTATTTTATATTGTAAGCTCTCAATAAACAATCATTACTCTGGGTAGAAAAGTTAGATAATTTCTAAAATTATTAAAAAGTATTATTCTTAATAAAAATAATTATTTTATTTAATTATTTTAACAATTATTCTTAATTATTCTTAGTTAAACTGAAAACAGCAAACAAACAAACAAAAAAATATATATATATATATTTTTTGTGGTACACGGGCCTCTCACTGCTGTGGCCTCTCCCGTTGCGGAGCACAGTCTCCGGATGCTCAGGCTCAGCGGCCATGGCTCACGGGCCCAGCTGCTCCGCGGCATGTGAGATCTTCCCGGACCGGGGCATGAACCCACGTCCCCTGTATCGACAGGCGGACTTTCAACCACTGCACCACCAGGGAAGCCCAACAAAAAATATTTTTAAGTGAAATTCAAGTTTGTGTGATGAAAATGAAGTGAAAAGCAGATGAAATAAAAATACATATGAATATATGATATGTAAAAATTTTATGATATTCAGCAATACAATAGCAATTTACTTTATACATCTGTTTATGTGAGTGCTGAAAAAAACAGAATCTCATTAATTTTTTTTTCTTTACTTTATTGAAGAATAGTTGATTTACAGTGTTGGGATTAACATAAACACACTACTATATATAAAATAGATAACCAACAAAGACTTACTGTATAGTATAGGGAACTATACTCAATATTTTATAATAATCTATAAGGGAAAATAATCTGAAAAATAATATATATATATATATATACATAAATAACTGAATCACTTTGCTGTACACCTGAAACTAGCACAACACTGTGAATCAACTATACTTTATTAGAACCTAATATTTTTTGAATGAACAACCCAGTATATTAAACACACATAGATAGGCATATTATTGTGAAATATTTTTTATGAAAATATGAACACTTCAGTTATGTGTGTGTATCTACCCTTCAGGGCCTGAATAGAGAAAAAGGTAGAGAACTGTTGATTTCACTCTCTGCCTGACTGTGTGAGCTGGGACTTCGATCTTTTCCTGACCTAGGCACTCTGGGTTCTCAGGCTTTTAGACATGGACTAGAATCTACACCAACAGCTCTCTGGCTTTCAGGCCTTCCAACTACAACACAAGCTTTCCTGGATCTCCAATTCACAGATTGCAGATTGTGGGACTTCTCAGCCTTCATAATCACATGAGGCAATTCCTTATGAGAAATCTCATAAAAGAGGGAGAAAGGGAGAGAAAGAAATGAGAGAGAGAGGGAGTGGGAGGATCCTTTTGGTTCCATTTCTCTGGAGAACCCTGATACAGTCTAAAAATTATCAAAGCATAGATATTGCTATAATAGGAATTTCTGCTTACCTTTAAATTATACTGAACGTTTCTATTTTTCATATTATCATATTCACCACATAAATATAAATAACACTTCTGCTGAAACAAAAAAATGAATGCACATATATAATACAGTTGTTTGTGTGGGAATGTAGAAGCAAAACATTTAAGATATTATAATGATTAACATGATTATTAAAGTTAAAATATTTAGTCCCTTATATATAAGAAAATCTATATTATACAGTAATAAGGATGAGCAACCTTCATGGAAAATTCATTATCCCCAGGATACTCTCAATATCTCTGCAAACATGTTCATGCTTATGATTACTCTTATGCATATGATCCTTGTTTTATATTTAAGAATACTTAGGCTTATAGTTCACAGTAACTTTCCCCAAGTTAGTAGCTAGTAGATGAAATCTGAGCAGTCTTGTTCTAAAGTCTGAATTGTATACTACCATGAAGCTTCAATATATAACCATTAAATCCTTTGAAATATAATAGTATAAAATGTGAAAATTTCTAAATATTTTTGGAAATCTATACAATATAAAAGTCATAAAAATAATGAGTGGCAAGTTATTTATTAAATAACACTATTTTTTTAAACTTAAAAATAAAAAAAATTCTCTGTCCAGACTTCTAAAGAATTTGATTCTGGATATAATTGTTGTTCTCTGTTACAAAAATATGTAAGTTTCAACAGCCTTTTCCTAGCTATGTTGACAAAAATGTTTGGTGGCAGAAGGCACTTGCTTTTCACATGATTTAGCTCCAAAAACTTCTAATATGATATGAAGCATAACAGCTTCCTCTTTATAAACTAACTGAGGTTGTTGATCTTTAACATAATGTTTAATTTAGCTATTACATTTATCATGTAAATTAATTTTTAATTGCTTTTGAAGAGAAACTTTAAAAATATTATCAATGAAAACAATCTCAAAGTGTTGTCTTTATCTATACTACCCTCAAAATAAAATACATTGCTAATATTCATGGTAAAATGTAATTCTTGTACGTAGAAAAAAAGTTTTCTTACCTTGATAAGATGATAAAAATGACTTGATAATTATTGGGGGCTATTATGTTAAAAGTGAATGGAAGTTATGTAGAAATTTTTTTTTCTTTTTTGTTTTTTGATGAGCAAAATAATACCTCAGTTACAGCATATAAATGATTTTAATTAAATTTAATTAAATATAACCTTCAACTAACTTGTTTCCTTAACACACACACGTTAGCTTAAAATTAAAATTATTTTGGATGGTACAAAAATATTTAAAAATTGTCCATAAATCTCAATAAAAATATCAAATTTACAAAACAATTTGTATAAAGGAAATATGCCTTGTAGCAAATATGTAACTCCATCCAATTTGGAAATTTTTCTCTGCATATTTTTTCTTAAAACACCTTGTGGCAATGGCTGTCATTTTGCATTTTGACTTTGTAACGTGAAGCACTCAAAAATTGTTTTCTTCATAGATCCTCTCTAGAAATGAGGATAGTTGTTAGTAATTTGAGCAGATTATTCAAGTCATAGGGCCTATTTTTTCAAAAGATTTTGTCAAGAATGAATACTTTTAAACAAAGATTAAAAATTTGTTTAAAATAACTCAGTGTTATAATAAAACAAATCTTTACACACTTTAGATAAATTTTTTGTCACTAACTTTTTTTTTTCTTTTTTTTTTTTGCAGTACGTGGGCCTCTCACTGCTGTGCCCTCTCCCGTTGCAGAGCACAGGCTCCGGACACTCAGGCTCAGAGGCCATGGCTCACGGGCCCAGCCGTTCCGTGGCATGTGGGATCCTCCCAGACCGGGGCACGAACCCGTGTCCCCTGCATTAACAGGCGTACTCTCAAGCACTGTGCCACCAGGGAAGCCCCTGTCACTAACATTTTTATCATAGTTTGATTTAACCTCTTCCTTAATCCTTAGTGGTGTATTTATTGCAGTATTACAGTATAACCTCTCTTAATGTCAAAAATTTATGAGGATTGGTACAAGTCTCTGGAATTTCAGCTTATTTTCACTACTATATGTGGGCACTCTATCTTAGGAGACATTCCTAGGGGTGTCATTATTCATGGTATGTTACAGAGATTTTGCTTCAAAACATGGACCCTACAGAAAATGGTTTCAAATACTAGCTCTGACTCTAATTACACATGACTTATTTTTTTCTGAGTTTCATGAATCTTAAATGTAAAATGAAAATGATAGTTCTTACCTCACATCAAGATAATGTTTCTCCAGCACCTGACATCAAATTGCATTTAGTTTACCTTCACTTTCCTCCTCAAATCTTGTTCTAATTTATTTTTTTAATACATAATAGCTTTTTTCCTTAATATATAAATGAAATTTATTAAATTATACAATAGGATAAGCATCATATTGGCCCTTAGAGAGACAAGCAGCCTGTGTTTCTGGTTCATAAAATTCAGGGGACATCAGCCTGATACTATCAGAGAAAAGATAAAAAAAAGGAATACCTTCAGATTAATAAGGCTGTGTTTACTAAGGTGGTATATACCCCAACACTTTAGGTTAAGAAAGTGAAGACAACAAACAAAATATAGGTAGAAAACAACTGATGTTATAATAATTGTGGTAGTAGAAAAAATATGGCTAAGCCATTAAAAGTCTAGAAATAAATGAGTCAAATAGATTGAGTACTTTCACTAGGTAGACATTTCATATTGTTTAGTACTTGTCTCTGTGTAGTATATCTTGGTGATTTAGTAATATTGTCTGGCTTCTTATACAGTTAGCTCTCAATTGCTTATTGGTGGAGGTAAGGGGGTATTAGCATGAGAGCATAGTCACCAGTCATAAATCTTGGAGAAAATAAAAGGAAGGGAGCACTAGTATAATAAGATAATAAGGAGAACAAGTTCAGAATGGTGATATGAGGAACTTGGCACATCTTTTCCTGACAAAGCAAGTTTAACTGATGAAAATTATTAAAAACAAACAAACCCACAACCATTTAAAGTTTTTAGGAATTGTTCTAAAGGCAGAGAGTAAATTAAGAAGTATTTATTCAAGAAAATGTAAATCTCACTAAGAATAGCAATAGTCTGTGATGTTTGAGCTATAGCCCACTCACTTCCCCCATCAGTTCATTGTAATGGAATCTGTAATCCTGGTAAGAACATTCAAGAGCTTGTTGCTCCCTCTTCTCCTACATACCAGACAAGAGATAATTTATCTCCACAGAAGGGGGAAGCTATCAAGTTTTCCCAATCCCACAGCTCTATTTTTTGGAAATTCTATTCCAGGCAAGATAATCTGAGCCACCTGGGACTCCTTTCTCCACCCAAACCACATTTATAGGGCAGAAACTGAGAATAATGGAGTCCCAATCATCCTTGTGTGCCTTACCCATAGTACATTGGTTCCACATAGGGAGAGTAAATCTGAGAAGACTGGAGGCTAATATTCTGGACCAGCAAAGAAATGGACAAATATCTGCACACCCAGATCCAGAGCAGCAGCAGAGACATTTTGACCAAAGGGAGAGGCAGGCTATAAGAACAGAGAGAGACTTTGGAAGTTCTTCTCAATAAAATTGACTTCATTTGAAAGAGTGAACGGGAATGTCAAAAACAATAGAGATTTTGGTGGTAGATATTTATGAATAGGCTGTCACTCTATGAGAGCTAACCATTAAACCATCTAGAAGTTTAACAGAGAGAACTAAAGGGAGGAGCCCTCCTGAATTTAGAATGAACCACAAAGACTGCAGTTTTAAAACTGGTTTAAAATTTCCCTTGTAAAGGACTAAATTGAAAGGGATCAAAATTTGGAGCAATTTATGCCTTCAGGTAACTTTCAAAACAATAGAGCATGCAGTCTGCAATTAATGAAGACAAACAGCTGGGTGTGATACAAATAGAGACAGACTGCTTAACAGAAATATTTGGGGAGACAGCCAAAGATAGCACAGCTACTCTAAGTGTTATCTCAGGGGACAGAGTGCAGAACAGGTTTACTGATTAGAAGGAGCAACATAAGAAACTGATCTTGTAAGAAGAAATAAGCTACATTAAATAGTATATCCAAGTAGTAAGTGACTGAGCAAACAAAGAGCAACAACAAGCCATAATGGGGAGTGGGGGGGAGTATTGATTTTGGTACAATATATTATCTAAAATGTCCAGTTTAAAAAACCACTTCTTTGCAAAAACCAGGGAAGTGTGATGTATACTCAGAAAAAAAAAAAAAAAGACAATAGAAATAGCCTTTGAAAGGGACCCAAAATCAGATTTAGTAAGCAAAGATTTCAAAGCAGCTATTGTAAACATTTACAAATATTTTCATTGAAGGAAACAATGCTTAAGAAGTAAAGGAAAATAAGAGAACATGAGTCAAGAGATCGAAATAATAAAAAGAAAAAAATCAAATGGAAATTCTGGAATTGAAAATGCAATAACTAAAACTTTTTAAAAAAGTCATTAGTAGTGCCAAACAGTATGTTTAGATTGGCAGAAGAAAGAACAGCAAAATTGAAAATAGTTTAACAAAGCTTATGCAATCAGAAGACTAGAAAGAAGAAGGAATAAAGAAAAATAAACAGAACCTCAGAATAATGGGATACCATTAAGTGCACTAACATATGTATAAAAGAAGTATGCCAAAAAGAAGTGGGAGGAAAAGAAGCAAAAAAGAACATTTGAGGAGTAAGGCTGAACACTTCCCAAATGTGATGAAATTATTAATCTACAGATTTAAATGAAATCTAAGTGGATAAACATGAAAACATTCACCACCAGACATATCATAGAAAGAATGTTGGAAATCAAACACTGAAAAAGTAAGCCTTGAAATGAGCAAGAGAAAAATAACTTGTCATATACAAAGAAACCTCATTAAGATTGACAGCAGACTTCTCATCAATATCAATTGAGGTCACAAGACAGTAAGATGACATAGTCAAAATGCTGAAAGAAAAAAAAAGTCAAACAAGAATCTTATCAGCAGTTAAATTATCTTTCAATAATTAATGTGAGATAAAGACATTTCCAAACCAAAAAATGGGGAGAAGTGGTTGCTAGAAGGCTCACTTTACAACAAATACTGAATGAATTTCTTCAGGCTAAGAACAAGTGACACAGAGAGTAATTTGAATCCACATGAAAGAAATAAAGAGCACTGATAAAGGTAATCATGCAATTTTAAGACAGTATAAATGTATATTTTTTCTTTATTTGCTAAAGTGGCTGTGTAAAACAACATATATATATATATATATATACATTTAGCAATATATATGCATACAATCTATCCTACTGTCTTTTAAATATATATCTTTTAATATATATATTTAAAAAATACATACATACATATATATACTATTGGTCAAAATACATGCAGAAATTTAGTATAGTGTTCAATAATAGCCCAAAAGAAGTGAGTTGTAGAAAACCTGCACCAAATAAGGAAATAAAATCAGATGTTAACTTGAACTCTCAGTAACAAATTAAGAGAACAGGAAAGGGTAAATAAGAATGTTAATATAAACAAATAATATATTGGGTTGGCCAAATAGTTCATTCAGTGTTTTTCTGTAACATCTTACAGAAAAATCCAAACAAACTTTTTGGCCAACAATAAATATATAAATATAGACTTGTTTATTCTCTCCCTGGATTAAAAAAATATTGCAAGATCCAACTTTGTGCTTTCTAGAGGAGGCACACTTTAGATTCAAAGACATAAATATAATAAAATTTAAAAGGTTTTTAAAAAATATGTCATATAAACAGCATCCATAAGTATGGCTGTATTCATCAGGCAGAATAAAAAAAAAAATCCTTTAAAGCAAGAAGTTCCTACAGCAAAGTGGGACATTTTATGATGATAAAATGTCAGTCAATCATGAAGCTATAAAGATTATATACATATATGCACCTAACAACAGAGTCACAAAATACATTAAGTAAATTCTAAGAGAAATAAAGGAATATTGATAATACAATAATGGTTATAGTCTTCAGTACCATACTTTCAATAATGGAGAGAAAACTAGGCAGAAGATTAATAAAAATAAAGGCATCTCAAACAAAACTATAAGCAAAATAGACTTAACAGACATCTATAAATAATTCTACCCACCCCCCCAAGCAGTGGAGTATATATTCTTCTCAAGTGCACGTTGAACAGAGGACAGTCTCCAGGATAGACCACACACTAGAGCACAAAACATTCCTTAATAAATTTGAAAGAAATAAAGTCATACTAAATATGTTATCTGACTACACTGCAATGAGATTAAAAATCAGTATAATAAGATATTTAGAGAATACACAATATGTGAAAGCTAAAGAAAACACACTGCTAATCAGTAAGTTAAGGAAATCACAAGAAAAATTAGAATGTACTTTTAGATGAATGGAAATTAAAACACTATATACCAGAAATTATGTGTATATAAAGCAGTGATTATAATTAAATTTATGTATGTTAATGACTTTATTCAAAAACAAAAAAATCTGAAATCAATAAGCTAACATTTCACCTAAAGATACTGATAGAAGAGCAAACTAAGTCTAAAGCAAGCAGAATAAATAATACAGCAGAAATTGGTAAAAGAGAGAATAGAAAATTAAATGAAAAAAAGTTAGTTCTATGGTAAGATCAACAAAAATTGACAAAGTTTTAGCTAAACTAAACAAGACTAAAAGAAAGAGGAGACTCAACTGATTAAATCAGGAATGAAAGAGAAAGCATCGTATTGACCGTATACATATGAAAGACATATTAAGAGAATAACGTGAGAAAATATATGACAACAAAACAGAATTTGACTGCAGAAACAGACTAAAGAAGATATAGAAAGTATGAGGATGTGTAAAACAAGTAAAGAGATTGAATTGGTCATTAAAAATTTCACACAAGGAAAAGACAAGGCTTAGATAGATTCACTTGTGAATTCTAACTCAAATTTAAAGAAGAATTATTATTAATTCTTTAGAAAGTTTTCCAAAAAGTAAAACAGGAGTGAACAAAAATAAATGTCTACACACAAACTTTTACACAAGCCTTCATAGCATCAGTAATCATAAAAGCCAAGAAGTAGAAACAACCGAAGTGTCCATCAACTGATCAATAGATACAAAAAATGCAGTATATGCATACAATGGAATATATTCAGCAATAAAAGAATGAAGTACTGATACATGATTCAGTATGAATGAAACTTGAAAACACGCTAAGTGACAGAGCCCACTATAAAAGGGTCACATTTTTTATTCTATTTATATAAAATGTGCAGAATAGAGAAACCTGCTGAGAGAAAGTAGATTAGTGGCTCTCTGGGGCTTAGGGCTCAAGAGATATTGTGAAATGAGAAGTCACTGCTAATAGTCATGGGTTTCTTTTTGGGTTTATTGATAATGTTCTAAACTTAGATTGTGTTGATGGTTGCCTGACTGAATATAAAAAAATGAATTGTACATTTTAAGTGAGTGAATTGTACAGCTCCTGAAATATGTCTTAATGAGAGGAGTGTGGGGGCAGGGAGAGAGAGAGAATGAGAAAACAGCAGAGGACATTTAGAAAAAGTAGACCTTATAACAGATCTATCTATTGTTATTATTATTATTTTTTTTTTTTTGTGGTACGTCAGCCTCTCACTGTTGTGGCCTCTCCCGTTGCGGAGCACAGGCTCCGGATGTGCAGGCTCAGCGGCCATGGCTCATGGGCCCAGCCGCTCCGCGGCATGTGGAATCTTCCCGGACCGGGGCACGAACCCATGTCCCCTGCATCGGCAGGCGGACTCTCAACCACTGCGCCACCAGGGAAGCCCAGATCTATCTATTATTGTGTGATATTTTACTAAACCATTTTATTTCTCTAACGGTTTAAGTTTCCTCAAGCACTCATTAATTGAAAGAAAATTTATAACCTCTTTATAGAGAAGGATAATACAAGAATATCAACAGATGAGGAGTTAACTATAGCGGTTGACATTTGACAACTATTCTTTGAATATGAAATTAATTCCATAGCCAAACAAATTAATAAACTGGTGCTTGAATTTATGAATGTATGACCCACATGGTCCTCTCTCCTTTCCTACTCTCATGCTTTAAGGAAAAGATGTTTTTCTTTTTTCTTTCCTTTTTTTTTCAGGGGAGGATAGTGTGGAAGCATGTGGTTTACAACTGAGGGCAATTCAAGGTGAGATGCAGGTGAAGGCGACACTAAGCAGCTAAATACCTTGAAGAAGCTGATTGCTGATAGATTTTAGAAATGAAATTAACACTAGAGAAAATTGTAAGTATTGACAAATTTCAGTCAGCATGAACTAATCATGCTATGGGGATTTTAGGTGGCCATCACTCCTCCAAATCAAAGAAAATTACTTCCTGTTGTTCTAACTACTGATTCCAAGTGCTGGTAATGACAAGAGAAAACTGATTCATTATCTTTCTCTCCAATCACTCATTAAGACTAAAAGTAAAAATCCATGTATTAATATTCATCCTTCTTACTTTACAAGGACATAAACTTAAGTTTAAGAATGTTCCAAGGTATGGGACTTCCCTGGTGGTCCAGTGGGTAAGACTCTGTGCTCCCAATTCAGGGGGCCTGGGTTCAATCCCTGGTCTGAGAACTAGATCCCACATGCATGCTGCAACTAAGAAGTCCACATACCACAACTAAACATGCCACAGTGAAGATCTCATGTGCCACAACTAAGACCTGGGACAGTCAAAATAAACAAATAAATTAAATAAATAAATTATATATATATATATTTAAAAAAGAAAAGAATCTCCCAAGATACTATAATTGCTGACTACATTGCTGGCATATGTGTATAGGACATTAAAAAATTCACTCCTTCAGCAATTTTTGGTTATTTCCCTAAAGTGCTTCTTTCTTGTAATATTAAGCTTGTCTACTCAGGAAAAAAATAAATAAAGAAAGAACAGAATGTATCAGGCATGTAACCCACTGAATGACTAGTAAAAATGGAATTCTAATTACCCTGAAATAACCATTCTAATTTCTTCTTTAAATCTCAAATGATGTTACAACAACATCTTGTCCCCTCCCCAGGGATAAGATTGACATTTGCATCAAACCTCTTCCATTACCTATTTCTTTCAGTAATAGTTCAGCATGAACAACAGCAACAACAACTCTGTCACATTTCTCTCAGCATAGGTAACCAATTGGTAATTTACCTTCTGGTCACAATTGTAGTATTTAAAAATATTTTGATGTAAAATTCATTATTTTGTATAAAAGTCCTGTTTTTTTCTCCTAGAAAAATATCTCTGAAAATAGTTTTAATCTATTTAACCTTATTCACTAAATTGTACTCTTTAGAAAATCCCATAGTGTTAGGCTATTATACATACAGGATAAATTAAAAGAAAAAAGTAAAGATTCATCATGACACCTTGTAAGAAGATTAGCCTTCACCTTATGTTAAGAATGAGTAGCCATTAGTGTCTGGCCTTAAATTTAGGTCTTTAATCTAGAGTTTATTTTTGTGTGTGGTGTTAGGGAGTGTTCTAATTTCATTCTTTTACATGTAGCTGTCCAGTTTTCCCAGCACCACTTACTGAAGAGTCTGTCTCTTCTCCATTGTATATTCTTGCCTCCTTTGTCATAGATTAGGTGACTGTAGGTATGTGGGTTTATCTCTGGGCTTTCTATCCTGTTCCTTTGATCTATATTTCTGTTTTTGTGCCACTACCATACTCTCTTGATTACTGTAGCTTTGTAGTATAGTCTGAAGTCAGGGAGCCTTATTCTTCCAGCTCCATTTTTATTTCTCAAGATTGTTCTGGCAATTCGGGACCTTTTGTGTTTCCATACAAATTATAAAATTTTTTGTTCTAAACCTGTGAAAAATGCCATGGATAATTTGATAGGGATTGCATTGAATCTGTAGATTGCCTTGGGTAGTAGAGTCATTTTCACAATATTGATACTTCCAATCCAAGAACATGGTATATCTCTCCATCGGTTTGTGTTGTCTTTGATTTCTTTCATCAGTATCCTCTAGTTTTCTGAGTACAGGTATTTTGTCTCCTTAGGTAGGTAAACATAGGCAGAACACACTTTGACATAAATTACAGCAAGATCTTTTTTGACCCACCTCCTAGAGTAATGAAAATAGAAACAAAAATAAACAAATGGGACCTAATTTAAACTTAAAAGCTTTTGCACAGCAAAGGAAACCATAAACAAAATGAAAGACAACCCTCAGAATGGGATAAAATATTTGCAAATGAAGAAACTGACAAGGGATTAATCTCCAAAATATACAAACAGCTCATGGAGCTCAATATCAAAAAAACAAACAACCCAATCAAAAAAATGGGCAGAAGCCTAAATAGACATAACAGACATAACATAGAAGACACAAAGATGGCCAACAAACACATGAAAAGCTGCTCGACATCACTAATCATTAGAGAAATGCAAATCAAAACTACAATGAGGTGTCACCTCACACTGGTCAGGATGGCCATTATCAAAAAAATCTACAAACAATAAATGCTGGAGAGGATGTGGAGAGAAGGGAACCCTCCTCCTCTGTTGGTTGGAATGTAAATTGGTATAGCCACTGTGGAAAACATTATGGAGGTTCCACAAAAAACTAAAAAGAGAACTACCATATGACCCAGCAATCACATTCCTGGGCATATACCAGGAGAAAACCATAATTCCAAAAGACACATGTACCCCAATGTTCATTGCAGCACTATTTACAATAGCCAGGACAAGGAAGCAATTTAAATATCCATCAACAGAGGAATAGATAAAGAAGATCGATACATATATACAATGGAATATTACTCAGCCATAAAAAGGAATGAAATAGTGCCATTTGAAGAGATGTGGATAGACCTAGAGACTATTATACAGAGTGAAGTAAGTCAGAAAGAGAAAAATAAATATCGTATAATATTGCTTATATGTCATATCTAGAAAAATGGTACAGATGAACTTATTTGCAAAGCAGAAATAGAGACACAGACACAGAGAACAGACCTATGGATATCGGGGGGGGGGAAGGGAGAGTGGGATGAATTAGAATAGGATTGACATATATACACTCTGTATATAAAATAGATAACTAATGATAACCTACAGTACAGAACAGGGAATTCTACTCAGTGCTCTGTTGTGACCTAAATGGGAAGGAAATTCAAAAAAAGGGGAAATATGTATATGTATAGCTGATTCATTTTGCTGTACAGCAGAAACTAACACAATATTGTAAAACAACTATACTCCAGTAAACATTAATTTTTATAAAATGAATGAGTAGTCATTAAATGTTTTAAAACACAAAAGGGATATGACCATTATGTGCTTTCAAGAAGTCACTCTTGGGCTTCTCTGGTGGCACAGTGGTTGAGAGTCCGCCTGCCGATGCAGGGGACACGGGTTCGTGCCCCAGTCTGGGAAGATCTCACATGCCATGGAGCGGCTGGGCCCATGAGCCATGGCCGCTGAGCCTGCACGTCCGGAGCCTGTGCTCCTCAACGGGAGAGGCCACAACGGTGAGAGGCCCACATACCGCAAAAAAAAAAAAAAAAAA
This sequence comes from Leucopleurus acutus, assembly GCF_964270905.1. Classification (NCBI taxonomy): domain Eukaryota; kingdom Metazoa; phylum Chordata; class Mammalia; order Artiodactyla; family Delphinidae; genus Leucopleurus; species Leucopleurus acutus. Next base: position 39,708,665 of record NC_139160.1, on the reverse strand, counting down.
AAAAAATAGAAGTCACTCTTTCTACATTTTGAGAAATGGATTAATCATATCAGAAAATTGATTAAAGGTTATGTTAATAACTCAAATGGCAATGATTGGGCTTAGGTGAAGATGTGTAAGTGAAGAAAAATAATAAATGTATTAAAGGTGTAATTGAAAGAAGTTTTTATGGTTATGAGGGAATCAGAGAGGGAGGTTCAGAGAATAACACTAGGTGTCTGGATTATGCAATTCAAAAGATGATGGTTCATCCACTGAGATGATGATCTACCCTGAATTGTAGTTCCAGGGTGGAGATAGTGGAAGTGTGAATCATGAGATCACTTTTGGACAAGTTGAATGTGTCTTTGAGACATGTATCTGAGGATATGAAAGTAATTTGAACCTCAGAGAAAAGTTATATGGTAGATATAAAATTGGGAGTTAATAGCAGGTAGGTTATGACTAAAGTCTGGCAAAGATGTAACATGTACACTACAGAGTTAAGTGACTTGAGAAAGAACCCTCCTCAACTTGTGAAATGTTAAGTTTTAATGGAAACAGTAAGTGCTTCAGTATCATGCTGACTAATGAGGAAATGTTCATGATGGGGTGGGCAGCTAAAACAGAAGACCAGTAAGAAAAGAAGCTCTTTTAATAAACTTAAAACATTTCAAAATAAATGTAAATTTACCTAAAATTTGTAAAGATATTAGTGTTCCCATATACCCCAAACCCTGTTTCTCCTATAATTAACTACATTAGTACGGATTATTTGTCACTCTTAATAAACCAATATTGCTGTATTATTATTATTAACTAAAGTCCATACTTTATTCAGATTTCCTTAGGTTTTATCTAATGTCATTTTTAAGCACCAAGATCTCATCTAGGATACCACATTTGATTTAATTGTAACTTCTTAGAGTTCTTTCCACTGTGTATGTTTCTCAGACCTTCCTTGTATTTGATGACCTTGACAATTTTGAGAAGTATTAATCTGTTATATTTTTGAATATCTGTCAATGGGATTTTATGATGCTTTTTCTTGGATTAGGAGGAAGACCACAAGAGGTAAAAAGCTATTTTAATCAAATTATCCCAATGGTCCATACTATTAACATGACTTCTCCATGTTGATATTAAATTTGATCAACTGACAGTGGTAGTATTTGTAGGGTTTCTCTGACATAAAGTTACTTTTTCTCCCTCTTAACATACTATACTATTGTCAAGTATGTCACTATACGAGCACACACTAAACAAGTGAGGAGTCATCCTTTACCTTCTGGAGGGTGGAGTATCTACATAAATTATTCAGAATACTTTTGCATGAAAATATAGTCATATGGATATTTATTTAAAATTCAACATTATTGATATGATTATATGATTTTGCTTCTGTAGTCTGTTGACATAATAGATTAAACTACATAATTGATTTTCACATATTCAGCCAGCCTTATATACTTGGTACACATCCCACTTGGTGTGTAATTTTTTATACAGTATTGGATTCAATTTTTTAGTAATTCGTTGAGGATTTTGGTATCTATATTCATGAAGTATATTAGTCTGTAATTTTCTTTTCTTGATTTATATGTGATTTTGATATTAGGTTAATGGTGGACTCAGAATAAGTGGGAAGTATTCCCTCTTTTTCTATCTTCTGGAAGATAGAGAATCATTATAAATTCACCCTTAATTTTTCAGTAGAATTCACTAGTGAACTCAGCTAGATCTGGTTCTTTATGATTTGAAATGTTATTTGTTATTGATTCAATTTCTTTAATAGATAGGGTCTATTCAAATTATTTCTTCCTTTGTGAATTTTGGCACATTGTGTCTTTCAAGGAATCGGTCCATTTCATCTCAGGAATCAAATTTGTGGACATAGAGTAGTTCATAATATTTTTTTATTATATTTTTATGTCCAGGAGGTCTGTAGTGATATCTCCTTTTTCATCTCTAATATTAGTAATTTGTGTCTTCCTTTTTTTCTTAGTTAGCTTGGCTAGAGGCTTATAGATTTTATTGGTCTTTTTAAAGAACCAGATTTTAGTTTGGTTGAATTTTCTCTATTGATTTTCCATGAAATTCAATATCATTGATTTATGTTCTACTTTTTACTACTTTTCTTCTCTCTGTTTAGTTTGGATTTAATTTTCTCTTTTCTTCTAGTTTCAAAGGTGGAATCTTAAATTATTGATTTTAGGCCTTTTATCCTTTCTAATATATGCTTTTCAATGCTATAGATTTCCCTCTAAGCACTGCTTTCACCAAATCCCACAAATTTTAATATTGTATTTTTTATTGTCACTTAGCTCAAAATGGTTTAAAATTTATCATGATATTTCTTTTTTAAATCATTATCATTTAGAAGTATGTTTTTAATCTCTAAGATTTGGGGGGCTTTCTTTTATTGACTTCTAGTTTAATTCTACTGTAATCTAAGATCAAACATTGTACAATTTCTATTCTTTAAATTTTATATGTTTCATGACCCAGAATGTGATCTATCTTGGTAAATGTTTCATGTGAACCTGAGAAGAATGTGTAATTTTCTTTTATTGAATAAAGTAGTCTATAGATGTCAATTTTAACCAGTTAAATGATGGTGTTGCTGAGTTCAACTGTGTTCTTACTGATTTCTGCATGCTGGGTCTGACCATTTCTACTAAAGCGATGTGAAAGTCTCCATCTATGATAGCAGATTTATTAATTTCTCTTTGCAGTTCCATCAGTTTTTGCCTCATGTATTTTGATGTTCTCTTATTATATACATACACAATAAGGATTATAACTTCTAGAAGAATTGACCCATTTTTCTGTAATGTCCCTCTATATCCCTGATAACTTTCATAGTTCTGAAGTCTATTGTGTTTGAAATTAGCATATCTAACCCCTCTTTTGTTTGATTAGAATTTGCATGGTATGTTTTTCTCCATCCCTTAACTTTATCCATGTGTGTCTTTATATTTAAAGTGATTTCTTGTTGACAATATATAGTTGAATCTTGTTTTTTGCTCCATTCTGACAATCTCTGTCTTTAATTAGTGCACTTAGATCACTGATATTTAAAATTATTTTTCATACAGTTGGGTTAATATCTACCACATGTATTACTGTTTTCTATTTGTCTCCCTTTTCTTTGTTCTTAATTTTGTCTTCCACTGTTTTTCTGCCTTTTATTATTTTAATTGAGATCTAATTCCATTTTGTCTCCTTTTCAGCCTATCAGTTATGCTTTTTTTTTTTCTAGTGTCTATTCTGGAGTTTGCAGTATAGATTTACATTTAATACAAATCCACTTTAAAATAACACTAAGTGCTTTATGGGTAGTGCAAGTGCCCTTTAATAACAAATATTTCTCACTTGTCCTTTGTAAGATTGTTGTCATTCACTTCAATTATGCATAATCAAACATAAATATTTATTTATGTATTTTAGATATAAATACATCATTTTGAACAAGGACTTATCTGATCAAGAGTAAAAAATAACAATTTTTATTTTATCTTCACTTATTAATTTTCATATGTTCTTCCCTTATTTAAGTAGATACTAATTTCTGATCTATATCATTTTCTTTTTTACTGAAGAACTACTTTTAACATTTATTACAAGGCAGATCTACTGATAACAAATTTGCTCAATTTTTGTTTGCCCAAGACTATTTAATTCAACTTCAGTTTTAAAGGATAATTTCACAGGGTACAGAATTCGAGGTTGGTGGATTTATTCTCTTGCAACACTTTATACTTCACTGCACTTTCATCTTGCTTGCATTGTGAAGAGAAGTTGGATGTAGTTCTTAACCTTACTTCTCTATAGGTAAGTTGTTCTTTTTCCTCTGGCTTCTTTCAAGATTTTTTCTTTGTCTCTGTTTTTCCATAGTTTAAATATGATATGCCTAGTTTTGTGTTCGCTGAGCTTGGTGTTGTCTGAGCTTCCTGGACCTGTGGTTTGGTGTCTGACATTAATTTAGGGAAAATTCTCAGTCATTATTGCTTCAAATTTCTGTTTTCTTCTTTCTCTTTTTTCTCCATCTAGCATTCCCATTATGACTATGTGACTCCTTTTATAGTTGTACTACAGTTCTTAAACATTCTGGATTTTTTTCAGTATTTTTTTGGTTTGCTTTTCAGGTTTGGAAGTTTCTATTTTCATATTCTCACTCTAAGATATTCTTTCCTCAGCCATATCCAGTCTACTGATGATATTATCAAAGACATTTCTGTTACAGTGCTTACTACAACATTACAGTAATAAAGACAATGTATTACTGGTGAAAGAATAGACAAATAAATAAATGGAACAGAATAGAGAGCCCATAAACAGTCCCATACAAATATTGTAAACTGATCTTTGACAAAATATTTTAGGCAATATGATGGAACAAAGATAGTCTCTTCAACAAGTGGTGCTGGAACAAGTGGACATAGACAAGTATAAAAACAAAATCTAGACACAGACCTTACATCTTTCACAAAATTAAATCAAAATGGACCTAGCCCTAAATGTAAAATGCAAAATTATATAACTTTTAGAAGATAACATAAAACAAATTCTATTTATATATATATGTGTAGCTGATTCACTTTGTTATAAAGCAGAAACTAACACACCACTGTAAAACAATTATACTCCAATAAAGTTGTTTTTTTTTAAAAAAAGTCTTGATTGTGGGGGGTGTTAGGTGAAGGCGAGGATTAGGCAGAGGTGGTAATTAGGTGGGAGTGGGGCCTATGCTTAGGACTCACACTGCTGGAAAATTCCCTGGGTGTTTGGGGATCAGGGCTTAGGCTCAGTGTGGCTGGAGGGACCCTGGAGTGCCTCTGGCCTCAAGGTGTGGATGATCAGGTCCGGGACCTCAGCTGCTTCTCAGGGCCTGAGTGGGTGAGGGGGAAACACTAGCCATGCTTACCCCCTCAATCCTCTGGTCCCAGTGGTCCCTCCCCATTACCTCTCCTCTAATTTGCCCCTCCCTCCTTCCTATATCCCTAGGGCCCATGCAGTTGGAGGGTGCTCTGGAAAGCTGGGGACAATGCCCAGGAGCCCAGCAGGCTCCCAGAGGCCTGCATGGGTGTGAGACATGCTAGCTGCCTTTCCCCCGATCCTCCAAACTCCCGAGGATCCCTCCAGACATTGGAACACCTCCCCTCCCCCAGCCACCCCTCAGGGGTGCCTGTCTCATCTGGCCTCCACCTCTCCTCCCCTCTTGCTCCCCTGCCATGTCCTACCCACTTGCTCAGGGGTTCCTCCCATCCCCTTGGGTGTCGAGGTTCCCCACCAGTGCCTGGTAGGTGCCCTAGTTGTGGCGAGATGTGAACTCTGCATCTTCCCACTCTGCCATCTTGATTCTGCCCCTAATTATTTCCTTTGGTGTACTGAGTTTTTAAGTTTGCTCTACTCCCATTTGTCTATTTTTGGTTTGTTGACTGTGTCATTGATGTCACATCCAAGAATCATCATCAAATACAATGCCCTGAAGATTTTCTGCTATGTTTTTTCAAGGTTTTTTTTCCATTTTACATCTTATATTTATGTCATTAAAATAGTTTGAGTTGATTTTTATATGTAGAGTAAGGTAAGGATCCAACTTTATTCTTTCATTTGTGGATATCCAGTTTTCCCAACATTATATTTTGAAAACTTTCCATTTACCATTGGGTAGTATTGGCAACTTTGTTGAAGATAATTTGACTGTATACACAAGAATTTTTTTCTGGGCTCTCTATTCTGTTCTATTCCTCTATATGCCTGCCTTTATGCTATCACATCATTGTGATTACAGCTGCTTTGTTTTATATTTTGAATCAGGTATGTGAGTCTTCCAACTTTGTTGGAAGATTGTTTTAGCTATTTGAGTCCCTTGACTTTTTATATGAATTTTAGGATAGATTTTTTCCATATTTGCAAAAAACGCTCTGGGGTTTACATAGAGATTGCATTGAATCTGTAAATTACTTTGGGCAGTATGGGCATTTTAACAATATTAATTCTTCCAACCCATTAATATGGAATGTTTTTTTCATTTATTTATACCTTCCTTGATTTCTTTGAGCAATGTTTTCCACTTTCAGTGTACAAGTCTTTTGCCTCTTTTTTTTAAAAAAATATTTCATATTGGATTATAGTTTATTAGCAATGTTGTATCAGTTTCAGGTGTACAGCAGAGTGATTCAGTATACATGTATCTGTTCTTTTTCAAATTTTTTTCCTATTTAGGTTATTACAGAATATTGAGCAGAGTTCCCTGTTCTATACAGTAGATCCTTGTTGGATATTTTAAACATAGTAGTGTGCATATGTTAATCCAACTCCCAATTTATTCCTCTCCCCCCACCACCACCACATTTGCCCTTTGGTATCCATAAGTTTGTTTTTGAAGTCTGTGAGTCTGTTTCTGTTTTGTAAATAAGGACATTAAGGACATTTGTATCATGTTTTTTAAGGTCCCACATATAAGCATTATCATATGATATTTGTCTTTCTTTGTCTGTCTTACTCCACTTAGTATAATAATCTCCAGGTCCATCCATGTTGCTGCAAATGGTAATATTTCATTGTTTATATGTACCACATGCTCTTTATCCATTCATCTGTCGATAGACATTTAGGTTGCCTTCATGTCTTGGCTATTGTAAACAGTGTTGCAGTGATCATAGGGGGGCATGCATCCTTTCAAACAATGTTTTTCTCCAGATATATGCCCAGGAGTGGGATTGCTGGATCATATGGTAGCTCTATTTTTAGGTTTTTGAGGAACCTGCATACTGTTCTCCATAGTGGCTATACCAATTACATTCCCAACAGTGTAGGAAGGTGCCCTTTTCTCTACATCCTCTCCAGCACTTTTTTTTGTAGACATTTTGATGGTGGCTATTATGACAAATATGAGGTGATATCTCATTGTAGTTTTGATTTACATTTCTCTAATAATTAGCAATGTTGAGCATCTTTTCATGTGCCTCTTGGCCATCTGTATCTTCTTTGCAGAAACGTCTATTTAGGTCAATCCACTTTTTGATTGATTTGTTTTTTGCTATTGAGCTGCTTAAGCTGTTCATAAATTTTAGAGATTAATCTCTTGTGGGTCACATTGTTTGCAAATATTTTCTCCCATTCTGTGGGTTGCCATTTTATTTTGTTATTTTGCCTCCTTGGTTAAGTTTATTCCTAAGTATTTTATTCTTGTCCATGATATTGTAAATGGGTTTTTAAAAAATTATTTTCCAGATTGGTCACTGTTAGTGTATAAAAACACAACTAGTTTGTATTAGTTGTTGATTTGTATCCTCAAACTGCCAAAATCACTTATTAGCTTTAACAGTTCATGAGTGTTTGTGTGGGATCTGTAGGGTTTTGTAAGTACAAGATCATGTCATCTGCCAAGAGAGGTAATTTTACTTCTTTCTTTCTAGTTTGGATATATTTTTTTCTTGTCGAATATTTCTGGCTATGATTTCTAATACTATATTGATTAGAAATGGTACAAATGGGAATCCTTGTTTTCTTCCCAATCTTAGAAAAAAACATTTAGTCTTTCATCATTGGCTATGATGTTAGCTGAGGGTTTCTCATATATAAGCATTTATATACTGAATTTCCTTCTATTATCAGTTTTCTGAATTTTTTATCATAAAGTGTGCTGAATTTTGTCAAATGTTTTTTTCAGAATCAATTGAGATAATTATGTGGTTTCTTACCCTAGATTCTGTTAATGTGATGTATTACATTAATTGATTTTCCTATACTGAGCCATGCTTGCATGGTATAAATCCAATCCAGGTAGAAATCTAATTTGATTATGGTATATAATGATGTTAATGTGCTGTTAATTTGTTTTGCTAGTATTTTTTGAAAATTTTTACATTAATATTTATCAGGGATATTGGTCTGTAATTTTTTTTCCTGTTGTTTCTTTGTCTAGCTTTGATATTAGGGTAAAGCTGACCTCATAGAATGAGTTGGGGAGTGTTCTTTTTTATTTGAATGTTTTCTTCTTTAAATGTTTGGTAGAACTCTCCATTGAAATGATCAGTCTCTGAACTCTGAGTTGGGAGGTTTTTTTTAATTACTGTTTCAATCCCTTACTCTTCATAGGTGTGTTCATATTTTTTATTTCTTTAGAGTTCAGTTGGTAATTTCTTATTTTTCTATCTTGCTTGCATCACTCCTCCTTGAAGTGTTTCTTTTCTAATCCAATGTATTAAAGATAGATTTATGTGACCTAATCCAATAATATTTTTCCATGCTATCCATCCCAAAACTAATAAAGTTCCATTAATGTGAGAAATGTTATTCCAAACAATAGGAAATGAAAGAATATGGGTAATATTATTGATAGAAACAATATCATGTGGTATAAAATAAATGCTACAATTTCAACCTTTGATTTTAGACTATAGTCATTACTTATAAAATATTTTTTGCTTTTATTAAATTTCTATTTTGTAATGCAAAAGGTATCTATTTGATCTGGATAATTAATAGATTCAGTGAGAGCAGGGGATGAAAATTTACAGAGGGTTGATAATATAAAATTTATAATGTGAGTGTATTTTTCTTTGAACTTATTGTGTCCTTGATTAGAAGACATATTATGATAGAAGTTGAGGAATATAATTTAATGCATATTATAAATTTAGGCTCTGGAATCAGATAATTTTAAGTGAAAATACTCCTACTTCACTTCAGAACTGGGTGATATTGCACAAGTTATTTAACCTTTCTGAATCTCACATTCTCTTACATAAAATATCGTAAGAATAATACATATTTTACAGGATTGTTTTGAGGATTAAATAGTATTAACAGTAATAATAGTGGTAGTGGTAGTAGCAGTAGCAGCAGCAGTTAACATATGTTGACTGCTTATTATGCGTAAGACCCAGTGTTAATAGATTTACTTGTATTAACTGATAGCACACTTTCTGGAACATAATATTCATGTTCAGTAACTGTTTAACTCATTGCCATTATTACTGCCACAATTCATGAAAACACCAAGTTGGATTTGATTACAAGATTACATGACAGGCCACTATAAAAAGCCTATGGTAAAGGATGTAATAGATAATTATAATTTTGGAGGACAAATACTGTCATTTGTAATGAAAAATTCTGTATATTTCTTACTTGGGAATCAGAATTTGTTTTAAGTAAAATTTGGGATGGACAAAATTTTTCTTTATCTATGTCTGTCCCCTCTAAATTTTTTAGTAGATACTTCCTTTCTATCATTGATATTCTTTATTTTCCCATTCTGAAGCTTCTTATGTCCACCTGAAATCACTCATTTTATGTTTCCATGAATCAATTTAAATTTTTTCACCCATACATAATCAAAATTTATCAGGACTTATTACATTATATGTCTCAACTCTTTGAAGTGTCTGTGGAAATAAATAGACTGACATGTTTTAAGTATCTATATGACTATATATCAGAGATTCTCATTAAGGACTCCTTAATAAACACACACACACACACACACACACACACACACACACACACACATCTATCTATCTATCCATCTATCTATCTATCTATTATATACCTAGCTGGTAAATTTACATTTCTATCTACATAGCAAATGCATTATAAAATAAATCTTAAACTATATGTTTCTGGTGCTCTTGCTCTGACACAAAGTGGAAAATATGTTTTGGTCTAGTTGGGTTTTAGTGGCCCCTTGAATTCACCACATTTCTTTGTTCTATACTGCCGACAGTATTCCTGAGGCCATCTTTATCCAAGAAAGTTGTGGGATCCAGATTATTAGCAAATATGCTCCTTGTTTTCCATCTCCTCAAACATGACTTGGCTCTAGTCATCCTTACAGCATTTTGAAAATACTGACATCTGTATTTTTCCTCAAACTATATTTAACCAATTCATTCTGGGTGGGACCTACTTATTCTATTTGTAAATAAGAAAGTCCGAAATTTATTTTGAGCAACAAAACAGGGTTAAGAACACCGATTTAGGACTTAAATGTAGAGAATAAGTCTTGTTCTCATTTAGAGTTCCCTATACTAACATTGGAACTCAATAAATGCAGTGTCTTTGGGGCACCAAAGCATAAGCAAGAAAAGTGCTAAACTATGTCAGGGAGAAAATATCCATGATAATCAGTAAAAAAATGTCTTTACATCAGTATTTGTCAGATTTTAGGCCTTTCTCAGAAAGACTGGAGGCATATCAGTCGGCTACCTGAGCAGTGCTCAGGTAGGAAATGACAGTCTGCCAAGAACTTTCTCTCTTGGATTTTTATACTCACATGGAACCCAGGAAAGCAAGCCCCCTGGCCTCTAAAGCCAGGCAATCAAGGGACATCCCCTGGGTGGCAGCTGCCAAAAACAGGTCATTAAATGTGAAAACCAGGGCACCAGGTAGTATAGAAGCTACTCTCTGGGAGGTACTGGTGCTCTGGAATGTGGCAGAGGGGAGTGCAAAGATGGCACTCATTAAAAAAAGGTAAAAAATAGAAAATGAAAAGAAAAAATGGAAAGGAAAGAAGAAAAAAGGGAGAAAGAAAGATGATGCACGCCAGCTTTCACAGGGAAGAAAGAACAAAGAAGAAAATGCCCACTGACTGGAGCATAAAGACGGCACCCTTGAGAAAGGAAAAAACAAACAAACAAAATGACAGCTGCTGTCTTTAGGAAAGCAGAGAGAGAGCAGGAAATGATACCCACCAGCCTCCATCTCAGCAGATCCCTCCCCCTCAGATCAATGTTTTAAAATTAGGAAATGATTCTCTTTCCCATAAAGTGTAAGCAATTTTCAAAGGGCTGCTTCTACTCCGAGCCCTGAGGCGGGTGTCTATATTGAGTTATTCAGTTCACCATAGCCCATTAGGTCTCCTGGGCAGGAGCCTGTTGGTTTTCAAAGCCAGATGTTTGGGAGGCTCATCTCTCAGTTGTTGGTTTTAAAAGTTGGTATGCCTTCACTCCTCAGGAAATATCTCCAGATTTTGAGCTGCCTCCTGACTGTGGGTCACCATGCTACAGTGGAATTAATAGTGAGATTTCCTGCCTACTTTGATGTGGTTTCCCATTTGTTTGCCCAGAGTGAAAGGGTTGCTTTGCCAGATTTCAGGGGTTTTTTTCCAGAGGAAATTGTTCCACATATAGCTGTAGATTTGTGTGTCTACAGGAGAAGGTAAGTTCAAAATTTTCCTACCTTAACTTCTTCAACCAGAATGGCTTCTCACATTTTAATGTGCCTAGGAATAACTTGGGAATCTTGTAAAAATGCAGATTCTGATCCACTAAGTCTAAAATATGATTCTCATTGCTAACCAGTTCCCAGGGGAGCTGCTGCCAAACATATATCCTGAGAAATAATTTAAACTCAAGAAAATTGTTACAATGTCATTTTAAAAGTATTCAGCAAAAATAAAAGGGATCTCAAAATCTCTGTTTTAAATAATATAAAATTTATTCTCATGTAAATCAAACACTTAAGTCAGACAACTGAACATTCGTTAATGTAGTTTGTAATTTAAGATGACAAAAATGCGTTCTTACTGGAGATATGTGTGAAATCTATTAGGTAGGTATGGTGTATATCAAAATTTCTTTTAGGGCTTCCCTGGTGCCACAGTTGTTAAGAATCTGCCTGCCAATGCAGGGGACATGGGTTCGAGCCCTGGTCTGTGATGCTCCCACATACCACGAAGCAACTAAGCCCATGTGCCACAACTACTGAGCCTGCGCTCTAGAGCCCTTAAGCCACAACTACTGAAGTCTGTGCACCTAGAGCCCATGTTCTGCAACAAAAGGAGCCAGCACAATGAGAAACCCACGCACCTAAATGAAGAGTAGAGAAACTCACTGCAACTAGAGAAAGCCCATGTGCAGCAACAAAGACCCAACACAGCCAAAAATAAATAAATAAATTTATTAAAAAAAAATTCTTTTATTTTCTTGAGTTTAGGTGTCTACTGCATGATATTTCATATAGTGCATTTTGCACTATGCTGAAATGATAACAATGGTGACTTGATCATTTGTTAGGGATATTTCCAAATATTTCCTGTAATTGTATCATCAAAAGAGATCTTCATTAGGATAATCAGGATTATCCTTATCTTTCATTAGGATAATTTCCAAAAATTTATTTTGAACTATTTCAAAGTAACGTGATCAACATAGCTTGTATTACATAAATAAACACTTTAATTTATTTATATATCAGTTAAATTGAATTTGCTAAAATATTTGGGATTAACAAGGTGGTTATTTTTGTGATATTAAATTATAACATATGCTTGAAATTAATTATTTTTTAAAAAGTCATTAATTTATTTAAAAGGTGCATGAGGAAGAAAATTAATGTCTTAGGTACTTAAGAAACTTTATGCCTAATATTTTTGTACTTCTCTATTATCCACATTATAAGCCCTTGACAAGCACAGTAAGATGATCTTTTAAAACACTCATTATATATGATATTCTATTATCTTACAACCATTATAAGTTGTTAGAAACTTTTAATAATGCATGAATCCAGAAGGCAATTCCCCATAATAGATACAGATATTTAAATATTACTCTATCTATATTTTATTACTTTAGGAAGCATAGTGGCAACTGAGCCAGTAATTTTGTCAGAAATGAAGGGTTACTAAGCAGTTTCAAAATTATCCAAAATATTAAATATGATAGCAAAAAATATCAAATCAATTTCATTTTATAAAAAAAATTATTTCCCAGGAAAGAAAGAAGAGTTATTTGAAGCTTTCTTATGATCTTAAAAACTCAATTAAAAGGTAAGATAACCATCCAGATTTGATAAATTTCCAATATATGTATGATATTATCTCTATCAGAATGTTATAATTTAATGGTATTTGTATTAAAAACATTTATTTTTGGCAAAATATTATCTATTGTCTTCTCTGATTAGTATAAAGAATAAAATGTAATCAGACTCATTAAATTATAGCATATCTTATGTAAATAAAACCTCTACTATTTGAATTTGTTTTCAGTTGGAAAAGAGGAAGAACTTCAATTTTATTTTAGTCTGGTCATATAAAATCATTCCATTTTCGAGGCATTTGTAGGACCATTTTCCAAAAATAAGTAATATGAACTGTACAGAAGAAAAAAAAATGTTCTAGGACATGATTAAACAGCTTTTGTAAGAAATATTAAAATCAACATTGCTAGATCTGAGTAATGTAGTAAAGGTAATCCAAGAGTTTATTTACTATTTATAAAATGGTGATTTTTCATTACATGTTTAATAAAGAAGGGTTACATGGAATAGGAAATGTTGCCTGTGACAATTTTCATTGTTTATGAAACTGACAAAAGAGTAAGTAGATATATAAGTATGACTGGAATATTGTTAATAACTTTATCAAAAGCAGAAACAAAGTGAATTATCTCTAGATTAAGAATTTCTATGATCATATAGAAGATGCTACAACTTCCTTGATAATCCACCCTTACATTTACTTTTCTAGTCAATAAGTAAACTGCACATATTAAATATGTTCTGGTACCTTTTCAGTTAGCTCTGGTAATAAATAATAACCTAATTCAAACTTCCATGAAATTACCAATGTCATCTTCAGATCAAATAAACACCAAGGCAGTTTACCAGATATCATACACCTGGAATTTATGAAAATAAGTATTTTTACATTTACAGCTCAAACTTGAAATTATTTTTAATAGGTTATATTTTTTATTATAATGGCAAGTTAATGGCTTGCCACATGCATCCTACAAAGCCTACCTCCTAAATGGACATTTTGTAGACATATATATATATATAGAGAGAGAGAGAGAATGTATCTTAGTGTTCAGTATAGTGGCACCAACATTCTTTAATGCTAGAGCAATAAAGGTGATTTCTAGCAATTGTATGATAGGTGTTCTTAATATGTGTTATTCTAGCAAATAAATTATTTTAAAATATAATTTTGCTAATTAGGCCATTTTTGTAACTCTTTTCTGCAGTTTCTCAAAATATTTTAATCCATCATAAAGCGTTGTTACTCCTTCCAGCATTCTATTTTGTCTGACCATTTTGAATATATTTTTCTTTTTCAATTTTAAGTTTTCATGAGTTATGTTATATAGACTTCTTTTGGTTACTTTCTCACCTGACATCCCAGATGAAAAAATTGAAGCCTTGTTCAATGGGAACAAAAAGAAGTCTCACAAAAAGAAATATACGTTTTTAACTGAAAATACAGATAGTAAAATCCATTTAATGCTGCTGTTGGGTAATAAGGATAATACTTGTATTACACACATTGTATGTTTATTGTAAGACAGATAAATGATTCAGATCTGGGAATTGTAATTTTATATGTGACGTAACTGAATATGATGCTTGGTGAGGCAATTTATCTTTAGGTTTTATTTTATGTTTACATACAATTTAAAGTATTATAATCTAATGTCCATCTCGAGTACAAAATATAATCATTGATCCTAGGTACTGATTAGTTTAATCTACAGACTTGAATTTGATTGAATTTGAATTTGATCTACAGACTTTGAATTTGATTCTACTGAAGAGTTCTGTCATGTTCACTTTCCCAAGAACTGGATTAAAATGCCTTAAAAATTTATCCTATGAAAAATATAGTATACAGCTTCATAAAACAATAAGCAGTCAATACAGCATTATTCATACTTCTATATCACTTTCCTTGTATTTAAATTTAATTAAATAATTAAACTGTCAAGAAAAATATTAAAAGAAAAAGTATGCAGTTCATTTAATTATTTACATCCCAAGCCATTACAAAGTTTGCCTAGTCTTAGAAAGATATATTGTGGAAGTCTTGGCTTAATGTAGGTTTTCAGAGCTGTTTCACTTTCTTATTAGAAAAAAGGGAACTAATACAACTTATAAATATTAATAAAGCTATACACTAAAAGTGGAGCTAAGAAAAGTCAGTCAGTGTTTTTCTGCAATTCTTTAAACACATAGTTTAAATATATGAGAATAGAATTCCTGGCTCTTTTTCTTTTCTTTGCCTTACCCTGAGATTAAATTTGCAGATTTTCCACATTAGCACTACTAGAAAAATATGTGTAATGTTCAATAAAATTGTACTACATTTGTTTATTTTTGTTTTTATTTCCATTTCTCTAAGAGGTGGGTCAAAAAGGATCTTGCTGTGATTTATGTAATAGAGTGTTCTATCTATGTTTTCCTCTAAGAGTTTTATAGTGTCTGGCCTTACATTTAGGTCTTTAATCTATTTTGAGTTTATTTTTGTGTATGGTGTTAAGAAGTGTTCTAAATCCATTCTTTTACATGTAGCTGTTCTGAATACTACTCAGCCATAAAAAGAAATGAAATTGAGTTATTTGTAGTGAGGTGGATGGACCTAGAGTCTGTCATACAGAGTGAAGTAAGTCAGAAATAGAAGAAACAAATACCGTATGCTAACACATATATATAGAATCTAAAAAAAAATAAAAATAAAAATGGTTCTGATGAACCTAGGGTCAGGACAGGAATAAAGACAGACATAGAGAATGGACTTGAGGACACAGGGAGGGAGAAGAGTAAGCGGGGATGAAGTGAGAGGGTAACATTGACATATTTACACTACCAAATGTAAAGTAGATAGCTAGTAGAAAGCAGTTGCATAACACAAGGAGATCAGCTCAGTGCTTTGTGACCACCTAGAGGGGTGAGATAGGAAGAAGGCACAAGAGGGAGGGGATATGGGGATATATGGATACATACAGCTGATTCACTTTGTTATACAGCAGAAACTAACACAACATTGTAAAGCAATTATACTCCAATAAAGATGTTAAAAAAAAAGAAAGCATATTAGGCATATAGTTGCTATAGATTAAAAAATATATATACTACATTAGTGACTGTGAACAGCATTCGATAAATGGTTTTAATATTAAGCATGTTTAGCAAATATACATAAAATTATATTAAAATTGAATTATTTACAGAGAACTAGTTTTCTAAATTTGAGTAAGATACAGATTAAGACACCAATTTTGGCACACACCTTCATTATCCCTTTCCCTTGCCCCACAACTGGCTAATTTAAAAGCACGTAGGGAGACTGTGTGCATTGTTTTATTAAATGAAGGAAAGTGAGCAATAAAAAATCCAATAAGACTATAATTTGGGAAACAATACAAACATATGTGCATATATCTAATATAGACATGCATATGTTAGAAATATATATCTCTATATATTAGTGACAGCCTTGTGTAGTGTCACGATTTAAATATCCTCTTAATTAGCAATGGGATATTTTCTACCAAAAATTGTTAAACAAAACTCTAGCTATCTTCAATATTAGTAAATGTATTTACTCTATAAATTATTAGAATAATAAAAAATCAATAAGAACTGAAAGTGCTTGCTATATATCCAGCATGATGCTACGTTATGCTTGGTACCTACAGTTTCTTATTTATTTAGTTTGAAATTATCCACCAAAATTAATATAATTGTTTGCAAGTGTATCTGTATGCAAAAAAAAAAATCTGTTGGCATAATCTTCACAGAGTTTTGAGTTAAATAATGTAAGTGAAATGCTGTATTGTAGTATGGACATATAACTGGGCTTCAAAATAATTATTAACTGAATTATGTTTGTATTCTCCCTAACCACATTGCACCTCCTGCAAATAAAGTTTATTTTTGCTGAATTATGCTTAGTTGATATTCTATCAGCCAATATTTAGAAAAGTAGTTTAAAAGTCCTCTCAAAGTTATACTGTATTGAGGAGGATTTTGTTATATTACACAGTTTTCTTATTAAGTGGTGTCTTATAGAACTTTTTCTTGTTCTTAGAAATAGTTGCATTTCTGAAAAGTGTATTTACTTTATTCTTAATGTACTGGTGAATTCAAAACTAAATATGTTTAAGCTTTTCTTTTGACTTCTAGAAAAAAAGTTAAATTTTTATCAAAATTATTCTGATTTCCTCATTTTTAATTTAATTATTTTCTTTTATTTCTTTTACCTAGAAGTTATTAAAGCATCATATCAGGATTCAAAAATTAGATCAAGATGATATGATTAACAACAGAAAGATTTTTTTTAAATGTACTAGTGTTATTAAAGTTGAATATGTAGCCATGATGGCAAATGATTCTACAAAGTCATTTAGACTTCTAGAGCGGCCAGCTTCCAATGTTACACAACTCACGATAGGCGTATATTTAAAACCAGATAATTTCTTAGTCATAGTGCTACCATATTTGGTCCATAAACAATTAAAAATATTATCCTAAAATATTAAAAAAGGAGAGAATAGTCTACTCTGTATTCAACAGTATCTTTATTGAGAATATAGTGACAGATTTCTTAAGAATATAGTGACAGGTTCCTTAAGACTCATTTCTTGGAGAGTTTGTCACCATAACTTAATGACATATAATAAAAACATGATTAAATTCATGGGTATTAATTACAAGAACAATATGATACACCACTTTGAAGGTCTGGGGAAACCTACAGATATATTTCATAGAAACCAGAGGAACACATGAATTTTTACGTCCTTCAGGCAATCCTTCACACATATTATTTCTCTGAACTAAACTTTTGATAAACATTGAATGGTTGTAAGCTTGAAATTATCCCCCCTGGGTAATGCCTGGAGTGTAACTCTGCTATTTGTGGGTTGAAATCTGTCTCATGTACCTGACCTGATCTTGGTTCTAGAAAGTTAAGCATCTTTCATGAAAACTAAGGAAGCTAGCAAAGGCTTAGGACAAAATAGCATGTATATTATCACTACAATATATCCATTCAGATTTGAATCAGAGAGTGTCTGAATATAAAAAAAGGATTTTCTTTAAAAAATATTTACCCATGGACACATTAATAAAGTTGTTAAGGTTCCATATTATTTAACTATATGAAATATAAACAAAATTATTTTGGCATACTTTTGTTTCAGGCAGTAGTAATAAAAAAGTCCCAATTCTCTAACAAAGTCAAATCTCAATACAATGTTAACATAACTAGTTTGGAAGAATAATGGATCAATGAGTATAGATATAGCTGTCAAGAAAAACAGAAAGAGGAAAGGACTGCAGTAGGAAATGGATGATCTATATACCAGTGGTAAAAGGGATAGTTTTGGGATCCACACTGCTATGTTCAAATCCAAACTTATGTAGTCATGGGAAATTTACTTACTCTTATTAAGTCCTTCATCCAAATATCAAAATAATAATTAATTTGAAGTTTACATAAGATAGTATCTGAAGCACATTTAACATGGTCTCTGGAATGTTTACAAACTTTTGGAGTTTAGAGTCAGGAGGTACTAAAAATGGGCATGAGAAAACATGTAATTATAAAACATCTTAAGTTAACATTTACTCTAAATCAGGTTAAAATAATGATCACTAAATAACTTGAATGGATATCCTGGGGGTGAGGGACAAATATTGGTAGAAAGTTTCCCTAAAGAAAAACCTTCTAAAATTTGGAAAGCCTCTCAGCTTACCTCATAGGAAAAGCCTCTTTTATCACTCTAAATTAGAAGCCCGTCAAGTAATTGACATGCTTCAGGCATACACAGACTTCAGTCATCTTTCTCATTCTGCTAAAATGATGACTTCAGAAAAGATTAACTTATACAACAGAGAAGTCAAACTGAACCTTCATCCAATATAATAAAGGACCACCTAAGATTAATATGCATATAAAGAAAACTCATGAAATTAAAATAAATTTAAAAACACTGAAATAAATTATAAAATGAATCCCAGAGGACAAAAACATGAAATAATTCAAAGACTCAAGAGCAAATTGCTATCTATTTAATTGACAGGAGCCAACAGAGAAAAGAAAATGCTCTTGAGAATTTTTTTTTAAGTTTTAGAAATAACATTTCAATCATTGCGTTAGAGATTAAACTTGACAATATTTCACAGAACACAGAACAGAAATTCAAAGAGTTGGAAAATGTAAAATAAGATGAAAAATATAAGAACTATTCAGAATGTATAACAACCTATTAATATGAGTGCAATAAAGAAACAAAGAAACTGGAGGAGGAAAATTATCAACAATAATAAAAAATGTTTCCAAAGATGAAAAAGTTCCTGCATCTTAAGCATGAAAGGATTCTTTGAAAATAAAATAAGATAAATAAAGAGAGAATTAAAATTAGTCTTGAAAATTTAGGGTGAGAGTGAGTGGTTAGCAATACAAAATAAAAAATTCAAAATAAGTGAGAGACAGGCTTCAAATCTCTAGATAATAGATAAAAAAGAAGAAAAAAGCCATAAGTTAAAAGGTCTGAGGGAAAATATTTTTCTATCTTTACAGGCCAAATTATCGACTAAAGGCAAGGAAAAATAAATACATTCTTATACACTTATGAAAACACAAATGAACATATATACGGATTTTTTGCATTACAAAATTAAAAAATAAGTGTATCTATCTATCTATCTATCTATCTATCTATCTATATATATATAGTTAACATCTATACCTATATCAACATCTGTATCTATCTTTTCTGAAGAAATTAGTTGAGAACATATCCCAATCAAATGAGAGTGAAAACCTATATGGAACTTAATTCAGAAAGTAGTTGATCTGGCTCAATGTTAAGTTAAAAGAAATTCAAGAAAAATTTCTACCTCTAAGTAGGAGGTCATAACAGATCAAAATTTGCATTAACAGCAACTAGAAAGAGGAGTACATTTTAAAAATATTATAATTTTAAAGCATTATATTTCTGTGGAAATAGCAAGGAGAAAAAGAGTAATATTCTAGAGAAAGAATATTTACAAGTGAGCTTCTATCAGGTAGCTTCCCCTCTCTCCTGGGATCATTAGTCTGATCTAAGATAGGAGATCAAGATATGGGCAAGGAAGACTACAGCAAGTAGGAAAGAATCCAGGAAGGGACACAGGATGAAGATTCAAATCTCTAGATATTAATGTAAAGTTGGAAACTTTTTCCAACAGTCGTCAAAATGTTTATGTATTCCCCTTTCTCCAGTGTAGTTTTCTGAGTAAATGGAAGATAGTGTCTTTGTAGAAGAACTGGATATATTGGTTTGGCCAAAAAGTTCGTTCGGATTTTCCTTGTTATGGAAAAACCCAAAGGAACTTTTTTGGCCAACCCAATATTATTATCATGTACATTTTCCATGGTGTTGCAGGGTTATTGCTACTGAGGATCCAAACTCTCCTTCAGTCATTGTGTCCTTTGAAGAAAACTGGCTCAGGTCCAGTGATTTGGTTTGACTGCCCCTCAGGCTGTCATTCATTCATTTGGCAAAGATTGTTGGATAATCTGTATTGCTCATCATACTGCAATAATCATTTTTTATCATGCTGCAATTTTAATGGCATCACTCATCACTGTATTTTCTCCCACCTTGCTTTTGACAGTTAAACTTTGATAGTTGGGCCTCTATTATTTCATGATTCTTTAACTCTTTTGATAGTACTGAGCCTAATGCTGTAATAGCATCTTCTGCCACCACTGGAATCACCTATATAGAGAGCAGTTACCACTGCATGTCTCAGTGATGCTTTTTCCCCTCTCACCTGTCCATTTCTTATCACTCTAGTGAATGGATTGACATCAAGGCCTTCCAGTAGACTGTAGTTATCTGGTGAGTTTCCCTACTTTACTAACCCAATTCCTGGAGCACTTTTAATCGCTACTACCACAAACTGACATGGTAATTCTAGTATTTCTACTTCACCTTATAAGGGGCTTTGCTTTCTCATGGTGTGTTAGCACTGACTCTTGCCAAGAAATTAATCCTATATCATGAGAAACTTCTCTCATAATCATAAAATATCACCCTTCTGTTTGGCATGGTTGATTGAGCATCTTCAGATCCAGTATCAGATATATTCCCTGGATTTCTGCTCTTACATATTGGTGAGATCCTGAGCTTCTTCCTGGATACGGTTACTTTTCTCTTTTAGTAGAAGTAGAGGGGTTCTGGTTATGTCAAGTAATCTGACCTGAATAGTTATGTGACTTCACAGTAATTATTAGTTTGGTGGCCAGGGAAACAGGTGTCTTACCTTGAAGAAAACACATGTTTTCTTGCAAGCAGAGAGTTTTGCATCATTTTCAGGCTTAGGGATAGTGTAAAACTTCAGAGAGGGGAGTAGGTTTCTTCCATAGGTACCACATACACATGAATTCTGAGGATTTAATATATTCATGTGTACAAATCCAACTGCCCACATATACAAACTCAGAATCTCAGTCCTTCCTAATCAGCCCTCAGGGTTTGGTGTAGGGGACTTGCCAAAACTGAAAACTCAAACTTTCTTTATATCTCTGCTAATTATGTAAATCCTGGGCTTGAACATTGGTTTATTTTTATTTTTTCCTCCAGCTATAGGAAATTATAATATTTTTATGGTACCAAGAAAGCCTCCTCAAAGTCACTCTTAACCTTTAATTGGTGATTAATCACCCTTAACCTTTTATCTTTTTCCAGTGAATCCATTTTCTCAGGTAAATACCACTTAATTCCATAATCTTTATAATTAGAGCTTTTCACTGTAGTCCTTATATGCCAGATTCCTTACATTCATCAGTGAATTCTCATTAACTGCACCCATTCCAGTGCACCAGAGATGAATGATTTAACAATTGGATTACCACCACAAGACAAGGATTATTATTTCTCCACCTACTATTAGTACTTGGTCTTTATTACCAGCTAACCAGTACATGATCTGACTCCAATTCCCATTTCACAGTTGCTTCCTTAGCCCACTCTTGCTTTTGACTCTTTTAGATTTTGTTCCTTAGGAAATAAACACAGAGAGATACAAGAAGTTTGTGGGGAAATGCTCTCATAGTCAACATATGTTCTCACATATGAATGTAGGAGGATTGGGCAGAGGAAGAAATTGAACTGCAGCAGAGTTGAAACAAAGGCCTCAGCTAATCCCACAGGTATTTTGTTAAGGCCCTTCAGATATACCCCAAATTGAGGTAAGAAGACCAAACCTTTATACCTTTATATCAAATAGGTATTAGAT
This sequence comes from Leucopleurus acutus, assembly GCF_964270905.1. Lineage (NCBI taxonomy): Eukaryota > Metazoa > Chordata > Mammalia > Artiodactyla > Delphinidae > Leucopleurus > Leucopleurus acutus. The sequence continues at coordinate 39,686,660 of NC_139160.1, read as the reverse complement.
GTGGACTACCATCAGGCAGGACGCATGACTTTGGGTGAGGTGACTCTTTTCAGTAGAAGATGATTTCTGAAGAGAGATTCAGTTGAGAGTTATTAGCCAACTGGGAATATGAAAAGAGAATCTTTAGTCTTGAAAGGAGAATCTGGGTGGCCCACCATCACCTGATCTACATATATGTTTATACATACATATTTATAAATGTATATAAATGCCTAGAAACATGAAAGCCATAATGACAACAAGTGTTTACTTCTAGGGAGGAAATCAGAAACTGTGGCAACCAGGGATTAAGAATATATGTTTTTCCCTATCTGCTTAGTTAAATTTTCATAATAAGAATGTATTGGCATAGTCTCCTTATAGTAAAAAATATCCATGAACCAAAAAAAACTCTTTATTTTCAATTGGTAAAAATTTCAAAAGAAATGTTTTCTAAATATAGTGGGACTTGGATGCAAGTCAATAAAATAAGTGAATAAAACCAGGAAGATCTTACAGATATTGTTAAAATAAAATATATCTTTATTTTTCAAATTGAATAAAGCATGCAATAACAAATAAGGAAAATCAAACAAAGAAAACACAACCCCAAGTTTTGTACAAGAAGTTGTTACTCAAATATGATACAAATGAATTTGAACAACTGATACTATTAAGAAAAATAATTACCTTCCTTTAAGAGATTTCTCCTTTAATTGACATAGGATTTTTTCCCCCGTTGGATTATAGAGGAATATATGCAGGTATATCTCATTTTATTTCATTTTGCTTTCCTGTGCTTCACAGGTATTGCTTTGTTCACAAATTGAAGGTTTGTGACAACTCTTCAACAATTATATGCACTAGGAAACCAAAACACTTGTGCAACTTGCTTTATTGCAATATTTTATTGCAATGGTCTGGAACTGAATCCACAATATCTCCAAGGTATGCCTGTGAATGATCTTTGTATCTTTATTGTCTTTAACAGAAACTGTATTCAACTAATGTACATGTTATATGTTGGCTTTTAATTAGATATCCACAATGCAGCAAAGGCAAAGTCTGAAGATTTAAAGGAGGTTAACATAAGATTAAAAACTCTTAGTATGATTACATATTACAATATTATTGCATTTACTATTGACATTAATTATTATGATACTATTTCATTATTCTTATTACTTTATTACAGTTTATTATATTAGTAGTATATTTTTTGTTTTGCCCATGCAAAAGTGAATGTAATATTAGTAACAAATTTTTAGTGGAAACAATTTGGTTTAACCTCATTGTACGGAGATAAGACATACTACAGAAACCTGACAGAGTTAGAAATATAGTTTTAAATATGTTATTCAAATTTAAAAGAATCATTCAGAGAAGAATTGTTAATTATTTAAAAAAAACAGTAAAGGTTGAGGAAAATTAAAGTATTGAGCTGGATATTCATCTTACATGGAAGGTACACATTGGAGAATATGCAGGTTGATGAATCAAAAGATAGAGACTTAATCATGTTATTTAAAATGATAAGGGATCACAAGAAAGAATCCCTCCCCACCAAAAAAAAAAAAAAGTTAAAATTGTTTATGGGTAATGCGGCTGGAGGGAGAGAAAGTTAGGGTGAATAACTATTGATTCTTATTGAAAGTATCTATTTGATATTGCTTACACTGTGCATACACTGCTTCTAGTAAAATTAAAAATTGGCAAAAATGGAGGCTTATCCTACAAATAACCAGTTTTATTCTTATGGTAGTGGTAAAATTCAGGTTTCACTATCTCTGAATTTTTTGTAAACATTGCAAGATTTTAGGGTATGCATTGAATGTGCTCATTTTATTCCTGGTTTCATTTAAAATCCTCATCCATCCTTGATTTCCCTTAGTTCACTGTCTAATTTAGTTCTTTTTCCAAGTTATCACTCCATATTTTATGAATATCTGCAAGATGACTTAACCACTTTCTGGGTTAAGGCATTGTAAACTAAATATTTTTAACTTTGTTTAGTCAGATTTCTCCTTTAATATCATACTGTGGACTGTGGTGTAGGTGTTCCATCTGACAATATAGTGGGTAATCCTCTCTCTCCTCTCTTTCTCTCCCCATTAATAATCATTAAAGTAAACAGGCAAGTTCACAATTTATTGAATAAATTGGGAAACATACACATTCTGAACATTCTAAATGTAGTAGAAATTGCTGTTATTATTCTCATTTAAAATTTACATAATATATTAAGAATATTGAACTGCCGTTTCAGATTTAAAAAACAAATAGATGATTTCTTTTGAGAAAATATTTAAGTTTTGTATATAGTTGAAAACCTGCCTTAAAACTGACACTTTATGGAGGAAGAGGTTCAAGAATTAGTCCTCTTCCATTAAATCACTACAGTCATCTCTGAAACTTAATTCTTTGTAAAAAAGAAAGTAATTAAACTTTGGTTTGCTTGTTCAAGTGAGATTAACACTTCGTACTTTTTGTTTTTTTTTAATTTTTGTTGGAGTATAGTTGATTTATAATGTTGTGTTAGTTTCATGTGCACAGAAAAGTGAACCAGTTATACATATACATGTATCTACCCTTTTTAAAAATTATTTTCCCATATAGGCCATTAAAGAGTATTAAATAGAGTTCCCTGTGCTATACAGCAGGTTCTTATTAGTTATCTATTTTATATATAGTAGTGTGTATATGTCAGTTCCAATCTCCCAATTTATCCCGCCCCCCACCATCACCTGGTAACCATGTTTGTTTTCTACATCTGTGACTCTACTTCTGTTTTGTAAATAAGTTCATTTCTACCCTTTTTTTAAGATTTTAAAAATGAAAATATCATATGATGTTTGTCTTTCTGTGTCTGATTTACTTCACTCAGTATGACAAAAACAGAAATATAGATCAATGGAACAGGATAGAAAGCCCAGAGATAAACTTATGCACCTATGGTCACCTAATCTATGACAAAGGAAGCAAGAATATACAATGGAGAAAAGACAGTCTTTTCAATAAGGGGTGCTGGGAAAACTGGACAGCTACATGGAAAAGAATGAAATTAGAACACCCCCAACACCATACACAAAAATAAACTCAAAATGGATTAAAGACCTACATGTAAGGTAGATACTATAAAACTCTTAGAGGAAAACATAGGCAGAACACTCTTTGACATAAATAGCAGCAAGATCTTTTTAAATCCACCTCCTAGAATAATGAAAATAAAAACAAAAATAAATAAACAACACCTAATTAAACTTAAAAGCTTTTGCACAGCAAAGGAAACCATAAACAAAACAAAAAAGACAACTGTCAGAATGGGATAAAATATTTGCAAATGAAGCAACTGATGGATTAAATCTCCAAAATATACAAATGGTTCATACAGATCAATATCAAAAATAAAAACCCCACAAATAACCCAATCAAAAAATGAGTGGAAGATCTAAATCGATATTTCTCCAAAGAAGACATACAGATAGCCAAAAAGCTCATGAAAATATGCTCAACATCACTAATTATTAGAGAAATGAAAATCAAAACTACAATGAGGTATCACCTCACACCAGTCAGAATGGCCATCATCAAAAAATCAATAAACAATAAATACTGGAGAGGATATGGAGAAAAGGGAACCCTTCTACATTGTTGGTGGGAATATAAATTGGCAAAGACACTATGGGGAACAGTATGGAGGTTCCTTAAAAATCTAAAAATAGAACTACCATATGACCCAGCAATCCCACTCCTAGGCATATACCTGAAGAAAACCATAATTCAAAAATATACATGCGGCCTTCCCTGGTGGCACAGTGGTTGAGAGTCCACCTGCCGATCCAGGGGACACAGGTTCATGCCCTAGTCTGGGAAGATCCCACATGCCACGGAGCGGCTAGACCCGTGAGCCAAGGCTGCTGAGCCTGTGTGTCTGGAGCCTGTGCTCCTCAATGGGAGAGGCCATAACAGTGAGAGGTCCGTGTACCACAAAAAAAAAAAAAAAAAGATACATGCACCCCAATGTTCACTGCAGCACTATTTACCATAGCTAGGACATGGAAGAAACCTGAATGTCCATCAACAGAGGAATGGATAAAGAAAATGTGGTACTTATATGCAATGGAATACTATTCAGCCATAAAAAAGAACAGAAACACTCAGTACTTCTTATTCTGACTTTTGTTACCATCTAAGCCATCCTGCATGGCTGAGTGAACATTGCCACAGAAAAGGATGGTAGTAAGAAATTAGTGGAGAGTCTCCCAGCCTCTCTTGGAAGAATGAGGCGGCCAGAGGGCTGTGGCTGAGGTGCGGTTGCTGGGTGACAGGTCGGAGCCGGGACGGGGAGAAGCTGCCACCAAAACTTATTTTTCTTAACTTACACTCCTTGAAGTTCTTGGTACTTTGGCTGGAAACGTTAATACTCGCTTTAAGGCTTGCCTCCTTATTTGTTATGATGAGAACTACTTCTTTCTAAACCATAATGGCAGAAACTGCTTCTCCACTGAAGCACTTTGTGCTGGCTAAGAAGACAATTACAGCAATCTTTGACCAGTTACTGGAGTTTGTTACTGAAGGATCACATTTTGTTGAAGCAACATACAAGAATCCAGAACTTGACCGAGTAGCTACTGAGGATGATCTGATAGAAATACAGAGGTATAAAAATAAGCTTTCCATCATTGGTGAGGTGCTGTCTCGGAGACATATGAAACTGGCATTTTTTGGCAGGACAAGCAGTGGGAAGAGCTCTGTTATCAATGCCATGTTGTGGGATAAAGTCCTCCCTAGTGGAATTGGCCATACAACCAATTGCTTCCTGAGTGTTGAAGGAACGGATGGAGATAAAGCCTATCTCATGACAGAAGGGTCAGATGAAAAAAAGAATGTGAAGACAGTTAATCAGCTGGCCCATGCCCTTCATATGGACAAAGATTTGAAAGCTGGCTGTCTTGTACATGTGTTTTGGCCAAAGGCAAAATGTGCCCTCTTGAGAGATGACCTGGTTTTAGTGGATAGTCCAGGTACAGATGTCACTACAGAGCTGGATAGCTGGATTGATAAGTTTTGCTTAGATGCTGATGTCTTCGTTTTGGTTGCAAACTCTGAATCAACTCTAATGAATACGGAAAAACAGTTTTTTCACAAGGTAAATGAGCGACTTTCCAAGCCTAATATTTTTATTCTGAATAATCGTTGGGATGCCTCTGCATCAGAGCCAGAATATATGGAAGATGTACGCAGACAGCACATGGAAAGATGCCTACATTTCTTGGTGGAGGAGCTCAAAGTTGTGGATCCTTTAGAAGCACGGAATCGTATCTTTTTTGTTTCTGCAAAGGAAGTTCTTAGTGCCAGAAAGCACAAAGCCCAGGGGATGCCAGAAGGTGGTGGGGCACTTGCAGAAGGATTTCAGGCGAGATTGCAGGAGTTTCAGAATTTTGAACAAATCTTTGAGGAGTGTATCTCGCAGTCAGCAGTGAAAACAAAGTTTGAACAGCACACTATCAGAGCTAAACAGATACTAGAAACGGTGAAAAACATAATGGATTCAATAAACGTGGCAGCAGCAGAGAAAAGGGTTTATTCAATAGAAGAGAGGGAAGACCAAATTGATAGACTGGACTTTATCCGAAACCAGATGAACCTTTTAACACTGGATGTTAAGAAAAAAATCAGGGAGGTTACAGAGGAGGTTGCAAATAAGGTTTCATGTGCAATGACAGATGAAATTTGTCGACTCTCTGTTTTGGTTGATGAATTTTGTTCTGAGTTTCATCCTACTCCAAGTGTATTGAAAGTATATAAAAATGAGTTAAATAAGCACATAGAAGATGGAATGGGAAGAAATTTGGCTGATCGGTGCACCAATGAAGTCAATGCTTCAATGCTTCAATCCCAGCAAGAAATTATTGAAAATTTGAAGCCATTACTTCCAGCTGGTATACAGAATAAACTACATACACTGATTCCTTGCAAGAAATTTGATCTCAGCTATGACCTAAATTGCCACAAGTTATGTTCAGATTTTCAAGAGGATATTGTATTTCATTTTTCCTTGGGCTGGTCCTCCCTTGTCCATCGTTTCTTGGGTCCTACAAATGCTCAGCGGGTGCTTCTAGGATTATCAGAGCCTATCTTTCAGCTTCCCAGATCTTTAGCTTCTACTCCCACTGCTCCTACCAATCCAGCAACACCAGATAATGCGTCACAGGAAGAACTCATGGTTACCTTAATAACAGCATTAGCCTCTCTTACGTCTAGAACTTCTATGGGCATCATTGTTGTTGGAGGAGTGATTTGGAAAACTGTAGGCTGGAAACTCATATCTGTTTCATTAAGTATGTATGGAGCTTTGTATCTTTATGAAAGGCTGACTTGGACCACCCGTGCCAAAGAGAGAGCCTTTAAACAGCAATTTGTGAATTATGCAACTGAAAAACTGCAGCTGATTGTTAGCTTCACAAGCGCCAACTGCAGCCACCAAGTACAACAGGAAATGGCAACCACTTTTGCTCGCCTGTGCCAACAAGTTGATATTACACAAAGACATCTAGAAGAGGAAATTGCCAGATTATCCAAAGAGATAGATCAACTGGAGAAAATACAGAACAATTCAAAGCGCTTAAGAAATAAAGCTGTTCAACTTGAAAACGAGCTGGAGAATTTTACTAAGCAGTTTCTACATTCAAGCGATGAAGAAGAATCTTAACAATAGAGATTGCTTTGGTGATCATGATAGAAGATGGAACTTGGAAGATGGGGACAGTTATTTTTATGAAGTGACTTTAAATATGAATTATACTAACTATACCTAAATAGCAAATCCTTGAGTAGATCCTGGTATTGATCTATCTCAGGGTGTATGCATTTCTGAAAAGTGTTGTCTCTTTAGTTTTAATTTTGGGTAAAGAAAAATCCTTTGATATGTGAAAATGATGAATTAGTTTAAAGAACCAACTCTCTGACCCCTGCAGGGTGGGGCCTTGCTCTTAATTAGGGCTCTCTTTGTTTTTGATTCTGAAAAACTCTGCTTCCTGGCATCCAGGAGTTAGAGAATGCTCCTTTCATCTTCTTTCTCAAAACGAATTTTTGATGCCTATTTCAATGGGAATAGTCACATTTTTGTTTTATAAACTGCATTGCTCTAACCACAAAGGAGTGTGGAATGTTCTTGAGTGTATTATTTATGCAGGTTACAATCACTTTTGCATCCTGGCAGGTATGTAAACCACTAATAATGCTGTTTTTACTCCCTCTTTTATTCCTATTAAAATTGATGTAAAACAGTATATAGGTTTGTTATTATAGAGTCCTTATAAAGGTATTTGCGTCTAAATAGTTTTCTCATGTTTCTCAAGAAACACTTCCAGCCTCAGCTCTGATTCCAGTAAGGAAAGCTTTCTATCTCAGTTTTAAGAGTTAAGTTTGAAGTGATAAAAATAGCCAGAGATATGGGGGATCTGAATTTTGGGTGGCTACAGTCATGTACAAATGCTGTTCTTTATAAAGTATTTGCCAAGGATACTGCTGGGTTGTCCCCCGGGGTGGCTTTTAAACATTGTATGAATTTGACAGGTCACGGTTAAAAATTATGTTTTTTACCTTAATGAAATGTTTATGAGTTCAAGTATTGTTTGTTTCTATGTTAAAAACTAATAGAAAAGTTATATGGAAACATTAAAAAACTGACATTCTAAGGCTTTGCTACACAAAACGTAGTTTTGAGGACCACCAAATCAGCATCACCTAGATGCTTGTTAGAAAGGCACAATCCCAGAAGACACAGCACATTTGGCAAGTATAGTTTATGCTGCTTTTCCATGGGAGGGATAACATTTCATGCTTTTTTCTTTTAATACTCAGTACTTCTTTTTCTCTGCCTTTAAGGCTCCTGGATGCTATTCAGTCTTTTCACAACAGGTGCAACACTGTTTTCCAGGATATTTTAAGGAGAAAATATTATTTAGGCCATAGAAGGCTTTCAAAAATATTTTTTATGCAAATCGGATATTAGAATGCAATATTCAAATCCAAATAAATACTCATTTATGGCTAATATTGTTGCTTTATAACCAAAAAATGATACAAGCCACCAAGAAGTGGGATTAGGTAACAATTGCAACATGAAAAACATGTCTAAGACTGGGTACTGCTAATTAAGTTTACAATTTCAAGGCCTTAATCTTTTTTTTGGGGGGGGGTTCTTAATCTTTATATGCAAGTACTTGAACTTTTGAAATAGCATAGTGGTTTGGTATCACCTCATTAGTACAGTGGTTCTCCCAATTTAGTCCCTCAGTCAACAGGAGCACTACACTAGGGAAGTTGTAAGAAAGAATTGCATTCTTGGGTCTCATCCTAGACCTACTGAATCAAATACTAGGTTTGGGGACCAGGAATCTCTGGTTTAACAAGCCCTCAAGGTGATCTGATGCATGCTGAAGTTTGGGAACTACAGAATAGTGTAGTGTAGTGTGATTCTCATATAGTAAGTTTATACTAAGTTTTTCATCACTAGTTTGAATCCAGTTCCGCCTGATCAAGCTTGAAAATATGAGTGTTGGAAATGGGACACTAAAGTAATGAAGCCCAGCCTTTATGCTTAGGGATAATAAGTGCACCTATGACCAAGCCCATGAATTATAAAGAATTGTAGCTGTTGGCGTTCAAAGTTATTGCACATTTACTTGACTGTCTACTATGTATGTTTGCAGGATTATTTATAAACTTTGTGTAACCTTCAACTTTTTACAAAACTAGATTTTTTATAAGTATGCAAGGTGAAAATAAAATGTTTGCCTGATAGTTGATAAAAAAAAAAAATTAAAAAAAAAAAGAAATTAGTGGAGAGAGTATAATGACATAATTTCAACAAATTGCTTGAGATTGTATTTGTTCTGAAAAATCTTTTGATCATAAATTTATGGATTATTATTAAATTTTTCCTTTATAGATAAACACACATAATCTTTCCATCTCTTATGCAAGTTGTTTTGCCAGCATTTCCATACAAAGACTTTCATTAATGCACTGATGTACTAAAGTAAGTAGTCAATCTAAACCTCCTTTGTGCACAGAATTCTTATAAAGCCAGTATTGTTTCTGTAATATTGTTTTGCTAATCACATAAATCTATCTGTCTAAAGAAAGGCTGCTAAAACACTTCAAACAGTAGTTTCACTAAACCTGATTCTCCTCCACTAATTGTGCTTTAATGATAGTTTTCCATTTTGTGGATAACAATGTTTAAATATTCAGAGAACAGATTATTAAAATTTTTGCTGAATGACTCATACAGGAACACTAATTAGAACAGGAAAAACAGAGTTGCAACTTTCCAAAATAGTAACTGTGCCAGGTGAACTCAAGAAATGCTTCTGCTAACTGAAACTTTTATATAGAAACTGGCAAATAATACATGTAATAATGATTAATGGTTTTGCTCTGGATATTTAAAAATGAATCGCTTCCAACAAGTCAGGACTGCTGGTTCTTATTCTAATTTCCGTCATTCACAGTTTTACTGATTGACCTTTAGTAAGTATTCTATTTTTGTCTTAATTATTTTCTAAAAATATAATCTGGGGATTATAATTAAAAACAAATAATTAAATACATTTGATAAAGTGACAAAAAATATCCTCTAGTTAAGAGGTTCTGATTTAAATTTTGTTCATTTTCCATATTTATTGTTAATGAGATCTAATTGCATCAACCACTGTAAAAAAATATCTTGCCATCAAAGTACTTACACTAAATAGAAAACAACCTTAGATCATTTTTTTCTTTAGATATTTTCCTCTTTTAAGAGAATACCTAATTAAATTATGTCATGAGTTCCAAAGTTCTAAATTAAAGTCAGAATTTTTAATAACAAAGCATAAAGGCCTCTACTTGCTAAAGTATATAGTAGGAAAAATATTACTTTTTACAAATCTGAAACAGAAAATAATGACACAGATACACTTTTCTTATTATTTCAAATTAGTACTTCAAAATTAATACCTAAAAGGACTAAGGCCACTTTATAGTTTGTCTTAAATTTTCTTTCATGACAGCAAATGACAATTTTTTTTTCTGTCATGACACATAATACCATAACAAATCATTTAAATTCAAATTATATCATACCACTAATTTAAACTCATCATTTTTCTGTTAAGCAGCCCCCTCTCCACTCTCAGTTGCAACTTTTTGTACCTTTTCCAATGTGCAGTGCCACCATGCCTGGTAATTGTTTGTGCTCATGACATTTCCAAGCAAACACTTTCAAAGATCATTTCTCTCAACACAAACATCTTTAGAAGGATGGGAGGTTTACTTAAGATCAGACGGCCCCTTGTTCAATCTTTGCTAATGCTGCAGCATTTGGAAGTCTTCCTGAAAATAAATTGTCTGATGTTTTTCTGTAGTATGCAGAAAGTACTGTACCTGAAAGATTGTACCAGTCAACTCAACACATAAAATTCCTTTTCTGGCACCAAACTAAGTTCCAAGGAAATAAAATGATCTGCCCTCTCTACAGTGCTTTGCACATATAGATGCTCATTAACTATTTGGTGCTGGAAAAACTTTTATTCCCTATCCATATTGCAGTAGTAAAGCTTCTGCCACTGACTATTTTTTTCATCTAATTTTTCACTATAACTCTCAGGGCCATTAAAAATACCACCTGCTATGTCACAATGCATCTGTAGATTTACAATAAATTCAGCATTCTCACTTCATTTGTTAGCAGATGCTGAACTATTCTGGAATGAACTGATTCTTTGTGGTATCCTATAGGAATTAAATTTGTTGTGGGGTTTTGAAGGGTTGAAAGATCTAATTTTTTATTTACATAATTATTTGTTCTACATAGAGTTCAAAATCAAATGCTATACAAATAAATGTAAGGAAATTTTTTAAAAAATTAGGTAAATCAGCAACTCTGTATTGGAAAGAAACCCAGTTATAACTATTTATAGTCAATCTTAAATTTGCAGAAATTCAAATGACAAGAATTTTCTGAGTTTAATTTAAACTTTACTAACAGCTTATGTTTTCACATATTTATCTTAAGTGGAGAAAAATAAGGAGCAGTGAAAGGAAAGATGCATGTCTGAGTCACAGAAATGAAACAAAATGGCTTTTTAACATCAAAACAAATTGCCTTCTTGAAGCTTATGATCTTGTTTTCTTTTGTTTTTTTTAGTACTTCCTCTGACCATTTCTTTTTCATTTAGGATTGTAATAGAACTCAGGTTTGGCTGCTCACTGCTCAAAAGCCAATAGTTGAGGGGCAAGTGGTGGTAGACAGGAAAGCAGCTTTATTCAGAAAAGCTGGCAATCTGGGAAGAAGTTGGACTCATATCCTGAGACCAACTCCAAAGATTCTGCTCAGCCATGACAATTTTTAAAGGGAAAAAGGGAAAAAATCTCAGTTAATTATTAAGGTAAGAGGTCAGATTTTTTGTCACTTTCCCATTGCATGTAGACCTGCTGACTTCTGATCTTCCTTTGGATGCTATCTTGCCTGTGTGGTCTGCCTGCAAATTTGCTAAGGGGGAAGCTAGGTGTAGAGAGCCAGTCATTCTTTAACTACTTAATTCTTCATTCCTACTCCTTTTAATCCAGGAAAGGTATCAACAGATTAGGTAAGGCATTGTGCACATTCAGTAGAGCAGAAGTCAAAAATTAGGTTAAATGTTACATAGTAATTTCATTTATATAATTAAGGTTTGAGGGGAACAGAAACAGACAAACAGGAAAGGGGCAAAAGAGCGGCTTACAAATCCCCACTTGTCTCATTTCTATGGGATTAGGGGCAAAATCTGTCTTCTGTAACTTCTTCATACTGACATAGGGTGCCATATTTTCAGAGTGGAAGATGTTGACATGGGTATGTATCATCTCTTTGCTGAAAATTTTATTTGCCCACTTACATATAGGGGCAGAGCAAGCTACAAATATGTTGATGTCCACAAAGATATAGATTATTATGAGCAATAATGTTAATCCCATTTGCTTGAGGCCAGTCCTTGAAATTGTGCTAACCATAGATTCAGTACTGCCCAAGATAGAACAGTTTATATCATGGTTACAGTCTGGTCATCACACAGTTAGCTTTTTCCTTCTAGTGTCAGTATCTGCCAAACAACTCAAGAATGTGTATCAGACACTTAGTCTGTGACTCTATTGTCCTAATCATTAACTGCTCGAGCCTGCGTTTTTGTGATTCAGGGAGGCCTGGGAGACTTCAGTTTTTCTATAAACAAGAGGCAGGGGACATAGAGGGGTCTTTATGTCCCCTCTATGGGGGGCTCTGCAGGGTTCTGCTCAGTTCCAGGATTACACTGCAACACTACAATTCTGGGATTTTGCATCCTCATAGGGAAAAATGTTACTTATCCAAACCAGCAGCTTAATGATTTTCTCATCGGCACAAGAGAGTGAGAACATCAAAAACTCATATAAATTTTACTAAACATACTTCCTTAGTGTGGACATACCCACTTAATTCCTTAGCATGGATGATGAACTCCTTTCCTTAGCAGCACATACCCACTCAGTTCCTTGGCATGGATATACCTACTCAATTCTTCAGCATGGACATTCACACTCAGCCTCTTAGACTGGATGTACAAACTCCATTTCTTAGTATGGTTATACCCACTCAGTGCCTTAGAATGGAAAAACATACTTCATTCCAAAGAGAATATGTGAAATTCCAGGAATGTAATTTGACATTAGGTCAGAATCTTTTCCAACCCTGTTAGTTAACTAAAATCAGTTTAACCTAACAATGGAAATCTTGAGAGTTTCTTCTGTAGGAAAATAAATTGTTCAGGTAAGGTGGGCCTGGACGGGAAGAAAAAGAGATTAAAAAATGAATAAGTTATAGAAGTTGAATAGGTGAAGAGTAGATGAAAAAAGAAAAGAAAAGAAAGCACCAAAAAAACCTATCAGCTTTGTTATTTTGCCAATTAACCCCATTGTAATTCTACACAATTCTAGTCAAAGTATTTCTTGATGTATCCATATAACAAGGTTAGTGGCATTCCTATTATGTGTTGCTGTGTGCAACTTTAAATTAAAAAAAAATTAATTTATTACAGAAAATTTTAAATGTCTGCAAAGTAAAATAGTATAATGAACTCCCATGTGCCTATCATCCACCTTCAATAATTGTCACCTCTTGGCCTAATTTGTCTCATCTGTAACCAGACCCACTTATCACACTCTCTTACCTTATCCCAGATTATTTTGAATCAAATCAGACACCAGAATTATTTTATCTAAAATTATTTAAATCTATACCTTCAAAATACAAGAAATCATTTATATGTATATTCTAACAAGTATACCATTATCACATTTAAAAAGAAATTACCAAGAGTGGTCAAGATGTTGGAATAGGAGGACCTGGGGTTCACTTCTCCCCACATGTACACTAAGAATATATCTACAAGTGGAACAATTTACACAGAGCACTTGGTGAACACTAGCAGAGGACCTTTACACCTAAAGGACAAGAAAAGATCCCCACATAACCAGGTAGGACAAAGGAGAAAAAGGGAAGAAAAAGAAAAGAGAAAATGGGATGGGACCCACACACCTCCGGGGGAGCTGAAGGAGAGGAGAGGTTACCACATCCAGGAGGCCCCCTCACCAGAGGCAAGATATACTGAAATAGAGGGGGGCTTTGGGAACTAGTGGAAGAAAGTGCAATGGCCAGTCTTTGGCAGGCAGGACACAGAGAGACTTTCACTGGCTGTCTGTGTCACAGCCCTGCATGTCCCAGCTTGAGATAGATGTCTGCCAGTGCTGGTGGGGTCTGGGTGCTGAAGCATGGGGTTAGGAGAGTGGACCCGGCAAGAGGACTGTTGTTGGCTGCACAGAGACAGCCTGAAGGGATGGGAGTGAGGAGCTCTGCATCCAAGAATGCTTCTGAAGGAAGCATGGACTGCCTTGGAAGTGAGGTGCCATTGTTGAGTGGCATGAAATGGGCAGGGCTACCATCGCAGCCTCTCTCCCCACACTCCAGCCCCTGCCTCCATGGGCACTGGGAGGGACTCCCACCAGAGCAAGTGTGCATGCCCAGTCTATGACTGCTTCCTGCTGACCCCGGCATCTGCGGGCACTGGAGGGGGAAACCATCAGTGCAAGTATGTTTACTGCAGTCATAGTCAACTTATGCCCCTCCTGCCTGAGCAAGTACGTGTGCACCAATCTGTTGCCACCTCTGGCCCATCCCACCTAAGCAAGCAAGCATGGCCCCCCTCAGTTGTGATCTTTGCTCCCTCTCATCTGGGTGGGGAGCAGACCCCTGAGGGTGGCCTACATGCAGAGGAGGGGCCAAAACCAAAGCTAAGCCCCAGGGGCTGTGCAACTAAGGAAGAAGAACTGAAACCTCTCTGTGCAACTGTACAAGGTATGGATTAAACCCCCAAGATTGGCCTGGTATATCCAATGCCTGCAGAACATCTGAATGGACAACAAGCACTCCCACAACTGAGACTGGTCGAGCTTTAGCAGCTGTGGACTTTGGGGACATGTACAAGTATGGGTTGGGCCAGGTCAGAATCTGAGCTGCCCCCACACTGCTATCAGCAGGTCCAGAGACCTACCTAGAGGTCTTGGTGGGCCTCCTGGGGAGGTGAGGGTATGTGGATGTTCACTGTGGGGGCAAGGACACTGATGGTAGAGGTTCTAGGAAATTTTTTGTTGTTGTTTTGTTTTGTTGTTGCTTTAGTTATATTTTTAATTTTTAACATTTTTTGATTATTATTTTTAATTACTAAATATATATATTTTTGTCTCTTTTAATATTTTTTGTTGTTGTCTTTTTTGTTTTTTGTGGGTTTTTGTTTTGTTTTGCTGTCATTTTGTTTGTGTCATTTTATTTTTTATTTTCTTTGCTTTTTTGTTGTTTTGATTTTTGTTTTTGTTAGTTTCCTTTTTATTGTTTGTTTCTTTTTTGTTTGTTTCTTTAATTGTTTTCTTCTTTTCTGGTTTCTTTGTGTTTTTCAAGTTTTTTGTTTGCTTGTGTTTTTATTGTATGTCTTGGTTTTTCTTCGTCTGTTTGCTTTCTTCCCACCCCCCCCCACCATTTTATTTGGCCACACCATGTGGCTTCTGGGGTCATGGTTCCCTGACCAGGAGTAAAGTCTGGGAGTGCCAAGTCCTGGCCACTGGACCACCAGAGAATTTCTAGCCCCAGGGAATATTGATAAGCATGAGCTCTCCCCAAGGTCGCCATCTCAGCACCAAGATCCAGCTCACTCCCAACAGCCTGCAAGCTCCAGTGCTTCTGGATGCCTCAGGCCAAACAACCAGCAAGACAGGAACACAAAACTACCCATCAGCAGACAGGCTGCCTAAAGTTGTACTAAGTTCACAGACACACCAAAACACACCTCTTGGCACTACCTGGCAAACCAGAGACACAAGAGCCAGCTCCACCCACCAGAGCGCAGGCACTAGTCCTTACCACCAGGAAGCCTATGCAAGCCCTTGAACAAACTTCACCTAACAGGGGACAGACACCAGAAACAAGAGGAACTACTACACTGCAGCCTGTGGAAAGGAGACTACAAAAACAGTAAGTCAGACAAAATAAGACAACAGAAAAATATGTTGCAGACAAAGGAGCAAGGTAAAAACCTAAAAGACCAAATAAATGAAGAGGAGATAGGCAATCTACTTGAAAAAGAATTCAAGTAAAGATAGTAAACATGGCCCAAGATCTTGGAAACAGAATGGAGGCACAGATCAAGAAGATATAAGAAATGTTTAACAAGGACCTAGAAGAACAAATAAACTCTTATGAACAATACAGTAAATGAAATGAAAAATACAGCAGAAAGAATCAATAGCAGAATAACATATAAGTGAGCTTAAATACAGACTGGTGGAAATCACTGCCATGGAAAAAAATAAAGAATAAAAGAATGAAAAGAAAGAGGGCAGTCTCAGAGACATCTGGGATGATATTAAATGCAACAATATTCAAATTATAGGGGTCCCAGAAGAAGAAGAGAAAGAGAAAGGGTCTGAGAAAATATTTAAAGAAATTATAGTCAATAACTTCCCTAACATGGGAAAGGAAATAGTCACTGAAGTCCAGGCAGTGCAGAGAGTTCCATACAGGATAAACCCAAGGAGAAACATGCCAAAACAAATATAATCAAACTAACAAAAATTAAATACAAACAAAAAATATTAAAAGCCACAAGGAAAAGCAACAAATAACATACAAGGGAATCCCCATAGGGTTATCAGCTGATTTTTTAGCAGAAATTCTGCAGGATAGAAGGGAGTAACATGATATCTTGAAAGTGATGAAAGGGAAAAACCTACAACCAAGAATACTATACCCAGCAAGCTCTCATTCAGATTCAATGGAGAAATAAAAAGCTTACAGACAAGCAAAAGCTAAGAGAATTCAGCACCACAAAACCAACTCTACAACAAATGCTAAGACGGAAAGCACAAGAGAAGAAAAGGACCTTCAAAAACAAACCAAAAACAATTAAGAAAATGGTAATAGGAACATACATATCAATAATTTCCCTAAATGTGAATGGATTAAATCCTCCACCCAAAGGACACTGGCTCACTGAATGGATACAAAAACAAGACCCATATATATGTTGTCTACAAGAGACCCACTTCACACCTAGGGACACATACAGACTGAAAGTGAGGGGATAGAAAAAGATATTCCACACAAATGGAAATCAAATGAAAGCTGGAGTAACAATACTCATATCAGATAAAATAGACATTAAAATAAAGACTGTTACAAGAGATAAGGAAGGACACTACATAATGATCAAGGGATCAATCCAAGAAGAAGTTATAACAATTATAAATATTTATGCACCCAAATAGGAGCACTTCAATACATAAGGCAAATGTTAACAGCTATAAAAGAGGAAATCGACAGTAACACAGTAATAGTAGGGGACTTTAACACTTTACTTACACCAGTGGATAGATCATCCAGACAGATAATTAATAAGGGAAAACAAGTTTTAAATGACACAAGAGAGCAAAAAGATTTAATTGATATTTGTAGGACATTCCATCTGAAAACAGCAGGTTACACTTTCTTCTCAAGTGCACACAGAATGTTCTCCAGGATAGATCACATCTTGGGTCACAAATCAAGCCTCAGTAAATTTAAGAAAATTGAAATCATATCAAGCATCTGTTCCACCCACAATGCTATGAGATAAGAATTAAATTACAGGGAAAAAAATGTAAAAAACACAAAAACATGGAGGCTAAACAGTACATTACTAAATAACCAAGAGATCACTGAAAAATCTCAAAGAGGAAATTAAAAAATACATAGAGACAAATGGCAGTGAAAACACAACAACCCAAAATCTATGGGATGCAGCAATAGCAGTTTTAAGAGGGAAGTTTATAGCAATACAATCCTACCTCAAGAAGCAAGAAAAATCTCAATTAACAATCTAACCTTACACCTAAAGGAACTAGAGAAATAAGAACAAACAAAACCCAAAGTTAATACAAGGAAAGAAATCATAAAGATCAGAGCAGATATAAATGAAACAGAAACAAAGAAAACAATAACAAAGATCAATAAAACTAAAACCTAGTTCTTTGAGAAGATAAACAAAATTGATAAACATTTAGCCAAACTCACCAAGGAAAAGAGAGAGAGAACTCAAATCAATAAAATTAGAATTGAAAAAGAAGTTACAATGGACACCACAGAAATACAAATCATCATAAGAGACTAATACAAGCAACTCTATGGCAATAAAACAGACAACCTGGAAGAAATGGACAAATTCTTAGAAAGGTATAACTTTCCAAGACTGAACCAGGAAGAAATAGAAAATATGAACAGACCAATTACAAGTAATGAAATTGAAACTGTGATTAAAAATCTTCCAACAAACAAAAGTCCAGGATTAGGTGGCTTCACAGGTGAATTCTATTAAACAATTAGAGAAGAGCTAACACCTATTCTTCTCAAACTCTTCGAAAAAATTGCAGAGGAAGGAACACTTCCAAACACATTCTACAAGGCCACCATCACCCTGATACCAAAACCAGACAAAGATACTACAAAAAAAAAAAATTATAGACCAATAACACTGATGAATATAGATGCAAAAATCCTCAACAAAATACCAGCAAATAGAATCCAACAATACATTAAAAGGATCATACACCATGATCATGTGGGATTTATGCCAGAGATGCAAGGATTCTCCAATATAAGCAAATCAATCAATATGATACATCATATTAACAAACTGAAGAATAAAATCCATATAATTACGACAATAGATGCTGGAAAAGCTGTTGACAAATTTCAACACTGATTTATCATAAAAACTCTCCAAAAAGTGGGCTTAGAGGGAACCTACCTCAACATAATAACAGTCATGTATGACAGACCTACAGCTTACATCATACTCAATGGTGAAAAGCTGAAAGCATTTCCTCTAAGATGAGGAACAAGACACAGATGTCCACTCTTGCTCCTTTTATTCACATAGCTTTGGAAGTCCTAACCATGGTTATCAGAGAAGAAAAAGAAATAAAAATAATCCAGATTGGAAAAGAAGAAGTAAAATTGTCAGTGTTGGCTAATGACATGATACTACACATAGAAAATACTAAACATGCTACCAGAAAAATACTAGCACTCATAAATGAATTTAGTAAAGTTGCAGGAAAAAAAATACATACACAGAAATCTCTTGCTTTCCTGTACATTAACAACAAAATATCAGAAAAAAGATTAAGGAAACAATCACATTCACCACTGTATCAGAAAGAATAAAATACATAGGAATAAACTGACATCAGGAGGGAAAAAACCTGTACTCAGAAAACTATAAGATACTGATGAAAGAAATCAAAGATGACACAAACAGATGGAGAGATAAACCCCATTCTTGGATTGGAAGAATCAATATTGTGAAAATGACTATACTACCCAAAACAATCAATGCAATCCCTGTCGAACTACCAATGGCATTTTTCACAGAATTAGAATAAAAAGACTTACAATTTGTATGGAAACACAAAAGACTCCAAATAGCCAAAGCAATCCTAAGAATGAAAAAAGAAGCTGGAGGAATCAGGCTCCCTGACCGGGCTATACTATAAAGCTACAGTCATCAAAACAATATGGTATTGACACAAAAAAAGAAATATAGATCAATGGAACAGGATAGAAAGTCCAGAGATAAACCCACGTACTTATGGTCACCTAATCTATGACAAAGGAGGCAAGAATATACAATGGAGAAAAGACAGTCTCTTCAATAAGTGGTGCTGGGACAATTGGACAGCTACATGTAAAAGAATGAAATTAGAACACTTCCTAAAAGCATACACAAAAATAAACTCAAAATGGATTAAAGACCTAAATGTAAGGCTAGATACTCTTCAAGGAAAACATAGGGAGAACACTCTCTGACATAAATCACAGCAAGATCTTTTTCAATTCTCCTCTTAGAATAATGAAAATAAAAACAAAAATAAACAGATGGGACCTAATTAAACTTAAAAGCTTTTGCACAGGAAAGGAAACCATAAACAAAACAAAAAGAGAACCCTCAGAATCGTAGAAAATATTTGCAAACAAAGCAACTGACAAGGGATTAATCTCCAAAATATACAAATAGCTCCTACAGCTCAATAGGAAAAAAACAAATACGTGAATCAAAAAATAGGCAGAAGATCTAAATAGAGATTTCTCCAAGAAGACATAGAGATAGCTAAAAAGCACATGAAAAGATGCTCAACATCACTAATTATTAGAGAAATGTAAATCAAAACTACAATGTGGTATCACCTCACATCTGTCATAATGGCCATCACCAAAATATCTACAAACAATAAATGTTGGAGAAGGTGTGGAAAAAAGGAACCCTCCTAAACTGTTGGTGGGAAATCGAACTGATAGAGCCACTATGGAGAACAGTATGGAGATTCCTTAAAAAACAGAATATAGGGCTTCCCTAGTGGTGCAGTGGTTGAGAGTCCACCTGCCAATGCAGGGAACACGGGTTCGTGCCCCAGTCCGGGAGAATCCCACATGCTGCGGACCGGCTGGGCCTGTGAGCCATGGCCACTGAGCCTGTGCTCCACAACAGGAGAGGCCACAACAGTGAGAGGCCCGTGTACTGCAAAAAAAAAAAAAACAAAAACAAAACTGAATATAGAGCTACTATATGATCCAGCAATCCCACTCCTGGGTGAATATCTGGAGAAAACTATAATTCAAAAATATACTTGAACCCCAATGTTCATTGTAGCAATATTCACAACAGTGAGGACATGGAAGCTACCTAAATGTCCATCAACAGAGGAATGAATAAAAAAGATATGGTACATAGATACAAAGGAATATTGCTCAATCATAAAAAGGAACAAAATAATGCCATTTTCAGCAACATGGATAGACCTAGAGATTTTCATACTGAGTCATACCGAGTGAAGTATGTCAGACAGGGAAAGACACATATCAAATGATATAACTTATATGTGGAATCTAAAATATGGTTACAAATGAACTTATCTACAAAACTGAAATAGTTCTACAGATGTAGAAAATAAACTTATGGTTACTGGGGGTGCAAGGGGGGAGGGATAAATTGGAAGACTGGGATTGACAAATACACACTACTATACATAAAATAGATAACTAATAAGGGCCTATTGTATAGCTCAGGGAACTCAATACTCCCTAATGGTCTATATAGGAAAATAATCTATAAAAGAGTGGATATATGTATTTGTATAACATTCACTTTGCTGTACATCTGAAACTAACATAATAAATCAATTATACCCCAATAAAAATTTTTTTAATGAAAAAATAAAAAGAAATTACCAATTTTTTCCTGTTCATCTTATGTTTTTTACAATTTCCTTATTTGGATTTGTATCAAAATAAAGTCCTTACATTTAGATTAGTTGATATGTCTCATAACTGTATTTTAATATGTAGGTTACTATTCCATCTTTATTTTTTCTTTCTTGCAATTAACTTTTTTGAAAAAAATGTGATATTTGTCCTGTAGTATTCTCTGAAGTCTGGATTTTGCTGAATTTTTCCTCATAGCATTTTTAAACACGTTTTTTGTCCTATGCATTTCCTGAAATTGTTAATTAGGTAGGCAGTAGGGGTTGGCAAATTATAGACTATGACCAAATACAGCCTGCAGCTTATTTTTATTAAAAAAAAATATTGGAAAATAGCCACAACCATTCATTTATGTATTGTGTATGGTTTTTGTCACTTAAAAAGTCAGAGTTGAGTAGTCATAACAGAGACCTCATGGTGAATAAAACCTAAAGTATTTACTTTCTGACTCTACAGAAAATATTTTCTGTCCCCTTATTTTGAAGACTGAGGTTTTTTCAAATTGTTTTTGTTTTGTACACTTCATATTTGGATTGTATACCTTTTAGGAAGTAAATAATACCCAATTGACTCCCTTTTTGTTGTGTTAAAAATCATTAACGAGAATTTCCTGGATCTATTAAATTTTTGAAAATGCCTAAGTATATACAAGCTGATTCTTTCAGTGCCATGACCTAAAACTATTTCTTTGAGATCTGATTATTATAAGGGACCTGCAAATATTGCATTAATATAACTCTTTGCATTATTTTATAGGGTGAAAGTTTACAAAAGTTTTGAAAATATGGACTGACGAAAAAAATGTCAGATTGAATTGGGATTGAATCATGGCTTCATAAATGAAAGTTCTTAATATGGTTGTGAATAAATTTTCTAATATGTAAAACAGAAAATATAATTTGTATATATATGTACATATATAATAGGTGTATATATTATATATATATTATGAAATGTTATGTCAAAGGACTGAAATTCCAGTACTCCATCCAAATCATGACTAGTATAAAATATTTTACCACCATGATATGCATACTCTAAAATTAACATCAGAAACTCAGTTTTCCAGTTTCTTCTATTAGCCTAAATCAATCATATTATTTTTTCATTTCTCATTCCTCAGTCTTCTAACATATAAAAATACATTTTAGAATCTTAAACATGTTTTTCATTATAAATTTTGTATAAATTCATTAAAAATTAGAAAAGATAAAACATTCTTCTTAATGCCAAGATACAAACTAAATACAATTAATTTTTACATTTTCTTTCAACTTATTTTCTTATTTTCTCTAGAATTAATTATAATGTATATAATTATTTGATCTTGCATATGCTTATACCATAATATCCTTCCATGTTTCCTGTCATTTTAATTATTAAATGTTAATAGTTATTATTAAAATATTTCATTTAGTATTTGGGAACAATTCAATTTACTATTATTCTATGTTGAATACATTTCCCATGTTTTTTGGTTAAAACACCTTGCATTAAACATAGTAACCTCCTAATTTTTTTCTTCTTTTGGATCAAAGCTCTTGTATTTAACTCCAACTCCAATATGTGGAACATTAGTGCATCTCTTTCTTTTGACTGATTTTGTTTTTTTAGTTTTATGTCACATTGCATCTTTACATGGCTTGCAATGCTTTACTCTTGCATGTAGAGAACAATAGAGGTGAAGCAGGTTGTGTATGTGTGTGTGTGTGTGTGTGTGTGCGCACGCGTGTGTGTGTGTGTTTACATTTGTATTCTCCCCCTTCCACCTGAGGGAACATTCTTCCTTCTGTAAGAGACTAGAGTTAGAGGTTGATCAGTCTGACACAGTCAGAAGTGAGCTGTTTAGGAATTTCATTGTAGTTCTAGCCCTTCTAGGACATTCTTGAAATTTAAACACTAGGCATCAAAGGAGATCATTTTTTTTGTCTACATACCCCCCATCTTATGCCTCCATAATCACCCTGAGACAAAAATAAACTACTACTTGTAGTAATAACAGAAAACACTTAATAAACTTACTATTTTCCAAGCACTATTTTAAAAGCTGTATATATATTAACTTATTAAATCCTTACAAAAAATTGATAAGATCTATTATTATCATTTTATAGATAAGAAAGTTTATGTAATGTGCTAAAATCATACAAATATAAGTAGTAGAGGAAGAAATATTATAAATATAAATATTATAAATTTGTCTGGGTTACAGATAACAGGGTGGGTTTTTTTATGTTTTTGGCCAGAACTTCATGCAGCACACAGGACTTCCCTGATCAAGGATCCTGACTAAGGGTCAAACCCGCGTCCCCTGCAGTAGAAGTGCAGAGTCTTAACCACTGGATCACCAGGGAAGTCCTGTTTTGTTTTTGTTTTTTTTTTTTGGTACATGGGCCTCTCACTGTTGTGGCCTCTCCCATTGTGGAGCAACAGGCTCTGGACGCTCAGGCTCAGCATCCGTGGCTCATGGGCCTAGCCGCCGACCGAGGTATGAACCCGTATCCACTGCATCGGCAGGCGGACTCTCAACCACTGCGCCACCAGGGAAGTCCCTGTTTTGTTTTTTAATAAAACAGAAATTTGATTTTAAGCCGTCTAGTAACAAGAATAATCCGTAATTTATATTCCTTGGGCCTGCAAAGGTGCAGGGAAACAAGGTTTTCAACCTGAGGGCTCAGTAAGGAAACTAAGTTAAAATAATAATAATCGTAGTAATAATTAATCTTAGCTGAGACCTTGTGGATTTGTGCCAGTTTACTTCCCATTCTGAGCACATGGGAAGATTGTACTACTTATTCCCTCAGATTTAATTATGATCATATGACTTACTTTGGCCAATTAAAAGTAAGCAAAAACAATGTGCTCCTTTCAGTCAAAGTATTCATGATCCAGAATAAATTCACTGTGTACTCTTAGTCTTGCCACAACATCTTGTATGGATCCCTCTGTTAGGCTCATGAATGATGCTGTATGAAACAGAGATGGTTGCTGCTCTGCAGAGGACATATTTAGTAAAAGTAAATCTTTATCTTTAAAGTCACTCTTGTTTAAAGTTTGTTACAGTGGAATAACTTAGCTTATCCTTATAGTGTAGTTGGAATTACTTTTTGTCAACACACGTTAAACTTGGATAAGCCTTTGTGATTTGCCCTGGCTCACTTAGGTAGACATAATGTTCAACACAAAAGATCTCAAAAGAAATGTATATTTCTATGCCATTTCTTTTAATTAAGCTTATTAAAACATATATAGAAACTGTAGATGTTTTTTTAAAAATGAAAACATAAAAAGAGAATTATCATTATGAGTAGTCCCCCAAAATCTGTTACTATATTTATGTATGTGCTTACATTTTGAAACCCAGTAGTATGTGTGTAAATATGAAAATATTAAATGTTCAACAGCTTTTACAGAATTTCTTCAAAATATTTCTCTGTCTCATCTTCCATTTTTATCATCTTACATTTACTATGCAGCAGAAACAACTACATTCACATATTTTAGGCATTATTTTAGGACTGGTTTATATCTCTAAATAAGCTAGTATTGCTATATTTATTTTTAAAACATATGTATTCTCTTCCCTCGGTGAAGAATAAGCATTTAATTTGTTTCTGTTTCTAACTACAATACACACTCATCACTTTCCACCCATCACCCTATCCTCTCATTATGATTTGTCATAATTTTGGTTAAATAAATATTTGTATTTATTTCATGATTACTGTACGTATGTTATTCAGATCTAAGTAACAAACTTTAATTTTTGAGTCCCTGCACTCTATAAAAATGTCTATATTAGACTAACAGTTGAATGATAGTTTGTCTGATTATGGATCTAGTTTAGTTTTCACTTTTCTTCTGAATTTTTAAGGTATTTTCCACTTCTTTTTAGTTTCTATTGTTTCTCATAAAAAGCCTGAGGACATACTAATGACTGTGTCTCAGTGTGTAGACTGTTTTTTTTTTTTTTTTTCCTGGAATATTATAGGATCTTCCCATTTAACCCAATATTCTGAAATTTCACAAATGTATGCCTTTGGCATTGGTCTAGTTTTCTCAACTAGTTATGCACATTTAATGAAGCATTAAAATTAAAAAAATGCATGCCCTTAATATCTATAAAAACTACTCAAATTATTTATTTTTTCTTTTTAATCTCATGTAGTTTCTTCTTCAAACTCCTATTATTTGGATATTTAAATTAATGGAACATGTCTCTCATTTTCTTATACTTCTTATCCTCTTCTCCATTATTATCTTTTTCTTTGTTTTTTTTTTCTCGTCTTTCTGTAAGATTTTCTCAACTTTATCTTTCAACCATAGTATTGAGTTTTTAATTTCCAATTGCAAAACAATGTCCTTTTGTTTATACATATATATAATACATATACATGCACACACATACATTTATGTGTATACCCACATATATTATATATAATCATCCTGTTTGCTTCATGAATGCAATATCCTCCCTTCTTTTTCTTGAGAATTTGTCTTTTTTTTTCTTTCTAGAGTCTAATTTTATTCTATCATTCCCTTTTTTAAATAGACTTCATTTGTTAGCTTAAAGGTTTGTTTTTAAAATGTTATTTTCTCTATAGCTCAGAGAATTGCTAATCAACTAGTCATATACTTTTATGTATGAACAGAGGATAAGATATCTAAAGAACAAAACTTTGTTAAGGATTGAGGAGACCAAAAAGGAAGAAAAGAAAAACATGCTTGACAGAAACAAAGAAAATGAAATTTGGCAAAATTTTTAAATAGAGATGCAAAAAGAGACGCTTTGTTCTACCCTCTTCAGAGAATAATTCTCAGGCCTTTTTGCCACAGTAGAAGATGGCAGATACCGGCTTTCTTTGATATTGTACGGCATCAAGAAATGTAAAATATTCTTTGCAGTCTGTTGATTAAATCTCCTTATTTTAGCCTAATTTTTGCCCTCTTCCACATTCTCAGTGGTAGGTGAAAGCTTTGGGAATATTTTAAGGTACAAACTCAGTTATTTCTTAGCTTTCCTCAGTGCTAACCAAGGATTCAATTTGGGTAGCTTTTCTAAATAGTTTTAGAACAGATCCATTTTATTTCCAACATCAATAGTTTCATTGATGATATGTCATTTACTATTCTCCTTTCTGGGTGTTTACTATAACATAAATAAATAAACAAATAAATTTACAGATATAATTTTTTTTTATCTTTACCATTGCTATAATGGTTTTTGAGGATATAGAAGAGTAGATATATGTATTCAAATTCCTTCTTAATTGGGAGGTATGCTTTTTTTGTTTACATTACATTGTCAGAGTTTCTCCAAAACTTTTAATTCTTTTAGGAAAACAATTTTAATATTGTGTTGGTATTCCATCCTATTGAAATAGTTTATACCTTATTTAATCATTTCCTTTTGTTGCATAATTAGTTTCCCACATCTCATTAAAAATATTGAAAATCTTTTAATATATTTTGAAAAATGTGAATCCTATTACATTTTTCCAGTCACAAATTCTTCAATTCATAATTATCCATATTTTCAACTTTCTTCTCTTATACTCTAAACTTAGTTGTAAAGACAGTTGAATTTATTTTTAAGAGCTTAAATATAAATAACAGCAATTTATTTTCAGAACATGAACAAAATGGCAGAGTAGGCAGCTCTTAGCTCTTGCTCCACCCCCTCCCTCCTATGGAAACATCAAAAACAAGCAGAAACTATCAGAACCAACTTTGTTAGAACTCTGAAAGAGTCAAAGGTTTACAGCAACCAAGAAAAAGCTGGATTAAGAAAAAGGCAACTTAATAATGGTAGGAAAACTGCAACATTTTTATCTGTGCTTGCCCCACCACTTTCCCAGTGCAGTGTGTTCTCAAAGAGGGAAGTCTGATTTCCCAGTGTGGGACTCTGGTCTGCAGTTTAAGAGAGCATAAATTTATTTGAATAGTTTTGTGCGTGTCTGTTCTAATCTGTCTGAGGACTACCTGAAGGATTTTGTGTTTGGCTCTGTTTTGACTAATGTGGTTTTCAAGCTAGAAACGGTGCATTACTTGAAAACACTGCAAGCAGAACTAAGGACTCACAGGTAACCTGACATTAAAATATTACAATGGAAACATACAATAGACGACCTGGGAGAGAAAAATCTGCTGAAAGTGTCTTTGGGAAATTAGGACATGCAAATGTATATAGGAGAATTTAGAAGGTCACAACATGCCCAAGAAAAGACCTGAGAAAACCCTAAATTTTCACCTGGAGCTGATTCCTAGGCTCAGTGTAAGCACTGGTGGTCCAGTGGCTAAGACTCTGCACTCCTACTGCAGGGGGCCCAGGTTCTATCTCTGATCAGGGAACTAGATCCCACATGCATGCCACAACTAAGAGTTTGCATGCTGTAACTAAAGATCCCGCATGCCACAATGAAGATCCCACATGTGGCAATGAAGATCCTGCATGCAGTAACTGAGACCTGGTGCAGCCAAAATAAATAAATATTTTTTAAAATTTTAAAAAAGTCGAATGAGTGCTCCAGCACAGAGCCTATTTGCAAAAATTGGGAGAGGTGTTTGTTTATTTGTTTTTTCTTTTTTTCTCCCAAAGAATGCACAGGAAAGCAACTAGAGCAATAAACAAATGCATCAAAACTACAGGGTGTAAAATCAACACATTAAAATCAGTTGTGTTTCTATGTACCAGCAATGAACAACCTGAGAAGGAAAATGAGAAATCAGTACCACCTATAATATCATGTAAAAGAATAAAATAGCTCAGAGTAAATTGTCAAAGAGGTGAAAATCTTGTAAAGAAATGTAAAGATATCCTACATTCATGGATAAGAACACTTGATATTGTTCTACTCAAAGCAACACACAGATTCAATGCAATCCATATTAAAATTCCAACAGCACTTTTTTGCTGCGATGGGAAAGCCAATCATCAAATTCACATGGAGTTGCAAGCAACTTAAATAGCCAAAATGATCTTAAAAAATAGGAACAATGATGAAAGACTCACATTTCCTGATTTCAAAACCTAGTACAATGCTACAGTAATCAAAACAGTGTTTCACTGGCATAAGAATAGACATATGCACTAATGGAATATATTGATAATTGAGATATGTCATTAAAAGCATGAACAACAAAAGAAAAAACATGCAAATTATACTTCATCGAAATTAAAAACTTGTGAGTATAAAAGGACATGATATACTCACAAGTATACATCTATGATACAACATAGATGGATCTTGAAAAAATTATGATAAAGTGAAATAAGCCAGACACATAAAGAAATTATGGTATCCCATTCACATGAAATACCTACAATAGAGGAATAGATAGATTACTGGTTACCAGGGTTTGGGAATAGTGGAGAATGTTATTACTTAATGGTAACAGAGTTTCTGTTTGGAATGATAAAAATTTTTGGAAATCAATAGTGGTGATAGATTACACAGTACTGTAAATGCAATTAATGTTATTGATTTGTACCTTTAAAAGTGGTTGAGGGCTTCCCTGGTGGTGCAGTGGTTGAGAGTCTGCCTGCTGATGCAGAGGACACAGGTTCGTGCCCCGGTCCGGGAAGATCCCACATGCCGCGGAGCGACTGGGCCCCTGAGCCATGGCCGCTGAGCCTGCGCATCTGGAGCCTGTGCTCCACAACAGTGAGAGGCCCGCGTACCGCAAAAAAAAAAAAAAAAAGAAAAAGAAAGAAAAAAAAATTGTTGAAATGGAAGAGATATTGTATATATATTGTAACACATTAAAATCTTTTTTTTTATTATGTCCAAATTTCTTTAGGTGGATATTATAGAATTAAATTTTAAGTTGCTATGAAATGCATGTTTGTATGTGCTTATGTGATATATTCTAAAAGGTACAATAGCAGAGAAAGAACAGCTTGTCACTTAAGTGTGAGCTGTCAGTCTTCAGCTTTCAAGAGTCAGACTGCTAATGCCATGCAAAATCTTGGAGCCATACCTTGCTAGGTGAACATACTTAGGAAGGTTACTTTTATTGCTCTTTTCTCAGTTTCTTCATCTGTAAAATAAGCTTAAATTTTTCCATACAAGATTCTTTTGAGGATATAATGGCCAAACTTATGTAAAACACTTAAGGGAGCATAGAGTAAGCTCAAAAATGCTAGCAATTATTATACTGCCTGAATTTACACTGGACGGTATTATTAAAATATTGTCAAAATATTCAGGGTAACAAACCTACACTGACTTTCAAGTGAAGAAATTTCTATTGGTATGCCTATACATGACAAGTTAACAAAATAGAAAATTTAATTAACTATCTGAAGAATTTCAACCCTCTCATTTAAATGATAATATAAAATCATACTGGAACAAAAGAACAACACCCCCACTCTGAATTACATCAATAATCTCATAACCTTCTGTCAATTTCACAAGTATAAATAATTTTTCAACTCTGTGAAGAATATGGAGCAAAACAAAAATAACGTGTAAAAATAAACATAAAATAGATTCATAAGCCAATGTATTTATAACATACTTTGAATAATGTCTAGTAAATTTAATATAGGCCTTTATATTTTGAAATACATATCTATTAATATTGATTACACATCAAGACAGCAGAAATTTGAAAAACAAATACTAGTAGGCTCTTTTAAAGCAGCTTCATGTAGTTTCTAGCAAGTTATCTCATCTGAACAAATGGCAAATGCTATCTCTGATAGCTGAACAATTTAACAACCTGCTGGGTCACAGATGCACAAATCCTAATACATACAGAATATAATCTTGCCAAACACAGAGACTCACTGTTAATTACTTTTTTCTTTCTGTAAGTTATGTTTACAATTTTTTGCACGTTCTTAAATGGCTGAAGGTTTACCCACAGGATATTATGTCAATTTATTTTTCATCTATGTGTGATACCAACTCTAAAATCTTTTTTTAACTGTGTTATTTCAGTTTTTTAAAAAATTAATATTCTTCTATGGAAAATCAGTAGTGGGTAGTGAATGATGTAGTTAATATATTGAGGTTCCTTTTGTAGTTTCTAAGAAATGTACAGGTTCTGTGTGGCTATAGCCGTAATATTAGCTGATGTACTGCTGATGAAAAGATTTTTAAAAATCAGTGGTACAGCAGTTTAGTACTTACAGATCACTTTTCACACTCACAAATTATAATAACACTCATTATCAGTAGCACAAAAATGACATCCTATGAGACTTGCTAAAAGAACACATGAGAGATCACCATTATATAAACATAATTAGTTCTAAAAAAAAAAAGACACTTTAAAGTAGTTAAAGCATTCACCATAATTTCATAGAAGAATGGTTAAAAAAAGATGTGATTATGATTTTATCTAGAAAATGCATCTAAAATAATATAAATATTTAAAATAATTCAATTTATCTTATAAGGTACAATAGGATAAGGTTATTTTAATGGCATTAATTATTTGAATACTTCAAAAATGAATTAAGCTAACTTGTGTTTGTGTATTTGTTTGGGTTTGTAATTTTGTCAAAATTTAATAGCATATTACACTGTGATTGTTTCAGAGAACAATCACAAAGAAGGCCATTTTGCCAAAATATTTTAGGGCTTCATCAAATTTCCCAAGGACCTCTTTCAATTCCTTGATAGTCAAATCATTCTCTTTTGAAGCACATATTCTATCATCATTCTTGCCAATATATTTCTTCAATTTTTGACCAGTCTAACTCTGCTACACCCTCATTTGTCAAAGACTTTCTTTACTTGTGACACAAATAATTGTAACTTTACTTCATCAGGTTCATGAAATCATGTAGTTCTTATAAGATTGCAATTCCACTTTGCATTATACTATATGGGTTTGTTAGATGTATACAGTAACCCAAAATCAAAAGGAAAATGACTGAAAAAGATGTTGCTCAGTGTATTGGGATAAATATTGTTGGGAAGCAGAAGGAAATTAGAAGTGGGAGCCAGTTAAATCTGTGTTATTAGTAAATAATGTCATGCTATGATGACTTTTATTATCTAGCAAAGTTGTACATAATAGCTACTTGGGCACTGAAAAATTCTCATACACCTGGAAATTTGAGTAGAATTTTTGCATCAAAGCTTGATTTATCATTTTTTTTGGTTTTCTAAAACTGAAAAAATCACTAATTATGTTTAAAAGACTTTCAACTTCATCTTACAATGGCTAGTGAATAAGGCACCTTTGCTTATCATGGAAATTTTGATGACATATCTGAAGTCTAATAGTTGAAACGCTAACTGAAATAATGTATTCATTTATACATTTATGTATAATATTTCTGGAAAGGGGTCAACCATCTTTCATTTGAATATCAATCCTTAAATGCAGTTTATTACTCCACCACATTAGCCCATCTTATGTTTAACCTTTCTCATTGTCAGAAAATACATCCTAACATTTGTTCTATATTAGAAAGCAGTCTCTCAACACACATTCTTTTGTTGACTCTACTTAAGAATTCTGCACCTATGCAGACTAAGGCACATTTCTATTTCATAACACAATATTATATATATATATATATATATACATGTATGTATACATATATATATAAAGTTTACAATTTGGTATGCTGCTTTAAGTGTTGTCTCTTCCAGGCTAAAGTTCTCTATTCCCTTATTTCTTTCCACATGACATCTTTATGCCCCACTGTTACAATGTCTGGATTCAATTTGTTTGTAGATGTCCATCTTAAAATGAGGTATCCAGAACTAATCAAGTCCTTTAAGAGACATCCCTCAAGGGTATAAAAGGCTTTGACTAATTTTGTGATGGTTTTCTCAAAGAATAAAACATTCTTATTTCCTAAAGTTCCGGCTTGTGCTGAAACTGACAAGTAGTGATCTGTTACAACCTTTTCTTAATGTGACTTATGCCTCATGTCATTTCTCTTACCTCAAATCCTACTTGTGAAAAGCAGAATGTCTTTTTTTGGTTTAATGATTGTATCTTATCTCTACTGCCACACTGTGTCTCTTTTTAATCAGTTTGTGTCTGTAAAATACTGAAGTACATTACACATATCAATTATGTGTGCACACATAAAAAAGTTCCAAAACATCTTGTCATAAAATAATACTTACGGTCCCCCTAAATTTATTTTTATTTTTATTTTTTTGCGGTACGCGGGCCTCTCACTGCTGTGGCCTCTCTCGTTGCAGAGCACAGGCTCCGGACGCGCAGGCTCAGAGGCCATGGCTCACGGGCCCAGCCGCTCCGCGGCATGTAGGATCTTCCCGGACCGGGGCACGAATCCGTGTCCCCTGCATCAGCAGGTGGACTCTCAACCACTGTGCCACCAGAAGCCCGGTCCCCCTAAATTTAATATGAGATTAAAATTTTAAAACTCTATATGTTTTATATACCCTACACATTCTCCTTCATTCATAAGAGTAGATCACAATTTTTCTCATAATTCCTACCCTTTATACGAATTCAAATCTGATTTAAATATATTTGCTGGAAAAGAACAAGAATTATAATATACACACATTCTTTTAACTTCCAAATTATTATATTTTATGACTTTTGATTTAAAAATTTACATAAACAACATGCTCCCAAAGAATATGAAGAGTATAGAAGTAAGACAATTGTAATTACAAAAACATTCTGGTTACTGCAGTAAGCCCAGAAATCCCAATATTACAACCAAACAGAGTACATGGTTTCAAAGAGTGTATATTCTAGAGGGAGAGAAAGAAAACAGATGAGTAAAAATTGTTTTAAGTTGTAATAAATATTATAGCAAATATGAAACATAAACAAAATGA
The DNA here is from genome assembly GCF_964270905.1 of Leucopleurus acutus. Classification (NCBI taxonomy): domain Eukaryota; kingdom Metazoa; phylum Chordata; class Mammalia; order Artiodactyla; family Delphinidae; genus Leucopleurus; species Leucopleurus acutus. The sequence continues at coordinate 39,653,981 of NC_139160.1, read as the reverse complement.
AAATCTAGTGAAGGGCCTACTTTTCACAGGATGGTCAGAAATTTTCTGACTAGGCAATGATTCAGCTGAAATCCATATATATACATATATATATATATATATATATATATATATATATAGAGAGAGAGAGAGAGAGAGAGAGAGAGAGAGAGAGAGAGAGAGAGAATCAGTTAGTTTGTGAAGGAGGCAGGACACATATTCTAGAAATAAGAATTTTAAAACATCTATTCTTCACTAGAAGAAGAAGTCTGCTATTAGAAAACATTGAGATATCTTCAAATTTTTGTGGAGAAGAAATCCAACACAATGAAATTCTCAATTCAAAAAAATTGTTATTCAAGAGTGGGGACAAACCAAAAATATATTTAAATGCTACAAATGAGAAGGTTTACAACTCAAAGAGTTTAGAGTAATAATTACAGTGTCCTTAGGAATAAGGTGAGAGACTGAATATACAAATGGACAATGGCCAGACTATATACGAGAATGGGACTCTCACCCCAAAACTCTGCAGCAAACATTCCAGGAAACCAAACAATAAATTCTGGGGCCATTTGTCCAGGAATGACCAACTTCCCTATAATTTGCCTGTATTTCTCTAACACAGCACAAAACAGATGAAACCAAATATGTTTTCCCAACCAATTACGTAAGATGCCCCATTTCTACTTAGTCTTCCTCCAGTTTCCCCATGTCAACAACCTCCAATAAGAACACACCTGAAGTCTTTCAGCCTTTGAGTCTCTGCGAAAGAAAATGGTAGTGGTTGCTCAGCTTGCTATAGTAATCACTGAATGAATAGTCTTGCTTATTCTCAGTTGCATGATTCAAGTTTATTTTCAGAAAAGAAATAGGAAATTTAAAAGACTGACTTGGATGGATGACAGAAGGAACAGGGAATGGAGACTAGTAAATATATAGGCAAGTCAAAACAAACATTGCTAGTAGAACAATAATTCTGATAATTATATTAACTAATGGGGTTTAGAAAAAAAGGAAGAACTAAAATACAAGATGGTAATAATATAGATGGCATGATGAGGTAACTCACCCAAATGTCCTCATCTTATTCTGGTAGAGGGGTGATATTTACTATTTGTTAAATCAAGTATTTACATGAACAATTTAAGAATAAATATGCAATGACTTATGAAATGAAGAGAAAAAAAGAGACAAAAATCAAGAAAACTTTAACAATTCTTTAGATAGCAGTAAAGATATAGATATAGATTTCACAGAACCCTGGATAATACTAGAGAAGGCAAAAAGCTGAGGTTATTATAAGATTCTTATTTTGTTTTCCTATTTTTCTTTCCTTGAAAAATTTGATACTTCTATCTGAACATCTTTCACAGTTGCTGTGAAAGTTAGTACTCTTCTTTTTCAACATCTATGGCCACATCAGTTTCTTCACAGAGTGCACCCTTCATTCACAAGTGGATTTCATTTGAGCTTGACATGTGCATGTCAGAGAGAGCAAATATTGCTATGCCCATCACATGGATGAGAGTACTAATATATATATATATAGTTTATGTAAATCTTGTAAGTAATTTAAGTAACACAAATTGTAGAATGGCTACTAGTCCTCAGGTGGAACTTAAGACAATAGTATTCTTTTCAGCATTCTAGTAGCCTCCATATTGATTGTCAATGAATCATATGCTTTATTCTCCAGACAAATGAGATTGAGAGTAAGATATATTCAGCATATTAGAAACTCAAAGAACAGTCTCTGTGTTGGACACAAAGTGACATTTTAACATTATTATTCAATTAGAAAATTTCCTATTTGTATTATGAAAGTCATTCAAAAATGATGCCAGTGACATCTACCAACATGTTAATCAGATGTGATTTGATTGTCCCAAGCACTTCTTGCTCAGTGAATTTGATCTTTTGCTCAGGTGGAATTTAAAGAAAAGGATGCTGGAGTAAACACTACAAACCTTGCAAAGTGAAAAGTGGATAATTCAATGTAAGACAATCTCTCAAAGTAGTATTTTTTCTTTAACATACAGGTGAAGGGAATATTTCCATAGCTAAAGCATGTTTTAAAATGTTCTCTCCTGCAATTTTATTTTCTGAACTTTATATTTTTCTAATGACAAATATGTCTTTTGCTTTGTTTTTAAGAACATTAAAAATATATGTATTTCACCATGTGTAATTTATTTCTGCTCATATTTTATAGAGAAGCTTATGATACTTAAAATCTTATATCTGAAATAAGTTAACTCCAAGTTAATTTTTTAAAATATTTACTGATTTGCCTTAAAAACTACTTTAAAACTTAAACTTCCAAAATCAGTAATAGTCCAGACTGACAATTTTATTATTATTTCTTAGCTTCTGGACACATTTGAGTATCAGAATTCTAATCATGAAGACCCTTTTAGCATCACAAAATTAAGCTTTAACTAGATTATGGCTACCAGCTAATATTTATTTCTATAAACTGAAATAGCATATTATATTACTATTCTGATATTTAATTTACTTCCTATAGATTACTTTTGAATATGTGGCTATCGAAGATAAGAGAATGTTAATAATGTTAAACAGTTTAGCCTAAAGCATAAACATCTTTAATTCATATATTTGATAAGAAAGTTAACCTAAAGAATCCAAACATATAAATCCTTTCATTCATTGTATATCTTTGAAAGAAATTCAAACGTACCTACGGTCCAATTAATTTTAGATAATATACATCTTTTCCAAGTAAAATTAAAATTAAACAGAGGAAAATATTTTATTTAACATACTGTTGTGAAAAATAATTATGTTGAGACTGCTAGTTTGTTTACCTTTGAAATTTCTAAGATATGGGAAAGAGTAACACATAGTTTTCTATTTTATTGATAATTTTTTGAGCTTTTGAGTTCTAGTTTTTCTTCTTTCACAATCTCAAGCTTTTATTCATGTATTCATTTACCCTATATGTACCCATTGATTAGCCATTATATGCCAGAGACATATTAAGCAGTAATGAGGAAGATAAATTTAGACTGTACCATCATATGCCATATGCCATGGCATGACATATGCCATGGTTTCAAAAATATCTAAAGCATCATCTTTTTTCACTACTTTAAAAAGGTTGAAATGTAAAATAAAATTCAGTCATCAAACTAAGTGAACATGAGAGAAAACTATATATCCACTTTTTGAACACTCAGTTTTTACATATTATATATGAAAATATTATTTTGCTAAAATGAACGTAAAGCACATATTTGCTTTCTATTTTTAGAAATGTAATACAGTAACAGATTGATATACAACTATCCAGATACTTAATTCCTCTATATAAATTACTAATATTATTTTCTTTTTAAGAAACAATGTATGAGGCAAGACATGAAATTTTATTAACTACACAGTATTCTTCAATTACACTCTAGCAAAATGATTTTATCCTTGGGTTTCCAAAACATATCAGTTCACAAAAGATCAGAAATATATATGTACCCACCTCAGTTTCTTACTAATAATATAGCATATAATATTAAATTATATTAATGTTGAATAATGAATATATGAAATTTTATACATGCTAGATTTCCATTGGTTAATAATCCATCATAACTCCCCGGTTTTATTATGTATTTTACAAAAAAATACTTCAAAGCTCAGAAATGTATAATTAAATTTACAAATTTTGTTTTTTCTAAGGCTTTCACCAAATAGGAGTTGGTTAAAAGAAGCAGCAGGCAAACAAATTACCCCTACTGTAGTTTAGTTGTGATAAATATGTAGGTTACACTTTATTTTAAAGTGTTATTTGTCCCATGTATGCCTGCAAGCCTATCAAACTCAGATATGTTTATGGGCTTGGATGTAACATTGGCAACTATTCAGTGCAGTCACTGTATGGCCCACACTGAAAATTCATAAAGCAAAGAAGCTTTCACTACACATCTTCTTTATATATTAAGAATGAATAAAATAGCTATACTCACAATGATCAATGAATATGACTTCACATTGAGCAGGATCTTTGAAATATGAGATGAGCTGATGGGTTATAATTTTTTCTTTGTAGGACTTAGCCTTTAGGATTAAATATATTGAGGATAATGTAAATGACAGCATCTTCCAGAGATTTAAGTGGTCACTTGCTTTTTGTAGAAATGCCTGTTTAGATGAAACAGTGGTAATTTTTTAACTAAAAGAAATTTGGAAGATAAAGAGCTTTGTTGAAAAAGCTCTTTCTTTTCCTTTTGAAATTTTTAATTGGTTCCAGAGGCACCTCTTAAATTTATTCGCCAGTCTTTTTAAAAAAGAAAAAAAAAAGTAACTTTTCACTTTGTCTACTGTTTTTCTAATTGATTACTTTAGATTTCTTCCACAATTAAGAAAAATCTATTTCCCCTACTTAAAAATAAGGGGGGGGGAACTATTTTACTAACAGAACATACCTAAGAAACCTCAACTCCTTTCATTTACTACCTATTGCTCTCATTTAGATAAACCCCCAAAACTGTTTGTGTTAAAAGTACAAATACCAATATTCTTGTAATGGTGTGAGTTTACCTGACGTTTACTATATATGGACATGTGTGACATTACTTCCTTCCCTGCGGGTTCTTAAGTCTTCCTAGATTCTCGTGGTTTGCCGGCAAGCTTCAGCGTTCCTTGGCTTGTAGCAGCATAACCCCACTCTCTTGCTTCCTTGTTACATGGTGTTCTTCTTGTGTGTCTCAGACTTCGTATGGTTTTGTTGTTATAAGGACACTAGTCATATTGGATTAGGGGTCCATCTTACTCAAGTATGATGTCCTCTTAAGTAATTGCATCTACCCTATTCCAAGTAAAGTCATATTCTGATGTAATGAGGGACAAGACTTCTGCATTTATTTCTTGGAAAGACAAAATTCATCCTATAACAGACAGATGGAGCTCACTTAACACAAGTAAAGAATGGATCATGTCAGATAGAAAGAAAAATGTTAATAATAAGTTTAAAAGTGATAATGTTAAGCCTAGTAATCAAACTAGGCCACAATATAAGGAAGAGCCAAGTAGAAAAATTGCCTAAATGTAGAGCTACTGGATTCCTCCTGAAGAGAAATGGAATCTGTGGAAAAGCCTGAAAGAGTTGCAACTGTGGTGCTTGAAGTATTTAAAGGCAGGAGGCAGGTAATATAAACATAAAGAGGAGAAAAGCACAGATCCAGCTTCACAAGACTCATAGAGGTGAAGGTTGAAAAATATACAAGAAAAGAATGCAGCTGATAGTAAAAATAGCAAAATATGATGTGTCACCAGGAATGATCTTAAAGATTAAAAAGGCAAGATAGCATACTCTGTCACTTTGTCTCATTATTTAAGAAATTGGGCATGCTTACTAGAGCCTGGCTATTCAAATTGTGTTCAGTGATCAAGCTACAACAGCATTTCATGGGAGCTTGCTAGAACCCTGATCAACTTTCTAAGAACATCTCCTTGGGAATCCATATGTACATTCAATTTTGAGAGGCACTGCACTACTGGTTTGAGTATATTAGAATTCCAATTTCTACACTGCTACAAGCTTTTTATGTTAACTGAAATGTGTGTTTCTGGATTTATAAAAGGATGATTTGAACTGATTCTTTCTGAGATATTCAAACTTTGTGATTCCATATATAACAAGTTTGCCTCTAAGTTTTCAAATTTATGTAAAAAAAGTTGTCCTGTTCCAAACATACAATAAAATGGACTCCCCCCCCACAACATGCACTTTTCAGTTAACAAGAATAATAGCATATTTTCCATGAAAAGAGGGAAATTTTAAAATTTGCTCTTTCCTTTCGTTTATTGAACTAGAGAAATACAAAATTTTGGATAGTATTTTCACTAAACAGAATAGGTGAGCCTCTGAAAAGATATTTCAGAGTAATTATTTATACTTATTAATAGTTACCCACTATCCCTTGTTCCCTGGAACAACAGTATTTCAAGATATATAGTTAAATTTAATCACACAGCAGTTATATGAGTAAGAATAGGGTGATGGTTTCATTTAAAGCAGTGTTGTGAATATTCTAGAAGTCAGTAAGAAATGCAAAGTTCAGACCTAAATCCAGAATCAAACTAACATTCAATTATTAAAAAGAAAAACTGGATAAGTCTGGCCAGAATCCAAGGTATGCTGTTCATATAACATGATATAACAGATAAACAAACACACAGGATAGTTTCTATCTATTATCTATCTAGCTATCTAGCTATCTAGCTATCTATCTATCTCAGTCTGCTGTTTATCAGTCTAACTGCAAATAAACCAGCTCTTCCCCAGGGTCATCGAAAAGTTCCATGTGCTTCAACATTGATTGTGTTAGGAGAGTAATCCTCCAAGATAATTACATCAACAAACAATGTGTTTATGTCCACATTCTAATCACATTTTGTGCCATGTCTTTGCAAGAGGGCTGCCCAGTTATAATTTTGTAAGGTATACCAATGATTGGACCTGCATAATTTGCACATAAATTAAACACTGAAAGTAATGATTAGGACAGTAAAATTCCTGGTACTTATCTTCAGAAACAATGGAAAATTAAGGGTTGATGTGTTTATAAGGACAACAAAAAGACTACCTTAAAATGATTATACATTGATTATGAAATAAATTCCATTTAGTTTAATAAGCTAAGAAATTTTGGCATAACTATACAAAGAGCTGGTTACTTCCTTGTATTAGAGCCAGGAAACAGATTGGAGAAAATACTTAGTTTCATTACAAATTTGTTTGTCATAATCTTAAAGCTACTGAAGCAATCTGACATATAATACACAGATTTCATAAGCACAATTTCTATTATTCAAATTTTCATTTCCTAGTCAATTTCTCACAATTCAGAAACTTCTCTAGACAGAATCTCCCCCATCACTCATGTACTTTGCTGACATGTACAGCAAATATACTGCCAAAAATGAATGGGTGGAAGAAGTATTATAAATATTATAGAACTTCAAAAATTCTGTGTGTGAGATAAATCATATATATATATATATATATATATATATATATATATATATACACACACGTATATATACTCTATCACTTCAATGTTGGTTCAATTGTTTTCTATCTTATTGAATTTTTTTTCCATCTTACTGATTTTTTTTTGTACTATCTTACTCCAAAGACCTTTTTCTACAACTGATTTCTGTTTCCTTCAAAAACAGTGTTTCTCAAATTTCAAGTTGCTTACGTATAACCTGGGACCTTGCTGAAATGGAGAATTAGATTCAGCAGACCTGGGGTGAGCCCTGTACTCTGCATTTCTAACAAACCCCCAGGTGATACTAATGCTACTCATCCACATGCCACATTTTGAGTAGCACAGTTTTAAGAGAGTTTCCTCCCAAACTTGCAGTTAAAACAAGTATGACTAAAATATTTCTTCTGGAGACCTTATTGAGGAATAGAGTAAAAAATTTAACCCACATTTTATGTGGGATAAACAGACAGAAGCACAGGATAAAGTGTGATACAGGGAGAAAAAAACTATTTCTTTATCAGACAACTTAAATTTGATTATAAGTTTCAGCATTGAATTCATGTAACATTATTTTTTTTTAAATTCCTTTCATGCAAGATTGAGATTATTCCATCTAGAAGTTCCTCAAAAAATGAAAAATAGAACAACCATATCATCCAGCAAGCCCACTGTTGGATTTATATCCAAAGGAAATAAAAGGATATCAAAGAGATGTCTGCACTTCCATGTTTATAGCAGCATTATTCACAATAGCCAAGATATGGAAACAACTGAAGTTTTTTCAATAGATGAATGGTAAAGAAGATGTGGTATTAATATACAACAGAATATTATTCAGCCATGAGAAGAATAAATTCCTGTCAATTGTGACATGGATAAGGGAATTATGCTAAATAAGACAATTCAGATGAAGAAAAGACTGTATGGCATTACTTACATGTGGGAATAAAAAAGGTGAACTTATAGAAACAGAGAGTAGAATGATGGTACCAAGGGGCTGAAGGGTGGGAAATGAGGAGATGTTGGTCAAAGGGTACAAACTTACAATTAGAAAATGGATAAGTCCTGGAGATCTAGTGCACAGCATTGTAATTATAGTTAATAATACTGTATTATACACTTGAAAGTTGTTGAGAGATTAGATCTTGTGTTCTCATGACAAAAAAGAAACTATAATCATGGGACCTGATGGAGATATTAGCTAATGCTACAGTGGCAATCATATTTAAATATATAAATGTATCAAGTCAACACACTGTGCACCATAAACTTACACAATGTTATATGTCAATTATATCTCAATTAAAAATATTCTAATATTCAAATAGAATGATATACATGAAATTGCTTTTTAAATGATAAAGCACTATATAAGCATATTATATTGTTATTGTATGCATAGGTGCTTTCCACTCCTACCCTGCTCAACATCAGTGCCACAGTCTTGCCAATTCTTTTTCTTAGCTATGAAAACTGCTTAAGAAACTGTCATTCAGCAGCTGCAAAGACTGCCAGCACTAAAGCAATTTGATAGAAGCATCCAAGAGGGGAGAGGAATGAAGATTTTCTTTCCTCTGCAGTTCTAGTTATAAAGCCCAGATATAAAAGGAGAGAATTGTTGTGGTATGGCATATGAATTTTAAGATACTTTCATTGAGTTCATTCAAATACTAGAGTGGTGACCTGAAGAGTTTTTGCCTTAGAAAGTAAATATTTATAAATACATATATATGTGTATATATGTATATATTGTCTTTTAAAAAAATTTTTAAAGGAATATATTATCTTTACAAAGATGGGTTATTATAGTCATTGATCATGTAAGTAAGTACATAGATAAGATTCTGGACTTACTTGTAGCTAGCTACAAACCAAACAACGACTTCATATTTGATATATAGATGAAGTGAAATTGCTTTAAAACTAATGCAGAATTTATTTGTAGTGCACAATTTATTAGTATGCATGAAGATGAATTAAAACCTGCAAGCTATATTAAATTTAATGCATGAGAAAGGGAAGTAATGCATTACTTGAAAATCATGTTGAAGCATCATTGCGAATGCAGCTGTTAAACCGCGATAGTACTAACTGCAGAGGCAAATATTATTAAACCTGCCAGAGTCCCCAAACTGTATTTTACACAATTCTTTAAAGAAAGTAAGCAAAGGCATTTGCCTCCTAGCTTCATGTATAAATATGGTATGAAAGTATATGCATCAAATCTCAAAAAAAAAGGCTCAGTAATTTGATTCCCACAAAAGAATTCTTATTCTAATTGGTTAAAACAAAAGTTTCTTTAATTGTTAGAGGGATGAAACATCAGATTTATTAACTCCATATTTCTGATTGATGAAAGAAAATGTAATAGATGAAGAGATGAGCCTGAAACTACACTTGAGGGGCTTTATTTAGCTCAGTTAGCTGACTTCACTATCTTGAACTCTAATATTGTACTTGCTAAGCCTTTTAGTGTGCACTAAATCCCAGCCACATAAAAGTGAAGCTAAATTGTATTTACAGGTCTTTTTCATACAAAGTACTAACCAGCATGCCATTTATAATCCTATAATAACCCTTTGTAATCTGCATACCAATGCAGTGCAAATAACACATTTACTTTAGAAATGAACATAATTAGATTATATAGATCCTAGTTGAATTAGACTGAGTGACCTTTTGCTAGCATCCTCTGGTAACTCAAGAAAAATTTATTACTTGGCTGCCTTTTCTCTTTTAATCTAAATGATCAGTTTTTGGCATGAACCTCGAAAATCTTCAGAATCTTTCACATTTTGGTTTATATGAAGATATTTTTTTTTCCCCAGCAGGAAAAAAAAGTTGTAGTGTTCAACACAGAGCTAGAGTGAATGTTATCTTGTAAACACTCGAGATAAGGAGTTGAAACATAAAACACCAAATAAAAGATGATGTAAGAATTATTTATAATTGGGTTTAGTATGATTTTGTAATTACATTTTTAATTAATGTCTTGGAGGATATGCTTTACTTCTATGCATAATTTAAATCAAATTGGTATTATATATTACATAGTTCAATCCTAGCTTTCCACATAACAATGCATCAGAAATTTGCAACAGATAATTCAACATCTTATAGCCATTTATTCACTAAAATAGTTTTGTGTACCTACTATGTGTCTCATACATTTGGTTAAGTGGTGACAATTGTGTGCTTGTTTCAAAGAATTCTCCTCCTGGAACACAAATGATTATCAAAGATAAGAGAGATAGTGTGATAACAGCAATGTAAACCAATTATTCATAAAGTAAATCCCAGCTCTTCTGGTTAAGGAAATGCAAATGTATTAAGAGCTATTTATAACCCTAACATATTTCTACTCTCGCTTCTAGGTCCTCCCAATAAGCACAAATCCATATAAAGTAGGCATGCATTTCTACATACATGTCACTGAAAACGACTCTTGTACTCTCAAGATAATGGAGGGTTAAATCCACAGCATGCTTCTATCCATCTCTTTATTCTTCCAGCAGGGAAATTTTAAAACTTAGGTAAAATAACACAAAGACAGATTGAGAGACTATACTCAAGAATATTTGTTGTTGTTTTTGTTGTATTTCTCTATCTCTCCTGTAAATTCCACAAGGGAAAACTTGTTTCAAGGTCTTCTCTGCTCAGAAAACAACCTCAAGAGAGTAAAAGTGCCTCACTTTTTTGGGCTCAGCAGACTACATTTACAGGGAGGTTAAGAAATATCATAAGGTTGTAATAAATATGAACATTTACTTAATTTAGAAAACAGGCAAATACAGTCTTCTTCAGAGTCCTATATCTCAAAGTATGTAATAAATGTGTGTGATTGTATGTGGATCTAAATGTCAAATGTTTTTACATGTATAAAGATACATAATTGTGATTCACTCTTTTGTATTTTATATTATGCCTAATAAACAAACCACAACATTCTCATAGTTAGTTTCTGTCCTTTTCCTCACCCAGACCCTTGAAGATACATTTGTGAATTTTTCCTGACATCATTTTAGCCCAAGCTGCCCTGAGAGCCCCTAGAAGCCTCTTCTAACTGATCTCTTGCTTCCATTCTTGTAATGTTCAATTAATTCTCTATACTTCAGGCAGAGTGATGTTTTAAAAAAATGTCATCTTTTTATTTAAACTATTCAGTGTACTCCCATCACCCTCAAATGAAAATGCAGTGTTTAATCACAGCTTTTCAGTTGGATGTAATATGGCTGTTTCTCACTTCTGCAAACTCAACCTAAACTATTTTATTTCCTACACACTACTCTCGTCTAGACACACTGGTCTCCTTTGGGTTCTGTAAACACAAACTTTTCCCTTCCTCTAGGCCTTTGCATGATTTACATTCAGTAACTGTAAAGTTACTTCTTCAAAGGCTGGTTTTGGGGTTCTGAACTAAAAATGTCACCTTATGGAGGCTATTCTGTAGTTCCTCATTTAAAGTGGCCTTTACTAGTTCAGTGTTTAATCTCATCATTTGGATTTTTGTTATCCCTTCATAACACTTGTTCCAGTCTCTGAGAGTAGTATTTATTGTTTTACTTGCTTATTGTCTATTTCTTGCAAAAGTATATGCAGAGGATTAGGGTCTTTGATTTCCTAGTTCACCTTTTCATTTTTGTACTTGACATAGTCCCTGACATCTAGTAGCCACACAGCTGAATGCTAGGTGAATGTGTTGTATATCCTGGTGGCAAAGGGAGGGAAGTACGTTCCCATCCTGGGATGATTATGGATCTAAGTGGCTTCTGCTTAAGATTATAATTATATATACACAATCATCTACAGAATGTGGTTATTTGATATCTCCTGGCTGTAGTAAAGTTGCAGAAAAGATTTGTGTAGCTCAAGAGTTTTCTAATATTTACATTTTTAAAAAATTTACATAAATTATTTTGTTCATAGCATCAGCATCCCTTCATATTTCTAATTCTTTCAATACTCTTCTGGAACTTTCCCTTTTTCTCTGTTGGTTCTATTGATTCTAACTTATCTCTTAGTCTTATATCCTTTGTTCTTATATTTATACCTTGCTAAATAAGTTTACCAATGATCATGACTCCATCTACTACATTTACATTGAAAACCACTTGTCCAATTTTGATCTTTTACATGCAGGACCATAACCTAACACCTTGAAATGTGGCATGATTTAGATAATGGACTTTTACCTCAGCCTTGCCGGGTTAAAAACAAATAAATTTTCTTCTTTATATGTCTTTCTCCTTACAGATTTTCTGTTTAATTATTGGTATGTCCAAGGCTAGAAATTTTGGCATCATCTTTAAATCAATATTCTTTATTTTTGTCTTTTTTTGCTTTCTTTGCTCTTAGTACGACCTTCACAGTCCCTCTTGAACCTATCCTTTATATTTCTTTTCCCATGGTCCTCACTCTAATCCCTTAACTCACTCTTGAATAACTATAAATATTTTCTATCTAGGTCACTGCCTCCAGATTCTTTCTACAATCCACTACCACCAGACTGTATTTGAAAAGACATTTTTCATTATTTTTGCCCCCATACAAAAACCCAGAGTGGTTTACAGTAATCTATGTAAAAAGAACACACACACACACATTCCTCCCAAACCAAACTTCTAAAATCTTTTTATAAGATTGGATCGTTTTAAAATTAACTTACTATTTTATTTATTTTCTTAGCAACAGTGGACCATATTTATTTTCTCCTCCATATCATTCAGTATGTTAGTACCCAGCTTCAAATTATTTTATTTTTTCTTCCCGTCTCTATACCCATATGAAATACATCATTTAAAGCTAAATTTAAATATATCCGTTAATTCTCCTTCCACCCCATGTTGAACTATTTCTTCTTTATATGTTTTTTTAAATATTTTATTAGAGTATAGTCGATTTACAATGTTGTGTTAGTTTCAGGTGTACAGCAAAGTAAACCAGTTATACATATACATATATCCACTCTTTTTTTTAGATTCTTTTCCCACATAGACCATTACAGAGTATTGAGTAGAGTTCCCTGTGCTATACAGCAGGTTCTTACTGGTTATATATTTTATATATAGTAGTGTGTACATGTCAATCCCAATCTCCCAATTTATTTCTCACCCCATCCCCTGGTAACCATGTTTGTTTCCTAATTCGTGACTCTAATTCTGTTTGTAAATAAGTTCACTTGTAACCTTTCTGTAGATTCCACATATAAGTGATATCATATGATATTTGTCTTTATTTCTTCTTTAGATTTCAAACTCCCTTATATCTTGTACCCTGAATATTATTGCTTATTTATGTATGTCTTATTTACATATTTACTTCCTGCGGTGTGAGAAGCTACCTTTTATATTCTTAGTCATGCTCATCAAGGAAGTACAATTTAAAGTACCTTCAACTATTAAAGTTGGAAAGTGGTTTATAAATCTAAATGTAGGTAGTAAACGAGTTAAATTTATAAAAAAAATACTAATTTACAAATAAGTATGTATACATACTATATTTGTAATGATTTTTACATACCTGCACTAATATAAATTACTTTAAGTCAAAAGTGATAGAGTTTTTTTTTTTTATTTTTTATTTTTTTGGCTGCACAGCAAGGCATGTGGGATCTTGGTTCCCTGATCAGGGATTGAACCGGTACCCCTTGCAGTGGAAGGGTGGAAATATTGGACTGCCAGGGATGTCCCTAAATGTGTTAGAGATATTTTTAAAAGCACCTTGAGAAAATATTACTCCTTTTACGTGAGGAGATACTTAAAATTCCCCGATGTGCCCAAAGAGGATATAATGAATAAATACATTTTAAAATGTCCTTACATTTTGGAATCCATCATCTTTACAAATATTTAAAGCTTAAGGTCACAAATGTTTTATAATTTTTCTTAGGAATGTAATATAATAATATTAATAAATTGGTATTGGTGGTAAAATGAAGAACATCAATAAATCCTATAGTTCTACACTAAATTTATCTTACACCTAAGACTAAGTCTTTGACTCTACAATACAGTTTTGAAATATTTCACTTTGTAAAGATGCTCAAGACAGCAGAGACAAATAGTATATAGTATGTTCATAGTTAGGAATGCTGCTTTCTCTTCATTTTGACACATCTGGGGCATGCAATTATTCACAAAGTTCACTTTCTAAAGAAGAAAAATAACAATGACTAAAGGCAGCATTTAGATTTCAAATAGACTATGACAATTTAATCAATGACAAACTCCCAATGTCAAGAACAATCTTATTTCTAGGTAGACAGAGAATGACATTTCATCAGAGCTAAAGTACAACTGCCCACATTAAAAACTAGCCAAAAGGAAAAAAAAAAATTAGTATGGACTCTCAGAGTAAGATTTAGAGAAAAAAGAGAGGGAGAGAGATACAAAGTTATTTTAACTTTAAAAGTGAATACAACTTTACTTTCTTGACTGGCATTTTCAAAAACGTCTTATTATGAATTAAGTAATCTTAAGGATACATGAAATTCAAAGCTTGAATGAGAGAATATAACTTACCACCTCACCCCTCCCCCACCCCATTAAACACTTTTCAAATTTGTACTGCAATTTATTGACTGAGAAATATAACATGTTAAGATATCCCTTTCAGCTGATTTTTTTTTTCCAAAATCAAAGTGATGTCCTAAATCATGTATATAACACATTTTAAGTTGTTTTGAAATGTAGCTTAAAAATATATTCTGGAATGCCAACTTTTATATTTGTTTTTAAAATAATATTCCTCAGTATTTTCAATCAGCATCGATAACACTTCAATCTAGGTATATATAGGCTATAACTGTTATTATTATTTACCTGGGAGAGTACTATTTTTAATGATATTTCAACTCTGATACTCAGTTTCTATTAGTTAAAATAAATGTAGCTGTACTTTAATACACATGAGGCTTTGAGATGATTCAGCAACACAGTATATATAAGCCTTAACAATGTTTTAGACTTATATTTTTCAATAAATTTTTTAATGTATTAATCATTCTGTACTTACTTCATATTCTTCAAAATATATATCTTTTCTTCTATGAGATACTCCAGGCTCTTTTGTGAAATACTTTAAAACAGAAAGGCATTGTGATAAGATATTCCCATAACCTTTGTTCAAACACTTGCAAAACAATATTTTAGGAGAGAAGGAGAATAAGACAATCAGGCTGATTTCCAATGGAAATAACTAATCCAACCATGATGTGATGAGATAGCAGATGTGTGCTAGAGTTAAGGATCATGAGATTCCTGAAACAGGTAGAATAGTATTAGAAAATGGAAAGTGTCAAATAAAAAGTGTTATACTCTAGTATGTTTCTGCAAGCTGAAATGTCTGGATCAATTTTACTAAATCATAAAATTTTCATTTCATATGAAGAAAAAGTATATGTTATAGGTAATTGTAGTTGGGAAAACAGCAGGCTCTTTTTTCCCAGACTACCACTACTAGATATGCATAAATATTAAAGACTATATAATTAAGAGAGGAGGGTAAATTAAGTGTGAAACTTATGGATTATATAGCTAAACTAGTTTTACCTGAAAACATTTACAAGAATATCCAAGAGAGAGAAAAATTGCAATTAAGAAGGAAAATTCTACATTTTCTATAAATAGAAGAATTGCTATTTGTTAACTAGAGGAAAAAAAAGAATGAGAATATTTGGAAAAATAGATTAAGCATTGTAATAGTCAATCTTCAAATTACAGTTTTTCAAGAGTCTGTTACACTGTCAATTTTTAAATTTTACTTTGTTTTCACATTCTTCAACTCTAAATGGCCAAAATCTTTCCATTTCACCCACCCACCTGATCACCTTAAATCTTTCCTGTTGATTGTCATTTCCCACACTCCATCTTGTTTTACTTGAAAGTATCTGAGATTGCTGAGTATGAAATTGATAGTGATTACTTTGCATTTTAGAAAAGGCTCTCAATAAGCTAATTTCTCCCAAATAAACTTCAAACTGTAAAATATCTACAAATGTTTACAATAGAGTTGTGATTCTGTGGGTGGGTATTATGTGATAAAATCCATGAATCCTATCTAAAGCCCCTTAGAAATGTTGAGATAGGTTTATTTCTAAACCCTTGACGATAAAGTGACTATGACTAAATTTTTCTTCAATTTATCTTTTTTTCAATTTTATAACAAGAATTGCAAGATAGTTTATAAAATTTTAAAATATCACCATTGGAATCTGAAATAAATGTTCTAATCTACTTAAAGTAAATCCCTTGTAGATTTTACAAAGTATAACCAACATCAATGACATATTTTTCATCTCTCTAATTCATCATGTGTACACGTAAAATCATGTTATATTTAGATACTAAAAAAAGGATTGAAAATGTTTGTTTATTGGCACATTTGCAGAATCTCCACAATAGATATGGAGTTTCTAAATCATGCATACATAAAAGACAAAATCTTCCATTGTATACAACTACTTTACACCATTAAAATAATAGATTGCTGCAGTTTTTTTTCTTAATAGTAACAGAACAAGCTAAAGAATATCATTAAAGTTCAATATCCTAGGTCACTTTTATGCACAGAGTAGATAAACATTTAGTGTTAATTAAGAAAAATCCAAAGGAGGTTTTATTTTTGAGGTTAATCCTTTTATCCTTAGGCTTTGATTCCTATTAAAATTCAAAGATTCCCTTGGGAGAAGAGATGCTTTATCAACTATAAGCCATTAAGTGTGGATAAAAGGTCTGAAATCTAAATGGCAATGGAGACAGGAGAATATGGTATTGGTAGAATTTTTTTTTTATTTTAAAATTTAAAAAGAATTTTAAAAATTTGGTAGAAAGAATTCCCTTTCTCATAGGAAGAATGAGAAAAAAATTTTCATTTATTCTTTTCCTCAAGTCTTCAGAAGATGTAAAGCAATGTGCGTACTGACCTTTGAAACCAAGATAACTATTGTGGTCTTCAAAATTTTTGCCATTGTGTTAAATTATGTACAACTGAACCATTTCAACATTTCCCAGTGTATGAAGGGTTGTGATACTATAACATTTTCTGATGCTTCTTTCCTGAGGTTCCTCTTTTCATCTTTGCCAATATTAGACCAGAAGATGAAAGATAGTGAAAATGGAGAAGGAAGGAATGAGATTCATATATATACATTTGTAGAATACATAATATGGCTTAGAAGATCCACCCAAGAACATTAATTTGAGCACTGACTATAGGTTAAGTTCACTGCTAGACTTTAGGGATACAAAATTGATTAATCCTTGATTACAATCACAGTTCATATTCTAATGTTAATATGAATACCAAAGTCTGTTCATTTTGACCTAAGCTGAAGAAGTGTTTCATTTGCCCTTTTTTCAAATTGAAGTATAGTTGATTTACAATATTGTATTAGTTTCAGGTGTACAAACAATAATTCAATATTTTTATAGAATATATTCCATACAGATTTATTGTAAAATACTGACTATATTCCCTGTGCTTATTTATTTTATACCTAGTAGTTTGCATCTTTTAATTCCTTTCACCTATTTTGCCCCTATCCCCTCCACTCTCCCCACTGGGAACAACTAGTTTGTTTTCTATATCTGTAAGTCTGTTTCTGTTCTGTTATACACATTTTTTTTTATTTTTTAGATTATCCATGTAAGTGATAAGATAGAGTATTTGTATTTCTATGTCTCACTTATTTCGCTAAGCTCAACATTCTTTAGGTTTATCCACTTTCTGCAAATCACAGAATTTCCCTTTTTAATGGCTGAGTAATTTTCCATTGTATGTATAAATACCATATCGTCTTTGTCCATTCATCTGTTGATGGACACTTAGGTTTCTTCCATATCTTAGCTATTGTGAATAATGTTGCTATAAACATTAAGGTGTATGTATTATTTCAAATTAGTGTTTTTGTTTCCTTCTGATATAGACCCAAGAGAAGAATTCCTGAATCATATGGTAATTCTATTTTCAGTTTTCTGAGGAACCTCCCTCTCGTTTTTCAGAGTGGCTGCACCAATTTACATTCCCACTAACAGTGTATGAGTGCTCCCTTTTCTCTACATCCACACAAACATTAGTGCCATGTCATTTTGATGATAGCCATTATAACAGGTATGAGGTGATATCTCATTGTAGTTTTTATTTGCATTTCTCTGACCATTAGCTATATTAAGCAACTTTCATGTGTTTGTTGGTCATCTGTATGCCTTCTTTGGAAAAATGTCTATTCATGTCTTCTGCTCATTTTCTAATCCAGGTTTTTGTTTTTTGACATTGAGTTGTATGAGGTGTTTATATATTTTGGATATTAACCCCTTATCAGTCATGTCATTTTCAAATATTTTCTCCCATTCAGTAGGTTGTCTTTTAATTTTGTTGATGGTTTCCTTTGTAGTGCAAAAGGTTTTAAGTTTAATTATGTCCCATTTATTTATTTTTGCTTCTGTTTCTTTTGCCTTAGGAGACAGATACAAAAATACATTGACATGAATTATGTCAAAGATTGTTCTGCCTATGGTCTCTTCTATGAGTTTTATGGTTTCAGGGCTTACATTAATGTCTTTAATCCATTTTGAGTTTATTTTTGTATAGGGTGTGAGGAACCATTCTAATCTCATTCTTTTACATGTAGCTGTCCATTTTTCCCAGCACCACTTATTGAAGGACTGTTTATTCTCCATTGTATTGCCTTGCCTCCTTTGTTTTAGATTAATGGGACACTTGTGTGTGGGTTTAATTCTGGGCTCTCTATTCTGTTCCACTGATCTATATATCTGTGTTTGTGCCAGTACCATACTGTTTTGATTACTGTAGCTGTGTAGTATAGTCTGAAATCAGGGCGTGTGCTACCTCCAGCTTTGTTCATTTTTCTCAAGATTGCATTGACAATTTGGGGTCTTTTGGTGTTCAATATAAATATTAGGATTATTTGTTCCACTTCTGTGTAAAATGTCATGGGTATTTTAATAAGGATTATATTAAATTTGTAGATTGCTTTTGGTAGTATGAACATTCTAACAATATTAATTCTTCCATCAAAGAGCACTGAATATCTTTCCATTCCTTTGTATCATCTTCAATTTCCTTCATCAGTGTTTTACAGTTTTCAGAGAATAAGTCTTTCACCTCCTTGGTTAATTTAATTCCTGGGTATTTGATTCTTTTTGACACATTTTAACCAGGATTATTTTCTTGCTTTCCTTTTCAAATAGTCCATTATTAGTGTATAGAAAAGCAACAGATTTTTGTATATTCATCTTGCATTGTGCAACTTTACTGAATTCATTTATTAGTTCTAACAATTTTTTGGTGGAGACTTTAATGACACCATATATATATATATATAGTGTCATGTCATCTGCAAATAGTTACAGTTTTACTTCTTCCCTTCCAATTCTGGTGACTTTTATTTCTTTTTCTGTCTGGTTGCTGTGGGTAGGACTTCTAATACTATGTTAAATATAAGTGGTAAGAGTGTGCATCCTTGTCTTCTTCCTGATTTTAGAGGAAAGCCTTTCAGCTTTTCATCATTGAATATAATATTAGCTGTGGGTTTGTCATGTCTTTATTATGTTTCCTCTATATTCATGTTGATGAGAGTTTTTATCATAAATGTATTTTGAATTTTGTCAAATGATTTTCTGCTTCTATTGAGTTGATTGTGTGATTTTGTACTTCCTTTGTTAATGTGGTGTATCACATTGATTGATTTGCGAATATTGAACCATCCTTGTATCCCCGGAATAAATCTCACTTGATAATGGTATGTGATCCTTTTTACATATTTTTGAATTTGGTTTGCTAATATTTTGTTGAGGATTTTTGCATCTATATTTCTTGGAGATATTGGCCTGTAATTTTCCTTTTTTTGTAGTGTCTTCATCTGGTTTTAGTGTCAGGGTAATGACGGCCCTGAATGGATTTGGGAATGTTCCATCTTCAAATTTTTTGGAATAGTTTGAGAAGGATAGGTATAAGTTTTTTTGTTTGTTTGTTTTTTGTTTTTTGTTTTTTTTTTTTGTGGCACACGGGCCTCTCACTGTTGTGGCCTCTCCCATTGTGGAGCACAGGCTCCGGACACGCAAGCTCAGTGACCATGGCAGCATGTGGGATCTTCCCAGACTGGGGCACGAACCCGTGTCCCCTGCATCGGCAGGTGGACTCTCAACCACCAGGGAAGCCCATAAGTTCTTTATATGTTTGATAGAATTCCCCTGTGGAAACTCTCTGGTCCCAGACTTTTGTTTGCTGGAATTTATGATTATTATTATTATTATTACAAATTCAATTTCATTAATAGTGATAGGTTTGTTCAGATTGTTTGTCCCTTCCTGATTCAGACTTCAAAGTTTGTATATTTCCAAAAATGTATCCATTTCTTCTAGGTTGTCCAATTTTTTGGCATATAACTGTTCATAGTATTCTCTTATGATTTTTTGTGTCTCTGTGGTATTGGTTATAATTTCTACTCTTTCATTTATTATTTTGTTTACTTGAGTCCTCTCTCTTTTCTTTTCAATGAGCCTACCTATAAGTTTATCAATTTTGTTTATCTTTTCAGAAAACTAACTCTTGGTTTCACTAATTCTTTTTATTGTTTGTTTGTTTGTTTTTGTCTCTAATTTATTTCCTCTCTGATCTTTATTATTTCCTTCCTTCTACTGACTTTGGGCTTTGTTTGTTCTTGCTTTTCTAACTCTTTAGATGGTAGGTTAAGTTGTTTATTTGAGATTTTTCTTGTTTCTTCAGGTAGGCTATATCAGTATAAATTTACATCTTAGAAATGCTTTTGATGCAATCCATAGATTTTGGAAAGTCATGTTTCCATTTTCATTTTTCTTCTGGTATTATCTGATTTCCTTTGTAATTATGTCCTGGACCTATTAATTTTTTAGTAGTATGTGGTTTAGTCTTCATATGTTTGTGCTTTTCTCATTTTTCTTTCTGTAATTGATTTCTAGTTTTATACCATTGTGGTTGGAAAAAAATGCTTGATATAATTTCTATCTTAAATTTGTTGATACTTGTTTTGTAGCCTAGAATGTGATCTATTTTGTTTGTTTTTGGCCATGCAGCACAGCTTGTGGGATTTCAGTTGCTCAACCTGAGGGCCTGAACCTGGGCCACAGCAGCAAAAACCTGAGATCCTAACCTCTAGGCAACCAGGAAACTCCCAAATGTGATCTATTTTTGAGAGTATTCCCTGTTCACTTGAAAAGAGTGTATATTCTGCTGTTTTCTAATGTAATGTGAAGTAGATATCTATTAAGTCCAACTGGTCTATTGTGTCACTGTTGTCTTACTGATTTTTCTGTCTGGATGATCTGTCCATTGACGAAAGTGGGGTGTTAAAGTCCCCTACTATTATTGTATTATTGTCAATCTCTCCCTTTATGTCTGTTAATATTTGATTTTATACTTAGGCACACCTGTTTTGGGTGCATATGTGTTAACGAGGGTAATATCCTCTTCTTTTATTGGTCTGTTTATTGTTTTATAACATCCTTCTTTGTCTTGTTTTATAGATTTGTTTAAAATATTATTTTGTCTGATGAGTATTGCTACCCCTGCTTCCCTGTCATTTCCATTTGCATGAAATATCTCTTTCCATCTCCTAACTTTCAGTCTGTGTGTGTCTTTAGCTCTGAAATAAGTCACTTGAAAGTGGCATATAGATGGATCTTGTGTTTTTTAATCCAATCAGCCATACTGTGCCTTTTGATTGGAACATTTTGTCCATTGACATTTAAAGTAATTATTGATAAGTATGTACTTAATGCCATTTTATTAATTGTTTTCAAGTTGTTTCTGTAGCTCTTCTCTGTTCTTTCTTTTTTTTGTTTCTTCTCTTGTGGTTTGATTATTTTCTTTAGTGGTTGCTTGTGTTCTTTTCTCTCTAGTTTTTGTGTATCTATTTTAGGTTTTCTATTTGTGATTACTATGTGGTTCATATATGTTAAGCTATAACTATATCTACTTGTTTTAAACAGGTAGTCCTTTAAGTTCAAACACCTGCTACTGAATCTACATTTTTTACTCCCCTCCTTCACTTTTTGTGTTTTGGATGTCATATTTAACATCTTCATGTTTATCCTTTTACTGATTATTATCATTACAGTTCATTTTATAATTTTTTTGTATTTTACTCTTCATACTAGCTTATTTAAGTGGTTGATCTTCAGCCTTCATTATATATTTGCTTTATTAGTTGGATTTTTCCTTTCCTATAGATTCTTTCTTCTTCTTATAGCATTTTTTCTACTTAGAGAAGACCCCTTAACATTTCTTTGATGGTAGGTTTATTATTGATGAACTTTTTTAGTATATGCTTGTCTGAGAAGTTCTTTATCTTTCCTTCAATTCTAAATGATAATCTTGCTGGGTAGATTACCCTAGGTTACAGGCTTTTCTCTTTCAACATTTTGAATGTATCACACCATTCCTCTCTGGCCTGCAAAGTTTCTGCAGAAAAATCAGCTGGTAGCCTTGTGGGGATCCCCTTGTATGTGACTCTTTGTTTTTCTCTTGCTGTCTTTAGAATTATCTCTTTATCTTTACCTTTTGCCATTTTAATTATGATATATCTTTGTGTGGGTCTCTTGGGTTCATCGTGTTTGGGTCCCTCTGTGCTTCTTGTACCTGGATATCTGTTTCCTTTTTCAGGTTTGGGAAGTTTCAGCCATCATTTCATCATATGCATTTTTGACCCTCTTCCCTCTTTCTTCTCTTTCGGGGACCCTTATAATGTGAATATTGGTAAGCTTGATGTTACCCCAAGATCATTTAAACTGTTCACATTTTTAAAATTTGTTTTTTGTCTTGCTGTTCTCACTAGGTGATTTCCATTATTATTCTTCTTGATCATATAGGCATTCTTCTGTATCACCTAGATTGCCATTCATTTCTTCTTTTGTGTTTTTCATTTCAGTTATTTTAGTCTTAAGGTCTGACTCATTCTATTATATATTTCTAGTTCTTTGTTAGAGTTCTAACTATGTTCATCTATTATTTCCCCTAATCCAATTCCTATTATTACTACTAATGCTTTGAATTCTTTATCCGATAAGTTGTCTGTTTCTGTTTCTTTAGTTATTTTTCCAGGGGTTTTCTCTTGCTCTTTCAATTGAGATGCATTCCTTCCTCTTCTCATTTTGCTTAACTTTTCCTATCTCTGTGAAATTATGTGATACAATTACCTATTGCATTCTTGAAGAGGTTTACTTGTGTGTGATTGTCCCTATATAATTGGTGTGCACAGTGGCTTTGTGGGAGAGCTGGATTGATGTGAACATGAGTCACATATTTTCTCAGGTTTGTTTGGCATCTCTCACCTTGGTGGAAGGTGGGGCTGAAGATGAGATGTCTAGAGCCAGAGCTAAGTGTGAACTGAGGCTTCCCTGCTTCTCAGTGGCCATTACTGCCCTAAAAGGGTGGAGGTCTGGTCTCAAGTTGCTGGAGCAGAAGGCCTGAGGGTCAGGTCTGAGCTGGATTTTTTCCCTGTAAACATGTGTTCTCCCACCTCCCAGCACTGGCAATCTCACCCCCAAGGGAAGCAGTGCTGAAGCAAGCAGTGTTGGCATGGTGGGGCTGGTGTTGGCATTCAGCATGTGTCAGGACACAGGCTGTGGTGGTTTGCCTGGGGTTCAAGATCCAGACTGTTTCTGATGCTGTGTGTTAGGGCCTGTAATGGCTGCCCATACCCTGCTCAGATGCCATGTAGGTCTGAGGATGCCACCTCTTTGTCTTATGGCAGGGTCTGAGTTGATTTCATGTCTCACAGCCAAGCTCTGCTTTTGTGCCTCACAGCCAAGCCCTCTTCACAATGCAGAGCTGAGTCAGAAATCAAGTGGTGTTAGAGCAATCACTGGTGTCAGGAAGTGTCATGTTCTGGTGTGCTCATGGAATACTGACCAGCTACTGGTGCAATTTTTAATCCACCTTCACCTCCCTGATTCAGAAGCAAGCATGTGTGCTCATGCTCCTCACAAGGAGAGTCCAGGCTTCCTGCAGAATTCCTGTTAGTCCTACTGGCCTTCCAACCAGCTAAGGTGGCTCTTCTTCCTTGTGGCAGACCACAGGCCTCAGGCATCCAGTATGTAGCTTGAATCACTCACTCCCCAGGGAGGATCTCTGCCCATGTAACCTCCCTTTTCCTCTGAGTTCTGTCCCAGGGACACAGGTCTCAACCTAATCACTTTTCTTCCCTTTTTACCCAATTCTGTGTGGATTTTCCTTACAGCCTTTGTTGTATGGGAGTCTTTCTGCCAGTCTCCAGTTAGTTTTCAGTGATAATTGCTCCCTGTGTAGATATATTTTTGATATGTTTACAGGAAAGTTGAGTTTCACATCCTCCTACCCCACCGTCTTGGTCTCCCCCTTCATTAACCATTTTAATCATGTTTTTTTCCATTAGTAGATAGAAATACATATTATTACTAATTATTAGATTATCTGCCTCAAAGCATATGTGTTGAGTTCCAATTTTCTGCTAAAATGTTGATTGTGATACAAGGAAAATAATGCACTAAAGATCAATTCAATCATTGCAAAATGTCTAATAAACCATATCTTTTAAGGGAAACACACAGTTTTCCCTAATTTCTGCATTCCAAAATTTCAACTACATCCACAAATCAAGTTCCTATGATTATACAAGAATTTGAAAAGAGACATAGAAACAACATCCTGCACTTTTTAATTATGTGTAAAATAATATATGTAAAAAATCAATAAAATAACTGATATTTTGCTTTTTACTTACAGTAACATTGGGATTCAATACATTGAGATACCTTTACTGTTAATTAAAATTACATAAGCTAATTTAAAAATGTTCATCAAGTGATATCAATGTCTGATTTTAAATGTTTTGAAGTTTTTGAAAAAACTTTTCTATACTTTATTGTTCTATTTTATTCTTACAAGAAATAAGTGAGTGTTTATAACAATTTATTTCTATATTTTAAAAGTGATGAAACAAAAATTCAATTATAAATAAAATCTGGATACTTATTGCTAAAGTCTGAACAAGAAATTGGAGTTTGTTTCCGTGTACTGCTTCTTAATTGCCACACCAATATTGATAATCCATATCACCTCTATACACTGTATACAATGTCAAAACTTTTGTCAGTAGACTTGAGATTAATAGAGGAGACATAGAAATCTGTGTTGGTATACCAAATGTATTTGATGATGAAGCTTTGCAACATGGGATAATTTAAAATTACAGCAGGTAAAAAGGAGGAGGTTCACCTGTGCAAAGACAGGACAAGGTCAATATTTTTAAAAGAGGAGGTTAAAATAGTACATGTAATTTATACCTTTCAGTAAATTTACAAGTGCCAAAACAGAATCCAAATCCAAATCCAAATCCCACTGCTACCCTTTCTAAGGAAAATGAGGGCTACAAGAAAAAATAGTATTTTGTTAAGATACAAAATGGATTTTGACTTTTTTACAGAGGGTTTTCTTATGAAAAGACATTCTAAAATTCCTCAAGCAGGAATTGGTTCAGAAAAGCTTTATGAATAGTGTGTGAGTAGTGATGATTCTTCTCCTTTATCTTTCCTCTGTTCATTGATGTCTGAACTTTTACAAATAACAGTAATAAATATTTCAACATACAATAAGATAAATTGTTATTATTATTATTATTATTTTTTGCGGTATGCGGGTCTCTCGCTGTTGTGGCTTCTCCCATTGTGGAGCACAGGCTCCAGACACACAGGCTCAGCGGCCATGACTCATGGGCCCAGCCGCTCTGCAGCATGTGGGATCTTCCCAGACTGGGTCACGAACCCGTGTCCCCTGCATCAGCAGGCGGACTGTCAACCACTGTGCCACCAGGGAAGCCCTGATAAATTATTTTTAAATGAATATTTCTGCTTGGAAAAATTTACAGTCTGACTGAAATCAATACGCAAAACTATGAATATAAAGCTTTGAAAACTTTGAAAGAATATGAAAAAAAGGGACCTCTAATTTTGAAAGTAAAACATTGAAAGTATATAATTTCCTTCACATTTGGAAGACATTTAGAAAGCAAAGGAGATATTGATAACTGAAGGAGAAAGATACAAAATAAAACAAAACTGTAATTAAAACTAAATATTATGAAAAATATATTAATGTCAACATATTCAAATAGTCCAGAAGTTCTTACTTTTAAAGTTTACCTGACTTATGTATAACATCATCATCATTATTATCATCATCATCTCCATTGATCAATTTTTTATTTGGTGTGACACTGAATTAGATAATTTCCTCAATGTTTATCTTTTTTTCTCCCTTTTTATGGAGAGTAATATATATAATAAAATAAAATTCATAGAAATTAATTATTTACTTCCCATACACAATAAGATTTCTAAGTACTGCCTTATCTGTATGTTACAAATTTTGATGTTTTTATTATCATTTAGTTCATATGTTTAAAATTTTTTCTTGATTTCTTGAATCATGGACTATTTAGAACTATATTATTTTATTTCCAAATATTTAGAGTTTGTTTTGTTTTGTTTTGTTTTTTCTGCGGTATGCGGACCTCTCACTGTTGTGGCCTCTCCCATTGCGGAGCACAGGCTCCAGACATGCAGGATCAGCGGCTATGGCTCACAGGCCCAGCTGCTCCGCGGCATGTGGGATCTTCCTGGACCGGAGCATGAACCCGTGTCCCTTGCATCGGCAGGCGGACTCTCAACTGCGCCACCAGGGAAGCCCAGTGTTTAGAGTTTTTTAATATACAGTACTGTTATTTATTTCTAATTTAATATCACTTTGATCAAAGAGCACATTCTGCATTATTTCAATCATTTGAAATGTATTGATACTTTTTTAATTGATGTTTTATGTGCAAGTGAAAATAAACATGCATTCAGTGGTTGCTACAGTGTTCTGCAATTGTCATTTAGGTCAAATTGTTTAATAGTGTTGCTCAAATCTTTTATTTTCTAACATTTTTTATTAGCCTAACACCAAGAGAAGATTCTCCAAATCACATAATATTACTGTGACTTTTTCCTGTAGTTCTGTCAGTTTTACTGCTCTAAAGTAGTTTTGTTATTAAGTGTGTACACATTTAAGATTATTATAACTTGATGAATTGACTCTTTTATACTGTGAAATATCCCTCTTTAACTTGGCCATAATGTGTATTTCTATATTAATGTAGCTACATCAACTTTCTAATACTCAATGTGTTTGCAATGATACATGTTTCTCCCCTTTTATTTCAAGCTGTTCTGTTCTCAATATTTAAAATGTTTTTAAACAGCATATGATTCAATATTTTTAAATCTCTGCCTTTTAATTAGTGTGTTTAGTCCATTTACTTTTATGGTGATTATTGTTATGGTTGGGTTAAAATTTACCTTCTTGTTATTTGCTTCTGTTGATCTATGATTCTCTGTTTCTCATTACCATACTTCTTTCAAGTGAATCAAATATTTGTTACTATCTTACTTTATCTTGCTTATTGATTTTTTAGATCTATTTATGTGTTATATGTTATTTGTTGTTCTAGATAGTAGAGCAAGTATCTTTAAGTCATCAGGTTATTCCAGAAATAATCTACATCCTGAAAAATGTAAGAATTTTACTTCAGTTTGATTTCATTTACTACCTTTCTACTTTTTGTGTTCTTGTTCTCATATATTTTATTCCTACAATGCAATAATCCCTTAGCAATGTTTTAACAATGTAAACATATCTATTTATGAATAACAATTTTATGAAAAGCCTTATATATTTACCCACATATTTACTTTTTATTATTGTCTTTTTATGCTTTTCATTTATATGCACAAAGTTTCATATAAACAGTCCAAAGGCCACCACACTATAAAACTCCAGGGAAACAAATTATTATTGTGATTTTTATGAATAGCAGCTTTTAGAGATGTGTCTTGAACATCTTGTATAGCCTTATATGGTATGACTGTAGTCTCCAAACATTATCTAAAACATGCCCTTTAAAATTACTTCTTTGACTATTTTCAAAGTCATTACCTTAAACTTATTTTTCTCAATATGTCTCTCATTTTCTGTTGTCAATGCCAATATACCTTTGGACTTCAGAG
Source organism: Leucopleurus acutus (assembly GCF_964270905.1). Taxonomy (NCBI): domain Eukaryota; kingdom Metazoa; phylum Chordata; class Mammalia; order Artiodactyla; family Delphinidae; genus Leucopleurus; species Leucopleurus acutus. Next base: position 39,625,906 of record NC_139160.1, on the reverse strand, counting down.
TACTTCTATAGTATGTACATAGAAATATAACAATTAAATTAATATGTAAATACATTATTTTTCCAAGTCATATATATATATATATATATATATATATATTTGTGTGTGTGTGTGTGTGTGGTACGTGGGCCTCTCACTGTTGTGGCTTCTCCCGTTGCGGAGCACAGGCTCCGGATGCACAGGCTCAGCGGCCTTGACTCACAGGCCCAGCCGCTCCATGGCATGTGGGATCTTCCCGGACTGGGGCACGAACCCGTGTCCTCTGCATCGACAGGCGGACTCTCAACCACTGTGCCACCAGGGAAGCCCCTCCAAGTCATATTTTTATCTGTAAGTGATTGTGTGTAATAAAGGAGAAATGATAAAAGACCTATCAGATTAAAAAGTGTCATATCTAAATATAATTAAAAGTGAATAAATTAGCAGTGTTATAACCTTACTAGATAAAGTTGTAAATAATTTCAGTAGTGAGAGCAAAGTTGAAGAAATTTCAAAGTTACAGTTATAAAAGAAGTATATCTGGAAGATAAATTATTTCAGGAAATAAAATGGTGAATGGGATACATAAATAGCCTTCAATGGTAAATAATTTGGAAAAATTCATACATGCATAGTTTATAATCACCTTTCAGTCTATGTAAATTGAAATTTGTCAGTATGTATTCTTCGTGGGTTTTACCTTACAGGCAATTCATCTGTTGGTTAAAAAAAAAAAAACAAGAAGAAAGAAAATGATACCCTATAGCATACACCCATAATGTTGGAGTCATAGGTTAATCTGAAGGTCAAATCTAAACCAATGTTGAAGGCAAGCCACTCAGTAGCTATAGCAACAGCTACACTCACGTAAGAAATGGGGGAATTTGCTATTCACATCCTTGCCTGCTTTGTAGCTATTTTAATCCTTTATTTTTCATAAAATGTAAATATAAAGTCAAACAAATTACTTTCTTTCATCGACATAAGTAAATTTGTTGTAATACATTACAGTGGAAACAAAGTTTAAAATGAATTAAACATTTCCTTTTCAAAAATGCCTTTCCTTAACTTTATTTTATTTCTTGTCAGGTTTTAAAAATCTTTTCTATTAACTTAGAAAAAATGTAGACTATTAAATAAATGAAGAAAATGGTATAACATTTAAAAGTATTAACAATAGAAATCATTATTCAAAGCCAAATTTTACTTGAAAAACTTACTTAAAATAACTAAAATTTGTTTATATCCATATTTAAAATAAAATTTTGATCATTCTTTCTTTGGATCATTCACATTCAATATGTATAAGTAGCTTGAAAATATGAACAAATTCCTTAAATATAGAAATAATGGGCAAGTATTCAATCACATACATAGTCATTTATAAGTCCTAATGATATTTACTAAGATCTTTTTAAAATTTGACAACATGTCCTATTGAAAAAGAATAATTAATGGTATTCAATGTTAATATTAGTATAACAAATATAGATTGCTAAATTGGATATACTAATTGAATTAGTGTATTATTATCTATAATCTATTTGAATTGTATGCTGGTTGAGATTATTGATATTCCTTCTCCTTGTATCTGAATTTTGAAAAAGAAAGCTACATATTTGGCATAAAAACCTCTCTTCAGACTACTGCTTCTATTTAATTAGAGGAAAAAAGACTATATCAATTTTTCATATCCAAGCAATCTTTTAGGTATAGTATTAGTCATTTAAACATCGTGTACTGATAATCAATATGTTGTTGTTTCTTCATTTCCTTTTATAATATTTACATTCTATATTTTGTGATTACTTGCAGTCTGAAAATTACTAAGTTAACATTTTAGTCAATGGACTGCACAGATAGGACCTATCAATACACTGGTACTGTATTTTAGTCTGTGTCTTCCCTTCAAATTTTCTTTGACCTAAGGTACTTTATCTTAAATAGAATTTAAACTCTCCAGTTTTATTTCTTCTTGCTTGTGTGTGTTGGTGGGAGAGGAGCATGGGGTGTGTGTGTATGTGTGTCTATATGTTTGTGTGCATGCACATGTGTATAAAGCTTCAGGATTTAGCTACTAATGTTACTTGCTAACTTGGCCTGAAAACTAAGTGTCTAATACTATCCCCAACATTTTCCTGTTAGAAAAAGTTTAGAGTTATTTTACCAATAAGTACAACATTATATACTAAATCACACATGATGTTGCTCTTCCAAGGTGGATTCAGAATGCTGGTTGTAGTTAACATCCACACTGAATTGTAAAAGAAATGGCAAAGTAGGGTATAAAAACAAAATGATCTACCAGTCACATATGAAAATGTGTGATTTACCAATATGAATGCATTTGCTTAGATTATTAAGAACTTTTGAAATTAATGTTGCCTCAAGTTAGCAACAGTTCTCTGTATCAATGAGTTACTTCAGTGGAGTTATTTACCTATTGTTGTGCCAAAGCACTTAAGGCCTCTTGGAATCATTACCACCATTTCCTTTATTTTTCTTTCTAGAGTGAAGCCTTTTTAAAGCAAAACCAAACTGAATATCTGTATACTCCAGCTGTTTTTCTCTATCTGCTTCCTTGATCCTTTTTTATGTCAGGAATTAAATGTTAAACACTATTTTCTTCTTACTGAAAGTAAAAAAAAAAAAACAAAAAACAAACAAAGAAAAAACACGACTAAGGTAAATTTATTCCCTATCATTCTTAATAAGAAATTCAGATAAACTTATCTCAAATTAGCATATATTAGATATGACTCTAGATAATGTCAAAGTTCAAGTAAACTAAGTCTCATAATCATATTATAAATCTACAGTGTACCATATAACTGATGATCATAAATAGCTTTATACATTTCTGTTTTCTGTTGTATATTAACTTACTGACATGAAATAGTTGAAGAAACTTTCCTAATGATTTTTGGAAAACTTGAAAAATTTGCAAATATTTTAAAGAAAAATTAGGTACTTTTAATATAGTGTCCAGTAGTTTAAAGTCGATAATTTCAAGAGCCATAATGGCAATATACATAATTCATAGCCTGTAACTTTTTAAAGATATCTCCTTAAAACACCAAATATATTACATTTTTCAACAGATATATTTATGGCATACATACAGCATGACATATCCTCAAAGCACTTTATAATTTATACAATATCACGGGGAAACTGCTAATATTATTGTCCCCTTGATCTTGACGAAGCACCTGAAGTATAGAGATTTTGAACTTGTTACAGACTTATTTTGGAAATCAATAAAATGCAATAACAGTGTAGTAAACTTTTTTCTGTAAATCTCTAAATCATTCTACTAAGGCACAGATTCTTATCTTTCTAAATTAAATAAAAATATAAATATTATAAAATTCTATTTGTTAATAATAATTAAATGTCTTTTTATCTTACTCTTCATAAAATATATGACTTACTCTGAAGAATATTTTACAGAAGCAAGAATCTGAACTGTTGAATTGTTTCTATTTGTTAATGATACTGTAAAACAGGAACTCAGAACAGGATCTCATCCTAACCTGTATTCAACCACCTTAGTTGGAGATGAGCATACAGTTTCAGTTTCATTTTGATATGAAACACTCTCTCAAAGCAAAGATTCTTGACAAGGCCATTATGTTATCATTTGAATTAGTACCATACACATATTCCTAAAGGTGGCAGTCTCTGACTAAATAGGGAGAACAACTCTACATATACTATCCACACACTCTTTAGAGACTTAAAAAAAGTGGAAACTCTCCTTGGAATGAAATAATTTGTAGTGTCCCAATACTGCCTTGCAGATTTTCAAAATTCAATCTACATTTACTTCATTATTACAATGAGCTATATTACTGCACTTCTTTTTCCTTTGGATATTATATGTAAAAGTTTTTGAGAATGGAGAAGTACCTCATTGCACTGACTTTCATAGTGTTATTATGTCAATAAATAGTTAACTACTATGTGCATATTACTATTAGATTTTATAACAGTCATACAGAATAAAGAATGTTATAATAATATAAAATGTTCAAATTAGGTTCAATAATAATAGTAATATAAAAATCATAAATTTCATTCATAGAAAGAAAAATCATTAAGTAAGAAAAAGCATATAACCTGGATGTTTGGTATGTGTGTGCATGTATTTTTGTCTGGCACTAACATATAATTAGCAAAGGGTATCCAAGGCCTAAAGTGAGAATCTGATATACTGAATACAATAGAGCTGGTATTTTAGATCAGTGTTGAAAGAATACAATATTTAAAAGTATGTTTTTATCTCTATATATACCAAGTGTCAAAACAATTGCTAGTGTTATCTGGGCTTACATTAAAAATTCAACATTTTAGAACTTTTAAAACCTTTAGGAGAAAACATGGGAAAATATTTTTATAAACTTGCAGTGGTAAAGTATTTCATAAGCAAAACAAAAGCCAATCTATACATGATAAGAATAATGACTTCAAACATATTAAAATTCAAATTATATTCACTAAAATATATCCCCAAAAAGTAACAAATATAAACCTTATACTGGAAGTAAATATTTTCAACATGTATACCATAGCAGGATTCATATGAAGAATATAAACAACACCTAAAAATCAGTTACACCAACAACCCAGGAGAACAATGGCGGAATATCATCCACAAAAACTTCCCAATAAATAAAACACAAACAGAAACAGCACGCAATTATATAAAAAAGTGCTCAACTTCACTTTAGGAATCAGGAAAATTCAAGTAAAAGCTACAAAGGATAATTATTTGCTACTGTGATTGTAAGTCAAAGGGCTTTCCCATGCATTGCTAATAGGATATAAATTGATGTAACAACTTTGAAAAACGATTTACCATTATCATGCATAACTTTATGACCTGAAATTCTATTCTAGGTTTTGTATACACAAACATACACACAGCTATATCTATATCTATATCTATATCTATATCTCTATACACCTATATAGGCATAGAGATATACAGATATGTTGCCTAGCAAATGTCACCAGGAGACATGAACATGAAGCTGTATTGTTTATCACAGAAACAATATGGAAATAATCCAAACGTTCATCCGTGGTGGAATGGCTAAATAACTTAAGGCATCTTTTAAAAATGGAATATTACAGTTGTGAAGATGAATAAAATAATGCAATGCATATTAATACTGAAATATCAGAAAGTAAAAATATGAAGAAAACAAATCATGAAACAATGCATATAATATAAATTAATTTATATGAAATACAAAAGTATGCATATGTCATAAAATCTTTAAAAAAACATTTAAAGTGCAGGATAGTCTTTACTTCCTGGGGAATGTAGAATAATGCAACTGTGGAGGAGAACACAGGTGGTTTTGAGTTTTTTGGTGATTTTCCATGTTCTAAGGTAGGTAATGAGTAAGTGGGTGTTTCTTTATTATTCTTTAGACTGCACAAATCTACTAAATAGACTTTTTACTGTGTAAAATGTATTTATTGTAAAAATGTTAAAGTATAAATAGGATACACTACATTAAAAGCAGTGAGTGTAAATTGGTGGATGTAAATGTTCTGATTGGTTTGGCTTAGAGAAGAGACTTGTTCACATTCAGATGCTGGGGAAGCAAGAGAAAGAAATTAAGGTTTCAAAATAAAGGAATTGAAGGAGAGCAAGGTCTACGAAGAAGAAAGTGGCAATTAGCACACACATGGATCTAGAAACCTCAGGCAAGAAGAGAAACATTTTCCCAATTCTACAGGAGGGAAGGAAAGAAGATAGTGGATATAAATACATTTTTAAGTGGGGCAGGGCATATAGAACAGTAAAGCTATTATTATCTTGCTCTTTATTTTCCATGGGAAACAGAAATTAATATTGTCAACAGAAAGTGAAGGCAGAATAGGGAATTCAGGACACTGCAAGCGAGAAATGGAAAAGAAACAGATAATGGAAACAGAATAATGTGCAGACATTACTGAGGATAAAGATAAGGTTTTTTACAAGTATATTATCACTAATCTATACAACTGGGTGATTTTTTAATTAATGCTCAGAAATGGGGTACAGAAATGACAAATATATTGATAAATGAGGAACTGTTGTCTTCATATAGAAGATGGAGCAGAGACTTTCAAGTCACTGAGAAGAAAATGATGAAAGTAAAGGAATCCTGATTTCCAGATGAAGAAGTAAGGATATAAACACAGGAGCCACAGAAGAATTAGAAGAGAATTCAGGGTCAGAAGACGGTTAGACTCATAGTTATACCTGAAGCAAGGAAAAGAAAGGCTGTAGTTTGAGCTGGGATATTGAAGAAAGTTATTTCAAGGATTAAGATACAGGTAATGGCAAAGTCCAGGGCAGGACCTTGAGTCCAAGTAAAGAAGAGTATATCACTGGATTGTAGTTGAAAATATAGCAAAATATATTATGGTGAATTCCATTGCTTCAGGGATTAGTGACAAAAGGTTAGGAGAGGAAGCACCGGGAAAAATGCTTCACCCTGTGACCCAAATCCCTGAGATGTTTAAACATTCACATTTAACCATCTAACATCAACCTATTATATCCATTAGCTGCTAGGTAAAAAGACTAGGGTTTGTATTATTTCTCTTTCCCTTCACAAATCTCTTATGCTGCATTTTGAATTTTATTCCATTTTTTTTACCAATATTTACTTATTTAAAATTATCACAAATATCAATTTTAATGATTGTGTGTGTGTGTGTGTGTGTGTGTGTGCATGTGTGTGTGTTTTAAATATTGAATCCTCATAAAAAGTGCTAAGGAGAAGAAATCCACAACATGATTGGCTACAAGGCTTGGAAGAAATTGTCCATACATTCAACTATGCAACAAACTTACTGTATGACATGTAAAAAACCACCTAATCTCTCTAGCCCACACATTCACTCATTAGTTGGCATGGCAGTACTGTCTCTCTTTCCATCATAAACTTGAACAGAACCAAACAAGGTCATGCATCTCAGAGTAAAATGAAAATCAAGGTCTGAAGTTTATGATTCTACAAGTAAACATTAAACTCTGAGGAACTTATCAAGTAAGATTAAGAGAACTAAACACAAAATGAGATTCTCTACAAAAATGAATTTGATTTAACATATTAACTTTGATCCATGCTGGATTATTCAGAGATTTGGTTTATATAGAACTGTTATAGTGTTAGTATATTATATCTTTGGTATAAATAATTGGATAAATTTAACGTAAAAAAATTGGATACATTTATGAGACTTTGTTTTATTTGATAAAATGCTAAAATATCTTTTAAGTGTTACCTATTTTTCATAAAGTATCTTTTCCTCCCTGACATTGTATATAGTTTTCCATGAAATGTAAATTAGCTTCAAATGAAAACAAGTAAAACATAAGGGGAGTTCTTATATGATGAAATAAACTACATAGGATAATGTTTTAATACACCATACATCATTTCATCATTTCATTTTAAAAGGAAATTAATATAGATACATTATAAAAAGTAAGTTTTTTTAATGGATTAAAGTTTATAAACCTCCAAGATTGAAAGATACTACTTTCTAATTACAATATATTTTCTATGGACTGACAAACATTCATTAGAGGTATTAAATACCCAAAGCAGTGTTATTTAAATTGTATGTGTATATTCCAAATTAATATAACTTAGCACATGTAAGTTTTTTTTTTATTCTGCCTGTGTTTAAAATTCACAAGTCCATATGAGTTTAAAAACCATAGCACACTGTTCAGTTTCAATAAAATGAATTACTTCTTAGATGTTCAGTACTTTTGCCTGAAATTTAAAATATTATGTAAGTAAAGTCTAGATTATTTCTTTTCAAAAATTCAGGGGCTCCCCTGGTGGCGCAGTAGTTGAGAGTCCACTGGCCGATGCAGGGGGCGCGGGTTCGTGCCCTGGTCCGGGAGGGTCCCGCATGCCATGGAGTGGCTGGGCCTGTGGGCTGTGGCCGCTGGGCCTGCGCGTCTGGAGCCTGTGTTCCACGGTGGTAGAGGCCGCGGCAGTGAGGGGCCCAAGAACCACACACACAAAAAAAAAATTCAGTTTATGAAATTTGGCACTTATATATTAGTTGTATCATAAGGTTTTAAATATTACATAAAATTATAAAGTATGATATATGAGCATTATATATATTAATATAATGCATTTATATTACTTGAATAATATTTACATAATATGTATACATACTCTCACACTGTCCAAAATATAGTTTAAAGATTCTGTCATGTTTGTATACCAACCTTTGACATGTTGAAAATAATCACTGTGATTAGCCTGCAAGAATCACTTCTTTAAGAGTATGTTATAGGAGAAAGCCCAAATGTTTCTTTCAGATATACATAAAAGTTTACCTAAAAAAATTGAAAATTATGATATGATCCAAGAATCCCACTTCAGGGTATTTAATCAAAAGAATTAAAGTCTGGATCTTGAAGAGATATATGCATCCCCAGGTATATTGTGGCATTATTCAGAATAGTCAAAATGTGGAAACAGCCTAAATGCTCATTGATAGATGAATGGATAAGAAGATGTGGTGTATATACATTAAAAAGGAATATTATTTAACCATTAAAAAGGAGACACTGCCATATACAATATCTTGGATGAACTTTGAGAGCATTATGCTAAGTGAAAAACACCAGACACAGAAAAATACTGCATGATTCCACTTATATGAGGTATCTAAAATAGTCAAACTCATAGAAGCAGAAAGTAGAAGGGTGATTGATTACCAGGGCTCTGGGGAGGGGGAATGAGGAGTTGCTGCTTAATGGATAAAAAGTTTCAATTGTACAAAATGAATAAATTCTAGAGATCTACTGTACAACATTGTGCCTATAGTTAAGGATACTATATTGTGTATTTAAAATTTATTGGGAGGGTAGATCTCACATTATCTGTTCTTATCACAATTTTAAAAAATGGTAATTTTTAAAAAAAATTTACCTTATAAAATGTGTATAATATTGCCTTGCTCAGGAAGATGGAGTACAGGACTTGCATATCCTAGTGCTAAATCTATTTCCTCAAAGGATAGTGAGTATCTCAATTTGATTTTCTTTATTTTAAAATCATTTACCTATCACCTGCTGCAGAGAGCACATGGTCACGTGCAAGAAGATAATTACAGCTATGGCGACATTCTTTGGACAGTGTGAAAGATCCTTTGCTATTTATCTGCATTGTTCCATAACAATAGCAGAATAAATTTAAATACAGTTAGAGCTGCAATTATTTACTGTTATCTTTTGCATTATTTTTTACCTGGATAACACAGAAGAATAAACATAATCAGTTCCAGCTGGAAACACTTCTACACTGTGTCAAGGACAATGAGTTCACAAATTGACTTTACCTGTTATTCATGTGGTACACAAAAAGAATTGGGCAAAGGGGAATTTAATTAGTGTGTCTCATAGTAGGAATAAATAGAAAAAAGATAGATTACTGATTGCATTGAAAATGAGTAGCATGCTTAGCTGTAAACAATTGAGCAGAGGTGGTTTGCTAGCATTTCTTTGGTCACAGAAATTTTGATTTTATTAGATTGTCCCATGTGGAATCTAACTGATACATGATTTTATGTATAAATGGAAAAATGAAATTTTATTATACTTATAAATATAGAGACTTCTTATCAAAAATGATACAATGAAAATAATTTACACTGAAAAACTGAAAGATTATAATATTTACTGAAGGCTTTATAGATGCAAAGAAGCAAGCAGAGAAAGAAATAATACCAAAGAATATTTATTTTTTTATCTAGGCTCCCCCTCTTTAAAACTAGAGTAGCTTTCCCTGGTCTGATTCCGTCCTGCGTGACTGTTCCTTCGAACGGTAGTCTTTTATCTCCGTCCACTTTCTCTCCCACCGAAGTGCGTGCCACCAACCCATGGAAGATTCGATGGACATGGACATGAGCCCCCTGAGGCCCCAGAACTATCTTTTCGGTTGTGAACTAAAGGCCGACAAAGATTATCACTTTAAGGTGGATAATGATGAAAATGAGCACCAGTTATCTTTAAGAACGGTCAGTTTAGGGGCTGGTGCAAAGGATGAATTGCACATTGTCGAAGCAGAGGCAATGAATTATGAAGGCAGTCCAATTAAAGTAACACTGGCAACTTTGAAAATGTCTGTGCAGCCAACGGTTTCCCTTGGGGGCTTTGAAATAACACCACCTGTGGTCTTACGGTTGAAGTGTGGTTCAGGGCCTGTGCATATTAGCGGACAGCACTTAGTAGCTGTGGAGGAAGATGCAGAGTCAGAAGATGAAGAGGAGGAGGATGTGAAGCTCCTAAGTATATCTGGAAAGCGTTCTGCCCCTGGAAGTGGTAGCAAGTTTCCACAGAAAAAAGTAAAACTTGCTGCTGATGAAGATGAAGATGATGATGATGACGACGACGATGATGATGAAGATGATGATGATGATGACTTTGATGATGAGGAAGCTGAAGAAAAAGCTCCAGTAAAGAAATCTGTACGAGATACTCCAGCCAAAAATGCACAAAAATCAAACCAGAATGGAAAAGACTCAAAACCATCAACACCAAGATCAAAAGGTCAAGAATCCTTCAAAAAACAGGAAAAAACTCCTAAAACACGGAAAGGACCTAGCTCTGTAGAAGACATTAAAGCAAAAATGCAAGCAAGTATAGAAAAACGTGGTTCCCTTCCCAAAGTGGAATCCAAATTCATCAATTATGTGAAGAATTGTTTCCGGATGACTGACCAGGAGGCTATTCAAGATCTCTGGCAGTGGAGGAAGTCTCTTTAAGAAAATAGTTTAAACAGTTTGTTAAAATTTTCCGTCTTATTTCATTTCTGTAACAGTTGATATCTGCTGTCCTTTTTATAATGCAGAGTGAGAACTTTCCCTACCATGTCTGATAAATGTTGTCCAGGTTCCATTGCCAAGAATGTGTTGTCCAAAATGCCTGTTTAGTTTTTAAAGATGGAACTCCACCCTTTGCTTGGTTTTAAGTATGTATGGAATGTTATGATAGGACATAGTAGTAGTGGTGGTCAGACAAATGGAAATGGTAGGGAGACAAAAATATATATGTGAAATAAACTCAGTATTTAAAAAAAAAATAAAATAAAAAAAAATAAAACTAGAGTAACAAATCAATAGGTATCTCTGATTCAATGAAGCACACTATCAAAGATATTTTTATCACATATATGTTATTATCATTTATTGTCATAAAAAATGGAAAATAATTTGAAAAAGTAAAAATCAGGAACTTTATTAAGTACCAATTGTATACTGGTAATTACTAGAGGTAAACTATGTAAAGGACACATATAATATTGCTATTTTCATTGTGGAAAAATGAACCTGTATGTTGCCTTAGCATTCACATAAAAAAGAGCAAACATACACACACATTAATATTTTTTTTAAAAAAATTGATGGAGTAAATTGTATCATTTGACATCACATTATATCCTGATATTTAAGATCTAATCTAACCTCCTTTTTCACTTATGTCCCTTATCTATTGTCTTTGAATTAGCAGACAGTCTAGTTGTTGAGTCATGCAAAGATAGCTCTTAGTTTTCTGCTTGCTTTGTGCTGTGTGAGGAAACCAAATAAAATGGGTGCATGCATTTTATACATTTTTTTATAAAACTTGAGTATCTATTATATGCAATCTTATTAAGAAAAACATCTTTACCTACCTAAAAGAAAAACAAAACAAAACAAATGGACAAAAAAGACAAAACAGAAACCATCATTGATACAGAGAACAAATAGTTGACAGAGGGGAGGCAGGTTGGGGGATGAAAGAAACAGGTGAGAGAGACTGAGTTACAAACTTCCAGTTGCAAAATAAATGAGTCATGGATATAAATGTACGGTATGGGGAATATAGTCAATAATTATGTAATATATGTGTATGGTGGAAGATGGTGACTAGACTTATCATGGTGATCATTTTGTAATGTACAGAAGTATCGAATCACCATGTTGTGTACCAAGAACTAACATAGTGTTGTAGTTTAATTATACTTCAAAAACAAGAAAACAAACTCATAGAAAAAAAGAGATGAGATATGTGGTTACTAGAGCCAGAGATTGGAGGGAGGGGGAATTGGATGAAGGCTGACAAAAGGTACAAATTTCCAGTTATAAGATAAATAAGTACTAGGGCTGTAATGTACAACATGATAAACATAATTAACACTGTTTTATGCTACATATGAAAGTTAAGAGTGTAAATCCTAAGAGTTCTCATCAGAAGGAAACATTTTTTTTCATTTCTTTAATTTTGTATCTATATAAGGTGATGGATGTTTACTAAATTTATTGTGGTAATCATTTCATGATGTATGTAAGTCAAATCAGTATGCTGTTCTACCTAAACTTATACAATGCTGTATGTCAATTATGTCTCAATAAAACTGGGAAAAAAACAAAAAAAAATATCTAAAAGCGATGTCAAAAAGGATGCTCCTGAAATTCCCTCCTCCCATGAAGGCATACAACTACCCATAGATCAATCCCCTCTGAGAGAATTCCAGAAACTACACATTCAGCAACAGAAAATACCCACATTGAAACAGATAGGAAAGGCTGAGACACTCTCAACCGTAAAGTTCTCCACTGACACAGCCACAGAACATTGCAGTGAGGAGGGAACTTCCAACTCCCAGCTTCTCCCTGAGGAGTGAAGGATTTGGACTTAACATTTAGCACCCCAACTTTTAAAGCTGCTAGCTGAAGAAAGGGCCCCCAAATCATCTAGCTCTGAGAGCCAACAGGGCTTGTGTTTATGAATCCCACAGGACTACAGAAGACAAAGAGGGGATTATTAAGTTGGTGTGTAAGCACTCTTGTGGCTACACTCTCCAGGCTCAGTCTGGACGGAGAAGAAAAAAAACACCCATCTCTCAGATTTTCCCTGGAAGAGATTTAACTTTATGATTTCTCAGATGCTGCCTGAGGGTGTGGCTCCTAATTAGTCCACATCTAGGTGCTGAATGGGATCCTCTCTGGAACCTGAAAGAGCCAGTGGGCTTTTCCCCTCCCTTCTCCCCCTGGCTAGCTCCAACAACAAAACCAAGTCTCCAGCTTCTCCCTGGAGGCAACTTGCCAATACAGCTACAGCCCCAAATTTTGCAGCTGCTACCTGAAAGATAGACCCTCAAATCACCTAGCTCTGATAACCAACAGGGCTTTGCATTCAAGTCCCACAGGAACATATCAAACAACAAAAGAAACAATTTTCAAATGGGCACACAAGCACTTCCAACAGCTCCTTCCCAGGATTCAACAAAGAGGGAGCAGGCAAAAACACCCACCTCCTAGTTTCTCCCTGGAAGGGATTTTACTGCATCATTACCAGATGATGCTTGACACTCCAGCTTTCAACCTGTCTGCTTCATGTAGGAGATGACCAGGATCCTACAGAGTCTGGCAGAGCTGGTGACATGTCCCCCATGTCTCCCCACAGCTGCCTCCAACAGTCACACCAAGCCTCCAGCTTCTCCCTGGAAAGAGCTTGTCCACACATCAAGCACTCGAACTGCTATGGCTGCCACTTAAGGGACTGGCTCCCAATCAACTAGCTCTGACAGAGAACTGGCATTCATGACTTCCCCCTGTACCACACAACAAAGATGTGGTTCTATCTGGGCACATAGGCACTCCTAATGGCTATTCCTCTGGCTCAGCACAGAGTGAGTATAAGCAAAAACATCCAGCCCCCAGTTTCTCCCTAATAAGGGTTAAACTGTATATCTAATATCTTGGTTTTCCCAACTGCTGCGTGAAGGTGGGGCTTCCAATTAGCCTGCAGTGGGTAACTGAAGGGGCAGGCAATTTGCAGTCCTTTGGGGCCTGAACACACTAATGGGCATTTCCCAAGTTTTGGGGACACTGATAGGTCTTGGAACACCCTCAACTATGGGTGGCCACTAAGAACAAATTTGGATGCTTGGATGATCACAAAGGTTTGAAAGGCAACCAGGAGCTTGGGGCTGGCTGATTGACAAGGTTACTTTCTATATGAGCCCAGTCTGTCAAGACAAGAAGAGGTGGCTGTTTCATCTACTCTGCAGAAACCAACGCAGAGAGTCAAGGAAAAGGAAAAAAATAAGATAATATGTTTTAAATGAAAAACAACATAAATCTTCAGAAACTAATGTAATGAAACAGGGATAAGTGATTTACCTGATAGAGAATGCAAAATAATGGTGCTCGCTGAAGTCAGGAGAGCAAAGAATGAATAAAGTGAGAATTTCAACAAAAAGAAAACAGTAAAGAAAGCACCAAAGACAAATCACGGAGAATACAATAACTAAACTGAAAAATTCAATAGAGGGGTTTAAATCAGTCTAGATCAAGCAAAAGGAAGGATCAGCAAACTTGAAGACAGAGCAGTGGGGGATGTCCCTGGTGGTGCAGTGGTTAAGACTCCACACTTCCACTGCAGGGGGCCCGGGTTTGATCTCTGGTTGGGGAACTAAGATCCTGCATGCTGTGCAATGCAGCCAAACAAACAAGCAAACAAACAAGAAGACAGAGCAGTGAACATTAACCAATCAGAAGAGAAAAAAAGGAAAAGAATGAAAAGACCCAACAGACTTATGGAATATAATAGGGGTCCCAGAAGGAGAAGAAAGAGAGAAAGGACCAGAAAACTAGAAATAGAAGAAATAATGGCTGAAAACTTCTTCCATCAGCAGTGCTACCTACTATCTTTGTCTAAACCACCATTATTTTATGTTTGGATATGTGTCTCTTTTATTAATAGAGAAGACAGAGTGATAGTTTTAAAACATGAATTGTCACATTTTAAAAAAGCCTTATAATGGTCCCATTTTTCTTTAATAGTAAAAGCTAACAATAGCCTTTGATGACCTACAATTTCTGACCTTCTATTATTTATCTATTCTTCTACTAATCCCCCATATTATTGTCACAATTACCTTTTTGTTGTTCTTTAATTATACCAGGAATATTCCTGCAACACCATCTTTGCATTAGCTGTTTCCTATACCTGGAATGTTCACGCTCCACACCCCAGACATATGCATGAGTTGCTTCCCCATCTTTTGGTTTTTATTCAAATGTCAAATTCTCGATAAGGTTTACTGCAACATCCTGACACCCACACACCTCTTATATAGTCTGATTTTTTTTTCCAAAAGTAATTATTATCTTTTTTAACATACAATACCCTCTAACTGTATTTATTTCAGTCCCACATATTGGGATATTATTTTCACAAAGACTGATTATGTTCTGTTGAATTCCCAGCTGTCCTCATTGCCTTACCTGTTGCATCTAATTTGTTGAACTAACATTAAACCAAGGCATCTTTGTGAAGTTCTCTAGCAGACCACTGAAAACTGAAGATTAGAACTCAGGAAATCAGTGAGGGTTGGAGATGAATATTTAGGAGTAATTGATGGTCAATATGGATTTTAAACAAAGTCACTAAGAACAAGGTAGAACCTCTAAAATGGCTAGAATTAAAGAACTAGAGGAAGGTTAAGTGGAAGCTGAGAATAATCATTAAGGAAATAAGACTTCTATTATTAAATTCATTTTAAATAATTTAACAATTATTATTTCCTATTTAAAAAAGAATTACTAAAATTTTATGAAAAATATTTTTGGGAGGATGTATTTCTTTGTATGTCTTCATCCTCGCCCCTACCCCCCAGGTTTTTATATAGCTGGTCAGCAAATACTGAAAGGATTTAGAACATAATGATTAACTAATTCCAATATTAGGAAAGGAAAACTAATTTCTTAGCGTGGATGTAGAACTAAAATTTTTGGCTATGTAGTTACGGTTATTAAATTTTTTACATTTTCTTTTCCTGATGGAAACATTTTTTAAAGTCACTATCTACTGTTTTAAAAAATCTAAGAATTCTCTGATATACATTAACTAAAATTACTTGAATATATGTATCCTAAGGAATAGATTAATGTAATTTGATTACCAATTATGTACAACCTGTGCTTTTTAGTAGCCTTTCAAAATGACTGTGAACCTTCTTTCTAGTAACCCTGTTTAACCATCTTTTCTAGCTCCCTGCCAAAGGTGCACTGGGAATCAAAATTGCTTAGAAGAGATATTAAGAACCTGTTTTCTAGGTACTTTTATTCTGTGATAAAAAGTTGTTACTGATATTAAGAATATAATGCCAAAAGATTATACAATATTTCAAAGAGAGCAATTTAGTCAATTATTCAGACAAATGCTATATTTAAATGCATAAGGTAAAATGAAAAGGATATATAGATTGATAAATGAAGGAGCAATCCTGAATTGTACTGTGGGGTGGTAAATCTTTTCTAGTTAAGTAGTTGGAAATCAGAATTATAAGATATCTCCCTACATGGTATAAATGCTTAGTTTTGCTTCACAGGAAAGTAGTGAAGATCTATGGGGTGATCTCTACAAGTGCTTAGCTCTTTGAAAGACAAAACTACTGTGAATTTTGAATGGATACATCATAAAAGCAATAAAACTACATTGATATTTCACTTTAAAAAATCAGGAAAATAATTTAGAAATAAAATATGATAGGTAATATAAGTTTCTGGTGACATTAAGGTTTCTGGCAAAGATGAGGAAGAAATACTAACAACAGATGCCATTGTTAAAACTACCCATGCTGAAATGAAATTGAAGAAAGTTATATTTATCTTAGGTATTTGAAAAACTTTTTGACAGTAAGGTCAATCAAACTGTAGAAAAGTTTTACTAATGAAGTAGATATGGCAAAGACATAAAGATATGTCTGTAGAAAGTTTTACTAAGGAGGTAGATATGGCAAAGACACTAAATGTCTTTAAATAGTTTAGCCATATTAATGGCAATGGTAGGAGAGCTCTGGTTTGGACTATACATTTCTTCCAATCATTGTATTTGTTTCCAACCTTATCACCTAAAATTTTCTGTATGTTACCAGTCTCCAGTTAACTGGCATTTTCAATGACAGTTCTTAATCTTTCTGTCTACCTCAGGGCATCCAAGGCCCCTATTAAGAACAGTGGGAACCTTGAAGCCAAAGATTAAAAATCTTGGTTTGCAACAAGCACAAAACATAACATGGGAAATTAGGCACCAAAAACAAACCAATGTAAAATTTAAGGTAAATTATTTAATCTCCACGACTGAATTTCCAACGGTTTCTAAATATCTGGTAGAAAGTATTATACAACATATAGATGCAACTCAAAACATATCTTTTTAAAAAATTGCTTTTTGGCAGAGAGATTATTATTTACCATATGTTAGGATCAAGATAAATTTCTACTTTACTTATGAAAAATAGCAGGAAATGGCCATAGATTATTGCTATACCAATGTGGAAAATTGTAAATCACATATTATATAATCTGCAAACTATACATTTGGAAAAAATGATTAGACAGTTTAATAAGGCAAATACAGAGGAATTAAAATAAAGAAAATTAATCAGATCAAAGATGGATCCTTTAAGGATATGAAGACATTCACTAAAAGAGATAATTAAAAAAATTTGTATTGTGGTCCTGTCCTTCACAAAGTAAAGGAAAAAATAAGAATTATTCAATTATTTTAAGTTTTATTGTGCTTTAGATATACAATTCAGAAAAGGAAGCCCAATTTCATGCAATTGTCAGGGGACCAAATAATGTTATTTTTTTAACAGCATCTTCTGATATTTGAAGACAAGAAGACAATCTCTTGCAAAAGATTTATTAAAATTAAATAATATCTATTAGATTAGTAACTAAATCATGCCCTAGAGGTTGATTTATGTGCACACACATTCATTCCAACTACAACTATTTACTTTCTAAATAATTTTCCCAGGCACTGTGCTAGGCACCAGATATATAAAGATGAAAAATGCAAGATCCTGCTAGAATTCAGTTACTAGTCAGTTTCAAACATAATTCATAAGGAAATTTTATTCACTTTCATTTAAGCATGCCTTCAGAAACCATTTTTTTTTTACCACTTTTAGTTTCTTTTTACATAAAAAATGTACAGTAATATTGTCTGGAAAACACACCTCATTCTGCATGGATTCTACACATCCTTCAGGTACCAACACTGTGAATGGGAACTACTGAATTCTTACTGGTTTATATAGACCATTAAGAAAATATTTATACATCTGCTGGTAATAACATGTGGTCAGGCACAGTGCTGAACACTTTCTGTGCATTTTATTCCCAATAGAGTGCCCCTTTATACAGATACAGTAACTGAAGCTAAGAGAAGTTCACAACTTGCCCAGGGAGAAAATTGGATAAATTGTCAGGTATATGATTTCAACTCTCGGATGGCCTGACTCCTGAGACTGATCTTAACTACTTCACTATATCTTACCAGTCACAGTTTAACTGACCTTCCAGGAAAGTTCCCAAAGCAAAAATCTCCCTGTATGTGAAAATTCCTTAACACAATTATACAGCAATTATTGGACTGCTGTATGATTGGACACCTGCAAACACATATCTAAATATGCTATATGTTTTGTTTGCATATAATACTAGTCTTTATGCAACAATGTTAGGAAACTAGACATCATTGTACATAATTGGGAAGATAGCTTTGACAGGAATTTTCTTCATGAGAATATAATATTTTTGCTTATTGGTAATACTACTAAAATATTTGGTAAGAAATCAGCCATGATACTCAATGAATACTGGTGGCCAGAGTTCTTTGGGGGAGTGAATGCTCTTTGCAAAAGCTGCTGCAATCTGAAGCGCTGCTTCTTCACCTGGCTGCACACCACCTTTGCCGCTCTGATTTCTCCACACTGGGTTGGTCTTTCCACTGATATTATTTCCTAGTATTCTGCAGCCATGCTTCATTACTCGAAATTGTTCTTCAGTGTGTCTGGATCATGTTCCTTCAGCTTGCCCTATTTGATATCGCCCCACTTCAGCTCACCATACAAGAGCTGGCCAGGTATCCTGCTGCCATCCATTTTTTACACTTCTGCAGTCCAGTGGAGCTGCATTGTAACAAATATAACCTCACTGCTATTGGGTTGGCTGTATTCCAGGATTGTGTGTTGGTGAATATGTCCCTACTTGTGATGCTAATGTTAAACATAAAGACCAATATTCTGTTCATTTTTAAATTACAGTGTGTTAGTAAACATCTCCATACCTTTCCACTCTAAATAATTTTTTCATTAATCAAAATATTCATTTATTTAGTTGATAACATAATCTTTTTAGAATGATTTAAATACAACATTATTAATACATTAGAAATTTTAACAAGTGATGCAGTTACCTTGACCTTACAGGCTGTATTTTAGTTTATATATTAATCAATATCTGGTGAATTATTCAGAAATTTTGTAATGTGCAATTGTGCAAAAAAAATTAGAATCATCAGCAGTCTCTAGGAAATATTAAGATTGCACCAGACAAAATACCTGTAGAACCACAAACATTGTTATAAACTTCCCATAAGATATGGAAAAATATTCAGAACATCAGCATAAATTTTGGAAAGCTATTTTTTATAAATATCAGTAAGAAACCTGATATTTATAAAAAAATATGATCCAGTCACTAATAAGTTTAAGATATTGGTCATGTATTATTTTGAGCTTCAAACATAGCAAAATATCGAAAAGTTGTTACTCTTTGAGCTACCTTGAGGCATAAATGATTCCATAGCTGACTTGATATTCAGTTTCCACACAGTTCTACATAACATACTGTTAAATTATAGTTAACATGAAATAGCCAAATACATAAAACTGAGATCACTAGTGAGATCATTATCATAAATGATAGTGTCAGACTATCTCTTAGCTTTCAGTGGCTCTTTTTCTCTTTGTCAAAGCAAATTGTCCAAGGACACTAAGGCACACTATAGAGAACGTTTTCAAACACCTATACAATGATAAAACAAGAATCCCAGTCTGTTGTTTTGTGCATTGTACCACAGTATCACTCTTTATTCTGCTAGAGCCCTTTCCCTACTTCTATCTACACCACATAACCATGTCACATCACCATGGTATAATTCCAATATGATGTATGCCAATATTTGATGTATATATCACAAATGATTAACAAATTATAACACATAGTTAAAAATGAATAGTGTTAACTGGAGTACAGATCTTCCTTGACATACGATGGGCTTGCCTCTCGATAAACCCATAGAAAATTGAAAATTTCCTAAGTTGAGATTGCATTTAATACACTTCATCTACCAAACATCAGAGCTTAGCTTAGCTCACTTTAAACGTGCTCAGAACACTTACATTAGCCTAGAGTTGGACAAAACCATCTAATACAAAGCCTATTTTATAATAAAGTGTTGACTACTCCTGTAGTTTACTGAATACTGTATTGAAATTGAAAAACAGAATGGCACTATGGGAACAGAATGGTTGTGAGAGTAAAGATCGTTTACCCTTGTGATCGCTTCACTGAGTGGGAGCTGTAGCTTGCTGCTGCAGCTCAGCATCAAAAGAGTAGCATACCACAAATTGTTAACCTGGGAAAAGATCAAAATTAAAAATTTGAAGTACAGTTTCTACTAAAAGGGTATGCTTTTGCACCATCATCAAGTCTCAAAGTTGAAAAATTGTAAGTGAAACCATCTTAAGTCAGGAACTGTTTATATAAGTTACACATATGTAACTGGTAAGCATCTTATTCCATAAATTCAATTGTACAAAATATTTATTGCCACCCTTCAAACATGCAAAGGGCTTTGTTTTATGAACTTCTGTCCTGCACACAGATGATATTGATTTTCAGTCAATTCAGCTTCTTCCCATCTCTTCTGTCCCCACTTGCTTCAGTTTCCTGTGGTTGAATCAGTGTTGCAAGGGCTTGAGACATTAGAAGACTATTGTATGTTGAGAGGTATTAACATCTAATTTCACTGATTTACACAGAGATCTACTTTTTTTTTTAACATCTTTATTGGAGTATAATTGCTTTACAATGGTGTGTTAGTTTCTGCTTTACAACAAAATGAATCAGTTACATATATACATATGTTCCCATATCTCTTCCCTCTTGCATCTCCCTCCCTCCCACCCTCCCTATCCCACCATTCCAGGCGGTCACAAAGCACCAAGCTGATCTCCCTGTGCTATGCGGCTGCTTCCCACTAGCTATCTACCTTACGTTTAGTAGTGTATATATGTCCATGCCTGTCTCTCGCTTTGTCACAGCTTACCCTTCCCCCTCCCCATATCCTCAAGCCCATTCTCTAGTAGGAGAGACCTACTTTTGTAGCTGATCTTTAGAGGTCTGTGTATTTCACGGCTGTTTCCACCTCATCCAGACTGCAAAACCCATCAAGTTTATTGGTTCTTGACACTGTGTCCATGGTACTCTTGGGTACATGGAAAGCACACTGGAGTCAGAAAAAACTTTGCAGGCTGCCTCAGACACACTTGTGTAGACAGCTCATGAAGACATTTCTACTCATCTCTTACCACACTGGTGCAGGAACACTTGGAGACTTAGGTGCTGGAGGGCTCAGGCAAAGGACCCTACTCTCAATTGCCCAAATTATCTGGATATTCTAACAACACTCTTTCTTAGAGTTAAGCAGTAATAAGCTTCTTAACATCTGGTTCAATCATTTACTTTTTCTCAATCTAGGGCATCCTTATCTGGTTCATTTTAGTCTTGACTCAATCTACTCTTCTTAATCTTTGTTTATAAAATTAATGTTTCTTAAATCCAACTTTCTAGCCTTGTCTTTTGAAATTAACTATTTTGAGAGCAGTCAAGGGGTACATTGTAATATAATGGAAGATGGCCTAGTTTAATATCTCAATGTAATATTCTACCAGATATATTTTTGAAAGAAGGAAAATTATTAGCCATTCAACTTTGCTTTTAGTTATTCTAATGTGTACTTATATCAGTTTAATAAGAAATACACTGACACCTACAATTTTAAGATATAAATTGGGTTTCAATATAATAAAATATCATTGTATTTTGAAGTGTGATATTTTTGACCTGACAATTTCCAAGTGTTAGAATCCTCATCAGTTTTATTATTACCTGTGGAATATATATATATATGTAATTTAAAAAACAGTAAAAGATTTCTTACATTATATTCTGCAGAAGTAATTATTCTATACAATGGCAATATTTCCCATTTATTGAAATAAAGAATCAGAAAATACAAGACACTTTTATTTTGAATTCTTCTTATAAGATATAAATAACCAAACTTTATGTTCAGAACCACAGGGAAATGATTTAAATTAAGTTTTCCTTGGGTTGCTGTCCTGTGTAAAATCATGGGGTCATTTTTTATTTTTCCCCAAATTGTAAATTTAAGAGGATAACAAACTTTTAATGGGATCACTGCTGGAACTGAAACTTCTTTAGAGTTCACCAGGTAATGACCGTTTAAGAGACCCACATAAATGTGTTGCTGTTGTAGATTGCTAAGTGCAGCATCCCAGAAAGGAGATTTCATCCAGATTTCCATAAGGAGTTCAAAGATGTGATGCAGGTCTAAGTAGGTCTTATGACTCTTCAAACTTAAGTTCTTTTTTGTGTCACTGGGATATTCTGAGAAAACTACTATTCTGGATGATAGATGATCTGTATAATAAAGTGAATAAATGTGCTCCACTGAGGACCTCAAAATGACCTAAGATGATCTCTTCTTCAGCTTGGAAAATTTGAAGTTTCAGTTGGCTTTAAACTTTGAGGATTTTTGTTTAATAAAACTACATTGCTAAGATGATAAATCTAAAAATTTCTATTTAAAAATCTTAATAGATTTTAAATAGGAGTGGATATTTTCCAAAGAAATAACTTTTAAGCATATACATCAGTCACAGCAAAAGAAATTTAACATCTAAGAAACCCAAATTTTGAAGGTTACTCTTAGCAACCCACAAAATTAACATTTAAACTTCTACTAACTTTGATTTTAAAACTTGAAGAAAATAATAGATTTTTTTTTATTCCATTAGATGGCAGATAAAGGTAAGGGACTATTTTAATGTAATTTATTCCAAGCGTCGTGAACTTTGTCCAATTGAGTGTAGAATTTAGCTTGCTTTGGCAACATATGAACTAGATTTGGAATCAGTAGCACCCTGAAAAGGCCAGTGTGACTCCTTTTCACATGGTTGAAAGTTATCCTCACCAAATATTTGCTTGCTAAACAGATGCTGACTTCATGGGCGCTAACATTCAGTTTAGAACTGTTTTATTCGTGTCTGAAATATGAAGCAAGAAATCCAGTTTGATTTATTAAGCATGAATGTCCAAAAATATTTTTCTGATTTTGAATTTTTTAGGAAAAACACAAATTTTAAACCTTTGTAGGACAATTTTGCCACATCCACGTAATTAAGTTCAACAGATATTTATCAAGTGCCACTCATTCCCTTGGTCAGGACCTATCTTAAGTAGCTTAGGGCAAAGAAAAGACAAATTCTTAGTTTTATATTTTTACTAGTATTCACTGGTTCCTTTAAACATCCAAAGAAAATGTGACAGGTCCTCTTCATTTGGACCTCACCATATCCATTTACACCCTTTTTAAAAGAAATCACTTATGATAAATTTTTAAGAAAAGTCACTATTTCTTCCATGAGGTTAAAAATGGTTTCTCCATATAATGAAGACAGTTCAAAGTAAAAATAAAAAAATAATAAAAATTCTAAGATCAATAGCAAAGTAATCAGTGTAGAAGAAATAAGTAAAAGCCAAGAAACTGAGTTGGCATATCTAAATGGATAGAAAGAATGTGAATTGTAATGTGATCACCAAGTACAAGAATCACACAGCTCACATATGTATATTTATCTTTGAGAATCTGAAGCAATTAGAAAAAATAATCCCTTTCAACTAAATGTTCTCTTCCTCTGCTCTTATTATTATTGTTGTCCCTTCTAACAGTCTTTAGTACTGAAGACTTACTCTATTATAACTTTCCTCTCCACCATCTTACTTCAGTCAGGGCTTTATTCTCCTGCTCTAAAGCTATTTCTCCAATCTCTGCTGTATGGTAGCTCACCTACTCACTAAGAAGAAATAATAATAAAACAACAACAAAAACAACAGTAATAATGTCTATTCCTAAACAATCAGGGCTTTGTACATATGTTATCTCAGTTGATGCTCTCAGTAGACCTGGAGATAGATAAGTCAAGCCTTCTTGTCTTCATTTGAAAGATTAGTAAATAAACTCTAGCAACACTGTGAATCTGCAGTTGCTAGTTTATTTCCAGCTTCTCAGGCTTATCAAGCCTTTCCCCATGAAACACACAGAGAAACTTCTACAAATGCAGAAACTTCAACCAGGTTCTGAGCCAACTGCATTCAATGAGAACAACAGCTATTCTCATATTCTCAGCACTTTCTCACCCCCATTTCAGAATACAGGAAATTTTGCTTTGCTTTAGTCTATTACGTATCATCTATTTTATGTATCTGAAACTGTGATTCAGCATGTCTGGTTCAGTATCTGAACACCCTGCTAGACCCTGCCTTATTAAAGTAATTACCTATCCACTTTTTTCTCCTTTGTAAACCAGTAATCCCACTGGACAACTCCATCCCACTACACCCCAATCCACCACCACCTTGTTCATGCACTTGCTCACACACACATCATATTTAGTCAACCCCTTGTGTCTCCCATTCACAGGACTAGCCACCACTTCATCACTCCCACCTCATTTCCTTGCCTTTGGACAGTTTTTCCTGTGGTGGGTAGGAGATTTACTCAATCCACTCTCACTTCAGCGCCACTAATCCTTCTCTGAGTCCTAGCCTTATTTTGCTGCCCATTCTTTATCTTAGGGTTTGGACCCTCTTCTTGTTTATCTATCAGCTAATGGCTCCAATCTTTTTTCTTCCTTTCTTTTCTTTCTTTCTTTCTTTCTTTCTTTCTTTCTTTCTTTCTTTCTTTCTTTCTTTCTTTTTTTTTTACTTCAGCTTACATCAAATAATGTATAACCTAATGAGGTAATACAAAGATTCACACAAACACAAACACACTTAAATACATGTATTAAATAATACTAACCCTTTACAAGTGAATTGGCAAGTGTCAGCATTCTGAATTTTCTATTTTTTCCTATTTTATTCTATCCTAGTCTACTTTTTATTCTAGTCTTCTGTCTCATTTAATCTAAATAAATGATCAATGATAAAATGATCAAAATAAAATAAAGTGAGTTTATAATTTGCTAAATGGGCCATGGCCCACAATTTGATAAGGCAATGCTGTACCTTGCTAGTAGTGTTCCTCCCAGGAAAACATTTATCCAAAGGAAAATATCTGCTGCTCACCAGGCTGACAAAGTCTTTGACCTCAAATTTAGGAACGGCTGACCAAGTTTCAAATAAATATGCATGCCTTCCAACAGAGGTTAAGAACACATGAACTAATACCATTTGGTCACCAGTTCATAGGACAGTTATTATTAATAAATCTTCTTGCTGTTTGCTTTTTTCTAAAATCTATTTGTAAGATACATGAGAGCAGATAATTTGTTTTATAATTGATATAGCTCTTTTGTCTAGACAGATGCTGGCACATAACAGGTACTCAAATACTTGTTGAATGAGTCAATCAGTGAATCAGTGAGTGTTTGAAAGAGACTTAGTAGACCCTTACTCATTCATGTAGTCTCTCACTCAGTAACCATCTGATGAATAACCGAATGTTAGTCACTGCCTGTTCCTGTTACATTATACAATTGATTCAAACCAAGTCCTTATTTTTGAGAATCTCCTGAACTAGTGGAATATTAAATAATAGATTAATACCTATCCCTTTCTATATATGGAGCTCTTATGTGACATGCATATTAATTTGTTCCTTGTCCATCAGTTAATAAATATTTAAAGAGAACGTGGAATGTGTTGCATTGTTCTAGGCCTGGGAGATGGAATGACAAGTAAGAAAAATTCCATAATTTCAAGGAGCTCACAGTTCAGTGGGGCAGAATAGAAACACAATATAAACAAATAGACAAATAAGGAAAAGTAACTAGCAGTAGATATTATGAAGAAATAAAACATGGTGAAGAGAGAATGATATGGGAGGAGGGGGAAGGTTAGAAGAAAGAGAGAGTTATACTTTTAAAAACTACTAGAAGGCAATGGGAAACTGTGATATCAAGGAAACTGGAAAAAAAGGTGAAAAGCTACCCTTTTCTTTCTCAATTCAGAAGGACACAATGTTTTCACTGTTCAAAGTTTGAAGAAGAAAAAGGAGTTCATGATTGCTGGTCATTCATCTTCCATGAAGTAAAAACGCACAAAAATTTAAAACAAGAAAGAAAAGAAACAGAACCTTCTTTTTCTAAACAACCAAGGTTAATACAAAGTATTTTGCTGGAAAGGAAGACAGGGTATTAAACTGAACCCATGTTTAAGGGGAAACGATGGCTATGACATGCATTTCTCATATCAGAGCAATTTAGATAGGAAATAACCAGTAAGCAGATATTTTGTATTATAAATGAAAAAATACTGAAAGGGTTATTGTTGTCTTTTTCACTGAACAAATCAGCAGGAAAAATTATTCAGCCTTGGGCGGAGGAAACAAACATCATCAAGTACAGCAGTGTTGTTTGGATCCTTCTCCTATCCTCAAGGACTCTCATGTTTCCAATACTTATTTCTTTGTATGTCGGCTTTCAATACACATCCTTATGTCTTGTACACACTCAATCTGTTCATTTTTTATTGCTGCCATTGTGAACTTCTAGAATCTTAAGCACACCGAGGACAACTACTTTCCCTGAAATAATATTATGATGCATAAACTAAAAATAAATACAATTTGAACAAATCTGTAGCAAATTTATATAAGTAGACTGTTTTAAATCTTTACATTTAAAAACTAGATTTCATTTTCTTGGAAGTCAGAAATAGACAATATTTAGTATACTTCAGATGATGTTTTAGTAATCTCTCAGTAAAAACAAGCTAAGTAGAAAAAAAAAAAGGTAGTAAAGCAATTCTATTACTCTGAAAAGAAAAACAGAAATATACTCCCTTAAGATCAATTCCTCACTATTTGCTTTCTCTGCTTATATGATAAGGTTCCTGACCTTCAAGGGGTTCATTTCCTGAGCTCTCAAGGCAGCAGACATCTGACTCTGGCCAATAAGAAGTGCTGGTAGGAGACAGAGGAATGTGAGGAAGGAAGAAGCCAAAGGATTTCTTCCCCTTTGCCAAAATTTTTATTACTCTGACAGTGATAACTCCAGCAATGTCTATATCACCTCTGGGGCTCTAACACCCATTAAACTGGACTGCCTGAATCCAGCTATTGCAGATAAACCTTTCTCCTGAACACAGGTAACATGGCCTCTTTCCTTTGTACCTCTAGCCAAAAAATACTATTGGCTCCCCATTGTTGCCAATATCTGCAACATATCATTGTCCCCATTTTCTTGCTCAGTTTTTCCATTGCCAGTGCAACCAATTTTCTTTATTAAGTTCTCTCTGCTTTAAATTTGTTGGTTTCATTTTCTTAGTTAAAACTTGAAAAATACAGCAATATTTGATCTATTCTATAATATTTGCAATATTAAAATGCTTTGATGGCTACATTGAAATAGTCTTCTCATAAATCTGGTCATAATTACATATTTCTGTATTCTTTTCCGTTTCCATTTTTTAAATTAAATTTATTTGGCTGCATTGGGTCTTAGTTGCAGCATGCGTTATCCTCATTGTGGTGAGCAGGCTCTTTGTTGCAGTGTGTGGGCTTCTCTCTAGCTGTGGCATGTGGGATTCAGGGCTCGTGGGCTCAGTAGTTGCAGCATGCAGGCTCTCTAGCTGCAGTGCACCAGCTTAGTTGCTCCACGGCATGCAGGATCTTAGTTCTCTCAACCAGGGACTGAACCCACGCCCCCTGCACTGGAAGGCAGATTCCCAACAACTGGACTGCCAGGGAAGTCCCTCCATTTCCAGATTTTAAGTTGTACATTTATATAAATGTTCTAGAAAGCAAGACTTTCTTATTCCAGTGGGGTTAATACTTGATAAATTTTAGTAAATCATTCCTCTTTCCAGAACACTTCCTCATTTTATGAAAGCAAACTACATTTCTCGGTATTTTTCTCCTACTTACCTCTTCCATACTGTTCTCACAGGAGTTGCTTGTTTTTCCCACAAATTCAATCTCCCATATTTGATTGGTTCAAGCAGGTGAAGAAGAAGAGGAAGAAGAAGAAGAAGAAGGAGAAGGAGAAGGAGAAGGAGAAGAAGGAGGGGAAGGGGAAGAAGAAGCAGAAGGAGAAGAAGAAGAAGGGGAAGAGGAAGGAGAAGGAGAAGAGGAGGAAGAGGAGGAGGAGTTAGGGGGGAGAATGGGGAGGAGGAAGAAGAAGAATAAGAAACAGGAGGAGGAGAAGAGAAAAAGAAACAATTACTTCTTTTAGGAGTTTTGGATAGGACTGTGGTATTGTTGGTTGACTCTGGTTTCTGCCTAATGAAGGAAAATAATCTGCAATGAAGTTGTGAACCTATATCCAAAGAGAAACAGAAATGAGAATGGTAGATTTGCAGTTCTTTTGAAGTCAACCTTCATTCCTGTCCTTCCATCTATGTATTTTAAGTATAAATATAAGTATAAATATATAAGTACATATACATATTAATTTATGTAATTGGAGGATGTACTCTAAGCCAATATAATCTTTTGATTAAGCTAGGTTGAGTTCATTTTCCATCACTTGCAACCTGAGATGCCTTAAGTAATACAAACAGCATTTTACTGTATTACTGTGTCATACTGGTAAACCTGTTCTTTGGAATAAGGACATTCCCTGTGTTATGGTAATGATGTCTCACATAGAAGTTAAATTATTCTTGTTGTCTAGAATCCATTTTTAAAAGCTTGAAACCCAGATTCCAACTAAAATTGAGAGCAAAAGCCACAGGTGGGCTGCAGATGCAAGGCCCTTCTAGGCCTTAACATGAACAAATCAAAATATCTACCCATGTTGGGGGTGAATTTTAAGATGGAATAAAAACATACAAGCTAGAAAGAGGAAGAAATAATAAAGTATATCAGGGAAGTAGAACCAGCTCTTTGAGATGCAGTATATATATTGCAAAGCAATGGGTGGAATACAATTAATAACAGATATCTAAATAAGTTAGCTGACAAGAACACAAAAATTTGCAAGGTGAAATTATACTTTTTTGTTTTATTTAATGTATTCATTTACCTCCTGTTCCTCCTTAAATAAATGAAAGAGAAGTCTCCAAGGGCAAAATGATATTCTATTGATGGAGACAGCACGGCAGGTCAGAGTTGGCAGCCACCTTTGAAATGTGTTTTATTTCCGTATATATGTATAAAGGATACTTTAACATCTAGGTATTCAGAGCACAATTTGGAGAATTATTCTAATTGAGTTCCCTCTTAGTATTTACTACCACTTTAAAAAATGCTATATCACATTTTTTTTTGAGAATGGGACTGTTGTATTTAAAAACATAAAAATTCTTAAGTACTTCCCTAGGATGACAGGGAAGAAAGTTTATTCAAAGTCTCCCACCCTATGCTTTATCTCAACACACATTTTTGACCCTTCCTTAGGGTCAAACGTAAACACATGCTCACTCACACACAAAATTTTTTTTTTAACTAAGGCAAGGATGTCTAAAAAATGAGCCTTTGGCAAAATAATTAAGCAGGTAAATTTGCCTAGTTACAATTTGCTTCCCCTATTTCTTTTTTGTCTCAGAACCTTCGGAGTATATGTGCTGAGACAAAGTTGGGCACGTGCTCAAATAATTCACTGAGGTAAATACTTCACTAAATTATTAGTCAAATATTGCAAAAGTATGATTAAGGATTATAAAATCTCCTGTTAGACTCTTGAATTCATTGTCCATAAACAAGCTAATTTATCTATCACTTATCTATTGCAAGTTTTTTCCTTATTAGCTAATATTTTATTAGCTAATAAATATTAGCTAATATTTATTTTATTTTATTAAAATATTTATTTTAATAAATATTTAGCTAAATATTTATTTATTTAGCTAATATAATATCTTAGGACTTAGGTCCAATTTTTAAATGTTCTGTTTAAATTTAAGTTCCTTTTCAATGACATACAAAATAAATCAATGTACTGTCTCCTTCATAGAATAATGACTAGATATATGTCCATATCATCTAGATTTTTTTGGTGGGGAAGGGTTTAAATTTATTTCAATTAAGCTCTGTCATGAGAACAATGATAAAATTCCTTGACAGAATTTTTAGAAAGTTTTTTTTTTAATTGGGTCAATTTAATCACTTAAAAATATTTAAGTGAAAGAATGTATCTAATAATAATAAATACCAGGTTTAACCTGAGTATAAAAGAGTTATGGTGGAATAGGCATCTAGCAGAGGTTAGCTTTTCAAATCTCGAACTTCATATCATTTCATATTACTAATAGTATTTTTTTCTAGAATTGTCCATTCTCTAAACTTATGTAGGATTTACATTTTCAAAAGTGTGAAGGGAACCATTATTGATTGTTTTGTTTAATGAAAAATTCCTTGTGACCAACTTCCATTTATCTCTGGAATGTTATTTCCTATTCCACCACCTGACAGTAAATTACTCAACCATTAATTCTGTGTCTCAAAGATTTCCTTTGCAGATTCTCAATGTATACCTGCTGTAGTTAAAATAACTGTATAGCTAGGACCATACAGGTCAGCTTGATTTTACATACTTTTAAAAAATCATTTAACATAATTTTTTAATTATTTGCAAGGTTGTTAATATAAATGATTTCACAAGTTAAAAATAATCCTCTGGTAGACTTCTGGTAATGAGTTTATTTTGCTAAACATGGCCTCCATAATTCCAGTAAGAGTTTCCCTCCTTATTAAAATACTTCTTAGCTGCTGTTACAATTTTACTGTTGTCAATTTTACATTGCCTTCTCTTGGTTCCTGTACAACCATGTGTAGCATTACCATAAACACTGTACCTATTGCTGTCCTGCTCCCATAACTCTTAGCATAACATATTTTTTGTAGCTGTCACTTGTTCAAATGGAGCTTCAGATGTCTTCTCATTGTAGCATATCATTGCTCTCATTGGTCTTTATCTCCCACCACTGCCATCTTCAAAGGAAAGTAATCCTTTCTTTGACTCTACAAGTTGTACTGTTGCAGTCAAGACTGGCTCCACACTGACCATTAAATCTTTCCATTCTAACAGATCACATAAGTCATTCTGGTTTAGTACTAAATGCAGTGTGATGCTAAGCTGTAAGCCACTGAATTATAGATGCTAACATTTTGATTTATTCACTTTTACCTTCTATGTGCATTCTGAGTATTGGGATATTTTGGGAGATATTTTCCAGGAAGAATGTCACTAGAAGGCCTTTTACCATCTGTTCTATAGTGTACCTGATAATATCCTCAGGATGATACACACAATATTTCTGAAAGCAGAACAGGTAAATTTGGTTAAAATATAAATGTTCAAAATATGCAAAAATAAAAATACATGGAAAATATTTGTTATAATAAAAGTTAAAAGTGAGATTTTTATCAAATACAAAACAAGGTTTAATATGCCATTCTGTGGGATAAAGCTACATGTAATCACAAGAGTGACATCCAAAAAAGAAAGTAAAATTTCAAGAGAATAAAGCAGTTTTTTAAGATGAAAGAGAATGATACATTTAAGAAGCAAAAATAAATCAGTATGAAATATTATACATTAATAAAATATGGATAGTCAAACAATTTACCAAATAAATTTAAAAATTATAAGAATGTAATTAAATTCTAAATTTTGTTTTTTATTCTTTTAAAGGGACCAAACAAAGTTGGAAATGTCAAGGTACAAATTAAGTATGAGTAGACATATTAACAAACCTATGTATAAAATGTACATAGGTTAATTTCCTTTGTATTCTGAATCCTTGATTCTAGGAACACTATTAAACACTTGTACAAGATACAGTATTCAGTGATTTGAGAGATAAAAAATGGAGTAGAATATGGTTCTGAAATAGGAGTTGAGAGATGCTTATGTATGGTTATGGAAGACTTTATGGTTAGAAGATGCCTTTTCAAATATGCAAGAAAGAGGAAGAGTTATAAAATCTGAAGAAACATCATGGAACAAGGTGCAGAGGCTTGGAAATGTCCATTAAATGTAGAAACTGATGAGGAATATATCACCTTCAACTTCCCTTTCAAGTCTAATGATTATCATATGAAAGAGGTAGAATCATCTTTGATAGAGGATAATACAAGTCCAAAATACATTAGGATATAACAGGTGAGCACCTTGGTACTCTAAGGAATTTTGGATGTCCTGAGTCTGACAAATTATTTTCTGAGGTGCAGTAAGATCTGCATTGATATGACTGAACTACAGTTAATGATCTCTGAGGAACTGTGTTGAAAATAACACAGTCCCAGAAGTTGTCAGGCTGGCTAATTTGTGGAAAATGACAGACACAGCTTAAGAAGGTTTTATCAAGTAGATGCCTCTGAGAACTTAGAAAGGCAAGAAGGGAAGAGGTCATTGTTAACAGAATAAAACCACAAAGAACAAACAAAGATCAAGTCTCATCAAGCATACCTCCTTTCCTCTTTTCTTCCCTTCTTCCTTCCCTTTTTCTTTCCTTCCTTCCACCTTCTCTCTCTCTTTTTCTTTCTCCTTCTCTCTCTTTCCCCCATCCTTCCTTCCTTTGTTCTTTCATTCTTTCCTTCTTTATTTGTATGCACTTGCCATAGCTAATTGAAGAAATTATATAGATTAGTTTTCTCAGTGTTGGCATTGCATTGTCATTATCCTGATATTTTTTTGTTGGGGGAGGGAGGTTGTCTTCTAGGATGTTTAGCAGTGTTCCTGGCTACAACAAACTAGATGCTAGAAGGATCTTTCCTTCCCTCTCAACTTTCTGGTGTTGTAACAAACTGTCTCTCTTCCATGGTGGGCAAAATTTCACATGGTTGAGAACAATTGTTATAGATATAATGTATCTGAAAATTTTCCAAGCATTTGATAGAGTCATTCATGATATTATTTGGGATAAAATGAACAGATATAAATGGATGGTTTCTAATAATTAAGTGTATTCTTACCTGGCTTATTTACTTATTCACAAATATTAATTGAAAATCTACTTATAGTCAGGCAGTGTCTGGTGTTGGGATCAAAAACAATGTGAGTTAATATATCAATATCAATTTTCAAGAAGTTTGTCATGCCTCTATCTTTGGTCCTGTAAGGTTCAATATTTGACTGATGGTCTGGCTGTAGACAAAATGTTATTGGTTCCTAAACACATCTGGGAGCCTTGACTAAGTGGATTTTCAAAGATTGGTAAACATTTGTTATGCCAAGGGCAAGGGAGAAAAGTGAAGTTGGAGGATGTTTTAGGATGAAGAAATAATACGTCTGAAAGCCCTTATGTGGAAATCACAAGGCCTACTAGATCTAAAAAATACCCTTTCAGTCTGGAGACAAAGAGTGAAGGAAAAATGTGGGAGAGCATGAGTATATAAAGGTAGTGAAATAGCAATGTCATGATGAGCTTTGTAAACAATTCTTAGAGTGTTTTATTTTACATAGAGCAATGAGTGAGAAAATATCCAAGTGTATTAAGAAAGAAGTATCTGATAGGAAGAGATTTTCTGTTGGTAATATTAACTCACTATGCAATGTAAATAGGCTGAAAACAATGAAGAGCCATGGCAATAACCTAGATGTAGCCTTGATTAGAATGGTGACAGTAGACTGGAACAAGGTAGAGAGATTTGGAAAAAAAATAGAAACTAGTGAAAGAAGATGCTGTCGTGCAAGATCCAGCCCCAGCCCCACCTCTTTCAGAAATGAAGCAATCCCACAACTTCTAGGGATTGTCAGTTCTCAACTGATTGCCTACCTGGAAATTGCCTTCCAGAAGAGAGCCACCTCACCCAAAGTCATGACTTGTTCTGTGGTCAACCTGCATCCAATGAATGGTCAATGCAGAATTGTGCAATCTTGGATATTTGTTACACATAAATAGTAGCTAGAACATCCCATTGTTTCAGAATATCTTGTAAGCTATGTATGACTAATGTGATTAAAAGAGTGTTCCTAGATAAAATATCTGCATCTCTCATGGACACTCTATTAAATGAGTAATGATGTTGTATGAAAATTGCTCTGAGAAGTGGTGGCTGTCACAGTAGTGAAATGTGGTGAGGTGATGACTTTCTTGACTTAAGGTATTTCCTAATTAACTTTTACTGTTTAGAAGTTTCAAAAATTCTATTTATTCTGTTGCAATGTCAAAATTGTATTGATAGCCAAAATACACACAAGATGTCACAAGTTCCACTTGGAAACATTTTATGTGATAGGCTAAGTGACAGCCAAAGTTAGGAATACACCTACCATCCCAAAAGAAGAAAAGAATATAGTAGCAAGGAAAAAAAAAATTACTCAAACACTGATACTATGAAGCACTCAAATAGTTCTCAGAATATACTTGTTTCCTATTTTCTCTTCAACATCACAGCTTTGCTAAATCTTTCACTCTAAATTTTAGAAGGCTGAACTACCTACCTGCCGTACAGTTGCATTAAAATAAAAACAAATCTCCACCAATGAATATTGATTCAAAGTAGCTTGCTCCTATCCACCTTTGCATTGCCCAAGAATGTTTGCTGTGTGGTTATTAGAATGACCAAGGTAATTGACATGTGTGCTAATCCTTGTGGCTGCAAGGAAAGACTCTCCAGGAGTTTCATCCCTATTCTTCTTTAGTACCTTTGTTCTGAAATGAGTCAAGAAAAGTGTGCCTTCTGAGATGAGCCACAGTTCAAATAGTTTTTATTTTTAAGTTTTTCAATAGCTTCTCTTGCTGGAGACATTTATTTGAGTGTTCTTGATTATTATTAAACCTGGCTGATTCATCCTGAGTACCTGCAGTGCACCAGCTCCTTTTGGAAAGCTGGAAGCAGGAGAGAGTGACTGCTGTATAGAGAATAACATCCGTCTGAAATAGCACTGAGCTTTGACCTTGGCAGTTTCTCTGTAGCTGCTTCGAGTATTTATTCAGAGTGGGCAATGACTCATCGGCTCTGTCACTACCTCAGTCACGTTACATTAATTCTAAAGACTTCATGCTGCAGACCCTCCATTTTTAATCTTTATTTGTGCTCCATAGTGTTCAGACTTGAATACACTTAACCTTCAAAATAAACTTATTTTGGGCTTCCCTGGTGGCACAGTGGTTGAGAGTCCGCCTGCCGATGAAGGGGACACGGCTTCGTTCCCCGGTCCGGGAAGATCCCACATGCTGCGGGGTGGCTGGGCCCGTGAGCCATGGCTGCTGAGCCTGCGTGTCCGGAGCCTGTGCTCCGCAACGGGAGAGACCACAACAGTCAGAGGCCCGCGTACCGCAAAAAAATAAAATAAAGTAAACTTATTTTATTCTTTTAAACATTCATTTGGAAATAATAAAGTTCCGGTTATGAGACAGTATTTCTAATTGTAGAATAATGTTAATATAATCACTTGTTGGACTAGCTTATGGATGGCTACTTTATCCTGGCATTTAAAAAGTACTTTACTGACCTTTCTTCCCATGATGAGAAGAAGAAAATGCTCCTTTTACTTTTCTCTCTAGGTTCATTAGAGTGGGAATTTTATTTACATACCCACATACAAAATTAATATTTTTTATAACTTAACATAAAAAAGCTATGACATTTATTAAGATATATATATATATATATATATATATCCATCTATACCATTGGAATTATTTAAACTAGTGAAGATTTACAAGATGGTAAAGTAATAAAATGCAGAAATTATCTAACATGTTTCCCCTATTCTCATCATGATATACATATATATATACATATATGTATATATATACACACATTTTTCACTATATATATTTTTATCCACAAACATGAAAGTTTATATATTGTGAAATTTATTTTCATTTGGAAACAGAGTTTTTGAAAAATATGCCATATCTTCCTATTAATATGATCTATATTTGAAAAATAAAACCTGTCCATTTTCATTGAGAAAATAGAGTAATAAGCATTAAAAAATATACAGAACTAGAAAAAAAATACATCCCTACTGTGAATACAAAATATCACATATACGTAGTTCATACAACATCTATATTTTCTGCAACTATCAAACACAAATTAACTCAGAAGGAAAGCTGGACATTTTATGTAATTCACTGTAAACAGTAGACTTTATTCCCCATAGCACAAATTTAAATCTTCTTAAATTATGTCAGAATTGCATATTTCCAAAAGAATTACCTCTCCAATTTCATACTTGAAGTACAATTTTGAAACTCTATCTTAATTAAAGTTAATGTTTTTCTATAGTGAATTTACCATCTTATATAAAGTACATCTGATCATTTATTTCTCTTGAATAGTGAGTGGGTAAAACTATACACTTCCTCTCCCACCTTATACCCTGGTTATATTTTGCTGTACCTCTCTTTTATTGCTGTTCATCAATTGAATTAATGAACTGTGAAATCAGTTATTATTTTGTGTGTATATAAATTATAATTTCAAAATCAATGCTTCCTTTAACCCATACATATCTGGGAAACATTTTTCATGAGTCTTTCAAAAAGAATTAAATAAATAACAACATAAAAATAACTGCCAGTGAGTTAGGAAGAGTAGGTCACTAGCTATGATTCCAGCTGAGGCATTGTGCTCTGTACAGCAAGCTACATACAAGTAAATGGTGTTGAAAGTACTCTGTCAGGATGAATCTGTCCTCTGGGTCTCCACTGAATGTAATTAGTTTCATGTAAAATGACTGTTTTTCAAGTTTATTGTATATGAATTTAACATACCAAATAGAATACAAGAAATGATAAGTGGAAAAAAGTTTTGAAGATTTATATTTCTCCAATGAGCACAAAAATTGCCTCTCCTGCATTGTTCTCAGTTGCTGCTAGATGTATATTACTCTGGCTTTTCCCACAAGTGAAGTGATTAACTGTTTTGTGAGGGGCTTTTTATTCTTTCATTTTTTTCTTCGAAGTTTAAAAAAGAAAAAGCCCATAAAGAGGATATATACCTGAGTTTGTGAAATTAAAGAGCATGTAAAACTTACACCTCCTCTATATAAAATGTTTGAATTATAAGAATCCCTGAATGATAATTTTGGAAAAGTTGATAGGTGCCTTTCAGTTCAGTTCAGTTTATCTAATTTATTTGTTATTGGTAATATTAATACAACAGGGAAATTAGTTTGATAAATTTACTCTGCTTGTGAAAATTGTCCATGATCACATATTTTTAGCAGCTTTTATTTTTGTAATACATTAATAGTGACTTCTACAGTATTTTATATTTATTTTTTCTTAGACATGTATATTTTCCTTATACAGAAGTCAGGTTTTTCTACAATATTTTCCTTCTGTTGGAAGCTACACTTAATTAAGCAAAAGTTCTTCCTAGTCAGAAATAGTTCATTGTAAACTATATATTTGATAGATCAGAGAATTTATACATGCTCAGGTGTTATCTCTTTAGAAAGCTCTTCTCTGACCACCTCTTCTAATATAGTTTCCTCAGTCACTTCCTACGTATTATTCTGTTTCATTCTCTAAGATTTACTGTTCTCTGACACACCTTCATTTAGTTTTGTCCTGGTATATTTTCCCTAACAGCCATCATTCCCACACATTAAAATATCAGTGTACTTGCCAAACTGATTAATTTCTTTGTCCTTAATACCTAGGATTTTGTCATGCACCACTAGGAATCAGGAATAACACTTGAAAAAAATACTTCTAGATATTGAGGACAAAGGATAAATAAGTAACATATACTACGTATTCTAAGCATCAACCATGATTCTGACAATAAACTACAAACACATATAAGGTGTGTGTGCCTGTGTGCATGTGTGTGTGTGTGAGTATGTGTGAGTGTGTTACTGGTCTTAAAATGAAGTTTTGACTGAGGTATTTTTCAAAATGTGGTGCTAAAACCGTGATCCAAGCATTTGCAGTTTACTAGGCAAAAACCATTTAGACTGGGAGTGTGGAGATTGAGAGAAGGAAACAGACAGAGATGAACAGAGAAAACATGTAAACAATGTAGAAAGCATACATTTAGGATTAAAAACTATTTATACCTTTGAATCCCCTGTGCTCCTGTCTGCTCAACATTCTGTGAACATGTTCCATACAGTCACAATTCCAAATGCAGCAGTTTATTTCTTCACCCAAATAATTGCTGCCCCAATTTTTTCTACCAGAGAGATTATTTAGAGTATTTAAGGCTTAGCTCAGTTGCCATGACTTCTCTAAGCATTTTCTAATCCCGCCAGAATATAACCCCAGTGTGCAAGTACTTCATTAGATCTTGGGTGATACTGGGTAATTCATATCTGTTTTCCCCACTAGATTTTACAGCTCTTCATTATAAGCTCATACCTTATTGATCTTAGCAAGCTGGTACAGGATACCTTGTATGTAATTTCCTATAAATAATACAGTGCAGTGTACTGAAGTGGAAAGGGTGTGGGTTAGGAAACCACATGAGAGGACTTGTCTGCCAGAGGGCTTTTCCACATCCCTCCCAGTCAGCACTTTACACACGACTTCTGCCACTTCTGATAAGAGAGCTTGGTTCCCTGATACTCCCTTTACTGCCTATGAATTCAGAACTCTAATGCTTATCTCATAGAGTTTTTAATAATAATTATATTAGCTAATACATATAAAGAGTTAAGGCATTCCATATATTACAATTGTTATTGTTAATATTTTAATAATAGCTCTTTTTAATGGAAATCAATTTAGTTAGAATGATGAACAAATACAATCATAGCACCTGTGAGCTGTCTCCTTCTAACCCTGGTTCAGTATGTTCATTTTCTATTGTTGTGTAGCAAATGCCACAAACTTAGTGACTTAAAACAACAGCTTTTTGTTTCTTACAGTCTGTAGGTCGAGGTTCAGCAGGGGTCTCTACTCTGGTTCTCATAAGGCTGCATCAAGTGTCAGCCTGGATCAGAGTCTCATCTGAGGTTTAAGTTCCTTTCCCAAGCTTGCGGGGTTTCAGAAGAATTTACCTCCTTGCAGCTATAAAACTCATGGAAGCTGTATATTCAAGGTCAGCAAGAGAGGGTCTCTCTGATGTTTCACCGTTTTTTTAATAAGGCTTAACTGGCTACATCAGGCCCACCCAAGATAATCATCAACTTCAAGATAAAGACAAACTAATGTTCTACTTTTTAATTAGTGAGGATAGAGGATTCTGGTTATATATATATATATATATATATATATATATATATATATATATATATATATATATATAAAATACAGTAAGGAAAAGGCATTCTTTTCTGTCAGCAAGTCATTGAATGTTCTTTGGACAGCACAAATAGGATAACCAATGAGTGTTTGAAGAGACTGAAAGAGAGAGAAAGAGAGAGGAAAGGGAAGAGAGAGGGTGAAAGAAAGGGAGAAAGAGGGGGAGAGAGAGAGGAAGAAGGAGCCAGAGAAAGAGAGAGAGAGAGATGAGAATGGAGGAAAAGGAGTACCTCATTCTGTTCCCTTCATCACAATAAAGACAAAAAGAGATGAAAATGAGCATCAAGAAAGTGACCTAAAGCCAAAACTTCAAAATATATCCAGGCAATTACATAGAAAATTAATCAGGAAAATATTGAGAAAGAAATTATATAACTAATTATAATTTATTACTAAATTTTAGGAATCAAACTTTTTAAACAAAAAAACCTTAGATCATGAAGCTATTTCAACATTATTTTTAAACTTCAGAAACATCACACCTTGTGTAACTGCTGCTCACATACTCTAGAAGCAAACAAAAGATTCTTATTAACAAACAGACACATTTGTTTTGAATTTCTTCTGTTGTATACAGGAATGGATTTGAGCCAAATTTTGCATGTTTTGGATATTATTTCTCAGAAGCAAAACTTGAGGAAAGATTTTTTTTCTAATTAGCTTCACATTTA
Organism: Leucopleurus acutus; assembly: GCF_964270905.1. Lineage (NCBI taxonomy): Eukaryota > Metazoa > Chordata > Mammalia > Artiodactyla > Delphinidae > Leucopleurus > Leucopleurus acutus. Next base: position 39,585,908 of record NC_139160.1, on the reverse strand, counting down.
CAGTATATTAAATGGGTTCATTTCTTGGGCATGTTCCCTGTAAAAATCTGACATGATAGTGAAAAGTTTAGTCCATGTAAGCATATACTGGCATAATTCCACACTGAACAGTCAAATGTGTATGGCATGAAGATTGGGTTCTGCTGGGGGAGGGTAATATAAGGTTACAAGGCCTAACAATGAAATGGACATTTTTTTGTATGCTTTTACTGAATAATAAGTAAGGAGGCTTTTTCTGAAAATGTACTTGGGGTTACAGTAATTAAACTAATCCCTTGGGACATTAAAAGTCAAATTCAGAGACTATTGTATACATACCTGATACAGACCTAATTGTTGGAGAAAGCTATAAATATCTCTTTAGGGTACTTTAGACATCTACTTATCTAAAAAGAGAAAATGGAATGGCATTGCTATAGATAAAGGTTAACTTTCTAATAGAGTTTGATAGTTTTTATGTCCAGAGATGCAAAAACACTCAAATCTTGCCCTAGATGGAGATTTATTCAAAAGGAATATCTGCAGAGTGAATCAAGCTACCACTTTATAAATAGCATTTATAACCCCTACACACCATCAAACTCAAGAAAAGTCAGCACTGGAACACAGAGTTAGAATCGAAGGCTAAATGAGACCCTAATCATCTCAATGTCCTTCCTCTCTCAGCAGTATTTTGGGACACCTGTTATCAGACTAATGGTGAGAGAGAAATAGAGAAATCTGCAGTGATGGCCTTGGCTTGATTAAACTCACATCACAGTATGCTTGCAGATTTTCCAAAATAAGAGAAAGAAATTTGACCCTGAAAACTCAGTCAGCCCAAGGAATGAAACTTTTCATAGGTCTACTTACCACATAGGGACATGTAGCTCAAGAAAATGAGTGAATTCCTGACTTTAAAGCATAAAACCTGTCCTGATTAGTAAAATATAGCTCAAGGGACAAAGAGAAGTCTTTGCAAATAGGTCCAAGCTGTTGTGCAAGAGACCCTGTAGCTTGAGGATCTGACTCAGTGAACACGATGATACTAAAGGCCCCTGTGTGAGATGGAGAAGCTGTATGTGGTCTCTAGAAAGCCCTAATTAGAGTATCCTGGCACAGATGCTCATGTTCTACAGCAAAGCCCTGTCTTAAGCAGCAAAGAACTACTCTTTTTGTGAAAAATAGCTCCTATTATATGGATGAATGCCTGACCAAAAAACAGCAAAGGACACTTTATCAGAGCAGGCCAACATCATCCCCATATTGTCAGGTTACTAAATCATAAGGTCAGGTGGTTGCAGAAGTAATCAGTTGTGTACTGGAAATGGTACATCCTGGAACTGGTCTGAACAGAGCTGAAGGACACAAGAAAGTTGCACAGGCAGGTAGCCTGGCCTCTGTTTTACTAGTGTGTCTTCCTCAGCTCCCAACTCTGGTCACATGGCTTACAAAAGCACAGTTCACAGATGGGCTGGCTTCAGATCTTGACGCAAGATGAAAATGTAAAACCACCACAGGACAGACAATGAGGAGTTTACCTGACTCCTTGGACTGTCATAAAAATGCACCACAGGCTGGGCAGCTTAACACAACAGAAATGTATTCTCTCATCGTTCTGGAAACTAGAAGGCTGACTCCAAGGCTCCAGGGAAGGATCTTTTCCTGCCTCTTCCTAGCTTTTGGTGGTTACCACAAATCTGTTGTTCCTTGTCTTGCAGCTGCACCACCCCAATCTCTGCCTTGATTGCCTCACAACATTTTCTCTGTGTGTGTCTCTGTGTCCAAATCTCCCTCTCCCTTCTCCTATAAAGATGCCCTTTATTGAATCAAGGTCACCCTAATTCATTATGATCTCATCTTAACTTGATTACATCTGCCAAGTTTCCAAGTAAGGTCACATTAATAGAATTTCAACAGATCTTTGGGAGACACAATTCAAGACAAAAAGAAGTGGCACTAAAGGACAATGACAAGGAGACTCTTCACTGTGAGCAGAACTGGGAGTATACTTGGTCAGTCACTTGTCCTGAAGAAAGATCTGAAGTGAGATCAGGTTACACATGTTGTCTGGACAGTTGATGAGGGGCGTGAGATGAGTGAGATTAGAAGTTCAGAGTCAAAGAGGTCTGGAAAATAGTGCACAGATAGACTTACAGGAGTCAAGATTCTTGAATCTCAAATTAATGCCCAGTAATGTTGATATGACACAAAGGACACATTCAAAAATCAGTGGACAGGATGACCCAACCAGCGGACATTAGCCAACTTCTGCTCTTTACCACTTATGTTTGTGGAAGAAGTCATGAGTAAACTCCTTGTAGCAGGGATGGAGACTATGCATGGGCCCAGTGGTTTGAGCTTCTTCTCAAAAAGCAGGTCTACCTTCTATTGATGCTTGAACATCTGAAATTTTCATTGCAGAGACCGATGCTGAGACCATGAAGTGGTCCTGTCCTTCAAGGAGACTTGTTCAGTCACTTCATGGCAAGCTAATTACATCAGGCCCTTCAAACTTGGAAGGTAGTATTTCATCCCAAAGAGAATTGAATCTTATGTTAGTACTGACTTGCCTTCCCTGCCCATAGGTTTTGCCAACATCAACATCTATAACATGTGGCGTCACCTCAGTCTAAAACGTCGATTTAACAGAGAAGGTAGTGTTATGATGGGCACATGACTATGAGACCCTCTGATTCTACCCTATGCAGTATTATCCAGAACCACCTGCCATAACAGAATAACAGAATATTTTACTAAAGATTCAACCAAGGAACTGTTTTTGACAAAACACTTCTCTGGGTTGAGATGTTGTCTGTCTGGATGCAGTGTATGCCTTGAACTGACTTCTTGAAATATGGAACTTAGTACCCAATAACTAGAACATGCAGTGCAGAGATCAAGTAGGTTTGGCTTCTCTCACCATCACTGCCTGTCACCTATGTGGAATTTATGTTTCCTTGACCAATGCCCTAGCTTCTGCTGGATTAGATGTTCTTGGTTCTTGGGAGTAGAAGGGTGAGGACATTTTTACTCAGGAACATAGTAGAACTACGTTCTCTGGGGGCAGGGAGTATGTGTGGACATCAGGAGATCTACTTGGGCCTCTCCTGGTGCTTATATACCTAGTACTATGGTGAAAGAACTTTTGCAGCAATCACAGTTAGGGCCGAGGATCTCCAGGCTTAGACTTCTCGGAGATGAAGTTTTGGGTGATTCCATCAGACAAGCAACCAAGAACAGATGAAATGCTGCTTGAAGGGGAGGCATATCTAGAATTGGTGGTGGAGAAGGGACATGATGAATATCACTAACAGCCTTAAGCTGTTTCAGAAAAGAGGACTGTAGCTTATCCCACTAACCCTGGCATAGTAAGTCATCAGTAGAGACTTTGAAGACTCAGTAACAGAGTGAATTTCATGCAGGGCACTTGTGGATGGAGGGCAGGGTGGACTTTTCACCTCTTTATTGCTAATGCTCCAGCCTCACATCCTCTTGGCCTTTCCCAGGGTTTCTCTAGGGTAGAAGTAGGAAGTGCTCACAGTGTGGGCAGGTCAGCAGTACAGGTGTAAACACTCTGAAGGAATCAACTTTTGATCAATGGACATGAGCAATGTTGGAAAAATGCTTTAAGTAGTCAATCCTGGAAGGCATTTCCTGTGCTTCCTAGAAGCATCTGTTACATACAGCAGTGGAATTGATAATGTGCCTTTACACTGGTTTTCTTCCCTCTCTGCCTCACTCTTTCTGTTCTTCCCACTTACTCTCTGGCATTGCTTCTCAAACTATCTGCACACAAGTCATAGTCTCAACCCTATTTTGAGGACACCCAAGCTAACACAGGAGACCATTTTTTTCTGTTCCTTTTGGTATTTGAATCATCATCGCAAAATTGTATTCACTGTAACACCTGATTATAAAATGTAACAAAATACAAAAGCAGAATGTATCCCATAGCACAAACTACTAACACGTAGACTAACATAATTTCATGTTTTTCACAATAAAATATCAATATTAATTAATAAGACATAGAATCGTATGTGTTTTCTTTTGAAGTTCTCAAGAAGAAGTGTTGATAAACTGTCCTCTATAATATAATGAGTGGTCATCTGAAAGCTGCATACCCATCACTGAAAGAAGTATTTCAACGCATGTTCTTTGTTTTTTTCTCATGAAGAGACAGCCAGAAGAATCTGGAAAAGTGGCGCTCTGAGGAGGTTTTCTGAGGCAACTCAAGAGAACCATGAACAATATTCTACTTGTTGCTTATAAAGACCTTTCCAATCATTCTTTTATTCTGTCATTCAGATCACTAATTTTTTTTAAGCTCAGCTATTTTCCAAGTAGTTTTCTAGAGGCTTAGAATGCAACAGTTAACAAGATAATCTCTGTTTCATGGAACTTACACTCTATTTGGTAAACAGAATGAAATAATAGATATATAATACATAGTGTTGTAAAGCAGGCTAAGAATAAAATGATTAGGAGAGTAAAGGAATAAAAAGGGATAAGTACTGACATTTAGATATGGGGCTAGAAAAGAACATCCTGAGAAGAAGGCACTTTTAGTGTCCTAAAGGAATTGAGGGAATGGGCCATCAACAATCTGGGGACAAGTTTTCAAGACAGAGGGAATAACGAGGAAAAGGACCTAAGACAGGAGCATGCAGGGCACACAGATGAAGAGTGCAAAGGTCAGTGCTGGATACAAAGGGGAGGGAGGTAATCAGGGGGCAGATCATGGAGGGGCTTGTAGGCCACTGCATGACTTTTGAGGCTTTTCCTTGGTGTGATGGAAGGACACTGAGGTGTTTTGAGCAGGGGCATTGGATCTGAAAAAAAGTTTGAAATGGCTCCTTTTGACTGCTCTGTGGAAAATACATCTTTATTGAACCAAGTAAAATTGTATTTTTTTTAAATAATATGAAATTCTGCAAAGAAAATGGAAAACTTGAGGATAAATAAAAATTATTACATTGCGCTTCCCTGGTGGTGCAGTGGTTGAGAGTCTGCCTGCTGATGCAGGGGACACGGGTTCGTGCCCCGGTCCGGGAAGATCCCACATGCCGCGGAGTGGCTGGGCCCGTGAGCCATGGCTGCTGAGCCTGTGCGTCCGGAGCCTGTGCTCCGCAATGGGAGAGGCCACAACAGTGAGAGGCCCACGTACCGCAAAAAAAAAAAAAAAAAAAAAAGATTACATTGTCTTGTTGGAAATATCCATAGACCTAGAGTCATTTCGTTAGTTTAGACATGTAGATATTTGTTATATATAAAATGATTTAATAAGCTTTGGAGTATTTCTTCCTCTTGCTCTTTTTCCCCATTCATAGTAACCCTCCACTATGATCTTCTTGCCTTTTAACAGAAGACACCAAGATAATCAGCAGGAGTAGAATGTTTCCCTAAAGAAGCTATTTGCTTCTGCTTAAAGAAAGGCCCCAAGGATGTTGTCAAACAGCCATAAAAACCAAGAAGGTCCAGGGTGTACAATCAGGTCAGCATCAACAGATTGCCCTGGACATAGCCAGTGTTCCTCAGGAGGGTGTGATCCTGCAATTAGTGATGGGAGAAAGTGAGTTCCACAAAGATGGTGAGTCATATTTTTATCTATCTGTCTATCTAATTCTATATCTATAGATATAGATATAGATATACAGTACCTGGAACAATTAAGCACAAAGTTAGTGCCTAGTAAATATTGACTGCAACTAAAAAAAAAAGTGGAAGAAGCAAGAGAAGATTTTGAATCTCTGAGCTGCTGTCTTAGAGAAGGCACAGTTTGTGCTATTTATCTTTACTCCAGAAAGACCAGCCCAGCAATTAACAGGTCACTAACAGGCATATGTTCCTAGAAGTCCAAGATGGAGCATGAGCTGCAGTGAGGCTGGGAGTTCATTCCAATTTGGAGAGCCAGGGATCACGGAGGGGTGCCCAAATTAGAGGATTCTTTTTAGAAGATCATGCCATTGACTGTTATTTGTGGATAAAAATATTTGGCATTTATCTCTTTTATGGCCAAGGAAACCTTGACACAAAAGGAAGATGAAAAACAGAAGTATGATATTGACCCTAAGCAGGTAGGTAGTGTCTGAACAATAGAGTCTCAGGGTTCCATTCACCATCAAAGCACACAAAGTGGGGGCTTCCCTGGTGGTGCAGTGGTTGAGAGTCCGCCTGACGATGCAGGGGACACGGGTTCGTGCCCCGGTCCGGGAATATCCCACATGCCGCGGAGCGGCTGGGCCCGTGAGCCATGGCTGCTGAGCCTGCGCGTCCGGAGCCTGTGCTCTGCAACGGGAAAGGCCACGACAGTGAGAGGCCCGCGTAACACACACACACACACACACACAAAAGCACACAAAGTTAATTGGGAAATTAAACATTTATAAAACAATTTAAAGCTCACTTTAACTCTGGGGTAACTTGAATTAAGTTTAGGAAATTCTTCTCTCTTCTCTCTCTCTCTCCCTCTGAATATCTAGGACTGTTAAAATATGAGTAGCTTTACCATAATCTGTTATGAAACATTTTTGAGAAAAAGTCGTGATGACCTCTCTCTAAGAGTTTCACAGAGAGAATGCAGATGGCAAGGAATAATGCTGAGCCTCAAACCTCAGGGATTGCTGTTGGTTAATTGCAAATTTTATTTTATTTTTTTGCTCTTTTTATAACACTGCGTCATCTAGGGGTTCCCAGCCCACTGGCATGGGTCCTGTAGCTTAGTTCCTCATGTCTACCAAACAGCTGTGAAATGTGGCAGCCTGGTGTGCTGAGATCTCAAGTCACATTTGCAGCACTTGTCCCCATGTTGCCATCATCATTTCACATTTTTAAAGGATATCAACTGAAAATGAGTGGTCCAATTTCAAAAGCATTACAAAACCAGTTTAGATAGTAGGTAGAAAAACAGGCATAAAATTTAACATTCATACAACTTTTATTTTCGATAAAAAACAGAAACAGTTCATTAACACCAGAATTATTCATTGATTAAAAAATCCCAGAGTGATTCTATAACATGTACTCTATTTTTGTATATCATTAAGCATTTCAAAGGGAAAACATCACTGCTATTTTCAGGAAACCAGCCTAAGGTTTAGAATGTGTCTTGTATAACTATGTCCTTGTTTTTTTTCTTAACTGGGCAGATTTTGAAAATAGCTCTCATGAAATTCAATTACCATTTCTTAATGTGCCAGGGTTTTCAGAGAATATGATTATAGTAAATCCTCAGAGATTATCCCATTGGCCAATGGAATGTACTTGCAGAGTAGGAAAATGTTGCCCAATCTGCCCTCAAAAACAACTTGTCTACCAAAGGTGGTTTTTATGGTAAGCCTGTAAGCAATTATACGAACCCCACCCCGTGCCAAGAACCACACTGGTTTTCCAACTCTGCATTTCTGCCATATGAGAGCACAGCCAGGAGAGTGAGAAGAAGCTGGTAAAAAATGAAAAAGGGCACCAGCAGGTGTCTTATCACAGCGTCTGTGCTCTAATATATTTGAGTTTCCTAAGCAACTATGCTCCCTAGGAAACTGGTTAAACTGCTTCTATAGAAACTATTAACTGAGCAATTCCTCCTTCAAACAAGCTTTATGGAGAGAGTACAGGAAAATGATGGGAGAATATTTTCCGCTTCCTCAGTTCTAGAAATTTTCTTGTGGAGTATTTCAGAACAATACTGGATAAATATGAACCTACATTTCCCTAGATTTTCATTATTTTCTACTTATTTCATTGAGTGTAATATAGAGACTGCAATGTTGTTTCTTCATTCAAAAGTTTTGGAGGACTAGGAATATTTTCCAATTTGCTTATGGGATTAATTTGACCTTTTTCTCTCCTAAACAATGGCACACAAATTAATATGATTAGCCTTGGGCTCACTAATACATTGCATTTACCTGTCTCATAATGAATTACATCTTACCATTACTGAACTGCATCATCTTTATGTATTATCATGAGAAACATGAGGGTACTTTTTTAATAAAATGAAAATTCACATGTTTAAGTACATATATTCTTGTGATTTCCATATTTTATTCACATTTTTATGAAAGTTATTTTTTATTACTACTTTGACCTCTTTAGCCAACTCTTGTTCATTAATTTTAAGACTAGGCAAGATAAGCAGTCCAGGGTAAAAATTATCTAGAGCTGAGACATTTAAGAACAGGAAAAAGGAACAAGAGATACAAAAAAATCTTAATATATAAAATTCTTGGCCTGTGTTACAGTGCTTGTAAAGTAAAAAGTTTAAAAAAAATATTAAAAGAATGCACTTATTTTGAGATTTAATCCAGTAAAATACCAATCCTATGAGGGCATGAATATAGTTTTCGTTCCTAATTCTTTACTCAGAGAAGACAGTCATAAACATCTATTCAGTAAATCATTAAAAATGTACACGATAGAATTGTAGAGAACCAAAAATATCGAGGAAAGCTGAGTCCACTAATTTATTCATGAGAAGGTATTTGTTGCTTTTCTTTGCATTATATTAAATTTACAAATATTAGTACATGAAAGGAAATAAATATCACCTAAATTCTCACCTCCTTAAAATAAACTCCGTTGAGAGACTATAATTGTATGCATCTCTTTACACAGATATATATGCTGTGCATATATACATACACACATGTACTTTTACTTAAATAAGAAAGCATAGTGTTATTTTTACCATATACACATTTGTTTTCAATGTTTTTCTTTCTCTTACTCCACTCCTACTGTAGACTTTTCATTTTTGGTGTTTGTAAAATTAATATATAAGAGAGTCATTTATTATAAATGTTAGCATTAGAAATAATTTTTAAATTAGTTTTCTTGACTTGGCTTATGATATATCTTGCGATATTTTGCATATATATGTATATATATAACCAAATATTTTTATATATTCTTCTATAACTTTTAGCTTTCCAATATTTTTAAAATCCCTCAGATTCTATATTTTCAAATTTTTGTTGGTTTTATTTTCTGCATTCATGTCACTTATGGGGTAAAATTTATTTTTGTTCAGTGTAAAAAGTACAAATATATTTTCTTCCACAGTGAGCTGAAAGGAATGTTCCACTATTTCATCATATACATAGAGAACATGCATAGAGAACATAAGACTAATTAGCCATACAGAATCCTTTTAATCTTGAAAATTAGCTGTTATTCACCATAGAATTTCCAGAGAACATCAACACCTAAATTACATAATAATATTAGTACTAACTTCAATGTAAATCTTTCTAAAAGACACTTCACATATTCTTGCTTTGTTGAGTAATGCTGACTTGACATAATTTAATGTTTTACTTATGGCCAGGATTGTCATTACAAACATCAGCAATTCCATTGCTCATTGATGAACTTAGCCATTTTCTGCCTTCATCTTACTCCTCATAATAGAATTGAATGCTTTTTACCACTCCTGCCTTAATTACTCTCTTCACTTAATGTGGTGGAAATACATGCCTGACTTCCTCCTAACTAACACTCCAGACCTTCCATCAGGGCCTTCACCACAAGAAATCTAAGTGCTGAAATTCCTCAGGTGTTCATTGCTAAGTTTGTTTCTTCTTTCTCTACACTCTCTTTATAGGTGACAGTTATGGCTGAATTGTGTTCCACAAAAAGATATGTTGAAGTCCTGATCCCTAACACCTCAGAATGTTACCTCATTTGGAAATAATGTCATCACAGATGTAATTAGTTAAGATGAGATCATACTGGAATAATCTGGGACTTTCATCAAATATAATCAGTGTCCTTATAAAAAGAAGTGAGAGATGTACACAGAAAGCAGACATCATGTGAAGATACGGAGCAACAGAGGGAAGATGGCCATATAAATATGGGGACCTAGATAATAGTTATACTGCCACCCAAAGAACACCTAGTCCTTACAGAAGCTGCAAGAAAAAAAGCAAAATGTCTCCCCTTAGAGACTTCAGAGGGAGCATGACCCTGCAGACACCTTGATTTATTAAACCTCCAACACCATGAGAAAACAATTTTTATTGCTTTAAGTCACTCATTTTTTTGTACTTTGTTACAGCAGTCCTAGGAAACTAATAGAGTGACCTATTCTCTCCTCAAGATTAAATTCCATTCAAATTTACATCATCAATGCAAGTGTCGACTGAAAAAATGCACAACCTAAAAGTTGAGACTTATGTTTTATTTGGCGGACAATCTAAGGACTTCAAGCCTGGGAGACACGACTCTCAGATAACTCTAAGGGACTGTTCCCAAGAGGCAAGGGCAGGGGCAGGGGGAGCCGGGTTATATAGAAGTTTTGCAACAAAGACAAGGTAGTAGGAACGTCTAAAGATCACTGTTAATTAAAGAAAACCAGGTATTTCAAGTTAAGGCATTTAGTGCTTTTCTATGTACAGGAAGTTGCAAGAGTCTGGGCTCACTGAAATCATCCCTTTGATATACACCTCAGCTATCTGGGGTCACTATCATGTGTTTTCTCATCCTGAGTTCCCTCAGGGCTCACCATCAGGGCTGTGTTATATGATGGCTTGATGACTGCAACATTCTTTGTTTATTGATATGGCAGAAAAAAAAATATTTTTTGGGGGGGCCTTTTATTTATTTATTTATTTTTCAAAATGTATTGTTTTTCTTTCCCTTTCTTTCTTCCTTCCTTCCTTTCTCTTTCTTTCTTTCTTTCCTTCTTTCCTTCTTCCTTCCTTCCTTCCTTCCTTCCTTCCTTCCTTCCTTTCTTTCTTTCTTTCTTTTTCTTTCTTTCTTTGTTTCTTTCTTTCCTTCTTTCCTTCCTTCCTTCCTTTCTCTCTTTCTTTCTTTCTTTCTTCTTTTTAACATCTTTACTGGAGTATAATTGCTCCACAAGGTGTGCTAATTTCTGCCCTACAACAAAGTGAACCAACTATACATACACATATGTCCCCATATCTCCTCCCTCTTGTGTGTCCCTCCCACACCCCCATCCCATCGCTCTAGGGGGTCACAAAGCACTGAGCTCATCTCCCTGTGCTATGCTGCTGCCTACCACTAGCTATAGATTGTACACTTTGTAGTGTATATAAGTCCATGCCACTCTCTCACCTCATCCCACCTTACCTTACCCCCTCCCTGTGTCCTCAAATCCATTCTCCACATCTGCATCTCTATTCCCATCCTGCCCTAGGTTCTTACTAACGTTTTTTTTTGTTTGTTTATTTGTTTTTTTAGATTCCATATACATGTGTTAGCATCTGGTGTTTGTTTTTCTATTTCTGACTTACTTCACTCTCCAAAACAGACTCTAGGTCCATCCACCTCACTACAAATAACTCAGTTTCCTTTCTTTATATGGCTGAGTGATATTCCATTGTATGTATGTGCCACGTCTTCATTATCCATTCATCTGATGGACACTTAGGTTGCTTCCATGTCCTGGCTATTGCAGAGAGCTTCAATGAACATTGTGGTACATGTCTCCTTTTGAATTATGGTTTTATCAGGTCATATGTCCAGTAGAGGGATTGCTGGGTCATATGGTAGTTCTATTTTTAGTTTTTTAAGGAACTTCCATACTGTTCTCCATAGTGGCTATATCAATTTACATTCCTACCAACAGTGCAAGAGGGTTCTCTTTTCTCCACACCCACTCCAGCATTTATTGTTTGTAGATTTTTTGATAATGGCCATTCTGACTGGTATGAGGTGATACCTCATTGTAGTTTTGACTTGCATTTCTCTAATGATTAATGATGTTGAGCATTCTTTCATGTGTTTGTTGGCAATCTGTATATCTTCTTTGGAGAAATGTCTATTTAGGTCTTCTGCCCATTTTTGAATTGGGTTCTATATTTTTTTCATATCAAGCTGCATGAGCTGCTTGTAAATATTGGAGATCAATCTTTTGTCAGTTGCTTCATTTGCAAATATTTTCTCCCATTCTGAGGGTTGTCTTTTCATCTTGTTTATGGTTTCCTTTGCTGTGGAAAAGCTTTTAAGTTTCATTAGGTCCCGTTTGTTTATTTTTATTTCCATTTCTCTAGAAGGTGGGACAAAAAGAATCTTGTGATTTAAGCCATAGAGTGTTCTACCTATGCTTTCCTCTAAGAGTTTTATAGTGTCTGGCCTTATATATAGGTCTTTAATCAATTTTGAGTTTATTTTTGTGTATGGTGTTAGGGAGTGTTCTAATTTCATTCTTTTATATGTAGCTATCCAGTTGTCTCAGCACCACTTATTGAAGAGGATGCCTTGTCTCCACTGTATATACTAGCTTCCTTTATCCAAAATAAGGTGGCCATACATGCATGGGTTTATCTCTGGGCTTTCCATCCTGTTCCATTGATCTATATTTCTGTTTTTGTGCCAGTACCATACTGTCTTGATTACTCTAGCTTTGTAGTATAGTCTGAAGTCTGGGAGCCTGATTCCTCCAGCTCCATTTTTCTTTCTCAAGATTGTTTTGGCTATTTGGGGTCTCTTGTGTTTCCATACAAATTGTGAAATTCTTTGTTCTAGCTCCATGAAAAATGCCATTGGTAGTTTGATAGGGATTGCATTGAATATGTAGATAGCTTTGGATAGTATAGTCATTTTCACAATGTTGATTCTTCCAATCCAAAAACTTAGTATATCTCTCCATCTGTTTGTATCATCTTTAATTTTTTTCATCAGTGTCTTATAGTTTTCTGCATACACATCATTTGTCTCCTTAGGTAGGTTTATTCCTAGGTATTTTACTCATTTTGTTGCAATGGTAAATGGGAGTGTTTCCTTAATTTCTCTTTCAGATTTTTCATCATTAATGTATAGGAATGCAAGAGGTTTCTGTGAATTTACTTCATATCCTGCTACTTTACCAAATTCATTGATTAGCTTTATTAGTTTTCTGGTAGCATCTTTAGGATTCTCTATGTGTAGTATCATGTCATCTGCAAAGAGTGAGAGCTTCACTTCATCTTTTCTGATTGGAATTCCTTTTATTACTTTTTCTTCTCTGATTGCTGTAGCTGAAACTTCCAAAACTATTTTGAATAATAGTAGTGAGAGTAGACAACCTTCTCTTGTTCCTTATCTTAGTGGAAATGGTTTCAGTTTTTCACCATTGAGAATGATATTGGCTGTGGTTTTGTCATATATGATCTTTATAATGTTGAGGTAAGTCCCCTCTTTGCCTACTTTCTGGAGGGTTTTTATTCTAAATGGGTGTTGAATATTGTCAAAAGCTTTCTCTGCATGTATTGAGATGATGATAAGGTTTTTCTCCTCCAAATTGTTAATATGGTGTATCACATGGATTGATTTGCATATAATAAAGAATTCTTGCATTCTGGGAATAAACCTCACTTGATCATGGTGTATGATCCTTTTAATGTGCTGTTGGATTCTGTTTGCTAGTTTGTTGTTGATGAATTTTTTATCTATTTTCATCAGTGATATTGGCCTGTAGTTTCTTTCTTTGTGACTTCTTCGTCTGATTAGTATATCAGCATGATGGTGGCCTTGTAGCATTAATTTGGGAGTATTCCTCCCTCTGCTCTTTTTTTGGAAGAGTTTGAAAAGGACAGGTGTTAGCTCTTCTCTAAATGTTTGTTAGAATTCGCCTGTGAAGACATCTGGTCCTAGTCTTCTGTTTGTTGGCAGATTTTTAATCCAGTCTCAATTTCATTTCTTGTGATTGGTCTGTTTATATTTCCTATTTCTTCCTGGTTCAATCTTGGAAGATTGTGCTTTTCTAAGAATTTGTCCATTTATTCCAGGTTGTTCATTTTATTGGCATATAGTGGCTTGTAGTATTGTCTCATTATCCTTTGTGTTTCAGTAGTGTCAGTTATTACTTCTGCTCTTTCATTTCTAATTCTATTTTTGAGTCTTCTTTTTTTCTTGATGAGTCTGGCTAGTGGTTTATCAATTTTGTTTACCTTCTCAAAGAACCAACTTTTGTCTTATTGATCTTTGTTATTGTTTCCTTCATTACTTTTTCATTTATTTCTGATGTGCTGTTTATGATTTTGTTCCTTCTGCTAACTTTGTTTTTTTTTTTTTTTTTGTTCTTTCTCTAATTGCTTTAGGTGTTAGGTTACATTGCTTATTGGAGATGTTTCTTGTTTGTTGAGGTAAGATTGCATTTCTATAAACTTCCCTCTTAGAACTGATTTTGCTGCATCCCATAGATTTGGGTTGTTGTGTTTTCTTTGTCATTTGTTTCTAGGTATTTTTAATTTGCTCTTCGATTTCTTCAGTGATCACTTGGTTACTAAGTAGTGTATTGTTTAGTCTCCATGTGTTTGTATTTTTTACAGATTTGTTCCTGTAATTGATATCTAGTCTCAAAGTGTTGTGGTTGGAAAACATACCTGATATGATTTCAATTTTCTTAAATTTACCAAGTCTTGATTTTTGACCCAAGATATGATCTATCCTGGAGAATGTTCCATGAGCACATAAGAAGAAAGTATATTCTGTTGTTTTTGGATGGAATGTCCTATAAATATCAATGTCTTATAAATATCAATATATTAATAACATAACAATATGTTATTGTTTACCATATCTTTTAAAGCTTTGGTTTCCTTATTTATTTCCATTTTGGATGTTCGGTCCATTGGTGAAAGTGGGATGACAAAGTCCTCTATTATGATTGTGTTGCTGTCGATTTCCTCTTTTATGGCTGTTAGCATTTGCCTTATGTATTGAGGTGCTCCTATGTTGGGTGCATAAATATTTACAATTGTTATACTTTCTTGGATTGATCCCTTGATCATTGTGTAGTGTCCTTCTTTGCATCTTGTAATAGTCTTTCTTTTTAAGTCTGTTTTGCCTGATATGAGAATTGCTACTCCAGCTTTCTTTTGATTTCCCTTTGCATGGAATATCTTTTTCCATCTCCTCACTTTCAGTATGTATGTGTCCCTAGGTCTGAAGTGGGTCTCTTGTGGACAACATATATATGGGTCTTATTTTTGTATCCATTCAGCAAGTTTATGTCTTTTAGTTGGAGCATTTAATCCCCTTACATTTAAGGTAATTATCATTATGCATGTTCCTGTTACCATTTTCTTAATTGTTTTGGATTTGCTATTGTAGGTCTTTTCCTTCTCTTGTGTTTTCTGCCTAGAGAAGTTCCTTTAGCATTTGTTGTAAAACGGGTTTGGTCGTGCTGAATTCTCTTAGCTTTTACTTGTCTGTAAAGATTTTAATTTCTCCGTCAAATCTGAATGATATCCTTGCTGGGTAGAGTAGTATTAGTTGTAGATTTTTCCCTTTCATCACTTTAAACATGTCCTGCCACTCCATTTTGGCTTGCAGAGTTTCTGCTGAAAGATCAGCTGTTAACCTTATGGGGATTCCCTTGTGTGTTATTTGTTGTTTTTCTCTTGCTGCTTTTAATATTTTTTCTTTGTATTTAGTTTTTGATAGTTTGCTTTATATGTGTCTTGGTGTGTTTCTCCTTGGATTTATCCTTAATGGGACTCTCTGCACTTCCTGTACTTGATTGATTATTTCCTTTCCTGTATTAGGGAAGTTTTCAACTATAATCTCTTCAAGTATTTTCTCAGTCCCTTTCTTTCTCTCTTCTTCTGGGACCCCTATAATTCGAATGCTGGTGCATTTAATGTTGTCCCAGAGGTCTCTGAGACTGTTCTCAATTTTTTTCACTCTTTTTTCTTTATTCTGTTCTGTGATAGTTATTTCGACTATTTTATCTTCCAGATCACTTATCCATTCTTTTGCCTCAGTTATTCTGCTATTGATTTCTTCTAGACAATTTTTTATTTTATTCATTGTGTTGTTCATCATTGTTTGTTTGCTATTTAGTTCTTCTGGTTTCTTGTTAAATGTTTCTTGTATTTTCTCCATTCTATTTCCAAGATTTTGGATATCTTTACTATGATTATTCTGAATTCCTTTTTAGGTAGACTGCCTATTTCCTCTTCATTGGTTTGGTCTGGTTGTTTTTTACCTTGCTCCTTCACCTGCTGTGTGTTTCTTCTGTCTTCTCATTTTGCTTAACTTACTGTATTTGGGGCCTCATTTTTGCAGTTTGCAGGTTCATAGTTCCTGGTTTTTTTTGGTGTCTGCCCCCAGTGGGAAAGGTTGTTTCAATGGGTTATGTATGCTTCCTGCTGAAGTGTCTTGTGCTTGTGTTCGGGTGGATGAAGCTTGATCTTGCCTTTCTGGTGGCAGTACCACATCCAGTGGTGTGTTTTGGGGTGTCTGTGGACTTATTATGATTTTAAGCAGCCCCTCTGCTAAAGGGTGGGTTGTGTTCCTGTTTCACTAGTTGTTTGGTATAGGGTGTGCAGCACTGTAGCTTGCTGGTCATTGTGTGGACCTGAGTCTTAGCTTTGAAATGGAGATCTCTTGGAGATCTTTTACCATTTGATATTACATGGAGCTGGGAGGTGTCTGGTGGACGAATGTCCTGAACTCAGCTCTCCCCCCTTACAGGAACAGGTCTGACACCTGGGCAGAGCACCAAGACCCTGTCAGCCACATGGCTCAGAAGAAAAGTGAGAGAAAAATAAATAAAGAAAGAAAAAACATAAAATAAAATTATTAAAATAAAAAAATTATTATTAATAGTAAAAAATTAAAAAGTAATAATAAAAGAAAAAGGAAGGAAGAAAGAAGAGAGCAACCAAACCAAAAAACTAATCCACTGATGATAACCAGTTCTAAAATGTATACTAAAAACACAAACAAACAAACAAACAAATGGAAAGAGAAAACCCTAGGACAAATGGTGAAAGCAAAACTATTCAGACAAAATCATACTAAAAAGCATACACATACACACTCACAAAAAGAGAAAAAGGAAAAGATATATATATATACATTGCTGCTTCCAAAGTGCACCACCTCAATTTGGGATAATTTGTTGTCTATACATGTATTCCACAGATGCAGGGTACAGCAACTTGATTGTGGAGATTTAATCCACTGCTCCTGAGGCTGCTGGGAGAGATTTCCCTTTCTCTTCTTTGTTCGCACAGCTCCTGAGTTTCAGCTTTGGACTTGGCCCCACCTCTGCATGTAGGTTGCCTGAGGGTGTCTGTTCTTTGCTCAGACAGGTCAGGGTTAAAGTAGCCTTTGATTAGGGGGCTCTGGCTCACTCAGGCCAGGGGAAGGGAGGGTTATGGAATGCAGGGTGAGCGTTTGACAGCAGAGGCCAGAGTGACGTTGCACCAGCCTGAGGCATGCCGTGTGTTCTCCCGGGGAAGTTGTCCCTGGATCACGGGACCCTGGCAGTGGTGGGGTGCACAGGGTCCCAGAAGAGGAGTTGTGGATAGTGACCTGTGCTTGCACACAGGATTCTTTGTGGCTGCAAAAGCAGCCTTAGCATTTCATGCCCATTTCTGTGCTGATAGTTGTGGCTCGCGCCTGTCTCTGGAGCTCATTTAGGCGGTGCTCTGAATCTCCTCTCTTCCTTCACCCCAAAACAATGGTCTCTTGCCTCTTTGGCAGGTCCAGGCTTTTTCCTGGACTTCTTCCTGGCTAGCTGTGGCACACTAGCCCCCTTCAGGCTCTGTTCACACAGCCAACCCCAGTCCTCTCTCTGGGATGTGACCTCAGAAGCCCAAGCCTCAGATCCCAGCCCCCACCCATCCTGGCTGGCAGGTGAGCAGACAAGCCTCTTAGGCTGGTGAGTGCTGGTCGGCACCCCTCCTCTGTGTGGGAATCTCTCCGCTTTTCCCTCCGCACCCCTGTGGCTGTGTTCTTCTCCGTGGCTCCGAAGCTTCCCCACTCCGCCACCCACAGTCTCCGCCCGTGAAGGGACTTCCTAGTGTGTGGAAACCTTTCCTCCTTCACAGCTCCCTCCCACTGGTTTAGGTCCCATCCCTATTCTTTTGTCTCTGTTT
This sequence comes from Leucopleurus acutus, assembly GCF_964270905.1. Taxonomy (NCBI): domain Eukaryota; kingdom Metazoa; phylum Chordata; class Mammalia; order Artiodactyla; family Delphinidae; genus Leucopleurus; species Leucopleurus acutus. The sequence goes on along the minus strand of NC_139160.1, from coordinate 39,568,089 downwards.
TTCCTTTTTTTCTTTTGCCCTACCCAGGTACATGGGGAGTTTCTTGCCTTTTGGGGGGTCTTCTGCCAGCATTCAGTAGGTGTTCTGTAGGAGTTGTTCCACATGTAGATGTATTTCTGATGTATTTGTGGGGAGGATGGTGATCTCCACATCTTACTCTTCAGCCATCTTGAAGGTCTCCAAACACAGATAATATTTTTCATTCACATTTAATGTGTAGAAAAGCAAACAAAATCTACTTTTAAATGTAACATATGCAATAACAAACTGTCACCTATTCCCTCTCTTTCCCTCCCCCCAAACACCAGACATTCACATTTCAGTGAATGGTATTACTATTTGCTGAGTCATTTAAACTGAAAATTGAGGAATAACACTAGATTCTTCTCATTACATCTCAGAGAACTCCATATCATCACTAATTCTGCAAAATTGCCTCAAAAATCAAACTTACATTCTTTCCAGTTTCCTACTTCTCTTTTGCACTAGTCTGCCCCATCACCCACACTAACCTGAATAATTTTAATAGACCACTAATTTATGTACCTCTTTCTTGCTTGCTATATTTCCATACAAATTACAGAGATATTTTGTAAATACACAATTCAGCTTATAATCCCTTCACTTAGCATTTTCAATGTTTCTCCATTACACTTAGACAAGAATTCAAAGTGCTTAATGTAGATTGTAAGACCTGTCTGATACAGCCTATGCTTATTTCTCTAACTTCAAGGCAAATGACTCTTGTGCTTACTCAATACCATTTGTCCACAAGGCCTGTCTTTCACATGCAGAGTCTAACTGTTTATGCTAGTCTCTTGAGTGAATTATTCTCTCCCTTAAACACATTCTTTTTCAGGGATGTCTCCTCTTCTTTCTTCAAATATCATTAAGTGCTACTTTCTCAGAGAATCTTTCCTTTACTATGCTATTTAATGCTGTAGTTATACTCCCTACCACTATTAATTGATTTTAAAATCTTTGGCCATTGGCTTCATACTTGTCATAATACACAATATAAAAAATTTCATATTTAAATTTATTTGTATACAATTTTGATAGTTTACTATCTCCCCCTTTGACTTTAAGCTCTATGAAGGGAACTACCACATTATTGCACTGCCCACTGAATCCCATATCTTAGCATAGAGCTTAGCAATAAAATAGCAATCATCATTGAAGGAGGGAAGGAAAGAAAGAAGGAAGGGAGGAAGAGTGGAAGGGTGGAAGGAGGAAGGAAGAAGGACAGAAACAAAAGATATTATCTCAAATCTTAAATGACTCCCATAAACATGCTGAAGAACGGGGTAGAAATACACTCACCTATTGTCAGCTGTTCCTTGTGACTACTGACATGTATCCAGCAATTGGGATCTACTGCATCATTCTAAATATCCAGAGAATGACTGTAGTTTCCAGATGGTATAAAATTTGGTTAACCTTTGTATTTTTTCTAAAGTTTTGTTCAACAGTTTTTTTTTTAAATTTAAAGTTGGAGAAAATCTTATTCTTGTTCCATGAAGATATTATTATCTCTACCCACAATCCTTAATATATTCATAGGACATATATTTATAGAACATACATTATCAGTAGCTAATTGTGACAAGGAAAATACTAAAGTACTATTTTTAATATGTGTCATATATGAAAAAAAATTTATTCATCAAAATAAAGAACTGATTTCTCTAATCAAATTGCAGATTTTGGAAAAGAAAATATCCAATTCTTACTAAATGTGAACAATGCAGGGTGAGAGAAGTTATCTGAGTTTTCAGCAATATAATTGACTAGTAAATTTTTGTATAACTTTACAGAATTATGGGAAAATTAAATGTTTCCATATATATATATTAGGGAGGAGAGAGAGAATTGTTTCCTTCAATTTTTTTCTACTCTTCCAGTTTGTTTGCTTCTATTTTTGAGATGCAAAACAAAGAAATCAAGGAAAAGACAGCAGACAAAATCAATATTTTAGAGGTCTACTCACTAGTTAACTAGGCATCATTCATTTCAGAATGTTCACAAAGCATATGACATTCCCTCAGAATGTCATATCTCCACAAACTACAGTGATAGAAGCAAACAACATAATGGGTTTTAATGTTTCAGTCATGAGTGTCTTACCAGGACATCTTAGATAAACCAAAGTCACTGAGCTTTACATTGTCTGAAAGTCATATTTATGAGCCAATGCAAACTCTTCCTCAATAAAATAAAGGAAAACCAAAGAAAATTAGATAGCCATAGATGAATTTAGTGGTCTTTTTGTTTATGGATTCTGACCATCTTAGCAATTAAGAATCATGGACAGTGTAACTTTTTTTTTTTTTTGGAAAAGACAACTTGAGTTGATCTAATAAGTCCTGAAAGCTCATTCATATGTGGATTCAGAATAAGGTTTACATTATATACCTGTCAGCAGAAAAGCAAAATCTGAAAAATGGACAAGACTAGGTCTAGACTATTTATCTCTGATTTATTCTTGCCTCATACTATTGAGGATAGAATTTTTCTGCTTATATTTTATATTTTTACTATTTTTCACAATAGGAAAAAAATAGCTGAAACTACATATTTCATGGCTCTATAATTAATGCAGATTTAATGTTCAACCATGTCCATGAATGGGAAAATGCAACCTTTTTTTTTTCTTGCAGTAACTACTAATTTAGTTTATCATCTCCTAACAAAGGTGGCACTTTCAAAAAATTAAAATACTCAATCCAAAGAATTAAAAACCATCTTGACATACGTATGGTAATGCTAGACTTTCCCTCATAGCCTTGAATTTAAAGCTTAATTTTCTTTATGTTTCTTAGCAAATTGGTAGTGTTACTGGCTTAAAAACTTATTAAGTCTCAGAAAAGACCATGTATCTTTTCTTTTAATGTTCATCACATGTATCTTTTCCAGGAAAAGTAGTTAAAATTTGCCTCCTACATTCATATAGGATGTAAATTGCATTTAGCAATGGCATTTAGCAATTTAGTTCATTCTTCTGTGTTAAGCAATGACTGTTTCCACTGAAAAATTTCAGACTGATAAAAATCAATCCTGTTTTTCACAGACGTTTATAACAAGTGATTGTGAAACCTTTTTATCTAATAACAGTGTGCAAATTCTTTATTGTATGAAAATTATTTTTCAATTTATATCTACTATCACAAAGCCAAAAAGAAGTTCCAGAGATAATTTATCCACCCTGGTATTTTCATATAAGAAAGTATTTGAATCATTAAGATGACTCATGGCCTATTCTATTTTTAAAGATCTTTCCTTAAAAGCTTGCTGAAAAAAATCACACATATTTTATTTAATAATAAAGTAGTAAGAATTTTAAGACAAAGACTCTGAAGAAAAAAAACCACTGAGTCCTACTCATTTTTTAAGTTTATAACCTTGGACAAGTTATTTCAATTATCTGATACTCAGTTTTCTCATTTGTAAAATGACAATAATAATATACCCTAATATGCTTATTCTAAGAATTAACAGCCATGATTCATGTTGAGTTCTTAAAAAGTATCATGTATATTCATAGTATTGCCATAGCTTTTCCAATAAAGATTGCTAAATATTAACTTTCTAAAGATATGAAGTCAATCTTTCATATAGGTAAGCTGGGCATTTATCTATGAGGTGTGATTTAAGGAAAAAGTAGTATGGCTTAGAAATATTTCATATTTAAATCATAATTACCACATCATACTTCAACAGGGCCTATTAATAGTTTGAACCAGATTAAATTCTGAAAGAACATAAGATATTTTCTAATTTGTGAAATAGATTATACTCCCCAAAAGCATCATACCATATGAACATTAATGCATAAGGGATTTCATGGTCTTCCATGTTTACTAAGCACTGACTATTTCCCACTGGGGATTTGAATAGTGCATTATTATACTGAAGATTGGGAGAAGATGTGCATTAAAGTTGCATGATTAACTTTACTTCAATGGTATTTACCATACCTATTTGACAATAGAATCCTTTACCCTTTAGAGGTAACAATTAATAACCTTTGGAATTAACATTTTGTGGAAAACTTTTACCAAATGCCTAAATGCTCATTTTAGGCAAGAACATTGCATATTTTTCTGGCAATGGCTGTTTAAACACTACTTAAATTCCAAGGATGAAGAAACTATTACTTCTGTAGACACATGATTTTTTAACTATACAGTTATAAATATTAAGAAGTTTATGCTGATATTTAATTGTAATTTACTTCATGTAATTTCTATTCATTTGTGATGGTTATGACCTTAGATTTTAATCTCTTGATCCCCTGATAGTCATTCTAATATTTGAAGATGTTATCAAGCTTCACTCTCTAGTTTTTTTTTTAAACGAAATCCTTCTAATTCATTTTTACCTCTCATAATTAGAATTTGTCATTTCCTAATCACATTGCTGATTAACTGTAACCTAGTTAGTCTCCTAAATCCTTAAGTTAGCAGTTAGGAATTGTTCTTTCCTTTTCTGATCCCCTTCCCTTTCTCAAAGACAAGGTTTAAGCCCCATGTCTTTTGTTTATGTCCTATCTCCCCACAGTTTTAAGCAATAAACCCACCTGGGTTCTTATATTAGCTAATAAAAAACATAAATTATTGTGTATCCTAAAGGTTATTTACTGTTTAAGGGGGATCTTGATGAGCAAAATCCATTAAAGTAAATAAGTCCCAATGGTGGGGTGAAGTTATGTGATGGGATTACATTTTAGAAATTGTTTAAGGCTACATCAAACAGTAATATTGAGAAAGAGTCTAACTACCCAAAAGAAGTCATACTCTTTTAAAAAATTCATTGAGACAGGCTCTTTAGATTTCTCTACATTTCCATAGGGCTTTGCTTTAGCTTCAAAAGACCATGCCTATTTCAGTTGGAAACTATTAGATGAGTACGAGACCTTTGTGATTATCTACTCTACCCTATATCTATATCTTACTTAAATCTAGTAAATCTAGTCATCTTGCATCTTAGTGTATTTTTGTTGTCTTAGCCCCACAAAACCACTATCAGTTGATGTTTGTGGGGATAGGATGTTGTTTTAGACAGTAGGAAACTTGTTCTGGAGTTAGCAGTTTGTACGTAGTTGTTATATATGCTTATGCAGGGAGAGAGGAGTTTTAATTCCTTCATATTTTAGAAGACACATTACTAGAAATGTATATGCCCCATGGAATAAAATATTTGCTTACAATGACATTAGAATCATCCAAGTTACCTTTGAAATATGTGTTTATCTCTTTCTGAGAGTTAATTTCTATGCAATCACAAACTTAATTGGAACTTAAAATTAGTAGGCAGGTGTCTGCCTTAGTGAGCCATTCAAATTCAATAGCATCTAATGGCTATTTGATTGGCATCATCAATACAATATGTCTTTTCAAGCAGAAACCTATATCATGCACAGTCGTTTTAAAAATTAACACAAATTATGTTTTAAGCCAAAGGTTTAATTATTGTCCCTTCTTTCAGAATAGAACTGAGAATAGTTGTTCAGGCAACTGTGAGATAATGTTGTTTGGTGCCTGGGTTACTGTGATTAAAACAATGGCCTTCAGTTTGCAATGTCATCAGCCTGGTACATGTCACTAATACTGAACACATTTTTTAGAACAGAACCAAACACCCATCTTCCATTGCAATTACTGCAGAGGAGGAGAAATTGAGAAGTAAAAATGAAATATTTCAAGGATGAATGGGCACAGAAAATTGGTAAAGTGGCAGGAAAGTCCAAGTTTGAAGAATGAAGAAGTAAATGTACATAGAAAAAGCAGTTTGGAAAACATGAAAAAAATGATATTTTGCAGAAATATATGTTTGCTGTTGCTGAAAAATTTTAGCATTTAAATGTTCTCATTTGGGCTCTGAAGTTAGCACTTCCCTGAAGTAGTTCACACCTTTGCTATTGCTCCTGTTCAGTTACAGATCATTTTAGGCAATGCTGATTTTAACAAGAAAATCATGCATTAATTTACTATGTGTGGAGTATTTTAAAAGTGGAAAATTCTAAGCTTTAGTGAAATTTTGGAATCTGAAAAAAATACAAATGCTTATGTAAAGCATAATGTACATAAAAGCATATCCTGATTAATATCATTAGACAATTCAGTTATAAAAAAACAACTTCTAAACTAGAAGATTTTCTATGACTCTGCAGTTTCTTTTCACTAGTGAATCAGATATAATCTCAGACATCGTTTAGCAGTACTATTTTACATCTTTCTCTTTCACCTGCTTGCTCTCACTCTCACTTTCCCTTTCCTTTCTCTATCTCTTCTCTCTTCAATTCTCATTTCACTCTTTTATTTCCTTTTTTTTAAATTTTCCTTCTCTCTTTTTCTTTCTGCTGTCCCTCTTCTTTTTTCCTGTTTCTTACCTTTTTTAAAATTTCAAATATTTTAATTGTGTCCCTAATGAAAGAATAAACTTGAAAATGAGAGCCTATTCACCCTCTCTGTTATCTCCCTCATTGAAGTAGTTAATATTTTGGAGGTTTGTTTTGTTTTGTTTTGTTTTGTTTTTACGAAATATCTTAATGTTTTAGGTGCAATTAAGATAACCAATGGAGATACCTGGGCATTGTATATGTATCTTCACCTATGTATTTTTTGGCAAATACCAAACTAACAGGTCAAATTGATGCAAATTTATAGATTCTGTTTCATTGTTTCACTGAATTAAGTCCATCTAATTAAAATCATAAGTATTAAGTTAGGTCCTTTTATTTTAAATGATAAATATTGAGGCTGTAAAGAAACAATCTTCTAATACTTTAGTCTTTCTTATCAAAGTACCATGACAATTCAGTATCCAAATGGAAAAGAATATAAACAGTATTGGATACTTTATGGACTAAGTTCATAATATGTAGTTGAGAGGGAAGGTTGTGCTTGTTTTATACATTTGGGACAGACACCAACCTTCAAAGAATAATAGCCCAAGAAAATAACTAAGTGGGATGCGGGGTTCTTCTTTTGATATTTTTATACAGGCAAATTAAAGTAAGGAAAGGTATTAACATAAGGTAAGAAAATATTAGTAAGGATGCTGAAAATGTTATCTAATGACAACATAAACTCACACATGAATGGTGGTGGAGACAGACACAAATACAAATATTGTTGATTATATTGCCATATGACTGCTACTAGTTGCTAGTCAAAATACTTATCCCCTGAGCCACTGTCCAGGCTGAAATGAACAGAGGGCTCAAGGGTCATGCTGCATCACATGGTCAACTTATCCTAGAAAATCTAATTAGGAAATATAAGCACTGTTCCCTGGATGCGTGATAGTCTATCATGTTTACAGAAACATTCTTCAAAGTATGTGAATAGTTATTAAACATAAATTTAATATTTATAAACATAAAATATATGAATATAGAGAGATACAGATAGATAAATATAGGTATATAATGAATAAGAGAATGACTTTTCCTTTGTCACATTTGTAGGACTTACACCATATTCAGTTCTTACCTTTCTCAATCTTAAATAATGTCCCAATACTTAATAGATTTACAAAATGTACTGCATCTCTTACTTGGAGTGAAATTCTGTAAGTAATAAGCATGTTCTACTAAACTGGTAATGTTGGTTTTTCTTGTAAAACAAAAAAATGCCTAAGATATGCCCATTCTTACAGATGCCAAAATGGGAAGAATACAAAGCTACAAACTGCTAACTACAGGAATAGTTTATTGAGGCTTTAGGAACAGAGAAGCAGAGGTAGAGTAATCTATTCTGAAGAAGTCAAAGTGATTACACTCTTTCCTGACCTCACTTCTTAAAATTACATTAGGCTAGGAATATGTTTTGCACTTAGATTACAAAAGATTGGTCCTGCACTAGTTTTTGATTGGTTTCCTTTTGAATAATCTGTCAGTATCATTATTTTCTTATTTATTTGTTTATCTGCTTCTTATTCCTACTTGATCCTTGTTTCTACTTATTTTTTCATCCTTTACCTTTGTCTTTTTCATGCATTGCTCCACCTGTAATTGCTAAGCAATGCAAATAGGCATACATGCACATATAACCATACTTCCTTCTGTATCTGCATCCAATTTTATTATTACTTTAGTTCAAGCTTATTGAATCCTGACTAATCCAGAGTAATTGTATATTCACTTATTATATCAGTAGTCCACATTCCTTCCTTTACTTATGGGAAAAATATCCAATATCCTTCCTATATGAGAAAACTTCTAAAAGAGGAACATTAAATGACTATAATGTAAAACACAGACCGTGGTGAATGAGAATGTACAGGAACCAAAGTTGTACAATGGTTTTTAACACCCCATATGGGTTGATTTTTAAGCTATTTCTCCTCAGCTTCAAAGCAACCCTTTTACTCTTTGCTATGTAATGATGAGGCTGGGACTCTGGAAAACACATTCAGCTTTCCCAAAAGACCCTTGTTAAACTCTGCCAACAGAGAGCTCTGAAGGAGACTTAGCTACCAGAAGAGGAAGAAGGGGGACTCCACTTCCTATGAAGCTTTACAAGTGGTTCTTCACCCTGACTGTAGCTGTTGGCTCCTCCAGTAGCAGCTGGCTTCAGTTTGAGTTTCCTATATTAGAAGAAGCCCCTTATCTTCCTTCAGAAGAACAAGTTGTAGCCTGTTGAGCCCCTTTCTCAGAAATCCAGTGCCCCTCACCCAGTTTGTGAAGTATAATAATTTTTACCTCTTCCCACTCTAAATGTGGTAAATACTCCAAATAGTTACCATCTTACTGTCCCCTTTTGTCTTTTACTTTCTCTAATACTTCGTTAGCAATTCATTATATTAAATTCTCTGTTAAAATAATGATGTTGTCTCTAATCTCTTGAATGGACCTTGCTTGATATACTATTTTTAATTTTGGCAATTATCACCTAGCTACTAGTAGTTGAGTAGAAGATAAAAATTCAAAGTTAATTTCCCTCCTTAATTCCCTTGCATGTACAGTTTCCCCTTAGAAAACACTGGATCATAAGACTGACTTATAGTATTTTCCTCTGGCAAAAAAGCTGTATCCTACAGGTAACTTACTGGGTTTCATTTCCACATATATCATTTTTATATATAAAAAAAATGATTTTCATTACAACCTACTTCAAGTAATTGTTTTGGAAAAAAGATAGAGTTTATAAAGTTACTATAGTGAGATGTATTTAAGTAGGCAAAAACAATATAAACCCATGGAATAAGAGCACTAAGCAAGGTAATGTTTAAATCATTCATTCATTCAAAAATAAACATTGATTATGTGACAAACATGATCCTTCAAGTCATGAAAAAATTGGTTCTTATTTTCAAAGATTTTTATACCCCATGAAGAGGAGACTTTGATACGTCATATGTTATTGAAAATATATCAAACATACACTATGCCTTTTTAAAAATTCCAATGCAAGAGGAATGCAGGACATACAGTGGGGGGGGAAATGAAAGAAATTTGAAGAGTAGTATATAACATCAGCGGAGGCATGAAGGAGGACACAGATCATTCAACAAACAACTTGCTGTTTTAATGATGATGGTAATTGTCTGAGAATACAGAATAAACCTCAGAAATAGCCCTCCTTCATAAAGTCCATTACCCAAAAAGGTAACTTATGTGGAGTTTTATTCTTTTAAGATCATCTAATGTTTCATAGCAAATAAAACCTAGTGGCTTAAAACAACAGCAATCAATTATTTTGCTTTTAATCTGCAATTTAAATCAGTCATCTCTGTTTTAATCAATTTGAAATGTAGCATCTCCATTTGGGCTGGAGGACAATTTCTAAGAAGGTAAGTTCACATAGCAAGTAAATTGGTACAGGCAGTCAGTTGGAAGCATAGCTGCAGCTAGTAGTAGGACCTGGGTTCCCCTCTACACAAGCCCCTTTGTATGGGGAAGCTTGAGCTTCCTTACAAGGTGATGGCTGAGTTCCAAGAATAAGTATTTTAAGAGACAGGAAGTAGAAGCTGCCAGTTCTGTAAGGCATTGGCCCAGAAATGGGCACAATCCACTTCTTCTATATTCTTTTTGGTTAATTAATCACAGGGTCCTCAAAAATTCAAAGGAAGGGACCACAAACCCCACATTTTGGTGGAGGATTGTCCAAGAATATGAAGCCATCTCCAAAGTACTATATATATATTCTGTAATATTTGTTCCTATCTCTTACTTATGTTAGCATATATTCAGGCAATCAGTTTAAAGATGTCAGCATCAAAACATCAGGAATAGCTCACAATTTAAAATTATATCCAGAGGCTGTTCAATGCATTTTTTAAAGTACATTAGATATATCTATGGGCAGTGCTTCCTAAAAATAGGCATGGGTATTTTGGGGAGGAAGAAATCTTTCTTTACCCTCCTTGGTTCTTCTGATTCATTTAAGAATCAATTTTTTAAAATTTATTTATTTTATTTTTGGCTGCATTGGGCCTTTTTTGCTGCATGCAGGATTTCTCTAGTTGTGGTGAGCAGAGGCTTCTCTTCGTTGCGGTGCACGAGCTTCTCACTGAAGTAGCTTCTCTTGTTGCGGAGCACAGGCTCTAGGTGCACAGACTTCAGTGGCTGTGGCTTGCAGCTTCTAGAGCACAGGCTCAGTAGTTGTTGTGTATGGGCTTAGTCACTCTGCGGCACATGGGATCTTCCCAGAGCAGGGATCAAAGCCATGTCCCCTGCATTGGCAGGTCGATTCTTAACACTGCACCACCAGGGAAGCCCCCTAAGAATTAAATTGACATGAGACAGATTAAAGAAGAACAATCAAACAAAAGCTTGATAACATTTTTAATACATGGGAGAGACTGGGGTAAAATGAGTAATTCACCAAAATGGCCAAAGTCCTACCATAAATATAATACCATCTTCAGTTAAAGACTAAAGAGGATGTTCGGGGTAGTGGTTTGGGACTTCAAAGGGGTGGAATGTAATTCGCATGGAGATGGAAAAGCAAATGTTTGGTAAGCAAATGTTTTCTGGGACTCGTAGAGACAATGGGACACAGAAAGGAATTTTAACAAGCAGACTTTGCTAGGTTCCTTCCTGTCTATACACCTAGCTCATACTATAGTTATCTGTGGGGATAGCTCCCATCCTGTAACACTTCCTCTATCTACATTCTTTTAAGCAGTTAGGGGGAAAGTCAAAGGTTTTTCCTGAGTCAGGCATTTAAAATGATGAACCTAAATTAATCCTCATGCCAAGGAGACACACTTTGGGCTGGCAAATTTTGCTCCCCTACAGACATTTACTGCTACATCTTGAGCCAGTAACTGTGAACACATCTACTCACAGATGAGTAAGAAGATGAAAATAAACAGGGAGTTGAAATTTTTCTATTCCATTTCTCTTGTCTTAGTATTTTAACAAGTCACATTGTGTGTTTGACATATGGCTTATCGTCACTGTTGTTTTCTCATCTATTTCTATCTACCTTTCTATAATGTAAGCTCCAGGATGGCAAGAGTTGTCTTACAATGTATTTTTCAACTAACAAAAATAGTAAGCTGCTAAGGAAATATTAATAATGAAGATGAGTTATAGTAGATTGGGATGGTGATAATTACTCTCAATTAATTAATTATTCTAAGAAAGGGCAACAGTATATATGTACAAACTGTATATTATTGTGGAATATATATCTATATCTATATCTATCTATCTATCTATATCTATCTATCTATCTATCTATCTATATATACATACATAAATATTTTGGGGCTGATAGTCTTTGTTGTTTACCATAATGCTAATTCTGCTAAAGCTGTTGATTTAAGGAAATTTTATGATATCTGGGATTTACTTCATATCAATTCAGAGGGAGGAGAAATAGGTGGGAATATAAATAAAAAAGTATTGGTCATGAATTAATAATTTGAGGTTAATTAAACTATTCATCATACATTTTTAAATGTCTAAAATTTTCCATAATAAAAAGTTAAATACAGAAGTTTTACTCATAAAAAATATTAAGAAATGGTTATCAGTAATACTTCTGGGTTTGACTTTTGAAAGAAAGTTGTTAAATATTACTAATCCTAAAAGAGTTTGAGAATATAAATTTTCAATCTCTATCAGTTTAATGATGATCTCTAACGATTAAGATGCCAACATATATTATTTAATCAAAGAGAAGAACCATTAGACATACTAACATATTTCAAATACAACAGTCATTTGTAATCTACAAATCCTAATAATTCAGTTTCTCTTATTCCTTGTAAAAAGCCTATGTTTAAACATGAAGTTTTAGTCCCCTTCAGCAGCAAAAATAGTCTTCACTATGTAAATCGATGCAAGGTTGTCACACAAGGCCTGCAGCCAAACAGACTGAAACAATATGACCAAAGCTGATATTATATTTCACATATTAATGAAGCGTTACTTTAGGAATAAAAGAGGAACCATTTAAATATTAACACTATTAGTCCAGTATATCAAAACAAATACCTTCCTTCATACATATTTAAACTCTGGGAATGAGATAAAGTCTTTCAACACCAGGCTCTATTCTTCCTGAAACAGACAAGGATAACCTATCATAGAACAGTACTTTCCCTCACTGAAGTTTCACCAGTTGGTATGAACCATAACATTTAGATGGAAAATTATAATCTTTGTTTGCTTTTCTAGTAAGGTAACACATTTTATACTCATGCTAGGGAGAAAAAAAGTACTTGTGTTTATGTACTATTCATGCATATTTACTTACATACTAGCTCACTTGGACAATAAAAACGTGCTGAATTTTGTTAGTAGATATAGTACTCTATTATCTGTTTGGGGGTTAAAATACTTACTTTATAAATGAAGTAGAAGACATAAGAAAATTTAAGGTAACAGAAAGAGAAACTCTAGGCTTTATGAAAACTAACTCTGCTTTCTATTTTGTGGTGTCTCTCTACTTTCTGTAGCTTCAGATTCATGAGAAAAAAAAATAGAATTTTGGAATTATATGGCTACTAAATGTAATAGTTTCTGTAGGTCTTGTAATTGTTATGATAATAATGATCATTCTAAGGGATAAACTCTAGTGGAATTTTCCTTCTCACTCACTGAGCAGTCCAATGTGGATTTTCATTAAGAAACTTTCTAGGAAGCAATTCAGGGAGTCAAGTTCCTTCCAAATTTTGTCTGCATCATCAACATGTTTCTTCAAAAGTCACTATTTAAGGAGTAAGTAAACATGAGAAAGGTAGGTTCATTTCTTAACAACTTCAGCCCCAAAATGACACACACATCCTGCTCTCTTGATGGTGGCATCACTGAGTCCATTCTAGTGTCCCTACTGGTCCTTTGTGCCTCTCCTGGCACAGGCATAGGGCATGGAGGTGCCACATGCCTGGAGGAGGAGAGGAGAGAGGAAGGAGGAAGGGAAGAAAGGGATGAAGAAAGTGCCACCAGAACCCAGACAGCCCAGGGTGGGTAGACTGAGTGACTGAAGACCTCCCAGGATGCTTTTCACAGACTGTCATAAACTGGTGCTCCAGCTTCCATCCTCCCCAAAAGATTAACAATTAGACATTGATTTTTAGTTTTTTAAGGACCCTCCATACCATTCTCCACAGTGGCTCTATCAATTTACATTCCCACCAACAGTGAAAGAGGGTTCCCTTTTTTCCACACTCTCTCCAGCATTTACTGTTTGTAGATTTTTATCATAGCCATTTTGACTAGTGTGAGGTGATCCCTCATTGTAGTTTTGATCTGAATCTCTCTAATAACTAGTGATTTGGGGCATCTTTTCATGTGCCTCTTGGAGGGAGGTCCAAGAGGGAGGGGTTATATGTATACATAGAGATGATTCACTTTGTTGTACAGCAGAAACTAACACAGCATTGTAAAGCAACTATACCCCAATAAACAAAACAAGCTATACACACAGCTATACCAAAACAACACTAGGAGAACCCTGGAGTCTACTTCAGAAGTTTCAACAACACAGAGGAACAAAAAACTTGAGAATAACCACACAGAAAAAGAAGGAAGAACAACTTTATTTTGTTTGCATTATCCCATCCCAAAAGCTGCCATTGCTCAGCAGCAAGAGGAAACTCCCCACCTAGAAAGAGTTCTCCTTCCTGGGAAACTAAGAACTGAGTGAGCAAGGTGTTGCCCCAGCTTTTTTGCTTACCTCCTGCAGATCTGCTTCAGTTTCACCTCCCACTAAGAGGTCAGCAAAGGTAAGACTCATAGAGATGGCCAATAACAAGAAAGAAAAGAAGAAGCTACCAATACCAGTCACATAGCAGGAGAAAGAGTGTTCCCAGTAACATGCTCTGTAGACAATTGCAACAGTTTTTGCCACTGAAGAAATCAACAGCCAGCAGAGCTGTCATAGACCCCTGTAGATTTCATCAGCTCTCCCCTATCTTCTGACACTGGTCTGCACCACTGTGTTCACTCTTCCAGCTGCACACCTGACAACCCTTCCCCAACTCCCTTCACCAGCCTCCAATGCTGTCCACCCACGGAGACACCCAGCAGTCATGGCAGTGCACACTGACAGCCAGGGCCCCTACAGCTTCTATTGTGCTCAGTTGGCCCCAGACCTTGCTGTATACCTTAGTTCTCACCACTACATGTTTTTGTAACTGGCCCCTGCTACTACACAAAAACCTGCAGCTGGCCCCCACAACTGAGATTGTACACACCACTGGCTCCAGGCAATACCACTGCTTGTCACGATCTTAGATACTAGACTAGGAGGCACCATTGAGGACCATAAAAGCCCTTGCAGTCTCTGTGGATTACCCCACAGTGTTTACCAAGGACCATATGATTGTTGATGCTGAGGACTACAATAACCTAAGCCAACGAGTTACCATGCCCTGAGACCTGGTTTGAACAGGCTTCCACACTTGGTTTCCTTCACTAAGCATAGCAAGCTTCATCATCCCTGCATCCACAGGTGAAGATTTTCTTATTGGAGACAGTTTATAAATTTTGGAAGAGGTAACAGCGTCTTAAAATGCAGAGGTACAAGGTTACAGGGAGAAGAACCAAGGAAATAATTCTTCATGAAAGGAATATGGAACACCTTTAGTAACTGGGCCCAAAGAAATGGATATCCAGGAATTGAAGATAGATAATTAAAGCACTCCATCCAATAGCAGCAGAATACACATTCTCCCAAGTGACACAGAACCTACTCCAAAAAAGATCATATGTAGTCACAAAACAAGCCTCAGCAAATTTAAGAAGATTAAAATTATATTAAGTATCTATTCTAAACACAATGATATAAAACTATAAATTAACAAGAGGAGGAAAACTGGGAAATTAATGAATGTGTGGAAATTAAATAACACACTCCTGAACATCCATTGGGTAAAAAATGAAATCAGAAGAGAAATTTTAAAATATATTGAAATAAATGAAAATGAAAATACAGCACACCAAAACTAATGGGAGGCAGCAAAGGAGTACTAAAGGGGAGTTTATAGTGATAAATACCTACATGAAGAAAAAAAGAAAGATATTAAATAAAATCTAATTTTGCTCCTCAAGGATCTAGGAAAAAAAGCCCAGAATTATCAGAGGGATGGAGATAACAAAGATCAAAGCAGAAATATATGAAATAGAGAAGAGAAAAATAATAGAAAAGATCAACAAAACTAACAGATGGTATTTTGAAAAGGTAAAAAAATTGGCCAACCTTTAGCTAACTTACCAAGAAAAAGAGAGATGGCTCAAATAGTTAAAATTATAAGTGAAAAAAAAAATATTACACTGAATTACAAATTTTACCATAGAAATACAAAAGCTCAAAAGAGAATACTGTGAAAAATTATATGCTAACAAACTGGAAAACCTAGAAGAAATGAATACATCTCTAGAACCATATTACCTATAAAGTCTGAATCATAAAGAACTAGAAAATCTGAACAGAGCAGTAACAAATAAGGAGATTGAATTAGTAATAAAAAAAAACCCTTTCAATTAAAAACAAAACAAAAAATCTAGCACCAGATCATTTCATGGGTTAATTCTACCAAATATTTAAATGAGAATTGATGTCAATTCTTATAATTCTTCTCAAACTCTTCCAAAAAGATGAGGGAATGCTTACCATTTGATGAGGCCAGAATTACCACGATACCAAATCTAGACAAGATAACTATGGGCCAATATCCCTGATGAATATAGATGTAAAAATTCTCAGTAAAATACTATTAAACTGAATCTAACAGCATACTAAAAGTATCATACACTGTGATCAAGTGAGATTTATTTCTGCAATGCAAGGATGATTCAATATATGTATATCAGTAAATATGATACACCACATTAATAGTATGGAAGACAAAAATCATATAATCATCTCAATGGATACAGAAAGAGGATTTGTCAATATTTGACACCATTTCACGACAAAAACTTCCCAAAAATTGAACATAGAAGGAAACATACCTCAACATAATAAAAACAATAGATGGCAAACCAACAGTTAACATCATACTCCAAGATGAAATGCTGAAAAGCTTTCCCTCTAAGATCAAGAACATGACAGGACTGAACACTCTCACCACTCCTATTCAAGAGTGTGATGGAAGTCCTAGCCAGAGCAATTAGACAAGAAGAGTAATAAAAGTCATCCAAATCAGAAAGGGAGAAGTAAAATTCTCTCTGTTTGAATATGACATGATTTCATATGTATAAAAAATCCTAAAGACTCCACAAAAACAACTGTTAGAACTAATAAACAATTTCAATAAAGCTGCAAGATACAAAATCAACATACAAAATCAGTAACATTTCTATACAGTAACAATGAACTCTTTGAAGAAGAAATGAAGAAAACAATCCCATTCACAATAGCATAAAAACAATAAAATACTTAGAAATAAATTTATCTGAGGAAGTGAGATGTCCATCATGGAAACTACAAGATATTGATGAAAGAAATTGAAGACACAAATAAATGAAAAGATATCCAATGTTCATGGACTGGAAAAGTTAATATTGTTAAAATGTCTATACTACCAAAAGCCATATAGAGACAATGCAATCACTATCAAAATTTCAGTGGCATTTTTCACAGAAATCAAAAAAATAAATAAATAAATTTGCATGAAACCACAAAAAAACCCAAATTGCCAAAACAATCTTGACAAAGAACAAAGCTGGAGAGATAACACTTCCTGATTTCAAACTATACGACAAAGCTTTTACTATCAAAAGAGTATACTATTGACATAAAAACAAACACATAGACCAATAGGATAGAATCAAGAGCTCAGAAATAAATCCACACATGTATGGTAAATTAATATTTGAGAAGGTTCCCAGGAAGACTCAATGGAGAAAATAGAGTCTCTCCAGTTAATGGGATTGGGAAAACTGGAAATCCACATGAAAAAGAATGAAATTGGACCCCTAACTTATAACACTCACAAAAATTAAGGACTTAATATATGGATTTAAGACTTAAATGCAAGACCTAACACCATAAAACTCCTAGAAGAAAACACAGAGGAAAAGCTCCTTGACCTTGGTTTTGCAATGATTTTTTTTTGATATGACACCAAAAGCACAAGCAAAAAAAGCAAAACAAAACAAAACAAAGTGTGACTACATCAAACTAAAAGCTTCTGCACAGCAAAAGAAGCAGTGAACAAACTAAAAAGGCAGCCTAGAGCACGAGAGAAAATATTTGCAAACCATGCATCTGATAAGGGGTTGATATTTAAAATATATAAGGAACTTAGACAATTCAAAAGCAAAAAAAAAAAAAATTCCAATTAAAAAGTGGGCCAAAAATAAAGTTACAAGGTGGACCTGAATAAACTTTTTTCCAAAGTAGATATACAAATGGCCAACAGGTACATGGAAAAGTGCTAAATATCACTAATCATTGGGATAATGCAAATCAAAATCACAGTGAGGTATCATTTCACATCCATTAGAATGGTTATCAAAAAGACAAGAGGTAATAAATACTGGTGAGGATGTAGAGAAAAGGGAAATCCAGCATACTTTTGGAAGAAATGTACACTGGTATGCCCACTATGGAAAACAGTATGGAGGTTCCTCAAAAAATTAAAAATAGAACTGCCATATGATCTAGCAATCCTACTTCTGCATAAGTAGCTGAAGAAGATGAAATCACTATCTCAAAGAGACATCTGCACTTCTGTGTTCATTTCAGCATTATTCACAATAGCCAAGGCATGAAAACCTCCTAAAGTTCCAACCGTAGATGAAGGGATAAAGTAGGAATTTGGTATCCTCACCAAGTAAGGATTTGGTATCCTTTGGTATAAATGTACAATGGAATATTATTCAATCATTGAAAAAAGAATGAAATTACTCCATTTGTGACAACATGAATGGACTTTGAGGGCATTACGATAAGCAAACTAATCAGACAAAGAAAAATACTGTATGTTTGCGGAATTGGAAAACATTGAACTTATATAAACAGAGAGTAGAATGGTAGTTTCTAGGGCTGAGGGGTGGGGGAAATGGGGAGATGGTGGTAAGGTTACAAACTTCCAGTTCGAAGAGGAATAAGTTCCAGGGATCTAATGCACAGTATGGTGATTAGAGTAACAATACTATATTGTATTGAAAGCTGCTATGAGGTTAGAGGTTTAATGTTCTTACCATAACTACAACAACAACAAAATGGTAATTATGTGAGGTAAACAATGTTTTAACTAACCTTATTGTAGTATTTCACAGTATATACACATATCATATCATCACATTGTATGCATTAAACATATACAATATTATATGTCAATTTTATCACAATAAAGCTGACCAAAGAAAAAGAAAAATTGAAGAAAGAAAAAGAAAGAAATGGATGATCTTTTGTAGGAGGATTATCTCCTCTTAATCCTTGAGTTGACAATTGGGGCATGTATTAACTTCTATGGACACATCTGAATTGGACACGGGAGAATGGACAGGATCTTAGTCTGTTTCCTATGAAAGTTGTTTTAATGCTTGTCAAACTATTGCAAGCTGTTTCTTTTAAGACCATGTAGGTGGTTTCTTTTAGGAAAAATTGTCTCAAAAACTTAGTATAGACTGATTTCATACTTTTCCCTATTCCTCCTGCTAAAGAAGCACAACAGAAAACCTTGTCCATTATGTATAAACAGATGTTAAATGACTCAATGTTAAAGAGAAGAAAGAGTAGCTAGTGACCTCAGGTTCTGAGAACAACATGGTAATGAATTTTGACACCAAAAATGTAATCTATAAAAAGAAAAATCAATAAATTTTACCTTACCAAAAGTAGAAACTTTTGTTCTATGAAAAACTCTGTTAAGAGGATGAAAACTCAAGCTACAGACAGGAAAAAAGGATATTTGCAAATCACAAGCACAAATCAAACAAAAGACTAGAATTTAAAATATAATTCTGGAAACTCAAAAGTTAAAAAAATCCAATTAGAAAATGGGCAAAAGACATGAAGAGATATTTCACAAAAGTGCATATGCAGATGGCAAATAAGTACATAAAAAGATGTTCAGCATTATTAACCATTAGGGAAATGCAAATTGAACACAATGAAATATCACTACACACCTATTAGAATACCTAAAATTAAAACAAACAAACAAACAAACATAGTGACATCAAATTTTGGCAAGGGTGGAAACTGGATCACTCATACATTGCATGTCAGAGTGTAAAATTACACAGCCACTCTGGAAAACAGATTGTCAGCTTCTTTAGAAACTAAACATGTAACTTTCATTTGGCCCGTGCTTGCATTCCTGAACATTTATCCTAGAGAAATTACAACTTATGTCCACAGAAAAATCTGTACAGAAAAAATTATAACAGTTTTATTCATAATAGCAAAAATAGTTTTTTCCAAAATCTGGAAACAAATCATGCTCTTCAATGAGCAAATGGTTAGACAAACAAGGTATATCCATACCATAAATGATATTGAGCAATAAAAAGAACTATTAATATACATAACAACATGATACATCTCCAGAAAATTATACTAAGTGAAAAACACCAATCCTTAAAGTTTACATATTAAAAGATTCTATTTCTATAAAATTCTTGAAATTACAGAATTATAGAGGTGGAAAACACATTAATGTTTGCCAATGGTTTGTGATGGTGGGGAGTAGGGTGTGAGCCTGACTATAAAGAGATAACATGAGGGAGATCTTTTGGTAATGGAATATAGCTTGTTATCTTGATTGCAGTGGTGATTATCCAAATCTACACAAGTGATAAAGTGATACAAAATTATACATAGACATTATACCAATGTCAAAATTCCGGTTTTGATATTGTACTATAATTATGGAAGAAGTTACCATGGGGAGAACCTGGATGCAGAATACATGGGACCTATTTCATTATATTTGCAACTTCCGGTGCATCTATAATAATTTCAAAATTAAAAATTTTAGAAATAGTATATGTGATATGTTTTCAAGTCTGTTCCATGTAAAGTAACCATACTCAGAGTACCTTCCTGTAAATATTTTTTAAGCCCTTTTTTTGTTGTTTTTGCTTTTGGCTTCCCTGCATCCATGGTCCCTGTCCCTTTTAATTTTCTGACAGCTACCTTAAGGCAATCCAAAACAAAAGGCTCAGATCTTTAACATCACAGAAAAGATTAAAGCCTATTGTTACAGATTAGAGCTCTAATGTTAATGATGCTGTCATTTGCTTAAATGAAAAGCCTTACAAGACCTTTGTCACTCAAGGCCTATTCCTTCAGTCTTCAGTCATCTGTATTGGTAGTATAACTGGAGTTACTCTGTAATATAAAAAGAAATTGTTGCACTGGCATAAGGGTCAGGCAGGGTGAGAAAAGTGATATCAGAGATTGGAAAGTTAGAGATCTTTGTCAGGCGATGACAAACTATTTGGTAACTCATCAGTATAAATACCTTGGTAGGAAGACCACATATCTCCTGAGCTTGAAGTTCCATTAAATGGTGGTAAAGAGCCAAAGTTTCTGTGAGGTGCCACTCTTGGTTGAATGGTAGCCTCTGCCATAATATCAACTAGCATTGTTTTTCAACAGGCTTTGGTATTTTGAAGACATCATATATTGTTTGTACTGTAGTAAAAATTGTTTCTAAAGGTTAATTGCCAGGAGGCTACTGATTTCCTTATGTAGTATTAAATACTCTTTAATGCAATGATAATTCATATGATGATGGGGACATGCCAAAATTAATATTTATGTCAATTATGGTTTTTTGCTACAAAAAATAGAATACACTTTTTTCAAGTGTAAAATATGTATTATTCTAACATAATAAATATACTTAGGTTGGAAGTTCCAGAATTTATTCAGTGACTCCATAATATCAGGATCTGGGTCAGCTTCTCTGTGGAGCTCTTGACCATCTCTTTATGGTTACAAAATGGCTTTTAGTATGCCTAAGAAGCATAAAAATGTCCAAAAAGAAGAAAGAAGTACAAGATGAACAGATGGTGAGACAGCTTGAGTAGCATTTCTTTCTATTAAGTATCTTGAAGAAATTCTCTTTACTATAAAATCTCCTCTTATATATTTTGCCAAACCTGGTTATATAACCATTTCTAAATGAATCATTAGCAAAATGAATGAGTTCATTCTCTAGAGATATCGTCCAGTATTTGACAAACACCGGAACAAACCCCACAACTATTTTAGCCAGAAAGGAGAGGTAGAACACCAACAGTAGGTATCACACCATGAAAAGACAGAAATTAGAGGACAGTTATGAGTCCTAATAAAATCCAGTGCACCTTAATAAATATAACAGAAATTACATGGGGCAAATGTATTAATTTAATTAGTATTGGATGGATTAAATTCAGATCCCACTACTTAGTGCATAGTCAACCTTAGAATCTCATAAAATATTTATCATTATAATCTACAGGCATATTTTTTCTATTCCATGTCACTATATATAATCTTTAAGTTAGGTGATCCTTTTCCCATCTCACCCTGCCCTATCGATGATGGAAGATTTGAATAAACATAGTACCATACTTACTAGATTTTCTATGATAATCATAATTTCAAATACTCCATACCATTAATCCTTAAATATAATAGTAAATTCTAGATCAAATATCTCAAATATACCTTCCATAATCTTCCATAAAATTCTTCACTTTTATTTACTCCACCCACATACACATGGTACCATTGACTAAGATGATTCTTAAGTTGATGAGAAAGGCAGAAAACTGCAAAGATGGGGAAAATATAAGTCATTTACCTTCTTCAGGCAAGTGGAGAATTATTTGTAATAATTCAAAAGAAATACTGATGGAATAAATATATTTTGAATATTTAATAAAATAAGACATTAAATAATAAAGATTTATTTACTTATTTTTCAAAAAATGTCATGCAATTATTGTACATAGAATCAACATTTACTATGAGCAAATACCATGTAATGACATTGGGCAGTACAAAGATTAATCAGACCTGAACATCATCTTAAAACATTTAGGTTCTAATATAGAAGTTAAGTCAATAATGGTTCAGTTCAGTTCAGTTCGTTTCCAGAAGATGTCAATGTCCTATAAATGTTCAAAGAAATAAAAGTTATTCTCCACTTTCTCTCTTTCTCCTACTCCATTGAGGACAGATAGAGCAGAGAAAAAACCAAGAAAATTTCAAGAATCAAGGAAATCTCAGTGTTAGAAGAGGCATTTTATCAAAGCTTTGACAGAATTTATATTTGTAAAGACAGAGATAAAAGAATTTCAGGTGGAGAATTCTGTATAAGGAAAGATACATGATAAAATTAGGGGCACATTATGGAGGAGCATAAATGCTAGCCTAAATTATATGGAATTTATATAGTTCAAAATTCAGCATACATATAATTCAACAGGAGCTAAACTGAAAAATCTTTCAAATAGGGAGACAAGATGAATAATATGCCAGAAGACTAGAACATGATTTTTATTAAATAGCAATTTTATTTTTTTCTCCCTTTTCAGGGACTCCTTACATTTACCTTTCTGCTTTGGCATGTGTTGTCTCTTATAATGTCCTTTCTTTTCTACTTTTTTTCTAATCTCTGTGACAATACTCAACAATATTCAAAGATAAGAGATAAATTACCTGTGTATAGGAAAATAAGTTTTTTTAAATTAATAAACAAATATATAACTCTTCTTCATTAAAACCCTTCATGAATTCATATGCTAATGATGCTTATTTATTGGTGTAGTTATAAATAGAAAATATTCAGAATATTTATAACTTCAAATGGCAGAAACCCAGGTGACTTTTTATGTCCCCCTTAGAAATCATTTTTTTGAAAGTCTGAAGGACGCCCCGCCCTCTTCACTACCAAGGGCAGATGCAAAGAGGAAGAGAAATTGGGAGTTGGAGGAGGGCTGCATTCTTCCTCAAAGCAGCTGGACAGGCAGCACTTTGCTGGGCTGTGTCTTTCATTTCCTCAAAGCACAATGTGACAGGAGTGTACAGCATGGGGGAACAAGGCAGCTGCTTCCCCACTCTGCAGGGATAGAAGCCTAGAAATTGGAAGAAAATCCAGTACAGTGATTTCTTAAGGAAAGTAAGGTGCCACACAGAACTAAACCCTAATCTACAATCGCTTCCTCAAAGAAGCAGCTTATACATTTTTAATACATAGACTAGTTTAACATGAAGTTGAAAGTAATCATGGTTGCACTACAAACAGTGTTTTCATTGCTCAAAGTAGGAGAAAAAGAAACACAGAGATGTGTCCTCAAAGCAACTATACCATTAAAATAGTTTTGGTTATTAAGAAGAAAATAACATTTTTCATTTGATTCATTCATATGTTTAATTGTCTAGAATTATTATTTTTTTAAAACATATTTATTGGAGTATAATTGCTTTACAATGTTGTGTTAGTTGCTGTGGTATAACAAAGTGAATCAGCTATATGTATACATATATCCCCATAAACCCTCCCTCTTGCATCTCCCTCCCACCCTCCCTATCCCACCTCTCTAGATGGACACAAAGCACCAAGCTGATCTCCCTGTGCTATGTGGCTGCTTTCTACTAGCTATCTATTTTATATTTGGTAGTGTATATATGTCCATGTCACTCTCTCATTTTGTCCCAACTTACACTTCCCTCTCCCTGTGTCCTCAAGTCCATTCTTTATGTCTGAATCTTTATTCCTATCCTGGCCCTAGGTTCATCAGAACCACTTTTTTTCTTTAGATTCCATATATATGTGTTAGCATACGGTTTTTGTTTTCCTCTTTCTGACTTACTTCACTCTGTATGACAGACTCTAGGTCCATCCACCTCACTACAAGTAACTCAATTTCATTTCTTTTTATGGCTGAGTAGTATTCTGGACAGCTATAAGTAAAAGAATGAATTTAGAATACTTCTTAACACCATGAACAAAAATACATTCAAAATGGGTTAAAGAACTAAATGTAAGGCCAGACACTATAAAACTCTTGGAGGAAAACATAGGCAAAACACTCTATGACATAAATCAAAACAGTGTATGTAAGACCATGCCTCTCTCTCACTTAGTCCCAGAATATCCTTCCCCCTCCCCATGTCCTCACGTCAATTCTACATGTCTGCATCTTTATTCCTGTCTTGCCCCTAGGTTCTTCAGAACGATTTTTCTTTATTTTTTAGATTCCATATATATGTGTTAGCATAAGGTATTTATTTTTCCCTCTCTGACAGATTACACTCTGTATGATAGTCTCTAGGTCCATCCACCTCACTACAAGTAACTCAATTTCATTTCTTTTTATGGCTGAGTAATATTCCATTGTATATATGTGCCAAATCTTCTTTATCCATTCATCTGTCGATGGACACTTAGGTTGCTGGCTATTGTAAATAGAGCTGCAATTGAAAATTTTGGTACAAGACTCTTTTTGAATTATTGTTTTCTCAGGGTATATGCCCAGTAGTCAGATTGCTGGGTCATACGGTACTTCTATTTCTAGATTTTTAAGGAACTTCCATACTGTTTTCCACAGTGGCTGTACCAATTTACATTCCCACCAACAGTGCAGGAGGTTTCCCTTTTCTCCACATCCTCTCCAACATTTATTGTTTGTAGACTTTTTGATGATGGTCATTCTCCCTGGTGTGAGGTGAGACCTCATTGTAGTTTTGATCTGCATTTCTCTAATGATTAGTGATGTTGAGCATCCTTTCATGTGTTTGTTGGTCAACTATATATCTTCTTTGGAGAAATGTCTATTTAGGTCTTCTGTCCATTTTTGGATTGGGTTGTTTCATTTTTTGATAGTGAGCTGCATAAGCTTCTTGTATATTTTGGAGATTAATCCTTTGTCAGTTGCTTCATTTGCAAACATTTACTCCCATTCTGAGAATTGTGTTTTCATCTTGCTTAGGGTTTCCTTTGCTGTGCAACAGCTTTTATGTATCATTGGGTCCCATTTGTTTTTATTTCCATTTCTCTAGGAGGTGGGTCAAAAAGGATCTTGCTGCGATATATGTCATAGAGTGTTCTGCCTATATTTTCCTCTAAGAGTTTTATAGTGTCTGGCCTTACATTTAGGTCTTTAATCCATTTTGAGATTATTTTTGTGTATGGTGTTAGGGAGTGTTCTGATTTCATTATTTTACATGTAGCTGTCTAGGTTTCCCAGCAACACTTCTTGAAGAGGCTGTCTTTTCTCTACTCTATATTCTTGCCTCCTATATCAAAGATAAGGTGACCATATATATATGGGTTTATCTCGGGGCTTTCTATCCTGTTCCACTGATCTGTATTTCTGTTTTTGTGCCAGTACCATACTGTCTTGATTACAGTAGCTTTGTAGTATAGTCTGAAGTCCGGGAGCATGATACCTGTAGCGCCATTTTCCTTTCTCAAGATTGCTTTGGCTATTCAGGGTCTTTTGTGTTTCCATACAAATTATGAAATTTTTTGTTCTAGCTCTGTGAAAAATGTCATTGGTAGTTTGGTAGGGATTGCACTGAATCTGTAGATTGCTTTGGATAGTATAGTCCTTTTCACAATGTTGAATCTTCCAATCCAAGAACATGGTATATTTCTCCATCTGTTGGTATCATCTTTAATTTCTTTCATCAGTGTCTTATAGTTTTCTGCATACAGGTCTTTTGTCTCCTTAGGTAGGTTTACTCGTAGGCATTTTATTCATTTTGTTGCAGTGGTATATGGGAGTGTTTCCTTAATTTCTCTTTCAGATTTTTCATCACCAGTGTATAGGGATGCAAGAGATTTCTTGCATTAATTTTGTATCTTGCTACTTTACCAAATTCACTAATTAGTCCTTGTAGTTTTCTGGTAGCATATATGGGATTCTCTATGTATAGGATCATGTCATCTGCAAACAGTGACAGTTTTACTTCTTTTCCAATTTGGATTCCTTTTATTTCTTTTTCTTCTCTGATTGCTGTGGCTAAAACTTCCAAAACTATGTGGAAAAATAGTGGTGAGAATGGACAACCTTGTCTTGTTCCTGATCTTAGAGGAAATGGTTTCAGTATTTCACCATTGAGAATGATGCTGGCTGTGGGTTTGTCATACATGGCCTTTATTATGTTGAGGTAAATTCCCTCTATGCCTACATTCTGGAGGGTTTTTATCATAAATGGGTGTTGAATTTTGTCAAAAGCTTTTTCTGCGTCTATTGAGATGATCATATCATTTTTCTCCTTCAGTTTGTTAATATGGTTTATAACATTGATTGATTTGTGTATATTGAATAATCCTTGCATTCCTGAGATAAACCCCATGTGATCATGTTGTATGAACCTTTTAATGTGCTGTTGGATTCTGTTTCCTGGTATTTTGTTGAGGATTTTTGTATCTCTGTTCATCAGTGATATTGCCCTGTAGTTCTCTTTTTTTTTTCGTGATATCTTTGTCTGGTTTTGGTATCAGAGTGATGGTGGTCTTGTAGAATGAGTTTCAGAGTGTTCCTCACTCTGCTATATTTTGGAAGAGTTTGAGAAGATAGGTGTTAGCTCTTCTCTAAATGTTTAATAGAATTCGCCTGTTAAGCCATCTAGTCCTGGGCTTATGTTTGTTGGAAGAATTTTAATCACAGTCTCAATTTCAGTGCTTGTGATTGGTCTGTTTATATTTTGTATTCCTTGCTGGTTCAGTCACGGAAGTTGTTCTTTTATAACAATGTGTCAATTTCTTCCAGGTTGTCCATTTTATTGGCATAGAGTTGCTTGTAGTAACCTCACATGATCCTTTGTATTTCTGCAGTGTCAATTTTTACTTCTCTTTTTCATTTCTAATTCTATTTATTTGAGTCTTCTCTCTCTTTTTTTCTTTTTTGATCAGTCTGGCTAATGGTCTATCAATTTTGTTTTGTTTATCTTTTTAAAGAACCAGCATTTAGTTTCATTGATATTTGCTATTGTTTCTTTCATTTATTTCTGTTCTGATCTTTATGATTTCTTTCCTTCTGCTAACTTTGTTTCTTTTTTTTTTTTCTTCTTCTTCTACTTTCTTTAATCACTTTAGGTGTAAGGTTAGGTTGTTTATATGAGATATCTCTTGTTTTTAAGGTAGGATTGTATTGCTATAAACTTCCCTCTTTGAACTGCTTTTGCTGTATCCCATAGTTTCTGGGCCATTGTTTTTTCATTGTCATTTTTTTCTAGGTATTTTTTTATTTCCCCTTTGATTTATTAGTGATCTCTTGGTTATTTGGCAGTGTATTGTTTAGCTTCCATATGTTTGAATTTTTAAGTTTTTTTTTCCTGTAATTGATATCCTTTCTCATAACATTGTGGTCAGAAAATATACTTGATATGTTTTCAATTTTCTAAATTTACCAAGACTTGATTTGTGACCCAAGATATGATCTATCCTGGAGAATATTCCATGAGCACATGAGAAGAAAGTTTATTCTGTTGTATTTGGATGGAATGTCCCATAAATATCAATTAAGTCCATCTTGTATAATATATTATTTAAAGCTTGTGTTTCCTTATTTATTTTCATTTTGGATGTTCTGTCCATTGGTGAAAGTGGGGTGTTAAAATCCCCTACTATTACTGTGTTACTGTTGATTTAACCTTTTATGACTTTTAACATTTGCCTTATGTATTGAGGTGCATCTGTGTTGGTTGCATAAATATTTACAGTTGTTATATCTTCTTCTTGGATCAATCCCTTGATCATTATGTAGTGTCCTTCTTTCTCTCTTGTAATAGTCTTTATTTTAAAGCCTATTTTGTCTGATATGAGAATTGGTACTTCAGCTTTCTTTTCATTTCCATTTGCATGGGATGTCTTTTTCCATACTCTCACTTTCAATCTGTATGTGTCCCTAGGTCTGAAGTAGGACTCTTGCAGACAGTGTATATATGGGTCTTGTTTTCGTTTCCATTCAGCCAGTCTATGTCTTTTGGTTGGAGCATTTAATCCATTTACATTTAAGGTAGTTATCTATATGTATGTTCCTATTACCATTTTCTTAATTGGTTTGGGTTTGTAATTGTATGTCTTTTCCTTCTCTTGTGTTTCCTACCTAGAGGAGTTCCTTCAGCATTTGTTGTAAAGCTGGTATGGTGGTGCTGAATCCTCTTAGTTTTTGCTTGTGTGTAAAGTTTTTAATTTCTCTTTTGAATCTGAATGAGATCCTTGCTGGGAAAAGTAATGTTGGTTGTACATTTTTCCCTTTCATCAGTTTAAGTATGTCCTGCCACTACCTTCTGGCTTGCAGAGTTTCTGCTGAAAGATCAGCTGTCAACCCTATGGGGATTCTCTGCATGTTATTTGTTGCTTTTCCCTGCTGCTTTTAAGAATTTTTTTCTTTGTATTTTTTGACAATTTGTTTAATATGTGTCTTGGTGGTTTCTCCTTGAATTTAACCTGTATGGGACTCTCTGTGCTTCCTGGACTTGATTGACTATTTATTTTCCCATATTAGGGAAATTTTCAACCATAATCTCTTCAAATATTTTCTCAGTCCCTTTCTTTTTCTCTTCTTCATCTGGGTCCCCTAGAATTCGAATGTTAGTATGTTTAATGTTGTCCCAGAGGTCTCTGAGACTGTCGTCAATTCTTTTCACTCTTTTTTCTTTATTCTGTTCTGTGGTAGTTATTTCCACTCTTTTATCTTCCACATCATTTATCCATTCTTCTGCCTCAGTTATTCTGCATTGATTCCTTCTAGAGATTTTTAAATTTCATTTATTGTGTTTTTCATCATCATTTGCTTGCTCTTTAATTCTTCTAAGTCCTTGCTAAACGTTTCTTGTATTTTCTCCAGTCTATTTCCAAGATTTTAGGTCATCTTTAGTAACATTACTCTGAATTCGTTTTCAGGTAGACTGCCTATTTCCTCTTCATTTGTTTGGTCTTGTGTGTTTTTACCTTGTTCCTTCATCTGCTATGTATTTCTCTGTCTTCTCATTTTGCTTAACTTACTGTGTTTGCAGTCTCCTTTTCACCAGCTTCAGGTTTGTAGTTCTCACTGTTTTTGGTTTCTACTACCAGTGGGTACAGTTGGTTCAGTGTGTTATGTAGGCTTCCTGGTGGAGGGGAGTTGTGCCTGTGTTCTTGTGGATGAGACTGGATCTTGTCTTTCTGGTGAGTAGGAGCACATCTGGTGATGTGTTTTTGGGTGTCTTTGATCTTATTATGATTTTAGGCAGCCTCTCTTCTAATGGATGGTGTTTTGTTCCTTTCTCACTAGTTGTTTGGTATGGGGTATCCACCACTGGAGATGGCTGGTCTTTGAGTGGAGCTGGGTCTTAGCATTGAGGTGGAGATCTCTGGGAGAGCTTTCATCATTTGATATTACATGGGGCCAGGAGGTCTCTCGTGGTCCAATGTCCTGAACTCAGCTCCCCTACCTTAGAGGCTCAGGCCTGACATGCGGCCAGAGCAGCAAGACCGTGTCAGCTACACAGCTCAGAAGAAAAGGGGGAAAAACAAGAAAGAAAGAAAAATAAAATAAAGTTATTAAAATAAAAAATAAAATTAAAAGTAGAAAAAAAGAAAGAAAGAAAGAAGAGAGCAACCAAACCAAAAAGCAAATGCACCAATGATAACAAGTGCTGAAAATTATACTAAAAATAAAAACCAGTCAGACAGAACCCTAGGACAAATGGTAAAAACAAAGCTATACAGACAAAATCACATAAAGAAGCATACACACACACTCACGAAAAGATAAAAAAGAAAAAATATATATATATAAAATGAAGGAAGAGAGCAACCAAACCAATACACAAATCTACCAATGATAATAATGTCTAAATACTAAACTAAGATAAACATAAAACCAGAAACAAATTAGATACAGAGAGCAAACCCCAAGTCCACAGTTGCTCCCAAAGTTCACTGCCTCAGTTTTGGGATGCTTTGCTGTCTATTTAGGTATTCCACAGATGCAGTGTACATCAAGTTGATTGTGGAGATTTAATCTGCTGCTCATGAGGCTGCTGGGAGAAATTTCCCTTTCTCTTCTTTGTTCGCACAGCTCCTGGGGTTCACTTTTGGATTATCCCCCACACCCACCTTGCCTGTAGGTCACCTGAGGGCGTCTGTTCCCTGCCCAGAGAGGATGGGGACAAAATAGCAGCTGATTAGGGAGCTCTGGCTCACTCAGGGTGGGGGGAGGGAAGGGTACGGAATGTGGGGTGAGCCTGCAGCTTCAGAGACCCACACGACATTGTAACAGCCTGACGTGTGCCATGTGTTCTCCTGGGGAAGTTATCCCTGGATCACAGGACACTGGCAGTTGTGGGCTGCACAGGGTTCTGGGTGGGGATGTATGGATAGTGACCTGTGCTTACACACGATTCCAGGTGGCTGCAGCAGCAGCCTTAGCATTTCATGCCCATCTCTGGTGTCTGTGCTGATAGCTGTGGCTCGTGCCTGTCTCTGGAGCTCGTTTAGGAGAATCCCCTCTCCTTGAGCACCATGAAACAATGGTCTCTTGTCTCTTAGGCAGTTCCAGACTATTTTCTGGACTCCCTTCTGGCTAGCTGTGGTACACTAGCTCCCTTCTGGCTGTGTTCATGCAGCCAAACTTAGTCCTCTCCCTGGGATCTGAACTCCAAAGTCAGAGCCTCGTCTCCCAGCCCCCACCTGCCCCGGTGGATGAGCAGACAAGCCTCTCAGGTTGATGACTGCTTGTCAACACCTATCCTCTGTGTGGGAATCTCTCCATTTTGCCCTCTGCCCCAGTTTCTGTGCCCTCATCCATGGCTCTGAAGCTTCCCCCCACCCACCCCCCGTCTCCACCAGTGAAGGTGCTTCCTAGTGTGTGGAAAGTTTTCCTCCTTCACTGCTCCTTCCCCGAGGTGCAGGTCCCATCCCTATTCTTTTTCTTTATTCTTTTGCCCTACCCAGGTACATGGGGAGTTTCTTGCCTTTTGGGAAGTCTGAGGCCTTCAGCCAGCGTTCAGTAGGTGTTCTGTAGGAGTTGTTCCACATGTAGATGTATATCTGATGTATCTGTGGGGAGGAAGGTGATCTCCACGTCTTACTCCTCCACCTTCTTGAAGGTTCCCCCTAGAATTATTAATTTTATCATAATGATTTTATATTTTATATATCATACTGAATACTATCATCATTTTGAAGAAAACTTTCAAAAGTGGCCACTTTTAAAAGGTAAGAAAATACTCCCCAAAGCATGTGTAAATCAGCACATAGCAAACCTGGTCAGTTTGTAAACAACAAAGTGAACCCGGGTGGGGAATACTTATAATCATAACTATTTCCAGACAAACATTTCCCAACTGTCATCTGGAGAATAAAAAATAGATTTTAGTTGTGTTTGCTTAAAATTAAAGCCTTATTTAAAAATATTTCTTCTGCTGATGAATATATTAAATCACAGACAGTTTTCTGCATCTGTGGACCCATGATGACAGATTAACTAGCATGGAAAACAATCCTCATTCTCCTTTGCAATAATGGAAACTGACTCATGAAATCAAGGTGTTTTAGGAAACACTAAATTGTTTTTCTTCAAGTTTCATGAAAATACTGACAGAAAAAACTAGTTGGAGAAAGAACACAGGAGACAGGTTATCTTCTACTTTGCTTTCCTCATTCTTTTCCTTATCTAATGGGAACAGCGTAAGCATTTCTTATTTCCTTCTACCAAATCTTGGATTGTCTGATATTAACATTCAGCTTGACCACCTTTGTGTATAAATCTTAGGCTAAATAAGCCCTAGCTAATACAGCTTCTCCTGCCTTCTATTGCTTACTCTAAATTTATACCACTAAGTTCAAACATAATCTTTTATAGTCACTAATACCATAACAGAATGGTCTGAAAATTTTTGATTCCTCCATTTCCGATTTCTCAGCCCCTGACATTCTATGGAGAGGGTGACACATAGATGTCTAAGCAAAGTACAAAAATGGAGACGTTATCTAAGCAGTCACAGTGAGCACGACAAATAAAACATACTGCAAAAAATAGATAACATATTTATTCTAATAAGAGCTCAGATCCTAATTCCCCAATGACCTTCTCAGCCGAAAAGGATTACCTTTGGGAGTAAATACTCAGAGACAACACTTTCTTACATGTTCAAAAATAAAAAATTAACACTCCATTATATAATGGATTAGATTAAAACCTAGAGGACTATTAGTAGTAGTATAAAATTAGATTTCTTTAAACTTAAACACTAACTATATTTTCCTATTCTTGTTGAACAGCTTATTATAAAACCATAAGAAGTAAAACACTGCCAATGACTTCCAAACTTTTTTGAGATTCATTAAAATGTACACTCATTAAAATGTATAGTGTGTCATTTTATTTTTCAGTTAATAATGTTACTCATTTAAGGACTGATATATTAAGGTTCTGCTATAATGTATTTTAATTCTTGGTCTGTCATTATTAACAAAGTTGAAATAATACGTAATTTTCATCAATTACAAAGATGGCCAATCTGCTTACACATAAAATTATGGCAACAATTGTAAAGAAAACAAAACAGAAACAAACACTAAGCTAGTTGGTAATAAGAATAATTGCAAATGAAGCAACTGACAAAGGATTGATCTCCAAAATTTATAAGCAGCTCATGCAGCTTAATAACAAAAAAACAAACAACCCAATCCAAAAATGGGCAGAAGACCTAAATAGACATTTCTCCAAAGAAGATATACAGAGTGCCAACAAACACATGAAAGAATGCTCAACATCACTAATCATGAGAGAAATGCAAATCAAAACTACAATGAGATATCATCTCACACCAGTCAGAATGGCCATCATCAAAAAATCTAGAAACAATAAATGCTGGAGAGGGTGTGGAGAAAAGGGAACCCTCTTACACTGTTGGTGGGAATGTAAATTGATACAGCCACTGTGGAGAACAGTATGGAGGTTCCTTAAAAAGCTACAAATAGAACTACCATATGACCCAGCAATCCCACTACTGGGCATATACCCTGAGAAAACCATAATTCAAAAAGAGTCATGTACCAAAATGTTCATTGCAGCTCTATTTACAATAGCCCAGAGATGGAAACAACCTAAGTGTCCATCATCGGATGAATGGATAAAGAAGATGTGGCACATATATACAATGGAATATTACTCAGCCATAAAAAGAGACAAAATTGAGCTATTTGTAATGAGGTGGATAGACCTAGAGTCTGTCATACAGAGTGAAGTAAGTCAGAAAGAGAGAGACAAATACCGTATGCTAACACATATATATGGAATTTAAAAAAAAAAAATGTCATGAAAAACCTAGGGGTGAAACAGGAATAAAGACACAGACTTACTAGAGAATGGACTTGAGGCTATGGGGAGGGGGAAGGGTAAACGGTGACAAAGCGATAAAGAGGCATGGACATATATACACTACCAAACGTAAGGTAGATAGCTAGTGGGAAGCAGCCGCATAGCACAGGGAGATCAGCTCGGTGCTTTGTGACCGCCTGGAGGGGTGGGATAGGGAGGGTGGGAGGGAGGGAGATGCAAGCGGGAAGAGATATGGGAATATATGTATATATATAACTGATTCATTTTGTTGTGAAGCTGAAACTAACATACCATTGTAAAGCAATTATACTCCAATAAAGATGTTAAAAAAAAAAAAAAAAAGAATAATTGGTTTGATAAGTCATGGTGAAAGAAAATTTATAAATGAATGTAATTTCTTATATCATATGATAGCATATAATTCTTAATAGTTTACTAAAATGATCATAGAGCTCACGGCATAGTCTTATCTAAGCATTTCCCAAGTGTATATAAATGATATCTCTTCCCTAGGAAGAAATCATTTTATAAATCCTTGAGTTTTCATGAACACAGAAGTCTAACTTAATGAGAAAAGTCCAGTTTTGTATAAAAGGTGTGAGGGGTGAAGAAATTCAAAAAGAGCACGGACCTGTCTCTTCATTAATTCTAAAACAAAAAGTTAGTAGAGAAGTTATAAATCTTCAAATAATTTTGACTAATACTTTGACCTAATCAACACATAGTTACAACATTTAGACAATGGCCACCCACAAATCTGATGAATTTGTCAATCCACAGCAGGAGTTGAGATAGAGTGAGAGAAAGAAGAAATTATGAACATAGAAAATAAATCTGGATTTTATGTTAGGAGTTGAACACAAGAAGAGATGGCATTAGGGTGTGAATTTGACACCCTTTCCTTTTCTCTGCTCTATAAAAAATTTTTCCAACTACAAAAATTTGGGGTCTTTTGGAGCATGAATATTTTAAGAGTCCTAACTGAACTTTTGCTATTATCTTAACTGGTTTGTTCAGTCTTCCATTTTCCTTTTTGCCCAAAATGAAGTAAGTATATTATCATGGTTCTTGGTTAGCATCACAAATTTTGAATATCATTAACAATAGCATTTATTTTGACTCTGTATAGCTCATACATTAACAATAAAGCCTGTTAGACCATTTATATATGGAACAGGTGTAGCTTTTACCCAGAGGTTGTTGAAATGATTCAGTGATTTATAGCAAGAAAATTTTCTGACACTGGGAGGTTATAAACTAATAGAGGGTTATGGGGAATGAAAACAGCTCAACTTGTAATCAGGTATAGGACCTCTAGGATTTTGCTCAAACATACCCCTGCATGGCATATGACTAACATGGACTGGATAATTTTCCAGGGTTTCCTGAATGGCTCTCTCCTGTAGGAATAAATGCTAAATGGCACTTCTGCATCAAACCCAGGACTGTGATAATACAGACACCTTTGATATTTTGCTACTCTTTTTTTCTATTTACTTTTACATACTTTTCTAATAACTATTCGATTTTTAAAATAAAAACACTCAGATATCATTCTAAAACATTAGTGGTTTGGTTTTTCAGTAGAAATGTATTTTTAAACAGATTTTAGAGTAGATATCAAGTTAAAAATCACTGCAATTTTATAGTCTTTCTACATTGGTTGCCAGAAATATTAGGAAATGGAAACAGACATCTATTAAATAAAACATCATTGTGTTATAGTTTTATCTTTTAAAAGCCTTCTTATTCATTGTAAAAGAAACTGGTTTGGTTAAAAATGAGAATAGAGAAAAGCAAGATCTGGCTATCATTACAAGTGTTTTGTTTTAGCCGTTTTTTATTTAAAAGGAAAATGAATATTAGAATAGAACAGCAAAATATATATTACTAAGATGATTTTCAATACTCAGAAATCATGGCTACTATTTTACGCAGCTGACAAAAGAAAGGGACAAAATAGCCATGAATTCACCGTGATTCAAAAGTTATGGTGTACCCAGAGAAACAATCCTTGTTAATACAGAATTCTATACAGTGTGCTTTTAAATGTATTTGTTTATTTTGTTGCTGGAATCCTCATTATAACTGTAATGTAGAATTCTTCAAAACAAAGTTCAAAATCATATCTGAAAACTTCTAAAACACTTTGATGTCAAAGAGCTTACAAATAATGTTTAAATGCTTTCTTAAACTGAGAACTGTATGTATTTTCTACAAATTCATTTACAACTAACTATAAAGCTTATTTAATGACTTCTGTTATAAAATTCCACCTCCTCCTCACTAAAACATCTGTCAGATCCTCTCTCCTGGTGGTCGACAAAGTAATAGACTATGTTCTGATATTAATTAAATTCTGAGAAACTAACAGTGTTCTTGTCTATTTAGCTTTTTGTGTCAAGAATTATATAAAATACCCATTAATTTATGTACTTTGTTTTTCCACTAACTTGTTTTTTAAAAATAAAATTCGTAAGTACTCTCTTATTCAAATGAATTCTATGGAAATCTTTTTTTCTCCTCCAAGAATATTCTTAAACTTCTAGTGGATACAGCTCTGAATGTTGGATTACTCATGTTTAATAATATGGGAATAATATGAGAATACCGATTAAGGTAGGATCACCATACAGTGTCTCTGGTGATGCCTCTTTTTCCTTTTTTTTCCTTTTTTTTTTTTTTTTACCAGTAAGACATGTTTCATTACACTATAAATCTCTTAGGTTTGCCCTCATAGTTGCATATATAATCTTTTTTTTTTTTTGCATACGTAATCTTGATGTAAGTATTCCTGTGTCTCAGATGTTTGTCTTTGATAAAACATGCAGTTTGAGGAAGAAAGTTACTAAGGTACAAGGCTTCCAAGTAGATTATAATCTAATAGAGACTTATAAATCTAGTATAATGCTCCTCACACTGAAGTCTATGCATCAGTGTTACCTGAGAGTTAGAAATTCAGGCCTCCAAACATACTGGATAAAAATCTTTGGAAGTTGGGTTCAGGAATCTGCATTTTAAAAAGATCCCCTGAAGATTTGTGTGCACATCAATATTTCAGTATTGACCTAATGGATGAGTAATGAATTTTAAATTAAATTATTAAATAAATTTCCCATAATAGCTGTATAATAAAAAATATTTTATGATCTTCAATTGTTCTACTATGTGTGTCACAACATAGGATACATGAATATATGCATACATAGTTAATATGTAGGATGTATTGTACACACACTGTGTATAGCATATATACTACCAATGCTCAAAATACATATTTTACTAACAAAAATCTAACTTAATGAGGTCCTAGAGGAGAAGTTCAATGGTTTAATTCTGTTAATCTAAAATGTACAAATCTAAACTTTCCAACTGCTCTTCAGGTGAATTAACAATAATATTTCAGTTGAAATATCAATATAAAAATTCAAATACATCTTGTCCAAGTAAGTAGTCAATGGTTTGTTACATTTATGTGCTATTGGCCAACATGGAAATAAAAGATAAAACATTTTTTATCATAACAATTGCAACTTATGTTAGCTGAATGTGACTTGAAAACATTGCACATTCCATATTGACTGCAATTCAAAAGTTAAAGCATGGGGCTTCCGTGGTGGCACAGTGGTTGAGAGTCCGCCTGCCAATGCAGGGGACACGGGTTCATGCCCCGGTCCGAGAGGATCCCACATGCCGCAGAGCAGCTGGGCCCGTGAGCCATGGCTGCTGAGCCTGCGCGTCTGGAGCCTGTGATCCGCGCGGAAGAGGCCACAAAGTGAGAGGCCCGTGTACCACCAAAAAAAAAAAAAAAAAAAAAAAAAGTTAAATCATGATAAGAGTTAATGGTTAATAAATACCTTTTTTCATAGCCAAGAACTCATTTAATATTTTCTAGTCTTTCAAGTTCTTTTATTTTAGACTTTGTAATTAAAATGGAAGATTTTTTTTTCTTTTTTTTGTAGTACGCAGGCCTCTCACTGTCGTGGCATTATCTCCCGTTGCGGAGCACAGGCTCCGGACGCGCAGGCTCAGCGGCCATGGCTCACAGGTCCAGGCACTCCGCGGCATGTGGGATCTTTCCAGACCGGCGCACGAACCCATGTCCCATGCATTGGCAGGCGGACTCTCAATCACTGCGCCACCAGGGAAGCCCAGAAGATTCTTGAAGGAGAAGAATTTCCCAGATTATAAATTTCATAAGAACAGTGATCATATTATTCCCAATAGGAAATGCAGGGCCTAATACATAGAATGTTCTAAACAGGTACTGACTGTATGGCTATAAGCAAATTTGTGTCTGTGTAGAATTAGATGTTTAAAGAGTGCCTTGTGTATTTGAAGAGCGTTTTGCAAAACAGTAGTTGTTGAATAAATATTTCTTCATCCTAATTGAGTTTAATTTATATTATCACATTAGAGAGGCAATGAATCAATCGTAAAATTTATCAATAGATAGTTTAGTACGTACATACTACAGATTCATACATTAGAGACAGTTCATAAATTTAAGACTTATTACATATATTATTTCAAGAGATAAACATTATTACATTGACTAATTTTCAATTGTGCTTATTACATAAATATGGATTTATGCCTTCATGCCAATTTGTGTGAAATACACATATCCACATGGAATGCAAGACACATATCCAGATGGAATGCCTGAAGACACATTTTCATTTTTTTTTAACGTCTTTATTGGAGCATAATTGCTTTAAAATGGTGTGTTACTTTCTGCTTTATAGCAAAGTGAACCAGCTATACATATACATATATCATCATATCTCCTCCCTGTTGCATCTCCCTCCTACTCTCGCTATCCCACCCCTCTAAGTGGTCACAAAGCATCTAGCTGATCTCCCTGTGCTATGTGGCTGCTTCCTACTAGCTATCTATTTTACATTTGGTGGTGTATATATGTCCATGCCCACTCTTGAACTTCGTCTCAGCTTACCCTTCCTCTTCCTTGTGTCCGCAAGTCCATTTTCTACATCAGCATCTTAATTCCTGTCCTGCCCCTAGGTTCCTCAGAAATATATATATATATATATATATATATATATATATTTGTTTGTTTTGTTTGTTTATAGATTCCATATATATGTGTTAGCATACGGTATTTGTTTTTCTCTTTCTGACTTATTTCACTCTGTATGAGATCTCTAGGTCCATCCACCTCACTATAAATAACTCAATTTCATTTCTTTTTATGGCTGAGTAATATCCATTGTATACATGAACCTTTCTTCTTTATCCATTCACCTGTCGATAGACACTTAGGTTGCTTCCATGTCCTGGATATTGTAAATAGAGCTGCAGTGAACATTGTGGTACATGACTCTTTTAGAATTATGGTTTTCTCAAGATATATGCCCAGTAGTGGGATTGCTGGGTCGTATGGTAGTTCTATTTTTAGATTTTTAAGGAACTTCCATACTGTTCTCCATAGTGGCTGTACCAATTTACATTCCCACCAACAGTGCAAGAGGGTTCCCTTTTCTCCACACTCTCTCCAGCATTTATTGTTTGTAGATTTTTTTAATGATGGCCATTCTGACCAGTGTGAGGTGATACCTCCTTGAAGTTTTGATCTGCATTTTTCTAAAGATTAATGATGTTGAACATCCTTTCATGTGTTTTTTGGCAATCTGTATATTTTCTTGGGAGAAATGTCTATTTAGGTCTTCTGCTCATTTATGGATTGGGTTGTTTTTGGTTTTGTTTTGTTTTGTTTTTGATATTGAGCTGCATGAGCTGCTGGTAAATTTTGGAGTTGAATCCTTGTCACTTGCTTCTTTTGCAAATGTTTTCTCCCACTCTGAGAATTGCCTTTCTGTCTTGTTTATGGTTTACTTTGCTGTGCAAAAGCTTTTAAGTTTCATTAGGTTCTATTTGTTTATTTTTGTTTTCAATTCTATTTCTCTAGGATGTGGGTCAAAAACGATCTTGGTGTGATTTATGTCATAGAGTGTTCAGCCTATATTTTCCTCTAGGAGTTTTATACTGTCTGGCCTTAAATTTAGGTCTTTAATCCATTTTGAGCTTATTTTTCTGTATGGTGTTAGGGAGTGTTCTGATTTCATTATTTTACATGTAGCTGTCCAGTTTTCCCAGCACCAATTCTTGAAGAGGCTGTCTTTTCTCTACTCTATATTCTTGCCTCCTTTATCAAAGATAAGGTGACCATATGTGTGTGGGTTTATCTCTGGGGTTACTATCCTGTTCCACTGATCTATATTTCTGGTTTTGTGCCAGTACCATACTGTCTTGATTACTGTAGCTTTGTAGTATAGTCTGAAGTCAGGGAGCCTTATTCCTCCATCTCCATTTTTCTTTCTCAAGATTGCTTTGGCTGTTTGGGGTCTTTTGTGTTTCCATACAAATTGTGAAATTTTTTGTTCTAGTTCAGTGAAAAATGCCATTGGTAGCTTGATAGGGATTACACTGAATCTGTAGGTTGCTTTGGTTAGTATAGTCATTTTTACAATGTTGAGTCTTCCAATCCAAGAACATGGTATATCTCTCCACCTGTTTGTTACATCTTTAATTTCTTTCATCAATGTCTTATAGTTTTGTGCATACAGGTCTTTTGTCTCCTTTAGGTAAGTTTATTCCTAGGTATTTTATTCATTTTGTTGTGATGGTAAATGGGAGTGTTTCCTTAATTTCTCTTTCAGATTTTTCATCATTAGTGTATAGGAATGCAAGAGATTTCTATGCATAATTTTGTATCCTGCTACTTTACCAATTCATTGATTATCTCTAGTAGTTTTCTGGTAGCATCTTTAGGAATCTCTATGTATAGTATCATGTCATCTGCAAACAGTGACAGTTTTACTTCTTCTTTTCTAATTTGGATTCCTCTTATTTCTTTTTCTTCTTTGATTTCTGTGGCTAAAACTTCCAAAATTATGTGGAAAAATAGTGGTGAGAGTGGGCAACCTTGTCTTGTTCCTGATCTTAGAGGAAATGGTTTCAGTTTTTCACCATTGAGAACGATGTTGGCTGTGGGTTTGTCATATATGGCCTTTATTATGTTGTGGTAAGTTCTCTCTATGCCTACTTTCTGGAGAGTTTTTATCATAAATGGGATTGAATTTTGTCAAAAGATTTCTCTGCATCTATTGAAATGATCATATGGTTTTTCTCCTTCAATTTGTTAATATGGTGTATCACATTGATTGATTTGTGTATATTGAAGAATCCTTGCATTCCTGGTATACAGCCCACTTGATCATGGTGTATGATCCTTTTAATGTGCTGTTGTATTCTGTTTGCTAGTATTTTGTTGAGGATTTTTGCATCTCTGTTCATCAGTGATATTGACCTGTAGTTTTCTTTTTTTGTGACAACTTTGTCTTATTCTGGTATCAGGGTGATAGTGGCCTTGTAGAATAAGTTTGGGTGTGTTCCTTCCTCTGCTATATTTTGGAATGTTTGAGAAGGGTAGGTGTTAGCTCTTCTCTAAATGTTTGATAGAATTCACGTGTGAAGCCATCTGTTCCTTAGCTTTTGTTTGTTGCAAGATTTTCAATTACATTCTCAATTTCAGTGCTTGTGATTTGTCTGTTTATATTTTCTATTTCTTCCTTGTTCAGTCTCGGATGATTGTGCTTTTCTAAGAATTTGTCCATTTCTTCCAGGTTTTACATTTTATTGGCATGTAGTTGCTTGTAGTAATCTCTCATGATCCTTTGTATTTCTCCAGTGTCAGTTGTTACTTCTCCGTTTTCATTTCTACTTCTCTTGATTTGAATCATCTCCCTTTTTTTCTTGATGAGTCTGGCTAGTGGTTTATCAATTTTGTTTATCTTCTCAAAGAAACAGCTTTTAGTTTTATTGATCTTTGCTATTGTTTCCTTCATTTCTTTTTCATTTATTTCTGATCTGGTCCTTGTGATTTCTTTCATTCTGCTAACTTTGGGGTTTTTTTTGTTCTTCTTTCTCTAATTGTTTTAGGTGTAAGGTTAGGTTTTTTATTTGAGATGTTTCTTGTTTCTTGATGTAGGATTTTAATTGCTTTTCCCAACCCCAAAATGTTGCATGAAATAAATCAGACTAAGGTAAGAGTAAACTGCTTTCCTATAACAAATATTTTGAGAATGGCATTCTTATATGGGATTGGAATGACATTGTCTGAAAATATACTTGATTTAGTTAATATATTTTGTTTTATCAAATTACTGAGACTTATGAATGGTACTGTTTGAGAGCACTACTAAAATTAAATAAAATTCAATATGTGACTTAAAAGACAGTTCCAAAATAGAATCATCTTTAAGTTAGTTTGCTGTATTTTCTTCTTATAGAGCAAATACATAAATAAACTGGAGCAGAAAAATCAATCTCATTAAATTTACTACCATCAGAAAAAACAAGGTAAGTGGAAAAAAAGTACTTTAGGTCTCTTATGCAGGTAAATTTCACAAGTTAATAGAGGCTAGTAAAAATCAGTGCCAGTTTTAGTAAAATCTTTCACTCAAATAGGAGCTTAAAGATAGTTTATATATCTGTAGAAATGTACATAAGTGTTACATTTATTCTCTGATATCAAAAAGTTAAAAACCTTGCAAAGTTAGTATCTATTCTTTTCCAATTAATTATTTTTGTTTACATTATAAGATTTATCTACTTGTTAGTGATATTTGCCATTTAATTGTTAAAGAACAGGGATAATTCAAGTTCTTTCAATGTTCTAGTTCTTTCTAATTTATACATTACTAAGTACCTATATATATTTCTGAGGCCATATTGTTTAATTTTATTCAGGATACCCATCTTGCTGTGTGTAGAAAGGTAAT
Source organism: Leucopleurus acutus (assembly GCF_964270905.1). Lineage (NCBI taxonomy): Eukaryota > Metazoa > Chordata > Mammalia > Artiodactyla > Delphinidae > Leucopleurus > Leucopleurus acutus. Next base: position 39,525,585 of record NC_139160.1, on the reverse strand, counting down.
GTTTAACTACAAGTAGTGATTAAAATTAGGAAATCATAGTAAACATTGGCTATAGAACCCTACAACTGTCAAGAAGCAAATATCTACAATAGTACAACTGGAAAGAAATTTGAAAACATTGATATGAGGGAATCCAAAGAAGCCTGACTCCAAAAAAGCCTTTGATGAATAGGTCTTTCCTAACATAAAACTCTCTAATAATAAAGCAAAGTGCAAATAACTAGTTCCAAGAGTCAATCTATCATTAATTTAATCTTTATTTATATACATATCCAATAATACTGTTCATTGTACCTTTGTGCAAAGTTAGTTTACTATCCTTCTAGTAGAATTGCAGAACTTAGGTTAAAAGTTTCTAAAAGGTAGTGTGTAAAGCATATTTGGGTGAATTTTGTTTTTCAGTCAACTTTTAAGAATTAAATGCATACTGATTTCGGTGGATATTGAATTCAAAGAATCTAATGTTGATATGGCATACAAATGTTATTCAACACTATATGATACTTCTTAGAAAACCATCATCCTCTAATTTTAAGAAGAAAATAGGGCTAGAAGTAGCTACCAATTATTTCATACTAATTATCTGTATTCGGTATTTCCCCTGAATGATCCTGGTATTAGTTGTCTCAATGTAAAGAATGAAGATTAGATTAAAGTGCCTTTAAAGAGACTAACAGTTCTATAAAACTGTGAAATACATATTATTCTACATCTTGTCTTTTGTGGGTAAAATGATCCAAGACTCAATCTCTCTGCTAGACCTCTTGAGGAAAGAATGTTGTATAATTTTCATAAAGTGTGTTTACACAGATCATAAAAATATTCAGGAATATGAAGTGTGAGATTGAGGATGTTATCTGTTATATTCTCAGCCCCAATAAACTAGCAATAAAAGAACAGTTGAGGCTAGTAGTCAGCCTATATGGCCCAAATCTAAAAACATACGGTTTATGACAACATGTTCTCTTTAAAAATACTTAGGCATTAAGGAGACTAGGACAAATGAATTTACTAAGAATTGGTGCGTATGAATTTATTCCAAGGTTAATGATTTATAAGAAGGAATATTCTTGAGACTGAAATGATATGACATCTCTCAAGTTATCTGGTCTTCCAGGCAGGAAGAAGCATACTAAGTCAAAGGTTTAGTGAAAGATTTGAATCTTATGTAAAAGTAAGAGAACATAAGGTCAATGTTGGTGCTCAACACTGGCTAAATAATGTCTCATCTTCCACTTGTCTGGGGCAACCACTGGAGCAGAAAAGGGGCTGGGACATGCCAGCATAGATTACATGGAAGGAGAAAAGATAAGAACACAATAGTAGAAAAGTCTGTAGCCAGGAGAAGGTACAGAAACTTAGTATCTGGGAAAACTTCAGTCTCTTTGGGGAAAATGAAAATAGATCCACTAGGTAGAAGAAGAAATTCAGGGCTTCTCTGGTGGCACAGTGGTTGAGAGTCCGCCTGCCGATGCAGGGGACATGGGTTCATGCCCTGGTCCGGGAAGATCCCACATGTCGTGGAGTGGCTAGGCCCGTGAGCCATGGCTGCTGAGCCTGCATGTCCAGATCCTGTTCTCCACAGTGGGGAGGCCACAACAGTGAGAGGCCCGCATACCGCAAAAAAATAAAATAAATAAATAAATAAAAAGAAATTCAAGAGAACTTTTGAAATATTGCCCAATCTTGAGTACTAAAAAGGAAGAATTTAGGAACATTATTTCCTTTCATTCTAATAATCCAGGGAGAGTAAGAGGCACTACATCACTGAAGACATTCTCTAGACTGGAGTCAGACAAACCTGCATTCTAACACTGGCTCCACCACCTACTCCCTGTGTGAATTCAGGTTTTTACGTGCAAAATGTGGATAATGGGAGCCATCTCATAACAATTTTGTAATGCTTAAATTTGATAATATAAGGAGAAATAGATATTCAATTATTGCTGCTGCTGCAAATATCATTGATATTTCTTTCAGTAAAATGAGAAGTAAAATAATCAACATTCCCTAAACAAGAAAATCTTAAACAAGAAAATCATATTTCAGAGGACATACAGATTGTTTAAATGCCATATGTTTTCTCCAAGGCATATTCAGTAAGGCTCATTTCAAGGCATTTTCTCCCACCCTAGTAACATTTATCTTAAGTGTTCAGATCAGTAAAAATATTAACTAGATACACATACATTTTCTAGGATGGTTGACATAATTATTTCACAGATTTCTTTATTGCTTACCCTCTAAATTAATAAGGATTAAAAGTATTATCTTGGCTAACAAAACCAAAAGCCACACTTATCTTGAAGCTTTAAAGCAAAATTATACAACCACAGTAAAATGATGTTTTCAGAAGTGAGAAAACAGATGGGGAAAACAAAAGGCCATATTCTAGTGTGTCTTTTTGCCCATGGTCTGGGCTCTCAGTTCTCGGATAAATGCCTCCTTTACTCCATCCCAAAACTTGCAAAGTAGAAATTTCATACAACTTTACACCTGAGGAAATTCAGGCTGAGAGTAATTTAACTCATAAGTGGCTGAAGTAGTATCTCAACTCAAGATCACCAGACCTCAAAGCTGATGCTCTTTCCACTATTCATGATGCTTCTATGTTCAAAGAGCAAGAACTATTATATTTTCACAACCCGAGGGGGGAATATATTATTTTTAAAAAAGTTTTAGTGTTTCAAGGATACACCTACTTGCAAAGTTCATTCTTGTGATCTAAGCTTTAGTCTCCAGGAAATACACACATTCAGCATGAGAAATGTTCCTTTTTGTTTTAGAGTTATATTCCCAAAGTCCAAAGTGTTTCTGCCCTTCCTTTGGCGTCCTTTTCAGCCATAAAAATCCTTATTCATCTTTCAAACTGGGATTTAATATTGCCTCTTCTATGAATCCATATTTATTCAACCCCTATCTCTTCCCAACTCACACAGAACATTGGATGCTTCCTCTGTGGCACCAAAATGCAGGACATTTCTACATGACAGCATACCTTAATACATTGTACTTCTTTCTTCCTCTACTAGGCTGTGACCTCTACAAGGGCAGGCATGCTGGTTTATTCATGTCTCTTTGTCTTTAGTGACTAACAATATGAGCAGTACAAGAGTGCCTAACAAATGCCTGCTAATGACTAAATGAATTTTTCTTGTTACATGTTCTGTTGCATAAAAGAAAATATTTAACTAATTCACTTGCACAGAGATAGAAGCCAAAAATGAATTTGAAGTTTGTGGTGTTTCTTTCTCCTTTCTAGCTCCCACAAATAGAATGTACCTAAGGGAAATTTTACACTGAAGCTGAGTAAAAATAATTTCAATTCCGAGTAATCACTCTCCGGACATGGATCCTTCATTCTCTTTTTTTCCCCCTAGTATTTCTAAAAGGAATGGAGAGCACCAACTTATTAAGAATATCTAATTACTTTTATTTTTCAGACACTGAAAATGCGTGGATACCATATAGATAGTTTCATTATCTTCTTTTTAGAGGAACTCTGTATGTGAATTGCATCTGAGTTGGTCTATCCTTCCAGGAATGGAATTAGTTTTCCTCATACTCTCAGGGAAGGTGATGCATAACACAGGTTACAAGTCAGAGTGTTCCCCAGAGATGACAACTTTGATTCAGCATCCTACGTTTTCAAAAATACAGACATATAATTATACTATACCTTTTGGCCTATATACTGGGAGCAGTTATCACTTTGAAATGGAACAGATTAAAATGCCTTTGTTAGAAGTCAAAATCAGGCACAGAAATTTGTTCCTACAACATCAATAGTCTTACTTCCACTTTTATGTATTAGATTTATTAAACTGGATCCTTCCTGATAAAACTTCCTCACAGTAAGTACAAAGGATACAAATAAATAAATGAATGAATAAATGAATAAATAAATAGAACTTCACTGGACCCTTCAAAAGTGATGTTCTTGTCAGTGATTGCTGTTTGTGTGTGTGGGTGAAGTGGAAGAGACCAGTCTGTAACCTCCAGTCCCTTCCACACTGTGCACACATGGATGTTGCTCTTTGATTTGCAGCTGCTACTTGCAGAGCTTGTCAGGGTTTGCAACTCTGCTACTTGTGCTCACCTTAGGCCCAAATCCTCAGCTCTAAAAACTCCCCAGCTTCTGATTGAAGCAATCCTGCCTGCTCTGCCTGCAGTTTTCTCAGTGTTGACTCATGACAAAGTGCTGGAAACTCTTCACTGTTTATTTGTGTGCTGCCTACTTCCATCTACCTCCACATCACCATTCACCATTGTTGGAACAAGTTGCTCTCAATAATTTTTATACTCAACTATGGACATATTTTTCTTTCAAGGAGCAGTCTTTCCATTTTGGTGTCCTTATTGTTTTGTGATGAGAAAAATCACCTCTGTTTTGATATCAAAAACAAGACACTATATATGAAAACTCTGTCCTGGCTTTTTTTTTTTTTAATCAGAAATCATCAGGGAACTCAGATGAAGTTGATCCAAAAAAATGGGCATAATATGAATTGTATTTCCAGATTTCACTTATTCAATAAGCATTAATAGGGTTTTAATTAGTTAATTAATAAGTATTAATTAATAGGGTTTCTACTATCTTTAAGACACTCTGATAGATCTGAGGCTATGAAAAAGTGTAAGACTTAGGCTCTTTCCTATATTTATCAACATAGTAGTAGGAAGATATATACCTAATTAAACAAATGATCAAGACAATGCTGTACATACTATAATAGTAGAGATTATAACCTAACATGGAAGAATCCAAAAGACTTTAAAAGGGTAATTAAAAGACATCAACAAACAGTGGATACATGTCATTACACAAATGTTAAAACCCATAGAAAGTACAACACCCAGAGTGAACCCTAATGGAAATTCTGGACTTTGAGTGACATGTCAATGAGTTTCATCAGTTGTAACAAATGTCCCAGTATGGTGAGACATGTTAATAGTGGGATAAGCCCAAACCTGGATAGGAGCAGGGGGTGTATGGAAACTCTCTGTATTTTCTGCTCAATTTTGCTGTGAACCTTCCACAAGCCTCTTGTATTCACAATATAGAGGAAGAGAGGCTGTTGCAGTATATGGTGTAATTGTATGCCCTGACCTGCATGGAAGACTTGTGGGGGGAAAGATATAAAACTAAGTATTACTTATACTCCTTCACTCCATGTTCAAGTGTGTAATGTCAATATAGAAGCCTAGAATAAAACCATCAAAATATAGAGAGAAAAGGGATAGAGAAAGAATTTAAAGTCCATATAAAATGAGGAACACCCATTTTGTATATGGAATGCCATGATATGGTGTGGAATACAAAATAATTTTAAAATGTATTGAGACATGGGATGAGACAGCTACTGCCCCACAGTTATTAATTTTCAATGGATGCCAATTGTTCAGGATTGTTTAACGTACACTTTGATTTATGAAATATTATAGTCAATAATCTATATAAAGCAAGCTTCTATGTACTTATTTATGTACTTCTGTATTTTAATTATATAGTAAACAACCTTACACATCATCCAAAATAAAATCTAGTACCTTGAAAATAAATTCTATCTAACCAAATGGCCTCTTGCTCTTCTTTTACCACTTCCTCCCTCGACTATTCTAAATTTTCAGCTACATGTATTTCTAAAAAGTATATTTTTCACATTCACTAAAAAAGGGTTATCAGCAACCTTTGAAACTTAATTTTTCACATGGTAGGATATTGTTGAGATTCATTCACAGTCTTGGATTCATCTTAAACTGTCATACAATATGCAATTTTCCAAATACACCATCACAATTTATTCCTTGAATGTAGGGTCATTGATGGGCATTTGAGTTGCTTCCAATCTTGTTGTTATTGTGAACATCAGTGATACAATGTTTCTGAACCTGTCATTGATGCACAGATACAAGAGAATCTCATGTGTAAATACCTAGAAATGGGCTTTCTGGGTCAGAGGACATGGGAATAATCAATGTAAGAAAATAATGCAAACTGCTTCAGTTGTAAATCAATTAACTCTCCAACTATAAGTGTATAAGGGATCCTGTCCATCATCGTAATATCTAACACTGGTATTGCCAGATTTACATTTTGCCAATGTATTAGGAATAAGACAGAACATCATAAAGTTGTTGATGTGTATTTCACCAGTCACATCATCTTGTTCTGTTTATTGGCCTTATGTAAAATGCCTATTCATGTCTTTTGCCCATTTTTTTCTGTTCCTGTGTGTGTGTACTTTCTCTGACTTGTAGGTTTTCTTTATATTTTTTGATAGAAAGCAATTATAGATATATTCTATACACTGGTATAGCATGCCTTTTCATTTTCTTTTAACATGTCTTTCTCAATTTTAATAGAATCAAATTTGTTAAACTTTTATAGAAAAAAAAAGCTTTTGTGATATCTTATTCAATAAGTCTTTTCCTACACAATATCCAAAAGATATTTACAAATTTTTATTTTTACTGACAAATTTACAGTTTTATATTTTGACATTTAGTCTTTAACCTATCTAAGACATATATGGTCTGAGGCAGGGATCCAATTTCATTTTTTTTCCACCTGAATAACATGTTTGATACTTCAATTTATGGAAAAGCTTTTTAAGATTTGATGAAGGATTTTCAAGTATTTATGGGTACTGTAACATTTCAAAATCCTTTGAATATAAGACAATGGTTTCTTTATTATCCCAAAGCAGATAATATCTCAGCAAATGGAAAATGACACCCAAGAAAAAGAAAGTCATAATTGAAGAAGTAGAATATAACCAGGATCAGAGTTGTGAATTATAAATGTTCATGAAATACACTTAGGACCTATCTAGTTACAAAGATCTGTTGCAAAAGTGTTTTATCATTTGGTTAAAGTGTCATGGTGGTTCAGCATAAGAACTTAAAATACTGAACATTTATCTAAACTTTCAATTTAATAAATATTCAACATTAATTTTCTTACAGATATTAAACCAACACGTGCTGTGTACTCTGAACACAATTAGTGTTCCTTAATTGTCTGAAGAAAACAGTATTGAAGAGATATGGGATACACCACATGTAATCATTTTGTCAGATCATAAGTAAAATTTGCTTGCTTTGAAAGTTACATGCCAGATTAGAACAATAACCATTTTTTTGCCCATATAAAAATTCTAGGAATATAGTTTTAAGAAAGTCTTGATTAGCAAATAAAATAGTTAAAAAGTATTTTGCTGCCGTCAGTTTGTTATTAACCTTGCTCAAATGATTACTTAACTTCTGTTTTGACAACAAACAAGATAGTCATTTTTTATAAAATTTACAACCTGAAATCACAGGATATAAATCTATTTTTGTACTAATAGTATTGTATAGAGAAGGCACCTTTTCACGTTGAAAATGTGTGTATTGTGGGAATAGTATACGCTGGATCATCAAGAGATAATAACTTGTGTACCGAAAAAGAAAGTGTTAAAAGATATAGCTTTAAATTTCTATGAAAATACACCTTTATTCTCAACAGCCAGAAAACTCTATAGCTGTTCATATAAAGGAGAGCCAAATAAGCATCTAATGTCTATTTTTTCCTATGTTTATATGACACAATCTATTACTTCATAACACAGCAATATATATGGTTTATCACTTTGAAATTTAGTGCTAACTACCCTAACAGTTCCCAGGTGCCCATGGAAATTATTTTATGCTTTAAAAATATCAACATAAGGATGAATATATCTATTTCCTCCATTTCACTTTCAGTTATACAAAATAAAGTGTCATAGGTCAACCATATGTTCTAGTTTTAAAGATGACTATATCCACACTTCATGTTAAGAAAAAAAAATGAAATGATTTGTCTATAATCAAATTAATTAAATATAATGAAAAATATTTTCAATATCTAATCAGATATATTTCACCATTTATAACATACCTTTTGGCCAGGTGAGCAATTTGGTGACACTCTCCTGTTATTGGCAAAGCATATGTTAGACTTCAAGAATAAACAGTCATTCAAGGTTCAAATTTTATATAGGACAGTGTTTAATTGCTGAGAAACAGAATACAAATTGACCTTACAGCTTAGTTATAAAAATGAGTTCTAATAAATTAGAATCAAGAGAATAAAAAGCCAATGCAGTAACACTGTAATCAAACATTCCTGTCACAAAAATATCGGTTTTATGCTTAAAGTCTTATATTAATGTCCTCAATTTGCTGTTGAGGCTGCCCTAACATTACCTTTTAGAGTATTGTTTTCCAATTAATATGATGTTATGAGAAGCCTTAGTTTAGTTACAAAGGCAAAACCCTTAGCTTTACCCCAGACAACTAAATAAAGATCAATATCCAGGTAAAGGACTTGGGATTCTATAATTTAACACATTCCTCACCTAATTCTTCTTATCATGTAAGTTTGGTAATTGCTGTACTAATGTAATTATTCTCAGCCCTGATTGGGTATCAGCTTCAAATCCAAAAGAAGCTATACCAGAGAAACATTTTTACATCCCTCATATTTTTTGAGCCCTAGTGAGAATATGCGGGTTTGGTTTAAAAACAGTAATAATTTCAGATAATTTTAGGGGAAAATATACACATATATTTAGTTTTCAAAATGTTAAATGAAAGAAGGCTGAAATGTACAACGGATAATATATTTAGCCACATTTTTATTGATAAGTACAGATCTAATATATTTATTTTAAATAAAGCATACTACTCCATTGTATTAATACGACATAAATTATTTACAGATTCCCAAATGATATATAAATACATTGAGTTATACAATAAAATCATTGTTCATGTCTATTTTTCCACAAGTGCACCTTCACTAGGATATATATTTACTGTGTTATTCAGTGTTCTATAGGCTCTTGAGTGGTACTGTAGTCTGAGATACTGCAAGTAGGGAATGCAAACCTATATTCATAGTACTTGTCAGTTTCAGTAAAGACAAAATCATGGACCTTCCAATGAGCAAAGGAACCCATGTAATCCATCTGCTGGTCAATCTCACTAAGTATTGAGGTCAGATCAAAGCCCAGCCACATTCTATGCTACTGCTGTTCAGATCCATCAGTAAGAGTAAATAGAAGATTCTTAGTGAAGTTAATTCCATGTATCTGAGCCAATGCATAATACCTATCTCTGTCCTTATGCTTCTGTATTGATGTACCTATTGCACTAGCACAGGTGTGATTGAGGAGAAAGACTGGCTGTCATCCCCAGGACAAGTCTGTATCAAACCATCAGTGATTTGGAGCAGGACTTCCAAAAGATAAATGCTGACACTGCAATCTAAAGAGGTCCACAAAAAGGACCAAAACCAAAGAGGATTCTTTTAGTGGTACAAGGTTTAATGCAAATAACTTTCCTTTACTATAGTGGATAAGTTTCCTTTACTCTAGATCTTGTCTCAGCAACATCTATACTATTGGATTTTACTTATTTAGCAGATTCCTGAATCATTGAAAAGTTTATTTCACAGTTTCTGACATGTGTGTTTGTTACTAAGGCACCTAGATTATTTACTACTTCCTGCTTGGCAGGTCCAATTAGCATTACGTCAAAATTATTCTGTGTCGGGCTTCCCTGATAGCACAGTGGTTAAGAATCCACCTGCCAATGCAGGGGACACAGGTTCAAGCCCTGGTCTGGGAAGATCCCACATGCTGCTGAGCAACTAAGCCCGTTCACCACAACTACTGAGCCTATGCTCTAGAGCCTGCAAGCCACAACTACTGAGCGTGCATGCCACAACTACTGAAGCCCAAGTGCCTAGAGCCCATGCTCTGCAACAAGAGAAGCCACTGCAATGAGAAACCCATGCACCGCAATGAAGAGTAACCCACGCTCACCACAACTAGAGAAGCTCGTGAGCATCAACAAAGACCCAATGCAGCCAAAAATAAATAAATATATTTAAAAAAAATATTCTGGGTCAGTTGATGCTTTACTGAATACAAATACAATTAAAGCATCTGCAGGAGATCAGGAGAGTTAACTTGACCTATAGGCAAAACAACGCATGTATGTTTCTGTCTTTGCCATATGAGAACAAAACAGATTTTCATCCTGCGTATTAGTGAAATTCAAAAGAGCATATATACCAAATCAACAGTTTCATGACAATTGACATAGACTGTGTTGATTTAATCAAATAAAAGAGTGGTGTTCTCCTCATCAGCATGTTTCTTATTGTCTTAGAGATAGAAATGTCTTGTGGGCCCTTCAGTAGAATATAGGCAAATGATGGAGTCTCAGGTCATATATATTGATCTATTTTGATACAACCACCTCCCTTAGCCTTCTGCCTCTTCCTAATAAAATGTCAAAGAAGTTTCAGCAACTTCATCATATTGATATAAAGTCATCATTATTTATATGCCCTAATTAAAGAATACAGACAAATTATTAGAACCAGCTTCAAGCACTTTATTATTAGAACAGTGAATCCGGGGTAAAGAATGACCTCTATATCTTTAAATTTTCCTTATACTGTAACCTACAATTCACTCGCACACATGTTCTCATGATTTTCAACCATACTTATCCAGAATCTGCAATTTGGGAGGCATGTGCTATTTTCTCCTAGCCAGGTTACCCTACTCATACAGCTGAGACATCACTATAGTAACATGCAGAGTCAATTAGAATTGGCAAAGGCAGGTATTAAAAAAACCCACAAAACTAACATCATTTTGAGGTAACTATTTTGAGTGAATTTTTGCATGGGCTCAGGGCAAATTGGAGATTCATGATTCTGAGGCTTATGCACTTAAATGCCATCATCTCAGATCTCAAAGACACACTCACTCCCTATTATATCCCAGATTTCCAGGACTGAGAAGAGCTACACTATTGAATAGATCTTATTTTTTTCAACATACTAGACCTTGAAAAGTCTTTAGAACATCAATGAATTTCCAAGAAAATGAAGCCAGTGTAGCTTGACAGGAGGTTTGGATGTCAAAACTACTCTAGAATATATGTATTTTGTGCTTCATCAGGACCTGATGATGAAGAGTGTTTCCTTCATTTTTTAGAAATATTAATACTAAAATAAGTTCCTTTAATTTTACTTTTATTGTATGTATTCATGTAGGAGTTTTTTTGGACCTATTGTATGTCAGATTTTTGTTCTCTCAAGAAAAATCTTATTGTTTTCATTATGAACTTCAAACACAAGAGCTCTCTGCATATATCATTAAGGACTACCCCAAAATGTAATGTTGAGGAAAGGAAAACACTTATACTAGAAACAAAACATTTTTTTACCAAATATTGATTCACAGTGAGAAACTTAAATTATGTACAGTCAATACATGTTAATTGAAGCAGGGATGGATGCCTCTATCTTGTTAAGTACTAGAATGAAAACATATCAGTATATTTCAATAAAATATGCTGTCATTTTAAAACCGTCAACATGCCTGAAGAAACAATTAACAATTTTTTTTTTTTTTTTGCGGTATGTGGGCCTCTCACTGTTGTGGCCTCTCCCATTGCGGAGCACAGGCTCCAGACGTGCAGGCTCAGTGGCCATGGCTCACAGGCCCAGCAGCTCCGCGGCATGTGGGATCTTCCCGGACCGGGGCACGAACCAGTGTCCCCTGCATTGGCAGGCGGACTCTCAACCACTGCGCCACTAGGGAAGCCCAAGAAACAATTTTCAAAAGTGAAGTAACCTCAAAAATTAGAACACAAACTGTATTAAATTTATGACTCAAGTTCCTAGGAGTAGTTTTGCTCTATTTCAGAAGATTTTTGTTTGTTTGCTGGTTTTGTTTCATGGTATAAAAGAATAAAAGTGTCATTGCAGGCAAAGACACTATGCAGGCTGATAGGGAAAAAAGTAAAAAAAGAGAAAAAAGTAGGGCTTTCTTCAAAAATAGAGTGTTTTCTGTTAAGAAACAACTCTGTTCTAACCCCGATCCTGTGAAATACTACTGCATGCAATACAAATGGACCTCAAACTGTAGGAATGAACCACAGTCCCCTGGGCTTATTTAACAGAAAGCACTCTCTTTACCTCTTCCCTTCCCACTTCTTGGGGGTTGCCTTTGACTGCACTGAAGAAAGAGCTCTACAAGCTCTCTGTGGAACTTCCCTTACTCTGCTGCTAACTCATGTGACCTCTGCTTTTTCTCTTGCCACTCTTGGTTGTAGTTTGCAGACTCTGCTGTGGTTTCACGGCAAGAGAGTGGAGCTTCTATGGGTTTCACTAAAAGAGCAGAAACAAATTGTTATATAATATTGCCTGGAAAAAATAAAATAAAAGGTAAAGGGTTTTTTAATCTTTTTTCCCCCACTGCTGTACTGTGGTTCAGAAACATTTCTTGCATATATGAGGTACTCAATAAATATAAATTAAGGGAAAAGATACATGTCCATCGTTCTTCTACATTCTAATCACTAAAAAATAGATGACAAATGATTGTCACTCTAAGTCTGATATTGTTTTAACATCAAATGCCCTAATGTTCTTTTCATAACAAAAAAGATGTTAAAAACTAAATAAAAAATCAACAAAAAACATAATATTTTTATATATAAGACATAATTCCATATTATTTGATGCACTTAATTTATAATTATGAAATCCCACTACGGCAGGGACTACAAAATATTAGTTCAACTTTTCTTAATCAAAACTGGATTCATTCTCCCAGATCACCTCCCCTACTAAGTAGAGACTCCATTTCTTCTATTTCATCTTAGATTCTTAACAATTAAGCCAGCTTAATGCCTCTGTAACAGTCCAATTATCATAGTTGTCAGTGTAATTCCTTTAAAGAACCCCTTCTTTGTGAGTAAATCTGGGACCACTATCATCTCTTACAAACCAGAAGGGAGGTCTAAGGATGTTGTAATTATTTCAAATTATCAGGTAAAGTAGCAGGAAGGTAACATGTGTGTTACTATCTTTGTAATGTTAAACTCCTTCCCTTAGTTAGTATGGCATAGAAAAAATGGTTTACATATAGCCAAACTGTTTTTTGTCCAAACTGTATGTTTAATAGAGGAGCCAGCAGGAGGAAAACCCCTCAGCTTAAATTTCCCAGCTTAAATCTCATGTAAAGGTCACATACTGTGTCATATAATTGTCACCTCGAAAAGTTCTTTGATAGCTTGAACTTCACTACTTGCAAGAAGAGCTGGGCTGCTAAGTAGAGTATATTTTCCAGGTTTCTGAGTCCCTCCTTGAGCTAAATAAAGTTGACAAATCCCTGAGGGCAACCCAGGCTTTTCATGCCATAGGAAACCCTGACTCAAAAGTTACACACTCAAAGTAATATAAGACTACACAGCCAACTACAGAGGTTGCCTGCACCAGGAAAGAAATGCTCCTGAGATCATGTCTACGTGATATCTCCAAAATGCTTCAGAAGTGACTATAAAATAAAACATCTACTTTTTTTTTAACAGAAAACAGCTGATTTAATTAAAAACAAAACAAACAAACAAAAAAACAGAGTGTGTGATCATTTGGATTTTGGATTTTTAATTTGTCCTGGCCTTCTGACTTAATTGAGATTTGCAGGAAACCAATTTGAAATGAATCAATGACTATAAAAAATAGCTTTTAACCTTGAACGACCAGAACTTAACTGTTAGTTAAGCATCTCCTCATGTTCTAGGGTCCCTGAGATAGGAATTCTTGATTGCAAACCTTCTCAACTTACAGGAAAAAAATAAATGTTGCCTTTTGTAATGACTTTTTTTTAAGCTATCATGACATTAATGGATTCTTTAATACTGGTTGACCAATTTTTAAATCCAGTTTTATTTGTCAATTTCTTATGAAAGTGAAGTTGAGGAAACATCTAACCTATATACTTAACCAAAAAAAATTGTTTTTTTTCTTATATTCTAAATATCAAAACCTAGGAAGAATTCACTGCAACTAAGTAGCTAAGAAATGTTAAGGAAAATGGTCAACATAAAACTGTACATTACTGAGTTTTTTTCAAAAGGGAGTCATAGGTTTTTATACACAGTCCCAGATACTGTGGCCGGGACAATGAAACAGTTTAATGTGAGATGAAATATTACTCTCTTCCAATTTTCAGTGCCATATTTTCTACCCCTTTCTTACATAACATATAATAACTTGACCATTCTCTTGATAGTCAAATTTAGGTATAGCCAGAGTAATTAGTGATTATGTTGTCTAACCACTGGTTTCTAGGAAAGCCCCCAACTCTTAGGCCAACCCAGAGAGGTGTTGTATAAAGGTCTCCTGTGTCTCTCTGGGCTACCTGGAATGTCAGGTGTCTATTCAGAAGAGGAAGGTCCATCACAGCAGGAGTGGATAAGAAGTTTCACAATGTGGAAACATGAGAACCAAGTATACTTTATACACTATTTAATTAAAATAAGCAGGTGTTACAAAGTGTATTCTGACTACAGATAGCTTCCCTGATATTTTCAGAGGGGAGAAATGTATTTCTCATTGAAATAAGTTTGAAAACCAGCATACCATCATTCTGTTGTTGAATGACCAGACATATTTACATATCAAAGACTTTGAGAAAGTCACAGTAGGAAATGTTGTGTAATGGGTTAAAGCAGTTATTTTTTTCCAAATGCATTTGACAAATGCATCTCTTTTACATTTTTTAAACACACTTATGAGCACCCTATTGTTTCCTCCCCCATGGAGTAGGAGCTGAAGAAGTTTAGAAAAGATTGTTCCTGACTTATGCTTGACTTTTGGATAATCCTTTTCCAATTTTAGTTCAGAAATATAAAGAATTGAAAAGAGTGTCACTCCCACCCTTACAAGTGAAAATGCTGGACAAACTTAATAATTTTTGGAAAATCGTCAAAGAACTGGGAATAAGATTCAGTGAGAAATTTTTAATAAAGTGCTAAGCCCCCAAGTATGGGCTCTCATGAGAATGTAAGGCACCCAAGGGCCACAGACATACATAGGATTCCCATCCACTTTCAAGTTCTCCCTCCCAGGAATTCCACCAGCTGCTCAGTGAGAAAATCAAGGAAAACTCTAAGGAAGCTTTCCTGATGGTGCTGGCTGGGCAGGGGAAAAGCAGCCACTGCAGAAGCCCTGCCTAGATAAATCTCCCCTCAATGAAACAATTTTAAAAACCATAAGAAGGAAAACAAAATCTGTAGCCTGAGGGCTGTGGTAGAAATCTTCTGTAGCTGGAAGAGGGGAGAGAAATCCTTCCCAGACCTATCTCCCTCATATCACCCAGGAAATAAAAGCCTTAATCAGTAAAAGGGAGGGAAATAAAGCTGAAGACCCTGGTAGATACTCACAGCAGCTGAAGAAGGGAATATGAACCAAAAAAAAAAAAAAAAAAACAAACAAAAACACCTTTATGTGGGGACCAGAGGGGGTGTTGGGGCGGCAGTAATTCATGCTGGGTCCAGGTCTAGTGTGGAAGAGAAGCTAGAACACTTGTGTAAGCTATACCTGGACATTCAGGTTGAAGATCAAGGTTAATTGCCTCAATAAATTGCTTAATATTAAGGCTTAATCTATACAAGAGAATGCATTATCCACCCCACCTTCAGCACACTAACAACTGTCAGGTAATAATGACAGTAGAGCAAAGCTAAAAAGCTACAGTACTGTAATCTCTCTAAGGAGCAAAGGAAGATTTAAAACCTTGTAGGGCACAAACAGAGAAAAAAACATCTAGCAAATAAGCCAATACCGTAAACAAAAGGCATCATTAGAAGAGTTTAAAGCCTCTGGTGCACTGAGGTTAAGCATTGCTACAATACATTTCAAACTCAGGCCAACTCCTGGTCAGATTAGCAGAACCGCTGCTCCCTGCCCCCAAATAAAGGCCTACCAGAAAGAAAAGCCTGCTCATTTCCAGACATGAAAATAAAATACGTCAGGATTTATAGTCCTATACAACACATCACACTTCCAAAAAATGTTACAGTGCATCCAAAAAGGTAAGAAAAAACACAGTTTGAAGAAACAAAGTAACCATCAGATAAAGATTCATATAGGACACAAATCCTGGAACTTGCAGTTAGGGGAGTTAAAAAAGCACAATTAATATTTAAAGGTTTTAATGAAAAACATGAACACATACAAGATAGAGTAGATAATTTCTGCAGAGATGGAAACTATAAGAAAATTTTAATTGGAAATGCTAGAAATCAGAAACAACGTAACAGAACAAATGAATACCTTTGAAGGATTCATCTGCAGACCAAACACAACCAAGGAAAGAATCCGTGAAAATGAAGATAGTTCAGTAGGTATCACCCAGGTGAAAACAAGAGAAAAACTAGTGGGAAAGAAAGAAAACACAGCAGAGATCCAGTAGTTGTGGAACACATCCAAATGATCTAAAATACACATAAGTGGAATTCTGGAAGAAGAAAAAAGAAAGAACAAAACAGAATTATGTGAAGAAATAATGGTTGATAATTTCCAAAATTGGTGATATCATTGAACCACAGATATCAGAAGCTCAGATAAGACCAAAAAGGATAAATACAAAATGCACATCTAGGTATATCATCTTCAAACTGTTGAAAACAAAGACAGAGAAAATCTTGAAGATAGCCAGTGAAAAACGTATTCTCAGGTTCTGGGGATTAGGAAAAGGATATTGAGAGGATATTACTTTACTGATCACAATACTCCTTCCTGTAGGAGATTGATTTTAATTGATTCCCCGTCTTTAAGAATGGACTAGATTCAGTGACTCATTTATGTCTATAGTGTGGAAATGGAAAAAAAAATTACTTCACAGTGGAGAAATCATGCAGAAACCATCTTAACCAAGTGATCAAACTTAACATCAACAGTAATAAGTCATGTTGATATCATGTACCCTCTGATCTGATACAATGAGAAGGTAACTACACTTCTGTGGTATTCTTTTAAAAAAAAACCATAACTGCAATCTAATAATGAGAAAACCCAAATTGAGGGCCAATCTATAAAATACCTCTCCAGTACTTTTCAAAATTGTCAATGACATTCAAACAGAGGAAGACTTAAGAAACTATCACAGGTTAGAGGAGACTTAAGGAAACACATGAATAAATACAATGTGGTAAATTAGATTGGATTCTGGGACAGAAAAAAGATATTACTGTAAAAACTGATGAACACTAAATGGTGTAGTGCACCGTATTATACCAATGTTAATTTCTTAGTTTTGATAAATGCACCATGGTTTGGTAAAACGTTAACTTTAGGGGAAGCTGAGTAGATGCGTAAAAACTCTCTGTATTATCCTTGCAATTCTCTGAAAATCTAAAATTACTTCAAAATGAAAAATTCAAAAGAAGAGCAGTAATCATTTAATCCCCCAACTGTCATATCTAATGGAATTTTATAAAAATTTGCTTGCATTTCTCTTTCTCTTTTATCTTTCTTAGCATTACAGATAGAAAGAATGATGATAGCTACGGGTATCTTTTTTCTCTTTCAAAACTTTTATATTTTAAAAATGTATCAATGTGTTGAATCAGAAAAAAAAAGGACTTCATAAGCTCAATTAATTATGAGTAGGATCTTTCTTTCTCATACCTTATTCATCTATATTGCAGTATATAAGCCCAACATGATGTACCCTTACCAAGAACATGCTTCTTTTCCACTCGAATGTATTTTCACAATTTGACATTTCTCTTCCCTCTCTACTTTTCTCTTCTTGTCATATTGTTAATATTGCATGTTTTTTTCCCCCAGCCTTTATACCAGTGCTATTTAAAGTAAAAGATTTGCAGTGAAGTATCAGTTTGACTGCTCCTGAACTGTAGTGTATACTACTACTAGAAGAACCAAAGGTATTTTTTAAACTTTGCTGTACTCTAAATCTTAAAGCTTGTCACAGAATGACAAGACTTGGTAACATTGGTTTAAAATCCATGTTTGGATTTTATTGTCACATCAATTCTCTTATTCTCTTTTGGAAACTATCCTCTATGTTGATGAATTCAATCAAAGTATTAGAATTATGATACTGAAAATATAGTTATTTAAATTCAATATACATGCAGACAAAAACAATATCAACTCAAATTCCTGTGGCATCAAATAATTGCAAACTAGAATTTGTTATATTGACTCCCTAACCCAAAATCTAAACCCTGAAAGTTAAAATTAGATCTGTTATTTTAGTTTAAGCATTAAAGATCATAATAATTTTCTATAAATCATGTGTGGAACAAAGTGTGCTGACATTGACCTGCAAAATTAGCATCTTTTGGGAGCTTATTGGAAATGGAGACTCTTGGACCTCACCCAAGATACACTGCATATCAATAAGATAGCCAGATCTTTCACAGGCAAATCAAATTTTGAAATGCACTGCTGTAAACTAAATCCAATATGCTTACTTATAAAATTAAATATTATTGTATTTGTAGAAGAACACTACTATTACCCTGTGGCCCTTAGGAATTACGTGATTTTGAAACATGAATATAATATACCTATAATGGATGGATTAGTAGAGATTACAGAATGATCCAGAGATAAGCAGACAAAACTAAGGCCTGAAAGATTTAAATTATTAATGAGGTCTTAATAGAAATAATTTACAATACATTATATGATAAATATTTATCCTTTTGAATTCAAAATAGTAACTGATATGAAAGACCGTAATTATTTGCAAGAGTTGCAAAGTAAGCCAGTAAAGGAATCAGGTAACCAGTACATGTCTTTTCATGTATCAGGAATTGAATGATTACCTCCATTCCCTGTGTAGAACAGCAGCAGGAGTGCAGGAGAGGGGAGGCATCACTGAAATCAGAACAGTCCTTCAGAGTTGCAAAGTAAGCCAGTAAAGGAATCAGGTAACCAGTACATGTCTTTTCATGTATCAGGAATTGAATGATTACCTCCATTCCCTGTGTAGAACAGCAGCAGGAGTGCAGGAGAGGGGAGGCATCACTGAAATCAGAACAGTCCTTCAGAGCTAGAGAGTATCACTATTTATTATTATAATCATAGTTACTAACCCTTAGTGAATGCCAGGCATGGCTCCAAATGCTTAATGTGTATTCTCTCATTTGTCCATTCTAACAGCTCTAGGAAAGGTATTAATATTGTCTTTATTTTGTAGATTAAGGAAGAAGGAAGAGAAAATTGAGCAATTTGTTCATCATAGTTAACAGTGGAAGAAAGTTTTGAACTTGTCAGTCTTGACTTTAGACCCCACACTCTTAACTTTTATCCTATGCTGATACACAGGGGAAAAATCACTATTTTAAGTCTTATTTATTTACTAATTAATATCTGACTCATCCTTACTCTCCATAGCCTCACTCTTTAACAAAGTGTATTGTTTTCTACAGCTTTATTGAGGCATAACTGATAAACAAATAACTTCATATATTTAATGTATGCAATTCAATGAGTTTGAACAAACATATACATCTCTTATACCATCACCACAATCAAGGTAATAAATATGTTCATCACCTCCAAGAGTTTCCTATGTCCCTTTGCTTTTTTATTTATTTATTTATTTTCTGGTGATAGGAACACAACATAAAATCTATCCTCAGCAAATTTTTCAGTGCAAAATACCGTATTATTAACTGTAGGCACTATGTTTTACAGCAGATGTCTAGAACTCATTCATCTTGTATAACTTTAACTTTATACCCATTGAACAACAACTCCCATTTCTCCCTCCTCCCATACTCTGTCAGCCACCATTCTATTTCTACTTCTCTAGGTTTGACTATATTTAGTACCTCATACAAGTGGAATAATGTGATATTTGTCCTTCTGTGACTGGCTTACCTCACTTAGCATATTTTTTCCAGGTCCATCCATGTTTTTGTAAATGGTAGAATTTCCTTCTTTTTTAACACTAAGTATATATATATATATATATATATATATACTTTATCCATTTGTCTGTCACTGGACATTTGAGTTGCTTCCATAGCCAGCATCTTGAAATGCCGTTTTTTAAAACAGTTTTTGAAATTTAAAACAATTGCCCTATACAGACTATTCTCAGTCTACAAAATGGTGGGTTCCAGAAACTATTGTATGTTGATTACTTAGGATGCATTTACTTTACGTACAAGGTTTATGTTTAATCCAAAATGTGTAGTTGCATAACTTTAGTGAAAAAGATTACCAACATTTCAGTATTATAATTACACACAGCAGAATGAAAATTTACATGGGAAATAATATCTTTAAATCTGACTGACTATAGAATCAAAGCAGAAATAGGGAGGCATTTTGCTACAATTTCTAGAAATGTTAAAGGAATCAAGAAGTTGATACCAGTTAGTGATTATTCTTCCTAATATCAAGGAAAGGATACTATCTTTCTTTTTTTTAAACTGGGACTATCCTTACACTAATTAACCATGATAATTATAATTATCTCTCTTTCTCCCTCGTGTGTGTGTGTGTGTGTGTGTGTGTGTGTGTGTGTGTGTGTGCACATTTAATCATGAAATTAAGTGGATAAACAAAAGGAAAACTTTTCTGAGATAATGGTGCAAAGTATGGGTGTTGGCAGAGGAAGCTGAGAGGGATAAAATATGAGAAGATGTGAGAAAAAATTGCTTCATGGTGAAATTACCTGAGTTGGGAGAGGTGAAAGGCAGAGAGACAAGGAGAAGGAGAAATATATTATAGTACTGTGTGTGCATTCACACTCTAAACTAGAAAGGCCCATGTTGAGGTACGGGGAAAAGGAAATAAGGGCATTAGAAGCTTAGGGGAAGGTATGTGAAACTCAAATAAACATATTAAATATTTTATAATTTTAAATTTTGAAAATATAAAGAAATAGTTTTTAATAACAGAACTCCAACTCCATATATACATGCCCAACACATTCTTCACAGGTAGTGCAAACACTAACTCTTATTGTCACATATAACCATTAAATGCTTATATCAGTATTGGAGGCAGAGAATCCTTGAGATATTTCTTACTTATTCAAAAGGTACATGGATTTTGAAAGGTTGAGATAGACCTCTTTAGATAATAAATGAAGGGTAAGCTTTGAAACCAAATTTCAATTTTACCTACCTGGAAAAGCTGTCAGCCCAAGGCAGGGAACTGTCTGGAATGTTTCTGGGGGAAAAGGCTTATCCACCTGGCTCTCCATATGTATAACCCATCCCAGAGCTACAGGACTTAGCAGAAACTGAACTGGGGGAAATTGAGTTGGAGGAAAGGATGGGTCAGACTTGGCCAAAAGAGGCATTTCAAGTGAGCAGCATAGTTAGCACTGGACTTCTACATAAAGAGACACTGCAGATAATGTCAAAGATGAGTCCAAAATACTGAACCCTGTGAAAACTGGGTCATAAGCCAGCCAAATAACTCAGATTAATGCAGTGAGGGATTGGATATGGCATCTCTGACATTTTGCCAGTGTATTTTCTGCTCTCAGTCAGCTCTTACTGGCCTAGTTGTGGCCTTTGTCTCTAGTGTATTTTAAAGGCACCGCACATCCCCAAGTCTTTAAAGGAGAGTGGAAGAGGAATCTTACAAGGTTTACAGGATCAGTAGAAGCATACTTCATTGTTTACGACTCTTCTATTTGAAGTAACATAATTAAAATAATTCCCTTTCACTATTTCACAAATAACACACATTACATGTATATCGAAAATTAATGAAATCCTTTTTTTCTAGATAAAAATTGAATTATTATTGTAAAACATGAACCTTAAACAGTGCTATGGAAGAAGAGCTGGATTGAGAGCCAGGAGCCCAGCACTGCCCTTGTGCTCCCAGGCACTTCATCATCCTCTTCTCAGATTCAGCTCTCTCATCTGTAAAATGAGCAGGTTGGGCCAGATCATCTCTGAGGCCTATTCCACATGCATAATTGTACAAATCCATCATTATTATCACTACTTAATGTGAACAGCTATCTTGTCAGTGTACACATACACAAATTCAAAACTGCTGACCTAATATAATAAGAGTTTTAAAAACATCTGTTTAATTTTCCATGGAAAGGAAACTTAAGTAATTAATTAAACAAATCTTATTACAATTTAGGTTGCTGGTCCTTTTCTTAGAAGGAAAAATAGTTTGATTTCTTATAAAGTCTATTCAAGTTGCACCGTCTTCCAATATTTTGTTACTGATCTTCCTTCTGCCAGCAGCAGTCCCCAATTTTAATTGAATGGGGGAAAAAAACAGTTCTGATGGTCTATGTCATTCTATTGGATTTTATATCATTGAATTTCAAGCTGATTTCACTGGGACCTGCCAAGAGTGGCTTATGCCAACCTCTGAGTCTCCTTGTTACGCTTATATCCTGGGTAGCATTGTTTGCCTTTTTGTCTGCTCTCTGATTAAACTGACAACATTTTGCCTTTTGCAACTCTGGTGTCATTTTCTGTTGACAGTGTCTAGTAATAGTAACAGACTGGTGTCCTTGTGGAATGGGTAGACGCCATTGATTGGTTAGGTGTATTAATGCAGCCCTGTTAAATGACATGCAGAAGTGTCTTTGTGCTACGTGGCAGCTGAATGGGTGCCAGTGAGAGAGGTTATTAAGCACAGATAAGAAGCAGCACCTCTATTCACTGGCAATGTCACTTTCTCCCGTTTGAGGAGAGACATTTGCTCAAGACATTTTTTTTTTCTCCTCTCACTGACGATATTTAAGGCAGAAAGTTGCTGTCTAAGTTGCCGCATGACTTCAGAATAGATTTTTTCGAGAAGGTGAACTCTAGAGAGGCTCATTTAGAAGAATTTTTCCTTAAAACTATATTGCATTGAATGAAAACATTTAAATAAGAAAAATGAAATTGTTAATAGCACCAGAAAAAAACAATAGAGACCCAATGACAAGTGTAACTTGTCATTACTCTGTATCATTTGGAAATAAAAATAATTTTTAAATAATTTTACCTTCTGGGCTCTTCAAAGAAATAAGATGACATCAAACAGAATATAGCAGAATTGTGAAATTTTCCCAAATAATGAAATCAGGAATACAATGGTGAAAACTATTATTTGTTTTTATTTTATTGTTTGAATTTCCAGGTATGCATCGTATATGCTCTAAGTTATCTAATTATGCAATATATATAACATCAGGGTTTAGACTCCAAACTTGTGAAAGTCTTTATATTCACAGGAAAATGTCATGACTGGTCCTCTTCCTTTTGTAAATTGAGAAATTCTGAAATTTTCTGTGCAAGTTTAACTGATATTTGCTAGGCTTGTTATTTGTGCTTTTTGCTTTACTTTGAAATTTTCGACAAATCCCAACTTAGTATCAATCACACCCTTTAGGAATTTAGCCTTTTACAATGTTTTACCACTTCTGCTCTCTTCCTTCAGTCTCCTGCTTCATATATATATATATATATATATATATATATATATATATATATATATATATATATATGCATATATATGTATATGTGTGTGTATATATATAAAATTCCTTTCTGTCTTATCATAAATCAGTTGTTAGGGTTTGCTTATATAATGTATTAAATTTAATTAGTAAGTTCAAGTCTCTCTGTTAAGCATTAAGGGCAAAGACAAATGCACAATGTAAATCAATCTTCTACTTCCATTATGCAACCTGTTTGAACCTCAATTTTCCCTCCTATAAAACAGGATTACTATACAGAATCAGGGACATTCTTCAGGGTTACTCAGGTTCTTCCTTTCTACATCTGACATTCTTTCTCTGGTCCAAGTAGTAGATGTTATCTCTAAGTGAGGTGTGTTTTCACCTCAATATACAGCAGCAGGGAGTGTCTACATGACCAATATCTCCAAGTTATAATCCAGATAATTGTATAGCTTATGAGACATTTCCTGGGACTTAATAACTCATAAACTCATAGGTTGGTTTACCATAAATAAATGTCAGGGACATCATGCTAAGTGTATTTCATGTGTAAGAGCTCTTCCCCTAGCAAATAGAATTAGTCTATTTATCAATACAAAATCATCCAGTTACCACCAGCATGCCTACACGGATATTAGACAAGATGACTTTTCTTTTTTGCCCAGGAATACATCACCAGTAATTGGGAGAGAAATAGATCAAAAGCCAGACCTTTTAATTCTTTCTTTCCCAGATGTATATGTTTGCCTCCCTCCTTTCTATTATTGAGAATCTTAATTCCCTTATAGTGAAATGATAAAAAAAATTGTGTGTATGTGCATAAACTAGCTTTATTAAATATGTGCCTTACAGAATCATAGAATTCTAAGTCTGAAAAGGAACATTAGCTTATCTGCCTTCTTTTTTGAAAAAAATAGAATATTCTTTTGATCAAATTTTTCAGCACTTCATTCACTTTGCTTTGTATTGCAGTTAGTTCATTCATTTATTCATGCAACAAATATTATTGTGAGCCTGAAGTACAGCAAATAAGGCAAACAAGAATCCCTGCTCTCAAGAAATTTATATTCTAGTGAGGAAAACAGTCAAAAATTTAAAATAAAGTAACATCTGTATGTACTACAGTATGTTAGATAATAAGTGATAAGAAGAACACAAAATAAAGCAAGAAAAGTAGAGAGTAAGTTGACGGGAGTTAGGATGGGGAGGTGAAATTTGGATACATTGACCAGGAATAGCTTTCTAAAGAAGTAGTTATTGAATCAAGAATTGAAGGAATGAGGAGATGAATTGTGCCTCTAACAGGAGATAATTCTAGACAAAGGTCAGCATGTCCAAGGCTCTGAGACAGGAGCACCTCCAGTGTGTCGGAGGAACAACAGTACAGTGGGCCAGGAGTGGAGTCAGGTGATAGATCATGAGGTCAGACAAATAACGGGGTGCCATGCACATAAGATACCATTGATTATATATGTATTCTTTATTTAACTGAAGTTTAAAAAGTCTTTATGCATCCTACATCTATTCACTTGCCACTCTTAGATCCACATATCTAACATAATATCTTATAAATCTCTGATCTAAGTTTATTTGTTAAAGTATGACTTTCTAAAATCTAAGTCTGTTGACCCATTGAGATGAAATTCCAATGGGTCATGCTAAAATTTTAAGATAAAACAATTACTTCAAGAAATTTATAAATATAACACCTTCAAGATCTTTAATTGCCTTTAAATACTTTATGATTTTTTGCATATTCTCTTGTATATAAAGTTTTGGAACTTTTTAGTCATAGGGGCTCACATACATGCCTAAATTACAGAAGATACCAATTATTTGTTAACTAATACTCTATAGGTAACTATGGTCCCATTTGTATTCTTGTTTCCCAAGACCTAAAGTAAGACTTGGTTTATATGAAATGCATGTTTGGGAAGTAAAAATGAGTTATCATTAATTCAGTTGGGATTCTGTATACTGGGGTTTGCATAATTACAAATTGTATTGCTTCTCAGAAATTGATGTTATTACTGACACACAACATTTTATAATGTCATAGTTTCTCAATATTTTCCAGACTATGTCACACTGCTTCTTGTACTTGTAAAACTTGCTTTGGTAAATATAAATGAACACACATTTCTTTTATATCTTTAAACTATATTGTCTTTTGTTAAGTACGTAGTTACCATTATCGGTAATAAGTCAGGCTCAAAGAATTCCAGCCAAAACCTTGCCAGAAACAAAGATGAAGAGAATGGCAAGATGCTACAGTGGGCCTTATGACCTATAGTAAATTGTTTTAAGAGCAGTTTCATATATTCTTACTATTTTCTTATGCACTTACTCTTTTTTTGATGCAAAAGAATGAATATTTACTCTGAAAAACTAATCTCTGTTGAGTAGTTTTTTTCTTCTCACAGTTTCTGACATCTTGCCACACAGCTACGATTCTGAAGTAGGATTTCATATCACCATTTAGAAGATGATATATTAAAATACACACAATTATTAAAGATTATTTACAAAGGCCTAAATAGCATAGTATTTTCAGTGAAAGGAAATTTAGTCATTCTATATGAATAATGTTAGTTGTCTTAGCTCTGTAATAAAAATGAGCCCAAAATAACATTACATCCTGTAATAAAACTATAAACTTTTACACAAAAATGCACACCAGAAATACATGAAATCAAACTGGTGTTATTTTAATTGCTGCATGTTACTGTATTTCATACATTTCTCCCAGTTTGGCATATTTGAGAAATGCCTAGAAAATGTCAACTTAAGAAAAAGCCAATGCGGCATCTCCATGTTACTCCATCCCTGCAACTCTCGTGTCTGGGAGACATAAATGGAATGGCAGCTGTTTCTTCAGTATATTTGAAATATATTCACAGAGTAATTTCCTGATGTATATTTTGGTTGCTAAATTTCCAGTTGCAGCAGCAATGATGACTCTGACACTCTTCTTTTGAGGTAATTAAACTTTCAGCCCATCTGTGCAGTTACTTTCATAATATTTTCAAAGGGCACAGAATGCTTTCGATATTTGTATCACTTCATTTTTACTTGCTAAGGGACCTATTATCTAGCTGAACATTGTTGAAACAAGTTTTTTGAAAACCGGTTTATGAAAGAGAACATTAAAAATGTCACACTAGCAAGAAAGTAATGTAGTTAGTGTTGAATTTATAATAACCTGAAGGATATGTTGTTTACCAAACTACATTTCACATCCTTGCTTTGGGCATTTTATCTTTGACTCTCTATGATGCTCAATGCTGAAGTGAAATGACAAGTTCTAGATGTGATCTTTCTTGTTCTGGAGATATCTTCTTTGCTTTGAGAAGTTTCTAGTTTTTGTGTACTTCATTGACAGAAGGTTATAATAAAATAGTGAAAATAATGAGTTAAGTAGACACAGAAAGACAATAATTTTTACAAGTGTTTCAATTGCTTATAAAGCATACAAAAATAATAGTTATTGTCTCCAGAAAGTAAATGTTAATTTACTAATTAGTTAGGTATCTAATGATATTTAGATTGGTATAAGGTTTTATAGAGAATAAGAAATTTATATTTTGAAATGTGCTCAATTCTATATTTTTTCTTATTATCACTGGTTATTGTGGGAAGGTTAAATATAAAGATATGAAAAAATTTGAATAGTAAAATCTCTAACTCCCTTATCCTCTCTAACTCCCTTATCCTTATTAATTATTATCAACTTAATTATGCAAATGCTTAAATACAGACACAAATTAGAATTACTCCATGCACTTTTTTTACTGCCTGCTCTTTTATTTTATTATTAACATTTTAAAAGATAAGTAACCTTTCTTGGAATGTTTCCATAGACTTTCATCAACTGGATATAACATGTATGATTCAGCAAATCTTTTTATTGATAATACAATGTGTATCTTTGGTGACCTGTCCTTTTATATGTTCGTTCCTTTTTTAGGATGTTTATATATTTTTGGTTTGTTTGTAAGAATTTAATAAAATGAGGATATCAATTCTCAGTTATGTATGATACAAATATTTTATTCCAGGTAATTTGACTGTTAATATTGTCTATGATGATTTGGAATATGTATGTAATAGTTTATGTTGACAAATCTTTCCATCTCGTTTGTCATTATAACATTATATAAATTTTATATTTAGAAATATCTTTTTCTAGACAAAACATAAATATTCACCCATATTTCTTCAGTTTTTAATACATTTGTTATTTAACTAAAAAGTATTTATTTAGCATTAAGTTTTGTGCAGAGAATTAATCAGTGCTTGATTTTTTCCCCAAAAGTGTCATAATCATCTAAATGCCATTTATATTAATTTTTTCTTTTGTCTCTATTTTTTATTTGCTGCATTTATTAGACCTTACATACTTTATCATTTTTCTTGAGTCATTTTTAATGATTTATAAATTTATTGGGGCTTCCCTGGTGGTGCAGTGGTTGAGAGTCCGCCTGCTGATGCAGGGGACACGGGTTCGTGCCCCGGTCTGGGAAGACCCTACAGGCCGCAGAGTGGCTGGGCCCGTGAGCCATGGCCGCTGAGTCTGCGCGTCTGGAGCCTGTGCTCCGCAACGGGAGAGGCCACAACAGTGAGAGGCGCGCGTACCGCAAAAAAAAAAAAAAAATTATTAACATCAAAATAAAGCATCAAAACTTTTGCAAATACATGATTGAAATCCTATAATTGAACACTAAATTGCCATTAACAAAACAATTAATAAAAAACATGAGCGAACACAAGAAACTTCAAAATCTATGAATAAATTTTAAATGAATATTTGTAAGTTGCAAGAGAGTGCTTTCAAAAGCAGTGAATTCAGTGTATATGTTAACTACCTGCTATGCTCAAGTGCTGCTGAGTACATGTGTCTCAAAGATGAAAGAGATACAGTCCTTTCCCTTCAGGCACTTCCAAAGAGATAATGCCATTTGGAAATGTTGTGATAGGACTGATGTATGTATAGTGTGGTGTGCAAGCAAATCATTCAACACAACGTGGCTTTCAGGAAATACTTCCTAGAGGAGACATGACTGAGATTAGTGATAAAGAATGAATAAGAATTTTCCAGATAAATAAAGATGTAAAATTATGCCTGATGCCACATGAACGAAGCCATGAAAATGTGTAACAGAAAGTTTAAGGGAAATGGAAACAGCAGTATTGTAAAACCAGGTGAGTTCAGCTACTCTACTCTGGTAATCTGGTAACAAGGAGAAAAGAAAAGCAGAATCATACCCCAAATGTCAGTCTTTCTTTCTATTTATCATCTATATATCTGTCCACAAATCCTTTTTTTTGTCTGAAATAATAATTACAAAGAGAGAAAAGGAGAAAAAGAGCATGGAAAAAAGAATATAAATAAAAAATGAAAGTACTTTACTGATAATTATCATCTTTCATTCTAGTTAATATTTAGCCTTGTTGGACATCTTGATAAGTCATTAAATCTCATGTCTTATTGACTTGTTTAAAGGCTAACTTTGGCCCCAAAGTCTGTTATTACCATAATGTACACAAGCATCGGGATTCCTATAACTGGCTCATAATATCAAGGTCAAATCTCTTGGCAATAAAATTTTAAGCACTAATTATTTGCTAATACAGAGTTGATCAGCATAAGTGAAACAAAGTGATATTTTCTTTTATCTGTCCCTCTACTTACTAGTTGCTAGACACTTAAGGTGAAGCTTACTTAGCCTTGCAGAGAAATGGCAATGAAACATTACAAGCATAGAGTGGAAGAAGACCACCAGTTTCCCTCCTTAAACAAGATGTATGCATCAAATAAAGAGAGTAACCACTCTTTAATAAACATTTTAATAAAAATATTATTAATTTGCCAATAAATCAAAATGAAGGGGACAAAGTCACAATGATAAGGTAGCTTAAGTTAATGGTAGTCATCCTCTATATAGTATTATACTAGGTTTAGTGCAGAAATTGAAATCAGAAATTATTCCTGTCCTTGTGGAATTTACAATACATCTGTTTATTGAACAAATGAAAAATGGTGGATATTGCCTTTGTTAATATTGGTTTTGTTAACAGACATACAATTAGCTTTAAGCAAATTCTCTCCATAATATGTAATTTAATAGATTTTCTTGTTTAATTCTGAAAACCCAATGAAGTATTGATATTTTCACACTTAAAAAACATTAAATATATGTGTATACATGGAGTTTAATTTCTTATCATAATGGTTGCAGGGATCAAAAACAAACTACATGAAGCTCCTTGAGCTGACCATCTTCTTCCTCTAAGTTGCATTTCCGTTTTTCTTTTTAAAACATCATCAGTTACACAATGATGTCATTATATAGTTTTTGTCATTCCAGCTTTTTGAGAGAACTAATAACGATGCTGTCCAACAAAAGTAAGGTTCCCCTCTGCTGTGGAAATGGATTATACCCCATTCTTTCCTCTTGATCTGTGGTTAGATTAGGCAGTTCTAAACTTTCTGCTTTCTCCTCAGCTTTCTCTCTTCTCACATTTCCCACAGGTTCTAAACTGTAAAAGGGACTGGCTTTGCCTTAGTCTCAAAACAAGCATGAAATAATTTCTTACTGACTTATCCAAACCACCTAAAACACTCCAACTAATTTTATTATATGAGGAGAGATAAAATGAAAACAAGTAAATGTTATACAATTTGATTTTAACATTGCATTTAAATGAGTTTCATTTAACTGGAAATATGTGGCTATTATAAATGAGGGTCTAGAGCTGTTGTGCACTATTCGAAACAGGGTTTGTAGCATGAGTCTAACAAAAACAACACATTGTTTTATGGTCAGATTTCTGGCAGCTCACTATGCATCCCTTATCTCATGAGGAAAGAGGAGAACGTGAATTTAATGGCTGATTTTAAAAGTATAGCTAAATATTTTACTCTCTTAGTAGGTTTAGCAATCAACACACCTGTTCTTCCTGAAGAATTTAGAAGGCAGGACATAGTTGCCTTTCTAATAATGTGTGTCTCCTGTTGTCATGTTATATGGTGAGTAAAGAAAGGCATTCATTATTGTTCTTCTGGAACATAACAACAAAAACAACAAAAGACATTTTACCTCCTCACTCAAATATGTTTCAAATAATTAAGTACATTATATGATGGGCCTAACGAGTATCAATTTATAGAATTTCTTTCATAGTCCTTTGTTATACAAAATTAGTATTAATCTAGTCTCCTTTTAAGGATTTTCTATTTTATTTTCTGAATTGTTTCAACAGTAGAAAAGGCAAACTATATTTGACAAGAATCTCATATTTGAATGGTTGCAGATATTAACAAAATTTATTCTAATTACCTTAACATGCTTCAAGTATTAAAAGCAATTCATTATTTGAATCAATTTTCAACCACCTGCTACTTTTTTTTTTTTTGTATCTTATTCACTAAATTTTACTTAACATGTTTAGCCAAGTTGACAGAAAAGAAATTCACAGCAGTGCCTTACTTCCTTGAAGGAAATTCATTTCATTTCTCCCACAGAGATCTCACTGGAGGTTCAGCATGTACCTTTCTCAGGAATCTTAATATTCTCAGCAGGGTCAAAATAATTTTTTTAGGTATTTATTTCTCTAATAAATCAATACTGTCCAAAAATAGCTGAACATACAGAGAAGTTATGCCAAAACAGCATCACCTCATATTTTAGAAAAACTATTAATCTACACTTTTCTCTTGTTCTCTTTCCACCCCCCACCCCAAACAAATGTAAAAACTAGGTTCAGCCTAGATTTTATAAATTTACTTGGCTTGAAATTGTCTGTCTTTATGCAAATATGAAATATGTACACATTTTAAATATACATATTTACAAAGTGTTTCAATGAAATATTTCAGAGATTTTTAATCAAAAACTGAATTATATAATGCAGTAGTTTATTACTAGAGCTATAGAATATTCACAGTGTAGGGAATCTGACAGCTAAACTTCTTTCCATTAACCAAGCACTTTGCCAATAATCAAAATCTTTGATGGTCATTCAGCATTGAAAGAGGCGCATCATTTGGTGAAACAGTCTGCAGTGTTGTTAACAGCTTTACATCCTTACTTATATTAGTGGAAGTCTACCTGTTCATTACCATTATGTCAACTCAGGTGCTGGTTCTAGTCTCATGAGCACACAGTTTGAGCTACTCCATATTCTAACCAAAAACTCTTACTTAAAGACACAGGACAAAGTGGTGGAGGGTAGTTTTGAAAGGACTCTTCCTCTCCATCAGTATGGAAACTGAGGCAGTAGTAGAAGACAAAGCTAAAATCTAGGCAGGAAAGGATCAGGCCAATACTACTTCAAGGAGTGCCAGATGGAGGTAGTGAATGGAGCCAGAGGTGGCAGTTATACAGGGAGCAAGCCCAACAAAGTCTGGATCAAAGATGGAAAGCAGTTTCCCACGGAACTCAACACAATTTTTGACTCATTTTATTGGAGAGCCAGGTTGAAATATGAATGTGGGTTAGCCTAGTTTAAGGAGACAGGTGTAGAATGAATACAACTGTGCTTTCTCTCGTTCAGCTAACATATACAGTTATAAAAATATCTTATGTGGCATTTGCTAGTGTGTCATGCTACACAGAAAATGAAGCAACTAGAACTAGATGCAATACTCCAGATATGACCTGATCCATACATAGTGCAGCAGAGTTAACATATTCCTTTTTATTAACAAATACATTCATTCTCTAGGCACAGTTCTGTATGCTTTCCATATACAGATTCATTTTCTGCAGTTCTGATCCACAAAGCTCTGAAAACTGAAAGTTATTTCATGTTTGGTGCAAATTTGTTTACTGCAAAACCTGATTTGATCCATCAAGAGGTAGTTCATAATTTTTATTAATCCCACTTGATGTAGATATAGGAAAAATTCACTACAAAAATGTCAAAGTGCTTTATAACACACTGGGAATATTTCAGTGTAAATACCATTTCACCTTTCTAAAATTAGAAAAATTCTAAAACACCTCTGGGCTTGAGGGTTTCAAGTAAGAGATTATGGATGTGGACTTACTCATTTAACTCTCAAAACAAACCCATGAAGTAGGTACAATTACTGATATATATACTCACACTATATGTATATATTGTGAGTTGCCCAAGGTCACAGAGCTAATTAATAAAGCGGTCAGGATTTGAAAAACAACAATCTAGGTTCAGAGTCCATTCTTCCCCTTCTGAAATGTTATTATCACCTCAAACTACCCAACCCCTATATAAAGGTGTCAGTATCCATCTGTGATAACACTATGATCAGTGAATATTATTTAGTGTCTCTTTCCTTGGCTACTAAAGTTCTCAATCTGCCCCTAAACTGTGTGATTTGAATCTCCATTTTGTCCAAGTATTCCATTTCTTTAAGCCTTACTGGACATCATAGAAGAAATATTCTGATAGAGTCCTTATATTATTCTGTTATTCCATTCTGAGAACAGTAAGTATGTAAGACAAAGAAGGGCAAGATATTATTGGTTAGTTTATTTTGTTTATTTTTTTCCAAAACACCTTAATCAAATATGGGGAAAAAATAAGTAAGAATAGGATATTGGAAAATCTTTCCGTCTTAACCCAATAGAGAAAAAAAATATCACATATTTGTCATAATTTTTGGCTTTTCTTTTTTTTTTTTTTTGAGTCACATTTTAGTCCAAATTTTGAAATGATCCACTTCTCCTCCTTGAAGCAGATTCTTGACACAAATAACCTTGTGAAGTTTGAAATGATTCAACGGTTCAATCTCATCTAAAGTCACATGAGATTGACTATCATATATGTTTTATATATATATATGTGTATATATATATATAAACACACACACAAATATATATATATATATATATGCATACATTCTATATGTTAGTGCTGCCACAAATAATCATGGTGTAATATGATAAAATAATCATGGTGTAAATAACAGCATAATAATTACATAGTAAGTACTTCATTTTTTCAAGAGTGAAGTTTGAATTGTATAACTCTCTATGGAATACAACTTAATTATGCATCAGTTTTACATGTATTCCCATTAACTCTTCTGTTTTTCTTCTTTCTGGTTATTTAAGCTTCTCTTTCAGCATAACTTCAGGCTAGAAGTATGCATTTGTGTCTTGCCTTTAGGAGATAATTTATATTCTTGTGATTTAGTATATCTGCATATTATGTATTTATAGCCACACATACACACTACAAAAATCAGATTGTTGAAGAACTTAAGAAGCTTGTGAAACTAGCACATTGATTAAAAGGTCTATTCATTTATTCAAGAATTATTTATTGATTTTTCTACTATGTGCTAAGTACTCCACCAGCACTGGGAATATACTAAGAAATTAATAGAAAATGTCCCTTACCCTCATGCAGCTTATGGTCATTTCCCTGTTCCATCAAAGGCACATAAATAATACAGAACATCTTAATTTTTATCTTTTTCTTCACAAAATAAATTTCTAAGTTTTGCAAATTTGAGCTTGGTTTTATAGACTTATTAATATTGATTAGTTCAAAGAATACCTATGCTTCTATAGTAGACACCAAGCAGCTAAAATCATTACTTACCATTGAAATATTGCTGGAAATTGACAGTAAAAATGTTAAAAATTTTCCCCAAAGACTCAATATTTTATCAAAATGAAATATGTAGGCATTTATACCCTGTGAGAAGAGATTGAAGGAAGTTAATGTGACAACTATTCTTTTTCAGTTTTGTTAATATTTGCTACATATATTTTGAAGTAATGTTATTTGATAAATTCATCTTTTAATTTATTCACCTTTTAATTTATTTTTGTTATGTCATTTTGAGGGATTAATAATTTTGTAATTATGATCTCCCTCTTTGTCTCTAGCAATCCATTTTGCTTTAAATTCTATTTTTTATGATATTAATATAAACACACTTATGACTAGTATTTGCCTAGCATATTTTTTCCAACATTTTATTTCTAGCCTGTCTGTGTCCTTATTTTTAAATTCAGTCTCTTATCAAACAGCTTTTCTGTTTGTTTTTATTCATTCAGACAATCCCTGTCTTTTAATTAAATTGTTAGATCCATTTACTTAATGTAATTTGTGATATAGTTGTGTATGAGTATACTGTTTTAGTATTTTTTTTCCATTTACTTTGTTGTTAATTCACTACATTTTTAGATTGAAAAATATGTTTTCTCCACTATTGGGTTTAGCTCCACCTCTTTGTATGATTATTATTTTTACTGGATTCTCTAAAGATTAAAATATAAACCCTTAACTTATCACAATCTACCTCAAATTTATATACTATTTTATGTACAATAAAATAAATTGTTAACAGTATAGTTCAAATTATCCCATACTTTATACTACTGTTGTATATATTTTATTACTGCATATGTTATAAAACCCACATACATATTATATTTTATTTAAATAATCTATAGCCTTCTAATAATTCTTGACATGTTCCTTTTATATTTACTTACATATTTACCATTTTGAGTGACGTTCTTTTCTTTAGTCAGATGTTAGCTTTTATCTGCGACTATTTATCTTTAGCCAGAAGAAATTCTCTTTAGTATTTCTTCTTGTGAATATCTACTGGTGGCACACATCTCAGCTTTTTGTTGTTGTTGAAAATGTATTAATTTGCCTTTATTTTTAAGAGTATATTTTCACTGGGTATAGAATTATAGATTGACAGGTCTTTTTATTCCTTTAAAAAATGTTTAAAAAATATAATCCCATTTTGCTCTGTATTATATTGTTCTGACTAGAGGCATCATCTTTATTTTTTTATTATACTATATGTATTATTTATTTATATTATACTCATGTTTTTTATGATTGTTTTCCTTATCTTTAGTTTCATCAGTTTGACTATGATGTGCCTATGTGTGAGTTTCTAGGGTTTGCTGAGTCTCTTGAACATAAAGATTGGTCTTTCAAAAGTCATGAGAAAAATTAACTATGATCTCTACAGTTAATTTCTGTATCTTTCTCTCTCCCACTTCCTTCTAGAATTCTACTGGTATATATGGTAAACTGTCTGATATCATCCCACTGGCCTTAGACTCTGTTAGTTTTCTTTTTTTTTTCCCTCTATGCCTTTGTTTTAAATTTCGGTAATTTTTAAATAAGATATCTCATTTTTCAGCTGTAAAATTTTGGTTCTTCTTCATTCATATAAAAGTTGGTTCTACTTCAATTTTTCAATGTTTCTTACCAAAACAATTCATCTTCAATCACTTTTTCTGAAAAATTTTGAATATATTTTAATAGGTATTTTAATGTTCTTGTCTACTAATATCACTGTATAGATGATCTATGGGATCTCCTTACATTGTCTATCCTTTCCCTTGATTACAAGACATTTCTTCTTCTTGCTTCTTTTTATATTTAGTTTTGTTTTCTAAATTTTCTGGACATTTTTAATAAAGTATATTTTAGAGAGTTTAGTTTGTGTTATATACCTTTATAGAGTATATTGCTTTATTTTGGTAGGTAGTTATGTATTGCGAGTTACTTTTATAATATTGACGCTTGAGCAAAGGGGAATTATTTTGGTTTTGTACTTAGTCCTAGGGTACAAAAGAACTTTCTAGGATTTCAACCAAATGCCTTAGGTGTTCACCAATGGAAGTCTTAAAAAGACAACAACAACAACAAAAATAAATTCTGAGTGTGTGAAATAGATGTGATTATTTAAGGTAAATACAGAAATAGGAAAACTAATGATATGATATTGCCACATAGGATGAAGCTGTCATCCCTTTTGCAAAATGGAACTTCAAACTACTACTCACTAGACAATACCACTACTTTCTATGCAGACCTAGAATATAGGGAATCACCTACCATGTAGCATATATATTTTAGATAATAAATCATGTTATATAAATTAGTAGTTCTCAAATTTTACATCTATTTTGTGTTTTCACTATAGAACTCTAACCGTGATTCATGCACAGGTTAACAATAATTACAATGAAATTATTATTATCTCTCCAATAATATATAATTTCCTTAAGTGTTATGTTTATCTAATTAATTGATAATATTATGGCAAAAGATTTCTATTAAAATGCTTTCAATTCCTCAAATTTTCATTAAAGGGATCATGGTATTTCTTGCTTTGTATTTCACCTGGTTGTACAAATATGGACATGATATTTTTTTCCCTCTGTAACTGTTTACTTGCTGCTAAAATTGAGGTTATTGGATGATATGAACTCTTAAGTAATGATCCATGTCCAAAATTAAAAAAAAAAACCTGACTGCATTTTAATCATTTATGATTAAATCATTTATGATTACTTGTGTTATATGTTGCAGTTGGCAATGTAAATCATTCAGTAAATTATCATTTATTAACACCTACTATGTACTGCAACGAACTAGGCAGAAAAATTAAAATATATTTCTTCTTCCTAAAAAGTTCACAAATTAGAAGAAGCAACCAATAAGTAAGTAGACAATTTAAATGTAATTTTATATGCTAAAATTAAGTTATGAATTAATTACATCAAGAAAAATTCTTCACATGGAATTTTCTAGGCACTTTTTGAAAAATCCAGAGAAGTAAATATTCTTATTTCCCATTCTAAAAATTCCTTAACAAAGTGGTTTGAATTGAGATATGAGGGTAGAAGAAAATTTGTGGTGTGAATCCATTAATAATTTGCTACTACAGAAATATGTTGTGGATTACTTCACATTCCTGCTCATATAACTTGTTATTTTTAATCTTTCTTTCCTCTACTCTTTTTCCTTATTCTTCTGCTAGTTCCTTTTCTCCTCTTCTCCTTTTTCTTTATTTTAAATTCTACAATATGACAAAAGTATTTACTTTTGTTCTCACTACTAGAAATCTTGTTAACTTGTTAACAAGTATATTAAGCTATTCCAACAAATTTTGAATTACATAAATAATTTTATGATTTTAATCATGTTTGTACTTGTTTTTAAATATAACATATTACAGTCAAAAGAAATATAAACATAATACAGTCAAAAGAAAATTAAATCCTGACTTGGAAACACTTTTTCTCAAGTGTATATACAGGTAAGAAATCACTGTAGGACCCAATTAAATATTACAATTAGTTATTTCAATAAAAGACCTCCAGATTCCATTATTGCAACAAGAACCCTAACAAATTTGTAATATTTGCATTAGCAAAACCATGGCAAAGTCTTTGGAGTAGAACAGCCTGAAATAAATAATAAAATGATCATAATATCTGGGGGGATAAAACAGTAGAAAATGAATAGATTGACTATTTTATGAAAGTTAAATATCAGTTATTTTGTCTGTTGGAGAGTGAATTATGTGAAACTAGATTATAGATTATTATCTACCATATAGCAGTTAATATATTAAATAATAAATCAGCCTATATTGATTTTTACCCACTCCATACCAAAAAGTAATTTAATGTGAAGAAATTTTTTTCTATAAAAAAAGAAAGGAGGGCTTCCCTGGTGGTGAAGTGGTTGAGTGTCCACCTGCTGATGCAGGGGACACAGGTTCGTGCCCCGGACCGGGAAGATCCCACATGCCATGGAGCAGCTGGGCCCGTGAGCCATGGCCACTGAGCCTGTGTGTCCAGAGCCTGTGCTCCGCAACGGGAGAGGCCACAACAGTGAGAAGCCCGCATACGGCAAAAAAAAAAAAAAAAAAAAAAAAAAAGGATATCTGTTGGATTCTTGATAGTGCCTATCATGGGTCTAACTAGATATTAGTATTAAATTTAAAGAAAAAAATGTGTTTAATTGGGGTATAGTTGCTTTACAATGTTGTGTTAGTTTCTGTTGCACAACAAGGTGAATCAGCTATATGTATACACATATCCCCTCCCTCTTGGACCTCATTCCCACTCAACCCCCCATCCCACCCACCCCCTCATCTCACCCATCTAGGTCACCACAGAGCACTGAGCTGAACTCCCTGCTATACAGAGGGTGCTCACTAGCTATCTGTTTTACACATAGTAGTGTATATATGTCAATCCCAATCTCCCAATTTCTCACCCCATCCCATGTCCACAAGTCCATTCTCTACATCTGAGTTTCTACTCCTATCATGTAAATAGGTTCATCTGTACCATTTTTCTAGATTCCACATATATGTATTAATATACAATATTTGTTTTTCTCTTTTTGACTTACTTCACTCTGTATGACGGACTCTAAGTCCATCCACGTCTCTACAAATGACCCAATTTCATTCCTTTTTATAGCTGAGTAAAAAATTATATGAGACAAAGCTTAGATACTATTCTACACTATTACCTCATACTATTGAGGTGGGAAGTTAGACCAATGGAACACAAAATTATTATCCATAACTTATGTTGGAGGCAAAACAAGGATGAAAACATAGTACTGTTGAGTTATTTTAAAATTCTTTTAATGTATGCATATTTTACATATATTCTTTATTAATACTGCATATATTGT
Organism: Leucopleurus acutus; assembly: GCF_964270905.1. Classification (NCBI taxonomy): domain Eukaryota; kingdom Metazoa; phylum Chordata; class Mammalia; order Artiodactyla; family Delphinidae; genus Leucopleurus; species Leucopleurus acutus. The sequence goes on along the minus strand of NC_139160.1, from coordinate 39,486,796 downwards.
ATGTAATATATGAATATAACTATATAAGACTGAATAATTTATGCTGTATTAAGTGATTTTCTTGAACATTCCAATTCCCTCTTAGGACGTTTGCACTTATTGTTCCCTTATCATGGATCACTCATTTCTTACTCAGATATTCATGTGATTTGCTCTAAAATTTTGGTTACTTTTTTCCATTTTGTGTTTTTAAAATATTTGTCACATTCTAAAATATAAGTAATATTTATAGAGATTATTGTTCATGCATCACTAATAAACATTCTTAAGCAACCATCCAACCCCAAAATATGGACAATAATTTTCATCTACTTAGGAATTTCTTCCATAGCTCATCACCTGTCTTACCAAAAGGCAGTCCCTGTTTTTTTTTTTTTCCGGTACACAGACCTCTCACTGTTGTGACCCCTCTTGCTGCGGAGCACAGGTTCTGGACGCGCAGGCCCAGTGGCCATGGCTCACGGGCCCAGCCATTCCACAGCATGTGGGATCCTCCTGGACCAGGGCGCAAACCAGTGTTCTCTGCATCGGCAGACAGACTCTCAACCACTGTGCCACCAGGGAAGCCCAACCCTCATTTTAAACTTTGTGTCTAACATCCTTTCCTTCTTGTGCTGTAGTTGTATCATCTGACTATTTATGCCTGAACTATACATCATAGCTCAATCTGATTTGGAGTTTTATAAAAATGATATTATGGTAAGCAAAATAATGCCCCTCCAAAGATGTCATTTGCTAACCCCTGAAGTCTATGAATATTATGTTACATGGTAAAGTGGAATGATGGTAGCAGATGGAATTAGGTTGTTAAATAACTGGTATTAAAATCTGGAGATAGCCTGGATTATCTGTGTGGCCCCAAAGTAATAACAGGAGTCCATTCTAACAAGTGTGAGGTAATAACTCATTGTGGTTTTGATTTGCAATTTCCTGATGATAAATGATGCTGAATATCTTTTCATGTACCTATTGGCAGTTTGCATATCACCTTTAGCAAAATGTCTATTCAGATATTTGCCCATTTTCTAACCAGACTTTTTTTACTATTGAGATTTATGAGAATCATAAATATAAATCACAAATCATAATACTTGAGATATTAACCCTTTAAGAAATATATGATTAACAAATATTTTCTTCCATTCCATAGTTTTCATTTTGTTAATGGTTTCTTTTGCTATGGAGTAACATTTAGTTTTAACCAAGTATGTAGTAACCCCCCCCCCTCTTTTTTTTGCTTTTGCTTGGGCTTTTGGTGTCATTTCTAAAAGTCATTGTCAAGATCAATTAAGAAGATTTTTCCCTGTTTTTCCTCTAGAATTTTTACAGTTTCAGGTAATACATTTAGATATTTAATCTATTTAAATTTTATTTTTGTGATCAGTGTGATATAGAGTTTTAATTTCTTGCATATAAATATTCAGTTTTCCCAACCCCATTTATTGAAGAGACTTTATTTTTCTGGTTGAATATTTTTGGCTCCCTTATCAAATGTTATTTGACCATATATGCTTAAGTTTATTTCTGGGCTTTTGATTCTGTTCCATTGGTATATGAATCTGTTTTTATGCCAGTGTCACACTTTTGTTTATTACTGTAACTTTGTAATATAGTTTAAAATCAGGAAAGTGATGTCTCCAGCTTTCTTCTTCTTTCTCATGATTGCTTTGGATATTTGGGAACTTTAGTGACTCCATATAAATTTTAAAATTGTTTTTTCTATTTCTGTAAATAAATTGGAATTTTGATAGGGATTGTATTGAATATATGGATGGCTTTGAGTAGTATGGACACCTCAACAATATTTTTTCCAGTCCGTGAACAAAGGAAATCTTTTTATTTATTTCTTTTCTCTTCAGTTTATTCCATAAATATCTTATAGGTTTCAATGTATGGTTTATTGCAGCCCTGCTTAAATTTATTATGAAGTATTTTATTATTTCTGATTCTATCATGAATGGGATTGTTTTCCTATTTTTTTCAGATTTTCTATTATTAGTGTATAGAAATGTAACTGAGTTTTGTATGTTGATTTGGTATCCTGGAACTTTACTGAATTTGTTAGTTCTAACTCCTCTTTGGTGGTACCTTTAGGATTTCTTAATATATAAAATCATGTCATCTGCAAACAGAACATCTATTTTTCCTTTATGACTTTGATGCTTTTTATTTCTTTTTCTTGCCTGATTGCTCTGGCTAAGACTTCCAATACTATCTTAAAAAGGAGTGATAAGACTGGGCACCTTTGTCTCCTTCCTGACCTTAGAGGAAAAGTTTTCAACCTTTCATCACAGATTATGATGTTAGCTGTGGGTTTGTCATATGTGGCCTTGGTTCTGTTGAGGTATGTTCCTTCTATCCCCAATTTATTGTACAGTTTTATCATAAAAGGATATTGTATTTCATCAAATGCATTCTCTGTGTCTCCTGAGATGATCATACAATTCTTATCTTTCATTTTGTTAATGTGGTGTATCACAATTACTGATTTGCCTATGTTAAACCATTTTTGCATCCCAGAGGTAAATCCCACTTGATCATGGTGTACGATAGTTTAAATGTGCTACTGAACTCAGTTTCCTAATATTTTATTGAGAATTTTGCATATATTTATTCATAAGTTATACTGGTCTACAGTTTTCTCTTCTCATAGTATATTTTCCTGGCTTTAGTATTGGGGTAATGCTGGTTTCATAAAATGAGTTTGAGAGTGTTCTGTGCTCTTGCATATTTTAGGGTAGTTTTAGAAGGATTGATGTTAATTCATCTTTAAGTGTTTGGTAGAATTGACCAGTGAAACCATCTGTTCCTGGGCTTTGCTTTGTTGGCAGGTTTTCAGTTATGGATACAACCTATTCATTTATTAATATGTTCAAATTTTCTAATTCTTCCTGATTCAGTCTTGGTAGGTTGTATATTTCTAGAAATTTATCCATTTCTATAAGTTTATCCAATTTGTTGGTCTACAGTTGTTTCTGGTAATCTCTTATGATCATTTTTATTTCTGTAGTGTTTTTAATGGCTCCTCTTTCATTTCTGATTTTATTTATTTGAGGCTTCTTTTTGTTTCCTAGCTAGTCTAGCTAAGGGTTTGTCAATTGTGTGTATATTTTCCAAAAAACAGTTTTGTTTTGTTGATTTCTCTATTGCTTTTTCTCTTCTCTATTTCATGTATTTCTGCTTTGATCTTTATTATCTTCTTCCCTCTGATAACTTTGAGCTTAATATGTTCTTCTTTTCTAGTTCCTGAGTTGTAAAGTTATTGTTTATTTGTGATCTTTCTTCCTTGTTAATGTAGGCATTTATCATTATAAACATCCCTCTTAGGAAAGTTTTTGCTGCTTCTCAGAAGATTTGGTATGTTACTTTCATTGGTCTCAAGGCATTTTTTTACTTTCCTTTGGTTTTCTTCTTTAACATATTCAGGATTTTTTAAATTTTTAATTTTTATGTATTTATGAATTTTGCAGCTTTCATCCTGTTATTGACTTCTAGTTTCTTACCATTGTGTTCAGAAAAGATACTTGGCATAATTTCTATCTTTCTAAATTTGTTGAGGTTTGTTTTGTGGTCTGTCATATGATCTATCTTAGAAAAATTTCCACATGTGCCATAGCACAGGGCATCTGTGGCCATACATCCTATGGTGATGAGATTGGCTCAGCAGTCAGGATGAACTGAAGAAAGGGTTCCATGGATGGTACAACACATTGGCTAAAGTTCCAAACCAGGCAGAGCTGCCAACTAAGCTCCCTGACCGGGCAGGGCCATTGGCTGGGCTCTGCAGATACGCAAAGCCACTGTCCAAGATCTCTGCTCAGTCCTCACCGCAAGCAGGAATATGGTCTGCCAAGATCTGTGTAACAGTTGCTGTAAGCTATGCCACCTTATTGTTTCTATATGATCCCCAGCACTTAAGCTCTGCAGATTTCCCAGTGATCTTCATGAGATAAGACCCAAGTGGCCTCTGAAGGGTCCTCCAATGCTGGGGAAGCTGCATAACCATCTTGGGTTCTCTGTTTCCCATTGGAGAAATTGTGGGCTCAGGGAGCTTTCCCATTGGGGCACTGTGCTGGCCTGGGAGGAGGGACAATACAGTCAAAGTGTAGCTGGTCCTCTTATCTTTGTAATGCATCCTTCTTGATATTTCTTGTCCAGAGAGATGATTCAGCCTCACTTTCAGGTTCTGGGATTTTCTCAGCAATGACTAGTTTATGGGTAGTTGCTAGATTGTCTTTTGTGAGAAGGACTGAAGTCAGGAGTGATCTATGTCACCATATTGATGATGTCACTCTCCTAATCCAGTCTTGTAAAATTGACTATAGTACAATTTGTTCACTTACCCATACTTTTTAAATTTGGTTATTTCCTTTTTTAAAAAAAAACATTTTTGTTATTATAAACCATGATGGTATAGATATTCTTGTGTATCTGCTCTGTGGCACATGAGCAAGATTTTCTCTCAGGTAAATATGTTGGAGTGAAATTTCTGGAATGTACTATATGTGATAAGTCAACTTTACATAATAACACTGACTTGTTTTCTAAAGTGATTATACCAATTTACATTTCAAACAGCAATGTATAAGCATCCACTAGATACACATCTTCTCTAACACTTGGTATTCTCCAGCATTTTAATTTTTGACAGTCTATAGTGAATGTAACATAATTGTATTGTTTTTTCTTAATGAATAACAATTTTGAGCATCTTTTAAGATACATATTCCTCAAATGTGCTTTTTCTTTTGAGTAATGGCTGTTTTTCAATTGGATTGTTATTTATCTTTTTACATTAATTTATAGAAGTGCTTTATTTTTTGGTTATGTGTGTTTTAAATATTGACTCCCAGTTTGTGGTTTGACTTTTCTCTTGTTATTTTTTGGATGAGCAGAACTTTTAAATTTTAATATAGCCAAATTGATCAATCTTCTAAGTTAGCACTCTATGCTTATTTTTAAAAAAATCTCTTCCTACATTATGGTCTTTTTTTTTTTTTCTTTTTCTGCAGTACGTGGGCCTCTCCCATTGCGGAGCACAGGCTCCAGATGTGCAGGCTCAGCGACCATGGCTCACGGGCCCAGCCTCTCCGTGGCACGTGGGATCCTCCTGGACTGGGGCATGATCCCACATCCCCTGCATCGGCAGGCAGACTCTCAACCACTGCGCCACTAGGGAAGCCTCTATGGTCTTAATATATTATTCTACACTGTCCTCTACAGTTTAATTTTGCTTATAGAATTTGGCTGTCTTATCTATCAATGGTTAATTTTTTAATTATGTGAATACTTATTCATTTTCCCCCTATGGATAGACAATTGTCAATGCACTGAAAACCTCATCATTTGATCTGCAATACTTCATCATTTGATCCCAATTGATCTGCAATACCACTTCCATCATCTACCAAGTGCTCATACACAGGTATATATGGTTTTGTATTGTGAAATCTGATCAATGTGCCAATTTTTCACTATACCAATACCTACTATCTTATGCACTTAGCTATGTAGTAAATTTTGATGATTGTTAAGGAAAGTTTCCTTCCTCAATTCCACTGAACTTTACATTTTCATATTAATGTTAAATTCAGATTTTTATTTTTTAAAATGTGATTTTGATTGGAATTGCATTTAAACTACATAACTACATTAGAATAATCAAGAACTTTGACTTACTGATAGTTTCAATGTAAGACTATGGTTATCTTTCTTCATTTATTTTGATCCTCTAGATAGCTTTTAATAATTATTAATGCATTTTTTTAGAATTTAATATCATATGCTCTATAGTTTTTGGTGATATTATAATTGATGTATATTTTTTTAGATAACTTTTAATTTATTGTGATTTTCTTTAATTTTTATTTTGTTTCCTTTTGTTTTTTTATTTGTTTCCATATTTAAAAATCATGAATGGATGTTGAATTTTACCTAATTCTTATTTTCATCTGTTGGGATAATCTTTTATTCCATTTATCTTTTAATGTCCTATTTATATTTTAATATTATTAGTCTCTTTTATAGATTTTTTTTTAATGTTTAACTATCTTTGTTCCTGAAATAAATTCAGCTTGGTCATTATCTTTGTAGACATTTCTAGCTAGCTGTCTAGTCATTAGTGCTAATTATTGATAGTTGTTTTTTCTCTCCTTTTGCCCAGCTCTGGAGTTGCCCAGTGCATTATGAATGAAAGACATATATGCTGCTTCTGGGCTACAATATACAATTAAAAGTTTGGATTGTTCAGAATTATTTTCCTCCTTCTAAGTTCATGTTGGCATGGAGCTTGTGAGCTCCTGGTTCACTTAGTGATTCCTTAAGCAGATTTCTTTTGACAGCAAACAATGGATATAAAGGAAATAAACTTTTTTTTTCTTTTAAACATTTGAGATTTAAGAGCTTCTTGTACCACAACATTACCTGGCCTATCCTGAAGGATACAATGTGTCAGCACTTATCAATATTCATAAATAAGACTCATCAATAATTTTCATTTCTCAAACTGTCCTTGTCTAGTTTCAGACAAGCTTATACTGATGTCAGCAAATAATATTCCTTTTTTTCTCCAAATCTCTGGATGAATTTTTTTGAGATTGGAAAGAAATTTTAAGTTTCCTAGAATTCATGCATGAAGTTGATTTTTTTGTTAATTTGTAGAAAAAATTTAACAAATGTATGTGTTGAAGTCTCTTTCTACCTTTCATAAATTCTCTGAAGATAAAATGCAAGTATCCCACATAGAGAAGAGAAATAGAGAAGTGATTTGAGACTAGAGTTAAAAAGAATAGAGAATTCATGTATGCTGAGAAATAGCAATGTTCCTTGGGAAGCACAGAGAGATGGAGTGATATGCCTCTTGTTTTATGACCTCACCTCAGGAAAGCTCATGACCTTACACAAAATAGCTGACATCTGTGGGATCTAACAATTCAGCACAAAGCCTTGTGAAAGATTCCCATTCCCTAAGCAAAGAACAAGAAAGACAACCCATAGGGCCTGAAATGATCATGCTGTCTGACCCCTTATGTATTCCAGTAGTAACCAGTGTGTAACCATGACTCAGGATTAGGGGGATTCCCTGAAGTAAAAAAGTTCTGATGCTCTATAGGATTGGTAGAAAACAAATGCTAATTATGACAGAAATGCAATTGCCCACAGTTTGGTTGGGAGTCAGAAACAAATTAAAATTGATTTAAATAAATAAATGTGATTTTATTTTTACACACATCAATTTTTCATTGCTGCACTTATCAGATTTTTGTTTTAATAGGAATGATACAACCAAACTTCTGGAGAATTGCTTCTCAGGTTTGTACCTAAATATTTATGTAAGCCAAATTCTTAGAAAAGCGGACATATCTGTCTTCATATTACCTGGGAGACTTGTAATACATTTTGATATCACTATGGAATATGAATTTCAAGACATAAAAATTCCATGAATATCCAGACAGAAAAGGGCTGAGCTCTCGAGAAGAAATCCCTGACCACTTTCACAATGTACACACTAAGGTGAAGCACAAACTCATAGAGGGGAGCACCCAGTTCCCCAGAGCACTTGAAGAGTTTAGGCGAGGGAGTCTAAAAGTACAGGAACATTAACTCCCTTTGAAGGAAACTTTGACCAAATGGAGACAGGAGATGGGAAGGATCTGCAAATGAATTCTTTCTCAGATACCCCCTTAGATGAAATGTTTGCAGATGCATAGGTGTCACAAACCCCCTTGGAAGATGTTAAGACAGACTGAAATATCATATGTGCTTATGAAACAGAGGCCAGCTCAGTAATAAACTCTATATTTGCTCTTCCTCTTTCCTTTGCATCACTTACCTCTTTCTTCATGTGTGCTTCCTGTGACTTCCGACATCTACCACCTAATTTGTTAGCCCATAAATTCCCTCCAAGACCCTGCTTCTAGGGAAGGCTGGAAGAGACATTTATCAACATTATAGCTGCTTTTGGTAAAAAAAGAAAAAAAAGATAAATATATATAATAAATATATAGTAAATAGTACAATGTGTGGATGTGTGGGTGTAGCCCCTTATTTTCAGATATTGTTAAGACAAGAAAAAGCAACAACACTGACTGAATTCATTTTTTTTAAATAGCTGCCTTTCTGGCAACTATGTTAAAGAAACATGTAAAAGATGATGTACGTTAAAATTCTTTATATAGTCCATCTCATTTGTTGAAAAGTGAATTGTTATGATAAAGGCAAATATATTTAGATCTATTTTAAAACCTTATGAAATGTGTTATATGTCACTGATAATGCTTAGAAAAGTAGTCTGCAAATAAAATATTAGAATTATTGCTTTCTTAAATTATTTTTGTTGCTCAAATTTTGATTACTTGTGATTATATTTATTAATTACAGCTATATTATCATCATGTAGGCAAAAAATAAATTTAGGTGATATTTTACCTAATATTTGCAAAAATCTGAACTGCACTGCATATACTGTTTGAATAACTCCCTTACATTTATGCTGAGAATGTAACATTTTAGGAATTAAAATGTTAAATTAAGACACAACGCTAATCTACTTCGTACACTGTAGGGAAATAATCTATCGTAAAACAAAGCATGGAAGACTGAGGGCTTATTCTAGCAGTTGTGATGTTAATGATGAAAATATAATACTTTTAAACAATTCAATTGCCCTAAATCTCCTCAATTTTATTTAATTATTTTATTATCACTAGCCCTAAGGAGTCTTTTTAAAAAATATTTTTCTTTAAAGCTCATTATCACACTTCATGTAGTTTTGCTGATAGATATTATTGATATACAAGCATGGGTCCACGTTTCTATTGTGATTTTAGTTCCTGAATGTAAACACATACACCTTTTTTTAAATTAAAGAACATGATTTTGTGCCAAGGAATGATATATTAAGATTAGGAAACTATAAATTTATCACAAAGATTAGTAATGTCTTCAAATATGGAATAAAAAGAAGGAACATGTTTTAATATGGTGCTATACATTTTTTGAATTTTTATTTTATATTATAGTTGATTTACAATATTGTGTTGGTGTCAGGTGCACAACACAGTGATTCAGTTATACATATACATAATCTATTTTTTTCAGATTATTTTCCCATATAGGTTATTACAGAGTACTAAGTAGAGTTCCCTGTGTTACACAGAAGGTCTTGTTGATTATTTATTTTGTATACAGTGTGTGTATATGTTAATCTCAACCTCTTAATTTATCCCTTCCCCCACCTTTCCCCTTTGGTAACCATAAGGTTGTTTTCTAAGTCTGTGAGTCTGTTTCTGTTTTGTAAATAAGTTCATTTGTTTCATTTTTAAAGATCCAACACATAAGTGATATCATATGATATTTGTCTTTCTCTGTTTGACTTCACTCTGTATGACAGACTCTAGGTCCATCCACTTCACTACAAATAACTCAATTTCGTTTCTTTTTATGGCTGAGTAATATTCCATTGTATATATGTGCCACATCTTCTTTATCCATTCATCTGTTAATGGACACTTAGGTTGCTTCCATGTCCTGGCTACTGTAAATAGAGCTGCAATGAACATTTTGGTACATGACTCTTTTTGAATTATGGTTTTCTCAGGATATACACCCAAGAATGGGATTGCTGGATCATACTGTAACTCTATTTTTAGTTTTTCAAGGAACCTCCATACTGTTTTCCATAGTGGCTGTACCAACTTACATTCCCACCAACAGTATAGGAGGGTCCCCTTTTGTCCCCTCTATCATTTCTTTTTTGTAGACATTTTGATGCCCATTCTTACTGGTGTGACGTGATACCTCATTGTAGTTTTGATTTGCATTTCTCTAATAATTAGAGATGTTAAGCATCTTTTCATGTGCTTTTTGGCCATCTGTATATCTTCTTTGGAATAATGTCTATTTAGATCATCTGCACATTTTTTGATTAGGTTGTTTGTTTTATTTGATACTGAGCTTCATGAGCTGTCTGTATATTTTGGAGATTAATCCCTCATTGGTCACATCATTTGCAAATATCTTCTCCTATTCTCTGGGTTGTCTTTTTGTTTTGTTTATGGTTTCCTTTGCTGTGCACAAGCTTTTAAGTTTAATTAGGTCCTGTTTATTTATTTTTATTTTTATTACTCTAGGAGGAGTATCCAAAAAAATATTGCAGCCATTTCTGTCAAAGAGTGTTCTACCTATGATTTCCTCTAAGAGTTTTATATTGTCCAGTCTTAAGTTTAAGTATCTAATCCATTTTGAGTTTATTTTTGTGTATTGTGTTAGAAAGTGTTCTAATTTAATTCCTTTACATGTGGCTGTCCAGTTTTCCCAGCACCACTTTCTCTCTTGTATATTCTTGCCTCCTTTGTTCTAGATTTACTAACCATAAGTGTGTGGGTTTATTTCTGGGCTTTCCATTCTGTGCCACTGATCTATATATCTGCCTTTGTGCCAGTACCATACTGTTTTGATTACTGTTGCTTTATAGTACAGTCTGAAGTCAGGGAGCCTGATTCCTCTAACTCCATTTTTCTTTCTCAATATTGCTTTGACCATTCAGGGTCTTGTGTGTTTCCATACAAATTTTAGGATTTTTTTGTTCTAGATCTGAAAAAAATGCCATTGGTAATTTGATAGGGATTGCATTGACTGTAGATTGCCTTGGGTAGTACATTCATTATGACAATTTTGAGTCTTCCAATCCAAGAACATGACATATCTTTCTATCTGTTTGTGTCATCCCTGATTTCTTTCATCAGCATCTTACAATTTTTGGAGTACAGGTTTTTTACCTCCTCATATAGATTTATTACTAGGTATTTTATTCCTTCTGATGCAATGGTAAATGGGATTGTTTCCTTAATTTATTTTTCTGAGAAAGTGTATTTTTCATTTCAGTTTTTGTATTGTTCAACTCTGTCTGTTTGTTCTTTATATCTTCTATCTCTTTGTTAAACATTTCTTGTATCTTCTCAGTCTGTGCTTCAATTCTTTTTCCAAGGTCTTGCAACATCTTTACTCTCATTACTCTGAATTATTTCTCTGGTAGATTGCCTATCTCCACTTCACTTAGTTGTTCTTCTGGGGTTTTACCTTATTCCTTTGTCTGGAACATATTCCTCTGCCATCTCATTTTGTCTAACTTTCTTTGTTTGTGGCTCCTTTGCTCAGGCTGCAGGATTGTAGCTCCTCTTCCTTCTGGTGTCTGCCCCCTGGTGGGTGAGGGTGATTTAAGAGACTTGTGTTGACTTCTTGGTGGGAGGAACTGATGCCTGTCCACTGGTGGGTGGAGTTGGGTCTTGTCTCTCTGGTGGGCAGTGCTGTATCAGGGGTTGTGTTTCAAGGCAGCTGAGGGCTCAGGCAGACTTTAGGCAGTCTGTATGCTAATGGTGAAGCTGTTTTCCCACCTTGTTGGTTATTTGGCCTCAGGCGTCCCAGCACTGGAACCTGCAGCTTGTTGGGTGGGGCCATGTTTGGTTTCAAAATAGTAGCTTCCAGGAGAGTTCATGCCAATGAGTACTCCCTGGTGTCTCTGTCTCCAGTGTCCTTGTTCCCACAGTGAGTCACAGCTACCCTCCCTACCTCCCCAGGAGACCCTCTAAGACCAACAGGTACGTCTTCCCCAGGCTCCTGTGAAGTCACTGTTTTTTTTCCCTGTGTCCTGGTGCACACGAAATCTTGTGTTCACCCTCCAAGAGTAGAGTTTCTCTTTCCTCCAGTCCTGTGGAGTTCTTGTGATGAAATCCCACTGACCTCCAAAGCCAAATGTTCTCAGGGCTCCTCCCCCCAATCAGACCCCAATATTGGGAAGCTAGATGTGGGGCTTAGAACTCTCACTCCTGTGGGAGAACCTATGCAATATAATTATTTCCCAGTGTGTCATCCACCTGGTGGGAATGAGATTTGATTGCATCTCAAACGTGCCTCTCCTACCATCTTACTGTGGCTTCTTTTTTGTCTTTGGATGTAAAATATATTTTTTGATATGTTCCTGTCTTTTTTGTTGATGGTTGTTCAGCAGTTAGTTATGATTTGGGTGTTTTTATGAGAGGAGGTGAGCTCAAGTCCTTCTATTCTGCCATTTTGTCTCCTGCATCAATATGGTTCTATACTTTTAAACTTAATCTTCTTAAGACTGGTGTACAAAGAATAAACAATTACTCATCATAATAGTTTTATTTCAACAGTCGCTACTTCTGAGGAGTATGTATTCTTCAACTTTTGTTTAGAGGTAGATAATGTATCTGCTGCTAACAGAGGATTTCTAATGTATTTTGGTTTTAGAAAAAAATGTGGGTACAGAAAAAACATGACTTTTATTTTGCTAATTTTAGTTAAAATTTTCAGAAAAGCCTTATGCACAAGATCATTTAGAAAAGATCATCCAGATTCCCCTAAGTACAAAAAACTTCCAATACATTTTACTGCTGCAAGTTGTCATTCATTCTATTCAATATAATCAGTTTCTTGGGATATAAATATCCTTACAGCATTCAAAGGAATAAGTATGAAGTCCTCATTAACAAAGTATAGTAGTAAATCACATTTCATTTTCTTTGAAATTTGCAATTTAATTTCACATATGTTACACCTATCTTTTGATAAGAAATTTGTTTTTTTTTTTTTAAGGAAACCAGGTCTCTCTCTCTCTCTCTTTCTCTTTCACCCATTCTCCTCTTTCCTCTCCCTGAATCAAATTTATGTATGCAAAGATTGTGCTTATGAACTTCAGCAGAATTCCCAAAACTATTCTTTAATACCATGCAGAACATTTTTTTTAAATTGACAAAATATATTTTCATGGTATTGGAATACAAATGGCTTGCTAACACTTTTGATACTTTATCAATATGTTAGAGTGTAATATTTATCAAAGCAACCTTTTCCTAACTATGTAAACACATAACCGAAATGGAAATGTAAGTGGAGTGATTGTGAAGTCAGTTCTGACTCTCATGACAATCATGACAATCTAGTCAGCTCCTTCTATTCTCTATATATTTACATAAATACAGCCTAATTTTCCTTGTTGCCCTTGTCATAGAAACAACATTTGACAGTGTTCAGTGGCATTTTTTACTTGTTTTAAAATAATCAGTATTGTTACATTAATATTTTCTATAAGTAAAGCTATATCTTTTTAAATAGGTAATGTAAAACTTCTGAAGAAGAAGAAGGCAGGCTAAGTCCTTGTCTTACTTAGTTCTTTAAATTATTCAGTCTTCTAGGGTTTGGTAGGAAAATGTTGACTGAAAAAGAAAAAAAAAATCACAACCTTGAGAATTATGTTTTATTCAGTAGACATACTGTTAACTTAAACCCAGAAGACAGCCTCTCAGATAACTCTGAGGGACTGTCCCAAAAAAGTAGGAGAAAAGCCAGGATATATAGCAGTTTTTGCAAAAAAAATCAGGCCATTGGAAAATCAAAAGATTACTGTTAATTAAAGAAAACCAGAGATTTCAAATTCATGAATTTAGCAATTTTCTATACATGTGAAGACTCAAGAGTCTGGGATCATTAGAATCATTCCTTTGATATGCTCCTTAACTATCTAGGGCCATTATCATGTTTTGTTTTGTTTTGTTTTCCCATCCTGAATCTTCTCAGGGTGCACAGTCAGATGTGGTTGTAGTGGCTGATGGCTTGATGGCCACAACATCTTTTGTTTACTGATATGACAGGCAACATTCTTCATTCACAGAAAGAATGAGAATATGGTATTGGTCAATAGAAATTTGTTGATTCCTTTCCATTGAAATCCATTAGTCTATGGAGTTAATTCTTCCTTAATGTGTCTATAAGATAGAAAAAGGTTGATGATTCCATTTATGTCCAGAAACACATAATTCTGTTTCCAGAAAATGCTTAACAAAATTAATGCACACTTATCTAAATTGGCTACCAACACTCTATAATATTTTGTGACATTTTGCAGAGAATTTGTCATATTTGAGAATTTTTTTCTTACTTAACCTCTCAGTTTCTTACTGCTCTAGACCTTCTGTAACAGACTCCTATCTGAATTCATATATGACCTTAATACATACAAATTATCATTACTAAATCAACCTTGTCAGCAAATTATTCTAAAAAGCAAACAAACAAAAAATTTTACTTATATTAATCCCTTACTCAAAAACATTTAATAGTTTCCTGTAAGTCAAAGTACACTCTTGGTGTCCAAGACACCCTACAGTCAGTCTCCAGCTGATTTTCCAAGACTTACTCTATCAAACTTCATTAAACCCTCTGGTGATCCTGATTTCTCAAAAACAGACATTTCAGATAATAATTTTGGGACACTTTTATATGTAGTAAACTAAAATTTTCTTATCTTTTTCATAGTATACATTTTCCCACTAAATCCAAAATATTGTGTTACTTCAAGTTTTAAGTCAATCTAAGCAAACAATATTTTTAAGCAGCTCAAACTAAAAATCATCCTCATGGTATTGTTCAGCTTTATAAATAACTGTTAAGTAAATTATTTAAGTCATACAGCAGAATAGTATAAAGCCAATAGAAAATGAGATTGTGGAAGAATATTAAATGATCACAAAAGATATATAGAATAAATTGATAGTAAAAAGGAGCAGGTTGCCAATTAGTATAATTTTATATTTGAATAAAAATATTCATAAATACAGTTGTCTATAATAAATTTATATTTTATGTAATAGGAAAAAATAGTTAATGGAAGCACCCCTGAGAGAATAAATTTCATAACATATTTTGAGAAAAGATTTATAAATGCAATTAGTTTTCTTGGGAAGGATGCTTATATTCTATGACTGTCACTAACCTACTTATTTATTAATCAAATAATTGTTCATATCAACTCTGTGCCTAGTATTGAATGAAATGCAGGAGATATGTAGGTGACCCATGTAGACATGGATACTCTTGTTAATAGAAACTGAGCAACAAAGAAGCTACTTATCTCTTTTTACTTAAAATTAACATTCATTTTCCACACCTTTACAATAATGCTTATTTTTAGCAGTAACATTAGAGTGCAATTTAATGAAAATATATAAGCTACAAAATATCAAAAAAAATTAATATCTTTGAATCAAATGGAAATGAACAAAAAGTCAGCTATTCTCTTAGTTTGCATGCTAAACTCAATGAAAAAAAGATGAAGAATAAACAGAAATATTTTTAATCATATCAAATTTGTTCAAAAGTTAACAGGTCATTTTGCTTTTGTCTTTATGGTTCATTTCCCTTATGAATATAAGCTAATTACTCAATAATGCTTGCCTACTATTAATGATATTAGCATATTTACTAGACAGATTGCTTGTAAGTGAAACTATTTGATATCCTTATTATCTGCCCCAGATATTGGGATCAAATCCACGTTCAGCAACACAGGGTCTAAGCTCAGAGTCTTTATTGTAATTGGAAAATACATGGTCTGCTTATCAAAAACCAAGGAGCCTCTGACTATGTGATGTGGTTTAATGAGTGTTTAACCCCAGGTCTTACAACCAAAGAGCTTCAAATTCTCCTCATTAGTATAAACTTACTGTGAGCTGGAATCTTAATTTTCTTATTTATATATTCTTAGCTCTTGAATAGTACTTGTCATATAGCACTAATTTGACACATATGTGTTGGTAAAAATCTATGATGTTTTTAGTCTGCATTTGCATTTCAATTAGATTTAGTCATTATTGCCTAAATGAGCAAGACTTGAGACTAATTTACTTTCCCTAGCCAAGGGTACTGGAAAAGAGGGTAGCTATTTGTTCGTGAAAGTTAGAAGATGGAGAGATCAACATTAGGAAAATCTCCAAGAGGTTGTATGTTGAAAGGGGAAAATTTTAAAACAAAGCAAGGGAGAGGGACTGAGAATGAAGTCAGTAGCCTTGATACAGAAGGAAGACACTGGATTCCTATATTGAAGAAGAAGAGTAAAGGATAAAAAATATATATAAAATTATGATGTGGTCTGAATTGTGTCCACCCAAAATTCATATGTTGAAACCCTAACTCCCAATATGACTGTATTTAGAGCTAGCACCTTTATGGAATTACAGTTAAATGAATTCCTAAGGGTAGCTGTCTGATTTGATAGGATTAGTTTCCTTATAAGAAGAGACCCCAGAGACTGTCTATCTCTCCATCAAGTGAGGACACAGCAAGAAGACAGCCATCTGCAAGCCTGCAAGAGACTTCACACTAGAACCCAAACATGCTGGCATACAAATCTTAGACTTCTAGCCTCCAGAAAATAAATTCTGATGTTTAAACCACACTGTTGTGATATTTTGTTATGGAAGCTAGATATGACTAAGACAAAGTATAAATAAAGCCAGAGATTTAAAATTAAACATGTTATACAAGTATTTTTTTTTTTACCTCAAATGCCTTTCATGAAAGCATTACATTTAGGGAAATGTAGCCAAGATGGTGAAGTAAGAAAACCCTGAACTCACCTCCTCCCATGGAGACACCAAAATTACAACTACTTACACAGCAACTACCTATGAGAACAAACTAAATACCAGCAGAAAACTATTTTCACAACTAAAGACATAAAGAAGTAACTAAAATGAGATGGGTAGGAGGGGCTGAGTGATGATGTAGTCAGGATCCATAGTGGGTCAGTGACCCACAAAAGGAGGAAATTTCACAGTTGTAGAGGTCCTCCCTACCAGCAAGAGGTTTGAGCCCAACATTGGGCTCCCCAGCTTGGGAGTCCTGCATCTGAAAGATAGGGCACCAGATCATCTGGCTTTGAAAATCAGAGGGGTTTATACTTAGAGAGATATAGGAAACAGACTCCCTCTTAAACAGCATGCACAAAAGTCTCACAATCTCACAGTCCCAGCACAGAGGCAGCAGTTTGAAAGGAGCTAGGTCTGATGTACTTGCTGATCTTGGAGAGCCTCCTGGAGAGTCAGGAGGCAACTGAGACTCTATCTGGGGATGGAATTGCTGGTGGCAGCCACAGTTGGGAGTTCATTCAACCACTCAACCAAAATAACACAAACTCTGGCTAGTGCCACCAATTTTTCTTAGTTATATTGAGATATAATCAACATACAGCACTGCATAAGGTATACAGAATAATGATTTGACTTGTATACATCATAAAATGATTGTCAAAATAAGTTTAATGATCATCATTTCATACAGATACAAAATAAAAGAAAAAATATTTTTCTTTATGATGAGAACTCTTAGGATTTACTCTCTTAACTTTCATATATCACATACGGCAGTGCTAATTATATTAATTATGTTGTACATTACAACCCTAGTACTTATCTTATGACTGGAAGTTTGTAACTTTTGACCACCTTCATCCAATTCCCCCTCTCCCCAAGCCCTGCTTCTGATCTCTTTTTCTATGGGTTTGTGTGTTTTTGCAGTATAATTGACCTTCAACACTATGTTAGTTTTTGGTGCACAAAAAAGTGATTCACTATTTCTATATATTACAAAGTGATCTTCATGATAAATCTAGTTATCATCTGTCAACATGCAAATATGTAATAATACAAATATTACTGACTATACTGCCCACACTGTACATTTCATACCCTTGACTCATTTTTTTGTAACTAGAAGTTTGTAACTCTTAATCTTCCTCAACTTATTCACTCATCTGCCCACCGCAAACATCTAGGACAACCACCTGTTTGTTTTCTGTATCTATGATTGTTTCTGTCCTTTTGTTCATTTGATTTGTTTTTCATATTCCACATATAAATGAAATTACATGATATTGGTCTTTTCCTTGGCCTGGTTGGTGTCAAGGCAGTAAAAAAGGATATAATGATCAAAAAAAATAAAAAAATAAAAAAATATAATGATCATAGGATCAAACAGGAAGGTATAACAATTGTGAAAATATATGCACCCAACATAAAAGCACTTAAATACATAAAGCAAATATTAACAGACATAAAGGGAGAAATTTACAATAACACAATAACAGTAGGGGACTTTAACACCCCACTTACACCAATGTGTAAATCATCCTAGCATAAAAGGAATGAGGAAGCACTGGACTTAACTGACACTTTATACCAGGTGGACTTAATAGATATATACAGAATATTTCATCCAAAACCTGCAGAATATACATTCTTTTCAAGTGCACGTGGAACATTCTCCAGGATAGATCTCATGCTAATCTACAAAACAAGTCTCAATAAATTTAAGTATATTGAAATCATATCAAACATCTTTTCCAACCACAACATTATAAGACAAGAAATCAAATCCCAGAGAAAGTAAAAATAAAAAAACTGCAAAAAAACATAAACACGTGGTATGTAAATGACATGCTACTAAACAAACAATAAGTCATGTAACAATCTAGAGGAAATATGAAAATACCTGAAGACAAATTAAACGAAAACATAACAATAGAAAAAATCTCTGGGAAAAAGTGAAAGGAATTTAAAGAGGGAAGTTTATAGAAATAGAAGCCTACTTCAGGACACAAGAAACTAAAGAATCTAACTTTAGGGACTTCCCTGGCAGTCCAGTGGTTAAGACTCCACATTTCCACAGCAGGGAGCACATGTTCGATCCCTGGTTGGGGAACTAAGATCCCGCATGACATGCAGCATGGCCAAGAAATAAAACCAACCAACCAACCAACTAAACAAACAAAAAACAGAAGTCTTCAGAGAGGAAATCTACCAAACATTAAAAAAAGAGTTAACACTGATACTTCTCAAAGTATTCTGAAAAATTGCAAAGGAAATAATTCTTCCAAATTCATTCTAAAATGCCAGCATCACCCTGATACCAAAACCATATAACTACATATAGAGCAATATCACTGATGAATATAGATGTAAAAATCCTCAGCCAGGGCTTCCCTGGTGGTGCAATGGTTGAGAGTCTGCCTGCTGATGCAACGGACATGGGTTCATGCCCTGGTCCAGGAAGATCCCACATGCCACAGAGCGGCTAGGCCAGTGAGGCATGGCCACTGAGCCTGCGTGTCCGGAGCCTGTGCTCCACAACGGGAGAGGTCACAGCAGTGAGAGGCCTGCGTGCCGCAAAAAAAAAAATCCTCAGCCAGATATTAGCAAACCAAATTCAAAAAAACATTAAAAGTATGATATACCACCATCAAGTGTGATTTGTCCCAGGTATATGAGCATGATTCAATATCTGCAAATCAGCCAATGTTAACAAAACACCACATTAACAAATTGAAGAATAAAAATCATGATCATCTCAATAAATGCAGAAAAAACTTTTGACAAAATTCAACATCCTTTATGATAAAAACTCTCAAAAAAGTGTGCATAAAGGGAACATACCTCAATGTAATAAATGCTATTTATGACAAACTTATGGCCAACATTATTCTCAATTGTGAAAAGCTGAAAGCCTTTCTTCTAATATCACTTATAAGACAAGGATGCCCACTCTTACCACTTTTATTCAACATAGTATTACAAGTTCCACCCACAGCATTCAGACAAAAATAAGAAACAAAAGAAATCCAAATTGGAAAGGAAGAAGTAAAACTTTAATTGTTTACAGATGACATGATACTATACATAGAAAATTGTAAGGATACCACAAAAAGCTATTAGAACTTACAAGTGAATTTTGTAAAGTTTCAGGATACAAAGTTTATATGCAGAAATCTGTTGCATTTCTATATACTAATAACAAACTATCAGAAGAGGTATTATGAAAACAATTCCATTTACAATTGCATAAAAATATACTTAGGAATAATTCTAGCCAAAAGGTAAAAGATTAGGAAAACTATAAGACATTGATGAAAGAAATTGAAGATGACACAATCAAATGGAAAGATATACTGTGTTCATGTTTTGGAAGAATTAATATTATTAAAATTACCATACTACCCAAGGCAATCTACAGATTCAATGCAATTCCCATCAAAATACCAATGGCATTTTTCATAGAACTAGAAAAAAAATAATTCTAAACTTTGTATGGGAAGACAAAAGACACTGCATAGCAAAAACCATCTTGAGAATGAAGAACAAAGCTGGATTTCAAATGCTTCCTGATTTCAAAATATACTACAAAGCTGCAGTAATCAATACAATATGGTGCTGATGTAAACACAGACCCATAGACCAATGGAACAGAATGGAGAACCCACAAAAAAACCAATGTTTATATGATCAATTAATCTACAACAAAGGAGACAAGAGTATACAATGGGGAAAAGACAGCTTCTTCAATAAATGGTTTTGGGAAAACTGTAGTGTTACATACAAAAGAATCACACTGGACCACTTTTTTATACCATATTAAAAAAGAAAACACCTCAATTTGGATTAAAGACTTAAATGTAAGGTCTGAAACCATAAAACTCCTAGAAGAAGACAGAGGGAGTATACTCTGTGACATTAGTCTTAGTAATGTTTTTTGGCTATGTCTCCCTAGGCAAGGGAAATGAAGCAAAAATAAACAGATAAGACTACATCAAATAAAAAAGCTTTGTACAGCAAAGGAAACTATTAACAAAGTGAAAAGCCTGCCTACTGAACTGGAGAATCTATTTGTAAATGATATATCTGTTAAGGGGTTAACATCCAAAGTATACAAAGTATACATAAACTCAACATCAAAAAAAAAAAAAACTGATTAAAAATTGGGCAGAGGGGCTTCCCTGGTGGCGCAGTGGTTGAGAGTCCGCCTGCCAATGCAGGGGATACGGGTTCGTGCCCTGGTCCAGGAAGATCCCACATGCCACGGAGCAGCTAGGCCCGTGAGCCATGGCCGCTGAGCCTGCGCGTCCGGAGCCTGTGTTCCACAATGGGAGAGGCCACAACAGTGAGAGGCCCGCATACAGCAAAAAAAAAAAAAAAAAAAAAAAAAAAAAAATTGGGCAGAGGCCTGAATAGACATTTTTCCAAAGAAGACATACAAGTGGCAACAGACACATGAAAAGATGCTCAATGTCACTAATCATCAGGAAAATGCCAATCAAAACCACAGTGAGATACTACCACATACCTATCAGAATGGCACTTATCAAAAAGACAACAAGTAGCTAGTGTTGGTGGTAAGGATTTGGAACCCTCAGGTACTGTTATTGGGAAGGCAAACTGGTGCAGCCACTGTGGAAAAAAGTATGGGAATTCCACAAAAAATATTAAATAGAACACATATAAGTGGGTTCTAAAAAACAAAACAAGTCATCAAATATAACAAACAGAAACAGATTTATAGACACAGAGAACAAACTGGTGGTGGCCAGAGGGAAGGTTGATGGGAAGAGGAAAGAAAAATGTGAGGAGGATTAAGAGGTACAAAATCCCAGTTATAAAAGAAATGAGCCAAGAGTATGAAATATGCAATGTGGGGAATATAATCAATAACAATGTACTAACTTTTATGATAATATATTGTAACTAGACTTACCTTGGTGATCATTCGAAATGTATTGAAATATCAAATCACTATCTTGTGTAAAAGGAACTGACGTAGTGTTGTAGGTCAATTATACTTCAAAAACAAACAAACACACAAACAAACAAATTCACAGAACAAGAGATCAGATTTGTGGTTACCAGAAATGGGGAGTGGGGGGAATTGGATAAAGGTGATCAAAAGGTACAAACTTCCAGTTATAATATAAATAAGTAGTAGGGATGTAATGTACCACATGATAAATATAATTAACACTGCTGTGTGTTATATATGAAAATTGTTAAGAGAGTAAGTCTTAAGTGTTCTCAGTACAAGAATTTTTTTTCCATTTCGTTAATTTTTATACCTTTATGAGATGAATATTCAATAAATTTCACCAAATATCACTAAATTTCATTAAATGAATATTCACTAATATCACTAAATTGTGATTATCATTTCATGATGTATGTAAGTCAAATCATTTCACTGTACACCTTACACTTATACAGTGCTATAGGCCAATTATATTTCAATAAAACTGGAAAAATAATATTTAAAACTAAATTAAAATATACAGATATATGTATACATATATCTGTATTATAAGTAATATTGAAGTGTGTGTGTGCATATATATGTATTACTTTACTTAACATTGTACAATTATCAAAATATGCCTACAAATTGAAAGCCTTAAGATAGTGAGAAAAGCATTATTACAAATGAATATATTTAACAAATTCTGAAGAAAAAAAACTGCATGTGGATATTCTTATGCATGTATTTTTTTACATTTTATATATATTAATCAAAGATTCCTAGAGGTGTGAATATCTTATTGTTATGTATGGTTACCTGTGTGTCATGGGTTTAGTACAAAGTAAAAATTTAATAAAAAACATTATTTTACTTTAAATACTGTACTATTTGAATTATTTACAACTATTATTTATATTTAAGAACAATTTTTATATGAAAACAAACAAAAGTTTCTAGGTTTAGTGTCAGAATTTCAGATTTCATATTTTAGCTCTGTCTCTTATAGATACCAGCTGTGAGATTTTAGACAAGGTGCTGCTCCTACTGAAATATTTATTGTAATTCTTGCTTTAAAGTTTTTGTCCAGGGGTAACATATGTAGGAAGTGCCTTGTCCATGGCTTTGCAAATAACAAGGCAGTACTCCAGAAATGCTCATTTCTTTAAACACAAAGTAAGAAGAGAGGGAGAAAGAAGAATAATTCCTTTATCTCAAATATTTTTGCTTACAGCCCTTGTGGTAGTATCATTCCAAAAAAGCAGATTTTAAGAAAAGATAATTAGTACAGTGCTAAAGCTATAACTTCATTTACCACCCACTCTCTAGTGTTATTTGTGGAACTCCATTGTGTAAAGATAGCAAAGGGAGAATATAGATAAGTACAATATATAATTTTACATAGATCCTAAAAATGATAAGTACCTGTGGATCTCAAGCCTACTTGACTTCATTCAAGATTTGTCTGACTCTTGGGTAGATCTGAGTAGGTCGGGGTACTGCCAGACTGTGGGGACTCTTCCCTCTTGTTCTGTCTCTGTTAGAGACCTCTTCACTGGCATTTCCAACCTTAGAAATGGTCTTCGCCAGTGGAAATTAAGAAAGTAATTTCAACAGTGGAAATCAACAAGCAAAACTCATTAATCGGTAGCTCTTAAAGAGAGAGATCAAAATCATAGGCTGGAAAAATTGGGAAGTCAGACCCCTGCGGGCATTAGGAGTTTTACATAAAGACAATGACTTTGCAATAAGGACACACTTTGTACAAATAATTTCAGACTGGCAGTCATTGTCAATTCAAAGACATTACTAGACATCTTACAATAAAATCACACAACACAAAGATATTCAAATCATGATGACTGATGAGCAAGAAATCCAGTTTATTGCTAGGTCTCCTCAAATGTTCTGAAGAGCCCCTGAGGATGTTTACATTGGCCCATTAAACAGTTTACCTTACTGTGCCAAGAAAACAGAAACTCAGATGTAATCACTTGTGCCCAACAGTGTAAATGCTGCCCTCTGAAGAGCCCGCTGGCTGGGCGACATCCACAGCAAACATGGTGCCATCAGTAACATGGAGGTCAGCTTTGACCGTTGGACCTGAATAAAAAAACTGCTGCTGGCAACAACTGGGGCAGTACCCTGGTATGCTGCTTTCACAAACAGTAAATGCAAGTTTCTTTTTGATTGACCCACACCTGGGTGACTTTTACTTCACCAAGGAGTGCATAAACCTTCAGTGTTGAGCCCAGTCTGTGAAAAAACAGAGCAAAAGGTTCAGGACCATAAAGAGACCAAGTCGCAGGGAATAACTCTTAGAATTTACACACAGACATTTTCCCAAAGGCAGAGCAACTGTGAGCAGGGGCAGCAGGAATAATTGGAATAATAAGAAAACTTGGACAGCATGCCCAGAATCTATTGTCCTCCCGGACAATAGATTAAGGTATAATAATTTCCTCACGTCCAAAATATCAGAAAGAATTTATCTCACTTCTTGCCAGTGGGTCTAGAACTCAGATGCATGTTTTGAACTGGAGCGGGATGTTAACCTTGCCAAGAATCCCTGCTTTTCCAGACAACTGAAGAAAATCATAGCCATTACTGCATATGCAAACACTATTGCCAGAAAAGGAAGGAAAGTGTTATAGGGACTCAATGGTTTTGCTGACTCTGTATGAACTGAAGCTACCCTCACCACCAAACCTACCCTAAAATTCCTCATCTTTCAGAACGAGGACTTCTGAGGGAAGAAAGAGCCTTTCTCTTTGTCTCGTCTTTTTTTTTTTTTTTTTTTTGCCTCAGTATAAACTATCACCCAGATTGATTCCCAGTAGGAGTTTACATTCATTTTAAAGAAAAAAAAAAAACTCTACCTCACACATTAGGGATAGTTTTTCACACAGGGACTCAATAGATCATTGCAAAAATGTCAGTAGATTTATTATAGTGGTTAAGAGCCAGATTCTTTGGTCTGTATCTCAGCTCATAATTTATTAGCTGTGTGACCTTGAGCAAGACATTTGCCTTCTCTGTGCCTTAGTATCTTAATCTGAGAGGAAAAAAAAAGTTGTTTTTTTTTTTTTTTTAGCAGTGTAGCACAGGGCTGCTGTGAAGATAGAAAAAAAATAATAACGTATTAAAGATGTGAAAAATAATGCCTGCATATAATAAATGCTCTATAAATAATTTTCTTAACTGGGCATAGGTTTGTTTCACAAGTCTGTCATATTCAACTATACATAGGGACACCTTGTAATAGTACCTACCATAAGTATATTGTACCACAAGGGATGAAAAGGGAAAGAAGAGAGTAGACAGGTATGCAGAAGAAAAAAAAGTAGATAAAGTCTTGCCACTATTCCCAAGACAATCTGTGCCTAAATCTGGCACCTCTGGGTCATGAAAAGCATTTTTCCCCAAAACACTGCTCACAATTCTCCATCCTTTCAAGGACAATGGTAAATTATGATATTTTAAACTAAAATTGTTGCACAGTAAAAGTATAAAATGTTATATCTTATGTGTGTTTTGGTTTGTTTGTTGGGTGATAGTTATTGTAGCCTTTCTGAGAAAACTGATGGAGACAAATGCATTTTGTTGGCTCAAGCCTTGCTGAAGGACTGTTCTGTCCACTAAAAATCTCCAAAAATAACTCTCTGGTAGAAGACTTTCAGGGACTTTTACCTTTTTTTGTACAAGGGAACTCTTCCCAATTATTCTTTTGTGCTGTCATTTATAAACAGCGAATAACTATGAAGTAAGAGCTTTCCAGCAAACGGAAGCAGTGACATCCAACCCGTAGTTGCCACGTTCTATTTTCTGAATCCTTTATTTGAGACAGTGATGAAAATGTCATGATTTAAATTGTGGGCATTGATGATGGTATTTCAATAGGTTTCAGGAAAAGTTTATGGGTACTTCAACTCTTTTATTGTATAAAAAAAGTTTTATCTTTATTGTACAAAATATAAAATGCAGAAGAGTATATAGAAGAATTAAAAGTCATCTGCAATCCAATAACCAGATGCAGCTACTTTAAAAAATGTGTGTGTGAGAGAGAGAACTGATTTTCACACTTTATGCACAATGCAATACAATAGATAGATAGATAGGGATAGAATGCATTATATATGTAATACAAATGGGGAAAAAAGCAATTGAAATCATGCTAAGAAAAAAAAAACATGCTCATATCATAGTAAATGAATAGTTTTCATTAACATTATATCATGAGGACTTTTCCTTGTCTGTCAACGTGCTCTGAACACATGACTTTTAGTGGTGGCAGAAAATGTTACCATACCAGTATACTATCATTTACTTACCTGAAATGTACTAAATTATTTTACTTATTAAGCTATTCCTCTATTGCTGAATGTTATGTTGTTTCTATTATTTTTCACTCTCAATTTATGCTTTAAAGACGTTTCTAGGACATACAATGGTTTGATTCTTGATTATTTCCTTAGGATTTATTCTTTGAAGTAAAAATACTGATCAGAGAGCCAAATTTTCCTCTAAAAGTTTGAACCAATTTTCATTTCCACCACAGACATATAAGAATACCTAATTGTATTAATTACTCATTTTAGGCTTAGATAATTAGAAAGAGGGGTATGTTATACTATTGTTCTTTTTAATCTACATTTAAAAATTATTGGTAAAGCTGAACTTTTTTTTCTGTTTTAGTCCTTTTAAAAATTGAAATGCTGCTATACTTTACATTTGGAAGAATTCTTTAAACTTTTGAGAAAA
Organism: Leucopleurus acutus; assembly: GCF_964270905.1. Taxonomy (NCBI): domain Eukaryota; kingdom Metazoa; phylum Chordata; class Mammalia; order Artiodactyla; family Delphinidae; genus Leucopleurus; species Leucopleurus acutus. Next base: position 39,460,627 of record NC_139160.1, on the reverse strand, counting down.
ATACAGATTCAAAAATATTTTTATTAATCATTTGTCTATTGGTTTTATTTGTAATGACTTGAGTTATCAGCTTTAAAAACCAGGTAAAACATTATTCAAATTATTTCTGTGTGCATGGGATATTCACCTATATTTTTATAGTACTTGTATTATTTTGTTTATATAAAATTGGTTTTTTACTTCTTTTTAAACCTCTGGGACATTTTTGGGTATGTGTTGTAAGGAAATATTCCAACCTAAAAATTTCCCAAATATCCACTATTTCCCACACCTTTTTAAGACTCACCCATCAGGAATGGTCAAATGGCAGTCACTTTCAAGGTGGAATATTCTGTTCCATTTACCTGTTGATTTTTATGCAAACTTACTTTTTACATTATTCTATTTTTCAAAAATTTTTATTCTCAGTGACAATGCTAATAGCGATAGTTTCCTGCTACTTCTCCTACAATGCTTCCTGGTTATGCTGAAGTTGGAATTATTTTGTCAAGTTCCAATAAAAATCCTTGCAGAGAAATGATACATATTTTGTGATGTCTATGAATTAATTTGGGAAAATTTGAAATTCTTACACTATTCAATTTTGTTTATTGTGTCTAATTGATTAAAATGCAGTTTTCATTTTTTTAGAACATATATTTATTGAGTACCTACTATGCGCCTGATACTGCTCTAAATTTTAGGAGTACAGAAGTGGAAAAACAGATTAAAATCCCTGGCATCACGTGGTTTACATTCTAAAGAGAACAGAGAGACAATGAAAAAACAAACAAACCATAAGAACAAAAATTTTAAAATAATGTCATACATTTATCAAACCTATGGAAGAGAAGAAAGCAAGGTAGGAGGGCAGGAAGTGTGTGTGTGTGTGGGGGGGTGCACTGGGTAATCAAGAAAGACCTCAGTGAGAAAGTGATGTTTTAGCAGGGGCCTGATGCTGGGAAAGTCACAAGTCAGTCAAATATCTGGAGGAAGGACATTCTAGGCAGAGGGAACAGCTATTTCAAAACAATTTAAAAAACCATAAGATTTCTTCAAGTTTGTCTTCTGTAGATTGTCTCCACTCCTTTCTTGCAGAGTTGCTTTAATGCATTTTATATTTTATATTGCTTAAAAAGTAATTATTGTATAATTAGTATCATTATTATTATACCATGTGAGTTACTGCCATTTATAGAACAGAAATAGCTTTTTTCCTACTTTCTATTTAATTTTTGGTAAATTAAAATTTACTGATATTGAAACATAATTTCCAATAAATTTGCATGGCATGTCAGTGAAAACAGTGGTCGTGCTTGGCCCTCCTTATCCACTAATCACGTACTCCAGAAGTAGGAACTTATTTCTTTTGGTGGCTGCATCCATGTTTTGAAATAATATGTTTTTAGTGCTATTAATTGAACTTTTAGCTTTAACTACTTACCCACCTTCTCTAATCACCACCTTCATACATACAAACAGTGTATCCTATATAGTTATATATTTTTTTTATTAAATCAATATTCTGTGATTAGGGTATAACTAACTATTCAGATCTGTACAACATAGTTATGATGCTTAAATTTTCTCTCTTGAATGACATTTTTGTTTTTCTTAACCTATGAATAATCAATTCATTTGCCTGTCTCTTTTTTTCTGTAATCATCATGATTCCTTCTCTCCAAGACTCCAACACACCTTTAAAGTTTTTCTCAATACAATGAACACACTGGGAAAATCTATCAGTTTTATTTGGCTTTGTTTCATTTTGTTTTCCTAGGTGAAATCTCTCTAGAGCTCTCTACTGTCCTGCTTCAACCTGGACTGATGGATCTTGAGATCTCGTGGCAGCTAGATCTCTGGTCCAGGATCTCCCTTCACCTTCATCCTGCGGGTTCACTTTGCCCGTTTCCTGTGTTGGATCCTTTATGCCCTTGATTCTATAATTTCGTCTTTCTTGCTTAACTCTGTGTGGGGGAAGTTTACCTTCCAATAATCCGGGTGACAGCAAACTATGGGCCTGCCGGCCAGATCTGGTCCACTATCATTGGACAACTCAGAATTTAAGAATGATTTTCCCAGCATGCAGGGAACTGGTTGCCACTGGGGGCTCAGGCCACTGCCCGGACCTGCTCCCAACCAGCGGCCTCGGCACCTTCACAGCACTGCTGCGGGTCCCCACACATCCCCCTATTGTCTCTGAAGCCGACGTACAGGTGGGCTCTGGGATTCTCAGTACGGTCCGCAGACCTAGCCTCTCAGACCAATGGCTGCCTTGCTACCTTTCCCACTCCAAATGTTTCCAGTAACCCTGCCTCAATGCCAGGAGATGAGGCAGTAGGAGTCTGAAGCTGGTTTTTGTCTCTGCATCTGTTTTAGCTTCCGTCCCTGTTCCCTTCTCCCGGACTCAGTTTCTGCCTCTGTTCAACCGCTCCAGTGTAGACATGCTGCTATCTCTTCACGATTTGGAATTGCGCCCTACCGGTGTCGTATTTCCACTCCTAGTTTGTGTTTCCTTTGTCCTGGGAGATGAAAAACTTGCCTTTAAAGGAGGGGTGACAGACTTTGGTGTGTTTCAGATCACTCAGGAAGTTGTGCATATCCCTGGGCTCTATCACAGGGGCTTTGGATAAAGTGGGGCATGGACACCTGCAATCCTCCCCAGGTGGTTCTGATTCAGGTGGTCCTGAAATCTTCACTTTGAAATTCTCTGCTGCAGAAGGCTGGAGAAAATCAATTGAAATATGAGCCCCGTTTCAGGGCCTTGGGTGGGAGGCTAGTGGGGACTTCCTTTGCGCTATAGGAGCTAGAAGGCTGTTTGATGCTTTAAAAATACATAATAATAAAAATATATATGACTCATATGTAAGACCAGTTTTCTAATAGCTGTTTTTAAATGCTTGGCCTCAAAAAAAATGATTTTCATATTTTTAAATGGTTGAGAGAAAAAGAATACTATTTCAAGGCACATATATGATATTTTATGAAATTCACATTTCAATATTCATAAGTAAAGTTAATTGGAACACAGTCCCACTCATCTACATATTGTCTACCACTGTTTTTACACTGTCAGGGCAGATCTGAGTGGTTGCAACAAAGACATTATGGTCCACAGAGTGTAAAATATTTATTATCTGAGTCTTTACAGGAAAAAGGTCGTTGACCACCACAACAGCCTATTGGTGGGGCATGAGATGGAATCATTTTGAAAGGTTTGTGACTGAAGATGTCTTTATTCTACTCTTAAACCTAACTTACAGTTTAGCTAATTATGTATTTTTAGGTTGGAAATCACATTTCCTCAAATTTTTACTCAGGTGGGTAATGAAAGTATTATCCACTGTCTTCTAGTGCCCAGAGCTGTTGTTGAAAGGTCTAGTAACATTTTAACTATCTCTCCTGGTTGTTTTCTTCTCTGTAAGTTAAGTTATTATATTTTCTCAAGAGCTCTGAAATTTCAAAATGATGTGTCTTGCTGTGGAACTTCTTAATTTACAGAGATCTCAGTTTTGTTTTTTGGTTTTTTTTCAGTACACGGGCCTCTCACTGTGTGGTCTCTCCCGTTGCAGAGCACAGGCTCCGGACGCGCAGGCTCAGCGGCCATGGCTCTCGGGCCTAGCCACTCCGTGGCATGTGTGATCTTCCTGGATCAGGGCACGAACCTGTGTCCCCTGCATCGGCAGGCGGACTCTCAACCACTGCGCCAACAGGGAAGCCCAAGATCTCAGTTTTTATTTGTTGTTGTTTTGTTTTCCAATCTGGTAATTTATGTCCTTCAATTCTGAGAAGCTTCACTGAAATATTCCTTCGGTAATTTTTTCCCTTATGTTTCCTGTTATCCCTTGCTGTAATTCTTTTCTTGCAGAAATTGGGTCTTCTGGGCTAATCTTTTCCTATCTCCTATTTTATAAATTATCTCCTATTATTCATTCCTTTATCTTTTTGTTGTCCCTAGGATATTGGTTCAATTTTATTTTCCAATTCTCCATTCCTTATATAAACATACATACATACTATATATATGTAAGCATGTGTACAGTATATATAATATACTTATTCAGTTTATATTATATATTAATATTCAATGTCATTGTTTTAAATGAATAATTGGTTTTTATATCATTCTGTTTGCTTTTTATGGCTTTACTCTCTTACCCTCTAAGGATAGTAATTATATACATATTTTCAAGTTTTTGTCTAATTATTTTTTGCCTTTTTTTTTCTCTTTTCATTCAGACCTCTGTATATAACATGGATTTTTTTTAACATATACTTTCTATTTAGTGCTATTTATATTTTCATTAGTATTTGCTAAGTCTAATAGTTTTCTATTACCATGTAACAAAGTACTCAAAACACAGTGACAAAATATATATATTTATTATCTCATTTTTGTGGGTCAGAATTCCAGGAGCAGCTTAGCTAGATGCATCTGGTTCTGAGTTTCTCAGGAGGCTGCAAGCAAGGTGTCAGCAGCAGCTTCCATCGCCTCCAGGCTTAACTGGAGGAATATTCACTCTGAGCTCTCTCATATGGTTGTTAGCAGGACTCAGGATCTTGTTGACTGTAGGCTGATGATATCAAGATATCAGTTTCTCACTACTTGGGCCTCTCCCTAGGCTCTTGTGCTTTCCCCAGAGTGAGGAATGAGAAAGAGAGAGAGAGAGAAAGAGAGAGCGAGAGATAGGCTGAGAATCTAAGAGAGAAGCCATAGTGTTTATATAACCTAATCTCAGAAGTGACAACTTATCACTTCTGCTCTATCCTTTCCATTAGAAGTGAGTCACTAACCCACTAATCCAGCCCACCCTCAAGGGGAGGGCTTAAACAAGGACATAAATTCCAGGAGATGACAATCATTGAAGACCATCTTAGACACTGCCTGCCAGAGAAAGTACAGTTTAAGCTATACTTTTCTTTGTGTTTGCAATCTTTATCAAGTTATGATATGATGATTGTGCTTCACAGAAATGAATGTTGTAGTTTTCTCTTTTGTTCTATGCCAGGGAAAATATTGCTTACTGATTACATTTTACTGAAATGTTTGCAGCTTGTTTAGCCCTGAACTATTTTAGTAGGTTATTCTTTGACCTTTTTTCCCAGTTATTCAGATTGCTTGCCTAATCAAGTTATGTCCTGCTTTTTGAATCAGTATTTACCCCCAATCCAGGGTACCATCTGCCTCACTAAGATTTTAAAATTTATTTACATATATTAATACATATGATTATTTACAATGTTATTATAATCTAATTCTCCCACAAACATGACCCCAATTCCAAACTAAGTAATTTAGCATGATTCTATGACCCTGCATTGTCCAAGATCGGACTTTATTTTTCTTTTTGTTCATTTGAAAATTATTCTTATGTATTTTTAAATTCAGGTTTAATTTATTTTTTCAGCTTTTATTGGGTTATAATTGACAATCAAATTTTAAGTTGTTTAAAGTATATGTCCTGGTGGTTTGATATACATATGCATTGTGAAAGGACTCCCCGCCCCAACCCCCAGTCATGTTAATTAGCACATCCATCAACTCCCATTTATCTTTTTTTTTTTTTTTTAGCGAGAACATTTAAGTTCTACTATCTTGGCAAATTTCAATTATACAGTACAGTGTTATCAATTCTAGTCACCAAGTTATATTTTAGATCCTCAGACCTTATTCATCTTATAGGTGAAAGTTGGGAAAGTGGCATAAAACTCTCAGGTCAGCTCTGCAGGTGGAGAACATATTAAGCAGAGTCTTGTAAGACCTAAAAATCTTATCTTCTGAGAATAGTAAAACTGACCTCTTAGGCTTCATGGGAGATTTTCTGGATAAAGAGATGAAGAATGCAGACTATCTGGAATACCATCTTGACTATCAGAAGGAACTAGAAGAGGTGGCCCAGCAAAAAAGTCCTGTTTGAGAAGCCTGCTGAAGCATCAGGTGAAAACTTAACTTCTGAAGGCAACACTGCAAGTGTTCCTTTGTAGTAAGTCTTAAAGTTAGCTACTTAAACGTCTTTGTCTTCTCCATTTGCCAGAAGACTACTTTCTTTTTTTCTAGTATCCTAATCCACGTTGTGCATGCAAATAAATCTTCTTTGCATTGTAAAATATGTATGTATATATAAACATTAAAATATATGATATATGAAAAGATATGTAAATATATTGTTATATATGAATATATGTTTATAAGTATATATGTAAATGCCCTGAGGGCATTATGCTAAATAAAATAAGCCAGACAGAGAAAGACAAATACTGCATGGTATCACTTATACAGGGAATCTAAAAAAAATGTTAAATTCATAGAAACAGAGAGTAGAATGTGGTTGCCAGGGACTTGGCGGGGAGGGCTAGAGGAAATATGGAGAGGCTGGTGAAAGGGTATAAATATTCTTACATATCTTAATTTTATATTATTTTATTTCTAAATTATATATTTCAATAGTTTTATTAAGATTGTGTTATTTTACAACCATATTTAAAATTTTATTTTTTTATAATTTACAGTGGCTTCCTAGTATCAGAACTCAGTGCTTGTATTTTGTAAAGCAGTTTCCCAATTTTTGAGTTATTTCTCAAACTTGTCTTTTACAATGATATGGTGATCCAATAGATTAATTTTATTTTTTGCTGCCTCCATTAGAGATTTTTATTGTTAATTTATGTTTTTAGATTCCTTGAAATATATCTCTCAATAAACTCACATTTACTGTCAATCCTATACTTTCTGGTATCCTGTTTCTGTTCATAGGAAATAGATCTTTTAAGAAGTCCAAATAAGTGTTTTAAAATTCCCATGTACTTATTATACTGTTTTCAGAGTTATATTCTTCCTTTGAGTTTTTAGTATGACATTGTCTTTTTCTTTTACTTGGAATAATGTTTTATATGCCACATATTGATTTTTATTGTTAATCATTCTTTGATGAGAAGAGTTATATCCAGGCATGATCTTTGCCAACTAAAAGGATATACAGGCTGCCCTTATGTTACTTATTGCCCATAGAGTTACTGTTAATTTCCAGAAATAATTCATAAGTTTTCAATTGCAGGCCATTCTGAGTAGCCTGATGAAATCTCTGGCCGACCTGCTCCTTGCCACCTAGGATGTGAATCATCCCTCTGTCCAGTTTATTCTGCCCATTAGCTGCTTAGTAGCCATCTTTGTTATCAGATCAACTGTTGTGGTATCGCAGTGCTGTGTTCAAGTCACCCTTATTTACTTAATAATGATTCCAAAGCACAAGAATAGTGATGCTGGCAATTTGGATCTGCCAATGAGGAGCCCTAAAGTGCTCCTTTAAATGATAATGTGAAAGTTTTTGACTTAATAAGGAAAGAAAAAAGCTGTGTGCTGAGATGGCTAAGATCTATGATAAGAATGAAACTTCTATTCAAGAAATTGTGCAGAAGGAAAAAGAAAGTCATACTAGTTTTACTGTCACACCTTGAACTGCAAAAGTTACTGCCACAGTAACTTTTGGTGCTAAGTTTTTAGTTAAGATGATAAAGCCACTAAATTTGTTCAATGAGATATTTTGAGAGAGACCATATTCATGTAAATTTTATTACAGTATATTGTTATAATCATTCTATTTTATTATTAGTTATTATTGTTAATCTCTTACTGTGCCCAATTTTAAGTTAAACTTTATCATAGGTATGTCTGTATAGGACAAAGCACAATGTTTATAGGGTTTGGTACTATTCGAGGATACAGGAATTCACTGGGGGTCTTGGAATATATCCTGCATGGATAAGGGAGAATTACTGTATGTCTAATTCTTCTCTTGGTCTATGTTTCATGACTGCTTTCAAACTTGTGCAATGCTAATATATATTTCATGTTCTGGCAATGAGTTGTCAGCCAGTGTTAGTTTCCAAAGTTGTGAGTTTTTCTGTTTCTATGTCTTGATAACTATTTAGCATAAAGAGACAAAGTCAAAGAGCTAATTAGACACTATTTTAAACTAATAGTTTAAGTTTATTATTATTTTTCTTTTACAAAATAAGGAGGAAAGACTCATGATATAAAAGTTTAAGTTTAAATTGAAATAACTCTACCATAGTTCACAGAATACATAGATATATTTCTGATGCTGTTCATTTGGCTCCAATATTAGTTTTCTTCAAGAATAGTAAAGTCTATTTTAGTGTGACTGCCTGTGCTTTATACATCATCATCCAGATTGTAATTTAAAAGGTGACATTGTTTCTTCTCAGTGTAGCAATTTCACCAATTTTTGTCCCACTAGAAATAGTAAAATGAATGCATCTAAACAGAAAAATTTTTTTTTCACCATAACACACTATCATTTTGATTCCTCAACGCCTTACCCCAAATTTTAACACTTAATTAGCAAATCATGTTACTTGTGAAGAAGAAAACATTCTTTAGAATGGCAGGTGGTAGGGTCCAAAGTCATTGGAAATTTATACCATTTCTTTTGAAGAACAAAAAGTAACAGATAAAATATGTAAATGATAATGTCAGTTTAGGATTCTGTTTTTAAAATTTTTAAACAATCAAAATGCACTTATAAAATGTAATCTTACAAGAAGATTGTCTAAATTTACCATTCAAACATTTAGCACAATGTTAGGCTGTAATTATTATTGAGTATTATTTCAAATTTTTTGTGTTCATATTGGTCAAGAAAGTTAACAATCACATAGGTATGTCTTAAACCATAACCACAATCATTGACATTGATAGTTTCCTGGTAATTTGCTTTAAAATAAAATGTATTATAAAGAAATTATAAAACAGCTGATCAAGGTAAAAAATTAGTTATTTGGAGATATAAAGTTATTGACACAATGTACAGTTCCACTGTCTTAAAATATACCTATGCCTGCAAGGTTCCTGCCAGTAACTTTCTGCAGTTGAGGAAACTGCCCTGATTTGCACTGACATGCAATAACTTCCCCCAGGCAAATACCTGCAGACAGTCATCTATTGATGCCTGTCTATAGGCAGAGGAAAGTCTTAGAACAGTAGCTCTGTAGAAGCAATTATTCCCTTGACTGTTACAGGAAGAACACTAAAGAATACAGAAAAAATATTAGTTCTCATTTATACAGTTCTTTTCATTCCAAAGACTTTGGCAAAATCGTCATTTGTTTCTAATATTATTTAAAAGACAATACAGTCAACATATTGCTAAGCTGTAGGTTGAAAATCATACTAACTGGTATATATGACCTGCTCAGTTCTGGTAAACAAAACTCCACTGATTACTCAGCATGCACTGAGCACTATGCTTGGTCCAATGGGTCTGCACAATATAAGCATTTCAATAGAATCCTGTCTTTGCCTTTTGGCTGCATTCTTTTTGTTGAACTACATCATCTCCTTAAGAGTTAGAGTTTTTAGTATAAAATGGAGGTGTATTGCCTAATTCCTTGAGTGGTTATGATGATTAAATTTTATAATCTGTTTTAAGTTCTCAGTGCAGTAGCCCAGTTATCACTCTAGAAAAAGCACTGAATGAATGCAAGTCATTACAATTATTGTACTATCAAAAATCTCTTAGTATCAGCTGTGAAGACACAGTTATATAGGTGTTACTTTTCTTCCTAACTGAGAAGTTTTTAACACATTTAAAAGGAAAAATCTAGAGAAGTATATCTCAAAATATCCTTAGTAAAGATTAAAATAGATTACAAATGTGAACTGAAATTGAGGTGATTTATAAATATATTCTTGTATATTTATACAAGAAATACATTGGTGTAGATGGAATTTGGATGCTATTGAAACATTTATGGAAAATTATGTTTAAAAAAGAATTAATTGAATGAGACAGGTAGCTATACCAAATTAAGTAAAAGATCAGGCATTTCCTTTATGGGAGAGAAATATTAAAAACTAATTAATTTAATATTCATTCACTAATGATATAAACCAGGAAAGAGGCCAGTGATCATAATAATTGAGTCATGAAATGGGCAGAAAGATATCGCCAAAAACTAGTTTACATCACCAATAAAGGCTCTACAAGGCAAAAGTGATACTATTAGCTAAGCAAGATATTTATCCTATATGGTCTCCAGAAAGCAGCTCCAAGAAATTGTGTATTAAAAATTAACTGAAATACTAGATCAAGACCAGTAAAACTCATAATAAAAATATACTATATGCTGCTTATATTTTAATGTCTTTAAATTTTGTTTTCAATGTTATTTCCTCCAAATCTTAATATCTACATACATATACATTTTTAGTCTGAATTATGCACAAAAAATTACTTTAAAATGCATAACATATTTTTACTTTTGTAAAGTTCTCTGTGAATAATAAAAATAATGAGCCTAATCTACTGTACATTCAAAAATGTCTTGTCAAAAGATTTCCACTAAGATAGACATGCTTACTTCAGAGTAGTTTAACCAGCCTGAGGAGACATGATTTACAAAACCATTCTTATTGGACACACAAGTAAAATTTAATACCTTTAGAATACAATATAAATAGTTAATGCTGGTGAGATTTTAAGAAATTAATAATTAATATTTCTTTCATTCTCAGTTTAGAAGTAAGTTAAAATTAAGACATATAGGAGATCCAAAAACAGGGATCAAATGTCAGATTTTAACTGATACATAGATTTGGAAGTGTGGCTTTAGATCTGTTGATCAAAAGTTGATAATGGCTTGATAACGAAAATGAATTTTACAGAAAACACTCATCCATTTTTCTACTCCACCTGCTAATTATTTTTTAATAGTTTAACTCCATTAAGTCAAAAAATCTAGACCAATATGAAGCAGTCTTACAAAGCTGTATAGCCAAGGAAAGCCATATTTCCAAAATCTCATCTCAGTTGTTATCAAGAGAGATAATATAAGGAAAAGAAACTCCCAAAGCCTGAGGTCAGAGGTAACAGAAAACAGTGGGCAAGCAGGTACTTTCCTGAGAACAGAATTAAGGATTAATGAAAGTACCTAGTGTATCTACAAATCAAAGACCCGTGTAATGCTTCCCCAGTGGGATTTTAAAATTTCTATGTATCAGGGCTTCCCTGGTGGCGCAGTGGTTGAGAGTCCTCCTGCCGATGCAGGGGACACAGGTTCGTGCCCCGATCCGGGAAGATCCCACATGCCGCGGAGTGGCTGGGCCCGTGAGCCATGGCCGCTGAGCCTGCACGTCCGGAGCCTGTGCTCCGCAACGGGAGAGGCCACAGCAGTGAGAGGCCCGCGTACCGCAAAAAAAAAAAAAAAAAAAAAATTCTATGGATCAATGACCGTGAAGTATTTTCACTTCTTTCTGAATAGAAGTGTTCATTGCAATTATTCCACCCTTTTTTCCCACTGAATACTTGGTGAACAGAGGCTGATTACTTGATGGAGTCACATCTGACTTAATGTAGAGACTGCTGTGTGTCACCAGAGATTCTGGACTTTCGAGCTGGATGCAGTGCTGGGTTGGAACTTTCATGCGGATGGGATGAGTGTTTTCTTTCATGGTAATGAGAAAGAAAGGAGATTTTTATGATCAAAATTGTGGCAACTTCTAGCAAATGGGTCATGGGTGAAAGTGACAAGTATTATTTCTGGGCTGAAGTAATAAAAACACCCTGCATAATGTTCCATGTTCTCTTATTCTTTCTCTTGAAGTAAACTTAAAACACGCATGTTGAGATTATGAAGGCACAAAATAGAGATAGACAAGATTCTTAAATAATGACTTACAAGAAGGTGTCCTAGAGAGTTTCCCAAACTATTTCAGAATGTCTTTGAATGGAAAACAAACCTCTATGAAGTTAAAATCCTGAAATTTTGTGATTAAACAATTTTTTGACATCTTTATTGGAGTATAATTGCTTTATAATGTGTTAGTTTCTGCTGCAAACAAAGTGAATCAGCTATACGTATACATATATCCCCATATCCCCTCCCTCTTGCGTCTACCTCCCACCCTCCCAACCTACCCCTCTAGGTGGTCACAAAGCACCGAGCTGATCTCCCTGTGCTATGTAGCTGCTTCCTACTAGCTATCTATTTTACATTTGGTAGTGTATATATGTCAATGCTACTCTCTCACTTCGTCCCAGCTTACCCATCCCCGTCCATGTCCTCAAGTTCATTCTCTAACTCTGTGTCTTTATTACTGTCCTGCCCTTAGGTTCATCAGAACCATTTTTTTTTAATTCTATATATATGCGTTAGCGTATGGTATTTATTCTACTCTTTCTGACCTACTCCCACTCTCTATGACAGACTCTAGGTCCATACACCTCACTACAAAAAACTCAATTTCAGTTTTCTTTAATGGATGAGTAATATGCCATTGTATATATATTGCCACATCTTTATCCATTCATCTGTTGATGGACACTTAGGTTGCTTCCACATCCTGGCTATTGTAAATAGTGTTGTAATGAACATTGGGGTGCATGTATATTTTCCAATTATGATTTTTTCAGGGTAAATGCCCAGTAGTAGGATGGGTGGGTCATATCGTAGTTCTATTTTTGTTGTTTTAAGGAACCTCCATACTATCCTCCATAGTGGCTGTGTCAATTTACATTCCCACCAACAGTACAAGAGGGTTCCCTTTTCTCCACACCCTCTCCAGCATTTGTTGTTGGTAGATTTTCTGATGATGCCCATTCTAACTGGTGTGAGGTGACACCTCATTGTAGTTTTGATTTGCATTTCTCTAATAAGTAGTGACGTTGAGCATCCTTTCATGTGTTTGTTGGCAATCTGAATATCTTTGGAGAAATGTCTGTTTAGGTCTTCTGCCCACTTTAAGATTGGGTTGTTTGTTTTTTTCATATTGAGGTGCATGAGCTGCTTGTATATCTTGGAGATTAATTCTTTGTCAGTTGCTTTGTTTGCAAATATTTTTTTTTCCCATTCTGAGAGTTGTCTTTTCATCTTGTTTTTGGTTTCCTTTGCTGTGCAAAAGCTTTTAAATTTCATTAGATTCCATTTGTTTATTTTTGTTTTTATTTGCATTTCTTTGGTAGTTGGGTCAAAATGGATCTTGCTGTGATTTATGTCAAAGAGTGTTCTTCCTGTTTTCCTTGAAGAGCTTTATAGTGTCTGGCCTTACATTTAGGTTTTTAATCCATTTTGAGTTTATTTTTGTGTATGGTGTTAGGAAGTGTTCTTTTACATGTAACTGTCCAGTTTTCCTAGCACCATTTATTGAAGAGACTATCTTTTCTCCATTGTATATTCTTGCTTCCTATAACAAAGATAAGGTGACCATATGTGCATGGTTTTATCTCTGGGCTCTCTATCCTGTTCCATTGATCTATATTCCTGTTTTTGTGCCAGTACCATACTGTCTTGATTCCTGTAGATTTTTAGTATTCTCTAAAGTGTTGTCTGAAGTCAGGGAGTCTGACTTCCTTCAGCTCCGTTTTTCTTTCTCAAGATTGCTTTGGCAATTCTGGTCTTTTATGTCTCCATACAAGTTGTGAAATTTTTGTTCTAGTTCTGTGAAAAATGCCAGTGGTAGTTTGATAGGGATTGCATTGAATCTGTAGATTGCTTTGGATAGTAGAGTCATTTTCACAATGTTGATTCTTCCAATCCAAGAACATGGTATATCTCTCCATCTGTTTGTATCATCTTTAATTTCTTTCATCAGTGCCTTATAGTTTTTTGCATTCAGGTCTTTTGTCTCCTTAGGTAGGTTTATTCTTTTTGTTGCAATGGTAAATGAGTGTGCTTCCTTAATTTCTCTTTGAGATTTTTCATCATTAGTGTACAGTAATGCAAGAGATTTCTGTGCATTAATTTTGTATCCTGCTACTATACCACATTCATTGATTAGCTTTGGTAGTTTTCTGGTAGCATCTTTACGATTCTCTAAGTATAGCATCATGTCATCTGCAAACAGTGACAGCTTTACTTCTTTTCCAATTTGGATTCTTTTATTTCTTTTCCTTCTCTGATTGCCGTGGCTAAAACTTCCAAAACTATGTTGAATGATAGTGGTGAGAGTGGGCAACCTTTTCTTGTTCCTGATCTTAGGGGAAATGGTTTCAGTTTTTCACCATTGAGAACGATGTTGACTTTGTATTTGCATACATGGCCTTTATTATGTGGAGGTAAGTTCCCTCTATGCCTACTTTCTCGAGGGTTTTATCATAAATGGGTGTTGAATTTTGTTGACAATTTTTTCTGCATCTATTGAGATGATGATATGAATTTTCTCCTTCAATCTGTTAACATGGTTTATCACATGGATTGATTTGCGTATATTAAAAAATCCTTGCATTCCTGGGATAAACCCCACTTGATCATGGTGTATGACCTTTTTAATGTGCATTTGGATTCTATTTGCTAGTGATTTGCTGAGGATTTTTGCATCTATGTTCATCAGTGATATTGGTCTGTAGTTTTGTTTTTTGTGACATCTTTATGTGGTTTTGGTATCAGGGTGATGGTGGTCTCCCAGAGTGAGTTTAGAAGTGTGGCCTTGTAGAAGGAATTTGGGAGTGTTCCTCCCTTTGCTATATTTTGGAAGAGTTTGAGAAGGATGAGTGTTAGCTCTTCTCTAAATGTTTGATAGAATTCTCCTGTGAAGCCATCTGGTCCTGGGCTTTTGTTTTTTGGAAAATTTTTAATCACAATTTCAATTTCAGTGCTTGTAATTGGTCTGTTTATATTTTCTATTTCTTTCTGATTCAGAATCGGAAGGTTGTGATTTTTTTAGAATTTCTCCATTGCTTCCACGTTTTCCATTTTTTTGGCATAAAGTTGCTTATAGTAATCTCTCATGATCCTTTGTATTTCTGCAGTGTCAGTGGTTACTTCCTTTTCATTTCTAATTCTGTTGATTTGAGTCTTCTACCTTTTTTTCTTGATGTGTCTGGCTAGTGGTTTAACAATTTTATTTATCTTCTCAAAGAACCAGCTTTTAGTTTTATTGATCTTTGCTATTGTTTTCTTCATTTCTTTTTCATTTATTTCTGATCTGATTTTTATGATTTCTTTCCTTCTGCCAACTTTGGGGATTCTTTGTTCTTCTTTCTCTAATTGCTTTAAGTGTTAGGTTAGGTTATTTATTAGATCTTGCTTGTTTCTCAAGGTAGGATTGTATTGCTCTAAACTTCCCTTTTAGATCTGCTTTTCCTGCATCCCATAGGTTTTGAGTCATCATGTTTTCATTGTCATTTGTTTCTAGGTATTTTTTGATTTCCTCTTTGATTTCTTCAGTAATCTCTTGGTTATTTTGTAACATATTGTTTAGCCCCCATGTGTTTGTATTTTTTACAGATTTTTCTGTGCAATTGATATCTAGTCTCATAGTGTTGTGGTTGGAAAAAATACTTGATATGATTTCAATTGTCTTATATTTACCAAGGCTTGATTTGTGACCAAAGATATGATCTATCCTGGAGAATGTTCCATGAGCACTTGAGAAGAAATTGTTTTCTGTTGTTTGGAGATGGAATGCCCTGTAAATATCAATTAAGTCCATATTGTCTAATGTGTCATTTAAAGCTTGTTTTTCCTTATTTATTTTCATTTTGAATGATATGTCCATTGGTGAAAGTGGGGTGTTAAAGTCCCCTACTATGATTGTGTTATTGTCAGTTTTCTGTTTTATGGCTGTTAGCATTTGCCTTATGTACTGAGGTGCTCCTAAGTTGGGTGCATAAATATTTATAATTGTTATATCTTCTTCTTGGATTGAATCCTTGATCATTATGTAGTGTCCTTCCTTTTCTCTTGTAACATTCTTTATTTTAAAGTCTATTTTATCTGATATGAGAATTGCTACTCCAGCTTTCTTTTGATTTCCATTTGTGTAGAATATATTTTTCCATCCCCTCACTTTCAGTCTGTACGTGTCTTCCTAGGTCTGAAGTGGGTTTCTTGTAGACCATATACATACGGGTCTTGTTTTCATATCCATTCAGCCAGTCTGTTTTTGGTTGGAACATTTACTCCATTTACATTTAAGGTAATTATTGATATGTATGTTCCTATTACCATTTTCTTAACTGTTTAGGGTTTGTTATTGTAGGTCTTTTCCTTCTCTTGTGTTTCCTGCCTAGAGAAGTTCCTTTAGCATTTGTTGTAAAGCTGGTATGGTGGTGCTGAATTCTCTTGACTTTGGCTTGTGTGTAAAGCTTTTTATTTCTCTTTGAATCTGAATGAGATCCTTGCTAGGTAGTGTAATCTTGGTTGTAGGTTTTTCCCTTTTATCATTTTAAATATGTCCTGCCATTCCCTTCTGGCTTGCAGAGTTTCTGCTGAATGAACAGCTGTTAACCTTATGGTGATTCCCTTGTATGCTATTTGTTTCTTTTTCTTTGCTGCTTTTAATAAATTTTTCTTTGTATTTAATTTTTTATAGTTTGATTAATATGTGCCTTGGTGTGCTTCTCCTTGGATTTATCTTGTATGGACTCTCTGTGCTTCTTGGACTTGATTGTTTCCTTTCCCATATTAGGGAAGTTTTCAACTATAATCTCTTCAAATATTTTCTCAGTCCCTTTCTTTTTCTTTTCTTCTGGGATCCATATAATTCACATTTCGGTTCATTTAATGTTGTCAGGGGTCTCTGAGACTGTCCTCAATTCTTTTCATTCTTTTTTCTTTCTTCTCCTCTGTGGTAGTTATTTCCACTATTTTATCTTCCAGGTCACTTATCCGTTCTTCTGCCTCAGTTTTTCTGCTATTGATTTTTTCTAGGGAATTTTTAATTTCACTTATTGTGTTCTTCATCATTGTTTTTTTGCTCTTTAGTTCTTCTAGTTCCTTTTAAATGTTTCTTTTATTTTCTCCATTCTATTTCCAAGATTTTAGATGATTTTTACTATCATTACTCTGAATTCTTTTTCAGGTAGACTGCCTATTTCCTCTTCATTTGTTTCATCAGGTGGATTTTTACCTTGCTCCTACAGCTGCTGCATATTTATCTGTCTTCCCATTTTGCTTAACTTACTGTGCTTGAGTTCTCCTTTTCGCAGGCTGCAAGTTCATAATCCCTGTTGTTTTGGGTGTCTGCCCCCAGTGTTTAAGGTTGGTTCAGTGGTTTGTGTAGGCTTCCTGGTGGAGGGGACTGGTGCCTGTGTTATGGTGAGCTGGATCTTGTCTGTCTGGTGGGCAGGGCTGCGTCTGGTGGTGTGTTTTGGGGTGTCTGTGAAATTAATATGATTTTAGGCAGTCTCTCTGCTAATGGTTGTGGTTGTGCTCCTGTCTTGCTCATTGTTTGTCATGGGGTTTCCAGCACTGGAGCTTGCTGGCCGTTGGTTGGAGCTGGTCTTAGTTTTGACATGGAGATCTCTAGGAGAGCTCTCACTGATTGATATTATGTGGAGCTGGGACATTTCTGGTGGTCTAATATCCTGAACTTGACTGTCCCACCTCAGAGACTCATGCCTGAAACCTGGGCAAAGCACCAAGATCCTGTTAGCCACATGGCTCAGAATAAAAGGGAGAAAAAAGAAAGAAAAATAGATAAATAAATAAAATATAATAATTAAAATAAAAAGTAAAAGAATTATTAAAATAAAAATAATTAAAAAAAAACAAAAGGGCTTCCCTGGTGGTGCAGTGGTTGAGAGTCCGCCTGCTGATGCAGGGGACACGGGCTCATGACCTGGTCTGGGAAGATGCCACATGTCGTGGAGCAGCTAAGCCCATGAGCCATGGCCACTGAGCCTGTGTGTCCAGAGTCTGCACGTCTGGAGCCTGTGCTCCATAATGGGAGAGGCTACAACAGTGAGAGGCCCGCGTACCACAAAAAAAAAAAAAAGAAAAGAAAAGAGGAAACAAACCAATAAACTAATCCACCAATGTTAACAAGTGCTAAAAAAATATACGAAGGTAAACATAAAAATCAGAAACAAGTCAGTTGCAGACAGCAAACCCCAATTCTACAGTTGCTCCCAAAGTCCTCCACCTTATTTCTTGGTTGATTCATTGTCTATTCATGTATTCCACAGATGCAGGGTACATCAAGTTGATTGTGGGGATTTAATCCACTGCCCCTGAGGCTGCATGTGTTCAGCTTTGGTTTTCACCCCACCTCTGCATGTAGGTTGCCCTCAGTCTTCTGCTCCTGCCCAGACAGGATGGGGTTAAAGGAGCAGCTGATTTGGTGGCTCTGGCTCACTCAGGCCAGGGTGAGGGAGGGGTACCATAGTTATAATTGGAATTCAGGGTGAACCTGCAGCAGCAGAGGCTGGCATGTTGTTGCAACAGCCTGAGGCATGCTGTGTGTTCTCCCAGGGAAATTGTCCCTGTTTCACGGGACCCTGGCAGTGGCAGGCTGCACCAGCTCCCAAGCAGATGTGGATAGTGACCTGTGCTTGCATACAGAATTCTTGGTGCCTGCAGCAGCAGCATTAACGTTTCATGCCTGTCTCTGTTGTCCAAGCTGATAGCCATGACTTGTGCCAATCTCTGGAGCTCGTTTAGGTGGTGCTCTGTCTGCTGTGGGCAGACAGAGAAGGAATCCCCTCTCCTCGTGCACCCTGAAACAATGGTCTCTTGTCTCTTAGGCAGGTCCAGAGATTTTCCCGGACTCCCTCCCAGCTAGCTGTGGTGCACTAACCCCCTTCAGGCTGTGTTCATGCAGCCAACCTCAGTCCTCTCCCTGGGATCTGACCTCTGAAACCTGAGCCTCAGCTCCCAGCCCCAAGCTGTCCCAACGGGTGGGCAGACAAGCCTCTCAGGCTGGTGAGTGCTGGTTGGCACCGATCCTCTGTGTGGGAGTCTCTCCACTTTGCCCTCTGCTACCCTGTTGCTGTGCTCTCCTCCATGTCTCTGAAGCTTCCCCACCCCCACCCCCTACTTCCACCAGTGAAGGGGTTTCCTAGTGCATGGAAACTTTTTCTCCTTCACAGTTCCCTCCCAGAGATGCAGGTCCTGTCCCTATTCTTTTGTCTCTCTCTTTTTTTTTTTTTCTTTTGCTCTTCCCAGGTACGTGGGGATTTTCTTGCCTTTTGGGAAGTCTGAGTTCTTCTGCCAGCATTCAGTAGGTGTTCTGTAGGAGCTGTTCCACATGTAGATGTATTTTTGATGTATTTGTGAAGAGTAAGGTGATCTCCACGTCTTACTCCTCCACCAGCTTGAAGGTCCCCCCCATGATTTAATTTTTGTTATTGAGCTCTAACTTTTATGCTATCTGGTATATCTATATGTCATATACAAAAGGCCATGATTAAAATAAAGTTAAGCCTATACATATAAAAATATAGACCAGTGGAAAACATGTACAAATTGAGTGATTCACTTTTCCTTGCAGAGTTGAGAAATCAGGATAGGTATTCTTATAGAAGTCTTGCTATATGGGAAAAAGATGTCAGAGGGAAGGAAGTTTTCCCACAAACAAGCCTGGAAGGAATATGCATTACATATTAATTAGGACATTAGCTTTACAAATGTATCTATTACTTACTTATAAAATATTTAAAAATTTTTATGTGCAGCATTTAAAATTTTTTTGTCTGAATGATCTGTTAACTTTAGACCTAAAATAAATATCAATAGATATATTTCTGTAATTATCCTCCAAATCATGCCATTTTTTAAAGGTTAAATGGAACACAATTAATAATTATTCCAGAACAACTAATGTAAACTAGAACTCTTCTGGGAAAACTAGGAAATATGATCACCCTCCCAAGAAGTTTTTCAAAGCGCTGGAAGGTACCTCCATCTTCCTTTCCTCTCTTCTTCCTCCTGAAAAATAAAGCAAAACAAAAACAAAAGAAACCTGCCTTTCTTTGCTTAAAATACATTTGATATAAATACAGACATTCATACCACTATTGGAGTTTAGACTTAAAAATGCAAATATTGTTGGATAACACACTTATTAGCATGCACATGTTCATAGCAGGATTTAGTGGAAGGCGGTCACTGGTAGCATAAAGTGGAGGGGGCTGAGAGTAAGGGTATGAGGGTTTCCATAGTAAAACAAAGGGTAATGGGTAATGACTGGATGCACCAAAGATAAATTTCACTTACTTTAGTCTTGCAAAGAGCCAGCAATATCTGAATATATAGTTCCTAAAAGTGAATTAGCATTAACCTTGAGAGAGATTTCATGGTGCATGTTTTATTGTTCTCATTTTATTTCTAATTTCAGACTGAAGTCTACTGCCAAGCAACTTTTCTTTCTCCTTCAATAATTACCTGAAATCCAAACTTCTACATGAAGTTTTCAGTGATTAAGTCATTTAAAGAAATTAAATAGTCTTGAGCAATAATCAGAGCAGTTATCCATTTTAGATGAGTCATCTGAATAATAAATGCTTAAAAAAATCCTCTTCAATGGCACTTTTAGTCTGAATTTTTTCTATAATTTCCTTAATTTCTCAGTACAATTACTAAATGTCCACACACTTCTTTCACAATTTTACTACTCAAATTACTTGCTCTTGCTCATCAGCTTTGCAATTAATAGTATGTTAAATGTACCAGGGTAGCATACTTGAAACGAATGCTAAAATGAATTTTTCTAAATGACTAATAAATGTGCTTTAAAAGACATTTAGTAAGCTTTAAGATTCTCATTCCAGAGTAAACCTGTATTTGAAAATACAGGCTTTCAATGCCTTCTCATGACATTGAAATTCATTAATGCCAACAACATTATTAATAAAGATAAGAATAACTACTAGTTCATTTAGTCCATAAAATGAGGTAGGTGCTGTATTAGGTATTTTATGTACATTGTCTTATATTCATTCTTAAAATAAGGCTGTAAGCTATATTTATTCCTATTTTAATCTTTGGACCTTATGCACAAATCAGGCATCTCCTGTATGAATATACTTTTATACATTTTCTTCACCATCTGTATGTCTTCTTTGGAGAAATGTCTATTTAGGTCTTCTGTCCATTTTTTCACTGTTTTTTTTGTTTGTTTGTTTTTTTAGTATTGAGCTGCATGAGTTGTTTATATAATTTGGAGATTAATCCTTTGGCCATTGATTCATTTGCAAATATTTTCTCCCATTCTGAGGGTTGTCTTTTCATCTTGTTTATGGTTTCCTTTGCTGTGCAAAAACTTTCGTTTCATTAGGTCCCATTTGTTTAGTTTTGTTTTTATTTCCATTACTCTAGGAAGTGGGTCAAAAAAGATCTTGCTGTGATTTATGTCAAAGAGTGTTCTACCTATGTTTTCCTCTAAGAGTTTTATAGTGTCTGGCCTTACATTTAGGTCTTTAATCAATTTTGAGTTTATTTTTGTGTATGTTGTTAGGGAGTGTTCTGATTTCATTATTTTATATGTGGCTGTCCAGTTTTCCCACCACCACTTATTGAAGAGTCTGTCTTTTCTCCATTGTATATCCTTGCCTCCTTTGTCATAGATTAGTTGACCATAGGTGTGTGGGTTTATCTCTGGGATTTCTATCCTGTTCCATTGATCAATACTTCTGTTTTTGTGCTAGTATGATATTGTCTTGATTACTGTAGCTTTGTAGTATAGTCTGAAGTCAGGGAGTCTGATTCCTCCAGCTCAGTTTTTTTTGCCCTCAAGGCTGCTTTGGTTATCTGGGGTCTCTTGTGTCTCCATACAAATTTTAAGATTTTTCATTCTAGTTCTGTAAAATATGCCACTGGTAATTTGATAGGGATCACATTGAATCTGTAGATTGCTTTGGGTAGTATAGTCATTTTCACAATATTGATTCTTCCAATCCAAGAACATGTTATATCTCTCTATATGTTTGTGTCATCTTTGATTTCTTTCATCAGTGTTGTATAGTTTTCTGAGTACAAGTGTTTTACCTTCTTACATAGGTCTATTCCTAGGTATTTTGTTCTTTTTATTGCAATGGTGAATGGGATTGTTTCCTTAATTTCTCTTTCTGAACTTTCGTTGTTAGTGTATAGAAATGCAAGAGATTTCTGTGCATTAATTTTGTATCCTGCAAATTTACTAAATTCATTGATTAGCTCTAGTAGTTTTCTGGTGGCATTTTTAGGATTCTCTTTGTATAGTATCATGTCATCTGCACACAGTGACAGTTTTACCCCTCCTTTTCCAATTTGTATTCCTTTTTATTTCTTTTTCTTCTCTGATTGCTGTGTCTAGGACTTCCAAAGCTATGTTGAATAAGAGTGGCAAGAGTAGATATCCTTGTGCTGTTCCTAATCTTAGAGGAAATGTTTTCAGTTTTTTTGGCATTGAGAATGATGTTTGCTATGGGTTTGTCATATATGGCCTTTATTATGTTGAGGTAGGTTCCCTCTATGCCCATTTAGGGGAATTAATTTTAACTGATGATATCAGACCTCATATTTTCAGTATGCTTGCTTCCTTTCAGCTTAGGATGCTAGTATAAAGACATGACTCTGGGAGCTGTGAGAGCCATGCTGCTTCTATTATGTTGAAAAGCCAACAAGTTGGAGAAAAGTTTTTGCAGGTTAGAAAATTTTTTTCTGTGTTCTTAGCAACATTTTTGAGCCATTGAATGAAACCTGGAAGTGCTTACTCTTGAATTTTTGTGATGTAAACAACACGTACCCTTATGATCTAAGACACAATTAGATGTTCTTTGTTTGTGCTCTAACACATCAAACTGATTCAAAGGCTTGTAATCACCCTTCACAAAAAATTTCTCCATCAGGGGAAACACAGTTATGTCTAATAGTGTTCTGAGCTTTAAACAAATAGTAGGCTATGTGAGAGGAAAAATGCAAAAGTGTTTTTCAAGATGTGCCATAAATTGGTTACCATACATGTTTTTAGAAGCATCTAGTTATTTTTTCTAAAACCAGTTTTGAAGAAAACAAAAAAATTTTGTTCTTTGTGTGTATATATATACATATATATATATATATACATATATATATATACATATATATATGTATATGTACGTATTGTGTGTTCTCCTGGCATGCTAAAAGTATTGCTCTTATTTTTTCATACCCACTTGTGATATGTATATATCATGGATGATGGAGAAATCTGATGGATGATGGAGAAACCTGATGGAGAACTCTCCAATGAACAGAAGATGTAACCTCTCCATTCTGTTTCTTGGAGGTAGATAGGTATAAATAAAGTTGTAGATATAGATATATAAAATATATATTTTGTTTATCTCACATATGTATCTATATAAATATATATATCAATTAATATATATTTCATTTATCATATGTATATGTATATTTAAGAACATTACATATGTATGTGTATATATATATATATTTATATATATACACACACACACATACATTTATGTTTGGATATATTTATATACACATATATATAAAATCTCCAAAAGATTACATATGTATACACAGATATAGATATACATACACACACACACACACACATATATATATACAAAAAGATGTCTTTTATGGCAAGCTAACACTCTACTAATTATTTATTTTATTTTATTTCACATATGTATGTATGTGTCTTATGTTAATAAAATATATAATCAAAGTAGTGTTAGCTTACCTGAAGGAAATATGCCTTCTTTCCCTTTATCTTAGAACACAATATAGTACTTGATATAGTTAGTACTCAACTAAGGGCATATGTGAGTTATATTGTTGGATCTTTAAGGAAATGTTAAAGTCAATTTAGGCACAATTATTAAGAAAAGGTAACAAAGAATTTGGATAAAAAATAAACTTATACAATTAAATTCAGAAAATAAACTATGAAGAAAAGTAATGTCAATTACCTCTAAAATGTATTAAAATTCAGCTTTTGTTACAAATAATACAGTATAATACCTAAGACATAACATTGGAATAGTGACAGCTACTTCCACAAACAAATAGCTGTAACAGGTAGATGTCATCATTGGTGAAACTCAGGGTGGTTTTCCAAGTGTTCAAATGTTCTCTCTACTTCTATTCAGTTTTGAAAATTGACCTGAAATTCTTTAAAGAAAATAGTAGAGTAGAATATAGCCACTTTTAATCTAAAACAGTTTAGTGATATCAGATGTACATAGATAAGATTTTTAAACTTTGTGTTAGAAGTTGATGCAATGATAAATTGCAAAGGAAATTAAATAAAGGACAGTAAATTATATGAGAAGAATGTGCTTTATGGAATGCAGGAGACATTAGTCTATAGCTGAGTTATTGATCAAGAATATGGAAGTTTATGATCCAATCATGGCACCAATTAAACATGAAACCTTGGTGTCTTTTCTGGTGTTTGGTCTCCAAGCAACTCTTCCTTTCTTCATTCTGTAACAGACGCAACTTTTCAAGCAACAGTAAACAGTCCAAGGTGGCACCTGGCCCTTGCTAGACCAATGGTAATCCATTTCATGGTGGGAGGGACAGTATAGAGAAGCATTTAAAAGGGCTCTGGAGCCAAAGTTTCCAGTTTCACATCCTGCTTATGATCCTTATTAGCTGTGTGACTTAGTTCAAGTAAGTGAACTTCTCTGTGGCTCATTTCTACAACTGGGAAGTTTAAGTGAGCTAGTAAACAATAGGTATGGAATAGTATTCCTTTAAATAAGGGTTCAATAAATATTAATAAACAAAACAAAATTTCTTACTTATCTCCTTGAAGTCAGAGTGACATCTCCTTGAAGTCAGAGTGACAATTTAAAATTATATAAAGACAAAAATATAAATTACTTCTGTTTCTGGGAAGATGGAGAAAACAATATTTTTTATTATTTCTCCTGCTAAATACAATTAAAACCCTTAGATATTATATATAAAATGAACAAAAGAAGATTCTGAAAGGTAGAGAGAAGAAGGCAGACCAGCTAGGGACCTTGACATCTAAGA
Organism: Leucopleurus acutus; assembly: GCF_964270905.1. Taxonomy (NCBI): domain Eukaryota; kingdom Metazoa; phylum Chordata; class Mammalia; order Artiodactyla; family Delphinidae; genus Leucopleurus; species Leucopleurus acutus. The sequence continues at coordinate 39,435,934 of NC_139160.1, read as the reverse complement.
AATATCACAATGGTGAGTCTCCAAGGTTTTCTATTTACCTCAGATACTATGGACTAAACAATGGAGAAAATGGTAATTTAGAAATGCCTATGGAAGTAGAAAAACAACTATTCTATCTAACCAAGAGACAGGAAAGGAATAGCCTCAGAGGATGGAAAACTCAGACAGTAACTATTCTGCTGTAACCAACATCACAGAAAAAAATGTGGCCTTACCCTCATCCAAACCAGAAAAATTCTTAGTGGGAAGCTTAGATCCACACTGGAGAGGCTGTAAGGAGGTATCCCAACACATCTGCCAGGGCATGTCAAAAAAGGCTGAGTAGAGAGTCATGAAAATTTCATCCTCTCCAAATGGTAACAAGCCCCCTTCTCACCACATAACATATGGGTAGAGACCACATGGGAAGGTTGGACTTCCATCTCTGCCCACCAGTAATGAAGCAACCCTTCTCATGCCAGCAGATGTGGTGTCAGAGGAGAGAGAACTTTCAGCATCACCCAAAAGTAGCCAGGCTACATCCCTCCCCTGGTGTCTGTGGTGATCATATGGGGAGCAGTAACAAGGCCCTCTTACCCCTCAGAGCCTGAGGACTCAGAGTCCAAAATGCCTTTGTATTTCATACTCTTACAGCAAATACTTTTTTTTTAAAGTGCAAAAGTATTAGCTAAGGGAAATGTCAAGTGTAATAGGGTACTTCTTCAGGGTTTTTTTTTATCATTTCTTTTAATTCAGTGAGTTTTCTAATTATCTTGCCAGTAAATCCACTTTCGTTAAAGATTCTCTTAGTTTCTGTTGCTTGCCATTAAAAAGTTTTAATTTATACAACTAGGAAGCTACCTCAATTCCTAAATGCCTTATTATAAATACTAGAATGCTCTATATTTCCTATATCCACTTACAGTTTTTTTTTTTCTCATGTGATCTAGGTTCCACCAACAGTCACCTACTCAAGATGTAAAAGGCAAAAAGGAGCAAGTTTTGAGCTTTCACTCAGGGAAATCAGGGTTCGAGGCAGAAACATTTAGTTCTTCTAAAGCAGGGGTTCTTAACTATTTTTATGCCATTGACTTCTTTGGTAGGCTTAAGTAGTGCTAATACTATTGCAGTTTGTAGTTTACATTCAAAACTTAATCAAAAGTTAAATTTCAATTAGAGGACAGGGAAACATTTCTACTCAAGTTCAAGAAATTATAGAATACCAATGAAACAGGAGTCACTGTCAACTTCCTAGGGATGTCCCTAGGTGTAGGCATCTATGTGGGCATAGATGTCAGTATAGATGGGAAGATAGCTTTCAGATGGATGCAAAATTCTTTTCTTGACTAACAAGAAAATCCTATGTGTTTGGACATTCATCCTAGGTGTATTATCCTATGTATTATTAAAATTCTAAGGCACTCCTATAAATTCTGTTCCCCACCTATTATTTTCTTTAAAAACCTAGCTTGAGGGAATTCTGTTGTCTGCAACTAACAGCAGTGACCAGTATAGTAATTGGTTAAAGAAATGGTTTCAGGAAAAAGTAAGCTAAAAGAAATGAGAATCTACATTGTTTTTCTGACCTAGAGCTTGAAGGCAATGGAGATCTGCTTAACATAATTTGAAGAAACACTGGTAATCTCTAGCACACAATGGTGAAACATTATTGAAACTATTTAGCGTGGGTACTTGGAATGAAATGCTTATTGAAAGCAAAATGCTGAGTGGCTGTTGCAGTGGACACTTTTGAAAGACTGATATGAGTTGGCTGCTTCTAAATTTAATGGAGAGCTTAAAGAAAACTATTCACTTAATTAAATTGTTAGATAAAAGCGTGGGTTAGAGAACTACTGGGTTTCTTCTCGTGGTAACGAAGTTTATGTAGTTTAATATCAGATGTAGAATCTGAACTTGAGTGGTACTAAAATATACAATAAGATATATTCACAGCATGTCTAGAGTTTTTATATGAAAATTGGGACATCATTGTTCAGGAATAGTGAGGAATTAAGAAATGCACTGGAGACATTCAGTTACCTCTGAATACATGAAATGGACAAATTTACTGAGCTTCCCTTCTCAGTAGAAACAGTCCTTCTTGTAATATTGAATGATTCTCTTCCTAAAAATTCTGTAATGACCACTCTTGAGGATAGTTGTCTCTTAAAGGGATATAAATTTTCCTCAAGTCCCACTTATACCACATTATGCCACATTGTCTCCAAGCCCAAAATCTTACCTTGCTACACATTAGAATTTACCTATAGAGGTTTAAAATACCCTGCTGTCGTGACCAATTAAACCAGATTTTCTGAGTGTGGGGCTCAGCGTCTGTCTCTTTTAAATGTTCCCCAGAAGAATCTTACTATCTCCTTATGACAAATTTTATATACAGGAGATGTATATATATATATACACTTTCTTATATATATATATCATCTGCATCCAGCTGCCCAAAAAGAAAAACAAGGCAAACATGGAGGAAGACATAAAACACTTTATAACCAGGATAAGAAGGGTATACTTCACTTCCACCCACATTGCTGAACAGTGACAGTTCCCATCTTAAGTTCAAGGAAGGGTGGAAATGTAGTTATCATGTGTTTCCAAGAAGAAAAAGAGATTGATAAGATCTAGCTAGTATGTGCTTCTGAGAGTAATCATGGAAAATACATGAGGAGGAGCTTCAAGATGGCAGAGGGGTAAGATGTGGAGATCACCTTTCTCTCCACAAATACATCTACACGTAGAACAACTCCTACAGAACACCTACTGAATGCTGGCAGAAGACCTCAGACTTCCAAAAAGGCAAGAAATTCTCCACATAACTGGGTAGAGCAAAAGAAAAAAAAAAAAAACAGAGAGAGAGAGAGAGAGAGAGAGAGAGACAAAAGAATAGAGACAGAACTTGTGCCTCTGGGAGGAAATGTTTCTGTGCCCTAGGAAGTCCCCTCATTGGTGGGGATGGGAGGGAGCTTCAGAGCCTCAGAGGAGAGGGCAGCAACAAGAGTGTGGAGGGAAAGTGGAGAGAATCCTGCACAGAGGATTGGTGCCAACCAGCACTCCCCAGCCTTGAGATGCTTGTCAGCTCAATCATTGGGGCGGGTGGCGGCTGGTTGCTGATGCTTGGGCTTCCTCCCTCTAGGGAGGGGACTGGGGGTGGCAATGTGAAGACAGCCTGAGGGGGCTAGTATGCCATAGCTAGCCAGGAAAGAGTCTGGGCAAAAGCCTGGGCCACCAGAGAGGCAAGAGACCATTGTTGTGGGCTGAATGAGGAGAAGAGCTTCCTGCTCCAAGCACTCACAGACAGCAGGGCACCATCTACACGAGCTCCAGAGGTGGGTACAAGCCCCAGCTGTTATCTCGGACCTCAGGGGTGGGTGATGCTGCCACCAAGGGTTGTGTGCAAGCACAGGTCACTGTCTGCACATTCCCAGGAGTCTGTCCAGCCCACCACTGCTGAGGGTCCCACTGTCTGGGGCCAACTTCTCTGGGAGAATGCACTGCGTGCCTCAGTCTGTAGCAACTTCCTGCTGATGTTGCCTCCGCAGGCACTCCCTGCACATCACAATTGTGACTTCTGTATTCCCCCCACCTCTCCTCTGCCTGAGAGAGCAAGTGAGCCCTAATCAGCTGTTGCTTTCGTCCCCTCTTGCCTGGGTGGGGAACAGACACCTGAGGTGGCCAACAGACAGAGGCAGGACCAAAACCAAATCTGAACTCCTGGGGAAGTGAGACCAAAGGGAAATCTCTCTGTGCAGCCACAGGAACAGCAGATTAAATCCCCACAATCAGCTTGGTAAACCCTGCATCTGTGAAATATATGAATAGACAATGAGTGTTCCCACAATCAAGGCTGTGGACGTTGGTGGCAACTATGGATTTTGGAGGCAAGTACACATGGGAGTAAGGGCAGATCAGAGTCTGAGCTGCCCCCACAGTGCTGACAGTGGGTCCAGAGACCTACCTAGAAGTATTGGAGGACTTCCTGGTTAGGCAGGGAATAGCAGTGGCTCACTTTGAGGCAAGGACACTGACAGCTGAGGCCATGGGAAAATACCAGCAGTATTACTATTATATATATATATTTTTCATTTTTCTCTATTGTTCTCTTTTTACTATTCTTTTAATTTTTATTTTTATTTACCTTTTTCCTTTTTTATGCTTTTATTCTTAATACATTTTAAATCCTTTTTTCCTATTTCTACTGTATTTTTTGTTATACTATATTTTTCTTTTTGTTTTTTCTTTGTTTTTCTTTGTTTTTTGTCTTATTTTTAACTATATTTTATATTTTTCTACTTTTACTTTGCTTCTTTGTTGTTTTGTACTTTCCCTTTTGCTTCCATGTTTCTTTTGTTTTTATTATTATTTTTTATCTTATTTGTGTGTTTGTTTTATGCTTTCTTTGCATTTTTTTACTTTGCTCTCTGTGTTTCATTTTTTTTGTTGTTGTTTTACTTTTGGTGAGTTTAGTTTTTTGTGTTTGTTTACATTTTAGGGTTTGTTTATTGGTTTGGTTGTTCTCTTCTTTTTTTGTTTTCTCTTTTCTTTCTTCTTTTTTTTTTCTTTTTGTGAGAGTGTGTTTCTTTGAGTTTTTGTCGGTTCAGTTTTGCATTTACCATTTGTCTCAGGTTTAATTTGTCACTTCTTTTTTTCTTTTTTTGTTTTTCACCTTTCTTCCACACCATGTGGCTTGCAGAGTTTTAGAGCTCCGGCCAGTGGTTGGGCCTGTGCATAGGAGGTGGAGAGCCAAGTCCAGGATGTTGGACCATAAGAGAAATCTTGACCCCATGGAATATTAATTGGTAAGAGCTCTCCCAGAAGTCTCCATCTCAACACTAAGACCTGGCTCCACCCAATGGCCAGCAAACTCCAGTTCTGGATACCTCATGCCAAGCAAATATCAAGACAGGAGCACAACCCCACCATTAGCAGACAGACTGCTTAAAGTCATACTAAGATGACAGATACCCCAAAACACACCACCAGACATGGCACTCCCCATCAGAGGGACAAAATCCAGCTGCACGCACCAGAAAACAGACATCAATTTCCCCACCAGGAAGCCTACACAAGCCGCTGGACCAACATCACTCACTGGAGGTAGACATCAGAAGTAAGAGGAATTACAACACTGCAGCCTGTGGAAAGGAGATACCAAAGACATAAGTTAAAATGAGAAGACAGAGAAATATGCAGCAGATGAAGGAGTAAGGTAAAAACTCACAAGACCAAAAAAATGAAGAGGAAATAGACAGTCTAACTGAAAAAAGAATTCAGAGTAATGAGATTAAAGATGATCAAAAATCTTGGAAATAGAATGGTGAAAATACAAGAAATGTTTAACAAGCACCTAGAAGAACTAAAGAGCAAACAAACAGTAATGAACAACACAATAACTGAAATTTAAAATACTCTAGAAGAAATCAATAGCAGAATACCTGAGGCAGAAGAACAGATAAGTGAGATGCAAGATAAAATGGTGGAAACAACTGCTGTGGAACAGAATAAAGAAAAAAGAATGAAAAGAATTGAGGACAGTCTCAGAGACCTCTGGGACAATATTAAATGAACCAATGTTCGAATTATAGGGGTCCTAGAAAAAGAATAGAAAGAGAAAGGGTATGAGAAAATATTTGAAGAGATTTTAGTTAAGAACTTGCCTAACATGGGAAAGGAAATAGTCAATCAAGTCCAGGAAGTGCAGAGATTCCAACACAGTATGAACCCAAGGAGAAACATACTGAGACACATATTAATCTAACTATTAAAAATTAAGTGCAGGGCTTCCCTGGTGGCGCAGTGGTTGAGAGTCCGCCTGCCGATGCAGGGGACATGGGTTCGTGCCCCGGTCCGGGAGGATCCCGCATGCCGCAGAGCGGCTGGGCCCGTGAGCCATGGCCGCTGAGCCTGCGCATCCGGAGCCTGTGCTCCGCAACGGGAGAGGCCACTACAGTGAGAGGCCCACGTATCGTAAAAAAAAAAAAAAAAAAAAATTAAGTGCAAAGAAAAAATATTAAAAGCAGCAAGGGGAAAGCAGCAAATAACATACAAGGGAATCCCCATAAGGTTATCAGCTGATTTCTCAGCAGAAACTCTGAAGACCAGAAAAGAGTGGCAGGATATATTTAAAGTGATGAAAGGGAAAAACCTACAGCCAATATTATCCTACCCAGCAACGATCTCATTTAGATTCAATGGAGAAATCAAAAGCTTTACAGACAAGCAAAACCTAAGAGAATTTAACACCACCAAACCAACTCTACAACAAATGCTAAAGGAACTTCTCTAAGTGGGAAACACGAGAGAAGAAAATGAGCTACAAAAACAAACCCAAAGCAATTAAGAAAATGGTAACACTAACATACATATCAATAATTACCTTAAATGTGAATGGATTAAGTACTCCAACCAAAAGACACAGACTGGCTGAATGGATCCAAAAACAAGACCCGTATATATGTTGTCTATAAGAGATCCACTTCAGACCTAGGGAAACATACAGGCTGAAAGTGAGGGGATGGAAAAAGATACTCCATGCAAATGGAAATCAAAAGAAAACTGAAGTAACAATAATCATATCAAATAAAATAGACTTTAAAATAAAGGATGTTACAAGAGACAAGGAAGGACACTACATAGTGATCAAGGGATCAATTCAAGAACAAGATATAACAATTATAAATATATATACACCCACCATAGGAGCACCTCAATACATAAGGTAAAGACTAACAGCTATAAAAGGGGAAGTCAACAGTAATACAATAATAGTGGGGGACTTTGATACCTCACTTATACCAATGGACAGATAATCCAAAACAGAAAATTACTAAGGAAACACAAGCTTTAAATGACACAATAGACCAGAGAGATTTAATTGATATGTCTAGGACATTCCATCCAAACACAGCAGATTACACTTTCTTTTCAAGTGCTCATGGAACATTCTCCAGGATGGATCACATTTCAGGTCACAAACAAGTCTCAATAAATTTAAGAAAATTGAAATCATGTCAAGCATCTTTTCTGACCACAATGCTATGAGATTAGAATTCAATTACAGGAAAAAAAAAACTGTAAAAAATACAAACACATGGAGCCTAAACAATATGCTACTAAATAACCAAGAGATCACTAACAAATCAAAACCTATGGGATGCAGCAAAAGCAGTTCTAAGAGGGAAGTTTATAGCAATACAATCATCCTTCAAGTAACAAAAAAAATCTCAAATAAACAATCTAAGCTTACACCTAAAGGAGCTAGAGAAAGAAGAACAAAGAAAACCCAAAGTTAGTAGAAGGAAAGAAATAATAAAGATCAGACCAGAAATAAATGACATAGAGACAAAGAAAACAATAGCAAATATCGATAAAACTAAAAGCTGGCTCTTTGAGAAGATAAACAAAATTGATAAACCTTTAGTTAGACTCATCAAGAAAAAGAGTGAGAGGACTCAATAAAATTATAAATGAAACAGGAGAAGTTACAACAGGCACCACAGAAATACAAAGCATCATAATAGAATACTACAAGCAAATATATGCCAATAAAATGGACAGTCTCAAAGAAATGGACACATTCTTAGAATGGTATAAACTTCCATGACTGAACAAGGAACAAATAGAAAATATGAACAGACAAATCACAAGTAATGAAATTAAAACTATGACTAAAAATCTTCCAACAAACAAATGTGCAGGACCAGATGGTTTCACAGATTAATTCTATCAAACATTTAGTGAAGAGCTAATACCCATCCTCCTCAAACTCTTCCAAAATAATTGCAGAGGAAGGAACACTCCCAAATGCATTCTATGAGGCCAGAATCACGCTGATACAAAACCAGACAAAGATATTACAAAAAAAAAGAGAATTACAGACCATAAACACTGATGAATATAGATCCAAAAATTCTCAACAAAATACTAGCAAACAGAATCCAACAACACATTAAAAGGATCATACACCATGATCAAGTGGAATTTATCCCAGGAATGCAAGGATTCTTCAATATCCACAAATCAATTAGTGTGATATACCACATTAACAAACTGAAGAATAAAAACCATATGATCATCTTAATAGATGACGAAACAGCTTTTGACAAAATTCAACACCTATTTATGAAAAAAACTCTCCAGAAAGTAGGCATAGAGGGAACTTCATCAACATAAAAAAGGCCATATATGCAAACATAAAGCCAGCATCGTTATCAATGGTGAAAAACTAATACATTTCCTCTAAGATCAGGAACAAGACAAGGATATCCACTTTCACCACTATTATTCAACATAGTTTTGGAAGACCTAGTCATGGCAATCAGAGAAGAAAAAGAAATAAAAGATATCCAAATTGGAAAAGAAGAAGTAAAACAGTCACTGTTTGCAGATGACTTTATACTATACATAGAAAATCTTAAAAATGCCACCAGAAAACTACTAGAGCTAATCAATGTACTTGGTAAATTTGCAGGATACAAAATTAATGCACAGAAGTCTCTTGCATTTCTTTACACTAACAATGAAAGCTCAGAAAGATAAGTTAAGGAAACAATCACATTCACCATTGCAACAACAAAAATAAAATACCTAGGAATAAACCTACCTAAGGAGACAAAAGACCTGTACTCAGAAAAGTATAAGACACCAATGAAAGAAATCAAAGATGACACAAACAGATGGAGAGATATACCATGTTCTTGGATTGGAAGGGTCAATATTGTGAAAATGACTATAATACCCAAAGCACCTACAGACTCAATGCAATCCCTATTAAATTACCAATGGTGTTTTCACAGAACTAGAACAAGAAATCTTAAAATTTATATGGAGGCACAAAAGACCCTGAATAGCCAAAGCAATCTTGAGGAAAAAAAAAAAACTGAGCTGGAAGAATCAGGTACCCTGACTTCAGACTATACTACAAAGCTACAGTAATCAAGAGAATATGGTACTGGCACAGAAACAGAAATATAGATCAATGGAACAGGATAGAAAGCCTGGAGATAAACCCATGCACCTATGGTCAACTAATTTATGATAAAGGAGGCAAGGATATACAAAGGAGAAAAGACAGTCTCTTCAATAAGTGGTGGTGGGATAACTGGACAGCCACATGTAAAAGAATGAAATCAGAACACTCCCTAACATCATACACAAAAATAAACTCAAAATAAGTTAGAGACCTAAGTGTAAGACTGGACACTATAAAATTCTTAAAGGAAAACATAGGAAGAACACTCTTTGACATAAATCACTGCAAGATCTTTTTTGATCCACTGCCTAGAGTAATGGAAATAACAAAAAATAAACAAATGGGACCTAATGAAACTTAAAAGCTTTTGCACAGCAAAGGAAACTACAAACATGATGAAAAGACAACCCTCAGAATTGGAGAAAATATTTGCAAACAAATCGATGAACAAAAGATTAATCTCCAAAATATTCAAGAAGCTCATGCAGCTCAATACCAAAAAACAGACAACCCAATCAAAAAATGGGCAGAAGACCTAAACTGACATTTCTCCAAAGAAGACATACAGATGGCCAAGAGGTATGTGAAAAGCTGCTCAATGTCACTAATTATTAGAGAAATGCAAATCAAAACTACAATGAGGTATCATCTCACACTGGTTAGGATGGGCATCATCAGAAAATCTACAAACAATAAATGCTGCAGAGGGTGTGGAGAAAAGGGAACCCTCTTGCACTGTTGGTGGGAATGTAAATTGATATAGCCATTATGGAGAACAGTATAGAAGTTCCTTAAAAAACTAAAAATAGAATTACCATATGACCCAGCAATCACACTACTGGGCATATACCTAAAGAAAACCATAATTCAAAAAGAGTCATGCACCCCAATGTTCATTGAAACACTATTTACAACAGCCAGGTTATGGAAGCAACCTAAATGTCCATCGACAGAGGAATGGATAAAGAAGGTGGTACATATATACAATGGAATATTATTCAGCCATACAAAAGAACAAAATTGGGTCATTTGTAGAGATGTGGATGGACCTAGAGACTATCATACAGATTGAAGTAAGTCAGAAAGAGAAAAACAAATATTGTATATTAATGCATATTTGTAGAATCTAGAAAAATGGTACAGATGAACCAGTTTGCAAGGCAGAAATAGAGACACAGATGTAGAGAACAAACATATGCACCCCAAGGGGGGAAAGGGGTGATGAATTGAATTGGGAGATTGGGACTAACATATATACACCAATATTTTTAACATAGATAACTAATGAGAACCTGCTGTATAGCACAGGGAACTCTGTTTCACTTCACTGTACAGTAGAAACTAACACAACATTGTAAAACAACTATACCCCAATTAAAAAAAAAGAGAAAATAGAAGAAAAAATGGAAAATTGAATGTTAGATAACAGTATTCTATATAATAAGGCTTTCAATTCAATATCAAGTTTCATGAGCCCTTGTTCCCCATCATACTTCTGGGACCTTTTTCTTTTTTGCTTCTTCTCATTCCATACAACACCACAGCTGCTTCCAGTATTCACATAACCGTGTTTTTTTGCATATTGTTTTAACACTTATTTTTAGTTAAACTTTTCCCATCTATATTCTATTGTCACAACCATGGCATTGTTAGATAAATAGACTCATTAATATTTTTCTGAGGCAAAAGAAGATTTTTTTTTCTATTCTTCTAAGTCAACCAGCTCAAACTGTAAATAGCTTTTAAAATAAACAAATTTTTTTGCTCTCATAGAATCTTTCAAAATCCCTATACTTTCTCTTCATAAAGCAAAAGTTGCCATCAATATTTAAAGATGGGCTGCCAAATGAGAGATACTATTGCTAGAAAGTCACACTCATCACAGTGTGTGTTCTATTCAGAGACACTCTGAATTATGTTTGATGGTATATATAAGTGCTCTGTCACAAACATGTATGTGCTCTGTAGTTTTTGTTTGTTTGTTTTTTCCTCTTCTTTCTTCCCTTCCTCTCTTCTCTCTTGCAGCCTTTCCTCTTAGTTCCCCAACAAGCACTTCTTTGGTTGGCTTTGTCAACTACTAATTGGCATTTTCCTTTGGCACTTGCCATCTACAAGGATTAATCCTTGTAGAGGATTAAATCATGAGCTGCTGCAGCTGCTGACTTTAAACGCCCCCTGAAAGGAGTTCAGGGTGGAGAGCTGAAATGAGGCACTCTGTGCTCTGGGAAAAACTCGCAGAACAGTTCTTCAGATACTTAGATATTTTCAGGAGCCAATTTTATGAGCCTTGTATCTTCTCATATCTAGAAAAGCACTAAAATCCTTCATGGTGACATCTGCTCCTCATGACTAGCAGTAATCTGCCCGAGCCTAGCAGAAACGTTCTGTAAAAAACATGTGCTTGATTGCATGTATTCTGCCTTCACCAAAATCACGTATATACTTCCCCCCTGCCTCTTTGGAGCAGTTTCTCAGAGCTATCTGGCATGCTGTCTCCTGGGCTGCACTCCTCATATTGCACCAAATAAAATTTAACTCACAACTCTCAATGTTGTGCACTTTTTTTAAGTCAACAGCTTCTTCAGTCTCACATTTATTACTTTTTCTCAGATATGAGGTCTTGATGCATGGAATCTGGAGTTCTAAGAACACTGCAAATAAGTGAGTAAGTGCTGAAAATATACTTTTTCCAAATCTGCTCTATTTTCATGAAAGGTGACTGATTTTTCAAAATCTATTCCATATAACTTCTTAAATACATTTGTTTCTATGACTTATCTTATTGTTGTTATTGTTCCAAGAGTAGTAGCAGGCACCAAAAATATATTCACAAGGTGGCTATTTACGTAGTGAAAACATTTCCTCAGGTTAATATGATAGGCAATGCTTCAGACAGGTGAGCAGCCTAATTGCTTTCCATCACTCCTCCGTACTGGTCAAGAAGCAAAGGGTTAATAATTTAAGGTTTTTTTCTCTATTACATATATTTTTAAAATATCTCCTTCAAATAAAGACCTCAATTTCCTTTTACCCAAGTGTGGCCTGAACAATTTACACAGTAGTGGCTGGAAATAATCACAAATGCCTTCTTTTCTCTCTCTCTCTCATGTTCGTTTAATAATATTTTTGTGAAAAGTAAAATACTGCTGTTATACTATAAAGAACATTGATAGAGGTTAATAGTAGTGGATATATGTTTACAAAACTCTGTTTATGTCTATTTGTTATAGAAATTCCCTCAAATCCATATGAAGAACAGCTGAAATTGTGCACACTTGTTGTAGGATTTTTCCCTGTATACAAAACCTTCCCCTTTCCTTAACTTCACAAATGTTCCTACACTTTTCTTGAGAGAAAAATCTCCGTTTCTATTCAAAGACTAAAAATGACATATTAAGCCTGCTTAACCAACACTAAATTTCTAGAAACAATAAAAAAAAATGCACTGAAAACCAGAAAGGGAAAACTAGTATCTCATAAACTATTCATAATCCTTCAAACACAGACAGCAGACAAAATCTATTTAAAGAAGGAATCCATAGCTTAAAATGTGTGCCGTTGTATACTTTTCTTAGTAAGGGTTCATGGAGAGAAGCAGACAGAAAAGACAGGAGGCAATGAAGTGACAGCCAAAGAAAGGTGCTATTAGTTTGATTACCCCCACAGAAGCAACCAGGAAAATTTTCCCCTGTACCTTGCTAACTTGTGTCAGGCAATATCCAGGGAGGCATGTATATACAGGCAAGAGCACAGGGTTTAGGAACTGAGTTGGAGTGACAGGGAAATGCGCAAGGCAGCTTGCTACACACTGGAAGAAATGGGGTACTTATACCCAAATTTGCTTCTAAAGTACTATGCTTGCTTCCTCTCCCACCCCTCTGCCACTCTCCTGGAAAATAGATCAAACAAAAGCTGCAACACCTGCTGCCAGGTCTTTACCCACAAGCAGGCTGTGCAAAGGATGCTATAGGCAGTCTAACATAAATCTCAGCTAGGAAAATAAGTACACTTGATAGCCAGCACTGAGAGACAACTCAGCCAACACAAGAACTAACACTTGAGGAATCAAAATTAATAGAGCAAGCAGAAAAGATGATGATTTCCTCTAATTACATACTTAGAGGAATTAATGACATTGGGTAATGTTCTAGCTATAGAATAAAAAGCCAGATCAGGATTTGGAAAAGTCAGAATATACAATCATTGTATGGTAAATTTAAATGACCTCCTAGTTCATTAAAATAAGAAAAAAGTAAAAAATATAGGACATACATGTGAAGTATAAATACACAGTTTACATATAAATATATAAGCTATATTTATTTAAATATATATGTTTACCATATATAGTAAATATGTATTTATAAATATATATAAATTTACCATACCATTTATAACATATAAATGTATTATTTAAAATAAATTTGTTAGCAAGAATAAAACTTAAGTACCTTTTTGTTACAACATATTAAAACATGTTGTTTTCTCAGTAAAAAATGTTTTATAAATTTAACAAGTTTCAATTTTTTCCAAGTTATAGATAGATGGCCAAGTCCAAGAGAGAGTCAGTGTTTAGAGTAAGATCCTCACAATTGTCATCAGACATCCAGAGGAGCCCTCATACCAGTACTGGAGCCACACCCCTGCCTAGCACAATAGCCCCTTTGCACATCTGTCTACATCTCCATTAGCAGAAGTAAAGTGGAAACCTGGATCTCTTCCTTATACTGGTAAGACCCTTCCCCAACTCAACATTATCTTCTTACTCCCTTCATCACTATCTGTTTGGTGTTTTTTTTTTTTTTTTTTTCCTGGAGTAAATCTATCATGCTGCTCTTACTTGTCCATGACAATCGTACAAGTAGCCCAAGCCCCTCAGATCAACCTTCATTCCCCAAATCCTAACTATCCTACTATTTCTGAACAAACCCCCTCCCAACTCCTAGATATCTCACTGTATCCTCTGAAATTCAAGATAAATCATCATCAAATTCTTTTCTCCCCATTGTTTCTTAATTAGCTGAAGCCTGGCTTTCTCTGATCATACTGCTTCTCCTGAAGCCATTTCAAGGAAGAACTTAGTGCTTTCCCCAAAGTCCTCATACTGCTGGGTTTGGAGGTGGGGTAACTGCTGTTCTCATATCTCATTAAAGTACCTATAATATTTTTCCTCTCTCCTCCTTATAATATCCAGCTTTGAACACCACATAATCAAATGATACTTCTCATTACAGTTCCTTGAATTTCAGTCATATAAGAGGGACTAGTTACTCCCTCTTATTCCTTGAAGATTTTAGCTATAGGCTTAGTGTCATGTTCTCCAACACTATTCTTACTGTAATTTTTGGTGATTTCAATGTCCACATACATGTTCCTTTTTGAAATCTTGGTATCTTGATTTACTGACCTCTCTTTCAGTTATTCTGTCTTCCATTCTATCTTAGTCATTCCTTTCTGTGATTCTACATCTAACTCCATCATACTGTACATAATTCCATCACCTTTCTAATTACAATTTAAAATATTCAGCTCTTCTATTGCCATTTCCTGTCTTTCTAGCTTACTTCTGTTAACACTTCAACACCAACAATTTTTTCAACCCACTTTCAGTTTATCTAACTTATTCATGATCCAAGTTTTTATGACTAACTTATTCATGATCCCTCATTCTCCACATCCTCTCTTCCAACCTTACCCAACTTAAGTTCCATGGTAAATCTTTTTTTGCCTATACCATCCACTCCATCTCCTCTGTTTTTGCCATACTCTTTTGGTCAAACCACAACCTTGGCTAAATCCATCTTTCTCCCTACTGTGGAAAGTGGTTGAGGAAAAGTCACACTTTGGTGACTGGTCTCACTGTAAATGTAGCATATTCTTAGTTTCTTCCAATAGTCATACTCTATTACCTAAGTCCAATTTCACATCTACCCTCTTAGATAACTATTTCATTCTTTCTTCTCTCTCCTCAATTTCCAATATCTTCTCTCTCATTTTCACTTTCAATCAATGATTATATTTAACAATGTCATTATCCTCTGAGAAACATTCTGATCTATTTTTAGTTTTTATTTGTTTTTGTTGTTGTTTAGTCCTTGGCTTCAAGAATGTTTTTACCTCAAATAGCTAGCACCTGGTTGTTTGTTTGTTTGTTTGTTTGTTTGTTTTTGTCAGAGGACTATCTCAGGGTAATGGATTCTGTTTGTAAGAATAATTCTGGGAATTTGCCACCCCTGGGAAACATTTAAACAATGACTGATGCATATTGTTGTATGAAAGTCTAGCTCACTTATCTTTGGTCAGTACAATTCTTAGGTACAATTTACATTCCAGAATTCCCCTCCAAGATCAGGCTAAATATTTACTGTGACTGAAAATGCCTTCCTTCTTGACTTCCTCTCCTTCTTTATCCTTCTCCCGTCCTTTCTCTTAATGGTCTCTTCTGAGAGTACTTTCTTAATAAATTGTTTGCAGAAAAATCCTCAGCTCAGGTCCTCTTCTGGAAGGAAAAAAAAAATTACCTAAAGTAATGTACTTGTGTCTTGCCTGAGAAAATTGAAGAAATCAGAAGAGTTCTATAAACTATTATTTCATCTACTCATCTTTCTACCCATATATCTTAGGATTTTTCCTGTTACAATAGGAGGACTATCATGTACTCAACTCATTCACTAATTCCCATCTCATTACTTTCTCACAAATATTGATTTAGCAAATATCTGCTTCTCTCCCATATGATCAGTTTTTTTCCTCTCTAATGTATCATTTTATCAGTATCTGTAGTGGCTTGAATGATGCCCCCCAGATATGTCTGTCCCTGGAACCCAGACCCTGTGAATGTTATTTTACTTTGAAAAAGAGTCTGTGCAGACATAATTAAGGACCTTGAGATGAGATCATCATGGATTACCCAGGTGTGCCCTAATTCCAATGACAAGTATCTTTAAAAGAGACTGATGAGAAGATGGAGACAAAGGAATAGGAAGAGGAAATGTGACCAAGGAAACAGAAATTGGAGTGATAAATCCAGGGAAACCAAGGAATTCCTGGACTCACCAGAAGCTGGAAGAGGCAAAGTAGAATTGTCCCCAGAACCTCCAGAAGTGGTGTAGTCCTGCTGAGACTTTGATTTTAGACTTCTGCTCTCCAGAACCATGAGGGGATACATTTCTATAGTTTTAAGACAACCAGTTTGTGGTAATTTGTTGCAGCAGCCATAGGAAACTAATAAAGTATCCAAACACGATATTACTCTCCCATAATAAAAAAAATACAAAATCAACAAATTTTATCTTACCCCAGTTACTGTCCCTTTTTCTCTTTCCTTTTACTATGAATGTCCTTGAAATAATTATCTTTCCCTGCTGCTTCCAATTTTTTTTCTCCTCCTTTTCTCATGAATACATTCCAATCAGGTTTTTCTTTTTCCCACATCACTACAAGAAACTGTTCTAACTGAAGTTACCAAAGACCTGAAAAAATAGATTTTAAATCCAATTTTCATTTCTCAGCCCTTATCTCACTTGACCTATGGACAGCCTTTGACACAGGGGATCACTCTCTCCTCCTTTAAATAATTTCTCCACTTAGCTTCCAGGGAATCTCACTCACCAAGTTTCCATCAACCCTATTTTTACTGCTTACTTTCTATCTCTCCAACTTCTATAATTTGGATTTCTCTAAGACTTGCTCTTTGAATTTCATCTTAAATATTTATATTAACTAGGGTAATGCATCCAATATTGCAGTTTTAAATAATATCTATATACTGATAAATTAATAATTTGTATTTCTATTCTAGTCCTTACTGTGCATTTCAAATCCAAATATTCAACTATCTACTTATTACCTGTGTTTAAATGTGTAATAATTTTGACAAGTGTAACGTATAGCCTTAACATTCCTTCCTAACTCCTTCTTCTCCCTTGATATTTATATCTTAGTCAATGGCAACCTTCTTTTTATAGTTATGTAAGCAAAGATATTTGAGTATTTTTGACTCACATTTGACTTGCTCCTCAAACCCATTACGATATCCATTAGGTTCCTCTTCAAAATCACTTCAAGATTAGACCACTTTTCACACCACAACTGCCAATAATCTGAGCCAAGCCAAACCAACAAGTTCTCTTACTTGGACTATTGAAATAGCCTTCTAGATAGACTTTCTTCTTTGGCTGTTTTTAGTTTCCTCTCAACATAGCAGTCACTGTGATCCTATTAAAATATAAGGCAGCTTATATTTTGCTCACTGCTCAAAACCATCCAATATCTTTCCACATCACTCAAAGGAAAAACCAGATTTCTTACAATGACCTTGAAGTACCTACATGATTTACCCCTCTCATTGCATCTGGGACCTCATCTCTTACTGTCCCCCTCATTTACTCCCTTTATAACCATAATTATGACTATCTTACAGTTTATCCCAAAATCAAGGAATACTCCAATCACTAGGCCTTTCTTTTTATTTTTCTTCTTTTATTTTTTTAATCTTTTCTCTTCCTAAATTGTTCCTCTCCAGATTAGTTCTTTACAAAAGGCAATTTCTCATACATAACTTCTCTGGGCTCCTTGTCTAAAATTTCAATTTTCCTTCCTACATTATTTTTCCTCCTTAGCACATATCAGTATCTCATACTCTATATATTTTACTTTTTTAATATTGTGTATTGTTTGTCTTCCTCATAGAATTTAAGAGCCATAAGATCAGTGATATCTGCCAGTTATTTTCACTTTTGTATCCCCAGTACCTGGCACATAGTAGGGGCATAATTAATATTTGTTGAATGACTAAATACAATGATAAGAAAACATTAACTGTGGAACACCACAATATCAAAACATCATCAAAACACACATACCTGATTTATACCCTATTTGTAATTTTTAACAATAAGAAAAAATTCTCAGGTAACACAGATCATCAGACCTCAAGTTTGGGTAATTCAACCAATATTTTGGATTAAGTGTTTAATGTCATAAACTATTTAGATTCCAGTATTCACTTATAACAATCTAATTCTTTTTGAAACATGATTTTTTATTTTTCTAAAATCATTAGTATTAGCTCAAGGTCAGAACACACCACAATTATACATAGAGGAATGAAACAATCCTAAAGATTTTTTTAAAATGTATAATTGCTTTTATGAATGGCTAAAATTATTGTTTCATATAAGTATATAATATTTATTTCTCTTTAACAAGAAAAAGTAGAAACAATGTATCATTGTGCATGATTTTTACCTAAACCATGACTCAGAAATGGACTAAAAATGTCCTTTCTTTAAAGATTTTAGTGAAAAAAAAATACTCCTATAGCCTTCCTGGATACTCATTATGTTTTAGTTTTAGCACAGTTTCTTATATCCATTAACAACTTCCTGTAATGTTAATTGAGGTCTATTTCTAAGAGCTATACCTGTATTGCTTTATCTAACAATAATTTATATCAAAATATTTCATTAGATATCACCAGGTTCTTATTATATAACTAATTCTAAAGAAAAAGGACTGTTACATAATAGGAAAAAAAAATCTCTGAATGCCAATATACTAGTTTGTATTCTTTCAGTAAGTAGTTATGAAATTTTGAGGGAATCCAGTAACCCTCTTTTGGTTTCTTTGCCCTCATTTGTTTAAAACAATTATTTTTAAACATATATACTGATTAATTTTTTAGAAATGGTAGGACTGTTGAGAAAGAGTAGGAAAAAAACCAAATATCTAAAGACAAATAAAATTATCTGGAGAGAATATTAATTTTTATAGATTCATTGCACTTATTGTAGGTAGTCACCCTTAATATTCTTTATTAATCACTTAATTTTTCATGAAACAAATATATGAGGAAGGCTTGGGTACTTGCCATGCAGAAGGCATTCTTCTAGGCCTTGAAAGTACAACAGTGAAAGAGACAGATATGGTCACTTGGGATCTTGCAGCCTCTCAAAAACATGAAATTTATTTTTCATACAAAAAAAGGAAAGAAGATAAAGAAAGAAAGAAAGAAAGAAAGAAATTGAAAGAAAGAAAGATAAAGAAAGGAAGGAAGAAAAGGAAACTACTCTTATTCTCCCTTACTCTCTTGCTACTGGAATTTTCTTAGAAAAAAGAGAACATGAACTTTCCACTATTAAAGAGTTAAGGACTTAAATCTATGTATAAATGAAACAGTTCATTCTGGAAAACAATATTATCATTGTCTCTGGAACACTTATATTTGACTTCTGTTCCTGGTGTTTCTTCAATTTTTTAAATATAATTTTCATTTTGGAATAGTTGTTGGACTACAGAAAATTGCAAATAGGGTACAAAGTTTCATATACCCCTCAATCAATTTCCCTGTTATCAACATTTATATTAGTATGATACATTTCTCACAATTAATGAACCAGTATTGACTATATTAACTAAAGCCTGTGCTTAATTCATATTTTCTTAGTTTTAACCTAACTTCCTTTTTTATTTCTAGGATCCCATCAAGAATACAACATTACATTTAGTCTCCATGTCTATTAAGGCAACTCAGAGTAGGCCTTTGTTATAGAGAGGACTAGGTGTATTTCCCAATGATTACTTTTGCCGTCCTGAATGTCAATGAGCTTCAGTTTTCTCACCTGTAAAATGGAGATAAAAGCATTTTTCTTATATAGTTATAGTGAGGAATTTTTTTTTAATCTGTAGATCATCTATACATTAAATTGTGACCACTATTATTATTCAATTAAAACAAAGCAGCTTTCTTCACTCTTTTTTATCCTTACTATTGTTAAGAATAACAATGTAATTCTACTATTCTCTTACTGTGTAATGAAGAAGAATGTGGTCTTAAAGCAGCAGTTCCAATTCTAGATGCCTACAGAGGCATGCAATATAAATAGGTGAATCTGAAGTACAAAATAATATAAAAGGGATGGAGAATTTGTAAACTGGAAAGTGTGTGCCCACTAGGAATCTTTTCATATTGAAAAAATTTTAAATACTATTTTGACCAAACAAATAGAACTCATTGGATTAATCTGGCCCATTTGGTCTCATAATAAGTGGCTTAACATGTTGCATGTTAAGGGAGTAAGGGCGTGAAACAAATATCTTTGTTCTCTGTAGCATGTTTTTTGGCCCAGAGAAAATGTTTCCATGTGTTAGTATTTAGATTGTATATTCTTCAAAGATGTGTGGCCCTGGAGTTTGAAAAATAATTTCAGAAATCACACATCTAATGATTCTAAATCCATATAATAACTTTTCGAAGAACTTTTTTAGTAGGTGATTTATACCATTTTTTTTTGTAGTAGGAGTTAACAAACATACAAACATACAAATATATATACTTGTCACTTCAAAGAATTATTTGTATGTTCCTCTGAGGCCAATCTTAATTTAAGACTAAAGAAAAAGCATGGAAAGCAGCAAAAATATATGCTTGCCCTAAAGTGATGAGAACATGTACTGTCCATGTATTACTCAAATATCAAAAGTGTACATGTATTAGAAAACAATTTTTGATGTTGCCTTTATTACAGGAAAATGAGTTTGCTCTTAGTGTTTGTTTAAACTCATCTACATCTAATATAGTCAACTCATAGGTAATTTCTCCTTCCATTAGATAAGCCTGGCAAATTTTTAATCCTTACTCAAACATCTTTTGTTGTGTACCTCTGGTTTGCTGAGAGCTGTTGGTAGAAAATTTCACAACTAGAAAACTAGGCCCTCAGTGTGGCCCATCCAACCTTTTCTACTTCCAAAGTCAGTTTCTTTCCCATTATCTACAACAACCTTTTCAAACCTTCTTTCATCAGATCTCTAAACCCATCTCTCTACTCTGAGCTAAAGATTTCACCTTCTACTTCTCAAATACAGAAGAAGCTCTCAGACAAGAATAGTCAACTCCATTCACTTTCATAAGGCAAATGAATCAAGCCCCCTGTTTCTCACACAACACAGTCCTCTAACCCACCTTAAAACATAAGGAAACACACAAAAACAACTGAAGATAAAGAAGGCTATGGGGCTTCCCTGGTGGCGCAGTGTTTGAGAATCCGCCTGCCAGTGCAAGGAACGCGGGCTCGTGCCCTGGTCCGGGATGATCCCACATGCCGCGGAGCGGCTGGGTCCGTGAGCTGTGGCTGCTGAGCCTGCGCGTCCGGAGCCCGTGCTCCACGACGGGAGGGACCACAACAGTGAGAGGCCCACGTACCACAAAAAAAAAAAGAAAGGCTATGACTTCTGAATAAACTGGTCATAAGAAAACTTATTTTTCAGTTGCAAATTTAGTAGCTGCTGCTTAGATAGAAGTTACCATTATCCTATCTGTTCCTTGAGCTAGACAGAAATTTCATTTTACTTCTCTAATATCTTCTGTGTCTCTTACAATAGTCACAGCTCATAGTGATTTGAGTGAATAGATTACTGTACAGGTATAAGCACCAGAAATACTTAGATACATTTTGAAAGACTAAAATAAACAACGATCTTTCAGATTCTCTGAAAATAATTTGAAAAAAATTCTGAAATTTGAACCTAAGTTTGGTAGCTTGGAAATAAAATAGATGCAATAGCTACTCAATTTTGGAAGAGAAGATTCTAAAGATGAAAAAATCGAATTACATTGTCTTTTTTTAATCGAGTTGTTACTTTTTTAATATTCTTATTTTTCTCAAGTCGTATTGAGAGCTAAATGAAGTATTTAACAGAGTCTTCTTTTCCATAAGTTGCTTTTAAGTTTCACCATTTTTGCTACATATAAATGAGGAGAAACGCAAGTCAATTTTCACAATGGGAAATGACTTCTTTGATACTTATTCATTCAAAGGGAGACTGGAGGGTGAGAGAAAGAGAGAAGAAAAGATATATGATAAGGAAAATGGAAAAGGAAATTCAAATTAAGAACAGAAAATAGGGATACATAAAAATACCAGCAGGGTGTAAGTAAAGGCAGCCTGTAAATGGGGGAAAGAAGATATATATCTCTCTATTTGTCTTCAGATAGAAGGTGTGCTTCTTGACAAATGGCAGCAGGCCATCTCCTTTTTCTACTCCACATAGTCTCAGCTCTGCTCTGTTTAGTGTGGTCACTGAAAAATTATATTTACTCACCAACTAAGTAATCCAGCAGCATACATAAAGTTCTTCTCTCTCTGAATTGCCTTAAGGTATGAATTAAAATGCAAACCTGTAAAATATCAATAAAGCTGACATAAAAGTTTTTGTTCCCAAAGATAGAAAGCAAAAAGAGCATGGCCTTAGGGTAATATACTATGCCTGAAGGCTAACCAAGCCTCCTGCCACACATTATATTGGAGTGTTATTACATTTTGTCTATTAGAGGCATAGTGCCCTTGGGATTTTACAGGGTTTTGAACATAAATCCTTCAGCAGCTCAAATTTTATTTGATGCAGAAGTATATACCATGGCTTTAATTCTCATGAGTGGGACAAAATACCTAATCATTTCTTGAGATGCCTAATGTGAGTGTCAAATTACCAACCTCCACCAAGCAAAAGGGAATGCTAATTAAAAGGGTAGGACATGTTCCAGTTGTATCTAATCAAAGGGAGCTTAATCCTTCCATAAGCTGGCTGGCTTTGTTGGAGGAAATTCTGAACAACCTTGTTACTTTGGATAACTGTAAGCCACTGACTCATGGCCCCTTGACAGCTAGCTGAGCATGTAATAACATTTCTCTGTATTTGGGGACTGGCTTAGCTGGCTTTATAATAGATTATTGTGGATATTAAACTGAAATGTTAGTCTTTCTTTAAAGCTCTGTATTCCCCAGTAATTAAGGTTATAAAAAGGGCACTGAGCACAATACTGTTTCAAGGTCGCCAAACACAGATACAACAGCCTTCAGTTTGTGTAAATAAGGTATTAACTATAGGTTTATTCTGCAATTGTGTCATGAAAAATAGTTTTTTTTTCAAGAGCAGTTTGATGGGAAAGTATTTTGAGGAGAATCTTAAAGCATCTTTTTTTTTTTTCTTTTAGTTCCAAAAACAATTAATGAATAGAAGCAAAAGCAAGTGACATTACAGAAAGGCAGGAAAAGGGAAAATATATACAATAAAAGAAGTTAAATGGTATCAGTTAAAGAGAAAAAACAGATACCAGAGCAGAGTGTCATCCAAAAAGCATTTGAGGTTATTGGGTATAACAAGAACCTTGGAGAAATCACAACCTTTGGCATGAAGATGTCTACAGAGACCACACAAACAAGGATTTCACCTTGACTTTCAAGGCAGTGACAGTTATTGACTGTTTGTGTTTCCAATTCATTGTAATGGAAAAAGTTCACCCATGAGAGCCATATAACTACTTAATTGATATAATTTCATTCAACTTTGGAGTTTTGATATTCACTTACCATTTGGATCAGATCCTTATATTCATCATTACAGTAGAGAGAAATGTTACATCGTGTGTTTCATAAAAAATACTCCCTGGGCTTCCCTGGTGGCGCAGTGGTTGAGAGTCCACCTGCCGATGCAGGGGACACGGGTTCATGCCCCAGTCTGGGAAGATCCCACATGCCGCGGAGCGGCTGGGCCCGTGAGCCATGGCCGCTGAGCCTGCACGTTCGGAACCTGTGCTCCGCAACAGGAGAGGCCACAGCAGTGAGAGGCCCGTGTACCACAAAAATAAACAAACAAAACAACAACAACAACAACAACAAAACTCCTTTCTGATGTTCAATGGCCATATAATTTGAGATGAAAAAAAGAGACGAAGATTTTCTATGTTAGTATTGTAAAGGTAAAACAACTTCCTATAGCATGAAAGAGTCACACTAGTGGTGTAGATTTCTGTTGCAGAAGGGTGCTAGAGTTGGGAAAGCGTAATTTATAGTGTCAGGAAGGCAATCATAATTTCATTGTACTGGATAAGATCAGGGCAGCTACTACCCAAGGAACCAGCCTCTTTGTTTCAATTTTAAACTGATGAAAGGGAGGATGTGCAGTGCTTTATAGTGCAGACAAAAATGTCACACCAGTAATTGCTATGCAGGTGCTTAAGTACATGCCAAATAAAACCATAAATTATATTTCTCATGCCTTAAGCATTAATTGTGTCAGTAGTTAAAAGAACAATTACCACATAATATGTACCTTTTTAAAAGATAGAAATAATCAGGAAAATCATTCAGATAACGTTTGTGAAGAATTAAGACTTCCTTTCATGGTATTTTACATCGTTATGCCCATCTATCTTCTATACAGAAATATTCATTTTAGTCAAATTCCTTCCACCAGATGTCATATATAATATATATATATATATATCAAATAAAATATATATATCAAATAAAACTATAATTAGTTTTATATATATATATATTTGATATATATTTATATATATCAAATATATATATATTTATATATATATAAATATATATATATTATATATATATAATATATATTGATATATATTATATATATATATATTTATATATATATTATATATATACATATTTTGATATATATATCAAAAAATATATATATATATATTTGATTTGATATATATATATCAAATCAAATATATATATCAAATAAAACTATAATTAGTGATATAATGAATTCATTTAAAGTTACATGATAGGATAAAATGAAGTTTACATGGTTTTCAGGATATGAAAGCTATCCTAGACATCATCAGCCCTTTTCTCTCTTCCCACACAAATGTACTTGGTTATCCTTTGTAAGAGACAAATTTTAATAGCTATGTACCTCAACACCCATAAACCCAGAAACCTTGCTTGGGTTTCTCCTCCCACCTGCTCTTTTCTAAGCATAATTTCCATTGCACATTAACCCAATCTTGGACAGACCTTCCTAGGTATTGTTCACATAGAACTCGGGGGAAATAAGTGTCTTTTTTCCTGTCTGGCCACAAGACAATAATACTGCAAGCACCCAGCTGACACTGGCTGAGTTTCAAGTATTCCTGAGAAATGAACACAAAGAGGGAAGCAGAGGTAAGAGCAAGAGATGAGAATCTGATGGTATTCAAGTTTCAAGTTATCCCCAAGGCTTTCCAGAGTTCAGTTAGATGCACTAATTATCAACTCCTTCTACTCTATGATACTTTAGGTATTTATACTCATAAACAAAGGAAATGTGGTAAATGTGTCTGTGTTCCCACTAATTTTTGTAAATTTGTCCATGACCCACTATTCTTTTTTTTTTTAACATCTTTATTGGAGTATAATTGCTTTACAATGGTGTGTTAGTTTCTGCTGTATAACAAAGTGAATCAGCTATACATATACATATATCACCATATCTCTTCCCTCTTGCTTCTCCCTCCCACCCTCCCTATCCCACCCCACCAGGTGGACACAAAGCACCAAGCAGATCTCCCTGTGCTATGCAGCTGCTTCCCACTAGCTATGTTTTATATTTAATAGTGTATATATGTCCATGCTACTCTCTCACTTCATCCCAGCTTACCCTTCCCCCTCCCCGTGTCCTCATGTCCATTCTCTACATCTGCATCTTTATTCCTGTCCTGCCCCTAGATTCTTCAGAACCTTTTTTTTTTTTTAGATTCTATATATATGTGTTAGCATACAGTATTTTTTTTTCTCTTTCTGACTTACTTCACTCCATAAGACAGTCTCTAGGTCCATCCACCTCAATACAAATAACTCAGTTTCATTTCTTTTTATGACTAATATTCCATTATATATATGTGCCACATCTTCTTTATCCATTCATCTGTCAATGGACACTTAGGTTGCTTCCATGTCCTGGCTATTGTAAATAGAGCTGCGATGAACATTGTGGTACATAACTCCTTTTGAATTATGATTTTTCTCAGGGTATATGCCCAGTAGTGTGATCTCTGGGTGGTATGGTAGTTCTATTTTTAGTTTTTTAAGGAATCTCCATACTGTTCTCCACAGTGGCTGTATCAATTTACATTCCCACCAACAGTGCAAGAGTGTTCCCTTTTCTCCACACCCTCTCCACTATTTTTTTTATTTTGTTAAGCTACTATGTATTGATATTAATTGCCCAAGATGCCTAGAATTTGCATTTGAAAATGAACTCAACCATTTCCTTGGTAGAGTATCTTAGTCAAGTGTCTAAATCTCTGTGATTCAGCCCCCTTATATAAATTAGCTAATAAGTATACCTACCTTATGGAATACAATGAAGGTTAAATGAATTCATGTATGTACTAGTTCCTGACACAGGATAATAACAATAACAATAATAAAATAATATTAGGCTCTATTAAGTCCCCTTAAATTGCTTACTATATTTAATCATAACAAAAATCCATATCAAGTTCCCTTTATTCTTCTCATTTTACCAATAAGGAAAATGAACTGAAGAAGTTGTAGTGCCAGCACTGATTTCCAGGTTTGTTTACATCTGATACTTGTGTTCTTTTCTTTTTATCAGGCTATGTCTCATAATGTTAATATGAAACATATCTCACTGTATTATTGTTTATTATATAAAGATCTGTGTCCTCTGCTAGTTATAAATTTTGTGAAGGTAGTAACCATATTAAATTCATTTGGCTAAACTGAGTGCTTGTCAGTGTACATGTTCTTCCTCCCTCTCCTTCAACTCTTCCCAGGTCAAATACCCATGTGCAAGAGCCATGCAATCTACCTGAAAGGATTCAGTCTGTGTCTCCTGGCTACTCAAATTTCCCTGCCTCCACAGAATATTGCTACCTAAGGAAGAACAATATTTGTGTTTTTTTCCGCTATGGCCTGAGAAGTCCACCCCACTTTATTCTTGCAGGTTCTATTTCATGCAGGTGATATTGTATCTGTTCTCATTGGTTTGGATTTTGTATAGAGTTTCTGATATAACTCAGCTTCATATCTATAGCTCACATCTCTCCAATCTTCATTGCCCTTGAAATGTTCCTCAAAGATCATATTGCCCTTGATTCTAAATTTCCAGCATAGAACTGGTATGGCTCACTCTACTTTGGGCCTATTAAACTTGATTACTCATGACTGATCACTTCTATTGTCAATCCATATTCCTTCTTGCTAGTGCCAAGATAACTCTTCCTGTTCCAGAGAGCCACACCTGTCCCCAGCACACACCATGTACACATACCTCAGGTCGTGCTATCAACACAAAGCCATGAGTTTATAGTACATATAAAGCTAGAAGTGTTAAGGGCAAAGGCGGCTGGGTAATATAAGCCTATCATGTGTCTCAGGGGCTGAAGTAAAGCCTAGAAAGTTGTCAGTGACAAGTTATGTCAGTTGAAGTCAGTTATGACCTAAGTTCATTGAAGAATGGTTTATATTGTAGGAGATTCTCCTTTGGTTTTAGTCATGGAAAAGTTTTCATCACCAAACCAACCTCTTAAGTGTTGGCAATGTATTTTTAGTTAGCACGTATACTATATCAAAACATCCATTATCTGAAATAATACTGTTTCTTCTAGTAATTTAATATATCTATTTGTAAAAATATATTATAATTAATAAACTAAAATATATCTGTATAGTCAATAACAGACTGTATTAAATAATCTTGGAGTGTCAAGAAAATTATCTAATTCATTTTTACTTATGAAATTTTAAAATGTCTTTGTGATTAAGAGTTTAATACTTTTTTTTTCAGTGAAACACAGTGACTATCATCACAGATAAATACCCCAAAAGTGGCAGGTTAGAAACACACCAGATAGAAATTATAGACATTTTTCTCATTAAGTTTTAAGTAATAGGAAGTCAACATATAATATTTTTTTTGGGGGGGGGGGTTACGCGGGCCTCTCACTGTTGTGGCCTCTCCCGTTGCAGAGCACAGGCTCCAGACACGCAGGTTCAGCGGCCACGGCTCACGGGCCTAGCCGCTCCGTGGCATGTGGGATCTTCCCGGACCGGGGCACGAACCCGTGTCCCCTGCATCGGCAGGCAGACTCTCAACCACTGCGCCACCAGGGAAGCTCCAACACAGATAATATTTGAGTTAATTAACTTTCTATAGGCATTTCAGCATAAACAGTCAAACAAGGAACTTAGAGACTGCTGGTAAGAAGCTAAATTGGCATAACCACTTTGAAACACTATTTGGCATTACTACCAAAGATAGACTTTTTTATATCCCAGGATCCAGCAATTTCTCTTCTAGCTATACAGCAAAAAAGAAATAAACAATTATGCCAAAGTGGTGGCACTTTGCAGTAGTAGAGTTATAATAGCTCCCAACTGGAAACAACCACAATGGTTTAATCAGAGTAAAATTTAAAAAATAAATTGGGACACACTATGCTAGAAAAT
The DNA here is from genome assembly GCF_964270905.1 of Leucopleurus acutus. Lineage (NCBI taxonomy): Eukaryota > Metazoa > Chordata > Mammalia > Artiodactyla > Delphinidae > Leucopleurus > Leucopleurus acutus. Next base: position 39,407,704 of record NC_139160.1, on the reverse strand, counting down.
ACTATAAATAATGACAATGAAAAACTAAATACAACATGCAAAAACATAAATGAGCTTCACTTACATAATATTGAGGGAAAAAACTCAGATCTAAAAAAAATTGTGTACAGTATAGCTCTATTTATATAAGGTCCAGACAAAATCAATCTATTTTGTTAAAAGCTAGGATAATGGTTATCCTTCAGTGACATGTAGAAATTGTAGAGTACTACAGTTCTCTTCTAGAGTACTGATAATGGTTACATGGGTATATTTACTTTCTGATAGTTCATTGAGCTGGCCAATGATGATATGTGCATTTTTTGGGTCTTATGTTATCTTTCAATAAATAGTTTACCCAAACCTGAAAAAGAGTCATAAAGTGGAGTATTAAAAATGGCAACTTCTGCATGAGTTCACAGAAGGGTTCACTCAATCCCAGAGTGGTTGAGCCTGGGCTTGTGGAAAACATGAAGATTAAATGGAGTCTTGAACAAAGTATAAGAGTAATTCCTCATAACTCACTTTAGTAGAATGTTAGAATGAAGTTTAGCTAAAAATAACAGACAAGAAAAAAAATGAACAAATAAATCAGGATAGATTAAGCAAGATAGAAATGTATTTCTCTCTCACTATAAAAGAAGTTTAGAGATATGTCCAGGTAAGTTATGGTAGATCCAAAGTATTCATCAGACACCCAGGCTCCCATCTTTTTGTTGCATCATGTTGGTGTATGGCTATGTTTTCAGGTTCATCATGGTCCATTATGACTACTGGAGATGCAGCTATCAGAGCCAAGTTATTGACTGGAAGAAAGAAACAAAGCAAAAGGCAAGAAAATAAAAAAAATAAAAAAGAGGATGTTTAGGTTTAATCAGCTCCCTTCAACCCATTGTCTAACAGGAGGGACAGTCCCATTTATATATCATTAGTCATGTGGTCTCACTTATCCTGTGATGAAGCTGGAAAATGAAATCTTTCCCTCTGATAGGTAACATACTGAGTTAAAAATGAGAGTCTGTTATTAATTGAAACAGGATTAAAAAAAGTTTGTTTTAGGCAGTTAAATTTCTCTGCCACAGTGGAAAACAAACTGGTTATCACTAAGGATCTACCTTTGTGAGACACCAGTTTGGAAGAGTAGAACTGATTTTGGATTAAAGAATAAATGTATCTGTAACCACAGAAGACAGTAAAATGTAGTATGTGTCTTTGTGGAACACATGTTTAAGTGGCCATATTTTCAAATCTTATTTCAATTTTTATTTTATTTTATGTACAAAGAAAAGGAGAAATAACTAGATCGAAACATATTTTATTTGATAGTTGCATATCTGAACATTTGAATGCCACTTTTATACATGCTTTGAAATACCTTAGAATCCAAAGTTGCCCCTTTAAGAAGGGAACCAGTATTTATTATAAGAGTCTTTGTTTTTAGAAATTCTTGCCACATCTTTCCATTAGAGATACTGATTAGGGCAATTTTGCCATATAGGATTTCCCTAAAGTTAAATGTGCTTGAGGATAACTGTAAATGGTACTGTCTTAGTTAGCTTGGACTGCTATAAAAAAAAGTACAGACTGGGTGGCATATAAACAACAGAAATTTATTTCTCACAGTGCTGGAAGCTGAAAGTCCATGCTAGCATGGTCTGGTAAGAAATAGCTCTGGTAAGAAATCTTTTCCAGGTTTCAGATTGCTGATTTCTCTTGGTAACTTCACATGGCAAAGAGCAGAGAGAGGAAGCAAGCTCTCTCTGTCTCTTAAGAGGACACAAATCCCATCCATGAGGGATCCACCCACATGACCTCATTTGATCCTATTTACCTTCCAAATGCCCCACTTCCTAATGCTATCATATCTAAGGGAAAGATTTCAACTTAAGAATTTTGCAAGGACCATAAACATGCAGTCCATAACAGGCACTGAGAAAACATTTACACTAAGCAAGGTATAGAAATGTATCAGGGTATTCTGCTGAGTTTCTTCAAATACAGGGTTTCAGTTCAGAGGAATTACCTCTGAGATGATTAAAGGCCCTTTCTAGATTGTACATCTCTAGTAGACAAGAAAATTCATTTTTGTGTGTGTGTCTCTAGAATCTGGTAGAGTGCTCAGCAATTAATAGGCTTTTAAAATTTGAGAATGGAATAAAAGAATTGGATTCTGGTAGTGAAAGTCAGCTGTATAAAAAATTATTCTCTCCTTTGCATAAAATAAAACTAATGATATATGAAGTGCAACATGGCTGCTCAGTAATTCTTAAATCCAGGTGTGGTTAGGTCACCACTTCTCATCAATGGAACATGAACAGAAATGATGCGTAAATTCCTGGGCCAGGGGTTTTGAAAGCAAGAGGATTGTGCTCTCTCCTGAATATCTGAAGTAGATATTCTGAGATCATAGAGATGGTGCAGTCATACAATGGAGCAGACCTAGGTCACTGGATCACCACATGGAGAAAATTTACTTCTAAGTAGAACTGCCACATTTGTCTCTTGGCTGAGCAGGAAACAATTTATTGGATTAGGCCATTGAGATTTTGGAGTTTATTTGTTAAAACAGCTAACATAACCACTACAAAGGCAAAGATCACTCCCAAAATACAGAATATGTAAGTTAATTTTCTAAGATGATGTGATCTTTCAATAGGGGAACGTCAGTGAGTAGTTATCGAATATGGACTGAAATCCTTCCATGTACTAGCATCTGCAGTTGTATGAGCCATTCTGGAATTTTTCTCACATAGATATACATATATGGAAATACTCTTGTTTAGTAACTGCATCAGTAACTATGAAAGAGAATTATTAAGGCTCTACTTTTAGATACCAATTCTTACATTCCCTACTTTGAGACCCCAAATTGTGTGAATATCTCTTCTAACTCACAGTTTCTAAGATTCAGTATCATTGACATTTTGGGTCAGATAATTCTTTGTTGTAGGAGATTGTCTTACATATTGCAGGATGTTTAGCAGCATTCCTGGTCTCTACTCCATAAATGCCCATAACATCCTGCCATTTGTGAGGACCAAAAATGTGTTCAGACACGAGATAATGCCAAATGCCCTCTGGGGGTCAAAATGCCTCCTGATTGAGAACCACTGAGATCTGATCTCTTATACATCATTTAATTACTTGCATTTACTTCCCAACTGTAAGTATGAGTTACCAAAAAAGGATGCCTGGGCTTCCCTGATGGCGCAGTGGTTGAGAGTCCACCAGCTGATGCAGGGGACACGGGTTCGTGCCCCGGTCTGGGATGATCCCACATTCCACTGAGCAACTAGGCCCATGAGCCATGGCCTCTGAGCCTGCGCATCCAGAGCCTGTGCTCTGCAATGGGAGAGGCCACAGCAGTGAGAGGCCCGCGTACCGGAAAAAAAAAAAAAAAAAAAGGAATGCCTGCTGGATTATTATGCAGCCTGTCTCATTCATTCAAATTGAGTAACCCCATACTAAAACATATTTGTTCCTTTGCACTTAAAAAACTACTAAATTAAAAAAAAATCAATAATAGTGAATCAGTTTACTCTATTTGGGGGTTGATTAGAAAATATATTTAAGTTATATCAATGTGTTGCATGTAGTATGCATTCAAAAAAAACCTGTTGATAATTTTCTAACTCTCTCCTGAGCTAATAATTCCACCAAAATATATATTTCTTATAGAGAGACATGGTTCATTCAGTTATTCAAGAAATACTAAGTTACTAAAGACAGGATTTATGCTATGTGCTAGAGTCACAAAAGAGAAGAAATCTGATAATCACAATAGTCTCTTGAAACAATTTCCAGAAAGATTTTATTGTTCCATCCAAGTCCTACAAGGCATATAGTGCTATCATAGCCACAAATTTAGATCTATAAAAATAAATGTTTGCAACTGATTCTGCTTAAAAGTCTATACAAAGGGCTTCCCTAGTGGCACATTGGCCTGCCAATGCAGGGGACACGGGTTTGTGCCCTGGTCCAGGAAGATCCCACATGCTGCAGAGCAGCTGGGCCCGTGAGCCATGGCCACTGAGCCTGCGTGTCCGGAGCCTGTGCTCTGCAACAGGAGAGGCCACAACAATGAGAGGCCCGTGTAACCGCAAAAAAAAAAAAAAAAAAAAAAAGTCTATACAAATATTATTCAACAAAAAACTTTGATTTTTGCATTTTATATCCTTGATATTTCATTAGGAATGTAAACAAGAGTATTAATAACATTTCTGAAATATACACATTTGCATAGACAATGGTTTAGCTATCACAATGTATGAAATGGAGATATAAAATATAAAACTTTTTATAGATGTTCATATTGTATGTTTATTGCTTAAATCATATCCGTATTTTGAGAATCCTTCTCCACTTCCAGTGTCCTTCATACAGGACCCAGTGCCAGGATTAACAGCCACAATGGAGGAGAAGCTGTTAAACTCACATAATGAAATCAGGCCGAGGTAACAGCTTAGGAGGTATCTCTGTGAGTGATAGCAGTGACTAGCATTTAGTAGGCCTTCAATGCACATTTGCTGATTGAAGAAGGAATGCTTGACTCTCAGAATCGTGCCTGCCTAAAGAGGATTCTGTGGACTCTGTTACTACCTAGCCCTGCTGCCTGTGTTTTGATAGACAAATAATTTGGTAGCTTCACAACATGCTTTGCTTATGAGTGATGTCTGGAGAATGTAGAACTGCCACTGCCTTTAGAAATCATACTGCTAGTAGGAAAATATAAAAGGACAAGTTAGAAAACCAGTTCTTAATTGTTACTAGAAATAGAGCTTTCCCTTTAGAGCAACATATTCTGAAACAGATTTTGAAACATTTACCTGAAACATAAGGAAATAAATAGATGTTTTCAACCTCTGGGGCATTTTTAGTCCATTTATATTTTTAACCATTCTTTTCTCATTTAGAATAAGAACACTAGCTCCCACCATTCCATAACTGCAATATTTACTCTGGGACTTAAAGTTGCAAACAGTCTCCTTAGCTGCTGGCAGTTTTGTTGATAGATAACCTCTGGTGTTTCAGGACTTGGAAGCTTCACTATTCCTGCACTTGAGGAATTGGTAAGACTCTGCGTCCTTCCACTACACACAAAATTGTTAATTAGCTGATTATCCTCACACCTTAGCTAACACTCTTATCTGAGAATACCTTCTGCTTACACTGGCATGATACAAGAGACAGTACCTTACTCATGGCTTCTCCCTGCCAAGTCTTGATCCCTCAATCCTTCTCCTTCCAGACTAAGCAAAAGTGATGTGTGCTGGGGTTGGGGAGGGATGGGGTGGGGAGGGGTTGTAGAAAAGATGCAAGGTATGCTGACTTTATAGTCTATGTAAGCCTGATCCAGCTTTATGATATTTTCTGAGTAATCATGATCAGATTATAACATCAATAGTATGAGAAAGAGCTTTTTCATGAGATTTTGAACCTGTTTGTTTCTCTCCCTTTTGTTGGGGTGGGTAATGGTAGTAAGCCATTACCCACCCCAACATTACATTACAGGAGGTAATTTCAATCAATGTTATTTTGGTTCCTTTCCTCTTCTAATGTGATGCTTTCCCACTAATCTTTTCAGATATATTTCTAACACACACACACACACACACACACATACTTGTGTATATATATATATATGTAGCAATACATAGATATATACACATACAGACAAATCTTGAACAGTTAATGGTAAAGTTTCCTCGGTTTTCTCTTTAGGCATCTCTAACCCACAACTTCTCTTTCTTAGACATGCCTAAGGCATTAACATGACATTAAAGAAGTAATAACATGGCATTTACTATGTAAATATTAATCTGGGGAAATAAGGAACTACTAGAGTCTATATTCAGGAACTTCATACTTTCACTTTATCAAATTAATATGTAAGCACTTTAAAGGAATGATTTATGTTTCTATTGGGCAATTTAGCATTCATTTTGAAGGGGAAAATTTATTATCCTTAACATATCTATACTAGCTAAAGTTCAGGTCAACTTTATCTAGCTTGTCAACGTCATTTTTTTGATAAGTAGTGATCACTTCATCCTTGAAAATTCTGCTTTTGATAAATAATCTCCAGGTAATAATAGTTACTTCTACCACTTCATAAAGATGGTTTGAGTGTGGGGTCAAACTAACTCTTCATTAAAGCAAAGCAGTGAACCAGATGCTTAGAATAAGGATGGTAATTAATCCATGGCCTTGTAGAAGAACAAAGACTCATTTGAAGAAGACATTTATACGCTGGAGCCATTTCTTTTGTTCTTATTTTGTTTTCTATCTCATGGTAATTTAATTCATAAGATATTTGAGAAACATATTGATAATACTTATTATGTGACAGAACATCAGCATTTCAGAAAATCCCCCTGTACCTCAGGGATCGAATTTACCTTTGTTTCTAGTTTTGTGGTAAAATTAAATATACTTACATTTTTTAAAAAATTATTTATTTATTTATTTATTCATTCATTCATTCATTCATTCATTTATTTTTGGCTCTGTTGGGTCTTCGTTGCTGTGTGCGGACTTTCTCTAGTTGCAGCAAGTGGGGGCTACTCTTCGTTGTGCTGCACAGACTTCTCACTGTGATGATTTCATTTGTTGCAGAGCCTGGGCTCTAGGTGCGCAGGCTCAGTAGTTGTGGCACACAGGCTTAGTTGCTTTGTGGCATCTGGGATCTTCCTGGACCAGAGTTCGAACCTGTGTCCCCTGCATTGGCAGGATTCTTAACCACTGAGTTACCAGGGAAGTCCCATACATATATTTTTTTAATCTCATCAAAAGATGGATAATGGGCTTCCCTGGTGGCGCAGTGGTTGAGAGTCCGCCTGCCGATGCAGGGAACATGGGTTCGTGCCCCGGTCCGGGAGGATCCCACGTGTGATGGAGCGGCTGTGCCCGTGAGCCATGGCCGCTGAGCCTGCGCGTCCGGAGCCTGTTGCTCTGCAACGGGAGAGGCCACAACAGTGAGAGGTCCGCGTACCGCAAAAAAAAAAAAAAAAAGATGGATAATGAATTCTACATTGGTTTCATGGATGTGGTCCTTATAAATGTTCACTAACAGATGTCTCCCTATAACAATATTAAAGAAAATAGATTCAATTGAGTTTGGATAAATGTGATTAGGTCAAAATATAAAATTCCATGCACTCATTTGTTAACATGTTAACAAAGCCAAGTTCTAATACTCATTTAATATTTTTGTATAACTTTTTATGTAAAAGAAATAATTTTTTGTGATATATTCCTTTTTTTCCTACTGGACAAAAGGAGAAAATAAAGCAGAGAATATCAAAGTAGTCTGAGAAACACAGTTTCTCATATACTCCAATGAAAAATACTCATCTCCAAAGTATAACTTTAAGCATTAGAAATTTTCTGAACTAGATTAGCATTGCACACAGCAACTCCTACCAGACAAAAATATCTTTCATTCATTTATTCAACAAATATTTACCATGCACTTCCCATATGCCAGGCACTGTTCTATTTGTTGTGAATGTAGCAGTAAATATTATATGTTGAAAATTAAAAACATCGATGAAAATTCCAAAAAGAGGTCCTTAGAATCATTTACAGAATGCACAGAATGAAGAGCTGACAGAGGAAATTGGGAAATAATCAGAAAGAAATGTAGAAGGAAGGCAAATAATTCATCGTATAAAAAGTATCCAGCAATTTCAAATGCTGCTAGTAGGTCAGGTAAAAAGAATATTAATTTGTCTCTAGTAGTAGTAAGACAGTGTGGGGGAACTTTACTGGAAGAAGTTTTACGGAAATGGTGAGGCAACTATCAAGCTGCTGTCATCTGAGTGAAGGCTGTGAGGAAATGGAGAAAGCCATGGTGTTGAAAACTTTTGAGATGTTTTGAAGAGAAGAAAGCTATGATAGAGGCTAGAGAGCCAACAGATTGAGGGGGTTTAATGGGACAACTTGGTAACTTGATGTTTATACACTAAAAGAAAGAGGTCAGCAGGGAGGGCAAGAATGAAAATACAAAGGATAGAGGGGAAAAAAGACATAAAACTGAGAAGTTGGTAAAGGAGGGCTAAAGAACAGTCTAGATGTAGATTAGAATATTGGTCAGGTGGCAGAAGTAGAGCCTGATCTATTAAATAATTTCTGTTTTAATTCGAAGATTTATTAATTCAGTGAATATGTTATCTACACTATTGAAGATATTACTGAATGTGGGAGAAAAGGGAAGAGGGGAATTTAAGGAGAGTTTAGGGAGATTTATGGAGACTTATGCAAAATATTTAAATAGCTGTTTTAAAGAACAGGAGCAAAAACTGAAGAAGGAATGGTGAAAAGAAGACAAGTCATGACTAAGTTTCCAGGTGAGGCTAGATGTCATAAATCCAAAGTGTCACAAATCCACATCATTTTCAGGCATCTCCAACAGTGCATAGTAGCCAAGTGTGTCTGTAGAGAAGATGGGAAAATATTTTTCAGGTAGTGTGATTAAAGAACAATAAAAAAAGGAATTAGTAAAAAGAAGAGTCAGAGAATGTTTGAAACAGTAGATCAAGAATCTTAGAGATGAGGAAGAAAAAGAGCATGAGAAGGGGAATAAAGAGAGAAAATAGTGTTCAAGGAACAGGAGGACTGTATGAAGCTGAAGAAAATGTGTCTTGATATTAACTGAGATGAATATAAGCTGTTTTTTTGATTTGGAAAAGGAATGTTTCAACTCATTTTAATTGGTTAAAAGTTTCCTAGTGATGATAAGATCCAGTGTAGGAGAATGTTGATAAAAAAGACATTAAAGGTGAAACAAAATCACAAAACTGAAAGGCTAGGGGACTGAATCTTGAAGTCATCCAAAAAGAATTAAGATTGTTTCTCAGTGTGAGAAGTGCTCCAAATAAAATGGATAACCAAGAGAGGTATTACAGCCCATCTGACAGAAGTGACAGCCCAGAAAATGGCCCTTAGTAGAAAATAATTGAATAACTCTTCAAAGTGGATAAAAAGAAAAGAGAAAGGAAATATTTCATAATGGAAAGTTCATGGGATTTGGAATCTGATAGACCTGCATTCTTATTCCAACTCTACCATTTATTGAATACTAGTTCTGTGGCATCATCTGAGTCTTGGCTTTATCAATAGTAAAATGGTTAGCCATTTAGTATATACTTATTGTGGTATTTCTCTATGCCAGAGAGTGAGTTAAATGCTAAAATACTTATGTCTTGTTTTTAAGATTTTTATCACGATGAAATAAATGAATGTACAGAATTGGATGTGTAAATAAATACATGTTGTTATTGTCTCATTATTGCTCTCATTTCTAAGATCCTATTAGGATCCTATTAGGAATTATGCTCCAGTAATAATATACATATACATACTATTGCCATGTGAAGACACTCGGAAGTTACTAAAATATATTTAAATATTTTCACATTTGAATAAAGTATATGTTTCTAATTCTGTTGAGCATTTTTGACAAGTAAATTCTTACCTACTCTTTGGAGGGTAACATGTCCTAAGATTTTGCTTAATTAAGTTTTTATTTGTAGCTAATTAGTTTGTAGTCATGTACTGTATAGTTATAGCATGTCTGTCTCTTTATTACTGAAGAATGCTATGTGTTCTACTTTATGATTTAAAAAATGATTAATTACATGTTATTATAAACTTTGTTAATATAAATTTTATCTTAATATAAACTGTTTTATGCTTATATAACTATTAAGTTTAAAAGTTACTTATGAAATTCTTTGAAAAGGTTTTTATTTCAGAATAGTAAGTGGCTCTGATGTATTTATAAAAATGTTTTCTAGTTTCTTTGAAATTTAAAATAACTCATGGTTTATGTGAGAAAATATGCAGGTTCTTAATATTTATTGAAATTAAACATAATTCAAATGGTTTCATCATCTATTTTCAAAACAATTGTCATTGTCATGGTGGTGACTATAATATTGCTGAATCCTACGACATCCCAGTGGTACCTTGTAATGAAAAACTGGCCAAATTTTTTATATTTCTTCTGGCTGGATAGATTGCCTCTTGAAAAAAAGAAAAAACATAAGAATTAAAATACTTCTGAGAATAATCTGCTTCCTGCTAAAGCATTTTTCAGTTATTGTTAAACTCAAGCAAACTATTCTTGCTTTTCTAGGTTTACTTGGAGTTATAAGAATTCCCTTTCAGTACTGTGAAAAGTCCTTTACTTATAATTGATCCTGTGACCTCTGGTCTAGACCTGCACTGTGTGGACTGACCACTTCATTCCCTGAAGGCCTTTTGATTGCTCAGGGAAGAGGGCTGGTACTCACAGCCCTTGTTTCCTACATTATAGTTTGGCTGCAGAACTTACAATAATGCCCTTTCTTCCTTTAACCAGCTACTGACTCCTAATCACACCTTTCCACACTTGTTTAAACTGCTATTTCCTGAAATGTGGAGACTATGCAGCTACTATGAGAATGGATGATCACACTTTTGGTATGTTCTCCTTAATTATTTTCAAATTTCCTTCCTAACTCACCCACTTTAGGGTTTACTAAGAGTTACAAAATTCAGAGTATGGATTAGCATTTTAATTTTACTGAGAAGTACCGGCAGTTTAAAACTTGGATTCATAATGCTCTTCCTTCTCACAAAGAGCCTGTTTTTAAACCTAACATCAATCTACAAAACATAACAAGCAGGATTATATGAAAACACACATGCAGAACATTTTCATCATAACAGATGAGTGGCTCTCAGAGCAGACAAGAACCCATAGGGTATTCACTGCCACGACTCGTCTCTTCAAAATCCTGTCTCTGCTCTACATGTGCAATTTTAGATCTCACTACTTCCCAGCATGAGCTGAGATAGAGCCTCTTGCACCTTCTGAATATATTATGCTCATTTTCAACTCTAAGCTCTTTTTTTGTGTTATTGCCCTAAATTTATGGACTACATTTTCCTTCCCTCTCCCTTTTCATATCTTAACTATTGTTTTTTTTTAATTTCAGCTTTATTGAGGTATAATTGACAAATAAAATTTTAAACTACTTTTAAGTATGTGTCGTGGTGATTGCATATACATATACATTGTGAAAGGACTCCCCTCAATGAGTTAATTAATACATCCATCACCTCAAATATTTATTATTATTTTTTTTTTGGTGAGAAAATTTAAGTTCTACTTTCTTAGCAAATTTCAATTATGAAATATATGTGTTATCAACTACACTCATTGTGTTTTACATTAGATCCACTCCCACCCCAGCCTCTGGCGACTACTTTTCTACTCTCTGTATCTAAGAGTTTTACTTTTATTTCCTTAGATTCTACATATGTTATACCACACAGTATTTTTCTTTCTTTGTCAGACTTATTTCACTAAGCATAATGCCTTCAAGTTCCATCCATGCTGTTGCAGATAACATGATTTCCTTATTTCTCATGGTTGAATAATATTCCATTTATCCATTCATTCATTAAGAAACACTTGGGTTGTTTCCATATCTTGGTTATTTTTAAAGATCTAGTTGAGGTGCCACTTCCACTATACTTTGTCAATCTTGCCTACCATTGTTTCTTAAGTATTTGTTTCACCAACTAGACACAGTGTTTTTTTATTTTTTTCTTTAGGAATAGATATTATCTTACAGGGTTGTGGTGGGGGGTTGGGAAACTTTGGCTAACTCAGAGACCTAGGCACATAATAAGTCCTAAGTTTTAAGAAGAGGGTGTATATTTCTACTCCTGTATTCTTATTTCCAACACAGCTAGCAGGGCTGACATTCATCCATTCAAATTTTTTATCTTTCTTTACCTCCATTTCAGTGCTATCACAGAGAGTTGCAATTCTAAATCTCAGCATGCCAACTGTTAGGTCTCACTTTCAGTAAGAAGAAATTCTGCATTTAAGAATGATACTGTTCTTTGAGTGGGCTCATTTCCATTTTCTGTGGCAAAGAGTATGAAATATTGTACCTTCACTGGACAAACATAGGCCATACACAACCTTTTCTTTTCCTGGTCACAGAGGCAGAGGCCTTTGTCTTCCATGATGTGAGCAATCCATGGACTGTGCCTGGTCCCATTGACCTGATCTGTCAGTTTCAGTTCCTCACCTATGTTCATCTTGCTTAGGTGAACTGAAGTCTGCTTTCAAGGGAGCAAGGTAGAATGTGAAGGAGCAATAAAAAACTCATGTAGGTTTCTAGCCTAAGCTGAAACTCAACATCAAAAGTTAGAGAAATTCTAGGTTCAATGAATGTTATTGGGTCTTCATTAACAAATGAGTAATTTCTTTCCCTATTGCTCTTTTTTGCACTGATGTCTCTTTAGGGGACTCTGAAAAGGAAAAGTGAGAATTTGTAGGGTAGAACAAGTAATATTCCAAAGGGACTAATAGCCTAACTTCTTAAAGCTACAAGTCTAAATAGGAAAATGAAAAAGGTTTAAAGTAATTTTTAAATGTTGAGTTAAAAAATAATTCAAGCCATAAAGACAACCATTATGGTAAAGACCAAATAATGCTTAAATATATACATTTATACAAGGAAAAAGTCCAGTTTAGAATTTTTAGCAATGATTGTCTGCTTTTATTACCTCCATTTACCTAATTTCTTTTCTTGTTTTACTAATTTATACCAAAATATTAGACACACATGGAGGAAAAATCAAATAATAAAAGTTTGTAATGAAAAACAACTCGTTTTATATAGTGTCCTACACCCTGTCTAGTGCCCTAACATGCTTTTTACACACATTTAGAGGTAGATAAGGTCCTAGCTCTAAAAACATTACTATGGCAATGATTCCGGATTTAACTATTGGTGCTCTATAAGGAAAAAATGTTTAACCTCTAATCTACCCAAATAATAGTCCTCATTCATCTCACATTTAAAGTGTTTTAACATTATACTATGGTATGATTTTTACTTGTTTTATTGATTACTCTTGTAACAATACACAATACTATTAAAATTTGGTTTCTCATTCCATAAAGTTTACATAAATCTTTATTTAAAGATCTCTATAGAAGGATAAGATTGCCTGTCATTTTCTTAGTCAATAAATATGTATTGAGTAGCTACTATATGCCAAGCACTGTTTAGTCAAAGAGGGTTCAGCAGAGAAAAAACTGGTAAACAAAGAAACAAAAATGCCCCTGTCCTCAGGGGGCTTTCAGGCTAATATAATTTAATAGCTTCAAATTTCATGTCATAAATACTGTGTACTTGAATAATATTTCAAGCATCAAGGTCAAATGTAATATATTTTCCTATTCTCCATGAATTGCTCAAAACTTTGCCATACTCCAATTTACTAAATGTTGAACGTTTTTCTTCAGTTGTTTGCTTTTGTAGAAGTGTCTAATTATTTTTTATTGTTGATTTTTTAAAAAATGCCTTCAACAAATCCTACTATTAGCCACATCATAGTTATAATTTATACAAAATGGAAAACTCCCCCTCCCCCTTTCCCCAACTATCTTTAAACAGCTTTTTAAAGTATGGACTTATTATTGTGCAGGATTGTTGCTTGGATATATTTTTAGAATCAATGTTTCCTGAATTCCCATATCTAAAGAGTCAGTTTTGCATGATTCCTCCTTGAACAGGGTTATGGTAAATGGAAGGAAGCATGCAGGGTCTTTGAAGATGTTGTGTTATATTTCTCCATCCTGTTGCTGATGATGTGTGTGTGTCCAGTTTGGGAAAAGATTGCTCTAGACACTTTTAGGAAAATATAAATAAAAAAACAAAATCTTATCCCAACACAGAAATTGTCTCCACTTTTATTGCTGAATAAGCTTTAAACCAGAATGTGATGCACATTACAGGAAATTCACTAAAGAGATTGTAAACACAGAAATTTCACCCTTTTATGTAGTCAAGGAGACACAACCCATTACAAACAAATTTTCAAGATAAACAATAAGGAGTCCTCAAGTAAGAAATCTTGACAGCACTCTATGCAACACATAGTTCACCCTAAATTTACCCAGTAATTGGGGTGATCATCTATGTTAGCTAATAGAATTTATTCAGAGAACAAATAAACTTCTCATCTTCATGACAGGATGTAGTATTGAGACTTGGAACAAGGGACTCAGGAAGTTAGGCTCGTAATCTTACACAGATACTGAGAGATAGGGTTGTTGTCTTCTTTACACTTGAAAGAGATGGCTCTCAGGTCCTGGAGAAAGACATTCCTGGGTCATAAAGCTGACAAAAGGCCTATCTAGTACTCAAAAGGTTATATAGACATTTTTTTAACATCTTTATTGGAGTATAATTGTGTTACAATGGTGTGCTAGTTTCTGCTTTATAACAAAGTGAATCAGCTATACATATACATATATTCCCATATATCCTCCCTCTTGCGTCACCCTCCCACCTGCCTATCCCACCCCTCTAGGTGGTCACCAAGCACCAAGCTGATCTCCCAGTGCTATGCAGCTGCTTCCCACTAGCTATCTATTTTACATTTGGTAGTGTACATATGTCCATCCACGCTCTCACTTCGTCCCAGTTTACCCTTCCCCTTCCCCATGCCCTAAAAGTCCATTCTCTTTGTCTGTGTCTTTATTGCTGTCCTACCCCTAGGTTCTTCAGAACCTTTTTTTTTTTTTTTAAGATTCCATAAATACGTGTTAGCATATGGTATTTGTTTTTCTCTTTCTGAATTACTTCACTCTGTATGACAGAATCTAGGTACATCCACCTCACTACAAATAACTCAATTTCATTTCTTTTTATGGCTGAGTAATAGTCCATTGTATATATGGCCACATCTTCTTTACCCATTCATCTTTTGACAGACACTTAGGTTGCTTCCATGTCCTGGCTATTGTAAATAGAGCTGCAATGAACATTGTGGTATGTGACTCTTTCTGAATTATGGTTTTCTCAGGGTATATGTCCAGTAGTGGGATGCTGGGTTGTATAGTAATCCTATTTTTAGTTTGTTAAGAAACCTCCATACTGTTCTCCATAGTGGCTGTGTCAATTTACATTCCCACTAACAGTGGAAGAAGGTTCCCTTTTCTCCACACCCTCTCCAGCATTTATTATTTCTAGATTTTTAATGATGGCCATTCTGACCGGTGTGAGATGATATCTCATTGCAGTTTTGATTTGTATTTCTCTAATGATTAATGACGTTGAGCATTCTTTCATATGTTTGTTGGCAATCTTCTTTGGAGAAACGTCTGTTTAGGTCTTCTGCCCATTTGTTGATTGGGTTGCTTGTTTCTTTGATATTGAGCTTTATGGGCTGCTTATAAATTTTGGAGATTAATCCTTTGTCAGTTGCTTCATTTGCAAATATTTTCTCCCATTCTGAGGTCTGTCTTTTCATCTGGGTTATGTTTTCCTTTGCTATGCAAAAGCTTTTAAGTTTCATTCGGTCCCATTTGTTTATTTTTGTTTTTATTACCATTACTCTAGGAATTGGGTCAAAAAAGATCTTGCTGTGATTTATGTCATAGAATGTTCTGCCTATGTTTTCCTCTAAGAGTTTTATAGTGTTTAGCCTTACATTTAGGTATTGAATCCATTTGGGGTTTATTTTTGTGTATGGTGTTAAAGAGTGCTCTAATTTCATTCTTTTACATGTAGTTGTCCAGTTTTCCCAGAACCACATAGTGAAGTGGCTGTCTTTTCTCCATTGTATATTCTTGCCACTTTTATCAAAAATAAGGTGACCATATGTGTGTGGGTTTATCTCTGGGCTTTCTACCCTGTTCCATTGATCTATACTTCTGTTTTTGTGTCAGTACCATACTTTCCTGATTACTGTAGCTTTGTAGTATAATCTGAGATCCAGGAGCCTGATTCCTCCAGCTTGCTTTTCTTCCTCAAGATTGCTTTGGCTATTCGGGGTCTTTTGTGTTTCCGTACAAATTGTGAAGCTTTTTTTTTTTTTTAGTTCTGTAAAAAATGCCATTGGTAGTTTGATAGAGATTGCAGTGAATCTCTAGATTGCTTTGGGTAGTATAATCATTTTCACAATGTTGATTCTTCCAATCCAAGAACATGGTATATCTCTCCATCTGTTTGTATCATCTTTAATTTCTTTCCTCAGTATCTTATAGTTTTCTGCATACAGGTCTTTTGTCTCCTTAGGTAGCTTTTTTCCTAGATATTTTATTCTTGGTGCAATGGTAAATGGGAGTGTTTCCTTCATTCCTCTTTCAGATATTTCATCATTAGTGTATAGGAATGCAAGAGATTCCTGTGCACTGATTTTGTATCATGCCACTTTACCAAATTCATTGATTAGCTCTAGTAGTTTTCTGGTAGTATCTTTAGGATTCTCTATTTATAGTATCATGTCATCTGCAAACAGTGACAGCTTTACTTCTTCTTTTCCGTTTTGTATTCCTTTTATTTCTTTTTCTTCTCTGATCGTTGTGGCTAAAACTTCCAAAACTATGTTGAATAATAGTGGTGATTATGGACAGCCTTGTCTTCTTCCTAATCTTAGAGGAAATACATTCAGTTTTTCACCATTGAGAATGATGTTGCCTGTGGGTTTGTCATATATGGCCTTTATTATGTTGAGGTAAGTTCCCTCTATGCCTACTTTCTGGAGGGCTTTTATCATAAATGGGTGTTGAATTTTGTTGAAAGCTTTCTCTGCATCTATTGAGATGATTATATCCTTTTTATCCTTCAGTTTGTTAATATGGTTTATCACATTGATTTGCATATATTGAAGAATCCTTGCATTCCTGGGATAAACCCCACTTGATTATGGTATATGATCCTTTTAATGTGCTGTTGGATTCTGTTTGCTAGTATTTTGTTGACGATTTTTGCATCTATGTTCATCAATGATAATAGGCCATAATTTTCTTTCTTTGTGACATCTTTGTCTGGTTTTGATATCAGGGTGATGGTGGCCTTGCAGAATGACTTTGGGAGTGTTCCTCCCTCTGCTATATTTTGGAAGAGTTTGGGAAGGGTAGATGTTATCTCTTCTCTAAATGTTTGATAGAATTTATGTGTGAAGCCGTTTGTTCCTTGGCTTTTGTTTGTTGCAAGTTTTCAATCACATTCTCAATTTCAGTGCTTGTGATTGGTCTGTTTATATTTTCTATTTCTTCCTGGTTCAGTCTCAGATGGTTGTGCTTTTCTAAGAATTTGTTCATTTTCTTCCAGTTTGTCCATTTTATTGGCATATAGTTTTTGTAGTAATTGTTCATGATCCTTTGTATTTCTGCAGTGTCAGTTGTTACTTCTCCTTTTTCATTTCTAATTCTGTTGATCTGAGTCATCTCCCTTTTCTATTGATGAGTCTGGCTAATGGTTTATCAATTTTCTTTATCTTCTCAAGGAGCCAGTTTTCAGTTTTATTGATGTTTACTGTAGTTTCCTTCATTTCTTTTTCATTTATTTCTGATATGATCTTTATGATTTCTTTCCTTCTGCTAACTTTGGGTTTTTTTTGTTGTTGTTCTTCTTCTTTCTCTAATTGCTTTAGGCATAAGTTTAGGCTGTTTATTTGAGATGTTTCTTGTTTCTTGAGGTAGGATTATATTGCTATAAACTTCCCTCTTAGAACTGCTTTTGCTGAATCCCATAGGTTTTGGGTCATTGTGTTTTCATTGTCATTTGTTTCTTGGTATTTTTTGATTTCCTCTTTGATTTCTTCAGTGATCTCTTGGTTATTTAGTAGCATACTGTTTTGCCCCCATGTGTTGTATTTTTTAGAGATTTTTTTTTCCTGTAATTGATATCAAGTCTCATAGCATTGTGGTCAGAAAAGTTACTTGATACAATTTCAAATTTCTTAAATTTACTGAGGCTTGATTTGTGACCCAAGATATGATCTATCCTGGAGAACATTCCATGAGCACTTGAGAAGAACGCGTATTTTGTTGTTTTTGGATGGAATGTCCTATAAATATCAATTAAGTCCATCTTGTTTAATGTATCATTTAAAGCTTGTGTTTCCTTATTTATTTTCATTTTGTATGATCTGTCCATTAATGAAAGAGGAGTGTTAAAGTCCCCTACTATGATTGTGTTACTGTAGATTTCCTCTTTTATGGCTGTTAGCATTTGCCTTATATATTGAGGTGATCCTATTTTTGGTGCATAAATATTTACAATTCTTATATCTTCTTCTTCAATTGATCCCTTGATCTTTATGTAGTGTCCCTCTTTGTCTGTTGTAATAGTCTTTATTTTAAAGACTATTTTGTCTGATATGAGAACTGTTACTCCAGATTTCTTTTGATTTCCATTTGCATGGAATATCTTTTTCCATTACCTCACTTTCAGTCTGTATGTGTCCCTAGGTCTGAAGTGCGTCACTTGTAGACAGCATATATATGGGTCTTGTTTTTGTATCCATTCACCCAGTCTATGTCTTTTGGTTGGAGCATTTAATCCATTTACATTTAAGGTAGTTATTTATATGTATGTTCCTAATACCATTTTCTTAATTTTGGGGGGTTTATTGTTGTAGGTCTTTTCCTTCTCTTGTGTTTCCTGCCTAGAGATGTTTCTTTAGTATTTGTTCTAAAGCTGATTTGGTGGTGCTGAATTCTCTTAGCTTTTGTTTGTCTGTAAAGGTTTTAGTTTCTCCATCTAATCTGAATGAGATCCTTGTGAGGTAGAGAAATCTTTGTTGTATATTTTTCCCTTTTTTCACTTAAATATGTCCTGCCACTCTCTTCTGGCTTGCATAGTTTCTGCTTAATGATCAGTTGTTTACCTTATGGGGATTTCCCTGTATGTTATTTGTTGCTTTCCCTTGCTGCTTTTAATATTTTTTCTTTGTACTTAATTTTTGATAGTTTGATTAATATGTATCTTGGCATGTTTCTCATGGATTTTTCCTTTATGGGACTCTCAGCACTTCCTGGACTTGACTACTTCCTATCCCATGTTAAGGATGTTTTCAACTATAATCTCTTCATATATTTTCTCAGTCCCTTTCTTTTTCTCTTCTTCTTCTGGAACCCCTATAATTCGAATGTTGGTGTGTTTAATGTTGTCTCAGAAGTCTCTGAGACTGTCCTCAATTCTTTTCATTTTGTTTTCTTTATTCTGCTCTGTGGTAGTTATTTCCATTAATTTATCTTCCAGGTCACTTATGTGATCTTCTGCCTCAGTTATTCTGCTATTGATTCCTTCTAGAAAATTTTTAATTTCATTTATTGTGTTCTTCATCATTGTTTGCTTGCTCTTTAGTTCTTCTAGTTTCTTGTTAAATGTTTCTTGCATTTTCTGCATTCTATTTTCAAGATTTTGGATAATCTTTACTCTCATTACTCTGAATCCTTTTTCAGGTAGACTGCCTATTTCCTCTTCATTTGTTTGGTATGGTGGGTTTTCTCCTTGCTCCTTCAGCTGTTGTGTGTTTCTCAGTCTTCTCATTTTGGTTAACTTACTAGGTTTGTGGTCTTTTTGCAGTCTGCATGTTCGTAGTTCCCACTGATTTTGGTGCCTGCCTCAAGTGGTAAGGTGGTTCAGTGGGTTGTGTAGGCTCCTTGTGGCAGGGACTGGTGCCTGTGTTCTGGTGTTTGAGGCTGGATCTTTTCTTTCTGGTGGGCAGGACCACACCCAGTGGTGTATTTTGAGGTGTCTGTGACCTTATTATGATTTTAGGCAGTCTGTCTCTTAACGGGTGGGGGGGTTTGTTCCTGTCTTTCTTGCTAGTTGTTTGGCATTGGGTTTCCAGCACTGTAGCTTCCTGGTCGTTGAGTGGAGATGGGTCTTAGCATTGAGATGGGGATCTCTGGGAGACCTTTCACCATTTGATATTACATGGAGCTGGGAGGTCTCTGGTGGACCAATGTCCTGAACTCAGCTCTCCCACCTCAGAGGCATAGGCCTGACACCTGGCCGGAGCATGAATACCCTGTCAGACACACAGCTGCTGGTCTGGGAGAGTCCCCAAAGAGGCAGATCTCCCTGGGGACTAGGCACTAGTGGCAGTGTGTTTGGGATCTCTTTCTATGCAGAAGCTGCTGGTAGCAACCTATATAGACATTTTAAAGATTGTGGAAAGTACTAACATGTTTTCTAAAATAAAGGCCCTATGAAAAAGGGGGGGTGGTGGAGTTTCTTTCCTCAGTTTCAACAAGGAGAATTAATCCTCTCTTATTTTTGATTTTTACTTGTCCTTATGACACACATACAATTTCTGTTTGTTAGTTATCTTAAAAAGCCCTCCCCAGATTGTATAAACTTGAGGCAACTCACACACTGGGTCTGTTCTCAGATTTTCCCATTGATTCATTTTATTCAATAGATAAAGGAATAGCCCAAGTGATCATAGAGAATATCTTTTAATAAGTGATTAGAGAGGAAGCATAGTTTCCACCTGTTTTAATATCTTTATTACAATAGAGCCTTGAGGAATTTTTTTAATAAAATTGTTACTAAAATGTTAGCCATAAGTGTTTTCCCAAGGTTTTTTTAGGATGTATGAAAGTCAGTAGAAGGAAAACAAATGGTTTAAACAGTTTGGGAACTAAAGCACGGATTAACAATGAGAAACCCTGTAAATGAAAATGGAAGGTTTAATGATTTTTGCCTTAGTTGCTAAATCCTTTATAATGCATATCATTAGAAAACGATTTAAATATCTGGTGAAGACACACAAGGGGGCAAATTCCAAAGGTGGTTTTGGACCCTTATTAAAAATGCAGTGAAATAGCAACTCCACATTACAGTAATAATTAACTATGGTTAAAGGCACCCTGAAGAGATATAATTACCTTTAAAGTAATTCTGCAATTTAAGATGTATATTTAATGCATTTATTTTTCAGTTAATTGATAATTTGCCAGTTAAATTAAATGTGAAATCTCCCACTATAAGACATAGTGAACATTTTTCATTCATTTGGAAGTATTATATTGCTATTTCTTATAAATAATACTTATGATGATCATTTTCCTCATTACAGCCAAATATAATATTCTTAAAAAGTTGATGAGAATAAAGTGGTTACTACAGGGCATGTTCATTTATTGAGTCATTTAAATTTACAATAGTTCATAAGAGCAATAATAATTCTCTTTGAAACAAAATAATTAATTCCCCATTTTTTAAATAAATTTTGCTATAGTTATTTTATATGTGTTAGAAAGTCAGGAAATAGACATTTATAATAAATACTAAACATAGTTATATTTCTAAGTGGCTTTCTCCAAGTTCTATTAAGATATTAGGAACATTTTCATGATTGTTTAATGGAGGGTGGATTTCTATTAATCAAATCCTGCTTTATACCAGTTTCCATTATTAAAAGTGAGACCCATTTTATCAAAAGTAAAAACTGTCACTGGAAAATTTAAATGATAAAATCAAGGGTAGAAAATTTAAATATGTATCAGAGAGAAAATGATAATTATACAGATATTTAAAAATCTTAATAGCAAAACCATTTACAAAATAAATCTCAGGGTAAGCATATGCTTCAAGATTTGAATTATTTACATGAGGATTACTCATTTTTGCTGATTTGAAAATTGTACAGCATGTAATCCCTAACACTTTACCCACATGGGTAAGTTTTTCACTAACCTCAAAATGTTTTATTACTTCTATTTTTGTACATTGAGTGATAATATTGCTCTTTTTATTTCCTTCTCTGTCATTCGACCTTACTGACCTCTTTTGAAACATCTTCAGCTAATAATATCCATAGAGTCTGTCACAGTATTATTGAAGAGAAAATAGAGTACAAAACATTTCAATTATTTGACAGTGGAGGGAAGGTTGATGGCTCATGTTTACTTGAATCACATAGGAGAACACTGGAGTCTGTATTTGATGACATTAATAAAATAAAGAATCAAGGACCATAAGAAGAACTATAATTTCTGAGTGTGAAGGGATAGTTACTTAAGACAAACACCTGATTTAATTCTTTAACTGCTTAAATATAGACTTTTAAAATCCAGTATTTAAATTTCTTAAGTAGACGGAACAAGAGAGATTCTGGGTTGCAAACATTACTCTCTACTCCTCCCAAAGATTCTGAGAGCTACAAGACATTCTTTTTAAAATTTATTTTTTTGCATGTATTGCCAAGGGAGGCACAACAGAGGGAGGAGGTTTAGGGAATAAAAGCATGATTAGATAATGGAAGTCTGCTTAGTCGATGGTGAGACCCACCCACAAACCCAATGTCAATTCTCAAACTGAGACATAAATCAAAGGCTATCCAAATAAAACCTGAACAGTTTATTTGTGGAATTAAACAAATTGTAAGATTTATATGGCATTTCAAGCAATCAAGAAGAGTCAAGACCTATTATAGAAGAATAAAGGGATGAAAAGACTTGTTCTATTAGATATTAAGATATAAAACTATTTAGTCAAGACCCTATAATATTGGTACAGGGATAGTATAGTAAACCAATGAAACAGAATAAAGAGAAACTAGAAACAGGCTTACAGAGATATGGATGCTAGACTTACGATAAACTTGTCTTTACAGAGCAAAAGGAAATAAATTAACTAATAAATGAAAATAACTTCATGACATCTGTGTAGTGAGAGATTCCTAAATGGACAGAAAAAGCAGAAATTTTAAAGAAAATGATTGATAAATTTGAATGCATTAAACTAAGAACTTCTCATTAAAAAAAAGCCATTAAGAGAATGTAAACTTAGCAACAGAGAGGCTGAGATGACATTCCCAACCACTGACAAGGGGCTCATATCCACACAGAACCCCTCAAAAATCATTAAATAAAAGACACACAAACCAATAGGTAAAATCTTATATACACACTTTATAAAAATGAAAATCCAAAAGGCCTATAAACATAGGGAAATGTTGCACCCCTCATTAGTAATCAAGAAAAAGAAAAAGAGAATCAGTGATTTTAGATCCCCACAAGTATGGCTAACATTGAGAAGTCCAATTGTTGACAAGTTTGTTGAGAAAAGTAAATTCTCATGCACTTCTGTAGAGGAGTGTTAATTGGTAACGTTACTTTGGAAAAGAGTTTGGCATTATCTGGTGATAACAAATCTTTCCTTGACCAAACTCTAGTCAGGCTCCTCTGAGCCCTCTTCTGGACTAAGCCTTGAATTGGCCTGCCTTAAGCAAAAATCCTGCTAAATCATTATAGTGAGAATCCCTCACCCTTGATACCTGATCATCATCCTCCACTCTTGATATCTAAATCCCTGGCCTGCCTTTATTACAAATT
The DNA here is from genome assembly GCF_964270905.1 of Leucopleurus acutus. NCBI lineage: Eukaryota > Metazoa > Chordata > Mammalia > Artiodactyla > Delphinidae > Leucopleurus > Leucopleurus acutus. Next base: position 39,384,570 of record NC_139160.1, on the reverse strand, counting down.
CTTTTAGGTCAGGTTAGCTAGAATTCCCTTATGCTTAAAGTCTCTTCTTAGTAATTTTCCATCCACTCACTCCTCCACTCCACTCCTTGACTATCAATACCCCATGTCCTTGCTGTCTTCGGAGTTAAGCTGAATCTCTCTTCCTTACTGTAATCGATTTGACTCGTATTACAAAAGTCCCTGGATAAATTGTATTGTAACAAGTGTCAAAGTAATTTTTCTTTAACTGGGTCAGGTAAAAGGTCTGCATACCCTATGACCTGATGATTCATTTCTAGGTATGTATGGTGCAGAGATGTATTATTTTGTGTATCAAGATACTAATATTGAAGAACACTCATAGAAGCATTGTTTATGATTACCCCAAATGGAAAATTACCCAAATATACATTCATATAACAAATAATTGTGTCATGGTTTATAAAAAAAAAAAACTACAAGCAACAACATGGAAGAATTTTGAAGAATAATATTGAGCAGGAGTAGGTAAACAGAAAATAATATATTCTGCAAAAATAAATTCAAATAAAGTTAAAAAGTAGGTAAAACTAATTCATACATACATAGGCTTACATGCTGTGATAACCTTTTCATATGTCAGCTTGCTCAGGCAATAGTCCCCAGTTATTCAATCAAGCAGTATTCCAGCTATTGTTGTGGAGGCATTTTGTAGATGTGGTTAACATCCATAATTTGTTGACTTTCTGTAAGGGAGAGTGTCCTAGATAATCTGAGTGTCCTGACTCAATCAGTTGGACAGGCTTTAAAGCAGCAGAACTGAGGTTTCCCTGATGAGGAAGAAGTTATGCTTGTTGTTAGCAACTTAAATTCACCCAGCCTGACCTTCCTCACGGCCAGCCCTAGGGATTTTAGACTTGTCTAATCATCTCTCACAATTGCATATGTCAATTTCTTGCAATAAAACTCTTAATATACATTTCATTCTGCTTCTGATTCTGTGACTGAACCCTGACTGATGCATACATATATCATGCAGGTGTAATTAAATAATAAAACTATAGAGAAGAGCACAGAATTAATAACAATAAAAGTCAAGATACGGGATTATTGTGATCAAGAAGAGAATCACATACGGGCCTCTGAGTACTGGAAATATTTATTTTTTTGACTTGAATGGTAGTTTCATGGTTTCTCATTGCATTCATTTGTTAACCTGTACATTTAGGTTTATCTATTTTTTCTAAGTTCCCCCCAAAAAATCCAAATTTTGCATCATGAAAATGTACCTAATTAATCCTGATATAATATGGGAACCTATATATATTTCTCATTAAATTTAGTACTGGGGAAATGTTCTATAGGATACTATTTTACTTATTTTTTTCCCTAGATTTTTCACTGTTTTCTACAGGGTGCATTATGGAGCATTTTTTTAAGCTATCATGCAAACTAATCATTACAACATAAATATATGCTGTGAGACTGAGCTATTTTATCTCTATAGTGTATTTGGAATTTGGTTAGCAAATCTTCTATTTTAGTATTCTGAAATGCACTGACCAGTTTGTCAGCTTAGGTTGCTATATTCATCATTTAAAAAATATGTTAAGCTTTTTCCCAAAGAAAAAATAATAATTGAATGAAAAATTTGCTACTTTTGCTCTTATTGCCCCACATCCTCCAAAAATGATCTGGGTTTGGGTGTTCCTTGAATTTAACATTTATTTCTGTCATATATTATGTCCTAGGAGAGGGAGAGATAAACCCTTAAATGGTGATCCTATAGATTTTTTAAAATAATATGAGGTTTAAAAGAATATTTTAAATAGTTCTAAAACAGCCTGATTTGTTTAAAATATATTTTGAAATAAACAACAATAAGTACAATAAAATATAGAACATAAATTTGTGTGTTGCTTTTAACATAGACTAAAGGAATAATCTCACACATATTCAATTTGATGTGAAAATGTCAATTTGAAAAGTTTCAAAAATTCACTCCCTATACACCAAAATCATGTTTATATTAAGTTAGTATTAGAACTAATATATTTATTAACATTTATATTCAGATTCCAAACATTCAGGAAATCATTCAAATTCCAGGTGTATATCTCACATCTATCACTAGATTCTTAGTATCATACTGTCAAATTCAGAAAGGCAGTCCTTGAATTAAATACTCCAGTTCAAGCTTTAATATAGGATGAAAGTTGATATAACTTGACAGTTCTCTAGAAATAATCATTCTGACATGTCAAAGATGGCACATGCTTGGATCTCTACATTATTCAAAAATGATGGAATCTAGGGAAAGGGAAAGAAATGACAAAAATTCCTACATTCAAGGAATTAAATACTTCAAAGGTATAAATTCGTATAATTCATATGGGGTTGGATTGGGCATGGAGGAAAAGAATAGAGCAGTACACACCATTTTATCTGTTCAATATTTTTCTCAACATTTATTGAACTTCTCAAATTTTGGGAAATTATGGAAAAAAGATGTATAAGGCAACCTTTTGGCATTTAGCTTCCATAGTCTGATATTTTTTGATATGATGTTTTTGGTAATTAGTAAACCACCAGTGGTACAAATATATTAGGAAATGTTAAACAACCTGAGTCTAAGATTTTGAAGTAATTGTCCTTTTCAATAATTTTATCTTAGTAATTTGCTCCAAGATATTTTCAGCAAGCACTGATTATGATCTAGTTGTCTATCTGGCTTGTTTGATTGGTTATTTATATCACAGATTGATTGGAACTATTGGCTATTTCCCCCATTTTTTCCCACTTATAACAGCAGTGACTAAATCCATTTTGGAGTTTGTTGCTAGAAATTTTCATTTTTATCCACAATTTGAATTCATGATTTTTCCAACTACACCATTTAAATTAAGAACTATGCTGCAAGAATCACCTATAGATTGACATGGTAGTTCAGATACCTTTGCCCAACTGAGCCTTAGACCTCTGTGATGCATCTACCATAATGACACTGCAGTCAGCATATGAATAACAAACTAGCTGAGCTGAGTCAGCTGGGTCATCTACTGCTTCCTGCTCACAGAAGAGAGCTGGAAGTGATAGATAGCTCCATTAATTCTGCCCGACTAATGCACACTTGGGGAACACCAAATTGGGAACATTTTTTTATCTTCCTGACACAAACCACAGTGTTGCAGTTGGTTCATTCTCCACTTGTAATAAAGATTATATTTGAGAGAATGAATAATAGCAACAGAAAGCAGTGAGAATAATATTTTATATCATGAGTAAGTAGTATTTGGTTTTTAATGAACACATTTCAGTCCAGAGTGTCAAAATATTTTCTCAGCATTATTTACAAATATCTGAGAAAACATTGACATTCAAGGTCTCAATTCAAACATTAAATAATTTTAGTTTAATTATAATGTCAATTCTCATGATATTAATATGTATATACCTGGCATATTATAGGTCTCATTTTATAATGGTGAGGTATTTATATTGTTTTTTTTCTAATTTAGGGATTAAATAAAAGTTTACAATAGAATCACAATTATTTTCTAATTTGTATTATTAAACATACAAAGGTATCATCATTTTTTTTAAGTTCAAAGAGAGAATTTAAATTTGAGGGTTAGATACACTAATTCCTCATTTTTTATAAAAATTTTATTACAAATTGGTGTTACTTAATAGACTCAGGAGAACACAAGGCAATGCTGCTTCTCTACCATTTGCCAGCTTGAAAATCAGTTATTTACAAGAGTCAGGTACCAGAAATAAAGAGTCTTTCTGTATAGTGATTCCTTCTTTTATTCACCTCAATAGCCCTATGTAAGATATTTAAATTACTTCAGAAATTAAAAATGGTAATGGAAAATAAACCAAAGTATAATGCACTTGTAAAAACAAATGGAAAAAAAGAGGTATTTCAAATGCAGTGTTGTTCTATTAGATGTCATTGTAATTATAAGAAACAATATCTTCTGAAGGATTTACAGTAACTATCTCACTTCCCTAACATATTCTTCCCCTTAAATTTCCCACCAACCTTAATGAAAAAGTGTTTTTTTTTCTTAGTAGATGTGATGAACTGTTTGTTCAAAGATGAATAATTTCATCATCTCTGAGCTTAAAGGAGGAAGAAAGAAAGAAGTAGAAATTTAAAATTTCAAAATAATACTCATGAAACAAATATAATTGATTACCTACTATAATTCAAACACTATGCTTGGCTCTTGTACTTGGCAAAGAAGAGAAGAAAGGTATGTATATTCTATGCCTTCCTGGAGTTTAGGGTATATATAAAGAAACAGATAGAAATTAAATGATTACACAGAAAAATATAAAATGTCAAAGTTGATAAAAGTCATGAAGAGAAGAGACAAACTTTTAAAGAGACTTGGTAATCTGAGTCAGGAAAAACTTTCATGAAGACAAAACAGTTGAATTGATATGTGTGAGATGAGTAGGGATTTACTGAATAAAAGGTAGTAGAGATATGTTCTAGACATGTAGTAGGAGGAGACATGGTATATTTAATGAACAGAGAGAGTCCAGTGTGACTAGAGCTCTGACAAATTGGAGAATGGTGGTCCAAGATGAAGCTGCAGAGATCAGGATAAGACAAGCTCAAACAAAACAGTGTTGTACACTTAAAAACTTGTTAAGAAGATAGACCTCATATTATGTTCTTACCACACACACCCCCAAGAAAAACAAAAGGGAACACAAGAAATCTTTTGGACATGATGGAAGTGTTTATTACCTTGGTTGTGGTGACTGTATCATGAGTGTATGCATATGTCCAAATTCCATAAAAGGTACACATTAAATATGTAGAGTTTTTTGTATATTAAATATACCTCAATAAAGCTAAAAAAAAAGACAAGGTTAATAAAATAAAAATGAAAACATATCTCAAACAAGGCAGAATACACCAGTTGACAAATATTGGACTTTCTCCTGGGTCACAGAAAGCAGAAAGATTTTAAGTATGGACTAACATGGCTAGTTTAGCAGGCTTTAAAAAATATCATTATGTCTGAAGTGTGGAGATAAAATTATAAAAATGAAAGTCAGTAAGCATGATATCTTCAGCTTTGTTATTTTTTCCTCAAAATTGCTTTGGCAAATTAGGGTTTTTGTGGTTCCATATAAATTATAGCATCATTTGTTCTAGCTCTGTGAAAAATGTCATGGGTATTTTGATAGGAATTGAATTAGATCAGTAGATTGCTTTGGATGGTACAGACTTTTTAAAAATACTAATTCTTCCAATCTAAGAACATGGTATATCTTTTCATTTCTTTGTATCAGTTTCAAATTCCTTCATCCAACAATTGTTGTTCATCCAACAATCCATGGGATTGGATTGTTTTCTTAGTCTTTCTGAGAGCTCATTTTTAGGGTATAGAAAAGCAACAGATTTCTGTATATTAGTCTTGTATCCTGAACTTTTACTGAATTCACTTATTAGTTCTAATAGTATTTTGATGGAGACTTTAGGTTTACTACACTACAAAGCTACAGTAATCAAAACAGCATGGAACTGGCAGGAAAACAGACACATGGATCAATGGAAGAGAATAGAGAGCCCAGAAATAAACCAATGAACCTGTGGTCAATTAACCTATGACAAGAAAGCAAGAATATACAATAGAGAAAAGACAGTCTCTTCAATAAATAGTGCTGGGAAAACTGGACAGCTACATATAACAGGATGAGATTAGAACATTTCCTCACATTATATACAAAAATAAACTCAAAATGGATTAAATACCTAAATGTAAGGACTGAAACTATAAAACTCCTAGAAGAAAACATAGGCAGAACAATCTTTGACATAATCATAGCTTTTTTTTTTTTTTTTGGTATATGTCTCCTAAGGCAAAAGAAATAAAAGCAAAAATAAACAAATGGGACCTAATAAACTTGAAAGCTTTTGCAAGACAAAGGAAACCATCAGCAAAATGAAAAAACAACCTACCCAATGGACGAAAGTATTCGCAAATGATAGAACTGTCAAAGGGTTAATATCAAATGTATATGAATAGCGCATACAACTTAATATAAAAAAACAAGCAACCCAGTTAAAAAATTGGCTGAAGACCTGAATAGACTTTTCTCCAAAGAAGACATAGAGATGGCTAACATAAAAAGATGCTCAACATCATTAATCATCAGGGAAATGCAAATTAAAACCACAATGCAATATCACCTCACACATTTCAGAAAGGCTATCATCAAAAACTCTACAAATAACAAATCTTGGATAAGATGTGGCGAAAAGGGAACCCTTGTACACTGTTGGTGAGAATGTAAATTTGTGCATCCACTATGAAAAACAGTATAAAGATTCCTCAAAAACTAAAATTAGAACTATCACATGATCCAGCAATTCCACTCCTCGGTATATAGTTGAAGAAAATGAAAATATTAAATCAAAAAGATATATGTACCCCAAGGTTTGTAACAGCACTATTTACAGTAGTCAAGGTATGGAAGCAACCAAAGTGTCCATCAATAGATAAATGGATAAAGAAGTTGTGAGATATATATATATATATATATATATATATACACACACACACACACACACATATGTATATATGTATACATATATATATATAGCAATACCACTCAACTATTAAAAAAAGAATGAAATTCTACCATTTGCAAGTATGTTGATGGACCTAGAGTATTATGCTTAGTGAAATAAGTCAGACAGAGAAAGACAAATACTCTATGTTATCACCTACATGTAGAATCTAAACAATGAAACTCTCTCATATTGAGAACAAACTAGTGGTTATCAGTGGGGAAAGGGAGTGTGATGGTATTGCCATAGAAGGCAAAAGGGCATCCTTCAAGACACAGGAATGTTGAAAAATACTGAATACTCTTCAGAGGTCAATTAATAAAGAGAAAATATATGTATGTGAACATAGTGGTTGGCATAAATGGTATCTGTGAAACAGCATATTTAAGTCATGATAAAAATGATCAAGGTAAGAGGTAGAGTTGAATTCCCACAGGAGGAAAATAAGTAAGTGATAGTATAGGTTCCTGAGAATAGGTGGATCTGAGGTGTAGGTACAGATTGACCTTTGTATAGAGGACAAAGGACAGGATCTCAGTTTTACAAAAGGCAGGGAGAAGAGGTTGAATTGGTGTGTAGACAGGTTGTTTTATCTGACTGTAGGAAAATTAGAGTACTCTTATTAGACAACAACTTATTTCTCTGTGAAATATGTGTTAAGGCACCTTCAGGGGGAAGTGGAGTCGAAGGATAATTCATTTGTTTGGTGGGGAGCAGGGAGATTCACAGGTTTAAATTAGGTAAATAGGAGTTTACATTGCATAGCACAGAGAGTAAGTTTAGCAGAGTAAGGTAATAAACACAGTAGTGAAAAGAGTCTGAGAAAAAGGCTGTGGAAACATAGTAGGGGACACATTTAACTCAGCTAAAAATTAGTGAAAGTCTCATAGAAATGATTTATGAGGTGAGTCTAGAAAGACAAATAAGAGATTATCAGATAGGGAAGGAAGAAATATTAGCATAGGAAGCATCATTTAGAGAGGCAGGCATGAGAGTACCTTCAAGAATTTCAGTGTGGCTAGAGTCATCTGTGTACCCTACTGATTCTGTCAAGCTTTCACCTAAGGTGTGCAGCTGGTCAGTGGCTCTATTTTAGATGCCCTGACGATGGTTGCTGTTTTCTACCTCCCCGCAGCACCCCTCCAGTGCCCCAAAAACATGTCTAGGCACAGACCAATATTTAGTTGAGATAATCAGTAAGGAAAATGTAGTTACCATACTTTTCTTGCAGTTTGGGTAACTTTTACTATCATTCCAAAAGAAAAAAAAAATAAGTCAGTTACTTTTACAGAACAGTTAATTAGGTAACTGGACTTTCTCATGGTTGTTCATGATAATCTATTCAAAGTGAGAATAAAATATGCATATTATTTTGCATCACTTTTTTGTAATTCTCATTTTTATTACTATGTGATTGTGAGTGATGACTTCTAAGGTAAAAACTTCAATTTATTTTAGCACTGCAGTTAATGAAGTTAGAAAATTGATATTAATTACTAAAATGAATAACACTAATAATAAGCTAATATTCTCATATTTAATATCCAATGAAAGGATTAATGACTATGGTTTAAATCATTCTTTTGCTATTAAGCTTAATGTTTTTATGTCATTTTATTACTTTGTTTATTATTCTTAGGTGTTTTAATATATCAACAATGTATTTATGGATATGATCTAGAGCATATATTTTGCAATGATCTGAGTAAGTGATTTTAGAAAACACAATTCAGTGCTATCATTATTCATAGCATAAGTGTTTTGTTGTATTCCATATTTACAGATATGTATCATGTTGACATTGTGTGTGTTCAAACATTGAATTGCATAATGATACAAAGTCTGGAATGGCATTAACACTCTATCAAATGTTTGATGCAATAATAATGAAATAAAGCTCACTATAATATTTAAAATTATTTTAATGTTATTACTGTAATATTAGCTGTAATATTTAAAATTACTAAAACCATATGATGCCTAGATATTTGAGATGACTTTTTTTGGTTTTCTTTTGATTTTTACAGTACTTGATTTTACTGGTGTGTTTTGTTCTTTTAGTATGTTAGTGTATATCTTATTTAAGTATATTTTCTATATACTGTATATCACTACCTAAATATATACATTTTTTTAACTTGATTTTTGTCTCTCTCTTTGTTGGGTACAATGTGTCCAGTAAACAAAGAAGAGCCTGGCTCAAAGTAGATATTTCATGGATATGTATACTTAAATGTGTAATTTGTCAATGGTTTTTAATTACCTTAAGATAAATTTCATACTTTTCATTTTAAATTATTTTATGTTGTCTTCCTCTCAACACTGCATTTTAGATGATTTTTAAGATACTTTTCCATAAGAATCCCACAAACTCTTAATTTCAAATAATATGCAAATATAATTATTATGTATTTTATCTGGAGCATTTGGCTACACACAGGAACTACATAATTAAAATTGGCTAAAATCATAAAAACATTTATTTGCTTAATTTTCAAATTAGTGGCCCTGCTGTTCATTCTACAACTGAAAGAAACTGCTAATAGTCCAATATGCCCCCATCCTTCTAATAGATGTAATGAGCTTGTGGGTGTTGTCCCTCACAGTTGCTAGTTGGTTGCTGCAACTCTTAGCATCTTACCCACTCTTACCTCTCTAAGCAAGGGAGGCAGCAGCAAATTAAAAAAAAAAAAGTGTGTGTGGCAGCGTGGGGGGGTGGGAGTTTGTGCAGTTTTGAGCGGGATAGTATAATAACAGTACATTTAACTTAAATTTTTTTACAATGTTTATTCATGGAGTACCCACCGTAAAAAAAAACATTTTTTCCTGGCTTCTTACTAATCAGCTTGTGTCTTTCCACTCCATATTATTTGAAATAATTCTTTGACTTTGTTATTTTCTTCCTCTCTCTATATATATTTCGCTCTCAGAATTCTTTCATGCTTTTCTCAAATTCCATGATCCTAAAAGCCAAAACTCAAAACCCAAGCCAATAATTTTCCAGGTATCAGGAAGTCATATTACAGTTATTTTCAGTATGCACAGACATAAAAAATAAATCTTTCTTTGCACTCAAAGAAGCAGATGAAGTTTCTTTCGCTCTTTCACTTCTCAAGAGAACAAAGCTGGATTACAGAACAAAGCTGGATTACTCATGAAATATTAATTGTAGAAGATATTTGAGCTCAAATAAATTTTTATTTTTGATTCTCTCCTTGGACATCAGCTTCTCCATAGGAAACTTTTTCTTGGACTTTTAAAAATGCCTAGGTCTTCCTTGGTGGTGAAGTGGTTAAGAATATACCTGTCAATGCAGGGAACATGGGCTCGAGCTCTGGTCTGGGAAGATCCCACATGCCAAGGAGCAACTAAGCCCATGCTCCACAACTACTGAGCACTCATGAGCCACAACTACTGAGCCTGCGTGCTGCAACAACTGAAGCCTGCACACCTAGAGCCCGTGCTCCGCAACAAGAGAAGCCACCGCAATGAGAAGCCCATGCACCGCAACGAAGAGTAGCCCCTGCTCGCTGCAACTAGAGAAAGCCTGAATGCAACAATGAAGACCCAACGCAGCCATAAATAAATAAATAAATAAATTTATTTTTTAAAAAAAATGCCTAACATTCCATATTATTACCCCCCAAAAACTGTTTAATCACTTAATGCCACTAGTTTCTTACTCTTCGTTTTTTTTACTTATAATTTCCTAATGATCTTTTTTTTTTTTTTTTTTTTGGTGGTACGTGGGCCTCTCACTGTTGTGGCCTCTCCCGTTGCAGAGCACAGGCTCCGGACGCGCAGGCTCAGCGGCCATGGCTCACGAGCCCAGCCGCTCCGCGGCATGTGGGATCTTCCCGGACCGGGGCACGAACCCGTGTCCCCTGCATCGGCAGGCGGACTCTCAACCACTGCGCCACCAGGGAAGCCCTGATCTTTTTTATTAATACTTCTGTCATTATATATTTCTATTTTCTCCCACAAAACATCTAACTCTCCTTCTTATAGTTCTGACCATGGTCATCTCTGATTTCTACCATATATAAATACCTCAGTTATGTTTTGCTACAATAGCTTTACTCATTCACTCATCCATCATCTACTGTACATCAAACATGTGTTAATTGCTGAGCTAACGACTGGTGATATGCGATATGCAATGCATTTTGTCTAATTACTATACTTTTTAAATACACAGACTTTCAGCTTACTCTTTTTTTGGCATCTATATTCTTATAGTATCTTGATCTAGTGCCGTACTTCTTTCATTTGAGATTTGTTTGTATTTTTCAATTTCTGTTTGCCTAAAGTAAAGAAATCCTTAATTTATCTATGAATTTTATTTTTATATAATTTATATTTAATTTCAGCAATATATGCATGGCTTGTTTTCTCCTTAGCAATACATATAGTACAGTTATTTAAGTGGATTTTATTTTCCAATTTACATGTAGAAAATTAATATTCATAACATTTTGTCAAGTGTGAGAATTAGCTTCAGTTAATAATGTGAGTTTAGGTCAGAGTTGGATAATATTTTAATTCTCAAAAATGAAATTGGGTCCACAAAAGTCTAAATTTATTTTTACATATGCTATATTTTACTCTTTAATTGGAATATTTCTGACAGTCTATTTTATTTTATAGCATTAAAAATATATTGCCATCTTGCAAACTTTACCTGTGACTTTATAAAATATATGAGCTCCAACAGACTTGTTTGAGTTTAAAGTTTAATAGTGTTAAACTAATGGGTTTTACACTTTACCATTGTTATTCAACATAACAAGGCAATAATGTTTATTAAATGTAATACATCTATATAAACATATATGTACAAACATATATGTAATGTTAATATAATATTTTCTTGAAACATATCCAGTACTTTATGGTCTCTCAGGCTTAAATTTAGAGTCTAGTGATATCATTAAATAAATGATTTGGTATTTTAATTGAATATCACACTCTACTAATTAGCAACCCAAATTCAAGAATACCATACATGTTTTAGCATTTCACTTTGAGTTGCTTTGTAATGGAAACTTGGAGGAAAAAATTACTGACAATTAGAATCCATTCAATCTTTTATTTGTTGATTTATTTATTTTTGTAGAGAGCTATGTGGAAGGGATGGCAGTTAATGAAATATCCAAAAGGCTCAAGTCAAATTCCTCTCTGCACCAAAGTATAATCTCATTATAAGAGGTTCCCTTATCAAAGATAGAAATATCATTTTTCTAGTTTTTAAATTTTATTTCATAATTACACAGTATACAATAGTATGAGATAGATGCTATTACTTCTGATCCTACAACAGGATAAGAAGAAGAGCACAGCAATTTATATAGATGATAGATGTTTTATATATCTTGTATGACTAGCTCCATTAATCTGGGGTAAAATATAGTCACATTTCTTGTTTTTCCAAATAATCACTTTTGCCATTACCTGTCTTATTAGCAGGAAGTATAGTATTTCCCTCATCAAAGCTGTCTCAGCTCAATTGTCTAAAAAATCTAGATAGTTATTTAATCTAAAATGAGTCTATTCTGCCTTAATTCACCAAGAAGAGAGACATTTGATGCCTGGTAAATTCACTTCCATTGTTTCATTTCCCTATCCCATAGTATTGAGGTTGAGTGACATACATTCATGGATGTTTTGTCTATTAGGTATGGCACAGCTAGTCAATTTCCTTGGGCACAACTATTGGAAACTATTCTTAGTCTGCAAAATTGGAATTCTCTTATTTCTTACATGTACCATTACCTTTCCCTAAAACTCAAATACCATCAAGCTGGCAGGAGTTTTCAGCATTGCTCAAGTTGTAGAATTAGTCAAACATTTTTATTTAAATAATATTATACCAAAATTACTTAAAATTTTTAAAAACTAACTCACCAACTTAGACTTATTTGTTCTTCAATAAAATTTTATTTCACTGTACTCCTATACCTTTCCTGGCATTAGATTTTGCATAATGTTGCCAAAATCCCATCAGTTTCTCTAACTTTGAATATGAGGATGTTTGGTGATTCTATTCCACATTTCCCATAAGATCTTGGACTCTATATGGAAAGATAGCCACTATTTCCCAAAAGCAAATTTGCATTCCAAAGGGTTGGCAACTTTTGTGACAGTAACCAGTGTCTCAAAATTTCTTATAACACTTTTACCTGCCAGGATTCTAACTGCATAAATAAAAGAGCCATTCTAATCCTACTATACAGACTTAGAAGACTAGTAAATAATAATAAGAAGAAGAAAAGACAAAGGAGGAGAAGAGGAAAAGGAAGAGGAAGAAGGAAAAGAATATAACAAATATCAACACTATCAACAGTCTTAGTTCACCAGCTACTGTTACTTATGTGACAAATGGAAAGGGAGAATATATACGAACTTTTCTTAAAAACAGATGACATTATGTCTTTAATGTTTTCCATAACCCAGTTTGATCTATTAGACAAAATACCTCTCATGTGACAACTTTGGGAGGATGGGGGAATCCACAGGAAGATGCATGAAAATTGCACCATGACTCTTCCTAAAGCATTCTTGCATTTTCTTGAGTTACTCTTGAACTGTCAATGGTTTTGCCATCAGAGACAATTTTAAACCTGTTTTTTTGGATCTTGAGGTGAACAGACTATGAGGTTGGAAATATACATGAGAATGTTAAGAAATTTTGAAAAATCTCTGGATAGATGCTTTAGTCTATTTGCAGGGTTATAGAATTCAGTTGTGGGGGTGGGGGTCAAGATGGTGGAGGAGTAGGACATGGAGCTCACCTTCTCCCACAAAAACATTAAAAATACATCTACAAGTGGAATGATTCACACAGAACAGCAACTGAACACTGAAAGAAGACCTCAGACTTCTGAAAAAACAAGAAAACCTTCTTGTAACTGAGTAGGAGAGAAACAAAGAAATCAAGATGGGGCTTACAGCCCAGGGAGGGAGGTGTGAAGGAGGAAATGTTCCTGCACCCAGGGACGTCTGCCCACTGTCAGGGAGATCAGACTGGATGGAGGAGGAGCTTTGGAGCCTAGGAGGAGATCACAGCAAATGGCTTGTGGAAGGCAAAATAGAGAGTAACCTGCATAGAAGGTTGTCACTCCTGCCCTGTGCTCCCCAGCCTAGACACTCATCTGTCAGAATGGGTGAGGGCTGGGTGCTGAAGCTCAGGCTTCAGAGAGGGCCAGGGTTGGCTGTGCAGAAACTGCTTGATGAGGCTGGGCTGTGGCAGCTGAAGTTGTACTCAGTAGAAGACAGGGCCCACCAAAGAGGCAAGGCATCATTATTTGTGAGCACACAGGAGGGGGGCAGGACCACCATAAGAGCTTCTTTCCCTTTGAGAACTCTCAGGCAACAGGACACCACCTACAGGAGCCCCAGAGGTGGGTGCAAGTTGCCACCACCATTGTGGGCTCCAGAAGTGGGAATTGGCCACCCTTACGAGACCCATGTGAAGACAAGAGTCTCTGCTCTCACTGTTCTGGGAGGGTGTGAAGAGTGCCAGCCACTAGGAAGTCCAAGAGCAAGTGGAAGAACCTGTACCCAGTGTCCTGTGAGGGCGTGGCTCACACCTACCCCTAGGAAATCCATGAATAGGGGCCAGGACCTGCACCCACTGTTCCCAGAGGGCACAGAGAGGAGCTGCCCATAGAAGACCCTAGAGCAGGCACCAGGCCCTGATCCCACTGTCCTGGGAGTGTCAAAGTTCCATTTTACCTGCACCCCACATATCAAGAGGATAACAGCCATGAAAGAGGCAGCAAACATCCAAACTAAAAGCAACCCTGTGGTTCTGGAAAAGTGGAGTAGAAGGGCCTGAGCTCACCTCCTCTCATAAAAACACCAAAGTCACAACTAACTGCTGAACAACCATGATAAAAAAGACTGGAACCTACCAAGAAAGATATTTTACATTCAAAGACAAAGAAGAAGCCACAACAAGTTGGCAGGAGGGGCATTCTTGTGACACAATTAAATCCTATACCTGCAGAGTAGGCAATCTACAAACTGGAAAATAATTATATTATAGAGGTTTTCCCACAAGAATTAGAGTCCAGAGCCCCACCTCAGGCTCCCCAGCCTGAGGGTCTGTCATCGGGAGGAGAAATCCCCAAAGCATTGGGGTTTGAAGGCCAGCAGGCTTGAGTACAGGAGATCCACAGGACTGGGGGAAACAGAGACTCCATTCCAGGAGGGTGCACATAAGGTTTCACATACACAGTGACCAAGCACAAAGCAGTAACTCTATAGGAGGCAGGGCTGGACCTAACTATGAGTCTTGGAGGGTCTCCTGGAGATGTGGGCATTGACTGTGGCTCACTGTGTGGTTGGGGGGAAGGACCATGGGGCAGAGGCCCCAGAGAATATTGATCACCGTGAGGTCTCCCAGAGATTGCCATTTGGCATCAAGACCTAGCCCTACCCAACAGCCTACAGCTTCCAGTGCTGGAAAGCTTCAGGCCAAAGAACCAGCAGGATAGGAATATAGACCCATCCATCAGCAGACAGGGTGCCTAAAGCTATACTAAGCTCACAGCCACCTATAAACACACCCTTGACACAGCCCTGATCACCAGAGGGAAAAGACACAGATCCACCTAACAGTGGGCAGGCACCAGTCCCTCCTACCAGGAAGCCTCTACAAGTCTCAGGATCAAACTCACCCACCAAAGGGTAGGCACCAGAAGCAAGTGGAGCTATGATCCTCCAGCCAGCAGAAAGAAGTCAACAAACACAGAAAGTGAGACAAAATGAGATGGCAGAGAAATATGTTTCAGACGAAGGAACAAGATAAAAACCCACAAGAACAAGTAAATGAAGGGGAGATAAGCAGCCTAACTGGAAAAGATTTTAGATTAATGATAGTAAAGCTGATCCGAGATCATGGAAAAAGATCAAGGCACAGACTGAGAAGTTACAAAAGATGTTTAACAAAGAGCTAAAAGATTTAAAGAACAAATAGATGAACAATACAAAACCGGAATGAAAAATACACTAAAAAGATCCAATAGTAAAATAACTGAGGCAGAAGAAAAAATAAGTGAACTGGAAGACAGAATGGTGGAAATCACTGCCATGAAAAAGAACAAAAAATAAAAACAAATGAGCACAGTCTCGGAGACTTCTGAGACAAAATTAAATGCACCAACATTGGCATTATAGGAGTTACAGAAAGGGAAGAGAGAGAGAAAGGGCCTGAGAAAATATTTGAAGAGATTATATCCAAAATTTTCCCTAACATGAGACAGGAAACATTCATTCGAGTCCAGGAAGCACAGAGAGTCCCATTCAACATAATTCCAAGAAGGAACACACTGAGACACATATTAATCTAACTAACAAAACTTAAAGACAAAGTATTAAAAACAACTAAGGAAAAGCAACAAATAACATGCAAGGGAACCCCCATAAGGTTATCAGCTGATTTTTTTTTTTTTTTTTTTTTTTGCGGTACACGGGCCTCTCACTGTTGTGGCCTCTCCCATTGCGGAGCACAAGCTCCGGATGCGCAGGCTCAGCAGCCATGGCTCACGGGCCTAGCCGCTCTGCGGCATGTGGGATCTCCCCAGACTGGGGCACGAACCCGTGTCCCCTGCATCGGCAGGCGGACTCTCAACCACTGCACCACCAGGGAAGCCCTATCACCTGATTTTTGAGCAGAAACTCTATGGGCCAGAAGGGAGTAGCATAATATATTTAAAGTGTTGAGAGGGAAAAACCTACATCCAAAAATACTCTACCCAGAAAGTCTCTCATTCATATTTGAGGGAGAAATCAAAAGCCTTACAGACAAGCAAAAGCTAAGAGAATTCAACACCAAACCAGCATTACAACAAATCATAAAGGAAATTCTCTGGGCAGAAAAGAAGAGGTCACAACTAGAATCAAGAAAATTACAGATGGGAAAGCTCAACTCTAAAGACAAACATAAAGTAAAATCTTCCATACACAAACATGATTATCAAAACCAGCAATCATGAAAAGAGGAGAGTACAAATGTAGGATATTGGAAATGCACTTGAAGCTAAGAGATCAGCTTTTTAAAACAATCTTGTACATATATACACTGCTATAACAAAATCTCATGAGAATCACAAACAAAAATTCTAGAATAGATAGACACAAAAAATAAAAAGCAATCCAAACTTATCAGTAAAGATAGATATCAAATCACAGGAGAAGAGTAAAAAAGAGGAAGGGAAGAAAAAGGACCTTCATAAATGAATACAAAACAATTAACAAAATAGCAATAAGGACATTCATATCAATAATTACCTTAAATGTAAGTGGATAAAATGCTCCAACCAAAAGGCATAGACTGTCAGAATGGATGCCAAAACAAAACCTATATATATGCTGTCTACAAGAGACCCACTTCAGATCTAGGGACACATAGAGACTGAAAGTGAGGGGATAGATAAAGGCATTCCATGCAAATGGAAATCAAAAGAAACCTGGAGTAGCAGTACTCATATCAGACAAAATAGACTTCAAAATAAAGAATGTTATAAGAGACAAAGAAGAACACTACATAATGATCAAAGGATCAATATAAGAAGAAGGTATAACAATTGTAAATATATATGAACCCAACATAGGAACACCTCAATATATAAGGCAAATGGTAACAGCCATAGAAGGAGAAATTGACAGTAACACAATAATAGTGGGGGATTTTAATACCTCACTCTCATTAATGGACAGATCATCCAGACAGAAAGTCAATAAGGAAATACGTGCCTTAAATGACACACTAGACCAGATGTCCTTGATATTTATAGAACATTCCATCTGAAAGCAGCTGAATACAATTTCTTCTCAAGTACACATGAAACATTCTCCAGAAGAGATCACATCTTGGGCCACAAATCAAGACACAGTAAATTTAAAATAGAAATCATATCAAGCATCTTTTCCAAATACAACACTATGGGATTAGAAATCAATTACAGGAGAAAAACCTGTTAAAAACACAAACACAGGGGACCTTCAAGATGGTGGAGGGGTAAGACATGGAGATCACCTTCCTCTCCACAAACACATCAAAATTACAGCTGCATGTGGAACAACTCCTACAGAACACCTACTGAATTCTGACAGAAGACCTCAGACTTCCCAAAAGGCAAGAAACTCCCTACATACCTGGGTAGGGCAAAAGACAAAAGGAAAAACAGAGACAAAGGATCAGGATGGGACTTGCACTTCTGGGAGGGAGCTGTGCAGGAGGAGAAGTTTCCACACACTAGGAAGCTCCTTCACTGGCACAGATGGGGTGTGGGCTTGGGGGGAAGCTTTGGATCCATGGAGGAGAGCACAGCAACAGGGGTGCAGAGGGCAAAGTGAAGAGATTCCTGAACAGAGGATCAGTGCGCACCATCACTTACCAGCCTAAAATGTTTGTCTGCTCACCTGCAGGGGCTGGTGGGGGCTGGAAACTGAGACTAGGGCTTCGGAGGTCAGACCCCAGGTAGAAGACTGGGGTTGGTTGTGTGAACACAGCCTGAAGGGAGCTAGTGCACCACAGCTACCTGGGAAGGTGTATGGGAAAGTCTGGAACTGCCTAAGAGGCAAGAAACCATTGTTTTGGAGTGTGCAAGGAGACGGGATTCAGAGCACCACCTAAACGAGCACCAGAGATGGGTGGGAGCCACGACTATCAGCAAGGACATCAGAGAAAGGCATGAAATGCTAAGGCTGCTGCTGTAGCCAAAAAGAAGCCTGTGTGCAAGCACAGGCCACTATCCACACCTCCCCTCGTGGGACCCTGTGCAGCCTGCCACTGCCAGGTTCCCATGATCCAGGGACAACTTCCCTGGGAGGACACAAGCCATGCCTCAGGCTGTTGCAAAGTCACGTCGGTCTGTGTCGTCACAGGATTGCCCCGCATTCTGTACCCCATCCTCCCCCAGGCCTGAGTGAGCCTGAGCCCCCTAATCAGTTGCTACTTTAACCCCGTCCTGTCTGGGCGGGGAACAGATACCCTCAGGCAACCTACATGTGGAGCCAGGGACAAATCCAAAGCTGTAAATGAGGAGCTGTGCAAACAAAGAAGAGAAAGGGAAATTACTCCCAGCAGCTACAGCAGCAGCAGATTAAATCTCCACAATCAACTTGATGAACCCTGCAACTCTGGAATACCTGAATAGACAACGAATCATCACAAAATTGAGGCAGTGGACTTTGGGAGCAACTGTAGACTTGGGGTTTGCTCTCTGCATCTAATTTGTTTTCAGTTTATGTTTATCTTACTTTAGTATTTAGAGCTTATTTTCACTAGTAGATTGGTTTATTGATTTGGTTGCTCATATATATATATATATATATATATATATATATATATACTTTTTTTTTGCTGTTTTTGTGAGTGTGTATGTGTATTCTTCTTTGTGTGAATTTATCTGTATAGCTTTGCTTTTACCATTTGTCCTAGGTTTCCATTTGTCCGTTTATTTTTACTTTTTAATTTTTTGGATAGTTTTAACATTTGTTATCATTGATGGATTTGTGATTGGTTTGGTTGCTCTCTCCTTTCATTCTTTCCTTTTTTCTTTTTTTATTCTTTATTTTTAATTTTTAACAATATATTTTATTTTAATAATGTTATTTTATTTTCTCTTATTTTCTTTTTTTTCTTTCATTTTTCTTTTTTTTTCTCCCTTTTCTTCTGAGCCTTGTGGCTCAGAGGGTCTTGGTGCTCTGGCTGGGTGTCAGGCCTGAGCCTCTTAGGTGGGAGAGCTGAGTTCAGGACATTGGACCACCAGAGACCTCCCAGCCCCTGTAATATCAAACAGTGAAAGATCTCCCAGAGATCTCAGTCTCAATGCTAAGACCAAGCTCCACTCACCAACCAGCATGCTAGATTGCTGGACACCTTATGCCAAACAACTAGCAAGACAGGAACCCAAACCCATCCATTTGCAGAAAGTCTGCTTAAAATCAAAATAAGGTCACAGACATGCCAAAACACACCACCAGATGCGGTCCTACCCACCAGAAAGAAAAGATCCAGCCTCATCCACCAGAGCACAGGCACCAGTCCTCTCCACCAGGAAGCCTACACAACTCATTGAATCAACCTTAACCACTGGGGGCAGACACCAAAAACAATGGGAAAGATGTACCTACAGCCTGCAAAAAGGAGATCCCAAACACAGTGAGTTAAGTAAAATGAGAAGACAGAGAAACACAGAGCAGCTGAAGTAGCTAGGTAAAAAAAAAACCATACCAAAAATATGAAGAGGAAATAGGCAGTCTACCTGAAAAAGAATTCAGAGTAATGATACTAAAGATGATCCAAAATCTTGGAAATAGAATGCAGAAAATAAAAGAAATGTATAACAAGGACCTAGAACAAAAAAGCAAACAAACAATGATGAAGAACATAATAAATGAAATTAAAAGTTATCTAGAAGGAATCAATAGCAGAAAAACTGAGGCAGAAGAATGGAGAAGTGACCTGGAAGATAAAATATTGGAAATAACTACTGTAGAGCAGAATAAAGAAAAAAGAATAAAAAGAATTGAGGGCAATTTCAGAGACTTCTGGGACAATATTAAATGCAACAACATTTGAATTATAGGGGTCCCAAAAGAAGAAGAGAAAAAGAAAGGGACTGAGAAAATATTTGAAGAGATTATAGTTGAAAACTTCCCTAATATGGGATAGGAAATATTCAATCAAGTTCAGGAAGTGCAGAGAGTCACATACAGGATAAATCCATGAGAAACAGGCCAAGATACACATTAATCAAACTATCAAAAATTAAATACAAAGAAATAATATTAAAAGCAGCAAGGAGAAAGCAACAAATAACATACAAGGGAATCCCCATAAGGAAAATAGCTGATCATTCAGCAGAAACTCTGCAAACCAGAAGGGAGTGGCAGGACATTTTTAAATAGATGAAAGGGAAAAACCTACAACAAAGATTACTGTACTGAGAAAGGATCTCATTCAGATTCAACGGAGAAATTACAACCCTTACAGAAAAGCAACAGCTAAGAGAATTCAGCACCATCAAATGCATCTTTACAACAAATGTTAAAGGAACTTCTCTAGGCAGAAAACACAAGAGAAGGAAAAGACCTACAATAACAAACCCCCCAAAATTAAGAAAATGGTTGACAAAGTTCAACACCCATTTATGATAAAAGTTCCTCAGAAAGTGGGAATAGAGAGAACTTACCTCATCAAAATAAAAGCCATATATGACAAACCTACAGCTCACATCATTCTCAAAGGTGAAAAGCTGAAAACATTCCCTCTAAGATCAAGAACAATACAAGGATGTCCATTGTCACCACTTTTATTCAACATAGTTTTGGAAGTCCTAGCCACAGTAATCAGAGACAAAAAAGAAATAAAAGGAATCCACATTGGAAAAGAAGAAGTAAAACTGTCACTGTTTGCAGATGATGTGATACTATACATAGAAAATCCTAAAGAGACTACCAGAATACTACTAGAGTTCATCAATGAATTCAGTAAAGTTGCAGGATAAAAATTAATACAAAGAAATCTCTTGCATTCCTATACACTAGCAAAAAATGATCAGAAAGAGAAATTAAGGAAACAGTCCCATTTACCATCACATCAAAATGAATAAAATACCTAAGAATAAACCTACCTAAGGAGGCAAAATGCCTCTACTCTAAAAACTATAAGATACTGATGAAAGAAATCAGAAATGACACAAACTGATGGAAGGATATACCATTTTCTTAGGATGGAAGAATCAATATTGTGAAAATTACTATAATATCCAAGGCAATCTACAGATTCAATGCAATCCCTACCAAATTACCAATGACATTTTTCACAGAGCTAGTACAAAAATTTCTAAAATTTATATGGAAACATAGAAGACCCTAAGTAGCCAAAGCAATCCTGAGAAAGAAAAATGGAGCTGGAGGAATCAGACTCCCTGATTTTAGACTATACTACAAAGCTAAAGTAATCAAAACTGTATGGTACTTGCACAAAAACAGAAATATAGATCAACAGAACAGGATAGAAAGCCCAGAAATAAACTCACACACCTATGGTCAACTAATCTATGACAAAGGAGGCAAGAATATACAATGCAGAAAAGACAGTCTCTTCAATAAGTGTTGTTGGGAAAACCGGGCAGCTACTTGCAGAAAAATGCACTTAGAATACTCTCTAATGCCATACAGGAAGATAAACTCAAAATGGATCAAAGATCTAAATGTAAGGCCAGACACTATAAAACTTTTAGAGTAAATCAAATCATAGGCCAAACACTCTTTGACATAAATAGCAGCAATATCTTTTTTGATCCGTCTCCCAGAGTAATGGAAATACAAACAAAAATAAACAAATGGGACCTAATTAAACTTAAAACCTTCTGCACAGTAAAGAAAACCATAAACAAAACAAAGACAGCCCACGGAATGGTAGAAAACATTTGCAAATGAAGCGACCAACAAGGGGACAAGGGATTAATCTCCAAAATATACAAACAGCTCATGCAACTGTATGTCAAAAAAAGAAACAATCTAATCAAAAAAACGGAAGAAGATCTAAATAAGCATTTCTCCAAAGAGGGCATACAGATTGCCAAAAAGCACATGAAAATATGCTTCAACATCACTAATTATCAGAGAAACGTAAATCAAAACCACAATGAGGTATCACCTTACACTGGTTAGAATGACCATCATCAAAAAGTCTATGAACAATAAATGCTGCAGAGGGTGTGAAGAAAAGGGAACCCTCTTACACTGTTGGTGGGAATATAAATTGGCATGACCTTTGTGGAGAACAGTATGGCAGTTCCTTAAAAAACTAAAGATAGGGCTACCACATGATCCAGCAATCCCATTCCTGGGCATATATCTGGAGAAAACCAGAATTCTAAAAGATACATGTACCCCAATGTTCATAGCAGCACTATTTACAATAGCCAGGACATGGAAGCAACCTAAATGTCCATCAACAGATGAATGGATATAGAAGATGTGGTATATATATATATATATATATATATATATATATACACATACACACACACTGAAATATTACTCAGACTCAAAAAAAGCATAAAATATTGGCATTTGCAGCAACGTGGATAGGCCTAGAGATTATCAAACTAAGTGAAGTAAGTCAGACAGAGCAAGATAAATACCATATGATATCATTTATATGTGGAATCTAAAAAAATGACACAAATGAACTTATTTACAAAACAGAAATAGAGTCACAGATGTAGAAAAAAAACTTATGGTTACCGGGGGGAAAGAAAGAGGGAGGGATAAATTGGGAGATTGGGACTGACATATACACACTACTATATATAAAATAGATAACTGGGCTTCCCTGGTGGTGCAGTGGTTGAGAGTCCTCCTGCTGATGCAGGCAACACGGGTTCGTGCCCCGGTCCGGGAAGATCCCACATGCCATGGAGTGGCTGGGCCAGTGAGCCATGGCCGCTGAGCCTGAGCGTCCAGAGCCTGTGCTCCACAACTGGAGAGGCCACAGCAGTGAGAGGCTAGTGCACCCCCCCACACACAAAAAAAGAAAAGGTAACTAATAAGGACCTACTATATAGCACAGGGAACTCTACTCAGTACTCTGCAATGACCTATATGGGAAAATAATCTAAAACTGAGTGCATATATGTATATGTATAACTGATTCACTTTGCCATACAGCAGAAACTAACACAACAGCGTAAATCAACTATACTCCAATAAAAAAAAGAAAAAGAAAAAGAATTCAGTTGTGTGCTTTGTTACCCACCCAAATGCATGCGTTAGGGCTCAAGTAGGGAATTCAAGCCAGTCCAAGCTGAGTCGTTCAAGGCTCTGCCTAAGTTTGCCTTTAGCCTGGAAGCACAGATGTCCTTTCCCATAGGGGAAACTTTTTTCCAATTAGTCTACCTGGGGAGAGGTGTATCTTTTTAATAATTTGTTCCAGACCCCTTATGTTTTAACGGAAACCTGACTAGTGATTTTTGTGATGATAGTAACAATCCCATAATGGTTTTTGGCTAAATTATTCATCTATGATTTTGGAAATGTGCCCTCACAACACACACAGAAAATATCTCTAAGCAGTTGTATATGCGGTTTGAAATAATTCCATGTGCCATTTATTAAATAAGAAAAGAATGAAAATAAATCAGTTTAAGTATTATGAAGTATAGTAACCATACCTAGACATGGTCAAAGTGAAATGTATAGCTAAGGTACTTGCCCAGTCTCCTTAGGGATTTCTTGTATTAAATTACTTACTGAGGGAGAAAAAAGCAAAACATTACTGAGCATTTATTTATTGCTTCATCCTCCATCTTCAATTTGCCTCTTTAAACAATACTCACACTTCTCCTAGTTGAGCAACACATTCACTCTTGCTGCCAAAAGACAGAACATCTGAAATCTGCTTTTAAGCAGTGTCAGTTTTTCAAATAGGCACAACAAGAAGAAAAGAAACATCTGCTATGTGCAGAATTTTTTTCCTTTTCCTCCCAACATCAATCTAGTAAGTCTTTGGCAAGCAACTCCTTGCACTCTAAGTCACAGAAATGTCAAAGGAGAGTAGAAATGAGAGTGAACACCTCTGTTGAAATGTCACTTTGAAAGTAAATAAAATCAATTGAAAAAAGGACATCTAAAAACAAGGAACGGTCAGGAGACGAGTTGTACTGTATTCATAGTCACATACAGAAATGATACTTTTTTCCTAAAGCATGCTTCATAACTATTGTTTGAAATGGTAAAATACAATAGACATACATACAAAATTTAAAATTTAGTGGCACTTACTGCCTTGAAATTAATTAATTAAGACTACTTTATGTTGAGACTAAATTAGTATGCTAAATGAAAACATGTATTATATGGGAAAAGTCTTAAGGTATTTCTGTTTAGAAAATTGCCTTCAGAAATAATAGTGATGGGTGTCAGAGAATTTCACTGTGAAGTAGGGTATAAAGCCTGTAGATTCAGAATCTCTGGTTTAATTTCTCAGCTTCATCACTTAGCTGTGTGACTATGAGCAAGTTATTTAAACACCTAATGATCACATTCATAATCTGTAAATTTTGATAATAATTGTCTCTAACTGGAATTTTGTGAGTACTAAAAACAAAGCACTTTTGCAAACTATTGTACATAGAATGGATAAACAGCAAGGTCCTACTGTATAGCACAGGGAACTATATTTAATATCCTGTGATAAATGATAATGGAAAAGAATATATATATATATATATATATATATATATAAAAAACGGAATCACTTTGCTGTACAGCAGAAATTAACACGACATTGTAAATCAACTATATTTCAATTTTAAAAAATTAATTAAAAAGTTTAAAAAATTAAAACAAAGCACTTAGAATTATGCCTAGCATGCATGGGTACTCAATAAATGTTTGCTTATTATCATTATTAATTAAAGTATCTGTAATGGTTCAGTGCTATTCTTTCTATCATAAACCTATACATAAGGAAGCAATTTCCCCCTTTAATTTTCATTTACTCTATGGTTGGTATGACCAAAGGTGTTGACTCCTAAGCAAACAATGGTGTTGTCTAGACATACTTCTTACAGAGCTATTAGTAAACCTGTTAAAAATAGAAAGGACTTAAAAGTGCAGTCCAAATATTGGTGATGAAAACTGTTGTGCAGTCTCCAAAGAACTAATAGTAGAAAAATTATGGTCATTATAATTGAAATAAGAAAATAATCATACAATCATTATTGGATAGGATTGTTTTGCTGAACTGATGCAACATTTATTATCTAGAGCTAATATGGAAAACTCCATATCTCTAAAGGACCTCTACAAAATTTGCTTATTTCTTTTCCAGACTCATGTGCAGCTAACACTCTTGTTTAACCTCTCTAATCTCATTTATGTTAATACAAATGTTGGAATATTTAGGTGAAAAGTCAAGAAACAGAATTACTTTAGGTGACTTGTTTGGTAGTCTAGGAACAAATTTACATGGCATTTTTTTTTTTAAGCCTCACTAAGTTTTTAAAAATTTATTTACTATTTAACTTTTTGTTTTCTACATATTTTTCTGCTCCTTGAGTTTTCTTTTTGTCAGTTCTGAAAGGTAGTCATTGGCGCAGGTCATATAAAGATGAGAATATGTATGAAATTTCTCCCTTCCTTAGTATTGACCCTGGTCTCCTCTATCCTCAGTATTCAAGTGGATAAACATAGAACTGCAACTTGGGAAACCAATATCCGTTCTTCAGTAGAATAGCTTTTTTTCCCTAATACTTGAAGTAAATGTTCCTTTGTTTGTATTTTGCTAAATGAGATTCCCAGGGAAGTGGAATACTTTAGGGTGGCATTCCTGAAGCTTCTGTAAACCAGCCTAGAGACCATTTTTATATTCAAGTTTTCCGAACTACAAATGACCTGTGCCTTATGTATAGAGATCTTCCAGAATTAAGCTCCTGTCAGGCAAACTTTGTTGAAGTATCTGAGAGCGGGTCATCTTACAATTGGGAAAGTAAGTCAAAATGGAGCTATTTGTAAAGTTTTACTGGCTGGGGCTTTTACTTCTGTGTTTGTTTGACACTGGAAGAAAGTGACATGGTAACTAATTGCTGTCAGTCCCTGTAGAGATTCAGCTGTAGGATGTACTACTTGAGCTGGGCATCACATGTACCTATGACCTTTCTCCAAGGATCATGGCAAGGAGGAAATATGGGGACATTACTTAAATGATAAGGGTTTTTGAGCCCAATATTTTTTCAAGCCTGCCACATGATATATTTCTGAGCCACCATGCTTGGAAAACAATTTTTTTTTTTTTTTTGTGATACACAGACCTCTCACTGTTGTGGCCTCTCCCATTGCAGAGCACAGGCTCTGGGCGCACAGGCTCAGCGGCCATGGCTCACGGGCCCAGCCGCTCCGCGGCATGTGGGATCTTCCCGGACCGGGGCATGAACCTGTTACCCCTGCATCGGCAGGCGGCCTCTCAACCATTGTGCCACCAGAGAAGCCCTTGGAAACCAATCTTAAACAACTGATTGCTTTTGCAATGTAACATCTTAAGGCAACAAATTAGCATTGGATATATTATAATTTTCCATTTTGAACAGTTAGGTGTATACTAATATACCCCTTAATAAATTTTAATAAATTTTTATGATGAGGTTAACACAGTAAGATGTAAAAAATACTAAAAATTACATGAAGGAAATAAGAAGTTTTCAAAATTACCTGATAGGAAAAAAAGAAATTAGGTGATATAAGAAAAAAATCAATCAGAAACTCTGAGCTGAGTTTGAGATGGTAAGTATTGGTCAATGTTTGTCTGATTTAAAAATATAAGAGTATAAGAATTAAATGAAGGCAGAAACCATTTCCAAAGCACTTGTGGGAGAAGCTTTTTTGCCGATATGCTACAAATATTCCAGTCCCATTAGTGAGGAAATTTCTATGATAAAATGGATATATTTGGCTATTATAGTTAATAAATATTCAATTTACCTCATGCAGCTTTGAAATTTCATGTTCGTCAAGCAACTTTTTATTGTGACTTGCTTTCCTATAAAGGTTTCCTAGAGAAAAAAGACATTCGTCATGTCACTATTGAGTCTTGCGGTCTGTGTGGCAAGAATGTTTTATTGCAAAGAAATACATTGACTTTCTACTTGTCCATCAGACTCATGAATTTGGTTAATAATATATGTATGGATCTACACAGATTGAGAAGAGGCACATACATCATAGCAAACTTATCTGTGATACTTCTTGGAGGTGAGCCAATAAGATTTAAACCATGCAGAAGGGTTGTGATATTGACATGTGAGAATATTAAAAAATTATATAGGGCTTCCCTGGTGGCGCAGTGGTTGAGAGTCCGCCTGCCGATGCAGGGGACATGGGTTCGTGCCCCTGGCCGGGAGGATCCCACATGCTACGGAGCGGCTGGGCCCGTGAGCCATGGCCTCTGAGCCTGTGCATCCAGAGTCTGTGCTCCACAACAGGAGAGGCCACAGCAGTGAGAGGCCTGCGTAACGCAAAAAATAAAAATATATATATATTAATATAGTTAGTTTTACATTTGTTTCTTCCCATAATTTTTTGCACATAAGAACAGATTCTATGTCTTATTTATGCCTAACACAAATGTTGGCCTTCAGTCCTTCAGCAAATACGTACTGAATTGATTCTAAGTCTGGTATGCTCTGTTATTGTCTTTTATTTTATTTATTTATTTTTTTTGCAGTACGTGGGCCTCTCACTGTTGTGGCCTCTCCCGCTGCAGAGCACAGGCTCTGGACACGCAGGCTCAGTGGCCATGGCTCACGGGCCCAGACGCTCTACGGCATGTGGGATCTTCCCAGACCGGGGCACGAACCCGTGTCCCCTGCATTGGCAGGCGGACTCAAACACTGCGCCACCAGGGAAGCCCCTGTTATTGTCATTTTAAACCCACTCACTCATTAACTCATTCATTCGAAATGTGTGCCTTCCACGCACTAGGTAGACATTTATGTGTGCATAATTTCTAAATATTCTGTAGCTCTTTAGAAGCAGACCAATTCACCTAATATATCCACAGTATTTAGTTTTATTTAGTGAATCAGAAATGGGCTTTCCTACAGTATCCTTCTTTATTTTTCACTAATAAAGATACTGAATTGTATCTGTACACATGGTCACACAACTAAAGACTATATTTCTCAACCTTAATTTCAGCAATATTGAGCCATGTGACTATATCCAGGCTGATGGGATTGAGCAGAAAGTGATGAGTTCAACTTCTATACCTTTAAAGGCCAGGAGCATGCCATTTGATGTCTGTTCTATCCTTTCTTATAGTTGAAATATAGACTTGATAAATGGGACCTTGGCCTCTCTTTGACTATGAAATGGAGGCAATATGTTGAGGGCTTCAGATTAATAAGATAGAAGGATCTTGGATAACTAATATCATGGAGCCACTGTCATTTCATGAGTGAACAATTAATTGAAAGAGAAATAAAACTTTAACATTTATTAGCTACTGCTCTTTGACCTTTATAATTGCAGCTTATCCAACATAGTAATAACTACAACTGGATTTCATTTGAACTTTAAAACAGTTTGAAAAATGTTCAGCTTTACCAGTACGCCTTGCTGCTGTAGATATAAACTTAAGAGAAAAAAAGTCATATATTGATATACTGATGGGAGAAACAGATGAAAAAACTAAGGGGCTCTGTGTCTTTCTATATTTCCCTTTCTCAGCCCTCTCTCAGTCTTTCATCTCTTATATACCATCCCTCAATATATAAGAGATGGGAAAATGTTGCCCTCATTTATCCAATGCAGAGCAGTAATCTTAGGCAAAGACAAAATTAACTTTTCTGAAAATTACGTTATGAAGATGTAATCAACATTATAAAATAAAACAGTTTAAAGAAATAAGTGGATTTTATTGAATTTTTTATATAGGTGACGTCTTTTAAGAAATTGACTTTTTAAAAATGTATTTATTCATTTTTTCTAGAGACCAAATCTTATTCCTATCCTAAGCATTCCTTAGTACTCCTTCCAATAAAACTTGCAAATATTCCCCAGTTGCAGTTGCAGGATCTGGCCTTAGCTGCCTTGATCTATCTGTTGCTTTAATAAACATTGCATTGTTTTTACCTATCAAGTATCCCATAACCATTCTTCTGGGAAAAACATCATCTTTTTAGTATCAAACTTAATTTTATTTTTTACAGACACTCCAGATTCCTACTTCACCATCATAGCTATTTTTACTAGTCTCAAGCTGACTTGTCAGAGTAGCACATCATACTTAGTCACAGTGATTTGATCAACGTTGGATGTTTGGTGCAAGAAAGGAAAATCAGAGGGTCAAGTTATTATTACCAGACAAGGTTGGTTCCAATATAAAAAGTTAAAGATATTGATATCCCTCATAATGATACTGTTTTCTGTCCCTAATGAACAGTCATGAATATTTATGCATCAAGTGTTATATAACATAATTCATAAAGAAAAAACTAGCAAAACTACAGAAAATACAAATATAGTATGTGACTGTAATATTTCCTCTCAGGAAATGAAGATAAAATCGATAAAATGAGTGAGCCAATTCATCAGTTATAACAAATGTACCTCTCTCGTGGGGGATGTTGAAAATGGGGGAAGCTTATGCATGTGTGGGAAAAGGGGTATATGATAAATCTCTGTACTTCCCCTTCAATTTTGCTGTGAAAATAAGATGTGTACCCTAAGAAAATAATGTCTTAATTAAAAAAAAATACACGTACATATATGCCCACTTACCCCCTCTTCACCCACCTCAAGTATTCTATATACAGATAGCCCCACATAGTTTTCTTTCTCAAGAAGTTAGCCAAAAACTTAGAGCTGCACAGGGCAAATGGATAAGAGAAGAAAGTAGAACTTGAAGATGCTGAAATTGTAGCAAGAGGAATTAATTTTTGTTTTTCTACCAAGATAAATTTTTATGTGTCTCAAAAGTAAAATAATTCAATCTCTTGTGAATTGAAGGCAGTCAGGTTTTTTTTTGGTTCCATGAAATAAATAATGTGTTGCTTTCAATAAAATAAAAAATGTGTGAGCCTATAGAAGTCTGGGATATCATAATTAGGGAGATGAATCTACCATACATGTATTAAATGTATTAAATTTCTGAGGAGATTACAGCCATAGATGATTTGTAAAATGATGATTGCACTTTAGATCACAAAAAAATTCAATAATTTATAAAAAGTATAAATACAGACTCTTCTTTGAATAAGTATCATATATTCTCTAAGTAAAAGCAGAAATTAATAAAAAAATAGATATTTCAAACAAAGAAAAACTTACTGTAAGGATCAAAAAATAAGAACCCTAAGAAATATTTGTGTTGACTTCCATTTTCATAAACATGGTGTACTACATGGCTGAACAGAGGCTCTTGATATTAAAAAAATCCCTCAATATCATGTAAAAACATCTCTATGTAGCCATATGTTAGCAAAAAAATAGAAAGAATCCTCAGACAAAATGTACATGAAACCAGGAACTCAGACAAGTAAGTGGAGCATAAAAGCCAATTTTTCCTTGAGGGAATTTTCCAAACTTAGTGAACATAAGCATATGTTTTTTAGCTACCTAAGACTTATGGAAGAGATACAGCCCAACAGAGACCAAGAGATAGCATCTCAAATATCCATGCCCTCAGTTTAAAGGTAAACTAAAAACAGTGTCACTACCGCCAACTAGTTCCTACAAATGAAATGCAATGTGAGAATTTGTAATAAAGAAATAGACTTTATAAAGGATATTTCTCAAATTCACTGTGACTGGGTGGCCAGAGAAATCTAAACCCCAGAATGTCATCCAGAGTCACAGAATAGTACTTCCCTTGTGTGTCTTATTGAAAAAAAGTGAAAATCCTTCCTGTAGTGACCAAACTTCATCCCACATCCTGTATATTCCATAGTTAAAATTTTCTAGGAAATCTATACACAGTAAATAAATAAATATTACTAAACACACACACACACACACACACACACACAAATAAAGTAACATGAATTGAAATCAACTGAAAAAAGAGATGACAAAAGCAGAACCACAAAAATTCCCAATATTGTAACAATGTGTAGGAGATTATGGCTAGCACAAAAAAATCTTTCAGTAAATAAAAGATAGATTTAAAATATTTGTACAGAGCAAACAAAAGTTTTAAAAAAGTCAGAACTCTAGAAATTGTAAATATAATTATTAAAAGTAATAACTCAAATCAAGACATGTTGAAATGAAGAAGCTAGAAACAAAAGAGTATATTCTGCATGACTTATTTTAAATAAATTTAAAATTAGACAAAACAGTTCTATAGTGTTAAAGTTCAAGACAGTGGTTATCCTTGGAAAGGATTGATCTAATATATATAAGGGGCAGGAGCAGGGGGGATTTCTGGTGTGCTTATTCTAATCCAGGTTACATGGGTGTATGGGTGTGTTGTTTGTAAAATTCATTGAGTTCTATATTTAAAACTTCAGTATCTGTCTGTGTTTAGATTACACATAAATAAGGAGTTATTATATATATATATGTATTAAACTCATTTATCTATTATTCAGTTTAGCAATTAACTCATATTCAATTTAGTTTTATTTATTCTCTTACTCATTATCCTCCAAAAATTTCTTTGAAGAGATAATGACTGAAAATTTTCCAGAACTGTTAAAAGACACCGAGCTACATATTCAAGAATAGCTAATTCCAAGAGGAATAAAGTAGAATAAATCTACACCCAGAAACAACTTAAAGAAGAAGCCCAACAAATGAAAAGTACAGAATAAGATGCCTTAAATAATATACCTCAGTAATTAAAATAAATATAAATTAACTAAATCCTGAAATAATTTGAGATTGGATAAAGGAAAAGAACCTAGATATATGCTATTTTCAAGAGAAAAAAATCAAAAATGACTGAAGGTTAAAATATAAAGAGTAAAGTGATGCAAAATAATGTTAAAAACAGCAACAAAAGCTGTTGTGGTAATATCAACAACAGGCAGCAACAAACAAACAAAGAAAAAAACTAAAAAAAACATTGTTTTAAAGCAAAATAGAATTATCAGAGATAAGTATGATTAGTTCATAATGATAAAAATGTCAATTTATCATGAAATAAAAACTTAATTTACATACAAAGGTAGCACAGCTTCAATATTTATAGAAATTTCAAGAGGAATGAAATAAATATATGAATATAGTGGGATATTTTAAAACACCTCTTTAAGGAATTGATAGAACAAATAGTCAAAGATCTAGAAAAATATATAGAAGATTTGACTGAAAAAATTTTAAATGTTGATCTATAGATATATAATGTAATGATAGTTATATAATATTCTATAGTACACTGAATCCAACAACTAGAAAAAATGCTCTCCTTTTAAATATGCATTAAATATTCACTTGCTGTAAAGCATGGCACAACAAATGTCAAAGGTTTTCCAAAGGTTTTTCTTCCAGATCATTACAGTCAACATTACACAGAAAGTGAATAAGTTAGAAAGTAAAAACAAAATGATAACCAGAAAAAATGTTAAGAAATTAAGAAAAAAATTTTCAAATACTCGTGAACCAAAGTCACAATACTACAGGAAATTGAAAATATTTACAAATTGAAATTAATAAAATATATTTTAAAACTTGTTAGCTGAATCTATAATATTATTTAGGGGGAAACTTGTGACAAATCAGGTGTCAACAAATTTAGCCTGCTGCTATTTTTATACAACTATTGAGATAAGAATTGTTTTGGTACACTTTTAAAGGGTTGTGAAAAAACACAAAGATATTTTTATTTTTAACAGAGTTTGTATGTCGCTGACATAATTTCAAATATTCACTATCTGATCATTTATAGGAAAATGTTTATTGACACTTGACTTAAATGCTTATATAGAAAAGAAGAATAATCAGCTTAGCAGAGTGTACTTCCTAAGAAATTGATAAAAGACCTGTATAGCAAACCTAAAGAAATGAGAGGAAAACAGTTAAGAGTAGAAAGTAATAAAACAGAAATCAAACATATGGTTGCTATCAAAAAAGCCAAAGTTGTTTCCTTGAAAAGTCTAATAAAACTGACAAGTTTCTGGTGAGACAGATCAAGAAAAAGAAAAAAAAAAAGAGTAGGCACACATAAACAATACTAGAAGTAAAACAGGAGATATAACTCAGATTTTTCAGACTTTAAAAAGTTATTAAGAGGATACAATGAACAAAAGAAATATAGCCAGTCTCCTCAGAGTGCTAAAAGTTAATAAGAAAATAGTATTAAAAAATTATGCTATTAACTTAAAACACTACTGGAGGTAAAAATTCTAAGTAAAATATGAGCAAATAAAATCCAGCCATGTTTGCAAAATATAGTATATCATAACCTAGTTAAATTTGTTCCTGGAATGCAGGTTAGATAAACATTAGAAGATCATTGAATGTAATTCAGTACAGCTAATAAAAGAAGAAACATATAATTATATCAATATATACTAAAGAAAACAGTAGAATTCTCTCACTCTCGCTATATATATATATGTATACACATATGTATTCATTATTTTAAAAAGTATTTTTATAAAAGTAGAATTAGAAAGGGAGTCTCTATCCTGAAAAAAATAAAATCTTATTAAAGCTATGGACAAGAAACATTAAATCAGATATTATATACTGACGTTAATTCTATTTAACCTCAGAAATAAGCCAAAGTAGACTACTGTCACTATTCAGAACTTCTATTCAATATTGTTCTGGTGTGCCTAGCCAGCAAAACAAGGTGAGAAATAAAAGTGAAAGGGAGAAGCCTTGGAAAGAAATAAGCAAAACTGTCATTATCCTCAATATGATAGTTTACATAGAAATTCCAAAGTATTTTTACGTATAATTATTAGAATTAGAGTAAAAAATTAGTAATATTTTATGTACAAACATCAAAAATTGGATACTAACATAAAACACTGTAGAGCATATTATTTAGGGTAAGTAATGTTAGCTTCTGTAACAATCAACCCCCCAAATCACACTGGCTTAAAACAATAATGATTTATTGAATGACAATAATTCAATCAGGTGTTCCATGAGTAGCCTTGCAAACATACCTCATTTTCAAACATGCATCATCATCTTCTAGGACTTCCTCAGGATTTTCTGCTAAATCTACATTCTTTCAGGCAATGAGCAAATAGGAAGAGCAACAATTGCTGTGATTGTTTAAGGACAAATCTCGAAGTAACATATATCATGTCAAGAGAATCTTGCAGTTGCAATTATCCTAAATGCCCAGAAAGATTAAAGGAATTCCTGGCTATCTATAGATTCTCCTATAATAATTGTGGTGTCTATTTCTTCCCCTTATTTCATATATTGAACTCACCAACTTCCTTCTTTAGGGAAAAAACTTCAAGTCAGTGCATTTATTTAAGTGTTTAGGATCTCTAGGCAATGTAGCTGCTTCTCTTTTAAGTGCAGGTTGTGACCCAGAAATCTATCAAATAAAAGAAGTTAGTATCCATCCTTATTGCTGTCCAGCCCCACTGTCAGTATAGTGATAAAACAGAGATAAAGTAATCACAATAAGTCCTCTTTTGTGGAAAGATGAATAGAGGACTCCCAAATTTGCTCATGTCCAAATTTCTGAAACCTAAGACTATGTTGTCATACATGGTAAAAAACACTTTTTGCTGATGTACTTAAGTTAAGGATCTTGAAATGAATGGGTTCAATGTACCAACCACAAGAGTACTTATAAGAAGGATGTAGGAATCAGAAAAAGAGGGAAGGTGATGTGATAATGGAAGCCAAGGGGAAAAGAAATATACTGTACTGCTGGCTTTGAGGATGGAAGAAGGGACCACAAGTCAAGGAATGTAGGCAGACTATAGAACTTGAAAAGGCAAGGAAATATATTTTCCCCTAGGGCCTCCAGAAGGAATGCAACACTGTGAAACCATTTTAGACTTCTGGCCACCAGAAGAGAGTAAATTTGTGTTTTGAGCCACTAATTTTGTGGTAATCTGTTATAACAGCAATAGGGAATGAATACAGGTTTAGGTACCTAGAATTGGGGTGTTACAGTAATAATAAAATAAAAACTGGATTTTTTTTTTTTTTTTTTTTTTGCAGTATGCGGGCTTCTCACTGTTGTGGCCTCTCCCGTTGCGGAGCACAGGCTCCAGACGCGCAGGCTCAGCTCAGTGGCCATGGCTCACGGGTCTAGCCGCTCTGCAGCAGCATGTGAGATCTTCCTGGACCGGGTCACAAACCCGCGTCTCCCGCATCGGCAGGCGAACTCTCAACCACTGAGCCTCCATAAAAGCCCAAAACTTGCTTTGCGTTGCGTATTGAGTAAAGGTTAAAAGAAGTAAGTATCTTGAACAGACTGTTAGTAGAAATAAGGATATTAAATTCTCTGCAGGTGAGGGCTCAGAAGGAATAAGAAATATGGTAGAGAAATTCTGCATTGCCCCTGAGAAAAGCTAAGTCACCAAAAACAGAATGTTGCTAGAAATATAGGCATTAAAGTCCTGCTGATGAGAATGAAAACAAAGTGAGATGCATGATGGAGAAAACTTTATTATCTTAGAGAATTCCTAAATCATCCTAAATAATATCAGAAATATATATATTAAAAGTGCTAATGGTGATGATTCAGAAGGTAATAAGGAACAAATTACTGAAAACTGGTGGAAAGGGAATCCTAATTATATCGTGGCCAAAAAACTTAGCTGAATTGTGTCCTCAGTTATTTGGAAAACAGAAGCTGTAATCAATGAACTTGGATACATAGTTTAGGAGCTTTCCAAGCAAAGTGTGGAAGCTGTGTCCTGATTTCTTCTTGCTGCTTATAGTAAAATGAGGGGGAGCAGAGATAAACTGCAGGAAGAAGTGAAATAAAACAAAAAACAGGACTTGGTGATTTAGGGTATTTTCAGCTTATTCAGATTGCAAAAGACACTAAAATGAGGAGATTCGCTGTCAAACTGCATGCTTCAGAGAGAAAGCCAGGGATGTGGCTGGATAAACTTTTTGTCTCAGAAAGAAATAAAGTTCACAGCATTCAGTCACAGAGAGGGATCTTTGAAGAAATTAGACATGTGACTCAGTTCCCCTCAGTCATCTCAGCAGAAATTAAAAAAAGAGAAACAATTATGTTGCAAACAATGCAAAGGAACCTCCTACCTATTGGAATAATGTTACATACAAGGGAGACATATGAGGTTTGAAGGAAGTTTTTAAATTACTCAATTTATTTAAACTAAAAACAAACACCATGCATCCATTTATTCCACACCCCAACCCTTGCATCTGGCAACCATCTGTTCTCTGCATCTATGAACTTAGAATATATATATATATATATATATATATATATATATATATATTCCACATAAAAGAGAGATCTTAAGGTATTTGTCTTTCTCTGTCTGACTTATTTCACTTAACATGATGCCCTTGAGGTCCATCCATGTGGCCGCAAAAGGCAATATTTCATTCTTTTTTATAGCTGAATAAATTTTCATTCCCTATATATATATATATCACAATTTCTTTATCCATTCATCTATCCATGGACATTTTTAGGTTGTTTCCATATCTTGGCTCTTGTTAATAATGCTACAATGAACATGGGGGTGTATAAATCTTTTCAAATTAGTATTTTTATAATCTTCAGATATATGCCCAGAATTGGAATTGCTGGATCATATGGTAGTTCTATTTTTAATTTTTTGAGAAACCTCCATACAGTTTTCCATAGTGGCTGTACCAATTTTCAATCCAAATGACAGTACATAAGAGTTGCCTTTTTTCCATATCCTCACCAACATTTGTTATTTCTAGTCTTTTTGATAATAGCCATTCTAACAGGTATGAAGTGATATCTCATTGTAGTTTTTGATTTGCAGTTCCGATGATTAATAATGTACATCACCTTTTCATGTACCTGTTAAGCATTTGTATGTCTTTGGAAAAATGTCTCTTTAAATAATCTGCCCATTTAAAAATCAGATTGGTTTATTTTTTTGCTATTGAGTTGTATGAATTTTTATATAATTTGGATATTAGATAATTATTATATACATGGTTTGCAAATATTTTCTCCCACTCAGTAGGTTGCCTTTTCATTTTATTGATGGTTTCCATTACTGTGCAGAAGGTTTTTAGTTTGATGTAGTTGCTTTAGTTTTGTTGTTTGGTTGGTTGGTTTTTGGTGGGGTTTTTGTTTGTTGGTTTTATTGGTTTTAGTTGTTGTTGTTTTTGCTTTTGGTGTCAGATACTAAAAAATCATTGCCAAGACCTACATCAAGAAGGTTGCTGCTTATGATTTCTTCTAGGGGTTTTGTGGGTTTAGGTATCACATGCAAATCTTTAATCTATTTTGAGTTAACATTTGTGTATGATGCAAGATAATGATCCAGTTCCATTCTTTTGCATGTGGCTGTTTAGTTTTCTCAACCTCATTTGTTGAAGACTGTCCTTTCCCCATAGTATATTCTTGGTTTGTTTGTTGTAAATTAATTGACCATACATGTATAGGTTTACTCCTGGGCTCTCAATTCTGTTCCATTGATCTATGTGTCTGTTTTGATTATTATAGCTTTGTATTACAGTTTGAAATTGGGGAGCATCATGCCTCCATCTTTGTTCTTCTTTCTCAAGATTACTTTGACTATTTGGGGTCTTTTGTGATTCTATACACATTTCAGGATTGTTTCTGGTATTTATGTGAAAAATTCCATTGAATATTTTTAAGGATTACATTGAATCTGCAGATTGCTTTGAGCAGTATGGACATTTTATCAATATTAATTCTTCCAATACATGAGCATGAAATATCTTTCCATTTATTTGTGTCATCTTCAAAAACTGGTTAAATTTATTCTTAGATTTTTTTTGGATACAAATGTAAATGGAATTGTCTCCTTAAT
Organism: Leucopleurus acutus; assembly: GCF_964270905.1. Taxonomy (NCBI): domain Eukaryota; kingdom Metazoa; phylum Chordata; class Mammalia; order Artiodactyla; family Delphinidae; genus Leucopleurus; species Leucopleurus acutus. The sequence continues at coordinate 39,346,545 of NC_139160.1, read as the reverse complement.
TTCTCTTTCTAATAGTTCATTGTTGGTGCATAGAAATGAAACAGAATTTTGTGTAATAATTTTTATCCTGCAACTTTCCTAAACTTATTAGTTATAACAGGTTTTTGATGAAGCCTTTAGGATTTTCTATATATAATATCATGTCACCTGCAAATAATGACAGTTTTACTTCTTCCTTCCCAATTTGGATATATTTAATTTCTTTTTCTTGTCTAATTACTGTGGCTAGGACTTTCAATACTATTTTGAAAAGAAGTGGTAAGAGTTGATATTTTTGTCTTATTCCTGATCTTAGAGGAAAAACTTTCAACTTTTCACCATTGAGTATGATATTAGCTGTGGCTTGTCATATATGGCCCTTAATTATGTTGATGTATGTTTCCTCTATACTCGATTTGTTGAGAGTTTGTTGAAGTCATGTTACACCAGCAGAAATACTATTATCTTGAACTGAAAAGAGAGATAAAGGAGGGAATAAAAGAAGGCTATTAGACATTGAAAATTCTACAGGCAGCAAACAGCCTGATAAAACTACTGTGTTCCAAAGAGGTGTTACCTTTTCAGAAGAGGAATACTATCTCAGAGGAGAAATTCTCAGACCTGGATGATGAAGTGTGAAGGAAAATTAAATAATATATTATTTAGAGATGCATAGTAAAATCTATAAATAAAATTAGAGAATGATTAACAAAATCAGTTTTTATTTGTAAGAAACAGATAAAGGTGTTAGTGGTGGTACCTGGATGCACATTTTGTTATTGTTCCTTAAAGTGTCCAAATATATTTCACTCACACACCCACAAAATTGTGTATGTTCATATATATATGTATGTATGTATGTATGTATGTATGTATGTAGGAGAGTGGCAGGTAGAAAACTGAAGGATAGCAGAAGGAATGAGTGAGTATATAAAAAAATAAGAATTGGAGAATGATGTGAGCAAGATGGCAGAATAGGAAGCTATGTACCCTTTCTGCCCCCACCACAAATATATTGATTCAACAACAATTCACAAGGAAATTCTCATTGGGAGAAATCCAGAAACTAGTTGAGAGGCTCTTACATCCAGGGTGAGCACAAAACCAACCACACTGAAGCTAATAGAGAAACTACAGCAACATATGATTAGGAGAAAGGAAAGAGGTGGGCCAGGCATTCAACACCCCACCTTCACTAGGGACTGCCCTGAGGATTGGCTTCTGTTTAGTCTGTCTCAGATCATTATGGGACCCAGCATAATCCAGCTACCTGGGAGTCAGTGAGAACAAAAAATGCAGTTTGATTTGGTGTGAAACTTGTCTCCACAGCCTCTTTCTCACTCAGCGCAGAATTAACAGGTGAAAATCCAAGATAACAGCTTTTCTCTGGGGTAGGAAAGAATTGGACAGTGTGTCCAATTATTCAACTTATCTGGGAACACCTGAGGAACTGACTGCAGTGTCACTTTCTCCTCTATAAGGTCAGTTTGTAAAGTCTGAGAGAGATGTCTCTTTTGTCTAATGCAGAGGCACCAATAGAGTAAAGGAAAATGAACAAACAGATTAATATGCTCCAAAAAACCAAAATAATCTCCAGAAACCAATGCTAATGAAATAAAGATATATAATTTACTTGACAGGCAATACAAAATAATCACCACAAAAATGCTCACTGAGGTCAGGAGAATAATGCATGACAAAGTGAGAATTTCAACAGAGATACATAATTTAAATAGTACCAAATGGAGATCATAGGGAAGAAGAAAACTATAATAAATGAACTCACTACAGGAGTTCAACAACAGGCTAGACCAAGCAGAAGAAAAGATGAGCAAACTCAAAGACATGCCATTGGAAATTATTCAGACAGAAGAAAAAGAAATGAAAAAGACTGGAGGAAACCTAAGGGACTTATGAGATACCAGCAGGGACCAATATACACAATTATGGGAGTTTCAGAAGGAGAAGAGAGAGAGAAAGGACTGGGAAGCTTTAAAAGAAATAATGGCTAAAAACTTCCCAATTTTGGGGAAGGAATTGGACATCTAGATCTAGGAAGCTCAAACAATCTCAGAAAAAATGAACCCAAAGAGATACACGCTGAGACATTACAATCAAATTGTTAAAAGTCAAAGACAAAGAGAGAAGTTTGAGAGCAACAGTATAAAATAGGCTTTTTATGTAAAAGAGAACCTCATAAAATCTCAGCAGATTTTTCAACAGAAACTTTGCAGGGTAGAATGTAATAGAATGATATAATCAAAATGCTGAAAGAAAAACCTGTCAACATAAAAAAATAACAGATAAACTGTCCTTTAAAAATGAAGGAGAGTGTACATGTCAATCCCAAACTCCCTAACTATCCCTTGCCCCCACCCTTACACACTGCTATATTTAAAATGGATAATCTTTACTTTTAAAAGGGCCTACTGAAGAGCACACTGAACTCTGCTCAATATTATGTAACAATCTAAATAGGAAAATAATTTGAAAAAGAATAGATACATATATATGTATAACTGAATCACTTTGCTATACACCTGAAACTAACACATCATTGTTAATCAACTATACTCCAATATAAAATAAAATGTTACAAAAAAATAAAATAAAAATGAAGGAGAGATAAAGACTTTCCCAGACAATTAGAAGTTTAGGGAGTTTATGAGAATTCCTAAAGGGAGCTCTTCAAGTTGAAATGAAAGTGTACTAAACAGCAACATGATAGCATGAGAATATACAAAACTCAATGGTAAAAGTAAATATACAGAAAAATACAGAATATTGTATTATTGTAATGGTGCTGTGTAAAGTACTCTTAATTGTCATATAAAAGTTAATTAAAAATACCCATAGCTAAAAATGTTAATGAAAACAATACAAATACATGCAAACTGTGACATCATAGCATTAAATGTGGAGGAGGGGGATGTAAAATGTAGTTTATGTATGTGATTACTGTTGTTAGCCACTTAAAATAGACTGTTAAAACTGTAAGATGCGGGTTTCCCTAGTGGTGCAGTGGTTGAGAGTCCACCTGCCAATGCAGGGGACATGGGTTCATGCCCCGGTCTGGGAAGATCGCACATGCCACAGAGCGGCTAGGCCCATGAGCCATGGCCACTGAGCCTGCGCATTCAGAGCCTGTGCTCCACAATGGGAGAGGCCACAACAGTGAGAGGCCCATGTACCGCAAAAAAATAAATAAATAAACAACTGTAAGATGTTTTATCTAAGCCACATGATAACCACAAAGAAAATACCTATAGTAGATACACAAAAGAAAAGGAGAAAGAAATCAAAGCACATCAATACTAATACATCAACAAAATAAAATGGTAGATAACAACAGAGGAAAAGAGGGATAATGAATAACAAGACAAATGGTTAACAAAATGGACAAAGGAAAACCTTCTCTATTAACAATTACTTTACATGTAAATGAACTAAACTTTCCAATCAAATGACATAGAGTGAATGGAAAGAAAGAAACAAATAAACATAAAAACCAAGATCCAATTATAAACTGTCTACAAGAAACTCACTATAGATTTATAGACACAGATACATTGAAAGTAAAGGGATGGAAAATAAATTCCCTGGAAATACCAATTCCCTGGAAAAACCAAAGAAGAGTAAAGGTAGTAGTTAGAGAAAACAGACTTTAATTCAAACACTGTCACAAAGCAGCAGAAAAGAACATTATATAATGATAAAAGTGTCAGTTAGCCAGGAAGATATAACATGTATAAATGTATAAGCACTCACATCAGAGCAGTTAAATATGCAAAACAAGGATTGACAGAACTGAAGGGGAAAATAGATGGCAGTATAAGAATGGTAGAACACTACAGTACCTCATTCTCAAAAATGAATAAAATAAACAGAGGGGGGGAAATCAACAAACAGCAGACTTGAACATTATAGATCACATAAACCTAACAGACACAGAGCTTTACCTCCAACAGCAGGAGATGATATATTCTTTTCAAACAGAGAAGGAAAATTCTCCAGGGTAGATCACATATTAGGACACAAAACAAGTCTTAAGAAACTGAAGAATATTGAAATAATATCAGGTATTTTTTCTGACTGCAATGGAATGAAACTATAAATAAAGAGCAGAATGAAAAGTGGAAAATTCACAAATATGTGGAAATAAATAAGATATATTTAACCAACCAATCATTCAAGGAAGAAATTGAAAGAGAAATTAGAAAATATTTTGAGTCAAATGAAAATACAATGTACTAAAACTTAAGTGATGCAGCAAAAGCAGTACAAGGACTGAAGTTCATAGCAATAAATATGTACATTAAAGATGAAGATATATTTTAGGTAAACAACCTAATTTATATCTTAAGGAACTAGAAAAAGAAGAACAAACAAAGTCCAAAGTTAGAAAGAAATAACAAAGATCAAAGTGAAAATAATTGAAAAAAGACTAAGAGACAATAGAAAAGATCAATAAAATTAAACACTGTGCCTTTGAAAAGATAAACAAAGTAGACAAACCACTAGCTAGACTAGCCAATAAAGAAAGAGAGAAGACTCAAATAAATAAAATTATTAATGAAAAAGGAGACACTCCAATTGATACCATTGAAATATAAAGGATCATAAGAGACTACTTTGCACAACTATATGCCAACAAATTTGACAACTTAAAAGAAATACGGATTACCAACAAACACATGAAAGAATGCTCAACATCACTAATCATTAGAGAAATGCAAGTCAAAACTACAATGAGGAATCACCTCACACCAGTCAGAATGGCCATCTTCAAAAAATCTACAAAACATAAATGCTGGAGAAGGTGTAGAGAAAAGGGAACCCTCTGGCACTGCTGGTGGGAATGTAAATTGAAACAGCCACTATGGAGAACAGTATGGAGGTTCCTTAAAAAACTAAAAATAGAACTACCATATGACCCAGCAATTCCACTACTGGACATATACAATGAGAAAACCATAATTCAAAAAGAGTCATGTACCACAATATTCATTGCAGCTCTATTTACAATAGCCAGGACATGGAAGCAACCTAAGTGTCCATCAACAAATGAGTGGATAAAGAAGATGTGGCAAATATATACAATGGAATATTACTCAGCCATAAAAAGAAATGAAATTGAATTATTTGTAGTACGATGGCTGGACCTAGAGTGTGTCATACAGAGTGAAGTAAGTCAGAAGGAGAAAAACAAATACCATATGCTAACACATATACATGGAATCTTAAAAAAAAAAAGTTTCTGAAGAACCCAGGGGCAGGATAGGAACACAGATGCTGATATAGAGAATGGACTTGAGGACATGGGGAGGGGGAAATGTAAGTTGAGATGAAGTGAGAGAGTGGCATGGATTCGTATGTATTACTAAATGTAAAATAGATAGCTAGTGGGAAGCAGCTGCATAGCACAGGGAGATCAGCTCGGTGCTTTGTGACCACCTAGAAGGATGGGATAGGGAGGGTGGGAGGGAGACACAAGAGGGAGGAGATATGGGGATATATTATATGTATAGCTGATTCACTTTGTTATAAAGCAGAAAATAACACACCATTGTAAAGCAATTATACTCCAATAAAGATGTTAAAAAAATAGATAAATTCTTAGAAACATACGAACTGCTAAGACTAAATCTTGAAGAAATCGAAAATATGAACAGACCAATCACTAGTAAGGAAATTGAATCAGTAATCAAAATCCTAATGAAGAAAAGTCTAGAACCAAATGGCTTCATTGGTAAATTCTTCCAAACATTTAAAGAAAAATTAATCAATTCTTTTCAAACTGTTCCAAAAATTAGAAGACGAAGTAATCTTTCCAATCTCATTTCACCAGGCCAATATTACCATGATACAAAGTCAGGCAAACAGACAATAGGAAAAGAAAATTACTTCAATGAATATAGATGCAAAAGTCCTCAAACAAAACACAAGCAAACAGCAAAACACCTCAAACAGAGCACCAGCCAAAGTCAGAATATTCAAGCTGTCACTTCTTTTTCTTAAATTTGATAATTAGCAGCTTATTTCTCCCTTTCCACCCTCAACTCCCTAAAACCACCCAAAGAGTGTGTTTATACTCCTTGCTATCTATTTCTTCTTGTATAACATATATAAATAATTAAGCTACTCAGAGAGGACATGTTGATGAGGTCTGACTTGTGATGTTATACTGAAAAATACTCATTTATTAGATTAAATAGTGTATTGTACCATCTTATTTTTTTAACATCTTTATTGGAATATAATTGCTTTACATTGCTGTGTTAGTTGCTGCTGTATAACAAAGTGAATCAGCTATACGTATACATATATACCCATGTTCCCTCCCTCTTGTGTCTCCCTCTCACACTCTGTATCCCACCCTTCTAGGTGGTGACAAAGCACTGAGCTGATGTCCCTGTACTATGAGGCTGCTTCCCACTAGCTATTTTACATTTGGTACTGTATATATGTCCATGTCACTGTCTCGCTTCATCTCAGCTTACACTTACCCCTTCCCGTGTCCCCAAGTCCATTCTCTAAGTCTATGTCTTTATTCCTGTCCTGCTCCTAGGTTCTTCAGAACCTTTCTTTCTTTCTTTTTTTTTTTTTTTTTTTTTAGATTCCATATATATGTTACCATATGGTATTGGTTTTTCCCTTTCTAACTTACTTCACTCTATATGACAGAGTCTAGGTCCATCCATCTCACTACAATAAAACTCAATTTCATTTCTTTTTGTGGCTGAGTAATATTCCATTGTATATATGTGCCACATCTTTATCCATTCATCTGTCATTGGACACTTAGGTTGCTTCCATGTCTTGGCTATTGTAAATAGAGCTGCAATGAACATTGTGGTACATGACTCTTTTTGAATTATGGTTTTCTCAGGGTATATGACCAGTAGTGGGATTGCTGGGTCATATGGTAGTTCTATTTGTAGTTTTTTAAGAAACCTTCCTACTGTTTCCATAGTGGCTGTATCAATTTACATTCCCACCAACAGTGCAAGAGGGTTCCCTTTTCTCCATACCCTCTCCAGCATTTGTTGTTTGTAGATTTTTTGAAGATGGCCATTCTGACTGGTGTTAGGTGATACCTCACTGTAGTTTTGATTTGCATTTCTCTAATGATTAGTGATGTTGAGCAGCCTTTCACGTGTTTGTTGGCAATCTGAATATCTTTGCGGAAATGTCTGTTTAGGTCTTCTGCCCACTTTAAGATTGGGTTGTTTCTTTTTTTCATATTGAGGTGCATGAGCTGCTTGTATATTTTGGAAATTAATCCTTTGTCCGTTGCTTCATTGGCAAATATTTTCTCCCATTCTGAGGTTGTCTTTTGGTCTTATTCATTGTTTCCTTTGCTGTGCAAAAGCTTTTAAGTTTCATTAGGTCCCATTTGTTTATTTTTGTTTTTATTTCCATTTCCCTAGGAGGTGGGTCAAAAAGGATCTTGCTGTGATTTATGTCATAGAGTCTTCTGCCTATGTTTTCCTCTAAGAGTTTTATGTGGTTTGGCCTTACATTTAGGTCTTGAATCCATTTTGTTTATTTTTGTGTATAGTATTAGGTAGTGCTCTTATTTCATTCTTTTACATGTAGCTGTCCAATTTTCCTGTCACCAGTTATTGAAGAGGCTGTCTTTTCTCCATTGTATATTCTTGCCTCCTTTATCAAAGATAAGGTGACCATATGTGCATGGGATTATCTCTGGGTTTTCTATCCTGTTCCATTGATCTATGTTTCTGTTTTTGTGCCAGTACTATACTGTCTTGATTACTGTAGGTTTGTAGTATCATCTGAAGTAAGGGAGCCTGATTCTTCCAGCTCCATTTTTCTTTCTCAAGATTGCTTTGACTATTCGGGGTCTTTTGTGGTTCCATAGAAATTGTGAAATATTTGGTTCTAATTCTGTGAAAAATACCATTGGTAGTTTGATAGGGATTGTGTTGAATCTGTAGATTGCTTTGGGGAGTATAGTCATTTTCACAATATTGATTCTTCCAGTACAAGAACATGGTATATCTCTCCATCTGTTTGTATCATCTTTAATTTCTTTCATCAGTGTCTTATAGTTTTCTGCATACAGGTCTTTTGTTGCCTTAGGTAGGTTTATTCCTGGGTATTTTATTCTTATTGTGGCAGTGGTAAATGGGAATGTTTCCTTAATTTCTCTTTCATATTTTTATTAGTGTGTAGGAATGCAAGAGATTTCTGTGCATTAATTTTTTTACCTGCTAATTTACCAAATTCATTGATTAGCTCTCATAGTTTTCTGGTAGCATCTTTAGGATTCTCTATGCATAGTATCATGTCATCTGCAAACAGTGACCGTTTTTCTTCTTTTTTTCTGATTTGGATTACTTTTATTTCTTTTTCTCATCTGATTGCTGTGGCTAAAACTTCCAAAACTATGTTGAATAGCAGTGGTGAGAGTGGGCAACCTTGTCTTCTTCCTGATCTTAGTGGAAATGGTTTCAGTTTTTCACCAAGGAGACAATGTTGGCTGTGGGTTTTTCATATATGGCCTTTATTATGTTGAGGTAAGTTCCCTCTATGCTTACTTTCTGGAGGGTATTTATCATAAATGGGTGTTGAAATTTGTTGAAAGTTTTTCTGCATCTATTGAGATGATCATATGGTTTTTCACCTTTACTTTGTTAATATTTTTATTAAATTGATTGATTTATGGATATTGAAGAATTCTTGCATTCCTGTGATATAATCCACTTGATCATGGTGTATGATCCCATTAAGGTGCTGTTACATTCTGTTTGCTAGTATTTTGTTGAGGATTTTTGCATCTATGTTCATCAATGATATGGCCTGTAATTTTCCTTTTTTGTAACATCTTTGGTTTTGGTATCAGGGTGATAGTGGCCTCATAGAATGAGTTTGGGAGTGTTTCTCCCTTTGCTCTATTTTGGAAGAGTTTGAGAAGGATAGGTGTTAGCTATTCTCTAAATGTTTGATAGAATTTGCCTGTGAAGCCATCTGGTCCTGGGCTTTTGTTTCTTCAAAGATTTTTAATCACGGTTTCAATTTCAGTGCTTGTGAATGGTCTCTTTATATTTTCTACTTCTTCCTGGTTCATTGTTGGAAAATTGTGTTTTTGTAAGAATTTGTCCATTTCTTCCAGGTTGTGCATTTTATTGGCATATAGTTGCTTGTAGTAATCTCTCATGATCCTTTGTTTTTCTACAGTGTCAGTTGTTACTTCTCCTTTTTCATTTCTAATTCTGTTTGAGTCTTCTCCCTTTTTTTCTTGATGAATCTCACTAGTGGTTTATCAATTTTATTTATCTTCTCAAAGAGCCAGCTTTTAGTTTTATTGATCTTTGCTATTGTGTTCTTTACTTCTTTTTCATTTATTTCAGGTCTGATCTTTATGATTTCTTTCCTTCTGCCAACTTTGGGGACTTTTTGTTCTTCTTTCTGTAATTGCTTTAGGTGTAAGGTTAGGTTGTTTATCTGAGATTTCTCTTGCTTCTTGAGATAGGATTGTATTGCTGTAAACTTTCCTCTAAAAAACTGCTTTTGCTGCAGCCCATAGGTTTTGGGTCATCGTGTTTTCATTGACATTTGTTTCTAGGTATTTTTTTTTCTTTTTTCTTCTTCTTTTTTTTTTTTTTTTTTGGTACGCGGGCCTCTCACTGTTGTGGCCTCTTCCATTGTGGAGCACAGGCTCCAGATGTGCAGGCTCAGCGGCCATGGCTCACGGGCCCAGCCGCTCTGCGGCATGTGGGATCTTCCCGGACCAGGGCACGAACCCGTGTCCCCTGCATTGGCAGGCAGACTCTAAACCACTGCGCCAGCAGGGAAGCCCCATTTTTAGGTATTTTTTTATTTCCTCTTTGATTTCTTCTGTGATCTCTTGGTTATTTAGTAGTGTATTGTTTAGCCTCCATGTGTTTTTAGTTTTTACATATTTTTTTCCTGTCGTTGATATCTAGTCTCATAGCATTGTGGTTGGAAAAGATACTTAATACGATTTCAATTTTCTTAAATTTTCCAAGGCTTGTTTTGTGACCCAAGATATGATCTATCCTGGAGAATGTTCCATGAGCACTTGAGAAGAATATGTCTTTTGCTGTTTTTGGATGCAATGTCCTATAAATATCAATTAAGTCCCTCTTGTTTAATGTATCATTTAAAGCTTGTGTTTCCTTATTTATTTTCATTTTGGATGATCAGTCCATTGGTGAAAGTGGGGTGTTAAGGTCCCCTACTTTGATTGTGTTAGTGTCAATTTCCTCTTTTACGGCTGTTAGCATTTGCCTTATGTATTGAGGTGCTCCTATCTTGGGTGCATAAATATTTAAAATTGTTGTATCTTCTTCTTGGATTGGTCCCTTGATCATTTGGTAGTGTCCTTCTTTGTATCTTGTAATAGCCTTAATTTTACAGTCTATTTTGTCTGTGATATGAAAATTACTGTCCAGCTTTCTTTTGATTTCTATTGGCATGGAATACCTTTTTCCATCTCCTCAGTTTTAGTCTGTATGTGTCCCTAGGTCTGAAGTGGGTCTCTTGTAGACAGCATATATATGGGTCTTGTTTTTGTATCCATTCAGCCAGTCTATGTCTTTTGGTTGGAGCCTTTAATCTACTTACATTTAAGGTAATTATCGATCTGTATGTTCCTATTACCATTTTCTTAATTGTCTTGGGTTTGTTATTGCAGTTCTTTTCCATCTCTTGTGTTTCTTGTGTAGGGAATTTCCTTTAGCATTTGTTGTAAAGCTGTTTTTTTGGTGCTGAATTTTCTTATCTTTTACCTGTCTGTAGAGGTTTTATTTTCTCTGTTGAATGTAAATGAGATCCTTGCTGGGTAGTGTAATCTTGGTTGTAGGTTTTTCCATTTCATCACTTTAAATATGTCCTGCCCCTCCCTTCTGGTTTGCAGAGTTTCTGCTTAAAGATCAGCTGTTAACCTTATGGGAATTCCATTGTATGTTATTTGTTGCTTTTCCCTTGCTGCTTTTAATATTTTTTCTTTGTATTTAATTTTTGGTAGTTTGTTTAATATGTAGCATGGAGTGTTTCTCCTTGGATTTATCCTTTATGGGACTCTCTGCGCTTCCTGGACTTGATTGAGTATTTCCTATCCCATATTAGGGAAGTTTTCAACTATAATCTCTTCAAATATTTTCTCTGTCCCTTTCTTTTTCTCTTCTTCTTCTGTGAACCCTATAATTTGAATGTTGGTGTGTTTAATGTTGTCCCAGTAGTCTCTGAGGCTGTCCTCAATTCTTTTCATTCCTTTTTTTTTTATTCTGCTCTGCAGTAGTTATTTCCACTATTTTATCTTCCAGGTCACTTATCTGTTCTTCTGCCTCAGTTATTCTGCTATTGATTCCTTGTAGAGAATTTTTAATTTCATTTATTGTATTCCTCATCACTGTTTGTTTGCTCTTTAATTCTTCTATGTCCTTGTTAAACATTCCTTGTATTTTCTCCATTCTATTTCCAAGATTTTAGATCTTCTTTACTATCATTACTCTGAATTCTTTTTCAGGTAGATTGCCTATTTCCTCTTCATTTGTTTGGTCTGGTGTGTTTTTATCTTACTCCTTCAACTGCTTCATATTTCTCTTTCTTCTCATTTTGCTTACCTTACTCTGTTTGGGGTCTCCTTTTTGCAGGCTGCAGGTTCGCAGTTCCCATTGTTTTTTTTGTCTGCCCCCAGTGGGTAAGGTTGGTTCAGTGGGTGTGTAGGCTTTCTGGTGGAGAGTACTGGTGCCTGCATTCTGGTTGATGAGGCTGGATCTTGTTTTTCTCATGGGCAGGACCACTTTCAGCGGTGTGTTTTGGGGTGCCTGTGAACTTATTATGATTTTAGGCAGCATTTTTGCTAATGGGTGGAGTTGTGTTCCTGTCTTGCTAATTTTTTGGCATGAGGTGTCCAGCACTGGTTTTTCCTGGTCCTTGAGTGGCACTGGGTCTTAACGTTGAGACTGAGATCTCTGGAGACTTCTTGCCAATTGATGTGCTGGGAAGAGGCTGGGTGTCCAGTGTCCTGAACTCAGCTCTTCCACCTCAGAGACTCAGGCCTGACACCTGGCCAGAGAACCAATACCCTGTCAGCCACATGGTCAGACATAAGCAAGGCAAGGGAGATCTCGGGCAAGGGGTCCCACCAGGTCACACAGACTCCTGGACTCTCTGATGTCCTTTTATTCCTTTGCACTTAGTCCTGTTTCACTGGCTCATAGTGAGCTGCGTGAAGAGACCTCATGTTCCATATTAAGAAATGGTTTAAGTAAAACTAGTGACTGATGGGCTTCCCTGGTGGTGCAGTGGTTGAGAGTTCACCTGCCGATGCAGGGGACATGGGTTCATGCCCTGGTCTGGGAAGATCCCACATGCTGCAGAACGGCTGGGCCCATGAGCCATGGCCGCTGAGCCTGCGTATCCGGAGCCTGTGCTCCACAACGGAAGAGGCCACAACAGTGAGAGGCCCGCATACCGCAAAAAAACAAAACAAAACAAAACAAAAACTAGTGACTGAGGATAAGCCTTCTATATATAGGTAATGCAAGACTTGTACAATATATACACTTTTAAAGCAAAATAATAATATATTTATTTAAAGAAATAAGAATAATAAACCCAAAATTAACTAAGGGACCAACAATTAAGAACCAATAATTTTAAGTTGTTAAAAATGGCTTTTTTAATTTGTGGATTTTTTATTTTTAAAAAGTAGTTTTTTTCAATTATAGTTACATACATAACACTGTGAAAGTGTTGTGAGATATTAAAACATATTTGTGCAATATGAGTAACATCTGATTGACGAGCAGGTACTAGAAACTATTTTTTTTAATGAGCATTTGCCTCTGGAATCAAACATACAAAATGACAGATAAATTGGTATTCCCTTTTCAATCCTGAAGATATGAACTATGAACTATTATAGATATATATATATATGGATAAAGGAATAGATATGGATATAGACATAGATATATGTAGGTAGATAAATGAACAGAAATCCTAAAGATACAGAAATTAAAGTTTTCAGGACCTTAAAAAATCCAGGTAAAATATAAATAGCAAAACACAAACCCAAATCCAGCTCTTTCAATATCCAACCTCAGCTTCTATCTACAATGTTGTATTTCCTGAGTTAACAGAGAGTGAAGAGTCAGTAATAGTAGTATTCCATAGCTTCTTTATTGGTTACAGATTTGTCTTCCAGGCATAGTCTGATTTTTATTGGGCAAGGGGAATTAGAAACCACAGGCTTCAGTCTTGATGCTGCTTTCCCTGTATCTGGTAAATGTTTTTAAGTAACAGTGATATAAGGTTTCATTGTTAATAATTGTAAAGACTGTTACATGTAGTCTGTTTCTGTGTTAATTGTTAAAATAAAAATGTTAATTCAACATAATATTTAGTATCCTCAATACATATAAATTTCCACTATAAAACTTGTTTCATAAGAATATTTTTTTAGATATACTTTGACTTTGGATAATGTAAGTATGTAACAGGATCATGTATTGCAGTCCATTTGGTTATCAAAAATCTTAATACCAAATTTTGGGGTTTTTTCAGAGAAAAAATTTTTGTCCATAAAAATTTGCACATTTGTGTTCCATGTTAACCTTGATTTTTGGTTTCTATTCCTTACAATATTTTTCTTCCAAGTGTATTTTAAATAATGTAAAAGAATTATCTGTGTAAATATGTGTAGAATAGGTTATAGTATATGAAATACATACATAAATGTATGTTTAAAAATGAAGAAATCTGTATTGCAACTGGAAGTTTGTACTTCTTAATCTCCCTCACCTATTTCTCTCCTTTCCCTCCCCCTTTCCCTTCTGACAACCACCTGTTTGCTCTCTGTATCTATGACTCTGTTTCTGTTTTGTTATGTTTGTTCTTTTTTTTTTTCTATTCCACATATAAGTGAAATCATAAAGTATTTGTCTTTCTCTATCTGACTTACTTCACTTAGCATAATACCCTCTAGGTCCTTCCATGTTGTTGCAAATTGAAACATTTCATTCTTTGTATGGATGAGCACAATTCCATTTATTTATATGCTATATCTTCTTTATCCATTCACACAGGTTGCTTCCACATCTTGACAATTGTAAATAATGCTGCAATGAATATAGGTGTACATATATATTTTTGAATTAGTGTTTTCATTTTCTTCATACCCAGGAGTGGAATTGCTGGATTGTATGGTAGCTCTGTTTTTAATATTTTGAGGAATCTCCATGCTGTTTTTCATAATGGCTGCATAAGTTTACATTCCCACCAACAGTACACTAGCGTTCTCTTTTCTCCTCATCCTCGCCAACACTTGTTGTCTTTTTGACAATAGCCATTCTGACAGGTGTGAGGTGATATCTCATTGTGGTTTGGATTTGCATTTCCCTGATGATTAGTGTTGTTAACATCTTTTCATGTGCCTGTTGGCCATCTCTATGTTTTCTTTGGAAAAATGTCTATTTATATTCTCTGCCCATTTTTTTAATTGGGTTGTTCACTTTTTTGATGAGTTGTATGAGTTCTTTCATATTTTGAATATTAACCTTTCATCTGATATATCATTTACAAATATCTTCTCACATTCAGTAAGTTATCTTTTTGTTTTGTTGACAGTTTCCTTCATTGTGTGAAAACTTTTTAGTTTGATGTAGTCCTATTTGTTTATTTTTGTTTTTGTTTCCCTTGCCTGAGGAGACATAACTAAAGAAATTTATTAAGACCAATGTCAAAAAGCATTCTGCCTATGTTTTCTTCTAGAAGTTTTATGGTTTTAGATCCTACATGTAAGTATTTAATTGATTTTGTATTTATGAGAAAGTAGCTCAGTGTATAACATGTACAGTGGGGAATATCTTTTTACTGTGACAGATGGTAACTATAGTTATGGTGGTGATCACTTTGAAATGTATAGAAATATCAAGTCACTATGTTGTGTAACAGGAACTAACATAGTATTGTAGATCCATTATACTTCAAAAAAACTCAAAAAAAAAAAAAAAAACAATTGAGGAATAAAAGATCAGATTTGTGGTTACCAGAAGTGGAGGTTTGGGAAGAAGGTACTGGACAAAGGTATAAACTTCCAGTTATAAGATGAATAAGGACTATAATGTACAGCATGATAAATATAATTAACTCTGTTGCATTTTATATATGAAACGTGTAAATCCTAAAAGTTGTCATCACAAGGAAAATGTATTTTTTCTATTTCTTTAATATTGTATCCATATGAGATAATGGCTGTTCACTAAACTTGTTGTAGTAATAATTTCATGATATATATAAATCAAATCAATATGCTGTACACCTTAAACTTATACAGTGCTGTATGTCAATTTTATCTCAATACAATTGGAAGAAAAAAAGAGGAAGAAAACTGGACCAAGAAAATTGTGATATATAAATTTAAAAATAATATTCAAATGTAATTTTATATTTCCATACTATT
The DNA here is from genome assembly GCF_964270905.1 of Leucopleurus acutus. Lineage (NCBI taxonomy): Eukaryota > Metazoa > Chordata > Mammalia > Artiodactyla > Delphinidae > Leucopleurus > Leucopleurus acutus. Next base: position 39,331,109 of record NC_139160.1, on the reverse strand, counting down.
TAAAAACATCTATTTAATAAATAGCATCTCATGATCTGGAAAATATGCTTTGTAGTGGAATATGTAATGATCAGGAACCTGTGGTATCCAGGGAAATTTAAATTATTTTAGTGTCATTTAAGGACAAAGTTTGATAATAAGTAAATACGTTCATATAAGTGGTAATTAAAGGCCTATCTATATAAATCAAAAAAAATTGTATCTGAGAAATAAAGAGTGGTTAAAGCTACATAAACTGCAAATTTCTATATAAATTACTTGGCATTCAATTTTTGTTAAATATTTAATATTTCTAGAGTGGGTTCCTACTTATGCATCTGTCTTCTTGCTTTTCTCTATAGACAAAGTGTAGCAGATGGGGACAGTGAGACAATATAAAGATAATTCTTCTTCCTGAATGTGGATTCACTAAATATTTAGGATCTTGGCAGCAGCAGTCGTGTGCCATATCCAGAATGACAGTTCTATAATCTCTCCATCTATAGAAGATAGCTGTTTTATGTATTGAGATACTTTTTCCATTTTTTTACACCCACACATTGTAAACTTGAGGCATACATGTGTGTGTGTATAGTATAGGGAACCCTACTCAATACTCTGTAATGACCTATATGGGAAAAGAATCTAAAAACAAGTGGATATACATATATGTATAACTGATTCACTTTTCTTTATAGTAGAAACTAACACAACATTGTATATCAACCATACTCCAATAAAAATTAATAATAATAAAAAGATAAAAAAATAAAAGTATCTTCTACCATTACAAATGAATTGTCTTATAGAACTCAATTCTTTGTACTGTGTGCTGTTTGAAACAGGAATTCTAAAACATAGACTTTCCTGGGAAAACTGCATCGCAAAGTTCTGGCCCTTCAAAATTCAGAGTAGACTTGTCACTTAAGGGCAAGCCTAAAACATACTGCGCGCACACACACACACACACACACACACACACACACACTTTAGGAGCTGGTTAAGAAATAAATGCTAAATGCATTATCTAAGCAACTTCACAATAACATCAAGTTATACCTTGATTTAACTGAACAAATAATGTTGGTCCTCAATATACATTATTAAGTACATAAAAATGAAAATTTAATTGCTATAAATTATTATTCTCCCTAAAGTTCTTGTCAGTATTTTCTTTTATTTCTCATCAAGAGGAAATAATTTGGCAGCTACCTATAGTTTGCCATGGCTTGCTAACAAAAAACTGTAGTGGTGTCTAACTGCAATTATACACAAGGCACATCTATGTAGCCAAGTAATGGGAAGAAGAAATGCATGTTACCACTTGTGGCTTTTAGACTGGGTATCAGCTAAGAATATGCTTTTCTTTGTGAGGAGGAAACTCAACTTACTCCTCTACCCCTATGAATGACCTTGATTATCAAAGCGTACAAAGAAGATACCCACCCATAGGGGACATATATTGTTATCAGTGTTTTCAGGGTCATTATCTAGGGCATATTAATACTCTGACTACTTAAGAATCTCATATCTATGAGATTTTAATTACCCAAGCTTCACATCCATTGATTTTTTATACCATAGGTGAATTCCTTTCAGAATTGTTAAATTACATCAAGATATATATTCAACAAATAATTATTAATTACCTATTATGTAGAGGCACTTTATGTGAACATGAAGATTAATAAACCATTGCCCCTTCCTTCCCTCAAGGAACTCAATGTAGACCTGAATGAGACAAATAATGCATAATTACCAAAAGAGGGATGTGCGGTAACTCAACAAATATGTTAGCTAATGTTGGTCCTCAATACACATTATTAAGTGTGTTAATTAAGTATTAATATGTTAGCTAACTCAACAGATAAGAAATGGATCTGGTCAACTCAGAACAAATGCCACTTAATGACATCTACCACCTGCCAATACAGCATTTGTTTTGATCCAGAATTATTTGATCTATTTTTGATAAAGCTTTGCTGAATACAGGAGCATTTTGGTATTAATTACTCCATTGAATTTGTTACTTTAGAAACATGTCCATGTAAATGGTGTGCTGGGAAATATACTTTACTCTCTATTCACTCTCTGAAGTAGTCCTTCATGGTTCATTTTACGACTCCAGGGTTCAAGTTCTCTTACCTGAAAATGAGAATGCAAATCACTTCACAGATATAAAGCTTGGCATCAATGCTACTTTTAAAAATCTCATGATTCGTTAAAACACTTCATAGTCTCTGTACCCCAAACCTCCATTTAGGTGCTTAAGTACTACCAAAGATTTATCAACAAGTACTCATGCACCACTCACAGGAAACATTTGCACTGTGAAGGGCATGTGCTTACTTAGTACATGCCAAATGTACAGATCTTTAAATAATTACGATGTGCACACCTAAAACAGATCTCCATTGTTGGATATAGTTAAGTACCACAAATTTTGAATGTGCACTTAACATCTATGCACATATTTTCCCTGAAAAACTGAGAGAATTTCATAATGATATTAAAAAACATTGTTCCACCAAAATTATGTTTCACTGAGAGGTAACTAAATAGGAAACACATAATAAAAAAAGTAATAAAAATACAAGACATGTAATAGCTATGTATTTTAATACTGAAAATGCTGTATATATAGATATCAGTGGATATATATGTGGTTGTTTTAACTAATATTTTAAATATTTGAACTAATGTGTAATCTTAGTAAAAACACCTACAAAGATACAAAACTCTCACTAGAAGTCAATACAAAACTTAAAATGAAACTAATTGGACCATGTGGAATATGTAAGAAAGATTGATCAAACTTTGTCAAAACTTTAAATGTCGTCTCAAAACCACCTTGAGGTTTTCATGAATTTAATGCACATGTATTGCTAATACACCTATAAAGCTTTTCCAACTCCTAAACTAGATGATTTTACTTTTATGTGTGTAATGAACTAAAGTAGAAGAACTACTTAAATGATGAGTCAGTATGTTCCTATAGTTATAAAAGTAGTTCTGGTGCTCTTTCTAAATATCAGCATCTACTAAGGAAGTACAGTATATTGAAACAGTGGGATTTTTTTCTCTCTTTAGGGTATGAAGAAGAGATTCAGTGAGCCTCATCCTGCAATTAGAGAAAAGAGGTTCCACATATTAATGATGTACACCTCACAAGCTATCTATGTATCAGGCATGTTGTTCATATAGGGGAAAAAGAAGATTGAAATAAATTTACAAGTGATTGAGAAACCAACATGTAAATCTTTTTTAAAAATCTTGATTTTGTGTATATATATATGAAACTGAATTTTCCAAAGTGTGTGCATGAATGGGATATGAAGGTGGTATTTTTAAGCTCTGAGCTGTAGAAAACTTTAACCAAATATTCTAATTCCACATAAAACACCTTATTACTAACAAATCTAGAATAGCTGTTTGAGTCTGCATTACAACTGGTTTTATAGAAAGGTAATCACTGCATTGCTTATCTACCTTTTATAGATTTCTTGCTATTATCTTGTTACATGGAAAACAAAAATGTAATCCTGTCACACTTGAAATTGAATAGATAAATGAATTGGAAAATTTATAATTTTAAGAAAAAACATCTAAACAATTGTTGCATATTACTTAAAAGTGTTCTTTTCAATTTGAACCCCTTTTCCAGAAGCAATGCTATAGATAACCATTTTGATCTTTAGTGTCCAAATTTTTTAGAGGTTTTAGTAGTTAACGAAATTGTCATTACAGAAGAAAACCTGATGAAAAACAGAAGGCAGAAGTTCTGCAAAATACTAGATACTCTTAGATAAATGAAATTCTAATTTTTAAAAATAATTGTTTATCTCACTTATGGTTGTTCTATTGTAAGTTATCACAGAGTTTTATTTATTTGGGCTCATTGATGTCTTATTCTTCTGGGGCATTGTGGAACCAACACACAAACTTGACTTTCTATTCTTTGCTATGGACTCTCAAATTTTTTTCCCTGTAAACTGTTTATAAGAATTACATTTACACACTCCTGTCTTTGACATTCTCCACTAATACAAGTAATTCTCAACAAAGGAGGGAATGAATTGCTTTATAATTTAATACCCTCATATTTCCATTCCCACCACCATACTTGAAAATAAACCTCAGTTAGAACTGGCTAAATCACATCCCCTTTAAGTCTTTACTTCGTAAAATATGGCTTTGGACCAGTATGGTGTATTGCATCAGAGCTTGTTAAAATTGTAGAATCTAGGTCCTTATTCAAATCTGCTTAATTATTAGGGCTAAGTGTCAATCTTCCTTGGTCAAATCCACTGTGACAAGTATTCCAGGATCAAATGAGACAAAGCATGCCAGTGTGTTCCCAAGGAAATATCTCTGTCTGCTTAGTTCCTAAAGGGTTTGTGCATGAGGTGATATATACCTAGAGTTTCATGGGCCCCTCTCAAATACAACAAGTGACTCCAACATATGATAGAACATCATAAGTGCCATAAGAGAATGGTTTACATTTGTTTTGATGCTGAGAGAAGGAATATATTTCCATTTGAGACAGTAAACTCTATTGAGAACTTTTTGAAAACATTAAAAAACTGCACTGAACAAATTATTTTCGCAATGGATGAGTTTTTTTCAAAATACAGTGAATAATTTCTTAATTATGCAAGTAAAAATAGATTTTTAAAGAGACTGGTGAACGTTTCAGCTGCTTTTAATATGTGATTTGTTGTACATAATTGATTATTAAAATTGTCAAAATTGTGTCAAAACTAATCAGTTTGAGAAGCATAGTTGAAGGCTGTCAAATAGTAGATAATTTTCTCATCCCCTTTATATTCAATGTCCATTCTGGTTTGAGTAAAAGAAGCCCTAAATTCTTATAAATTAAACAAGTATTAATTAATTATACAATGTCGTTCTCTGAAGTCACCATATAAGGAGAGATAACTGAGTTTATTGTGACAATAAAGGAGACAACAGGATGAATTTCACACCCAAGACTCTATGATAAGTTACCAAGCTGCTTCTCCAGCTCCCTTTCATTCTGTGCCTACTTCTCCACATGGCACTTGCCACTGTTTGGGCGGACCAGACTCTTCTATATCTCATTGTTTTTGTCTATACTGAATCCTGTGACAGTATCCTCCTTCTGGCTTCTTCCTTACCATCCCCAAGTTTGGAAGTCTCTTGATCATCTTTTAACACATTAGTCAAATAAAATTTCTCTACATTTATTTTCTCACAAGTCAAGGCCAACATCTATTGTGTCGCAATATATGGAACTTGATATGTATTATTATTATAGCATTTATCTCATCATATTGTAATACCACTTTACATGCCTGCTTCCCTCACTAGACCAGGTACTTCTCCAGAATAGAGACAATATAGCATCCATTCTGACACTCCATTAGCACAGTGTTTCATACACAGTGTGCTCTCAACAACACTTTTTGAAGGAAGGAATGAATTTTTCATTGATTAGGCATGAAGATAAATTCATCCATGTAAAATATTTATTTTATTCTTTATTGCATGCCTTGTAGCAATGACAACAGCAACAGAAACATCAGACATTTACTGAGACTTGTTTAGTGCTAGGCACTGTGCTAATAGCTTTACATATATTATTTATTTCATTTAATGCTCAAAACAATCCTCTGAGGGCGGTATGATTATTATTCCTGTTTTAAGATAAGGAAACTGAACAAAGAGAGATTACACATTTAACAAATGCTAGGGTCAAGATAAAAACCCAGGTCTTCTGACTCCAGCACTTGCCATTTTGAGCAAATACAAAAAGCAACCCCTTACATGATTGATATGAGAGCTAATAAAATGCTTTAGCCAGTGGCATAAATAACAAAACATCTGAAAATAATTCCCTACTAACTGCAAAAATAAGTGACTCTTCATAAGAAAGTTTCTACTACTTTCATCTTTCCAACCTTGCACTGTATTTATTAATACATTGTGGTTGTGATATACAAAGATTCCATTATTTACTCTGGTATTATTCTATTTATTTATGCCTACTTCAACACTCAATAGTTTTAATTTATTAGCCATCTTATCCTTGAAAGATTTCTTTCAATTAATGTATCTCATTTTACTTCTAAAAAATTTACATTTATTCTATAAGACCTTGGTATACAAAAGTAGTTGAAAAATTAAATCTAACCCTTAAATAAATGATTTTTAGATAAAGCTTTAATTGTCTAATTCCTTTATTTAAAATTTATAAAAATTGTGTTGATTGTTTGCATATGCATACACATATGACACACATACAACTACACAGAAAAAAAAACTACCACATCCTAAAATTTTCTTTTGTTTATATTAACACATATGAAATTCAGTTATATCAATGTTATGGCTTTTGCATCTCTAAATTAATGTGTGAGAGAGGTAAATTGAGATAAAATTCAACACAGAAATCACAAAAGTGTTCACCTATGGGGTATGGAGATTAACTTGATTGAATTATGAGGAAACATGTGAGGTGAAGAACAGGTTCTATATCTTGACTGATTTCTTGGTCTTCCAAAAATATATATTTTCAACTTATTTCCCTTCTTTTATCATATTGTATTTTATTTTTAATTCTCCTTGAACTGGACTTCCCTTGTACAACATGGTTTTAACATTATGTCTTTACCAACTTTATATTACATAGTCTGAAATAGCTTACAATGTTAGAGTGAAAATTAAATGTATCTTAGTTAAATATCTTGAAAGAATACTAAAGAAAATTTATATGTCCTTATTAGAGAGGGCATAAGCTAGGGCCTCCCTATTGGCAAGAATCCATTATTTTCTTAATATTTTAAAATTATTTCCATATATCAAGCTTACATAGATAGAAAAATATTTTTGTTACCTCAGATAAGACTCAAAGTTGCTATGATATTTATATGATTGTTCATAGTAACCTGCATTGTCTTGTCCTTATGCTCTTGGGAGGGTTACGGGTACATCCTTGAAAGACAATGTTCTGAAATCCTCCTGGTTGAAAAAGAGCTGTAAAACACCACTCTTTCCTCTTTCCTACTGTGGTAAATCTTGCTCCTCTGTCCAGGTATTACAGAACATACTTATTAACTCATTGATAGATTCATGGACATTACCTAGGAACCCATAGTGTGATAGGTCTTATGCTAGGCTCAGCAGCTACATAGACAAATACCAATAGGTCCCTGCCCTCAGAAATTTCAGGTCTAGTGGGAGAAAGAATAACCCTAGGACAACTTCATCTACAAAAATAAAATTTTTACTTACCAGGAATTATTTAAACATCAGCACAAGATTTCTACAAGATTATTTTGTCTTACATTTATAAAGACATTATTCCTGCCATCAGTGAATATACAGTTTTGTGATGAGGTGTCTAAAAGCAATTAATTTTGCTGTGATCTGATAAATTCTATAGTAAGCTTAAGTGCCTGTAATGACTTTTATACACATAGACTAATTTTAATGAAATATTTACTGTAAAAAGATACCACCAAAACTGTATTTCCACTAAGTTTAACCTTTATTGATTTTTACAGGCTATTTTCCAAATATTAAAAAAAATATTTTACAGAAAGACTTCAGTTTTAACTTTTTTCTCTTTTTTTCAACAATCAATTCACTCCTGTTTCATATGAGTGGAACATCTTTATTTAAAATTACATTGAGATAAAATGGAATGTTAACTTGTAATTCAAAATGTGACATGCCTGGTTTCATTCTAATACTATGTCTAATTATTTTCAAGTGTTTTTAGACTGTTAAAATGGAACTGTCCATTCTGGCATGAATCCTGACCCAGCAGCAGTATACTGCTCAGGATGCACTCCTGCATGTGACTCTATCAAATCATATGTTTCTAAAATCTTTAAGGAACACCAATAAAGAGAAAACAATTTCTTCTTGAAAACCCTTATCTTGAAAATCAGATAATATTCTTATGATTTAGTCAAATATCACTATATTATTTTTAGTTGTTTTGATCTGATTTGACTTGGACCCTTTTCTTGTACTTCTGTTTTCTTTATTGTTATTAAAATTTATTTTCCTAATCTAATATTTTTATGGATAAAAATATTGTTTATTAATTTGATAAACAGAACCCAAAATTCAGTAGTCTTTACCAATTAGCTCAGTTTGTTCAGATTCCAAACAAAGGGAATGGAAATAGGTATTAAAAGGAGATGCGGAAGTGCATGAGGCAGAGGTGACAAAGTTTTGAGGTAGGCTTTCTAACACCTTGCCCCTTTAGGACTGAAGGGCATACTCCTGCAGCTGATGGGAGTGTTGCCTCCAGACAGCTCTCAGCTGACAGTCCTCTTCAGGACTGCCTTGCCTGAATCACATTATCCTCCTCAAAGTCATGTTGCCTTCCCAGGATGGCCTGAAACCAATGGCTGATCATGTGCAGTCATAGCCAGCCCTCTGACTCTTATTCAGAACAACTCTAAAGGTCCATCCCAGATTCAGAGATCTGAGTGGTCTCTGAGTCATCCGAGGTGGTCACTGAGACTGCATCACAACCTAACTCCACTGTCTGTCCAATCCTGCTTCCTCCCCTCCCACTCTTCTAGTGTTAAACTCTGTGCTAAACTTTCTCCTACTTGCTAATCTCCTCCTCAGTCAGTTTAGAGGGAAACGCTGAGAGGAGCCCTGTCCAGTAAACTCTAAGAGAGGATCAATTGACTTCAATTTTATCTGGAAAAACTTAATTTATTCTATGATTGAATGCCTTGGTGAGGCCACAAGCACCATTCTCTGTCAACAATTCCACATAATCTAATGGTTAGTTAAGCGTGTGAAGGAAGTTGGTTTTTCTCTCCCCTTACAGATTTTACTTAATCAAACAATGCAAAAGAGCTTTACTTAGCAGCTTTTACCTGAAATGTAGGAGAAAAGTGACAATCATTTGAGAGAAACTTCTAGAGAATTAGTAAAATTCAGGTGCCTATTGTAGGATCACTGCAGATCCACAAAATGATCCAGTGGGCAGAGCTATCATGTTGTTTGTGTTTCTTTCTTCTCTTTAAAACTATGAAATTTACTTTATGTGTCTGTTCCACATTTATTTAATAAAAAGGAGAAGGAAAGTTAGAGCTCATGTAAAATCACAGTTCACAAAAATTTAGAGAGGAAGATAATTTTAGGTTACCTCCTTTAGGTCCCCTATTTTTAAAATGAAAGATTTGATAACCTGTAGAGGTAACTTTTAGGGAAGGTATGAGAAGCTGTTTTTCTTTCCCCCCAAATACAGTACTACCTTGTCACCAAAGTTTTTGTACACCAATCATTTGTAAAAACTGCCCTCAATTATTATATCCTGCATTTTGGTGGGGACCAATACAAGTAAGTAAACAATTACATAGCAGTTTAAGTTCTATAAGAGAAGTAAGTTCTAGTGTGTCTTTTATAGTTGTAACTAAAATCTACAATAACAGTTATGTGTGTGTGTGTATGTGTTGTATTTCAGTTCAAAATCTTATCACTTTTATTATTTCAAGTATAGGTTTTATCCTTGCCTGAATGGAACACACTCTACCAATTAAAATTCTTGAATTGCATACCTGATAATAGAGCTCTCTACCCTAGATAAATATATGCATATATCTAATAATGCATTTAACAGCACATTTTCAGGTGTTAGACATGGTTTTAATAATAAGAATGCAAATGTTATTACTAATATTTCTGAATATAATATATTTAAATATTAATAATGACTAATCATGTTATAATTGCAACAAGGCCTAGCAAGCCATGAAGTAAAGTTGATTAATGCTTTTCTGATGTAGATTGGAAGCACCAAAGAAGTTCATTAATCAGAAGTACTGCATTGCTTGTCATGTTCTATTGCTTAAGTATTCCACGTATTACTTTAGCCACAAAATTTTAAATGAATCTAAATAACATATTGCATTAAATTAATTTACTCCCTAAGGAATTGAGCCTATAGATATCTATAGATACCTATATCTAGAATATCTATAGATATTCTATAGATAACTGTATATCTGAGAATTGAGAATATATTTCCTCAGAGTTGTATAACCATTTACAACTCATATTTACATTGCCTGCTGTTGGCCTATTACAAATCATGCAACACACTCCTTTTCAGAATATATCCCTATTCTATGAGAATAGATTAGATACAACATTTAAGCCTCAGAGGGGGAGACACAGTTCATTGTCCCAATGACTATGTGATATGGCTTTGTAATGTGTCAACCTGCTCTGTGAACTTTAACCTCCAGTATCAGGTGTGAAGATAACAACCTTAGAAAGACTAAGGTCACACAGATCACACAACTGCATAAGGTCAAATCTCTTAATAAGCCCTGTTTCTGTTTGCAAGTTTGTGTTTATACATACACATGTATAGTTTACTTCTCTGACTGAATCTTCACTAATGCAATTCTCCTGAACAAGTCAAGCAAAAGGGGTTTTGACTCCAGGAAAAGGAAAAGAAATCCAAAAACAGCAACAACAACAGCAACAACAGAACTCTTTACCTTCATCCTGAAGCTAATCAAAGAAATGTCCTGATAAATCCATCACTAAACTTTACTGATTATCCTGGGCATATGCTCATTATTACATATGTATAATTTCATATATATTTGCTTTTCTAAAGCAAAGAGCTTCAAACATTATTTTATTGATTTATTTTATTTTATTGAAAACCCCTATTGGTAAATTTGAGGATATATGGAAGAATATGCATGTTTACTCACTTTAAGAATTATTCACATAATTATTCACATTATATTATTCTGTATATCAATATTGCAAAGTTTTTTTTTTTTTTCACTTTTAGATACAAGTTAATAGAAATTGAAATTCCAGAAGTTTTTCTGTATATAAAATTCTGTCCTGAGAACCCACAAGAACTGGTGTGCAGTTTGGGGCAAATTATCATTTGCAGACTGTTCTCTAAATGAGTACTCCTGTCCCCAACTAAATCCCAGAAGTTGTCCCACCTACTCATTGAGCAACCAAAACACCTCCCATGGCTATATGCTCCCTAGGTTAGCAGTACCTCATCTGGTTGAGATGTTAACACTGACTGAAATGTCCAGAGGACAGACTGGGGCCTGGCAGTCTGACCACACTTGGCTTGTTATATTTTCCCAGCTGTAGGTATAGGTAGTTGATGGGATTGTTCCAGTTGATAAAAATTTCTCCTTTATTCACAGAATTCTCCAAAAAATAAAAACTCAAACCAAAAACAAACAAACAAAACCAGACACTTTCCTGCATTCATTAAACATAATCTATAAATCCAAAAAAAAAAGAGTTAAAGAGTAGATTGTAAGCAAGGACTACAAACTGTTGTTGTTAAAAATTGCAAAATATGATAAAATTCCCAGTGAAACAAGGATAATCTCCATTTTCTAGTTTATTTTTATAAGATCATGTAAAAACACCAACTTCATTTCCCGCATTATAGGTAAGCTAATTCTTTTCATAAGTTAACCTTTGCCTAAGGGTGTCTCTGTAAAGTTCCAATGCAAATGACTTTTGTAACAACCACATTCAGACCCCAATAGCATAATATGGCCCAAATTCTGTGGGGTGGGATAGGGAGGGTGGGAGGAAGGGAGACACAAGAGGGAAGAGATATGGGAACATATGTATATGTATAACTGATTCACTTTGTTATAAAGCAGAAACTAACACACCATTGTAAAGCAATTATACTCCAATAAAGATGTAAAAAAAAAAAGCATATACAAGAATTTACAACTATGTATATGAAATCATTTATAAAGTTAACTAGCATTTTCTTGTTTAATATGAACAAATCCTAAGTACCGATTATTGATTTTCAAGGTAGACAAGAACAATATATATAATTATCCCACATAAAAAATCAATTTAAAAAACCACTATATTTGTAAGCTTAAAAGGTGATTATATTTTGCAGTGTAGTTCCTTATGATGCAATTCATTCAAACTACTCTTGTATATATTTGTTGCTGCAAATGAGACTTTACTGGTTTATAGAGGAGAAGAAAGAGATGATGACAAGATTTCTAAACTTGAGCCTAAGAGTCATTTACAAGATATATTTCTACCGTCAGGGTTTATCACCAATTTACATAATTGATGTTTCATCTATAATACAAAAACTTTTTTATACAATATAGATAATTAGCTAGTCCTCACTTCCAGCTTATTATTCCATCCTCCAAGGAGCCTCATGGTATAATGGACAAAATGTCAAGAATAATTAGGAATAATGATGGTGGCAACCATGCTATCAAATGACGCATACCTTGACCTGATTCTTTTATGCACCATGCTATCAAACGACGCATACCTTTGCCTGATTCTTTTATGCCTTGTCTTTGAAGAAGATATTTAGATGATTTAAAGCTCTCTCCTAGGTTTTAATTTTTCTTAATGCAAAAAAAAAATAAGATTCTGAAAAAGTTTCCCTTTATATTCATATATATGGTACACAAAACCTTGGTTTATATATTTATTTTCATATTTAAGGTAGTAAAATCAATTGATCCCAAGCACGCCACAGTTTTTTAGTATCTCTGCATATGTAATTATATGTTATCTTCCACATACATATTTTTAACATCTTTATTGGAGTATAATTGCTTTACAATGTTGTGATAGCTTTGGCTGTATAAAAAAGTGAATCAGCTATTTGTATACATATATCCTCATATCCCCTCCCTCTTGCATCTCCCTGCCACCCTCCCTATCCCACCCCTCTAGGTGGTCACAAAGCACGGAACTTATCTCCCTGTGCTATGTAGCTGCTTCCCAATAGCTATCTATTTTACATTTGGTAGTGTATATATGTCAGTGTGACTCTCTCACTTCATCCCAGCTTACCCTTCCTCCTCCCCATGTCCTCAAGTCCATTCTCTACATTTGTGTCTTTATTACTGTCCTGCCCCTAGGTTCATCAGAATCATTTTTTTTTTTTTTTAGATTCCATATATGTGTTAGCATATGGTATTTGTTTTTCTCTTTCTGGCTTACTTCACTCTGTATGACAGACTCTAGGTCCATCCACCTCACTACAAATAACTCAATTTCATTTCTTTTTTATGGCTGAGTAATATTCCATTGTATATATGTGCTACATCTTCTTTATCCATTCATCTGTCAATGGACACCTAGGTTGCTTCCATGCCCTGGTTATTGTAAATAGTGCTGTAATGAACATTGGGGTGGATGACTGTTTTTGAATTATGGTTTTCTCATGGTGTATGCCCAGTAGTGGAATTGCTGGGTCATATGGTAATTATATTTTCATTTTTTTAAAGAACCTCCATACTTTTCTCCATAGTGACTGTATCAATTTATATTCCCACCAACAGTGCAATAGGGTTCCCTTTTCTCCACACCCTCTCCAGCATTTATTGTTTGTAGATTTTTTGCTGATGGCCATTCTGACCAGTGGGAGGTGACACCTCATTGTGGTTTTGATTTGCATTTCTCTAATGATTCGTATGTTGAGCATTCTTTCATGTGTTTGTTAGAAATCTATATGTCTTCTTTCTTCCACATATTTTGAAAGCTAATGTAACTATTTATCATGCTGTATGAAGTCAGCAGAAATATTTTTTTGTCTGGGATTTGATACATTTATATTTAATGATACCCAAACACATCTATTTACTTGTTATGTAACCTAATATGTGCTCATCCAATACATTCTCCAATAGTGGTTCCTCAAGGTGATTTAGCTGAGGAGAGGAAAACATTGTATACTCTCACATTATCATATTTGGTCTAATTTACAAAGTGTCACTTCTGTCAAATTACATAGTAACCATTTATTCCAATCCCATCATACACTGTTGAAAATGAAGAAACTAGCAACTGCTTTCATTTCAAACTTCAAAAAAATTATAAATATAAAAATACATTTAATAATATCACATATATCAGGTATCATATCACCTGGCATATTAACACTTTTATCTGTACTTTCCTACATTTTGAAAGTGTTTACCTCATTATGTTACTAATACAGTTGCATTTTTGTCCACTCACTGGTTCTGTGAGAGAATGCGAAACTCTACATCCAATATTAAAAATAAAAGCTCAGAGGATAAGTGATTTATTGAAGGTCAAACAATTAATAAATAAATGTCACTAGAAATAGAAGGCAGGCTTTTCTGAATTTTATTTACATTGCCCAAACCCTATGCCAATTCCTCTAACAGTATATTATTTATACAAGAAATCCATATCGACAAAATTTTCAAATTTTCTTACTAGCTAGAGTTATAAAAAAAATTTCTTAAAATATAAATACTTAATATCATAAAATAAATATCTAAATTTTACTTAATGTAATGAAGCATCAAGTTGATAATCCCAGTCTAGAAAGGACCCAGTTATATAGTACAAAGAATGTAGAAGTTTAGAAAAAGAATATTTAATTCTTATATATAACCTTAACTCTCAAAGTCTCACCTGTCAACCAACTTCAAGTAGTACTGAACTTATGAAGTCAATGTTCACTTCCACATGCAGAAAAGGGCAAAAAATGCAACAGGAAAATAATATGTAAGATGACCTTTTATGGGTCTCTTGGATTCCTCAAATATTTGTCATGAAACAAGAAAAAGATTCAAGAAATCTATGTATAGGGATGCTGTTCAGTGATACTTACTCCTGGGTCTATGCTCTAGAAAGCCAAAAGGAGAGATGCTACTACAAAAGTGAATGTGGGCTTCCCTGGTGGTGCAGTGGTTGAGAGTCCACCTGCCGATGCAGGGGACACGGGTTCGTGGCCCGGTCCGGGAAGATCCCACATGCTATGGAGTGGCTAGGCCCGTGAGCCATGGCCGCTGAGCCTGCGCGTCCAGAGCCTGTGCTCCGCAACGGGAGAGGCCACAAAAGTGAGAAGCCCGTGTACCGCAAAATAAAAAGTGAATGTCCCTGAAGAGAAGGCAAATCTCTGCCACCATCCAAATCCATGCTAATCAAGTAAAAAGCAGAGTAAGCACGGGAGGAAGAAGATCTAGTGTCTCATTTAATGAGGAGCTCTCTGTTCTTCCCAATGGGGCCATTTCATGCAATATATGAGGAAGTCTGGTATCCGATTAAGTCTAATGCCACAAAACAGGGTGATGAGATAACTAAAATTCTTAAGGACTCAGAAGTATTCACAGGAGTAGGAGACTAATATAGATCTCTTTATTCTTTATGTCTGAAAAAAAAAATTCACTTCACCACACATACCACAGGATACCACCAAGTTACATAAGCTTATGATCTGATAGTTGGAAATCTTTGAGGATGGAATCTTTACCTCTCCCACGTATGAATGCTTCCTTGATTTTTGCAAATTCAAACAATGAATGAAACTGAAACGTACTCCAGTGATGCTATGGATGCCACAGTTACCTGTGGCGAATGTTTCCAGTGGTTAATAATTCTAAATTAGAAAATCTTGAAAGTCATGATTTGCAGTCCCTTAAAATAATATTTAAAAATATTTCTATGTATTTTAAATAATTCCTTGGCTGATTAATAGTTATGATTCCACGTAGAAGCTAGCTTGATGCTGCAGTTGTAAAGTTAATAATTTACAAAGACTGCTTTGTAGTCTAATGGCAGCACTTGACTTTTGCTACTGCTTGAGGGCCTGCAACTTTGATGTTTCTGTCTTAAATAAAGAGAAAATGAAGAGTCAGGTATCAGCTTTTTGTTCAGTTACTTTTCTGAAGGGTTCTTTTAACTGAGTTCCATGAAGCCATAATGTCTTTTAACAAGAATATTGATTGCAAAATAAAGCCTTGTTCCATTATCTTTTTAAAGGAAGGAAGTCCAGATAGAGGTGTTTTAGAAGTTTGAGTAACATCACTTCTTTGCAAAGTGTAAGTGTACTATTACCTCTCTGGAACACATAAAAGGAAAGTTTTCAGAGGGGTTTGCTAGGTAAGCAAATGTTTTCTTCCTCCCCAATTCAAAATAAAAAGCCATGGTACTTAATGTCCTCTGACTGTGAGTGTGTGTATGTGTGTGTGTGTGTGTGTGCGTGTGTGTGTTTTAATTTAGAGAAACTCTCTAGACTCCTAGATTTTACTTACTAGTTTGATAACAGCTGTGTGCAATGAACACTACTGTTTGCTACCTTGTGACCTAGGGATTGACAGGTAATTGTTCTTAAGGTAACCAACAGCGCCAGTTATCTAATCTCAGTGTCCAGTGAAGCTGGCAGACTAAAACTCAGCTAGTTAAACCACTGCATACTGAGTGCACTTAGCAAAAACTCAGAGGATATCCTTATCCAGTGGACATCACCTCTAGTTCTTCATCATCACTGTAGTTCGTTATTCCCACATTCAAAACATACTGTTAGAATTCAGCAACTCTGCCATTTCATTTTATAATAAAGTGTACAGCTAAAACTAAACATAAACTTTGAAATATACTTATTTAGTGGTCTATCAAATAATAACTGAAAATCTTATTGCACGATCCAAAAAATGAAAAGTTCTTTTATTGAAATATGAAACAATGATAATCTGAGAAACATGATTTCTGATTCCCAAGCAAAAGTAAACTAGAACTAATCAAATGTTTTTAACTCATTAGCTAAGGGTTTCTATTTTGTAGACTACATTAGAATCACATTTAAAAAAAAGGAAAACATGACAATGAAATTATTTTTGACAGCAGGAAGGATGGAAAACTGATTCTATACTACTTACTCATTGCCAGTAACTATATAGTAACTAGGTTTATGTAGTTGGTAAAAGCTTGAAAGACCCACATATGTTTTAATTAGTTTAAAAACTAGCTTTCAGTATCTTTGCTGGTGTCTGGTGGGAATTCCAGAAGTAAAAGTGATGTTACCTTTATTCAATGTCTATTGATAATATACAAGGCATTAAATAATGAAAATTCATCAGGAGAATGTTTTTTTAATTTCCATGCTAACAACCATATCACAATAGGCCTAAAAGCATTCAAAGAACTTACGTTCTTTTACTTACTTTTTATGTTACTATGTGAACACTTGCTGAGAAATTTAAGTACTTTAAAATATGATGAGGTTTCACACATTTGATTAATTCAAGAAGATTCTGAACATTTTAATATGTTGTTTTTCTAATTGGTTCTTTCAAGCAGAATTTAACATTAGTTCTTGAATTCCCAGTTTTAATCATTTTTAACTAGCTGAAATAAGCCATATCCTGGATAACCCATATATATTGTGTGCTTCCAGAAAATGTATTGTGTAATATCTTGGTCCTTTCTGGAGTTTTTCCTTAAGTCTTTTTTACAAGTCAGATTCCTCTTCTCTGCAAAAGCATCTCAGGCAACTCTTTCTAAACCCTAACAATGCAATACTAATAGTCTGTCAAATTTACTTTCTTTTTCTTCTTACAGTTTCTGAGTTATATGATTTTTAAAAATCTATCTATGTCTATCTATCTATCAATATCTAATCTACCATCTTCTACCTGTACATATGCAGATTTTTCCATTCATAATTATTTCATCTTTCCAAATTCCTATGATAATGTCAGAACTTCTAAAGAGCTTGCCTTATTTCTTGAGCCTCCCTTATTGATTCTTTCTACAGGGGATCAGTAATCACAGAGATGTGCCTTAGGATCTTTACTATATGGCAGAGATTAAAGAAGGAATGGAATGGGTTAGTAATGAGAAGAATATCTTAGAGAAACCCACCAGCAGTATGAATAAGTCAGAAAAAGTGGAAAAAAGATACTGGAGAAAATTAATCACCTTATTAGTTAGTTTTTTCCAGAATCATATTCAGTCTCATGATTTTCCAGGAAGCCAAATTGATCAAAGACTTGTAGACTTTGTTATTCCCACCATTGACCTAATGAAAAAAACTTTTAAAATAATGCATCTTAGCTGATATTTTCAAAATTTTTTTGCTGTATTTTTTTAATGCCATGCAAATAAAAATAAAATTCCAAAATTGAATTTCTGTACAAATTGCACAAAATTTCTTCCTTGTGGCCACAAGGAGTCCTGTGTTTTCCTTGTGTCTGGTCTGGCATTTAAGAAGCATCGATTACACTTCTAGAAAATGGCAAAACAATTTGCCCTAAGGTTATGTTTTCATAAGCAAAGTAATTTTAGATAATTACACAATTCAAGCAGAGTGGGTTTGAAGTTACATTATACAGGTTTGTATAATAGCTTAACAGAGCACTGCCAAGGAGTCTGGACTTTTATTTCTAGTGTTAGCTTTTATTCTAATTACATGTGTGAACTTGAACTAACCACATTGTCACTTGTTCTCAATTTCCTCATCTATAAAATGAAACACTTGTCCTAAATTGTGTCAGTGCTTCTTCTATACTTTATATTTACCTCAGTTCCCAGGTCATAGCCTTCAAATTCTTAACCCTTTTATTATATTTGAAAGTGCTTACAGATTTATAGGACTCTAAGAGGTGTTCCAAATCTACATTTTTTGAAATATAGTTTAAAGATATTATCTTTGGAAAAAAAGTTCAGTTAAAAGTATATATAAAGGGCTTCCCTGGTGGCACAGTGGTTGAGATTCCGCCTGCCGATGCAGGGGACACGGGTTCGTACCCCGGTCCAGGAAGATCCCACATGCCGCGGAGCGGCTGGGCCCATGAGCCATGGCCGCTGAGCCTGCGCATCCAGAGCCTGTGCTCCACAACGGGAGAGGCCACAACAGTGAGAGGCCCGTGTACCAAAAAAAAAAAAGTATATATAAAATGTTAGAAAGTAATTTAAATATCCATTAAAATTGACTTACTGAAAGGACAGAATGAAGGCAATACTCCTGTGATAGAATATAGCTTTGAGGCTAAATGTGAACTGACTTTTAAGTGGTGGAAATGAGAAAGCAATTTTTAAACAGAGGTACTCTATACATTTGGTGTTTCTATTGTGAGAAGTAAATGCTTATTCTAATGCATTTAAGCAAGCAGTATTAATGATTAATGACATTCTTGATCCTGTAACTAGACGTACAACTTCTTGAATAATTAATAAGGTACTCAATACTGAACAGGATATCCACCTGCTAAGAAATTTTGTATGTGTACAAGCTATTAATATTGAAAGCCTTACACAAAACCATGAGGAAGAAACTTTGGGGTTGAAGCAATAATATCTATTAAAATACACAGGTTTTTAATTTCTCATTTTTAATGTTCTTGTTTAATGGTAAATGTTTAATGTTCAGTATAAAATGCTTATAAAGTGGCCATAAAAGAGGTAATTATTATAGCACAAATGACAATGATAATTTTTTTTCTCAATTATGTCTTCTTCTATGACAATAATATATAGCTATCAAGGAAGTACTACTAAATTGTAGTTATTGTGCTGGATTTTAAGAATAATATGAAGTAATATATATGGAATCTAAAAAAAAAATGTTCTGAAGAACCTGGGGCAGGACAGGAATAAAGATTCAGACATAGAGAATGGACTTGAGGACACGGCAAGGGGGAAGGGTAAGCTGGGACGAAGTGAGAGAGTGGTGTGGACATATATACACTACCAAATGTAAAATAGATAGCTAATGGGAAGAAGCTGCATAGCACAGGGAGATCAACTCGGTGCTTTGTGACCTCCAGAGGGGTGGGATAGGGAGGGTGGGAGGGAGACACAAGATGGAGGAGATATGGGGATATATGTATATGTATAGCTGATTCACTTTGTTATAAAGCAGAAACTAACACACCATTGTAAAGCGATTATACTCCAATAAAGATGTTAAAAAAATAATAATATGAAGTAGAAAATATGTAAGATCAAAAGGTCATAATTCTTCATATTATTTAAAGTCTTTTAGGTTGAGAGAAAATTATTCAAAGGGCCATTTTTTAAGTCATTACTTGTGCATTCAGTAGAGACAACGTTTCTGAGACATACGTGAGAAAAAAATTTAAAAGTCATTACTATGTCATCCTAAGTGTTTAAAGGATAATCTCATTTTTCATATTTCGTATCATATTCTAACCTTCAGGTTGACATCTTAAAAAGAAGAAAGCTGTGATAAAATAGCAGAATTATAGAGGGTTAGATTTGAATGAGATCTTTAAGAACATTTAGCTCAATTTCTTTATTTTAAAAATAACATAACTGAAGCCCAGACATGTTAAGATACTCAAGAATTCCCTCTGGGTTTGTGACATTCCATTCTGTCTCTCTTAGGTGAAACCATAGTTGTAAAGTTGCTTATGCAATGGAACTGCTCTGTGGTCTAAGGTAGTTGCCAGGATTGCCTAGAAAAGTACCACTCCCTGTTGCCTTGGAAATGTAATATCATAGTTCTTTACATGGTGGAGAAGTGAAGGGAGGGTAAATATTTAAAAGTACCATTGAGTTCAGCTGTAAATTATTCCCATTTCATTATTAAGTAAAAACTGATAACAATACACAAACTAGTGACAAAAATATTTTGAAAATACCAATATAATTATTTGCAATTTTGACACAATTTTCAATTTAGTCCAGGTAGCTCATATGTACATCAAATTATATTCATAAAGCCTACCTGTTTCATTAAGCTAATACCATGGTACACTATCACACACATACATTCAATATAGATAGATAAGCGTACAGCTGTGTAGTCATATTACTGTAAATGTTTCACTCCTCTGGGAATCAGAGACCTTTGAAGTTAAGTTGCAGGGCATTTATAGCGGCCTAATTTTTAAATAAAGAAACTTTTGATAGCTCAAATGTTTCAAGCTTATCTATGAAAATAGAACCTTGGGGATCTTATAATCTATTTTCATTTAAAAAACATATGAGTCAGTCACTAGGAATATGATGGTAAACAAGGTAAATACATCCTTTGTCTTTTAAATGTGAAGAGGATAAAATAATTACAACATAATACATTTTGATATGGAAAAATAGTGTGCCATAGTAGAAAATAAGTCAAGTATAAATTAAATTAATATACATGGAATTGTGTTTTTAAATCACTTTATTGGGCTATAATTCACATATATTAAAATGTACCCAATTTAATGTATAGTTTGATGAGTTTTGACAAACATATACATCTATGTAACCACCATCCCAAACACTGTTTCTATCATCCAAAAACTTCCTCATGCCCTTTCTCAGATCTCCCCGGAGGCAAAAATGGTTCTAATTTAAATCGCTATTGATTCATTTTGCCTGTTATAAAACTTCATGTAATAGAATAATGCTTATATCTTTTGGTTGTCATTCCAAATCTTGGAGTTTAAATTGTTAGACTAAAATTTGTAAGAGGAGGGCTTCCCTGGTGGCGCAGTGGTTGAGAGTCCATCTGCCGATTCAGGGGACACGGGTTCGTGCCCCGGTTCCGGGAGGATCCCACATGCCGTGGAGCAGCTGGGCCCGTGAGCCATGGCCGCTGAGCCTGCGCGTCCGGAGCCTGTGCTCTGCAACGGGAGAGGCCACAACAGTGAGAGGCCCGCGTACCGCAAAAATAAATAAATAAATTAATTAAATAAAGTTTGTAAGAGGAAGAATACAGGTAAAACATCAAGCTAATAAATAATACTGTTAAATTCAGCACTGGGCCTTGATATATTGTTCATTACACCAGTATTTTTTTGCTTTTTTATACTGCATTTTTATATTACATTTTTATACTACATTTATGAATTTTACATACAGAATACTCTTAACAGTGTTAAGAACATTAACTTTATTGTATCACTTCCTAAGTTTGTTTAATCAGAAATATCTGATTAAATCAGTATGTTTCCTAATGTTTAATCAGTATGTTTCCTATGTTTAATCAATATGTTTCCTAAACAACTGTTCTGCATTTATCTTAAGAATTTTGTAGGTTTTGTAAATAACTAGGTTTCTCCTCTCATGTTCACTGGTTAATGTCAAAATTCCGGCCCACTTCTGGCAAAAACATAGAATTTATAGCATCTATTTTTATCATAACCTCATTGTTATTTCCCTTTTGTGTCCTTAACTTTGTTGAATTTCTTTAGTATATGTATACATATTTTTTAAGTTATCTTGTTCTCTACTATATATGTCAATATGAGCTCAATCAATCAATTAAAAGTGTTAAGTTAAATAAATTATTTTCAAATTTGTGTAAACAAATCATTTAGTAATTAGTTCAGGGGACTCTCCAAATTTATTTTCTTTACCTCAAATTTCATCTTCTTTTAAAAAATAAAATGTCCTTTGATATCTTCGGGGAAACAATCTGTTAGAACTCTGACCAGCAGGCTGGGATGTATTACGAATAAAGTGATTTTGATATATGCTGGATACATATAACCCTTTATTGTTAGTATTTATGTGAATCACACTTCTAAGAAGCAAAGTCCGAATCCTATCAGCTGTTACAGCAATTCAGTCTTAGCCCATTACTCTAATTAAACTAAGATTATTATCAGTGCTTCCATTTTCCTGCAGAGAAAGTCAGAGAAGATGTAGAATCAATTAACTTTCTGAGATTAATTAGGAGGAAAAAAAGCCTCTAAACATTTCTGACATAGTAAAATTCTTTGCTCTATGACAATACCATGTACATACCCAAACATACATTTGAAATAAAAACTTAAAGGCATAAAAATTATGCTTATAATAGTGATTATTGCTGAAGGTAGCCAGCTGCCTTTTCATTCAAAATAAATTGCTGTTATATCATACACATATGGCATTTTAGTTATCCAAATATTATTAAAATATAAAAATGGAAACTCCTTTTTCTTGTTGAGAATGAAAATATTAATAATTGTTTTTACTATAAGGAAGAAATAAATTCCTGATATCCAAAACATAAATAATTTACACATGTAGTTTAAACACCTAAAGACAGGAAGAATGTGGCTGAGACGATTGAGTTAGGTGCTACTTCAGAGTGAACATTTTGCATCATAACATGAATACAAACTTCTATATTTAAATGAAACAGGTTAAGAGGCCACAAAACTAAGTTGATGTTGTGCATTATTGTTAGTGATAATTATGCTGTTGGACATAAAATTCAAATTTCTAACAAATAAAGTAGGAACTTCTGAAATTCAAATAGGCTTGTATCTAAAGGTAAAAAAAAGACCATTGTATATTTCCTGAAAATTGTTTCTGACCCTCTAAGTGGAAAATTATTTTCTAAGCCTAAATTAAATTTTAAAAATCCTCTTTAATGCAGGAAACCCAGACTTATGATTCTTAAACCTCCATACCCCCACAAAGGTAAATTTCAGGGAGTTAAATTAAGGACAGGTTCCTCCTTGCTCTCAAGCACACAGAATCCATTGTCATGCTCAAATGCTGGAACCTTGCCAGAAGGAAATTTATGGAGAAACTCAGAGGTTTGGCTGGTTTAGCCAAAGTGGAAGTGGGGTGGTGTGGAAAACATGCAAACCTCAGTCCCACTGTACTAAGCTGCAATCAAGGTCTTGCAGGTCTTCTGTTTTCAGGATAGATGTTCAGGGTCTCAGTTGCCAGGGTGATTTAGCAGAGAAAAGAATGATTGATTCTTCTTTAAAACCTTCAGCATTTATACTTACATCTTTATTCCAATCATCAGTGCCATTTCATTCCCTTGTTGTCTCTTCACAGCATCGTTGTAAATGATTCCTAATGGATCACTCACCTAGCCCATCTTCAACTCTATCTCATTTATTGCCAGAATGCTCTTTCTAAAACATATATCTGATTATAGCACATACCTACATGAAACACTTCTAAGTTTCCATACAATAAATAATATAAAATCCATAAACATGTCCATTGATATATAAGAATAAAATCCATAATCATGTCCATTATCTGGCCTAAACTATTACTACAAATGATTGTCAACAGATTTCCTAAATTTACCTTCTCTCCACCAAACAAACTATGGTTTCCCAAATATATAACAGAGTTTTCTATCTCTCTGCTTTAGCATACATTCTCTCATTTTGAAAAGCTCTTTCACCTACTTAATGACCTGGGAAATGGCCACTTAACTCTGGTTCAAGTATATTGTCTGTATAATATTGTCTCTGATTCCCTATTTTTTTGTTGTTGTTGTTTATTTCCTCCTTGTGTTCCCATTATATGTTTTACATTATCTTATCATTAGTACTCTTTATAGTGTTCTGAAATTATTCCTTTGTACGAGACAAGTCGACTATTTCAAGGTTTTTTTATTTTGTTTTGTTTACTGTTAAGTACTAAAGAAAAGTCAAAACAGTCACATTTTTAATCACTTGACTTCTGACTCCTTAAGCCAGAGAAAATCCGGACAATGGATGAAGCACCAAGTCCAAGGTTACCTGTTCAATAGACTGAACAGAAAACACAGAAGAACTAGGTGTTTATATTTTATTTTTCAGCAGTTTGAACTAGAAAATGCAGGGGTGATAAAGTAATTTTTAGCAGGGAATAAAGTTAGAAAGATTCATTCAAGGAAACTGAAGTAGTTTATGACTGGTAAGGAAGAGCCAGGTTCATAAACATTCATGATATGCCAAAGTTATGAGGAAGTAAAAGTTATAAGTAAAAGGTTCTACTTTGGAAAATCAAATATCTATGTGCAGTGGAGAGAAGAAAAAGTGAGAGTGTTTTAAAGGGGGAAATAACAGAAATTTGGAGGGTCTAGAGTGGTATTACAGCAGAGCACCTAATTATTAATGATTCTGTACAATCTTTTACAGCTAATGTTCTCAGTGCTGTCTTAGATCCCTGAAGAAACTTAGGTTTCTAAATTTTCTCATTCATCTGTGACACTGTGATTTTTATTTGCTTATGGCCTAATTATGCAATAGTTTTCCCTGGGTTGAACAGTTACTCTTAAAATAAGTTCTTCATTATTAGAAATAAGTTGAGTGACTCTCTTCCTTTTAACCACAAGAGCCTAACTAGAACATCTTTTTCTACCATAATGTGAATTTCACACAGGATGGAATACTCTCATCTTCCGCATTATATCTCTGATACACAGTAAGCACTTTCCCTTCCTCCAATGCTGGATACCATTGAAATGCCCCAGACTATCTTCCAGATCCTACTGCTTACCCTGTAAGTTGCCAATTCAATACAACCAGAAGAATTACAGTTTATAGTAAACTCTCATAGTAATTACCATGAGGGAATGGGGAGAGGGCAGCAGGACAAACTAAATTCTATCTGAAAAATATTAAAAGAACAAACTTCCTGGCTCACATATGAAAAGCTTTTCAAGGTGCATTATATCTTGCAGTGATCACAGTGGGGAACAACAGTAAAAGCAACCGGTAACTGGGTCCAGAGAACAA
Organism: Leucopleurus acutus; assembly: GCF_964270905.1. NCBI lineage: Eukaryota > Metazoa > Chordata > Mammalia > Artiodactyla > Delphinidae > Leucopleurus > Leucopleurus acutus. The sequence goes on along the minus strand of NC_139160.1, from coordinate 39,305,886 downwards.
CAGAAGCCTAGAACTCCTAGAATGGCTACTGAGATGAGTACTCTCACAAGGCCCATTTGCAAAACCTTCTCATTTTCCCAAAACTGCCCACTTCAAGGCTTTCCGTTAGCACTGAAATTCTGAATTACTATTTGTTCAGGTGACCACCATTTCTTGTATCCAAAGTCTCAACCCTATACACCCTCATGTTCTCCAGACTCTTCCCAGGTCTGGGAAGTTCTCATTGTAGGTTCTCACAGGACAAAAAGTCTTATGTGATGGAAGAACCCTTCCATGACCTTAGGATCTTCTTCTCTCAGTACTCTAAGTCATCCTCTATAACACTCTCCACCCAAAAGCAAAGCTACCTTTGGTAACTTGCAGATGACTTATTTATTTATGGGTGATAAAGGTGTCTCTTCTTTTAAAGGTGTCTTTAAAGTACATATTTTTACTAGAGTCCTTGAAAGAGCAGGAAAAAAAAAACATATGCAAATTTAAATTTTTGGCAGAGTGTGCTAAAACTGTAATGAACAAGTAAATCAATGTCTGCTGAATACACTAGACGCAAGTGACTGAGACCATGGCCTTATAACTTTAAAAAATAGTACTGTTAACAAGGCTAAAACTAACGTATTTGGTGATCACAGCAGAAACAATATAGGTACACTAATATTCCTAGGGCTCAGGGTCCATTATCATCAAACTCAGCACTCATGTAATCTGGCTTCACTGCTCTTCCTTCTCTATTAGGAAGAAGACTCTTAGCACCTTTGTTAGGTAGCATTTACATACCTAACATATCAAGAAAATCTTCATGCATTGTCTTACATCCACAAAATTAAACCAATTATTTTCTGGAACAGCAAGTTCAGATATTTAAAAAATCTAAATGTAGAATAGCTATAAATAATACATTTTAAATATATAGCATTTTATTATAAAATAGTAGGAATAGATTGATAACTATACAAAAACACTTTTACAATCCAACATTTCTTCATTAGATTAAAAAACTACTAGTTCCTCTTATTCTAAAATAAGTTTTTCCATATGCTTCCAAATAAAATAATTTGACATAATAATGTGAATAGAGAAAAAAAAAGATACCTTGAGAATAATACCAGAGAATTGTAGGAGAATTATTTTTGCAGTTTATCAAGGTATAATTATTAGTTTATAATTATAAAAAAAATGAAAACAAATATATTCATACTATATTTTATTGTATAAGGATTATTAACTAGCCAGTAAATTACCTAATTGTTTTCACTAATTTGGACAATTATTAGAATTACATCTCATTTGATGGTAAAAAATATGAATCTTAGTTATTCCCAAACTATTCTCTTTTAGTGTGGCTGTAACTGCATTAATTGGACTGTGTTAAAAAGATTTCTGCGTACACACACAGTTATGGTATCATAGAAAGTTGTTGTCTTCAGTTCCTCACCCAGAGCTGCTAAAACCCTTGGAATGTCCTAAGTGATAAGGGTTATAGGAATTTGTTTTTTTGTTCTAATGAGGAAACTCTTGGTGGGTTCTTAGATATCTTTAGGATGGGAGCTAGTTGCCAGAAATACAAAACATTAATTGGAAGCTTGGAGCTTTCAATGCTGCCACCCCCAAACCTCCAGGGAGGGGAGAGGGGCTGTAAGTTGATTTAATTACTAATGGCCAGTGACTTAATCAATTATGCCTACATAATGAGACTTCATAAAAAAATCCTAAATGGTGGGGTTCAGAGAGCTTCTAGGTGAGTGAATCCATCAAGATGCTGTGAAGATGATGAACCAGGGCAGGACCTCTAAACTCTGTACTCCTCTTGCCAAATCTTGTCTTATGAATCTCTTCCATTTGGTTGTTCCCAAGTTGTATCCTTTATAATAAACTAGTAATGGTAAGTAAAGTGCTTTCTTGATGTCTGAGAGTCTCTCTGGCGAAATATCAAATTTAAAGGGCAATTATGGGAACCCCTGATTTATTTTTAGGTAGTTGGCCAGAAATACTCGTGACCCAGAATTGGTGAATAGCATCTGAAGTGGGAGCAGTCCTATGGGATTGGGTCCTTTAACTTGTGGGATCTGATGTTAACTTCAGGTAGATAGTGTTAGAATTGAATTGAATTACTGCATACCCAGTTGGTGTCAGAGAGTTGAAGAAGTGATGGTGGAAAAGACACCATCTATTTGGTGCCAGGAAGGAAAAAAAAATAACCCTTTAATTGGTTTCAGAATTGGTGTGAGAAAAAACAGTCAGGGTGAGTGTGTGTAATGCAGTCTTTGAAGAGAATGTGTTTTCTGCTAGTTTTCTAGACACCTCCGGCAATGAATGCAGTTGCTAGGCAAAAAGATCTATGGGAAGAAGAAGGCCACAGAATACAAACCTAGATTCAACAACTTTAGTAGTTATGGAAAAAAATGTCTTAGTATTACCAGATATTCACAAGAGGATAAAATATTTCAATAGGATGTAAAACCAGGAAATTTTATAGATAGATCTTTAGAGATCACTGAGAAGACAAACCCTGAATTTAAAACAAAAGAAAATTTAGTAATGGCTGTTTTACCTCTTTGCCACAACTGTTGCTCCTACTCATTGCATTCTTTTTTTTTTATTTTTTATTTTTTCGGTACGTGGGCCTCTCACTGTTATGGCCTCTCCCGTTGTGGAGCACAGGCTTCGGACGCGCAGGCTCAGCGGCCATGGCTCACGGTCCCAGCCGCTCCGCGGTATGTGGGATCTTCCAGGACCGGGGCACGAACCCGTGTCCCCCTGCATCGGCAGGCGGACTCTCAACCACTGCACCACCAGGGAAGCCCTTTTCTTATTGAAACAGATAACATTTTTGGACCGATTTTAGAATTATCTTGAGATGGAGTGGCTTTAATTGAGTGCATTCTCCAACTTTCTTTGTATAGGGTGTATTAGGATAGACAGTGGTCTACACCCAGTACCCAGCAGGTATCCTAGGATTTAGAGAATGATCTTCCTATTCAGAATAATTATAAGGTCCTGGATAGTATATTTAGTGTATTTTCTTGGGAGAATATTTTTGTAATTCTTAAAGAACGAAGGATAACACGGTGTTCATTCTAATTCATAAAGGAATTTTGCCTAATTTGGTCACTGCTGTACTCTCAAAACCTAGAAAATTGCCTATAACACATTAAGTATCAAAAAAACACAAAATATTTATTGAGTGAATTAATGAATGAGCATAAATAAATTTGAAGCTAAGGAGAAAAGAGCCATGACCTAGATGAACTTTCCTATATTGCAGATGATGAAACTGTCCTGGAAAGATGTCCCTCTCAAGACTTTTGATCTTGTGAGTAGTAGAATTAAAACAAGAAGTCTAATTGCCAAGGACAGTATTAATTCCATCACACCAGCATTGCTACTATACTTCTAACCAAATTTCCCTAGTAGCTACTATTGGATCAGGCAATGAAACTGCCATTTCTGTAGGTCAAAAATAGTAAAATATCAGCAATTTTATATGATTAAACATATATGCATCTATAAAGATAGGTAGATAGACAGATATGGATGCTAGATAGATAGATAGATAGATAGACCGATTTAGATATATATATAGAGAGATAGATAGGTATATGTATGGATGTATCTATGTAACTATAACTCTCTGTAACTATGTAACTCTCTGTAACTATACATAATTATTCATACAAATACACATACGTGTACATATTTCAATAGAAGCACACTCCCCATCTGAGTTAGGGATTAGAGAACAAATGAAAAGCATATTACTTTCAGAAGACACATTTGAAAATATTAATCTACATTGTTCATATAGGATAGTTTCTTTAACAATCTTCCATTCCTAGGGAAAATGTTTGAGCTTAGTAGAAAAATTAAGAAATGTTGTTAGTATATTTAGGTTTATTATTACCATTAAAATGGCAAATTAATTATGGTATCTATGTCTTGGAGAGTTTTTCCATTGCTGTGAGAAATGGAGAATGAGGGCCTCAGACAGCCATAATAAAAGGACATAATTATTAAAATCAATATGAAAATTACCCCTTATTTTTATGCTACTTGAATCTTCTTGGAAACTCTACCTTGCTCTCCTTCTGTCACTTGACAGTTAGGTAAGGGTCACAGAAGCCTTTTAAACTTAAGGAGAATTTTTGGCAAATAATTATGATGAATTTCAAAGGCCATAAACAATATGACTTTTTGGAGTACATGGGCTTTGTTAGAAATGGAGTAGAGATACTAGAAGAGGTTAACAAATTGGAAATTGTTGGAGATTTCCTAAGGAATCTTTAAAATAAATAACAACATATATAACTTCTGTAATAAAAGTGAGGCCTAGAGGCTGGATAAATACATGATTTACAGAAATTTTTGTTCAGGATTTTTAATCTGTGATTTCAAGGAGAATGGAAAAGTCTAAGCACATTTATATGCAAGCTTTTCAGAACAGAGAGTATCCAAATGTTATAATATTAAATAAAATGGCCCAAAATGCCATGAATGTAATAAACATACTTTTCGACTTATTATCTGGTCTTGCATATATATCAATCAAGAAGCTCAAAAATTCCACAGATTACTCACTTTTAATTTGGAATATATTCACTTGTAAATGATAATTCCTTCAGGGTAGCAACCTGCATTATTTGTAACTTAATTTTCTCTAATTACCGTATTACCTTACAGGAGTGTTATGAACTATGACTAATTAATAATTATAGCATTTTGAAATATCAATGTGTTATATTAATGCTAAGTACCAATGATAACAATAATGCCAGATGTGCAGTACATCAATGAACTCTTACAAAAGATAAACAAATTAAATAAACATATATTTGTCTCATTGACAAAATCATTATTTGTCCAAAATTGAAATGTTTATATACATATTTTACCAATCTAAAGACAGTATTAAGTTACTATTTATTCCAGTTTTATCCTAGAGATCATATACTAGGAAATGTTTCAAAATTTGGGCTATGAGAAAACTAAACATGAAAATGTAATTTTTGCATTCAAAGCTTAAAATCCTTCGAGGAGAAAAAAAGTTACATACCTGGCTTCACAGTCCACTCATGGAACCATGCATTTGCTTAATTCAGTGTAACTATATTACTGATAGCAGAATAAAAATTGCTATGTTTTCAGTGTTCTGAGACCCCCTTAAAATTTCCTAAAATAATTACATATCTAGTACATAAGATTTGATTTTGAAATCATGTGATCTATTGATCATTAAATTATAGTTAAGTATATGGATCATATTCATATTCTCTGGATAAGAAACAGAACATACACAGGAACTCGTAACTAACAACATATTAGTATAGGAAAAAAATATGTTCCTAAATATGTCAGGATGTAGAACATTTGTTATATTTGACCACTATATTTTCTCTTCTGAACACTCACCATGTTTTTGTTTGGGTATTCATAGGCCTAGCATAGAGTCCTTGCGTTTCAGAAACAAACAGACCAGCAAATGGAGTTGAGGAGGTAGATGTTGAGAGTTAGAGTGGTTTGGTAGAAAGGTCTGTTAAACCAACAACAAATTCCATTCCCCTACTCAAAAGGATCAGTTCATTTGTGAGAGAACTGTAGTACTATCCTTTCAATAGCTAGGTTAGAAGTGTTTTTTCCCCACCTATGGAAAAATGAAGCTATTATTCCTCATTACCTTTAATCATGAGGATATCAGCCTAAGGACAAAGGAAGAGAACAAAAATGAAGAAATCTTAAAGAAAGAGAGATGAATCTCTTCTCAGACTAGGTCTCAAGCCTTCCTTACATCTACATTACTCAGATAAATGAGCCAGAACATCTCCTCTGTCATTTGAGATGGATTTCATATTGGATATATTGTATTAATTTCCCTAGTTTGTGAGTAAAATTTTATGATTATCTTTTGCTATATTAGCTGGACATCTGCTCTACAATGGTGTGAATTAATCAATGGTATGAATGGTACAATCACATTTGTTCTACAATGGTATGGATTCATGATTACATACCAAAGTCCTTAGAATATATATACATATTTATACATATATCTAATATTCAGGCATGTGTGTGTGTGTGCACATACATATAAATTTAAAGTACCAAGTGTGTTTTGGTTGTGAAAAATTCAAAACATTTTTCTTTAAAAAATGTTTTCCTGGGGCTTCCCTGGTGGTGCAGTGGTTGGGAGTCCGCCTGCCGATGCAGGGGACCTGGGTTCGTGTCCCATTCCGGAAGGATCCCGCATGCCGCGGAGCGGCTGGGCCCGTGGGCCATGGCTGCCGGGCCTGCGTGTCCGGAGCCTGTGCTCTGCAGCGGGAGAGGCCACGGCGGTGAGAGGCCTGCGTACCGCAAAAAAAACAGAAAAAAATGTTTTCCTTGCTGGTTGATTCTAAATAACCCACAAGTTCCTTTTGTTTGTTTGCCTGCTATTATAATTATATACAGCTCCTAAGAAAGTTTCCCTTATAGCTCTTTTGATATAGATGCCTTCAATCCAGAGAATCTTTTCTGCTCTTGATCTCCTTCATTACTTTTCTTCTTTTTCCTTTTCATGGTGTTTTTCTTTTCAATCAATTCTACTGCTTCTGCAATATTGTTGACTTAACAATGTTTCATGGGATAGTTTGAAAACTCACAGTCTTGTAAAACCTTTCTATTTCTCTTTGGGTCTCTGGAGTTCATCCCTACCACTGAAGTGTACACAATTTAGAAAGTAATAGTTTTTAGATAAGCAGATAGATAGATATAGATAAAATGCATAAATAAATTGGGTAAATAATTGAGAATACATGTTATATGGCTATAGCAATATGTCTATACTATCATTATAACATTTTACTGTATCCCAAATCAGAATTCCATCCTGGTACCCACTAGTGTTAAAACTCTGTATAGAACACTCCTCTCCTTAAGAGTGGAATGAATAGTGGCTTGTTTCCAAAGGGTACACTTTGGAAAGAGAAAGAAAAGAAAAAGAATAACTTCATAGTAGAGAAACATGACAAACACTCCCTCAGCCTGGTGATCATGATTAATAGCAACAATGATAAGTCTTGTTGATTTATATACCCTTGATATGATGTAATGAGAACAGAACCTATCTCTCCAGTCCTCCAACAAAAAACTCATAACCTCTGTCCAATCAAAAGAAATACATCAGACAAATCCCAGTTGAGGGACATTCTACAAAACACTGATACCTGAGCAGTACTCCTCAAAACCGTCAAGGTCATTAAATACAAGGGAAGTCAGAGATTCTATGGTCAAAAGGAACCTAAAGAGACATGATGACTAATCGCAATGTGGCATCCTGGATGGGATTCTGGAATAGAGAAAAGGCATTAGGTAAAAACTGAGGAAATCTGGGAGGAAAAGTATGGGTTTTAATTAGTAACAAATTATCAATACCAGTTCATTAATTGTGACAGTACACTAATGTAAGATGTAATTAATATGGGAAAATGAATATGGAATATATGGGAACTCTCTGATCTGTAGTCACACTTTTCTGTGAATCAAAATGTATTCTGAAATAAAAAGGTTATTTGAAAAAAAATAAACTATATTTGGGATCCTCGAGCTGACCTACCTTACATGTTTTCTACTTTTGACCTACTAACATAAGGCCTAAATTAAAAACAGGTGAAGTGACAACCCTGGGCCATTATTCCCATGTCCATACCATTGGGCTCTTTCATTTAGCTAGAGAAAAAGGTCACAAAAATGAAAAGAGAAACAAGGGAAAAGAAGTCCTGCTTCAGGCTTTGGATCAGGTCCTCAACTTCGTGGGCTTATCAAGAGCAGAAGAGCGGTGCCGGTGTAAGGGGCCCAGGTGTAAGAAATTCTGAGAACAGAAGTCAAAGCCAAGAGAATACTCACTCAAGCCCATTTCTTTTTATGTTTCCTTAATTTTCTTCCCTACATTTTCCCCTATCCACCAAAGAATCATCAGTGTTCTTTATCTGAATCATAACTTCTTTCCCTGTGTGTAGAGCAGAGAAATACTAAAAGACGAATACAACATTTATGTGTGCCACTAAAACAAATAAATAAATTTTAAATAAAATAGATATTCAAACGACAATTTTTAAAGATCCCATAGAGTGTGATCATGAATTTGGTATATGTCAGTTACATTATGGCATAATCTTTAGCAATAGTTCTTATTTCTAACTTTAAGAGAAATTACAGTGCATACCATATGAGACATGTTTGTTTTTGTTTATAACTTCATTGCCCTCCTATGCTGACATTTATGCAAGAAAGACCGTATTATACTATTTTGTATTTAGAAGGTACATCCTGTGACAATACAGCAAGTGTTTTGTTATATTACTTAATACAAACTAATATATCCTGTTAATGATTTTTGTGTCTCATGTTAATTGACATTCATCTTCACTTTCATCTTATCTCATTATTGTTCATTGGCAAGTCTTTCAGTATGAAAATATATGCGTATAGTTATTTAACTGGATCCTCTGATTAGGGTCTCACAAGGCTGTAATGCTGGTGGTGTTTGACAAGGTGATTCTCATAAGATGGTCTGATTGGGGAAGATCTCACTTCTGGGTTGTTCCATATTTCCATCAGATTGTTGGTAGAATTTATTTTCTTGAGGCTGTAAGGCTGAGAGTCTGGCTTCTTGATGGCTGTTGGTTGGAGGATGTCCTCAATTCTGAGATGTTGCCTGCAGATTCTTCCCACGTGAGCTTTCCTAATATAGCTACTTTCCTCATCAAACCAGCAAAGAAAGTCTCCAGAGCAGGTCAGCTAACAAGATGTATTCTTACATAGGTAACATAATCACAAGAGGGACAAGCTATTAACATTTCCCTACGCTATTAGTTAGAAGCAAATCACCGTTCCCTCCTACACTCCAGGGAAGGGGATTACACATAGGTGTAAATATTAGGAGACTGGGAACATAGTGGGCCACATTAAAGTCTATCACAATGACATTGTTGACACAACATAGTTCAGAATTATGACTTTGTAGCACTTTTCAAAATATGCCAGAAGAGATATATTCATTTTTATGAGGTGTCTATTGAAAACTTTATTTGCAACTATAGTATTAATATAATAATATCAAAATTCAGAGCATGTTTTATATAATAGTGGCATTTATGCAAAGAGTTGACTTTAATCTAGTTATAACTTTTCATATGCTTATTAATTCCCAAAGTATTTATTTGGAAGGTCACCCATGGAAATAATATAGTATCAGTAGTTTCTTTTGAGGAAGGCAGCTGAGTAAATTTTCATTTTATTTTATTTATATATTTGAGCCATATTAATGATTACCTGTCCAACAATTTAATTAAGAATTTAAAAATTCCATATATAGCATTACAAATAGTCACAAAATCTAAGCAATCTCACAGAGTGTTAAAGCTGAGAACCATCCTTATTCTTTTTGTAATTATTAGTGATGATGTTTGTAATAGAAACTTCTAGCTGAAGAGCTAGTAGAAGTGGGCATTAAGAAGATAACATCTATTAAACACTCCGACAGTTAAAACTATTTTAAACTTTCACATTCTTTAGTGTTGGTCCACAAGAGAGCTGAAGGAAAGGAAAGTGCAAAACACGTACATAGAACCCAAAGGTTGTTGGCAAGAGAAATTTACTGGCAGACCGCAGTGACAAATGTAATGATCTCCATAGCATCAACAAAATTTTGACATCATTTTAGGTATGTTAATATCTATTTTTTAAGACAGCCATATTAGCATTTAATGATTTTTGTTGCTGGATACCAAAGTAGGATTTGAGCTCTGTAATGATCACAAAAGCCAATCTGTGCACTTCCGTTTTTCAATGTTGAAACTAACATTGTGGAACAGTAAAAGAAAGAAATAGGAAGAGCAGTGTTTATGAGCTTACAATATTTAAGGCGAGTGCCTTTAAAAGTCTTCGGAATGAAGTCACTGAGCAATATTAAAACCATATTTTGAAAACCTTTTAAATGAACTGTTTGCAATGATCTCATAAATGCTCTCTTCCTAGCTCAACCATTTCTGTTTTGTTTCTGCCCATGAGTTTGAATGTTGCCCTAGAGGCTAAGGGATATCAGTCATAAGTGCTGATAACTACAGTCAGACTGCAGCCAGAGTAGATACAGATGTACAAATCCATCTCTCTCCATTTGAACAGTCTGCAAAATTCTGCATGCAGCTGTTGGCCCTTAATGGTTTTTAACTCTTCCATAATGTATATTCTGTAAATATTAAGTATATATTACTTTTCACCCTATCTACTGTCCTTTATTTCCCCTATTCTCTCATTTAGATATAAAATTTAGTTATAATGAATCTGATGATTACATCAAATCCCTGTAAGGTGAGTGTCTCCAACAAGATTATGGTCCCAAGACATCTTTGTCTGTTTTTTGATTATACAAATAGTATATAATGAAGCAGAGAGCATAGACCTAGAATAAAGTTCTCTCAAAGCTGCAGCTTGAAAAAAGGTAAGAAACTGGACTGATGGAATGTTATGGGTAATATTTTCCCCCCTCTCCTTCATTACTTGGGTGGTTTAGTCAGTTTCCATTGATGTCTCTTCACTCTCTGTTCACTCTTAACTATTTCAGATGGTTGGACTTAGCTGTTGTAGATGATCATATACAGCAGAATCAGTTTTTAACAGAAAATTAAAACTGGGCAATTTTCCCACTCATATCCACCCACAAGTGTTAAGTGAATACATCAGCAAAGTAATCATGTGTAAACTCCCCCTTGCTGTAAATGAACATCTTCTAGAAATGTGTTGCCAAAGGCAGTTCAGTTCTACTTTTGAAGGAAGCCCATCCTACTTGTGAATGCAGACGTCTATTCTCTCTCATATCAGAATGCAGACCATTACCACTGGATAAGCTTAGAGGCACAGCCACACTCAGAAAATGAAAACAGTGAGAATTTTTCTACTATGAAACCAACTACAAAATGCAGATTCATTCACGTTATATGGTTCTGGCATCTGCCATCTGTAACACACAAGCAAATTCCCCTAATTACTGACCTCTTTCTAGGAAGGTCCATGTTTTCTGTGTGTATTTTGCACTTTCCTTTTCATCAGCTCCCTTGTGGACCAAAAACAACAATTCTACCAGGTGAGCTTAACAGATGCAATTTTCTGACCCAGCCAGTAAAAGGTCTGTTGCTTTGTTTTTAGCTGGAAAGATTTCTTGTTGGATTGTACAAGGCTTGTCTTTTCAGATTGAGCCACCAGCTTGCCAGCTTACAATGCTTATCAAAATTAGAACATTTATCTACAGTATACCTATGGTACATCAATCAAATGCATGTAATGCATGCCAAAAATCTAATCCACAAAGACAGTGATGAGTGAGAAACATGATGGTGTCAGGTAAAGAGAAATCGGGACAAGCAGTTCTCACTCCTAGTGAGCACACAGGAGCCAGGATCTACAGACACATCAAGGCCATCTGGCATGATGAAGAAAGCAAAGGATGTGAACTCAAAAGATACTAAAACCTTTCTATACAGTATGGTCATTTATGAAAATTTTCTGTGAAAATTCTAGTCTCTGCACCTATATTTACATCTCTTTTTTAAAGGTCTTAACATCTGAGGCCACTGTTTTTGTCATCTAGACTGTTTTTCACTATCTACTTCCACAAATCACCCTAACTCTTTGACTTCCAGCTGTCTTTTTACTGGCATCTCCTTCCTGTATTTCAGAATTGATTGATTTCCTGCATTTCTACATTACCATTGTGCTTATGATCTTTATCTTGCAAAGCTAAACTTTACTCAGTCATTCCACAAATATTTATAAAGTCTTCATCATGTCCCAGTTGCCCTTGACTTACATTTGCTTTTTTCTTTCTACTGAGATATAAGAACCCCAAGGATAAGTATTTGGTGATATAAATTTGTTTTTATATCCCCTATATCCTTCAGCATAGTATAGGATACAAAGTGAGAATTTAGTAAGAACTTTTTTAAGAAAAAGATAAGATGGAATTATAAGCAGATAAAAGTGAGATAAGTATTACAATTTAAACCAAATAAGCAGTAAGTACATTTATTATGTATATTGGAAATCTATATGTAACAGCAGCGATACATTTCTTGGTGGAGTTGCAAGGTAGGTTCTGAACTAACACCATAGCATTTGGTATGCTAAGGAAGGAGGCAGAATTAGAGTCAAAGTAGAAATGTCAGAATCATAACTGACTGGACAGAAAATATAAATTAGGAGAAGGTTTTATAGAATGACTTCTACATTTAGGGATGGATGGCAGAACTAATGCTAGTATCATGAATCAAGATTTTATTTTTGTCATGCCCTATCTTTCAGATGCACAGATGAAACCTTCCTTCAGCATCACTGGCTGAGTTTTATTCCCTGTCAACTTCACTATCCGATGGATAAACTTTTCATTCAGTATTTATTTAGCAACTATTTATTGGATGAGTGATAAGAGAAGAAACCAAACAGGCACAAAGATGCATAAGACCTAGCTGGAAATTTAGTCAGACAGACAGTATTTAAACTAGAGATATTGACACACTGTACATATTCACAAAGTGCTATGGAAACACTTTAAAGGTTTCACAAAAGGAGGAGTGATATTTGAAATGACCTTTGAAGAACAAGTAGCATTGAATTGAGCAGTGGACATTCTAGCTAAAGGAAACTGTCTCTGCAAGCTTATAGAGTCCAGAAAGAGCATGTTACATTTAGGCAACTTCCCAGGTTCCAGCTTTTCCTAGCTCTTCTGTCTTCTGTAAGCAAACGGACAATGCTCAGCTAACTCTTAAGATGTAGTATGCTTTGTACAGGAAGTAGATCTAAGAAATTCTGAGTTTAAAAAAAAAAATCAACTCAAGGTATCAAACCTCCAAAGATCAAAAAGATAAGTCTTAATTTGAGCTTGAGTTTTGACTTCATTTCTCCATTTTACAGTGTGTGTAAATACTATTAAAATAATGATATAGAACTTTCACTTTTTTTTTTTTTTTTTTTTTTTGGTGGTTCGCGGGCCTCTCACTGTTGTGGCCTCTCCCGTTGCGGAGCACAGGTTTCGGACGCGCAGGCTCAGCGGCCATGGCTCACGGGCCCAGCTGCTCCGCGGCATGTGGGATCTTCCTGGACCGGGGCACAAACCCATGTCCCCTGCATCGGCAGGCGGACTCTCAACCACTGCGCCACCAGGGAAATCCCAGAACTTTCACTTCTTCAAAGTCCTTTGAGAAACTCTACTACCAAACCAGTTCAGAAAAGTTTGACAAAAATTATTTAGAGTTTTAAAAAATATAGTTCACTTTTCCCCACACAGTATTTAAACATATTTTTAAAATATTTGAATAGTTGTGTATCATCACAGGGACATTCTAATGGTGAAATAGCTGTTTTACATGAGAGTTTCCCTCAAAACTATGAATTTACATGGACAATGAGGAAATTGATATACACACAAAGCAAGATCTCTATCTTACTGTTATATTGCATTATACTTTTAAGGATTTTGTTTAACATAAAAAATATTTCCTAAGACTAACTTTTAGCTTCTTGCTAGATTTCTATTTAACATTCTTCCCATGTGAAATGAAGGTAGGGAAGGGACTATATTAAATTTGAACTATAGTACCTTGAATTTTTCAAATTGTGAGAAGAGTCTTAAGATAAAAGAGATGTTTAATCACATTGGTTTTCCTGTTTCCACAGAGTGCAGAACTCCTTCTGGGAAAATTGAAAATTCAACAATCAAAGACATTATTCTCTTTCTTCTCGAAAACTCTCCAAAGGGTAGAATGTATAGAAAACTTTCTTAAGTTTTATGATTTTCTTTTCTTTTACTTTTTTTCCATGACAACTCTCTACTGTCCTCACAGTAGGACCCTCAAAATAATTGTGATCAAGCCAATATCTATGGAGGCAGAAAGAAAGCAGAATAACAGTGTTCTACTTCACAATCCCCCACCAGAGTCCTGGCTTGTTAACCACCTTTGTTTTAATGCCTTAACAGCTGAGCAGGTAGGGGAAAGGTTGTACCTGAGGGTCATTGAACCCACTTAGCACAATGTAAAAATGTCTCTCTAACCTGCTACTGCAAGAATCGGTTATCTAATAACAATCCTGACTCAGGCACCGCTTGTGGAACTAGAATGAATACTGTTGTCAGACGCAATTGAGAGAAGTTGTTTTCTATGCAGATTCCCTGTGTTCATATGGTTGGTTGTGTCCACTTGTGTCCTGTGTTCACATGGTTGGTTGTGTCCACTTGTGTTCATCTGTTTCCATTTTAACAATACTTTTGAACACGGTCCTTTCATAAATGAGTTAAGTGAGAGCCACCAAAACGGTTACTGGAAAATTAAGCTATGCATTCTTTATGTTGATGATTTCAATATGCACAGCAATTGTGATTTTTATTTAACAACTATTTCCAAATCAATGGGGTGCTAAATATTTTGAGGTTAGAGGAAATAGTTCAGTACTGTCACTGACTGTTTGGGGTCATCCTATTCTCTTTCTTCTCCAGTTATCTTCCTATGAAGTATATGGAAGGACCTTCAAAATCTGGCTGCCTGCAGGCCTTTGACACCTTCCACATACACTTAAATCCAAAACATACCTGCTAATAACCAAGACTTCTTCTTTCCAACAGAGGCAACTAAAGATGGTCACATTTTCTCTGATTTTTTTTCCTTTGATTGATTGGGAAATGTCCCTCTCTCGCTCTTTGGGTTTGCATGTTTCACTGTGCTGTACTATGTGCTGAAGCTACAGTCTTGTGGTCTTTTTTGTTACATCATCCTTCTAAGCTTGCTCAGCAACCGGGTTACACTCTGTGGTCTGATGTCCTAATTATTCTCCCTATCTCTGCTGATCGCAGAGTCTCAATGATCCGTCTGTTTCTGCCCTGAGCACATCATACATAGATACTTGTCCTGCTGTCATCATTTTGAGTGCAAATTAGAATAATGGCTGTAATTCTTTTAGAGTTTCCTACATGCCAGATACTGTGATAAGTACTTGACACACATTATCTAATGTAATCCTCAAAAATAAGAATGTGTGAAGGAGGTACCAATATTAGCCTCTTTTAGAGGTGAGAAAACAAGATCAGAGAAAATGTGTTTTTTTAAATAAATTTATGTATTTATTTTTGGCTGCATTGGGTCTTTGTTGCTGCACATGGGCTTTCTCTAGTTGCAGCAAGCGGGGACTACTCTTCGTTGCAGTGTGCAGGCTTCTTATTGTGGTGGCTTCTCTTGTTGCAGAGCATGGGCTCTAGGCACGCAGGCTTCAGTAGCTGCAGCACGTGGGCTCAGTAGTTGTGTCTCGAGGGCTCTAGAGCACAGGCTTAGTAATTGTGGCGCACGGGCTTAGTTGCTCTGCATCATGTGGGATCTTCCTGGGCCAGGGCTCGAACCCATGTTCCCTGCATTGGCAGGCAGATTCTTAATCACTGCAACACCAGGGAAGTCCTGAAAATGTTTATATTAAATACAGTTACAGATCTAATAAATAACTCAAGCCTGTCTGATGCCAGAGTCTACACTCTTGTCCGTTAATCTCAACAGTGTGAGAAATAGTTCCCAGGCAAAGTGAGACTAGGAAAATATATCCCTTTCTCTGAACATGTTCTGATCTCTTTCAAAACTTTCCATCCTATTTCATATCTACAGTAATAATATGTGCTTAATAAGCAACAATGCAGCTCTTGGACTAATTATTAATGTTGACAGGGAATTCAAAATTATAAAATATTTTACTTCTTCCTTCTCATCCATGGACTCATACTGCATTTGTAGTTAACTTTTTCAAACAAACAAAGAAACCTAATTGTGTTCTTTATGATTGAAATTGTAGAAGGCCCATAACCAACCCCCTCCAGAGTTTGGACTGTTTCAAAGAGAAACAAACGAGTTACACAGATGGAGCTTAAAGTACCACCTCTATTACTGACAGTGTTACTGTAGGATTTGGCTGGGTTAATCAGAATTAGGCTGAGTCTTCCATTCAGTCTGGGGCAGTAGTCCCTGTGAAGCCTCAAAGCAGTGGTTCTCCACTGAGAGTGATCTCCCTCTCAGACGACATTTGGCAATACCTGGAGAAAGTTTTTGGTTGTCACAAGTGGGGGAGTGCTACTGGCATCTAGTGGATAAAATAAGCCAGGGATGCTACTAAACATCGTACGATGCACAAGACAATGGATACAACAAAGAATTATCTGTTTAAAATGTCAGTGGTGCAGGGATTGACAAACTCTGAGTGAAGTTTATGAATGGGACTGGTGTAGAATAGAATGCATTTTCTCTGGAAGAAGGCAGATCCGTAAGGGAAGGATGATACTGCCTACATTAACCCAGTTCCTGCTTCAAAATGTATCAATCAGACAATTCACACATCTTGCCCTGGTAAGGAAAAAGGGAAGAAGCTAAGAGGGCCAAGCTGTGTCACACTAATTACTGTCCCTCAAAGAAGAAACACCAACTAATGCCTATTAAATTAATGTGATTTGTTCACATCTTCTAAATCGATTCTGTCTTAGAACGAAGATAATACAAAGGCAGTTTCATTTTGTATCATACATTTGTTTAATTCATGCTCAGGAGAATAATGAACATTTTATTTGTATTTAGCTCTATCACACAGGAAAGGAGTGACAAATTGCAATGTGTATTTCTACCTATGAAATCTTTTTAAGCTCTACAAAAGTACATACATAACACTATTCTTAGGTGGAAGAAAAAAAACAAAACTAACATAGTTTGCAGAACGCTTATTTCTTTTATTGATTAAACAATTCAAATTGAATTTGACTAGTTACTACAATGTCCCAGAAGCACTTAATTAACCCTACTGTTAAATTTAACTAAGGGGAGAGAGGCAGAAAAGGAGGGAAGATAGGCAGAGTCATTTAAATTACCACAAAAATTGAGTTTCAGATTGCTGGAGCAAAATTATAGATCTCAACAGAGGCCTCTAAATTTACTTAATTCTTCCATTTTCTGCCTCATTGTTACTTTTATACTCTGAAACATGTCAGTTTTTCCTTTTCTTATCGTCCTCCTTTGAGTCTGAAGAGAGGGCAATGCCCTGAGAGTTTTAGTCTACAGTCAGATGCCAGGCATCTTTCCATTCTCCATTGTTTTGATTCTATATAAATAATCTAACAGATTAGCTAGAATTAGTAAGCATTAAAGTGGGAACCTGTCCTTGACCCCACAGTGTGGCATCAGAAGCATATGCTGTTCTTGAAAGAAACAAGACTAATAGTATATTCATCATGTTAAAGCTATAATAAAGAGAAAAGACCAGATCCCAAAGCAGAGGCATGTTTTTTAAAAAACAATGTTTTAACATTTATTAAACAGTTACCATGAGCCAGACACCATGTAGATCATATTTTATGCATTATGTCATTTTATCCTTACACCATATCTCTGAATAATGTTCTGAATTGTCTCCACTTTACAGATAAAGAAACTTGTCCAATGTTAAACAGAGTACCCTGAGATCCAGACTCAAGTTCGTTGGCTGCATATCCTATCATTTTAACCATTTGGTGAAAATAACTTCATTAAAAGATAATCATAACAACAAATAATTCTGGAGCTCATTGGTCCCTAAATGTAAAAAAAACCACTAATATCATGGCAGGGTTTAAATACTTAAAAAATCTTCCTTGGTATGTCATAAGACTTAACTGCACCTAAATAGTTTCCTTCAAATGATTTCTAACTAAATATAAATTACTTTCCCTGAGTGAGAGGAAAGAGTCTTAGATAACTCCCAGATGATCTGTTTGGGCAACAGAAGAAAAATAAACACAAAGGGGTCACTGATTAAGAAATAATGTAGAAAAGGAGAAATTGATTTTTAGAGAAAGATGAGTTCAGTTTAGAAATATTGACTCTGAAGTACATTTTGTATAAATATTGTTTTTGAGGGTTTGGGAACACTCTTCCTTCCTCTGAAAATAGAACCTGTTTTTCAAAGTGAACCTCATCTTACATAGTCTTAGAAGGGTCACCCCTTCCTCACCCCTTGCAGAAGGGTGGACACATGAATGAGGTCTCACCAAGCAGAGTATAATATCTCTCTGCTGACAGCAATTTGTTTGAGGATAATATGTAATGCAACAGGGCAAGGTGAAGTTCTCCCAGTAATTGGTAATTTTTGTTGGTACTGAGAAGAGTGAATGGTATAACTAAGTACTAAGTAGACCTCCAGCTGCCCAAATTATCTTTGCTGTTATGTTATAGAGCCTTCAAATTATTTCACTTTCACAGAGCAAAGAAGAGGAAGGAAGACTGACTCATCACTTGAACACCGGTACTAAGAAATGCACAAAAGTAGATTTTCAATTATGAAAGCCAAAAACTTCCCTTTTTTTAAAAAAAAAAATAAAGTTAATTTGAATTGTATACTTGTAACTTGGAATCAAAAGTGCTAACACATAAAGCTGGAATGGCACAAAAGTGGCAATATTACCACTCTCTCACTCTTCTCCACCCAGCTGAAGTTGAAGTTGTATTCATTTTGCCCATATACTGCGGTACAAATTCCAGACTGTTGAACTGCTGCCACCTCACACTGAAACATTAGCTCTTCTGCTTCCAACTGAGTTATCGTGGTTTCTTTGAGGTCATGCCATATCACTTTGCATCTCTCCATCTTCCTTGATGACTTCAACACCTGGCTCACTTGCTTCTTCCCTTAATGCTTAATCATTTATAGTTCCTTTAATAACAATGTCAACGATTTATTGAACTCCTTGATCTAGTCACCATTATCACTCAATTCTGTCCTTTTTAACCAACTGAATTTTAACTTTACATCATTCCAGTTCCTTGGCAGGATTTTCCCATTTGTCTTGGTCATCCCATAGCATAGTTCAAACCTCAAAAACCATAAACAGGACTTACCCTTTATTATGACCTCTGAAAATTGTATGTAATGTGTTTCTTTCAACTCTTACTATGAACTCCTTCTGATCAACTGTCTTCAAATTATATTTGACTTCATTTTTCAACTTCAAATTTCTATTAAAACATTTCAATATTACTAATATTACTCTTACCATAACATGTATTCCTTTTTAGTTTTACCATTTCATTCACTTATTCATTCCTTTATTCTTTTTCCAGTCTTACTGGAAAATTGCCCAATATCCAACTCAAAACAGCTTTCTCCCTCCCCTGCAACATCCATCTCTCATTATTCATACTGATTTTACTTTTACTTCCTAATATTTATTTCATTGTCTCCATATGCATTATTCCTACCCTGGTCTGCTATGTCATCTCGTTTGGACTCCTAGTATTTATTCTTGCCTCATTATATTCTGTGCCTCACACTTAGGTTGTTTTTTAAATGAAATATCATGATGTCATTTCCTGTTTAAGACTTATTACATTTTTCTCATTGCTTCTAGAAAAAAAATGGAAATCCTTACTGTAGCCACCAGGCCTCCTTGGTATGACCCCTACCTTTATACCTCTTTCTTCTAATCTTGTATCACATATTCATTTGCTCTTCAAGATTCAAACATACTGTCATTCTTTTCATTCCTTCTTACTACTGATTCTTTGTGTAGTCTTATTCTTCCATTTGGAATGCCCTCTCCTCTGCTCACCTTCACCTAGTTAACTCCAAGTCAACATTTCTATTTTTCTCCCACTTAAATGCTCAGGACAACTTTACCTGTTTCCCAAGCTTTTAGGTCAGGTTTCTGTCTTACATAAACCCCTGTAACTGTATTCTTTCCTTTTCCTTGCTTATCTCAGTTTGTACTATTGCAAACACTGTTGATGGTTGTATAATATTTATCTGCCCCAATCAATAGAAGCTCCTAAGCATGTAATTGCTAAATAAATAGTTAGATGAATGGAAAAATTATTTCTAAAATATTACGTCCCAGGCACTGTACTATATACTGGATATGCAAAAAAACTACATGGAAACTGTGGGCACATAAACACATCAGTGTGATAGTTCAGATCCAGCCCAGTTAAGCCCAGGTTAATATGTATCCAAAAGAGGATCTCAACACAATCTGAGGACAAATTTAATGGGGAAAAGACTGGAAGTGGAGATATCACTTAGGTAGTGGAGAGGTATTGCTACACTAATCCTCACAATTTATACATTTTCATTCTTGTCTCCCTGGGATGAATTGTTTTGATGGAAAAAGATAAAAAAAAACACTTCAGTGCTGCTCCACAATCAGTCATTATTTAATTCATTTAGAAGATTTTCATTGACTGCCTACTATGTGCTGACAGTGTGCTAAACTGGAAATGTAGAAGTGAATGAAACTGTCTTTGTCTTCAAATGTTTCTCAGTTCAGTTTGGCAGAGAGGCTTTTATGGTACAATATGGTAAAAATATTCAAAGGAAAGTGCCAGATAATATGGAAGTACCATAGAGGATCATTTAAGCAGCCTGATGGATTTGGGAAGGTTTTCCTCATTTTGTGAAACCCTGAGTTTAAAGATATGCATAAGAGTAAACAAGTTAGATAAAAGTATTTAAAGCAGAAGAATGATCAAAAGATGAGTTTGGGGGAAATGTAACTCATATTGTTTCACTTTATGGTGCACAGTATCTTAAGGAATATTTAGAGATGAGTCTGTAGCTGTGAGCAACAGAAAATCATGAAGAGTCTTATGAGCCATGAAAGAAGTTTGGATTTTACCAGGGAAGCATTAGGAAGAATTTTAATTTGAAAAATAACATGAGATTCATTTTTAGGGAAAAAAAATTGACTAATGTGAGAAAAATATATTGGAAGACTGAGAGACTCAAGAGGAGGGGGTTAGTCTTGCTAATCATGCAGAATTCCACTCAGGATGTTTCCCAGACTGAGGGTTCCTTACATTTGCTCCCATGGCACCCTGTGCTCACCTCCATCATGGAACATACTGCAAAGTAACAATCTCATTTTTTTACAAGTAGGTGGTATCTAGCACAATACTGGATATATGATAGACTCGATGTATACTTCTAGATCAGTGAGAGAATGAGATCAAAAGTCAATCAGTCTGTGAGAGAGCTGTGAGATTCCTAACAGTGATTAATACGGTTTACATATTTACCTTTCATATGTTGCTAAATCACACTGAAATTGATTTTTTTTCTATAGAAATACTTAATATTTCTCTGGAAAACCTTTATATCATCCCACTGGACCAAAGCCAGCTATCTGAAGAAGATAAAAATGGTAAGAAATGCTGTTGTCAGTCTTCTTTCTTCCAAATTAACTTTGTATGTATCAGATATCAGAGCAACTATTTGTTCCAGTGAGGTGAGCATATATTAAGTGACTGCAGCTTTTGGTAAAAAAAATGATTAAAGTATTAAGCTAAATTATTCATAGAAGTCAAAGGATTTTTCAATGGTTGTGTTGGAGAAAAAGTAATGAATATACCTTTATTTACATAATGTTATTTTCAAAGGTATAAAACAAAATGTAGAGATAATGTTTGTTTTTTTAAAATCCTTAGTTTTGTTATTCTAGCTTAATAAAAATCTTCCTACTAATTTATTCAATCTATCATATTTAATTTAAATAGCACATGAAATTTTAGGCAGATGTTATGTCATAAATATCCAGAGTATAAATATTAAAATTATGCTTACAAGCATAGAAAGATCTATTTTTATTTTAAGTAATTAGCACATTTTCGGAATGTTTTCACAAATACTTCTCAACTATGAGAGAGCAGCAGCATGGATTATCCAAAACTATGAATAATCCAGAAAACATTTGTCTACAATTTGGGGATGTACGTTTTTGGTAACAGAACCACATTATAAATTTGTGTTACTTAAGCAAAAACTCAAATTAGTTTATATTTCCTGTGTGCATGGAAAATGGCTTACCAGCTGAGCTGCAAGGTTAGTTGTTGAGAAATATGTTGGGCTTTGGGAGAAAGAAAAAGCAGATCCACGGGTAATAGATATGTCACAATAATTTTATTACCTCATTTTATTAGATGCATTTCTGTTTCCTTGATTTTGACCAGATTCTCTTTTCATAGACATTTAGATAATTCCTTTTATTCTATATTATTTTTATTTGAACGAAGAATATTTAAAGTGATCAATGGTAGCAATTAGTGGATGTACAATATATTTTCAGCACTAAATAAAAATTTTACATTTCCTGTGGTGAAGCTGAATGTGTGCCTGTAAGCAGCAATGTTGAAGGATAAATAAATAGCAAATTATGCTCAATACATACTGTAAATAATAATTATCACTGAGTGAAGATAAATTCATTAATTCCTTTTGCTTAATTTTTTAAAATTATTAAATGTGTGTTAACTCATATAAAAGATTGCATTGAGATCTGGGTATATAGTAATTTCTAAAATAGAATATCTCTATGGAGCTTACCTTCTAGAAGTAAGCTTCTTTGTCTAAATGAAATAAAGTACAAAATAAAATAACCTTGTGGAAAGAATTTTGGGTGTTATAAATATTTCATAGCTTGGTTATTTACATATTGATATCATTTTTATTTCATTTTATTATTATTATTATTATTTTCTTTTGCGGTACGCGGGCCTCTCACTGTTGTGGCTTTTCCCATTGCGGAACACAGGCTCCGGACGCGCAGGCTCAGTGGCCATGGCTCACGGGCCCAGCCGCTGCGCGGCATGTGGGATCTTCTCGGACCGGGGCACGAACCCGTGTCGCCTGCATGGGCAGGCGGACTCTCAACCATTGCGCCACCAGGGAAGCCCTTTATTTCATTTTAGAACAAAATATATATCTGCTTATTGCAACAGAAGAAGATGGAGTAGTGGATGAGGATGGAGGGGGAGACACAGATGTAGACAAAGACTATTTCAGGGAGGAAGCTGAGAATTTCATATTAGGGTACAGACAGGGGAGTATGGCTGTGTCATTCCTAATTAGCTCTGTAAATAGTTGTTTCCAGTGCTTATGCATAATTAAGGGACAGGGATGGTTTTCACGATACCTATTCAGAGTGTGGCACTAGAGAAACCATGAAGAAAATGATAGAAGACTGACAGGAAGCAGTAGTATTAGTCTGTACAAATGTTGGGGATTCCAGTTAATTAAATGAGTAATGTAAGGGAAAGAGCCCTCCAAAGGAAATAGAACTGGCCAAGTTTGGCAGATAAATAGGGTCTTAGATACTTAGGCTAAGATTCTAATCCTTGAACGAAACTATCACTAGAAACAGGGAGAAGAGAGAGAACAAAAAAGGGGCAACTCTGAATTTTGTTTTACTCTGTAGAGTGATTCAATTTACCTCTGGAAGAACAAATTTCAAGTGTGGTTGACACTGAGATGAAGAAGTGGGCCCCACTGGTCTGGAGTGAGCTGGAGATAGGGTGAGAGTTTACTAGCAGTGCTAGATTACTAATAAGCATATCAGCATTTCCTTAAGACATTAGCCAGCAGGAACCTCAAAATTTTGATGAAGTGAATATTTAATATGTCACTCTTCAAGAAAACATGAAAGTAATCATTATGGGAAAGTCAGAAAATTTTTGGATTATTAACAATTAGAATTTTCAAATTATACATGAAGAAGAGACTCATTGTCTTACAAGATTTGTATGCTTCTAAGGATGTTATACTAGCTCTGGCTGTGTCTGAGTGTGTTTTGGGGACACACTCAGAAGGACAGAGTACCTATTGTATGAAATACACTTCTGCTGTTATCTGACCTGAACCTATAAATGCAGTAAGCAGTAGAATACTGGTAGATTAATTATTTTTGTTGCTTCCAAGTTACATCTGTTATCCAGGCAATTCAAACAGGTAAAAGTGACAAGGACAGTTACCAGTGTATTATAGATGATGAATAATCAATAATAATCTTCAGTTTCTCCCCCCCTTCTCTTCTTTTCAACCTCCTTCCTTTTTACCTTTTTTTCCTCCTTCATTCCTTATCATCTGTAACACTGTAGTCAAATCTTTAAGCCTTCCATCTCACACTCAAAGTTCAGTTCAGAAAATAGAAACCCTTCTACTTATTTCAATCAGAAATGAATTTAATGCAGAGAATTAAGACTTAATCAAAACCTGGGAAAGCATGGACGTGCCGCGGCCAGGAGGCCATCATTCTATTAATGATTTGAAGTACCACCATCTAGCTCCAATCCAGAATGCAAGAAAATGTTGTTGACACTGCAACCACCAAGACTGGCCAACAGTGTTTTCAATGCCCAAGAAGCTGGATACTAAAGTATGGTGAGTCTGCATGTCCTGTTACCATACTTTTTCATCTCTCATGATCTTGCTTGCGAGAGAAAACAGCTGCAAGAGATAGCTTCTGCCTCACTTCCACTTTCCAAGCATTGTTTGTGTGTAACTATTAGGATACCTTACTTGCATCCAGACCCTACCTGTAAGAGAGTGTGAGAAAGGTTGTTTTCATCTTTCAATCATCATGAAATTGAATGAAGCTGGACAGGAGTTTGGGGGAGCCAAATCAAGTGTCTGTGACAAGCTGGTATAGTGATGCATGTTGACCTCCCAGCTGTTTCCTATACTTGTTCTTTTATATCATTCATGGTTTTTATTAAATTTATGTCTTATATTCTGTTTACCTCTCCCCAACCTTGCTAAATCTCATATGTGTCCTTTTCTGTAAGTATGTTAGCCAATTCTGTGTTTCTATAACATTGCTATTACCTGGCATATTTGCTGTATCATTAACTTAACTTATGGAATACTCTTCTACAATTTAGGGAAGGAATACACTATAAGATTAAGTCAAAACTTATGTACCTAAACGATTACTTATTTACTATGGGCCTAGAGATAACTGTCATATTACTTCATCAGAATATTTATTTTGAGCAAGTGTTATTTCTATAATATAATACATATGCTAATCAAAATGTAAAATTATTGAATGATTAATATTATCAAAGGTGGATTATAAAGAAAAGTGTCTTCCAAGGGGGTAAAGGGGGGGATTGGATGAATTGGGAGATTGGGATTGACATATATACACTAATATGTATAAAATAGAGAACCTGCTTTATAGCACAGGGAACTCCACTTCTCTGTACAGTAGAAACTAACACAGCATTGTAAAACAACTATACCCCAATAAAAATAAATACACTAACTGAAACGTAAAAAAAGAAAGAAAGAAAGAAAGAAAGAAAAAGAGTCTTGAATTTTTAGTTGCTCCTAAGTTGACTTTTTAAATTAAGAGATAAGACATTTATTACTCAGACCATTTTTTTCTCATATATTTAGCATCATGTATTTTAAGTTTGCTAGACAAGCTAGCAAAAATGATAACAAAAATCAGCAGATACTATTTGCATTTGAAAATCAACATAATTCATTTTTCTATTCTTTTTTACTAGAATTTTATTTCCTTTGCATATGCTTTAACTGTACATAGGCTGATATTGTCCTATCTTACTATGAAGTGTTAAACTTGATTTCAAAATAAGAAATAAAATTATGTCCATTCTAACAATAATTCTAAAACCACTTTCTCTTAATCTTTTAAGGTAAAAGTGAGGTTACTCCTCTGTCAACTATCACCATATTTTCCTGTTTGCTATCCCTGCCTCTAAAATAAAGTGGGCTTGTAAAACTAGTTTTCAATTAGACAACCTACTAAAATCCCTGCTTTCCTTTTTGGACAAGCATTTTTGCTCTGTTCAAAGCATGTCCTGTTATCAGAGACTGTGAAGTTGTGTTGTCCCTTGGTTCAGAATGCTGGACCCAAGAGTCTAATGTTGTATTTACTGCATGAACAACAACTTAATTAAGTGTTGCTTTAGAAGCATCACCAAAGCTTTGTTTCTGGTATTGCACTCAGGCATGTATCACATTGTTCTGACACAGGCAATGGGAGATTTGCTTTGTAGTTAGTCATGTTTTAGGAGCACTACTAGTAAAGACAGAAGAAAATAATAATTCTATTGGTACAGCAGGGAAAATGCTCTCAGATCCAAAAAATGACTATAAAAGACAGGATCAGGAGAAAAATTTTCTTCTGGGAACACTCTCAGTAAAACCAAATTTCCTCTTTTGACATTTACTGCTTAAAAGTAAATGTTTTTTAATGCTTTTGTAAAGATTAATAAAATCAAATATACAAAGATTTCTTCCTTTCATATGTCCATATTTATCTCCCTAAGGACCATATTTTATATACCTAAATAAATGTGATATTTTAATTTTAGATTGTCATTTACCATGATAAAAGATCTTTTAAACAGTATGTTTATGCTATAAACCAAGAAGGGTTTGGGAAATGATGATAAAGCATAAATGTATTTTCACTCTCTCTTCTGCAAAGAAATAAAGAATTTTTTCCTTCTTGGTGTACTCTGAAAATGCACCTGAATCTAAGAGGAATTAAATTCACCAGCCTCAAAACACAAGAATGTTTAACTCCACTATCATTGGCTTCATATTTGAGGTTGTAAAATTAATATAGTTGTTTGACAAAGAACTGAAAACTTGAAAAAAAGGAAGCTGCCAACTAAAAAGAAAGGAGCAAGTTCTTCAAAGGTAGTGTGGCCTGGAATCTCTAGATAAGATGGCCCAAAAGATCAGTGAAGGAAGGTACCCCAAAGGGACACAGAGCATTAAAGATCTACAAGATAAAGAAAGGAAAGTAATTATTTTCAAAAGTTTTCACATGTTCTTTCTATCTTAGTACTAGTCCCCATTCTAGTCCAGTGATAGATAAATGGTCCTGACTAATGAAAGTCTAACCAGAGTTTGTTTACCTCGAAGGTAGTTTAATATTGAATTTCAAATCATAAGATACCCAAATTAAGCAAGTTTTTTAAGTACTTGCTAGAGAAAGATCTATAGGACTACTATATTTAAAATGTTGTCTGTGATTTAGTGATCAATTAAATCTATTCTACACTTCCATATATATTTGAAAAAGTGTTCTGTTAATATTTTATTATGCAAAATTTGATTATTTGTATGAATTTATAAGTATGCTGGCATGTGTGATTAAGCCTCTCTCTGTATGTATTTGTTATTGCATTGTAAAGCATCCCTATGTCCTAAATTATCATTTTATTTCATAATTCTAAAGATCAATACCCATTATACATATTGTGACAATGTTTTGCCAAAGCATAGTGAACGCAACTGAGAGCAGCAACAGAAAGATTTTCCAGAATGTGTCAGAAAGTAGCCAAAGAATTAACCAAAGACAGAGACATAGACATGCTAGTAACCATTGTGAAAATTAAATAAATTGTCCAAAATTTCCTCCAAAATGGCCATGATCCCAGAGAGTTCATTCAAATTGCTTTGACACTTTCAATGGGCAGAAAATTCTCATATTATAGATGATTTCAGTGCAAAGAAGACATGAAAAGTTTACTTTTTGATTTCACAAACCTGGTGTATCTCTAATACCATACTAATAATATTTAAAATAGAAATTAGAAACCAGATTCACTCGGATCACTTACTGAGCTATTGCCTCTCAGCTACGAAGCTACCTTTCTATACATTTTCCCTTTGTTGGAGCTGGGCCTCTGAAAAGTGCATTCTCCTTTGTCAGCTCACTACTGTTCAGCCATCACTGGTATAGAAAGGCAGCTGGCAGGGAGAATGAGTATGCTTCACTCTGTTTGCATCTTGTACCTGCCAGCAGCATCTCAGTGTTAGTCTTTCAGCAGAAACAGATACTCCAAATTCCATGTTTTCTGGGTTGGTGAGCACCTGTATATTGGGGGAGTGACACACTGGGAGAGGACATGAGAGCCCCGAGCCCTTTCCCTACATCTTGCCCTATGCATCTTTTCCATCTGGCTGTTCTCGAGTTACATCCTCTTACAATAAACCAGTAATCCTGTAAGTAAAATGTTTCTCGGAGTTCTATGAACTCCTCTAGCAAATTAATTTGAAGTAATGGGTGATGGGGGACAGTCTTGTAGGACTGAACCCTTAGCCTGTGGAATCTGATGCTACCTCTGGGTAGACAGTGTCAGAATTGTTTGGTTTTAGGTGGGAAACCCCCTCCACATACACATAATTGGATACAGGAACCCAAAAGAGCTAGGATGGGTAAATAATAAGATGTTGATTTATATTATAATCACAACAAAAATGAAAAAACTTTATCTGATTCTCATAATAGAACCCAAAAATCTTTTGGTAAAATCAGTATGCATTTCCCAGTGAAATTTCCTAGTAAAGTAAGAAAAATAATCGTGATTAAACTAATATTTTCTCATTCTGACAGCCAACATCATACAAAACTGAAAACCTATATACCATTCGAATAAACTCAAGAACAAGGCAACGATACACACTTTTGTCACTATTATGTAGTATTATTCTGAATATAATCGCTGCAAGTAGCCTATGACTTGCATTGGCCAATGAAATGAGAACAAGTCACATGGCTACTTACATACTTACATGTTTTTCTATAAGCCTGTTCTTAATAGAGTAATGTTTGGACATGGCTCCACATTTTTTTTTTTTTACGCAGATTTGATCAGAATCAAGTCAGTTTCAGAAAGAGGTAAAGCAGTTACATTTTTTCTTTTATTTTGGTCAATTTAATTATACAAGTAGATACAGGTGGACAGAAAAGAAAGATAGCTTATGATCATTCAAAGTAGATAAAAATAATTTAACTGATATAAATAATAATTTAATAAAATTTAACAAAGCAGAAATTAATTACTGAAGATTTCCAATCAGGAATATTAAGTGGTCATATGGAACAGAAAGTTAAGTGACAAAGTAGGGTATGGAAACTTTTTACATATTGGATTTGTTAAAACTTGAATTTGCAAATTAATGCTTTCATGTTCCTTTAGAAATAGTATATAATCTATTTATAAAACCAGAAACATTAAGTAGAAAAATGATTTTACTTGTTAACAAATGAGATTATTTTTAACAAATTGCTCTGAAAGTTTAGTCACAAATGATTACATTACTTTTAAAATAATGTGTCATTAAAGATTTTTTACCTGATTAAAAGAACATGAGTGTGTATCTTTTGAATTCTCTCCCTGAAATGTGGAAACATTTGGGGAATAACCCTTACCTGTTAAAGCTCTCTATCTTCAATATCTAGAAAATGTAATAGCTCATTTATGGCTGTGTCAGGGTAGATTAGATTAAGTTATGGTAGCAAACAAACTGAAACTCACAGTGGCTGAAAACAACAAAGTTTCCTTTCTTGTTTGTGCAGCCTGCTACTTACTGTCCATTGCAACTGTCAAGTGCAGCTGTTTTTCATATGCTGGATTGTACCTAGATGTCAACATGTATCTCCATGTCCATGCAGCAGAGGAAAAAAACAAACTGAAGAGTTTATCTTTGATAATTAAATATTTTCACCTAGAATTAATATATGTAATTTCAGCTCATATGTCACTGTCACAGAAAGTCCTATAACTTCATCTCTCTTCAAGAAGATGAGTGCAATTTACCTAATTGTCCAGAAGATAAAGAAAATCAGATATCATTAATAGTAGGAGGGTCTAATACAAGAATGCTTTGAAAATATTTTTATTATAAGTAATCCAAATTAGAAAATCATTAATATTACTGCTCATAATACTCAACATACCACACCCAAACACATACACCACATACACTCACTCCATGCCCAAATTACATAAATTACCCAAGAAGATGGCAAGATAGGGCCTCAGTTAACTAAGTTACTTCAGTACAAATTAAAAACCAACAGAATGACCAGGGGATTTTTTGATGAGATTATATAATAATGCAGAGAAAATATACCCAATTTAAAGTAAGAATTGTCTAAGGAAAGGGAGCCCAGAATAAAAGGAAGGTGGATTATATACCTTCAGTGATGGGTCTTTCAGTTGCATCTGAAAGCATATATAGGCTTCTTATTCTAATCTCCAAAATTATTATTATTATCATTTTTTACTTTCTTATAAATTATTCTTTATTTATAGTTAGGGCATTACATTGTTGTTTTTTTTTAACATCTTTATTGGGGTATAATTGCTTTACAATGTTGTGTTAGTTTCTGGTTTATAACAAAGTGAATCAGTTATACATATACATAGGTTCCCATACCTCTTCCCTCTTGCATCTCCCTCCCTCCCACCTTCCCTATCCCGCCCCTCCAGGTGGTCACAAAGCACCGAGCTTATCTCCCTGCGCTATGCGGCTGCTTCTCACCAGCTATCTACCTTGCGTTTGGTAGTGTATATATGTCCATGCCTCTCTCTCGCTTTGTCACAGCTCACCCTTCCCCCTCCCCATATCCTCAAGTCCGTTCTCTAGTAGGTCTGTGTCTTTATTCCTGTCTTACCCTAGGTTCTTCATGGCATTTTTTTTTAATTCCATATATATGTGTTAGTATTTGTCTTTCTCTTTCTGACTTACTTCACTCTGTATGACAGACTCTAGGTCTATCCACCTCATTACATGCATAAAATTGAGAAGAAAAATCTTCGTGTAAGACACCCATATGTAAAGTGGTTTCATCAGTTGCCTTCAATCACAGAACTCCATTATACACTACATCTTTCACTTATCTGACCCCAAACCCAGAGCTATCTCAGACTTATTCTATCAGCAGCAGGTGTATGGAGAACTTTAGTTTGAACATGCTACCCCTCTCTTTCTGTGTTTTTATAATCCCTGCTGCTATGCACAAACTCTAGCAACCTCAAATTTTAATGTGTCTTTTGATTTCTTATTTTCCATCACTTCTGATTTCTGTTTACTTATGAATTCTGCTGACTCACAGCCTCCTCTAACTCACCACCTTCTCTAACTCACCATCTCTACTATCTCAAGGTCTCTGTGTGTCTCCTCGGGTGGTATTGCCATGATCAAATGCTGGTGTTTTTCTGTGTTGCACAGTTAAATTTTTCAGAAAAGATCTAATTTAACCATCTAACTTCATTATACTTATTCAGGTAGAACCTTAATTTTAAGCTTCTTCATACAAAACTTATTGACCTAAATATTGGTTTTCTTTGAATCAGTTTCTTACATAGCACCCATCAGATGTTTCTCAGAAGATCAGTCACATAAAAACAAACATGATCTTCTATACTTAAGGAATTCTCTAGGTTCGCTACTGAGAGCAGAGATCACAATCAGCGACCACATCTCAAAAGAAAAGAGCAGTCATAGCTTTTGGCAATTATAGTCCTATAAGACTTAATATTACCTGACTTCCCTGGTAGTCAAGTGGTTAAGACTCCACATTCCCACTGCAGGTGGCCCGGGTTCTGTCCCTGGTCGGAGAACTAAGATCTTGAGCGGCATGCCGAAAGACAATATTACCAAGGTAATATCTGTTAGGCCTTAGAGTAGAATATATATATTGGAAACAAAGAAATTTAAGGGAATTTTCAAGAGTTAAACATACAATAAAGGAATCATATGACATATAATATTTTTAGAAAAAATAACCCTGAATAATTAATGCCCCAGAATTCTGTATGGTCTTGTTATATCTACATTTCTAACCTATCTTAAATTTATCACTTATTTGTCTAATCCGCTACCTCACCTTGAATATGTACTCATACTTTTCAATTGACAACCACTTTTCTCTTGCTCTTATAGCCTAAAGAGATCCTTGGAGGCCATAAGTTATGTTGGATCCAGGAATAAAATCCCACTGGGTAACTCATGTTTATAAGTTGTAATGTATACTTTATTAGAATATAAATTGAAAATAACAACTTTGATCAGGCTGTTTAATGAAAAATACCTCTTAGTACAAGTGAAAAATGATTTCCTTAATCCAGTTTGCTTAGAAAACAACAACAAAAACCACATATGTGATTACTGCAAAAAGTGACAGGGGACAGGAAATCAAAGTGATGGCTGAACCAATCAACCTTTAGGAAAAATCTTATGTTAATTCTGGCTGGATACACGTGTAGACAGAAACCCTTCCAATAATGTTCTTAATGTCAAGGTCTCTTGGGTGATAAAGACTTCCCTGTGATGAAGTCCATTAGGCAGCAGCCTTATTAAACACGGCACACACAATTAGCTCTGGGTGACTACCTTCAGGCTTCTCTCCTATAACGATACAATGAATCTTCATTTTTTTCAATAAAGGGTGACATGGCTTTGACCAAACCTAGCTTCAATTTCCCTGAGTTAAAAATATTCCTAGAAAGCCTTTTACTGAGTCCCAACATCACATAAACTTTCTTTTATTTTTCTTCTCATATGTGACATTTTCAGTCTATATGCAAAAACCATAATTAAAGACAAATATTATGTCAAATTTCAGAAAAAAGTATTCAATGAATTCATATTGCTATTTATATTTTTATTCATTCATTTTGAGAGTATACATTAACTTAAATAATAAATCTCAATTTAATTGAAAAGGACATCTTGCTGTTATTGGCAACTGGATGACCAAGAAGAGAATACACACGTTAATGCATGTGAAAAGATAAGGAAGCAAAGGACATTGTATTCTACAGCAGCAACATAAAAATCTACCAGACAAATGAAGTAATACTATATAAAAATCTAAAGAAGTTTTGTGACTTAAAACCAAAATGTACTACTGTTTGAGAGAAAAATATGTACAATCGTTTAAACACTAAAAAATAAAAAAAAAAAAAGTGTACCAAGTAGTAATAATGGGAGATATCAGTTTTCCATGAACAGATAGTGATAATACTGCCAGTATAGCAGTATAGAAAATATGACAATTTCTTTTAACAGATTTCATTTAGAAATCCAAATGAAAGGAAAACATTATACCAGAGGTTCTTAAAAATGCTGTACTGCTTTCCTATTGTGGCTTTAACAAATTAGAACAAATTTTGTGGCTTAAAACAACATAAATTTATTATTTTACAGTTCTGGTAGTCAGAAGTCCTCCAGAAATATGTCATACTGGCTAAAACTAAGACGTTAGCAGGGCTGTATGCACTTGTAGAGGCTCTGGGGTAGAATCCATTTCTTTACCTTTTCCAGTTTGTAAAATCTGCCTGCATTCTGTGGCTTGTGGTCCCTTTCCAATGCACTACAACACTTACCTGAAAAATGTTCAGACTCTTTCCCATAGCCAATGATGTGGAATTTATTTCTTTTGTTGTTTTGTGTTTTTTGTTTGTTTGTTTGTTTTAAAGGATTGTTTTTTGTTGTTGGTTTTTTGCCACGTTGCACAGCATGTGGGATCTTAGTTCCCCGACCAGGGATCCAATCCGGGCCCTGGCAGTGAAAGCACCAAGTCCTAACCACTGGACCGCCAAGGAATTCCCTGGAATGGTTTCTATATCAACCCTACTTTGATTCAATTCATAGATCATATTTCAGTATTTCTTCTTAAGGAGGTTCTTGTTAGAAGGACAAGAATTACCACCTATTTTCTTGTAAAGAACAGAACATATTTTCTTACATATTCAGTTAATGATATTGGTTAAGATCTTCACTGTTCACAGTAAAAATTTGCTCCTAATTCCTATTTGACTTGTTTCCTTATAAGTCTCCTCTTTTATAATAGTACAAGGCACCTTCACTTTAAGTCCATGATAGAGAGCATAACTTTTAATTAACTATATTGTAGGTTCTATCAAAAGCCCAGTGGAGAAAAACAATATTTAAGATATACTTTAAAATCATGTTCACAAAGTTGGGTTTTAATCTTAGCCTTTGACTTTGACTAAGAGTCACTAAATTAAAAAAATGTGACATTTGTTCTGAAATCATTGTTGGGGGTACCATTTATTTCAAGGAATAGCAAATTTTAAGCCTTAAGCCTGCAAATGTGTTTGGTATATATAAAAACATATTATTCTAACATTTGAATCCTTTTAGGTGGGACACTGTCCCTGTCTAAACAGAGCCATGACACCCAGCTATCTCAAAACAAGCCACTTTAAGCATCTGTGTTACCTGGCTGACTCTTAAAGGCATTTGTGTTTTCTTGCCCTTGTCTATCATATTCCTAAATGCTACTTCTCACATTGAATTGATCCCAGCACTTGAGACTGCTATAATTTAGTCTTTGCTAAAGACTGGTATTTTTTTTTTCTTACATCAGTGTGTTCCAAATGTTTATAGTATCATTAAAATTTTTTGACCAATCATACCTAGACTATATTTATTTATGCTTTATTAACACTTTATTTCTTATTTTTATTAACACTATTAATATATTATGCATATCATAGAGCATGCACAAAATGGACATTAAAACATGGATGAGTTAAAAATATAAGTAGAAATGTTAATATTTTATAGTATCCCACTGTGAAGATCATTATTCTAGACATTATCTTTTCATTTCTTATATCTAGTGGCTGATGAGAAGCCTGCAGAGGGTCGTGATGCCCAATGAAATAAATTTTATTGACTTGATGTTGACAATGTTGGTCTTTTGCTTGAATACTCATTTTCTCAAGTCTTGTTTTTAATTTGCTAAAATGTTCCTTTTTTTATGTATGTCTTTTTATATTCTTTTTTTTTTTTTTTTTTTTTTTTAACGGTACACGGGCCCCTCACTGTTGTGGCCTCTCCCGTTGCGGAGCACAGGCTCCGGACGCGCAGGCTCAGTGGCCATGGCTCACGGGCCCAGCCACTCCGCGGCATGTGGGATCTTCCCGGAATGGGGCACGAACCCGTGTCCCCTGCATCGGCAGGTGGACTCTCAACCACTGCACCACCAAGGAAGCCCTATATTCTTTTTGAAAAGGAATGAAGTATTATAAAATAAGTATTCAGTACACTGGACAGAGTGTTCACATATCTCAGAATATTGGAGCTCATAGAACAATTAGATAAACACTTTAATTGTACTGGGATGTAAAATAAGACATAAATTTAAAATTTTGTTCTCAAGGTCACATTCCTCTCTCTTTATGTCACATGAAATTTAATACAATATCTTTGATTTTCTTTAGAATTTCCAATTGGATCTTTATTCTTCAAATTGGCTGATACCTTAGGAATGATTTTTAAATGCACTCAAATTTGAAAAGACTGCATCTTTTTCAAAATCTAATGGAAGTTTTGAAAGCATTCCATTGAGGAAGTACAGATCTGCCTTTCTCATCACTTTCTAGGCCAAAATGTAATTTATTATAACCAAAAATTTAGTGGTTCTTCATTAGGCTTACATATCAGACCATCATCGCAGGAGATTTTTTCAAATTCAAAATGCCAAGTCTTCTTCTAACATGAGAATCACTTTTAGGCTCTTGACGTGAGAAAAGAAAAAGAATGGGAAGGTACAGAAATGAAACTTTCTCAGAGCTATATGTAGACATTTCTACTTAAGAACCAATTGAATACAGAAACCTGAGGTAATGACTGAAAGGAAAACGTTTAAATTAGTGAAATTTAAAACCTCACCCTTAATTAAAGCAACTATAAAAATTGACAAACTTAGGTGTGCCATTCGATGTCACCAGAAGGTCAGAATGTGTGGTCTTTTATACATAAAGAGCTCTCTATTTTCATTCAGTAATTTCTGAACACTTAAATGGCTTTGATTTGATTTTACCATATCAAATCCTTATTTGAATAATAAATTAGAAGTCAAATATATCTACAATAATCATTTTAGATGGGCCAAGATTTTATGAAATCTAAAATGTTACAGTAATATTGGTGTAAGACATAGTAAAACTTTAAATATGTGTAACCATAATTGGCCATTACTGCATTTATAAACCTAGGTGATATGTTTGTTTTTCTAGAGACTTGGAACTAGGGCTAGACAAGTAGGCCAATAAACCCTTAATGCCTAAACAACATAATTGGTGATTCACAAAATGAGATATGGAAATGAAAATGAATAACAATAAAATTTTGAATTTTGTACTGTTCTTTTCATTTTCTAATCACTGTCAAAACAATGAAATATGATTGTACTGCTCTTACATGGATAAATAAATAAGAAATAGATAAATTGATGAATTTGGATTATTATGCCATTGCAAAAAATACTAAAATGATAAAAATTCATTTTCTTTATTTGGACAAATCTGGTAGTTATATTAAATATTCACTAGAGAATATTTTCAAAGTTTATGGTGTCTTTTATGCTTCTACACATTTTGGTTTTGAGAGAAAGAATTGCCCTGGAGGAGAAAGCCTTCAGAAAGACCAAGAGAGGGAACACAAGGACTCAGGAAAAAAAAAAAAAAGTTTACCACTGCAGAGAATGATTAGCACAAGGAAAAGGGGGAGGAGACATCTGTTGGTGAAAAGATTTTTAGAGATAATTAAGTGCATTCATCCAGAAATAACACATATTATACATGGTTTGCAAGCACACATGGCTTCACTAAAAACACAACAGACTTTGAAAGGCCCACAAAAATAATCAGTGGCTTTGATCTGATGTCACCAGAATGTCAGTCTTCCCCGTGTGCCCCACCTCAGCCTTCCTAAATCCCTCTCATGCTCCATAATAGTTTTCACTGCAGGTTATGTTTACTATTTACAGAGGTAAGCTTTGTTGGGGAATATTGTCAGAAAAGTGTAGCTTGGTCCTTGTGTTTCTTAAGTAGCTTAGATTAATATCCCATTTCAATCTCCTGAAATTTAATTGGATTTCTGGGCATCTCAAAGGTCCATATATAAAGAATATTAATATTCCAAATAAAAGGATTTCTTTTAAGCACAGAATAAAGCAATTGACCTGACAGTAATGACTATTTTAAAGAGAATAAAAATTAACCTCAGAAATAAAGTTTAGATTTTGCTTGACATTTTTGCTTATTTAATCCTCTTACATAGTAAAATGTATGCTTCATATCTCTGTATGTGACGCCTTCTTGTGCAGTTTTAGATACGTTCTATAAAGGGCTAATTGATAGGTGTTGAAATGTAGTTAAAGAAATATGAAAGAACAAGGTAAAAGACATTTTTTAATTAGAGTTTACATATATCATTCACCATAAAAGAACACAAAAGATCATGCTTGGTTTTTAAATCTAAAAGAATTTGAAAGTTTTAGATCAGAAAGTATATATGTAAATAAAAATGGAAGACACTGATTTCTTCTCATTAACTGAGATTAACCATAACAGTAAAGTGAACAGTATTTCCACATAAGTCATTTGGCATTAAAAGGTTTTCTAATGTAAGGCTCAGATGGATTTTTTGCTTCCCTATCTCAGCTTTGCTGCCATTCTGTATCTCCACTTCAGCATTTTTGAAAATCTCAGTGTTTCTTTAAGAACTAGCCATAATGCCATCTACTTTGAATTTCCTGTTAGTTAGATTTCTTTCAAGTCCACATCATTCCTCCTCCACAAAATAGAATGTTTGTAAATAACAAAAATATAATATTGCACGTAATGGAAAATCCCAAGGTAGGATGCTTCCATGATTGATAAATTTATCAGCCCAAATCAAGAATCCAATTTATCTGAATTCATCTTTTCAGTCTGCTATCATTACAGTGTTAGTGAACCTCATGATTCTAAGGTTTGTTTGTTCCAGGTATAGAAGGAAGATGACACCTTTGAAAAGCCAGAAAGATGAGAGGAGGCATGCCACTTCCTTACATTTCTTTTTATGAGTAAGGACATTTTTCCCAGATGTGTCTATCATGGTCATATCTTGTAGGCTAGGATCATGTCACATAGCCATTCACAAGCCTGGCTCTGGAAAGACAGAACAGAATTACTATGATTGCTTGGCCTTAGACAAATCAAGATCAACTAGCATATGGCTTTCTGCTACCTAAGTAATATAGGAGTTCGAATGGCAAAGACAAAGGGGATGTAGGTGATGCCACTGGATTAGCATCACAGTGTCTGATACACACTTTATTTATCCCACGTCTATTGAAATAATCACTCTTCTTTTTGAACTATACTTATTTTTTAAGTCTTATATTCATTTATAGAATATAAGTAACTTTAAAGAAGAAAACACATCAGAAAGCTTTTTTTATTTCACATTTTGCTCGATGCAGTGGTTTAATTATAATAGGTAAGCAATAAAACTCTTTTGAGTGAATGAATAAATTTATAAAGTTTTGTTTGGTGTGTGGTTTTCATTTGCACAAGTTTATTCTTAGCTATGACTAAACAGATTTTTTTCTTGACTTGATAAAATGTTTCTGAAATATATTTTTGGAATGCTTGTTCCTGGGAAGAAAACCTTTTAGTTGTAGGAAAGGAAGTAGAAATACAATTTCCTTCTTATAAAAACCAAAGACATAGTTTTAAACTATTACTTTTATAAAATGAAGTACAGCACAATAAGCAAAGATGGAACTTGGTTCATTTTAATAGTGTGTTCTCTAAATAAAGTAAATCTGAAATAATTTTAAATTAACTGCTTGATGTAGTTTGGTGCAAAACTTTTCATAGATAATATAAACACCAAATGTTGGGGGATGACTTTTGAGTTCTGTCATTTATCATTAAACATAAGGAAAATATGCTTGGAATAAATGAATCTTATACTTTATATGTATTCTATTATAAAGAAATTCAAACACAGATTAAAAAAACAAATCTGGTACCTCCTTTTCATTCTCATTACTACCGTTCAGGCCCAGGTGTCATTTCTCTAACCTGAGACTTTTCCCCCAGCTGTCTGGCCTCTATGCCAGTCTAACAAAGAAAATTCCACTTCTTTGAAGTTTAATGCACAGATCCAGTCACAACAACTTCTGACCTGACATGTGCTGACTGACTATATGTTGTCTAGAAAATTGACTACAAACTCATTGGCCTGATAAACAAGCCTCTTCTTAAAATAGACTCAATTCAGTTTTTTATTCTTTTACTTTTTGATATTCACATACAACTCATTCTCTAGTCTAATTGTATATTCACAGTCTCCCAAACACAATCTCTACTTCCTCCAACTGTCAACATTCTCACTTTTTTCAAGATTCATCTAAACTCTTTTACTTATTTGGGAAGTCTTTCATTATATCTCTACTGTCATGTAATCTTTCCACCTGATTAATAAACTTTTGTTAATATTTCTTATAAGCCACA
This sequence comes from Leucopleurus acutus, assembly GCF_964270905.1. Lineage (NCBI taxonomy): Eukaryota > Metazoa > Chordata > Mammalia > Artiodactyla > Delphinidae > Leucopleurus > Leucopleurus acutus. The sequence continues at coordinate 39,266,953 of NC_139160.1, read as the reverse complement.
GTTATTATTGAATTGTGCCCCCCCCAAAAAAAAGATATGTTGAAATCCTTACTCCCAGTGCCTCAGAATGTGATCTTATTTGGAAATAGTGTCTTTATATATACAATTAAATTAAGATGAGGTCATACAGGAGTAAGACCCCTAATTCAGTATGGCTGACATCCTTAGAAGGGAAGACACAGAAACACAAGTGAAGACCAATGCAGAGACAGGAGCTATATAACTGCAAGCAAAGGAACACAAAAGACTGCCATCAGAAGGGTAAGGAAGGATTCCCTTACAGGTTTCAGAGGAAATGTGGCCCTGCTAGCACCTTGATTTTAGACATCTCACCTCTAGAAATTTGAGAAAACAAAAGTCTGTTGTTTTAAGCCACTAGGTGTGTAGTACTTCATTAAGGAATCCTCAGGAATCTTATACAACCACTATATGAATTCCCTGTTTTGATATAGGTATTATACTATAAAAATTATATGGATACCCCTTTCCTCCTTCTCTTTCCTCTATCTATCCTCTTATTTCAACACAGTAATCTAAACTTTACCCTCCCTTCATCATAAATCATATAAAGGCAAGCATTTTCTTTTATCTTAAAATGTGTTCACTATTTTTGAAACGCTTTCAGTGACTTAATAATTGTTGCCTAATAAAAAATAAATTAAAACATTCTAAGACAATTTTATGATTTAACTCTCCTCTTTAGTGAATGGAAATGCTCAGGCAAACACCTAAAAATATTTACAAAGTAATCCTTTGTACATTTCCTCCTTAAACCATTTGGCACACAAAAGCATGTGCTCACAAATAGCGTTTCAAGTACTGCCTAACTTGAAACATACAGATGCATTGACAAATATTCAGTCAATTGTATAGATATAAGTAAACAGTTAACGACCTTAAAGCATGCTCTATCTTAACATTTAGAATGTACCAGTGATTAGAGCAAGTAGAAAACTGAGAAACAGTTAACTGCGTGTGTGCGTGTGTGTGTGTGTGTGTACATATATATGTAGGAAAAAAAGAATATTAAACTTTCACATGTCTATCACTTAACTTCAGGAATTATCATTTCATGACCAACTTTTTCAATATATGTCCCCACAATTTCCCCTCACAACCTAGTGGATTATAAAAAATATGTTTTTTATTTCCTATCATCTATCCGTCATCCTGTGTCTAGCATTTTCTCTTACCTTCTAGATACCAAAATAACATTTCTGATGTTATCTTAGAATATATGTATGAGAATATTTTTCTTTTTTATTGGTATGAGAATATTTCAGATCTAATATTCTAGAACATCTGTATGAGAATATTCAGAGGTAAGACTTGAAAGGCAGGAATTAGGAAAAATTTGAATTTCAACTGAATTTAGTATGTTCTAGTTTGGGGAGGGCACAGTGAGGAAAGAGCTGTTGTGTTTTTATTTAGTTACAAATATACAAAAACACTAAAAATGTGTAAAATTTAAAAATTGTAAATCTTTCAAAAATTCCTCTGTCATCACTGGCAGAGAAAAAGTTTAGGAAATCAGGGATGGCACAGGTTTGAACAGGTGAGTGGTGGCAGGATTTAATAGGCAAGAATAAATGTTGAAAGATAGTACTTTGGGCATCTGCCCTCTCATAGTCAATAAAGTGCCATTAAATAAGGAAAACTAATGCAGAACAGACAAATGGTCTCAAGGTTTAGGCAATTCAGGCATTGTGAAAGTGGTGACTAATATTTTGGGAAAGGGGTACTATGGAACAGTTTTCCTTTCCAATTCATTCACTTAAAAATATATTTATTATTTTCTTAACATATAGGTACTATTCTGAACTGTTTACAGCAATTATTTTGAAATTAAATAAAATTCTAGTTAAAAAATTAAAATTAAGTTGATTTTTTAAAAAGTCTGACTCATGGTTCATATTCTCATGAGGGAAACATTTTAAACAAATAATCAAGGAAACATGTAATTTTAGGTAATGCAAAGAATAATAAGCCAAATGAGCAAAATAAAGGGTTAATAGTGACTTCAGGGAAGTCACCCTATTTTACTTAGGGTGGTCAAAAGCCTATCTGATGAAATACATTTGAAGAGAGTTACAAATGCAAGAGGAAGTGAGTCAAATATCTGAAAAAAACAGCTTTTCACACAGAGGGAATAGTGTGTACAGTTCTCTTAATCAAAGTTTGACTGTAAAGGGAACAGCAGGAGGGAAGCAAAGAGTGCAGGGCAGTAAGATTGGAGACCTCTACACAGTAGATTAGGTAAAGTCAAGTAGACCAGTAGACCTTGATAAGGAATTTGGTTTTAATCTAAACATTCTTGGAGACCATTTGCAGAGTTTAGGACAGTGGAGTGACATGAACTAATTTTAAGATTTATAAGATTACACTGGCAACTGCCTGAAAGATTTATTTTATTTTATTTTAATTAATTAATTTATTTATTTATTTTTGGCTGCATTGGGTCTTCATTCCTACACGTGGGCTTTCTCTAGTTGCAGAGAGTGGGGGTTACTCTTCATTGTGGCACGGGGGCTTCTCATTGCGGTGACTTCTCTTGTTGTGGAGCATGGGCTTTAGGCGCATGAACTTCAGCAGTTGTGGCTCACGGGCTCAGTAGTTGTGGCACATGGGCTTAGTTGCACCCCGGAATGTGAGATCTTCCCGGAGCAGAGATTGAACCTGTGTCCCCTGCATTGGCAGGCGGATTCTTAACCACTGCACCACCGGGGAAGTCCAGGATTGATTTTAAGGTAGGTGGAAGAGTAGAGTCAGGAAGAAAAATTTGGAAATAATTGCAGCAATTTAGAGAGATATGAGTGTGTTTTAGACTAGGATGGCTAGTTAATGGCTGGATTTCTGGTATATTTTGAAGGAGAAGTAAATGAAAATTCCTGATGAGTTGGATATGGGTTTGAGGCAAATACGGAAGTCAACGTTGACAACATTTTTGGTTAGCTTTTTGACCTAACCACTTGAGTGAAGATGGTACCATTTCCTCTGATGGGGAAGACTGGGCTAAAAGTGTTCTCTGAGAAAAATAATCTTTGGTCACAATAACATTGAGAACACCACCCAAAGAGAATTGTCACTTAAACTGGGGTATATGAAGCTAGAGCTCAGGGAAGAAATTGAGTTTGAAGATAAAAGCTTGGATTCATGAGCACATTGAGTGTATTTTTAAATACATAATCCCGAGGGTTATATGCTGGGATTATAATGCTTATCATCCCACTATTGATTTAATAATGTAAATAAGGTAATTATTAATTTTCTGCTTAGGCAAAAATAGTACCATGATACATTTTTTTCTTTAAAAATAACATGTATTATCTTAAAATAAACCTAGACAATTCTGTGGGTGGTCTTGAATCCCTTTTTGTACCTGTTCTCTTTGAAAAAAGAAAATAGTTTCAAAGTCAAACATTGACAGAAAAATTCAAAATGTGTTTTACAAATATAGGTTCTCATTTTTCACATAGCAGTTACTTAGTAAATATTTTTTTGCAGTAGACTAAATTTATGAGCAAAGACTAAGCATTATTTGAAAAAATTATTAGCAAAATTAGTCAGTTAACTAAATGAATCAATCTACAACATACTCAAACCCACCACCTAAATATTTAAATAGTTTAAGTGAATAATTTTTTCAAGTAATGAACATCAGAATTACTTGGGGAGCTGTTTCAAAAGCTGATGCCCAAGTGTCACTTCCCCAAACTGTGAAATCTGATTCAGTGGATAGATGTAGGTAACTGGCATGTATATTGGGAAAAGACTAATGCATCCTAGTTTAAAACCACTGACTTAGCAAAAAGGGCTATTATTGGCACTGTTGACCTTAATCTCTCTGACTCACTTTTCTTCTCTTTCTTCTAACCAAACATTCATTTCAAGTTTAAACCTTCTACAGATAAATTAACTCATCCATTAAGCTACTGTAAAGTTTTGCCTTATATTGAGTCAGTCTTTTTGAGGTGATTTTGGATAACTTTGATTGCATCCATTATGCATGGATTTTGTGGGTTAATTTATAGGAATAATTTTTCCTTTTATTTTAAATAAGCAGACAGTCTCTTTTTTTTTTGCTCCTTGTTCACTTTTGTCCATCTCTTAACAAAGCTAACATCTTTTTTTTAGTTTTTCCTAAACAATATAAATATTTTTACTGGTCTCCAATCCATCATTCAGGCAATCATACTATTGCTAAATTAGTTTCCATATACTTTTTAAAATTTGCATTGAGAATCTTCACCTATATGCATGATATAAATCAATTAATTATTTCCTAAAATTCTGCCCCTCTTCAGAGGGGCCCGTCTTCAATGAAGTATTAACTTCATTTAAAAAGTTTAGTGTCGGGTTTCCCTGGTGGCGCAGTGGTTGAGAGTCCGCCTGCCCATGCAAGGGATGTGAGTTCTTGCCCCGGTCCGGGAAGATCCCACATGCCATGGAGCGGCTAGGTCCCTGAGCCATGTCTTCTGAGGCTGTGCATCTGGAGCCTGTGCTCCGCAACGGGAGAGGCCACAACAGTGAGAGGCCCACATACCGCAAAAAAAAAAAAAAAAAAGAAAAAGTTTAGTGTCACTGGAAAAGCATAGTTTTATTTCAGAACACACATCACATATTGAAATATGATCAAAATATATTTTTATACTTTCTGAATTTAAAGTCTCATCTTTTATAAACAGTAAAATCATTTTGTGTTTTTATACTTAGTATTTTGTTTTATTTTGAAATCTATTCTCTATTACACAAACAGTTTTTATATTCTGCAGTTTCCTGGGCAAAATTCCCATTGAATTCCCTGCACTAATCATCTAAAAGCTGTTTGTTTGTGAAACAAATTCACACTATGCAATGGAGTATACAGTGGAGATAGTGAGGTTAATTTTACTCTGGATTTATGGCATCCTTTTCTTGGCAATTGCAAAATTTCTCAATGCCATATCTATAAACATGCTAATTTGTCTAAGTTTTGGAATGTAAATACATTGTTAATGAACATCTATATTTATTAAAATTCTTTTCCATATCTAAATGTTTATTTCTATTATTTTGGAAATGGTGAGACAAACTTTTGAGAAGCACACTGAAGAAACCATTTGGAAAGTAAATGGTCACCCAGTAAATATGTTCATGTGGAAAATCAAAATGGATTCCGTTAGAGAAGATGGGAGTGAGGGAGAGCCAACTGGAGTTCTGTGCTGCAGGAAAGAAAAATTGATATTTTAAAAATTACATGTGTCGGAGTGACCTGAGATATTATTACATCAAAATTTTAAAAAGATAAATTGGGAGAATTAATTTTCAATGTTCTAAGTAGAAGTATAAAATGTATTCAAAACCATTAACTTTTTTTTTAAACATCTTTATTGGAGTATAATTGCTTTACAATGGTATGTTAGTTTCTGCTTTATAACAAAGTGAATCAGCTATACATATACATATATCCCCATATCTCCTCCCTCTTGAACCTCTCTCCCACCCTCCCTATCCCACACCTCTAGGTGGTCACAAAGCACTGAGCTGATCTTCCTGTGCTATGCAGCTGCTTCCCACTAGCTATCTATTTTACATTTGGTAGTGCATGTATGTCCATGCCACTCTCTCACTTCGTCCCAGCTTACCCTTCCCCCTCCCTGTGTCCTCAAGTCCATTCTCTACATCAGTGTCTTTATTCCTGTCCTGCCCTTAGGTTCTTCAGAACCAATTTTTTTTTTTTTTTTTTAGATTCCATATATACATGTTAGCATACTGTATTTCTTTTTCTCTTTCTGACTTACTTCACGCTGTATGACAGTCTCTAGGTCCATCCACCTCATTACAAATAACTCAATTTCTTTTCTTTTTATGACTGGGTAATATTCCATTGTATGTATGTGCCACAACTTTATCCATTCTTCCGTCAACGGACACTTAGGTTGCTTCCATGTCCTGGCTATCGTAAATAGAGCTGCAGTGAAAATTGTGGTACATGACTCTTTTGGAATTATGGTTTTCTCAGGGTATATGTCTCAAACCATTAACTTTTAAACAAATACTAGTAGTTATGAAGGAAAAAAAAAACTTACAATTTGATTCTGATCATCCTTATCTTTAAAATTAACCTGTTCTTAAAATCCTTCAATATTCCCTGTCATCAGGAATTTTTCACTTGCCAACATTTGTACTATATACCTCTCTGCTTGCCTCCATGTTGCTTGGCCTCTTCCTCCCTGTTCTCTGTTTCTCTCCACCATCGCCATCCTCCTCACCATCCACCTGTACCGTCTAACACTCTGCTATCAAACATAGAACTTCCTAAACAGATCAGCTTATCTATCTCTTCTTCTGGCTTCTGCCACTTACAAGGTATGTCAGATGGCTGAAACTTGAAAACCAAACTCTCCATGTAGGGTTTTCTGTACATTAAGAAAACTTCTGTGTCCAGATCTTACTTAAAAAAAAAAAACAAACAAAAAAACAGTGATAGTAAAAATTATTTGGTCACGAGTCAATATTTTATATTGACTTTTTTTTTTTTTTTTGCGATATGCGGGCCTCTCACCGCTGTGGCCTCTCCCGCTGCGGGGCACAGGCTCCGGACGCGCAGGCTCAGCGGCCATGGCTCACGGACCCAGCCGCTCCGCGGCATGTGGGATCTTCCCGGACCGGGGCACGAACCCGTATCCCCCTCACTGGCAGGCGGACTCTCAACCACTGCGCCACCAAGGAAGCCCTACGAGTCAATATTTTAAAAGTATGCCAGATCAATGACAAATTTAAATCATTGATCTAGAAGAAGTTTCTCAACTAACTATTAAAGAATGTCTCAGGTAATTGACCTTGATATTTGGTGCTGTACTAGTCAGGGTTTTGGTTGCAAACAATAAAAGCAAACTTTAGTCAATGTAAGAGGAAAGGGGATTAATTAAATTCATGTCAAAAAGGTCATACACTCAGTGAGCGGCTGAAAAACTATGCTAGGGCATAAACTTACTTCAGAAAGAGTTTCTGAGGGTCTATGGATACTATTTCTATGCCCCTGTAAGCTTATCTCCACAACAATCTCTGTGAATTAACAATGCTTCTACTGCAGTAGTCACAGAGCCTTGAAAACTGCAGCTACCACATATATTACTTAACTAAAGTTACATATTGTAAATTTGTGATGAAATAACCATCAGATTGCTTCTCAGATATTAAGGGTGTTTAAATCTGGGTAGAGCATAATTACAAATGCATTAGGATCCAGTCAATAGAAAGAAAACACACCAATTATCTGAAAAAGAAAGATTTAACATAAAAAATTATTACTAGTAAAAAATGATTCTAAAAGTAGTTAAAGAGAACTTTAAATGATACACATTATAAATGGCACTATATTTATGTAGTAAATGTATGGAGTTCTAGCTTTCAGTTCATATGTAGCAGCTTGGAATTCACCACTCTTTCCTGACAACAAGTGAAAAACTAAACAAACTGGAAAATCAACAACTCTTCATGGATCTAGAAGAGATCCTGTGACACAGGGCAAACTGCTGTCCCAAGTTTTGGGAGAGAGACAGGCAAATACAGGAAGTCGGGGCTACCAGAGCCCATACTCAGATATCATGAGCGGAAACCTCCTCTGGAATCAGTGCTGCAGGCAAAATTTGAAAGTTAAAAACTCCAGAGGGACCAAATCTGGGGTCCCCACACTATTGTGAGATTTACCTTCAGGGACTCAATCATGTCACAACAGTAAATATCAGAGAAAACTTTCCTCCTGCTTCTGGCAGGTGGAGGGGAAAGTTAACCATTTTGAAATACTACAGACCATTCTGTTCTTCCTAAATAAGGCCTGCCCTCAGGAGAGGCTAGTTAACCAGAGCCTAACCTGCTGGGGTATTAATTAGAGCCCTATTTAAAATGAGGGGAGGGAAGTACCCAATTCCAGCCTACTCTAGTCATTCTGTCTCACCTAAACTGGAAAAAAAAAACTGAGAAACTTTTATGAAGATCATAGTCCAGAAGCAGAAGCTTCCTAAAAGGATGAAACCTAATCATAAAGCTTCCCTTCCCCTGACACCTCACCACTAAAAGCCTATTTACAGGAGTTCCTTTTAGCTGGGACTAAGAAATGGCTGCTGGGCTGTTAATGATATTCACTGGAAGGTGTGTGCCTGGCAAAACTCCCTGGAGGGTAAAAACCATGAGATCCCAGCACACTGCTCCCATGGAAGCCACCTGCTGGGTTGCCAGCAAAACACAGTAAGTAGCCTTTCAGTAAAATGCCAGTGAGACTTACTGGCTGGTGATTAACCTTGTGTTTTCCACAAAGTAATAGCAAGGAAACTGCTCCTTCAGATGCTGGGAATATGCTGGAGGGCGATAGCCACCAGGTCTTCTTCATACCACTGGAAGAATTCTGGTATTTGACTCTAGTTGTGTGTCTAGTGGCATCAACAGGTGGTCTTAGAAGAAAAAGCATCCTCTTATGGCATCTGCAAAAAGTGAGGTTATCACAGTGTTTTCAAACAATGGGTGACTATTCACTTCTGACACAAGTGGAAAAGCTTCTTCCACTTGCAAAGGAAGCTCAGATTTACTTGTGAGTTTGATGTATGTACTGCATCTAGGTCCAAACAAATGTTTTTGATTCCAAGATTGGTTCCTATTGTGAACTCAAGTGATGTTGTTATTTACCAACTTGCACAATTATTGTATTTGATTCTTAAGCAATATCAGCTCTATGGCTAAAGAAATGAGATTTTTATGAGGGCTGTCATGAAAGCTCTCTGATTTTCATATCATGATTTGAACCAAGGGTTAAACGACTTGAGCTGTCATTTATTTTTTGTAAGTGCTCCAGTGCACTCAGCAGCTTCCTCTCATAACACAATGCTTATATGTACCATGATTGCTTAATAGTCCAGTGAAACAGCCACTTAGGCTCCCAAGGCATGGGCTTCAGTTGGCACTCAGAATCAACCACAGGTGGTAGTTTGATTAGTTGTGATACCATTGCCTGCCTTGAATTATTAACATCCTACATCCCAGTGGTAAGGATGTCAGCACTGTGCACAAGCCCATGGGTAGGACCAAACCAATTCCTGAATCTCATCTTTAAAGATTTATCTCCTAGGGCCACTTCCAGTACTAATTCTGCATCAGTCAGTATCCTTTTAGGAAATAGAATCCATTACAGTAATTGACACAGGGAAAATGCACTATAAAGAATTATAACTAATTAAGGATGATTACTAAACAACAGACAACTTTTAAAAAATACAGGAATAACAAAAGTAGGGAGCAGGTACTACATCTAAGGCCAAGGAAGGGTATGCAAAGAGTAAAGAAAGAACTTGGAAGAATTACTCTCCACTCCAACCCAGGCTGAAACTCAGACTTTGTTGGCAAAAGTGTGGTTGTGGCCCACTGGATAACAAAATTCACAGAGTTATAGCAGACCAGAGCTGCTGAGCAGAGGGCTGCTAATAAGGATGCCAGCTGTCCCTGGCTGGCAAGCAGAAAACTCCCACTGAACATAGGGTTGCTAGATAAAATAGAATGCTGGGCAAAATCTGAATAATAGATAAATAATGAATAAAAGGTTAATATAAGTATATCCTAAATATTGCAGAAATAGTGTTAATCTGAAATTCCAAATTAACTAGGTATCTTATGTCTTTATTTGCTAAATAAGGCAACCCTACTCTGCAGTGATGTGAAACTATCTGGAAGGCATGCACCACTGGGTCTCCTACACACCATTAGCAAGAAAGCTGCCCATTGGGATACTGGTGAATCTTGCTGAAGGCACAGTCCCAACAGGCGTCCCTCAAGGCACTAACCATCAGAGGAAGGAAGAAAAAAAACACACCAGAACCAAGAAGAAAACCTCCTTCTACTTTTCCTTCCAGATCCTTTTAATGCCATCTGATCATAAACATTGTACCAGATATCAGAGAAAGAATGCCTTGGGGTGGAGCCACACCAATTACACAAGACAAGGCAAGAAAAGGTGGATTTAGAACTGAAAGAAAATATATTGGTAACTCTCATGCTAAGTATTCACTGTAGATATCTTTAAAAATATGATTTTATACCTAATTTGAACAAAATTATACAAGCAATTATATTTAAAGCTGCTTAAATCACCAATTCTATATTTGTATCTTTAATTTTGAATCAAGTTAGCATTTGTTTTCTATTCAAGGATTTTTAACACATTATAATATTACACATTTATAATATTTGTCTAAAAATTTATTTCAAAGTGACACTTTTAAATGGTGGCTACAATCATTAGTGGTGGGGAACAAATGAAAGCCCTATGTAATGAATCATTTATTCATAACTTCATAATTCATTGCTGTAGTTATACTTAAAAACCACCAAATTTAGAGTTTGATAGGCTGGAGAAATGAGCTAAACATAGTGTTTCTCTGAATATATGAGGTTTTTTTTTTTCTTATACTAGTGACATTTTGCAATGATGGAGCTTCAGTAAACTGCTATTAGATACATTTTTCTGGAGTAGAAAAATAGCAACTGTTAATTTTGGTTGGATAGAAAGGCCTACAATTATATTCTCTTCCACCAGCAAAGCTATTGAAGATATCCACGTTGTACAGCAATTTATAGTAGCTTGGTTTTGGGGGATCTATGTGTCCAACCCATTGTGTAGTTCTACTATATAGGGACATATGATTAAGATATTTTTCCCCCACATCAGGTAAAATGTGAAGCATCTGAGTATTTTATCCCAGAAAAAACAGACTGAAGCTGTTCGAAGAGGCGATGGGTTGGGGTTGGGTGGTTCAGTCTCAGTGACAAAAATGTGGGGTCTTATCAGCCATACAGTAGGTAAGGCTTGATCATTACATGGTGGGTAGCTGAAAATCAAAGCACTTAAAGGGTCACATCATCACTTAATTGGACGTTCAAAGGACTTCACTATCATTGAAAAGTTAGCTTTGAAAAAAATCAATATTTGATAGCTAGAAAATGAAGAAACTTCTCTGTCTTTGCTTGGGATTAATATGTAAATAAAAATAGTTTTCCTTGACAATTAATAAATGGGTGTAACCTTATGCGAGTTTAAATATTTCACCTCTTTCATGATCCAGAAACACCCAAGCCAACAACTTAATATAAAAAGTGATCTCAAGTGAAATCAAAAGTTAAAGAAACATGGCAAAAGTATTCTAGAGAGACAACATTTAATTCAGATTAGAGAGAATTCCCACAGGTAAAATATAACTGAATGTGAACTAACAACTCAAAATGACACAATACTTGTGCAAACAGTCTTTCAAGAGCAATAATTTGCAGACAAACAAGATTTTGTGTTTTGTGTTTTTTTTTAGAGATGGATTTTTTTAAATTAATTAATTAATTTTTGGCTGTTGGGTCTTTGTTGCTGCGTGCAGGCTTTCTCTAGTTGTGGCGAGAGGGGGCTACTCTTAGTTGTGGTGTGCGGGCTTCTCATTGCCGTGACTTCTCTTTGTTGCGGAGTACGGGCTCTAGGCATGTGGGCTCGGTAGTTGCGGCTTGAGGGCTCTAGAGCACAGGCTCAGTAGTTGTGGCACACAGGCTTAGTTGTTCTGCAGCATGTGGGATCCTCCCGGACCAGGGATCAAACCTGTGTCCCCTTTATCAGCAGGCAGATTCTTAACTACTGTGCCACTAGGGAAGTCCCCCAAACAAGATTTGTATGTAATAAAATAATTATATACAGACTCTTAAGTGATGAATATTAAATATAAAAAAAAACTGAAAATGAATAAGCAGGACCAAAAATTAACAAAATAGAACCTCTGTCAATAAAATATATACTAAAAACACCCCACAAACCCTCAATGGATTGATCAAATAGCAAATAGCATATTAAATATGGCTGAATAGAGAATTAGTGAAGTATTAGAAGATATAGCAGGGAAATTATAGAAAATAAAAACAGATATCCAAAGAGGTAGGAAATATGAAAGGTCCAATATATATCTAGTATAAATTCAAAAAGGGGAGACCATTAAAAAATAGGAGGGTAAAATCCTGAATCCACAAATTTGGTAATAAACATATTTTAAGCCTACACGGAACATTTATAAATATCAAAAACTGACAATATACTAAATGTCACAAAAGTGACTCTCAACAAATGACAAAGAAACAGTATAATTCAGAGCATTTTCCCTAATCACAATATAAATATTATAATTCCATAATGAAAACTAACTTTAAAAAGCCCGATACAGGGCTTCCCTGGTGGTGCGGTGGTTAAGAATCTGCCTGCCAATGTCGCGGACAAGGGTTCTGTGCCCCGGTCCGGAAAGATCCCACATGCTGCGGAGCGGCTGGGCCCGTGAGCCATGGCCGCTGGGCCTGCGCATCCGGAGCCTGTGCTCCGCAATGGGAGAGATCACAACAGTGAGAGGGCTGCATAAAAAAAGCCCGATACATATGGAAGTTTTAAAATGAATATAGAAATAGCTTATATGTCAAAGACTAAGTCACAAAAGATAAAACTTTAGAACCAATTTTTAACCAAAATTACATACCAAAATTTGTTGGATCCAGCTAGGGTAGTATTTAGACGAGACATTTTTTTTTCCATAAGCTTACATTAGGGGAAAATGACTGAGAATTAAAGAGGTTAGAGTATAACCTGAGAAACTAGAAAATGAACTGAAGAACTATCTTAAGAAAATAATTGATGAACATAAAACCACAATAGAAAACAAACATATAAAATTTTGTATCAATAAAACCAAAGGCTTATTTTTAAAAAGACTTCAAACATGCCTAGACAAATAAAATAAAAGGATAAAAATCACAAATATCAATGTGAGGATTTGAGATCTAAAAATGTACATGTTTTATATTTTAAGATCACTGAAATCAGGATGTATTACAATCAAGAATATGTCACAGTTTAATTGGTAAAGTTTCTTTTTTTATTTAAAAGCATATAAATTTGCAGAGCATCTTATAAATGACTAAATAAAATGTCATTATAAGAAAGCACCATGAGCAATTTTATGTCAACCAATTTGAAAATTAAGACAAAATTGATTTACAAAAATATAACAGCACAATTAACACAAAAAAATAGAAAAATTAGATAGATATATTATAAAAATACCTTAGCCTGGGTTTCCTTAGAAACCTTAGACATAAGGTCTTGTATGTGGTACTTATGTGAGAATGTGGTGCCACAGAGCAGGAGAACAGGACAGGTGGAATGAAACTGAAAAACAGGTACATCCAACTTAAGGGTTAATCAAATTGTGCTCAACTCTAGGTAAATACTGCTGGATCTGAGGATATGTCTCAGAATTCTTCACGCAGGGGAAGGGAGGGGGGGCACTTATCCATTTGCTCTCATTCTTCACTGATCAAGTGTAGCCCAAGAGTCATTAATTTCTCTGTCCTTCCAGTTTGTGCATGAGATGAGTGAAGAGTGGTTCTGAAGGTGGCAGAAAATGAGAGGTACCTGGAGTGGTTCCAATTGATGGGTGGCCCAGTTGTCCCTGCATAAAGCAAATCAACATCACAACAGCATAGAGTGCTCACTGGGCACTGATAAAGTTGAAGTGGTGTATAAGAGATAACCAAAGTAGATAGTTATAAATCTACCATGCAAAACAAGCCCAGGTAACCTGTGCCAAATATTTCCAATTTTATATAATTTATTCCAAAATACAGAAAACTCAAATTATAAAGTCCAAAACATCTTGATAACAAAAATTGACAATGAGAATATGAGAAATTACATGCCAATCTTACAAATATAGATGCAAATTCTTAATTACAATGTTAACAAGTTGAATCCATCAGATTATATTTATAAAGCAAAGCACTATCATAGTAATTTTGATTTCATCCAGAAATACATGGAGAGTTTAACATTAAAAATAAGAACCTTATGATTCTTCACTTTTTCAATGAGACATGGGGAAAATCTCTCCCTTTTCTGTCTCTGAACATCATTGTATGAGGCTATGACATTTGGAACCGCCACAAGCATCTCTGACCATGGACACAAAGCCAAGAAGAGGACTCCAGAAAGGCTGGGTGCCACATGACTGTTCAGCTGCTTCAGTCACCACCCTCCCTCTAAAATTCTTCTTGTGATTAGAGATAAATGTGCTTATTGACTATGCTAAAGCAAATAAACCTCCAAATCTTATGTTCATTATATTAACAAGTTAAAAGATGTTTTTAAAGTATGATCATTGCAACAGAAGCAGTTTTCAAATGATGACATTTCTGTATCTGAAATAAAAAGAAAAACTGACTTCATTGCTTACTGTAGTAAGGAATACCTAAGCTAGTCAGTCACAGTCTCCCAGGACAGAGCAGAATGCTAAACTTACAGAGAGTGTTTAAGAATCAGGGGAATTCAGGAGCTGATCAACTTTAGAGGTGAACATGGTGGGTGTCATCATTTGATTACTCAGAGGTGAGAATGTTGTTGATTGATTGATTCTTACAAGTGAGTTTATTTGAGTAAGTCTTCCCCTGATTGGCTGATTTGCAGAAGAAAACGGTTGACAGATATTGGTAGGCCTGGAAACGTGTGCTCATTTAGGTACATTGTGGTAGAATAAATAGCTAAATCCAATTCTGGTGTCTGTAGAACAACGTGTATTTTCCTGAATTTGTGAGAATATTAAACCATGTAATGATGTTTATGGCAAAAGGATTGCTGAATCCTAATAGTATTGAATTTCCTTAACTGGCTAAGTGGTAGCTACAAAAAAAAAACACCTACCAAAAAAATTGTATATAGTGATGAAATGATAGGCACATTCTTTTAATAGGGACAAAGCAAAGATGTCCATTATCACCACTAATTTTCAGCATTTTACTGATGGTGCTAGCCTGCACAAAATGGCAAGAAAATGGAATTATGATAATTAGGCAGGATGAAAATGACATTGTTCTTAAACCATCATATATATACATTTTTAAAATCCAAAAAGTTCTACAAAGATTGTAAGAGTAACTTCACTGTACAGGATCAATTGAGTTTTAAACATAGGCAAAAACAGTAGAAAATATAATTAAAAAATCTTTTTGTGGGCTTCCCTGCTGGCGCAGTGGTTGAGAGTCCGCCTGCCGATGCAGGGGATGTAGGTTCGTGCCCCGGTCCGGGAAGATCCCACATGCCGCGGAGTGGCTGGGCCCGTGAGCCATGGCCGCTGAGCCTGTGCGTCCGGAGCCTGTGCTCCGCAACGGGAGCGGCCACAACAGTGAGAGGCCCGCGTACCGAAAAAAAAAAAAAAAACAACTTTTTGTAAGAGCAATAAAAAGATATCTAGAATATATTTTAGAGTTCCATTTAGGAGTCTCTAGAGAACTGTGTGGTCTCATGCCATTTCTCCAACTTTGGGAGTAAGGAAGAAGCCCCAGAGCATGAGTAAGACATCCCACATTCCATTCTCCCCCACCCTCACTTCAGCCATTATCATTGGTGGGTAAGAGGTAGTCCTGAAATTTGAGGTATAAGATTGCTCTGAACTTGGTTCTGCAGGAGTCAAGCCAGAGCCCCCAACCGCAGGAACTCACCTGCTCCTAGAAAAATCTCCACATTCATAGACACTGTAGCTTTCTACCTTGAGATCATCAAGATTCATCAATCACAGAATATTTGATATTCTGGAGTTTTGTCACTTCCTATAAGAATCTCATGATTCCCAGATCATCACCACAAATTAACTACTCTAATTCCTTTCCTGTGCCCATCTCCTACCTCTCTCCAATTCCTGCATCCTTTTGTGCCTTTTGGAATTTTATTATAAAATTTGAAGATTCTCTTATATTCTCAATCTCTTCTCTAGTCCTTATTTTCAACTTCTCAATCGAACAGAAACCTAGAATCTCTTTTTCTCCCCAGGGTTCTTATATGCACCTTTTTCAAATGGCAAGTTTAAAACATCTCCACCATTGTGCTATTTACTACTTTGGAAATATTTTTGCAGGTAGTTTTGGAGATCTGCAATAGATATAGCTTTCCAATTATGGATTAGTGTTTGCTCTGTCTGTTGCCAGGTGACTAGAACAGAATTACTTTAAACACAATTTACTGCAAGATAGTTCCCTAGACCACGTTAGCGATGGACATTTTGGGTTGCACACTGTTGACAGGGCCGGCCAAGATTTTCCTCTGCTTCTTCTCTCTCTCTCTCTGAGCAACTCTCCTTTGTAGTCTGGGTAAAATAAGGGGGTAAGGGGGTAAGAGGTGGCTTACTTCTCATTCACTCTTACTCTGGTCTCATTTTAATGAGCAGAAAGGTCTACCAGAAACTTTAGGTTTTGACTTTTATTTTGCAGGGCTTCAAAACTAAGGTATAATTTGTAACTCGACTGAGTCTTGGTGGCCAAAGGCCCTCAGATCTTCATATTTTCTGTCTACCTCTCCAGTTGTCATTGCTTGCCTTGTAATTATGTACTATTTTTCATCTATTTTATGATTTTCAAGTATTCTATTTGATTTAGTATAATGAATTGAAAGTTTTTCCCAATAATATCCCACCTTTACAAAATCAGTTTTTAGAATATTATTTTCTGTATTTCATACATGAAAACTGAAGTAAAAGAAGAGAACTAGAAATTAAGTTTCCATATAGGACCCCAAAACCCATGATTAAACAATCTTATAATTATATAGGGACATTTTGCATTCACATATTAGAGGAATATTAAAAATAAAAATCTGGGGCTTCCCTGGTGGTGCAGTGGTTGAGAGTCTGCCTGTCGATGCAGGGGACACGGGTTCGTGCCCCGGTCCGGGAAGATCCCACATGCCGTGGAGCAGCTGGGCCCGTGAGCCATGGCCGCTGAGCCTGCGCGTCCGGAGCCTGTGCTCCGCAACGGGAGAGACCACAACAGTCAGAGGCCCACGTACCGCAAAAAAAAAAATAATAATAATAATTGAAAAAATAACAATCTGAGTTAGACTGGAATACCACAATACAAAGAAAGAAAAATTGAGGATTTTTCATATGTTTATAACTACACTAGTTCCTTGATAAGTTTGACCCAGCCATCTCTTTCTCAGAGAATAGAAAGAAGGTCTAAAATTATGACATCCCATGGGCCCTGCTGTTTGACATCTTCTAGGGATTACATTCCTGAGACCAAGAATAGGTTACCCAGTAGAGTTTTAAGCCTGATTCTTCACTGATAGCCTACAGAGAAGTTCAAACTTTTCTCCTACTCCTATCGTATTTGCTGTAGTTGACTCTACCACTGAGTGACAGCTACTACTTAGAGGAAATGTATGAGCTAAGACTACTTATGGAGAGAGATTCAAAGTCACAAATTTCTAACCTAAAGCTGTTTCCAAAAGTTGAGTCCAGCGGGCAAAAGCTTGTAAAGAGGAGTTTCAGGGGTGTATAGGTGGAGGGAGGGGGGTATATGCAGAACAGAGCAGTCAACTCTGACAGTCATCTTGCAGTTGGTCATGCGGTGGTCTAATCAGCATCATCTTGATTGTTTTGCATACAGTTAATCTTTACTTCCAGGGTCTGTTTGTTCCCATTTTTTTGAGGCTGGTTCTCAGAAATGTGACAGCTGATGTCATGGCTACAGTCTGGTTATCATACAGTTAACTTCTTCCACCTGATTGGGGTGGGGGGGTTTCATAATCTATAAAACAGTTCTAAGGATATGGTTCAGAATATTATCTCTAACCCTTGAGAGGGAACTAAAGGACCTTGACTTATTTAATGACTAAACTATTATTATTTGGACTTGTTTGACAGTTTTCCTTTGCTTCTGCATTTTCTTACTTCTCTGATTAAATTTATCCTTTGACTAAAGTTTTTCTACAGACAAAAGGCAGCCAGACGACATGGTGCTGGGGGCTCTGTCCTGGGAAGGCCCCATAGGGTCCTGCTCCGTTTCAAAGCTAGAAATTAGAATTCTCTCTGTTGTCAATGGCATTGTTGAAGGAGAGATGAAAAAATGAGTTCTCCAAATTCTCTCACTCCCTCTCTCACTCTTTCTCTTCTCCTCCATTTATATAACTATATTTATATGTATGCAGATAAATTTACATATCTATATAAAGGTTGTAAACATACTTCGTGTATAATGTGTGAATGAGTATGCATATATTACATAATGGATTACATATAAGCCCATACATGAATCAGTTCTTTACTGCTGTAAAACGCACCACACCAAAATCCAGTGTCTTAAAATTATAAGAATTTACTGTTGCATCAAGGTTTATAAATCAGCCAGGCAACTTTGCTGCTGTAATCCAGGCTTGGCTGATTTTGTCTGATTTTGCTTCTGCTTCTGCCATCAGCTGGCAGTCCACTGGGAGGCTCACTGCTCTGGTGATTAGCTGACAGTCCCCAGGTGTGCCTGGCATGGTTCATGTGTTTGTAATCATCCAGGAGGTTAGACTGGATCTGACCACATGATACCATCAGGGTTGCAAAAGAAAAAGGGAATCTGCAAAGCCACTCAAGGCCTAGGCTCAGACCTAGCACAAGTTCACTCTCTACACATTTTTTTTTTTTTTTGGCAAAAGCAAATATGAAGGCTGTCCCAAATGGGGGTGTAGATTCCCTTTTGTTCAGAGGAGCAGCAAAATCACATTGCAAAGTGTATGGACACAGGAAGGATTGACAAATTGATGTCATTTTGTAATCAATCTACCTCTGAATGTATTATACATTCAGTTTTCATAATTACATGTATTTATGAAGTTTCGAAGAGATTCTTCTTTTAATTATATCTCTTAATTTTTAAATGTAGGTATAATTAATATAAATATTATATTAGTTTCTGGTGTACAATATAATAATTCAATATTTGTATACATTGTGAAATGATCACCACAATGTCTAGTTAACAGTCATTGCCTTCCTTAGTTACAAAAATATTTTTTTCTTGTGATAAGAACTTTTAAGATCTACTCTCTTAGCAACTTCAAATATGCAATGCAGTGTTATGAACTATAGTCACCATGCTGTACATTATATCTCCATCACTTATTTTATAACTGGAAGTTTGAATCTTTTGAACTTCACTGATGTCACCCACCTCATTATATCCCGATGACATTATATCTCCATATACATTATATCTTCATGACTTATTTTATAACTGGAAGTTTGTACCTTTTGAACTTCACTGATCTCACCCACCCCATACCCCACCTCTGGCAACCACCAATCTGTTCTCTGTATCTATGAGCTTGAATTTTTGTGTTTTCGTTTTTGCTTCTAGAGTCCATGAATAAGTGAGATCATATGGTATTTGCCTCTCGGTGTCTGACTTATTTCACTGAGCATAATGCCCTCGAGGTCCATCCATGTTGTCACAAATGGCAAGATTTCCTTCTTTTTTATGGCTGAATAGTATTTCATTGTATATGTGTACACCACATTTTCTTTCTCCATTCATCCATTGATAGACTGAAGAGATTCTTAAGTTAAATTGCTTGTAACTCTTTGCACAAGGCCCCACAATAACTACCTACTCTGTGAACGACAATGGTGTAAATAATGCATGAGAAGTATCATGAACAAAACACAGTTCTCCAGATACGCCTAGTTATGCCAAATATTATTCTAGACAGAATTATTCTCTACAGAATTTGGAATCTACCCCTTTTCTATATTTCTATTGCAGTGATGACCACTATCTCATACTTTAGTGATTTATTCATTCATTCATCTATTCATTCATTCAGCAAGGCTTTCCTTGTTGCTTACTCTGTTCCAGGAACAACATTATATGCAAGAAACAAAGAAAAATAAGTGTAATGGTTTAAAAAAATCTGAATTAAAGACTTCAAAGAAAAGATCAACAACCATCAATAAAAATGGACTTGTATTTTTGATATACATTTAACAATGTGTCTGGTTTTAAAAACAAATTTACTTATATTCCCAACATTTTATCATAGTCTCTCTATAACTATGTATATATTCATGTATATATGCATATAGATATATTTACAGATGTAATAAATAAAAAAATATTACTACTACAGTTATCAAAGCATATTTCATGTTAGTGAAAATAACTAATATCTATTGACAATATAGTGAGCTAGGTGCTTTATGTGGATAGCCTTACTTCTCAGTCCTGTGGAGTAGATACTATTATAATATCCATTTTGACCATTGAAGAAGACACTGGAGATTAGTAACTTGTCAAAAATCACTAGCCTTTAAGTGACAGAGTTGAAATTCAAACTCAGATTTTGTGTTTCTTGAAATCTCTGGTCTTACACCATCAAGCTTTCCCCACTCTTCCTGCTGAATTGATTGCTGTAAATTCACAGGACCTGCTGCTTTCTATATTGGCCCAAATACATAGGGAGGCAGTTATTATCACCAAGAAAGAAAATTTCATCCTCACTATTGATTTTTATCCAGACCTCTGGATCTGCTTCCCTCTCTGGCCATTAAACGTAGGTTTTTCAGGGAAATAAAAAATTGGGTTGGCCAAAAAGCTGAAAGAACTTTTTGGCCAACCCAATATATGCATTAATAAGGTTAAGCATCTAAGGAATAGGATTAGAGTTGTAAATTATGCTTAGCTAAAATCATGGAAATATCCAGATAGTAGAATTAGAAATGCATCTCTATTTCATATTTTAATATACCATTTCTTTCATAACTCTTATTTTTAACTTCTTACATTTATTTGGTTTTCAGTCTGTTTCACCCACTAAATTCTAATTTCCTGGGTATAAGACCTTTTCTGTCTTCCTTCCTATTGTCACTGGGCCATAATAGGCGTTTAGTAGCAATTTCTTGCTCTAGAACATGAGTCCATGCAACTCTGGGCAGTGACTCAGGTATCCAGAATCAAAGTCTAGAAAGTGAATACAAAATTAGAGAACAGCCGCTTCTATGAGACTGAAGAGCAGGGCTGAGGAAGAGAGAGCTGCTCCAACAGATCCCAAAGACCGTGCACTGACTTTCATGTCGACACAGTCCAAATATATGTGCCAGGTCTGGCCAGACTTTCTGCTCTTAAAGAGGTCCCTCTTGATACTGATATGACAATTTCTTTGTCTATGTCCTCAGGACAAAGAGGAGATCTGAAAAGCAGTGTGCTGTCTGAGGCTGGAAAGAAGCAGGATGGTTGATAGAAGGACTGCCAAGTAAACTCCGGGATTAGGTCCAGCTCACACTTACCTGCTCTCTCTCTCTCTTTCTCTCTTCCTTTATCCTGCTCTTTTTTTTGGTATGCTGAATATACCCAGGAACTCCATTCTCATACATCTTCGAGGTTGAAATACATATATGAAATATAATGATTTTACTATAAAAATGTTCTGCACACATTTTCACTATTCATTTCTTTTTGGACAAAATATATTTGAACAGTGTGTACATATTTGCATAACTTTTGGATACTTTGCTTCCCCAACTGGATTCCAATACCTGTTATGAATTTACTAAGACATAGAACAGAAAAATAAATGAGGCAGTACAATAGCAAATATCTCTAAGGAAGTTTCAAAGACATTTAACATTTTTAATGTAAATTATGTACTGTGTTTATATATACTCTATAAAGTTAAACATCCCCAGCATGTGGCACAACTCATGTAAACCTCTGTTTTTATTTCATAAAGAAATACTTATTTACAAAATAAAATGATTATATTTTTGTAAATTTTTATTTTGCTGCTGTTGGGAGTTGTAAAGGAAAAGGGAGCAAAGCATTTATCAAGAACCTATTATGTGCCACACATTTTGCTTGCCACTTTAGAAGTGCTATTGCAGTTAATATGAACAGTAATCCTATTATATTAAACCCAGAAATTGTCCCTAAGGGAGAGTGTGAAACATGTTCCTGGTCACAAAGTTAATAAGAAGCAAAGCCAAGATTTAAACCCAGGCTTTTTTCTAACTCCAACATCTGGATGCTTTTCATTTCACCATGATTCTTCCAAAATATTTTTACTAAAGCATTTAATCTAGAGTGGTGTATTGCCACAATCATACTCTAATGAGAGATTTATAAGCTATTTCTGAAACAAGTAGTTCTTTTCTTGAGAAGCCACAAGATATCTGTGTTGAAGGGGAGGGAAAAGGGTCAGACTTCAAATTATTCATCTTTTTCTATGCCAAGGAAAAATTCTATCAAAACAACTCTGTCAAATTAATTCTCACAGATGTTAAATAACTCAAACTGAATAAATCTCCTTCACTGTTGATTCTCTCGTAAAATGGATAGAAGTACTAAATGTGAAACAATTATGAGAAGTTTGGGTATCATATTAAAGTCAAAAGGTTTACAACTCTAAAACCATTTTTACCCAAATAAGGATTATATATAACTCAGACATTATTCTATCCTCTAAAAAAGTAAGAAAAGTTCTGTAACAAGATGGGAAAGTATGAATGGCAAAAAGGATACTAATTTAAAAAACAACAAAGAGAGAACACACTACATAGATTTGACACAAAAAAAGAAAGATACTGGAAAAATTCAATTTGCCTAGGTATTCCTTGAATATCAGTGACTTACTCTCTCTCAAGGTCAACTCATTAGGTATTCCAGACCTTTACTGGACTCTTCCATTCGTCCATCTCCCCCTTTCCTTTTCATTTCCAGCAGTTGATCTTTCCTTTGCCTAAAACTTCATGGAATAAGTAGAGACAATGTAGTAGAGAACTCACACAATGTCACTACTTGCTTGCTTGTGTCCACACACACACACACACACACACACACTAATATCCTCACATCCTATATCAGAAAAAGAAATATCCTTTCATGTGGATCACTAAGAAGGCTAATACACCCCCATTCTTAAGACACTTAATCCAAAAGCCAGTGCCCCTGCTTCTGTTGTGACTCTTTTTACTTATAATAAAAAAAACATGCTCTAGGATAGCCTCTCAAGAAAACTTTTAAAAGCCCCCCAAAATCCACAACCACAAAAAGAAAACTAAATAAGTTAAAAATATTTCCCTTGATTTGAGTGACTGCCTTCCTTTCATCTCAGTACTGGGAATAAACTAAGAAGAAATCTGTGCACATTTCTCTTTTTTTGTGTCCACCTTTCCCTCCCCTCTTCCCTCCTTCATCTGTCATTCTATAAATCTGCAGTAAGTATGTATTATCAACTCTATTAGAGGCTGAAGAGGCAAAGACAACTGCTTTCATGGTGGCAAGAGGTTGGCTCACCCATAATAATAGAGAGCAATAAATGTAAATAAGTGGGTGCAATAGGGGAAAGATGAGAATGCACTATTCTATGTCAGTGGATCAAAAAGAATACAAAAGTGGAAAATGGGCCTTGAAAAAGTCAGCAGATATTTACTTTTTGAAGGGGATCAACACAAGGAGCAGAAGAGAAATTCAGGCAGGATAAGAGGTAAAAACAAATTTAACGATTTACGAGAGAGCTTGGGATGTTTGGAGATCTGCAAACAGCTATAAATGGCATTATGATGGGATGCAAGGGTTAAAGATGGGGAGAAGTATAAGAGAAAAAACTAAAGAGGCAAACATAGATTAGAGCTTAGAGGGTTTTTGTATATCATGTGAGTTTAGAATATATCAAAAGGAAATGAGAAAAGACTTAAGAGTGAAAACCTTGTTTCAGTAAATTTTGTTATGTAACAAACCACCCCAACACTTACTGACCTTAAAATAATAAATGCTCATCATTTCTCATATTTTCTATGTCAGTTGGACTGCTCTGATCTGTTCTAATTCAACTGATCCAGTTAAGCTGGGGTTGCATGGCCTATGATGGCCTGACTCTTATGTCTGATAGTAGGCTTGATATCAGCTGTGGTAATAGAATGACTTGGCCATTAACATCCAACAGGCTAGCCCAAGCCTTTTTCCATGATAGAAATCTCAGAATAGCAAGAGAAGGTAAGCCCCAATGCAAAAACACTTTTAAGTGTCTGCTTACATTACACTAACATTGTCTCACAAGCCAAACAAATTCACATAGCTAAGACCAGAATATATGTGAGAAGGAATTACCCAAGAGCATAGATAAGGAAATAGTGACATAATTATGGCCACTTATTAAAAACAAACTACCAGAGCAAGGAACCAGTTGACATATTTTATCCTTTTGGAGTAGTAATGTGACCCAAGCAGAGCCAATAAGAGTTCTTTTCCAGAATTTATATGGATACTGGGAGAGAGAAAGTCACGTCCCCCTTCCCCTACACTGGAATAAAAAATGAGCCTGGGGCTTCCCTGGTGGCGCAGTGGTTGAGAGTCCACCTGCCGATGCAGGGACACGGGTTCGTGCCCCGGTCGGGGAAGATCCCACATGCCGCAGAGCGGCTGGGCCCGTGAGCCATGGCCGCTGAGCCTGTGCGTCCGGAGCCTGAGCTCCACAACGGGAGAGGCCACAACAGTGAGAGAGGCCCGCGTACTGAAAAAAAAAAAATTGATAGAGGTGGGAAGGAGAGAATGAAACAGAGAGAGAGAAAGAGAGGAAGTAACTCCTAACAGCATGTCTTAAAACCCTGGAGACAGCCATGACGGTTACGGTCAGCCATCACCCTGGACTCTCCATGACTAGGAAAAGATAAATTCATTCATGCTGATATTAGCTTCTTTAAATGGTTTGATTTAGGTTTGTGTCATTCATAACTAAAAGTATTCTAACTGTCCTGTGATATATGGCACTCTTGAATATTCCCTCCATTTTTTTGAACTCTCCCTTTCCTAAATTTCCAAGAAATGTCCCTCTAGTTTTCCCTCCTGCATTTTTAATACTAAATTTATTGATTTATTTCTCTACCTGCCCTTGAATGTGGATATACCTCAGTCCTTGTTCATTTCATTCACTAGACTCAATAAAACACCAACATCTATTGTCTACTCCCTTTTTGTATTGCTAATGCCCAAGCCACATCTTTAAATATAGAAAACTTATAAAAATTCACATTATTGTGCTTTAGTTTAGGAATTTCTTTCACCACCCACTTCATCAAATTCCCATCCTTTAACCATATACTGCTGTACATGACTTAACTGCTTGATCCTAGCTTCACACCCTGACTCTTTTTTTATTTTCTCTTCTTTGCTCTCATTCACCCCTACAATTCTTGTTAATCCCAAAAGAGATAATCTGATTTTTAAAAACATTCCCCAGCTCATTTCCTACTGTCATCAGTTGATAGATAAAACCTTAGTCCTAGAAGAGCAAGATCTTCCACCTAGGTCAGTGGTTCTCAACATTTAGCAGCCATCTCAATCTCTTGGAGAACTTGTTAACACACAGAATACTGGGCCCCACTCCCAGAGCTTCTGACTCAGTAGTTCTTGGGTGGGACCTGAGAATATGAATTTCTGACAAGTTCACAAGAAATGCTGATGCTGCTGGTGTGGGCCATAGGAATAATTCTGATCTAGACCATATTGTGAGTTATTTTCATTATTGCAAACCTTTGTATTATGTGTTCCTCTTGAGTGTGGGAGGAACTCAGTAAGTTCCTCTTGACTTATTTCTAACCAATAGAATACTCCCATGACTATATTATGATATACAAGACTCTATAATTTATTTGACAGGAAACAGACAAATTCTCTTGTGTCCTTGAAGAAACAAGCAGCTATTTTGTGATTGTGAACTCCTTGAACAGAAGCTCATGGCAGAGATATAAAGGTGGCCTCTAGCTGCCAGACAGTGGGAAGCTGGGACCCTCAGTCATACAGCCACAAGGAGACAAATTCTGTAAACAACCTACATGAGTTTGGAAATGGAAAAATCCCAGTTGAGTATCCAGATGAAAACACAGTCCAGCTGGCACCTTCCTTGTAGACTTGTGAAGCTCTAAGCAGGACCTAAATAAGCCATGTCTGGACTCCTGACCTAAGGAAACTGAGATTATAATTGTGTGCTGTTTGAAGCTGCTATGTTTGTGGTAATTTGAGTATGATATGCTCTAAAAATATTATTCCCGGCATCAACCTCTTCAAAGCTCCCTTTGCTTACAAGATACAATTTAAACATCTTAGCAGGGCATTATAAGGCTTTTAATGAAAGGTGACCTCTTTCCTTCTGTCATCTCAATACTTAAAGTGTTGTCCCTCCCGGTTAGTACCAAGAGATTCCAATTCCCTCTTTAAACCTGGAACATGCTGTAATAGATATACATCAGAACTTTGAACAATTTTTCACTTTTTCTCATTTTACACCCTCTCCTATCCCTTTCAAAATTCACTTCTCATGTTGTCATCTTCCGTGAAACTTCCGTTACACCACCCAACTCCTGAGCATAATTATTTATAGTCTTTGCCTCTAAGCACCATGTGTTTACCTTTAATTTTTCAGTTATCACATTGCCTTGCAAAGTTAGCTTGCTTTTTTGTCTCCCCAAGTAGATCTCAGCAACTTAAAGACAAGAGGTCTCCCTTTAGTTTATCTGTATCCCAGAGGCCTAGTGTTTGTACCCATTCAGTGGTTCAACCAAGAGCAATAATTTGTCAGAGAATCACATGTATTTTTAAGAAGATAATTATTTATTAAGATGTCATCTTCTTAATAAATAAATTAATGCAAAAAGCTAGAATTCTTGGTGGAGAGGAAAAAATGTATAACATGGACTAAATAATATCTGAAATCATGATGTGACAATCCCTTAACAGGGATGGGAAATAAAGAGCAAGAGGAGGTCTTTGTCTAGTCATGGCAGGTGAGCCAAGCACTGAGTTACCTTTATATTTTCCAGGCTTTCCATGATGCCACTTTATAATATGCTGTTTCACACTGAGCTGTTGTCAAAAATCTAAATTCTATATAGTTCTACATGGATATACTATTTGAATGAATCAACTGTGATGGAAGATATTTAATTCAATTACTAAGTAAATAGGTAATTATATACTTTATAATAACCTAATTTTAAATGTGCTACAAAGTGAACAAAACCACTGTATTATAGTTTCTATTTCATTTAAAAGAAATCTTATTCCTTTATAGTTTTTCCTCACTTTTCTGGGAAGTTAGTTTTTAAAGATTTCATAGCTTTCAGATTTACATTTGAGCCCTCCCATGAGGAAAGTTTTTCATTCTAGTTCTACTGCTATTCTCCTCAAGATGTATATTCTCCTTACAGGTGTGATTCAATGTAATAATCACATTGAATTCTTTCTCTTTTCCCTTCTATTATGCTAGACCATAGTGAAAGGTTAATTTCCTGTGACAGTCTTAGTAAATACAATTTGTAATACATAAACAATTGCACAGGAATTACAATAAATAGGTACAATTTCACAAAGTTAGGTAATATGACAAAAAAATATTATTTAAACAAGATCTATTATTCTCAACAAGTCAAACCTATATGTTCTTTGGATAAGAAAACAACAATAAATCTTTCAGTATGGATATCTACACACCTCCCAAACTCAATAACTTAGAAAGTGAGTATATTTGAGATAGGGCTTTAATTAAGTTAGAATGAGGTCATTAGGGATGGTCTTAATCCAATCTGACTGGTGTCCTTATAAGAAGAGGAAATTAGGACAGACAGAGAGGCACTAGCAATGCACATACACACTGTACAGGACTTGCGGGGACACTGCCAGAAGGTGACCTTCTATAAGCCAAGGAGAGAGGCCTCAGGAAAAACCAAACCTTTTAGCATGCTGATCTTGACCCTTCAGCCTCCAGAACTGTGAAAACATTACTTTCTGTTGTTCAAGCCACTCAGTCTGTGGTATTTTGTTATGGCCACCCTAGCTGACTAATACACTCTCAACTAATACATACCAAGGGCATGAAGACAACAATCTTAAAACAGAAAAAAAAATGTATTTCTCACCCTTTGAAAAATGAAAGGAAAATCTAACTGCTGACGCTATATATATTTTTCAGAAGCAGTTTTATAAATGATGCATAAGTTAGATCTATCCTTAATAGTATTAGTGCTGTTTCTCTCTCTCTCTCCTCCCTTCTCCCTCTCTCTTTTTACCTTGACACAATTCTACTCTGTCCTCTGTCTCACAGAAACACTAAACTTAGTGTATTACACTAAAATTAGTGAAAAAGTATAACTGTATTTAATATATCTCTAAAGTATTTAGCAATAAAACATGACAATGAGGGAAGGAGAGACTTTCATTTTAAAACCTATGCTAGAATATTGAAACAAAACTAGGCTGTATAAGGTGCAAAAGTTTTAAAAATTCCTTTGTTAAATAGCATTATACAGACAACTTGATATTTGGTATTTACAATTAAATGATGAGCTCCAGGTTAAGAAAAGTTGAAGTACCCTATGTCTAAACAAGTATGAACTTTAACAGCTGAAAGATTTCTTTGTCTTCCAACCTGTATTATGACTGGCTTTACTTAATTAATGAAAAATACATGATTTCAGGTATTTCTACTGAATGCATTTTCCAAGGTACATGATTGAATTCATAAATTAAATGTGTAATTATTATTCAGATAAACAAAATGAATATATTGTTATCTATTAATACACTGCAAGCCTAAAGCCTTTTGTTAAACTCTTTATTCCATTACGAATGAAAAAATCAGAATGAATTTTTCTTATTATATTTTTGATATAAAGAAACATTATTTTATTATCATTATTATATAACAAGACACCTGTTCTATACAAAATTTAATTCCACTAGTCACAGATCATTTTTAAGGTACTTAGGCTACTATGGTAGCAGATATTATATCTTGATGTCATTGAACAACATACCAGCTGACAAGCTAACAGAAAGCTGAAAGACTATTTTCAATGCTATGCTCCAAATAAAGGTCCATTTAGAAACTAAATATAACTCCTGGATTCTGTTTGCACTTTAAAAATTACATTCCAAAGTTTAATAGCCACATGAAATTTTCTGTACATCTCAAGTTCTCATGTTGAGGGTTAGGTAAAATTTGTTCCAAAAGAATGGGCCCTGTTTCTTTTCTTTTTTTTAAACATCTTTATTGGGGTATAATTGCTTTACAATGGTGTGTTAGTTTCTGCTTTATAACAAAGTGAATCAGTTATACATATACATAGGTTCCCATATCTCTTCTCTCTTGCGTCTCCTTCCCTCCCACCCTCCCTATCCCACCCCTCCAGGCAGTCACAAAGCACTGAGCCGATATCCCTGTGCCATGCGGCTGCTTCTCACTAGCTATCTACCTTACGTTTGTTAGTGTATATATGTCCATGCCTCTCACTCGCCCTGTAACAGCTCACGCTTCCCCCTCCCCATATCCTCAAGTCCGTTCTCAAGTAGGTCTGTGTCTTTACTCCTGTCTCACCCCTAGGTTCTTCATAACATTTTTTTTCTTAAATTCCATATATATGTCTTAGCATATGGTATTTGTCTTTCTCTTTCTGACTTACTTCACTCTGTATGACAGACTCTAGGTCTATCCACCTCATTACAAATAGCGCAATTTCATTTCTTTTTATGGCTGAGTAATATTCCATTGTATATATGTGCCACATCTTCTTTATCCATTCATCCGATGATGGGCACTTAGGTTGTTTCCATCTCCAGGCTATTGTAAATAGAGCTGCAATGAACATTTTGGTACATGACTCTGAATTTTTGTTTTCTCAGGGTATATGCCCAGTAGTGGGATTGCTGGGTCACATGGTAGTTCTATTTCTAGTTTTTTAAGGAACCTCCATACTGTTCTCCATAGTGGCTGAACCAATTCACATTCCCACCAGCAGTGCAAGAGTGTTCCCTTTTCTGCACACCCTTTCCAGCATTTATTGTTTCTAGATTTTTTGATGATGGCCATTCTGACTGGTCTGAGATGGTATCTCATTGTAGTTTTGATTTGCATTTCTCTAATGATTAATGATGTTGAGCATTCTTTCATGTGTTTGTTGGCAGTCTGTATATCTTCTTTGGAGAAATGTCTATTTAGATCTTCTTCCCATTTTTGGATTGGGTTTTTGCTTTTTTGTTATTGAGCTGCATGAGCTGCTTGTAAATTTTGGAAATTAATCCTTTGTCAGTTGCTTCATTTGCAAATATTTTCTCCCATTCTGAGGGTTGTCTTTTGGTCTTGTTTATGGTTTCCTTTGCTGTGCAAAAGCTTTGAAGTTTCATTAGGTCCCATTTGTTTATTTTTGTTTTCATTTCCATTTCTCTAGGAGGTGGGTCAAAAAGGATCTTGCTGTGATTTATGTCATAGAGTGTTCTGCCTATGTTTTCCTCTAAGAGTTTGATAGTTTCTAGCCTTATATTTAGGTCTTTAATCCATGTTGAGCTTATTTTTGTGTATGGTTTTAGGGAGTGATCTAATCTCATACTTTTACATGTACCTGTCCAGTTTTCCCTTATTGAAGAGGCTGTCCTTTCTCCACTGTACATTCCTGCCAACTTTATCAAAGATAAGGTGTCCATATGTGTGTGGGTTTATCTCTGGGCTTTCTATCCTGTTCTATTGAGCTATCTTTCTATTTTTGTGACAGTACCATACTGTCTTGATTATTGTAGCTTTGTAGTATAGTCTGAAGTCAGGGAGCCTGATTCCTCCAGCTCCGTTTTTCGTTCCCAAGATTGCTTTGGCTATTCGGGGTCTTTTGTGTTTCCATACAAATTGTGAAATTTTTTGTTGTAGTTCTGTGAAAAATGCCGGTGGTAGTTTGATAGGGATTGCATTGAATCTATAGATTGCTTTGGGTAGTAGCATCATTTTCACAATGTTGATTCTTCCAATCCAAGAACATGGTATATCTCTCCATCTATTTGTATCATCTTTAATTTCTTTCATCAGTGTCTTTGAATTTTCTGCATACAGGTCTTTTGTCTCCTTTGGAAGGTTTATTCCTAGATAATTTATTCTTTTTGTTGCAGTGGTAAATGGGAGTGTTTTCTTGATTTCACTTTCAGATTTTTCATCATTAGTATATAGACATGCCAGAGATTTCTGTGCATTAATTTTGTATCCTGCTACATTACCAAATTCATTGATTAGCTCTAGTAGTTTTCTGGTAGCATCTTTAGGATTCTCTATGTATAATATCATGTTATCTGCAAACAGTGACAGCTTTACTTCTTCTTTTCTGATTTGGATTCTTTTTATTTCCTTTTCTTCTCTGATTGCTGTGGCTAAAACTTCTCTTTTTTCATTTCTAAGCCTATTGATTTGAGTCTTCTCCCTTTTTTTCTTGATGAGTCTGGATAATGGTTTATCTATTTTGTTTATCTTCTCAAAGAACTAGCTTTTAGTTTTATTGATCTTTGCTATTGTTTCCTTCATTTCTTTTTCATTTATTTCTGACCTGATTTTTATGATTTCTTCCCTTCTGCTAACTTTGGGTATTTTTTGTTCTTCTTTCTCTAATTGCTTGAGGTACAAGGTTAGGTTGATTATTCGAGATGTTTCCTGCTTCTTAAGGTGGGCTTGTATTGCTATAAACTTCCCCCTTAAAACTGCTTTTGCTGCATCCCATAGGTTTTGGGTCTTTGTGTCTCCATTTCCATTTGTTTCTAAGTATTTTTTAATTTCCTGTTTGATTTCTTCAGTGATCACTTCGTTATTAAGTAGTGTATTGTTTAACCTCCAGGTGTTTGTATTTTTTACAGATCTTTTCCTGTAATTGATATCTAGTCTCATGGCATTGTGGTCAGAAAAGATACTTGATACAATTTCAATTTTCTTATATTTACCAAGGCTTGATTTGTGACCCAAGATATGATCTCTCCTGGAGAATGTTCCATGAGCACTTGAGAAAAATGTGTATTCTGTTATTTTTGGATGGAGTGTCCTATAAATATCAATTAAGTCCATCTTGTTTAATGTATCATTTAAAGCTTGTGTTTCCTTATTCATTTTCATATTGGATGATCTGTCCATTGGTGAAAGTGAGCTGTTGAAGTCCCCTACGATGAATGTGTTACTGTCGATTTCCCCTTTTATGGCTGTTAGTTTTTGCCTTCTGTATTGAGGTGCTCCTATGTTGGGTGCATAAATATTTACAATTGTTATATCTTCTTCTTGGATCGATCCCTTGATTATTATGTAGTGTCCTTCTTTGTGTCTTCTAATAGTCTTTATTTTAAAGTCTATTTTGTCTGATATGAGAATTGCTATTCCAGCTTTCTTTTGGTTTCCATTTGCATGGAATATCTTTTTCCATCCCCTTACTTTCAGTCTGTATGTGTCTCTAGGTCTGAAGTGGGTCTCTTGTAGATAGCATATATATGGGTCTTGTTTTTGTATCCATTCAGTCAATCTGTGTCTTTTGGTGGGAGCATTTAATCCATTTACATTTAAGGTAATTATCAATATGTATGTTCCTATTCCCATTTTCTAAATTGTTTTGAGTTTGTTATTGTAGGTCTTTTCTTTCTCTTGTGTTTCTTGTCTAGAGAAGTTCCTTTAGCATTTGTTGTAAAGCTGGTTTGGTGGTGCTGAACTCTCTCACCTTTTGCTTGTCTGTAAAGGTTTTAATTTCTCCATCAAATCTGAATGAGATCCTTGCTGGGTAGAGTAATCTTGGTTGCAGGTTTTTCTCCTTCATCACTTTCAGTATGTCCTGCCACTCCTTTCTGGCTTTCAGAGTTTCTGCTGAGAGATCAGCTGTTAACCTTATGGGGATTCCCTGTTGTGTTATTTGTTGTTTTTCCCTTGCTGCTTTTAATATGCTTTCTTTGTATTTATTTTTTGACAGTTTGATTAATACGTGTCTTGCCATATTTCTCCTTGGATTTATCCTGTATGACACTCTTTGTGCTTCCTGGACTTGATTAACTATTCCTTTCCCATATTAGGGAAGTTTTCAACTGTAATCTCTTCAAATATTTTGTCAGTTCCTTGCTTTTCTCTTCTTCTTCTGGAACCCCTTTAATTTGAATGTTGGTGCATCTAATGTTGTCCCAGAGGTCTCTGAGACTGTCCTCAGTTCTTTTCATTCTTTTTCTTTATTCTGCTCTGCAGTAGTTATTTCCACTATTTTATCTTCCAGGTCACTTATCCATTCTTCTGCCTCAGTTATTCTGCTATTGATCCCATCTAGAGTATTTTTAATTTAATTTATTGTGTTGTTCATCGTTGCTTATTTCATCTTTATTTCTTCTAGGTCCTGTTAACTGTTTCTTGCATTTTGTCCATTCTATTTCCAAAGTTTTGGATCATCTTTGCTATCATTATTCTGAATTCTTTTTCAGGTAGACTGCCTATTTCTTCTTCATTTGTTAGGTCTGGTGCATTTTTATATTGCTCCTTCATCTGCTGTGTGGTTTTCTGTCTGCTCATTTTGCTTATCTTACTGTGTTTGGGGTCTCCTTTTTGCAGGCTGCAGGTTCGTAGTTCCCGTTGTTTTTGGTGTCTGCCCCCAGTGGCTAAGGTTGGTTCAGTGGGTTTTGTAGGCTTCCTGGTGGAGGGGACTAGTGCCTGTGTTGTGGTGGGTGAGGCTGGATCTTGTCTCTCTAATGGGCAGGTCCACATTTGGTGGTATGTTTTGGGGTGTCTGTGGACTTATTATGATTTTAGGCAGCCTCTCTGCTAATGGGTGGGGTTGTGTTCCTGTTTTGCTAGGTTTTTGGCATAGGTTGTCCAGCACTGTGGCTTGCTGGTCATTGAGTGAAGCTGGGTGCTTGTGTTAAGATGGAGGTCTCTGAGAGATTTTTGCTGTTTGATATTATGTGGAGCTGGGAGTTCTCTTGTTGACCAGTTTCCTGAAGTTGGCTCTCCCACCTCAGAGGCAGAGCCCTGACTCCTGGCTGGAGCACCAAGAGCCTTTCATCCACACGGCTCAGAATAAAAGGGAGAAAAAGTAGAGAGAATTAGTAGAAGTAGGAAGAAAGAAAGAAAGAAAAGAAGGAAGGAAGGAAGGAAGGAAGGGAAAAAAATAAAGAATGAAGAAAAGGAAAGAAGGAAAGAAAGGAGGGAGAGAGGGAAGGAGGAAGGAAGGAAGGAGGGAGGGAAGGAAGGAAAAGACAGAAAGAAAGAAGATACAGTAAAATAAAATAAAGTATGATAAAGTTATTGAATTAAAAAAATAATTATTTAGGGGGAAAAAAAAGGGACGGATATAACCTTAGGACAAATGGTGGAAGCAAAGCTATACAGACAAAATCTTACACAGAAGCATACACATACACCCTCAAAAAAAGAGGTAAAGGGGAAAAAATCATAGATCTTGCTCTCGAAGTCCACCTCCTCAATTTGGGATGATTTGTTGTCTATTCATGTATTCCACAGATGCAGGGTACATCAAGTTGACTGTGGAGCTTTAATCTGCTGTTTCTGAGGCTGCTGGGAGAGATTTCCCTTTCTCTTCTTTGTTCTCACAGCTCACAGGGGCTGAGCTTTGGATTTGGCCCTGCCTCTGCGTGTAGGTCGCTGGAGGGCGTCTGTTTTTTGCTCAGACAGGACGGGGTTAAAGGAGCCGCTGATTCGGGGGCTCTGGCACACTCAGGCCGGGGGGAGGGAGGGGCACGGCATGCGGGGCGGGCCTGCGGTGGCAGAGGCCGGCGTGACATTGCACCAGCCTGAGGCCTGCCTTGCGTTCTCCCGGGGAAGTTGTCCCTGGATCCCGGGAACCTGTCAGTGGCAGGCTGCACAGGCTCCCCGGAAGAGGGGTGTGGATAGTGACCTGTGCTCGCACACAGGCCCCTTGGTGGCGGCAGCAGCAGCCTTAGCATCTCCTGCCTGTCTCTGGGGTCCGTGCTTTTAGCTGCGGCTCGCGCCCGTCTCTGGGGTTCGCGCTTTTAGCCGCGGCTCGCGCCCGCCTCTGGAGCTCCTTTAAGCAGCGCTCTTAAACCCCTCTCCTCGCGCACCAGGAAACAAAGAGGGAAGAAAAAGTATCTTGCCTCTTTGGCAGGTGCAGACTTTTCCCCAGACTCCCTCCCAGCTACCCGTGGTGCACTAACCCCTTCAGGCTGTGTTCGAGCCGCCAACCCCAGTCCTCTCCCTGTACTCCGACCGAAGCCCGAGCCTCAGCTCCCAACCCTGCCTGCCCCGGCGGGTGAGCAGACAAGCCTCTCGGGCTGGCGAGTGCCGGTTGGCACCGATCCTCTATGCGGGAATCTCTCCGCTTTGCCCTCCACATCCCTGTTGCTGTGCTCTCCTCCGCGGCTTAGAAGCTCCCCCCTCCGCCTCCCGCAGTCTCCGCCCGCAAAGGGGCTTCCTAGTGTGTGGAAACCTCTTCTCCTTCACAGCTCCCTCCCACTGGTGCAGGTGCCGTCCCTATTCTTTTGTCTCTGTTTTTTCTTGTTTTTCTTTTGCCCTACCCAGGTACGTGGGGAGTTTCTTGCCTTTTGGGAGGTCTGAGGTCTTCTGCCAGCATTCAGTAGGTGTTCTGTAGGAGCTGTTCCACGTGTAGATGTATTTCTGGTGTATCTGTGGGGAGGAAGGTGATCTCTGCGTCTTACTCTTCCGCCATCTTCCCAGTACCCCTGGGCTCTGTTTCTTAAAATGCAAAAAACATTTCTAAATCTATACACAGATATTACAAGTTTTAGGTAAGAAAAAAGTTTGAAACACTGAACTTCCCAGTCATTAGGATAACTAGGAACAGATGGGATAACAAAAGTACAGCTCCTACTGCTAGGAAGGAATGACCTGTAGTTACTATACAGAACCTTAAGTGATTCATTTAACATTTATGGAAATTTAACTATGTGTCACATGTTGTGCTACCTGCTACAGAATGCCAAGACACAGGCACTAAAATCACAGAGTTCATAAACAATTGGCGGGGCAGCAGATAAAACAATGACACCTCAGTGAGGTAAGAGATAGGCAAGGGGTGCTATGGAAGGTCATAGGAAAAGAATTACTCCCAAGAAGGTATGTGGTTGAGAGGGGTAAGTATTGGTTTATTGCAAGAGGTGACATATAATAAGCTTTAGAAAATTAGTGGAAAGTTGAATAGACAAAGAATCATGTACGAAGGCACAGAAGCTTACATATCATGGTCTATAAGCTGATAATTAGAATGGCAAACAGGGATAGACAAATAGTCAATGGGAGAAATTATAAGGGGACATATTTTTGAAATCTACAGGAACCCAGCAAATGGTAGGATGCTTTACTGTTGGGTATTATTTCTCAGGGTTGAAATCATAAATCCTATAATAAGGAAATTCTGCATTCTAATAATAATTGAGAAAGTTACTTCTTTTTGTTTTGTTATACTTATAAAAATGGTAATAGTAAAATCTACTACACAGCTTACTTGTAATGAAAAATTAAATCAATTTATATGTATATAGTGGACAGAATTTTGTATTCCCACAAAATTCATTTTTGAAGCCCTAATCTCTGTGGTAGCTGAATATAGAGATAGGGCTTTTAAGTAACTAATTAAGTTTAAATGATGTCTTAAGAGTAGGGCCCTCATCTGATAAGACTGGTGTCCTTATGAGAAGAAAAACCATAGAGCTCTCTTTCCTTTATTCAAGTGCATACCAAGAAAATGCCACATGAGGACACAGAGAGAAGGCAGCTGTCTACAAGCCAGGAAAAGAGGCTTCACCAAAAATTGACTTGGTTAAAACCTTGATATTGGACTGAGAAATCTGAGAAAATATACATTTGTTGTTTAAGTCACCCAGTTGATGGTATTTTGTTATAGCAGCCCAAGGAGACTAATAGCCAGGACATGGAAGCAACCTAAGTGTCCACCAACAGATGAATGGATAAAGAAGATGTGGCACATATATACAATGGAATATTACTCAGCTATAAAAATAAATGAAATTGAGTTATTTGTAGTGAGGTGGATGGACCTAGAGTCTGTCATACAGAGTGAAGTAAGTCAGAAAGAGAAAAACAAATACCGTATGCTAACACATATATATGGAATCTAAGAAAAGAAAAAAAAAGTCATGAAGAACCTAAGGGTAAGGTGGGAATAAAGACACAGACCTGCTAGAGAATGGACTTGAGGACATGGGGAGGGGGAAGGATAAGCTGTGACAAAGTGAGAGAGTGGCATGGACATATATACACTACCAAACGTAAAATAGACAGCTAGTGGAAAGCAACCACATAGCACAGGGAGATCAGCTTGGTGCTTTGTGACCGCCTGGAGGGGTGGGATAGGGAGGGTGGGAGGGAGGGAGACGCAAGAGGGAAAAGATATGGGAACATATGTATATGTATAACTGATACACTTTGTTATAAAGCAGAAACTAACACACCATTGTAAAGCAATTATACTCCAGTAAAGATGTTAAAAATAGATAAATAAATAAATAATTAAAAAGAAAAGCAATCACTGGGGCTGACACATGGTAAGAACCAGTCAATTGAATCAATACCTAAGATAGCATAATCCAATTTTCTCTATAAAAAGATAACCCTAAAATGAAGATGGAGAATGATTCAGAAAGGGTCAAAGCAAGAGGTGATAAGAACTCCTAGTGGCTGGCATTGTTGGCCAGGTGACAATTAAAGCTGTGGATAGAAAGGTGGGGCAGGGGGATGATGAGATGGAGAGAGATGTGAGAACTATTAAGAAGCAGATGTTTTCAAA
Organism: Leucopleurus acutus; assembly: GCF_964270905.1. NCBI lineage: Eukaryota > Metazoa > Chordata > Mammalia > Artiodactyla > Delphinidae > Leucopleurus > Leucopleurus acutus. The sequence goes on along the minus strand of NC_139160.1, from coordinate 39,229,550 downwards.
TCTGATGACTAGTTAGTCACATGTAAGAAATGAAAATGTAAAGTGAGAGATGGCTTCCAGGTGTGTACAGGTGCTATTAATATAGGGAATATTGGAGGAAGTAATCATGGAAGAAAACTTTGAACTCAGTTTCTGAACTTTTAAATTTCAAGATGTTGCTTTGGAGCAACATCTAGACTGGGATGAAAATTTGGACTTACAACCAAATTCTTCCAGACTTCTTGAATTAACATTTTTTTCAATATCCAGAGAAAATGGCTAGAAGTCCTATCTCATATAACAAACTATAAAAGTCAAAAACCTTCCCCAGTCCTTCCCTGGTGGTGCAGTGGTTAAGAATCAGCCTGCCAATGCAGGGGACACAGGTTAGATCCCTGGTCACGGAAGATCCCACATGCCGCAGAGCAACTAAGCCCATGCACAACAACTACTGAAGCACGTATGCTACAACTATTGAAGCCTGCATGCCTAGAGCCCATGCTCTGCAATGAGAAGCCCATGCACCACAATGAAGAGTAGCCCCCGCTCACTGCAACTAGAGAAAGCCCACACATAGCAACCAAGACCCAATGCAGCAAAAAAAAAGTTAATAAAAAAAACAAAGAAAAAACCTTCCCCAATTTGCTGTGGCTTCTAAAGGGGTTAACTTTTGTGTTTATGCTTTCCTCCAAATTTTATCTCTAAATGTGTGTGTGTGTGTGTGTGTTAAAAACATTTAATATGAACTATGCCCTCTTGACAAATTTTAAGTGCACAGTATGCTATTGTTAACTATAGGCACAACGTTGTAAAGGAGACCTCTAGAACTCATGCCCCTTGCAAAATACAGGTTATCTCTCTAACATATCAACCTCAGAGTAATCAGGCTATATATACATATATATATATATATATATATATATATATATATATATATACACACACACACACACACACACACACATATATATCAGCTTAGGGTTCCAAAACACATCTCCCAAGAGAGAAAGATGGAAGAAGGAAAGCCAAGTAGAAGCTGTGTAGCTGTATTGACTCATCTGACCTGGCCTGGAAAGTCATGCATTGTTGCTTACATTGCCTTCTATTCTCTAGACAAATTACCAATGCCATTCCACAGTCAAAGGAAGTGGAATTAGACTTCTTTTTGAGGAGTGTGGTAAGCTACATATTTCTCTTCCCTCACAAAAATGTTCATTTCCTAATCTCAGAAACCTGTATATAAGTTACCTTACATGGCAAACAAGACTTTGTAGATATGATTAAGGATCCTGCAAAGAAAAGATTATCCTGGATTATCTGGGTGGCATCAGTGTAATCACAAAAGTCCTTATAAGAGGGAGCAGAAGAGTAAGGGTCAGAGAAGGAGGTATGATGACAAAAAACAGAGGTCAAAGTGAGGCAGTATGGCAAGCCAAGGCAAGGCATCCTCTTAAAGCTAGAAGAGGCAAGGAAACATTCTCAACTAGAGTCTCCAGAAAACTGGAGCCCTGCTTTGAAGATCAACCCATTTTGGACTCATGACCTCTAGAACTGTAAGACAATAAATCTGTGCTATTTTAAGGCATTAACTTTGTGGTAATTTGTCATGTGGCAATAATAGGAAACTAATATAAAGACTATCAAAGGAAGAGAGGGGGAAGATGGCAGAAGAGTAAGACGCGAAGATCACCTTCCTTCCACAGATACATCAGAAATACATCTATATGTAGAACAACTCCTACAGAACACCTACTGAACCCTGGCAGAAGACCTCAGACCTCCCAAAAGGCAAAAACTCCCCACGTACCTGGGTAGGGCAAAAGAAAAAAGATAAACAGAGACAAAGAATAGGGACGGGACCTGCACCAGTGGGAGGGAGCTGTGAAGGAGGAAAGGTTTCCATGCACTAAGAAGCCCCTTCGCGGATGGAGACTGCGGGTGGTGGACGGGGTAAGCTTCAGAGCCATGGAGGAGAGCACAGCAAAAGGGGTGCAGAGGGCAAAGCAGAGAGATTCCCGCACAGAGAATTGGTGCCGACTGGCACTCATCAGCCCAAGAGGCTCGTCGGCTCACCCGCCAGGGTGGGCGGGGGCTGGGAGCAGAGGCTCGGGCTTCCGTTGGATCCCAGGGAGAGGACTGGGATTGGTGGTGTGAATACAGCCTGAAGGGGTTAGCGCACCACGGCTAGCCAGGAGGGAGTCCAGGAAAAAGTCTGGACCCGCCAAAGAGGCGAGAGACTTTTTCTTCCCTCTTTGTTTCCTGGTGCACGAGGAGAGGGGATTAAGAGCGCTGCTTAAAGGAGCTCCAGAGATGGGCGCAAGCTGCGGCTATAAGCACGGACCCCAGAGGTGAGCATGAGACACTAAGGCTGCTGCTACCACCACCAAGAAACCTGTGTGCAAGCACAGGTCACTAACCACACCTCCTCTCCCGGGAGGCTGTACAGCCCACCACAGCCCGGGTCCCGTGATCCAGGGACAACTTCCCAGGGAGAACGCACGGGGCGTCTCAGGCTGGTGCAACATCCCGCCAGCCTCTGCCAACGCAGGCTCACCCCACACTCCAGAGCGTCCAAATCAGCTGCTCCTTTAACCCCGTCCTGTCTGAGCGAAGAACAGACGCCATCCGGCAACCTACACACAGAGGTGAGGCCAAATCCAAAGCTGAACACGGGAGCTGTGCGAACAAAGAAGAGAAAGGGAAATCTCTCCAAGCAGGCTCAGGAGCAGCGGATTAAATCTCCACAATCAACTTAAAGTACCCTGCATCAGTGAAATACCTGAATAGATAACAAATCATCCCAAATTGAGGAAGTGGACTTTGAGAGCAAGATTTATTATTTTTTCCCCTTTTCCTCTTTTTGTGTGTTTGTGTATGCTTCTGTATGAGATTTTGTGTGTATAGCTTTGCTTTCACCATTTGTCCTAGGGTTCTGTCCATCCGTTTTTGTTTTGCTTTGTTTGTTTGTTTTTCTTTTACTTAATTTTTTTCTTAATAATTGTTTCTTTATTTTTTATTTTAATAACTTTATTTTATCTTACTTTATTTTAATTTATTTTATCCTCTTTCTTTCTTTCTACTTTTTCTCCCTTTTATTCTGAGCCATGTGGATGAAAGGCTCTTTGGCTCTTTGTACACAAGAGACGTCCCAGCTCCATGTAATATCAAACAGCAAAAATCTCCCAGAGTTCTCCATCTCAACACCAACACCCAGCTTCACTCAACGACCAGCAAGCTACACTGCTAGACACCCTATGCCAAACAACTAGCAAGACAGGAACACAACCCCACCCATTAGCAGAGAGGCTGCCTAAAATCATAATAAGGCCACAGACACCCCAAAACACACCACCAGACGTGGACCTGCCCACCATTAAGACAAGATCTAGCCTCATCCACCAGAACACAGGCAGTAGTCCCCTGCACCAAGAAGCCTACACAACCCACTGAACCAACCTGAGCCACTAGGGACAGAAACCAAAAACAATGGGAACTACGAACCTCAGCCTGCAAAAAAGGAGACCCCAAACACAGTAAAATAAGCAAAATGAGAAGACAGAAAAACACACAGCAGATGAAGGAGCAAGATAAAAACCCACCAGATATAATAAATGAAGAGGAAATAGGCAGTCTATCTGAAAAAGAATTCATAATAATGATAGTAAAGATGATCCAAAATCTTAGAAATAGAACAGAGAAAATGCAAGAAACATTTAACAAGGACCTAGAAGAACTAAAAGGGAAAGAAGCATGATGAACAACACAATAAATGAAATTAAAAATAGTCTAGAAGGGATCAATAGCAGAATAACAGGCAGAAGAATGGGTAAGTGACCTGGAAGTTAAAATAGTGGAAATAGCTACCGCAGAGCAGAATAAAGAAAAAAGAATGAAAAGAACTGAGGACAGCCTCAGAGACCTCTGAGGTCTCTGAGGTCAACATTAAATGCACCAACATTTGAATTATAGGGGTCCCAGAAGAAGAAGAGAAAAGAAAGGGACTGACAAAATATTTGAAGAGATTATAGTTGAAAACTTCCCTAATATGGGAAAGGAAAGAGTTATTCAAGTCCAGGAAGCACAGAGAGTGCCATACAGGATAAATCCAAGGAGAAACATGGCAGGAAACATATTAATCAAACTATCAAAAATTACATACAAAGAAAAAATATTAAAAGCAGCAAGGAAAAAATAACACAGAAGGGAATCCCCATACAGTTAACAGCTGATTTTTCAGCAGAAACTCTGCAAGCCAGAAGGGAGTGGCAGGGCATATTTAAAGTGATGAAGGAGAAAAAGTACAACCAAGATTACTCTATCCAGCAAGGATCTCAGTCAGACTTGATGGGGAAATTAAAACCTTTACAGACAAGGAAAGAGAAATTTCAGCACCACCAAACCAGCTTTACAACAAATGCTAAAGGAACTTCTACAGGAAGGAAACACAAGAGAAGGAAAAGACCTACAATAACAAACCCAAAACATTTAAGAAAATGAAAATAGGAACATATGTATTGATAATTACCTTAAATGTAAATGGATTAAATGCTCCAACCAAAAGACTCAGACTGGCTGATTGGATACAAAAACAATACCCATATATATGCTGTCTACAAGAGGCCCACTTCAGACCTAGAGACACATACAGACTGAAAGTGAGGGGATGGAAAAAAATATTCCATGCAAATGGAAATCAAAAGAAAGTTGGCGTAGCAATTCTCATATCAGACAAAATAGACTTTAAAATAAAGACTATTAGAAGACACAAAGAAGGTCACTACATAATGATCAAGGGATCAATCCAAGAAGAAGATATAACAATTGTAAATATTTATGCACCCAACATAGGAGCACCTCAATACATAAGGCAAATACTAACAGCCTTAAAAGGGGAAATCAACAATAACACATTCATAGTAGGGGAATTTAACACCCCACTTTCACCAATGGACAGATCACCCAAAATGAAAATAAATAAGGAAACACAGGCTTTAAATGATACATTAAACAAGATGGACTTAATTGATATTTATAGGACACTCCATCCAAAAATAACAGAATACACATTTTTCTCAAGTGCTCATGGAACATTCTCCAGGAGAGATCATATCTTGGGTCACAAATCAAGCCTTGGTAAATTTAAGAAAATTGAAATTGTATCAAGTATCTTTTCTGACCACAATGCCATGAGACTAGATATCAATTATAGGAAAAGATCTGTAAAAAATACAAACACATGGAGGCTAAACAATACACTACTTAATAACGAAGTGACCACTGAAGAAATCAAACAGGAAATCAGAAAATACCTAGAAACAAATAACAAGGGAGACACGACGACCCAAAACCTATGGGATGCAGCAAAAGCAGTTCTAAGAGGGAAGATTTTTAGCAGTACAATCCTACCTTAAGAAACAGGAAACATCTCGAATAAACAACCTAAACTTGCACCTAAAGAAATTAAAGAAAAACAAAAACAAAACACCCCAAAGTTAGCAGAAGGAAATGAATCATAAAGATCAGATCAGGTAAAATTAAAAAGAAATGAAGGAAACGATAGCAAAGATCAATAAAACTAAAAGCTGGTTCTATGAAAAGATAAACAAAATTGATAAAACATTATCCAGACTCATCAAGAAAAAAAGGGAGAAGACTCAAATCAATAGAATTAGAAATGAAAAAGGAGAAGTAACAAGTGACACTGCAGAAATACAAAGCATCATGAGAGATTACTACAAGCAACTCTATGCCAATAAAATGGACAACCTGGAAGAAATGGAAAAATTCTTAGAAATGCACAACCTGCCAAGACTGAATCAGGAAGAAATAGAAAATATGAACAGACCAATCACAAGTAATGAAATTGAAACTGTGATTAAAAATTTTCCAACAAACAAAAGCCCAGGACCAGATGGCTTCACAGGCGAATTCTATCAGACATTTAGAGAAGAGCTAAGACCTATCTTTCTCAAACTCTTCCAAAATATAGCAGAGGGAGGAATACTCCCAAACTCATTCTATGAGGCCACCATCACCCTGATACCAAAACCAGACAAGGATGTCACAATGAAAGAAAACTACAGGCCAATATCACTGATGAACATAGACTCAAAAATCCTCAACAAAATACTAGCAAACAGAATCCAACAGCACATTAAAGTATCATACACCATGATCAGGTGGGGTTTATTTCAGGAATGCAAGGATTCTTTAATATATGCAAATCAATCAATGTGATACACCATATTAACAAAGTGAAGGAGGAAAACCATATGATCATCTCAATAATATGCAGATAAATCTTTTGACAAAATTCAACACCCATTTACGATAAAAAACCCACAGAAAGTCAGCATAGAGGAACTTTCCTTAACATAACAAAGGCCATATGTGACAAACCCACAGCCAACATCATCCTCGATGGTGAAAAACTGAAAGCATTTCCACTAAGATCAGGAACAAGACAAGGTTGCCCACTCTCACCACTGTTATTCAACATAGTTTTGGAAGTTTTAGCCACAGCAATCAGAGAAGAAAAGGAAATAAAATGAATCCAAATTGGAACGGAAGAAGTAAATCTGTCACTGTTTGCAGGTGACATGATATTATACATAGAGAATCCTAAAGATGTTACCAGAAAACTACTAGAGCTAACCAATGAATTTGGTAAAGTGTCAGGATACAAAGTTAATGCACAGAAATCTCTGGCATTCCTATATACTAATGTTGAAAAATCTGAGAGTGAAATCAAGAAAACACTCCCATTTACTATTGCAAAAAATAAGAATAAAATATCTAGGACTAAACCTACCTAAGGTGACAAAAGACCTGTATGCAGAAAATTATAAGACACTGATGAAAGAAATTAAAGATGATACAAATAGATGGAGAGATATACCATGTTCTTGGATTGGAAGAATCAACATTGTGAAAATGACTCTACTACCCAAAGTAATCTACAGATTCAATGCAATCCCTATCAAACTACCAATGGCATTTTTCACAGAACTAGAACAAAAAATTTCACAATTTGTATGGAAACACAAAAGACCCCGAATAGCCAAAGCAATCTTGGGAACGAAAAACGGAGCTGGAGGAATCAGGCTCCCTGACTTCAGACTAATAGAAAGCTACAGTAATCAAGACAGTATGGTACTGGTACAAAACCAGAAAGATAGATTAATGGAACAGGATGGAAAGCCCAGTGATAAACCCATGTACATATGGTCACCTTATCTTTGATAAAGGAGGCAGGAATATACAGTGGAGAAAGGACAGCCTCTTCAATAAGTGGTGCTGGGAAAACTGGACAGGTACATGTAAAAGTATGAGATTAGATCACTCCCTAACACCATACACAAAAATAAGCTCAAAATTGATTAAATACCTAAATGTAAGGCCAGAAACTATCAAACTCTTAGAGGAAAACATAGGCAGAACACTCTATGACATAAATCACAGCAAGATCCTTTTTGACCCACCTCCTAGAGAAATGGAAATAAAAACAAAAATAAGCAAATGGGACCTAATGAAAATTCAAAGCTTTTGCACAGCCAAGAAAACCATAAACAAGACCAAGGGACAGCCCTCAGAATGGGAGAAAATATTTGCAAATGAAGCAACTGACAAAGGATTAATTTCCAAAGTTTACAGACAGCTCATGCAGCTCAACAGCAAAAAAAAAAAAACAACTCAATCCAAAAATGAGCAGAAGACCTGGATGTACGTTTCTCCAAGGAGGATATACAGACTGCCAACAAACACATTAAAGAATGGTCAGCATCATTGGTCATTGGGGAAATGCAAATCAAAACTGCAATGAGATATCATCTAACACCAGTCAGAATGGCCATCATCAAAAAATCTAGAAACAGTAAATGCTGGAGAGGGTGTGGAGAAAGGGGAGCACTCTTTCACTGCTGGTGGGAATGTGAATTGGTACAGCCACTATGGAGAACAGTATGGAGGTTCCTTAAAAACTAGAAATAGAACTACCATATGACCCAACTGTCCCACTCCTGGTCATATACCCTGAGAAAACCATAATTCAAAAAGTCATGTACCAAAATATTCATTGCAGCTCTATTTACAATAGCCAGGAGATGGAAGCAACCTAAGTGTCCATTATCAGATGGATGGATAAAGAAGATGTGGCATATATATACAATGGAATATTACTCAGCTATAAAAAGAAACGAAATTGAGTTATTTGTAGTGAGCTGGATGGACCTAGAGTCTGTCATACAGAGTGAAGTAAGTCAGAAAGAGAAAGACAAATACCATATGCTAACACATATATATGGAGTTTAAGAAAAAAAATGTCATGAAGAACCTAGCATTAAGACAGGAATAAAGACACAGACCTACTAGAAAATGGACTTGAGGAAATGGGGAGGTGCAAGGGTAAGCTGTGACAAAGTGAGAGAGTGGCATGGACATATATACGCTACCAAACTTAAAATAGATAGCTAGTGGGAAGCAGCCGCATAGCACAGGGAGATCAGCTCGGTGCTTTGTGACCACCTAGAGGGGTGGGATAGGGAGGATGGGAGGGAGGGAGATGCAAGAGGGAAGAGATATGGGAACATATGTATATGTATAACTGATTGACTTTGTTATAAAGCAGAAAGTAACACACCATTGTAAAGCAATTATACTCCAATAAAGATGTTTAAAAAACATTAAAAAATAAAAGAGTATCAAAGAATTTGCAAATATGTCTTAAAACTATCATATTCATCATCTTCTTTGGCTTGTTGAGAGACAAATGAATTCACTAAAAACCCTCTATTATGTAACTTCCATGTGCTAGCACTGGGTTAGATGCTAAGGATATACAGATGAATAAAACATGATTCATTTCCCCAGTATGCTCACAGATAGCATTCATTGAAGGACTTTATAGAACTCTAAAGGGCAATATAAATGTACATATTATGAGTCACTTGTGAAGTTTAACATGCAAACAAACCATTCCTGAATTTACTATATCATAAATCAGAATCAATACTTCAACAGATGGGAACTATGCATACTTCCTGAGTAAATTACAAACAAATACCAAAGATAATTTAAAAATTAAGTGTCAGTTGGATTTGTAATAGATGTTTACCGTGTCTCAAAGTAAGAGAACCTGTTAGAACAAGTATGCTGTGGTCAATCTCAGCGCAAAAGCTCTAATGAGCCTCTAATATGCTAGAGCACATCCCCTAGGGATGAAAGGTTGGGTTAGTTCATTCTCTTACTGAAATTTTAACTCAGACCACTAACAAGATAGGGATAGCCAACTGTGATTTAGACACATATTCAGTAGAATCTATATAGACATTTCTAATTTAGTTTGTACAGGTCACTGAACTGATTCCTTTAGGTGACAACTTATGGTCACTACAGATAGAATCACAAATACGAACCTAACACCAAGAATGAAAAAACAGAACTTATTGAATTATCTTACTCGCCAAGAAAAGCACTGAGAAAAACAAAATCACTTGAACTGAAGTACCTATTTTTGTTATGATATTAGGTCTTGAGAATTACAAACAAAAATCTAAAGTGTGACTAGAATACATAAATGAGTTCATGAAAATAAAGTTGAAATGAACTATTTCTTTAGAGAACCACAACTACTTTAATTCTTGAAGAAAGCTGCCTGTTCAAAGAATAACTAGCTTGTTGGTTAGATGCTTAAAAAATACAAGTTATCAAGAAAACTTAGAGTGATATTCAGTGCCCTGCCTTTGAGTGTCTGGGGGGAGCCTCTTTCCACAGTCACGGCTGCTGGCAGTTGGCCAGCGTCACAGGCAGGCAGCTGGCAGGGGAGGAGAGGGCTCTGGCAGCTGGCACTAAAAAATTAAAATCAAAATTAAGGGGAAAAAAACAACCTGAGGCGCACATGAATAACAATCAAGCCTTCTTCCTGGTGTCTGCCTTCTTCTTCAGTTCTCAGGGAAGACCGGCAGTGAGGCAGCTCCTCCCTCCCCACCCCAGAGACCTCAGGTTGATCTTCTCCGGTTTGGGTTCCTCTTTTTGGAGGTTTCCCGTGTTCATTCATCCAAGACACATTTCTTGAATCTTAGTGTGTGCCAAGAAATGTGCTAAGGGCTGAGGATGAAGATAAAAACATGTTACATTCCTGACTTCTAGAAAAATGAAAATTAATAAGGGTTATGGGCTGATTTTAAAATACTTATAAATCACTGTAGAAAATGGGAGAACCATAGGGCTTAAGGAAAATAAAAGAGAGCCCAGATGAGATGATGGAAGACAATAATGACACAGGAATAGAAGACTCATTAAGATTTTCTCAGCTGAAAACCCTGAATAACCTCTTCAAGAGGAAAGAACCTGAGGAAATGAATGGAGATAAAATGGAAGTAGAATTTTAACATGTGAGTATATTATGGTATATTCTGAGCTGCTATAGCAAAGAGACCAAAAATTATAGAAGTTTAAAATACCTTGTCTCTATCTTTTATAGTGTTTCAGAAGGATATGGCTAGTACAGCAGCACTGACATTCTCAACACACATCTTCAATTTCTAGATCTGAAGAAGAAGCTCCAGTTCTTATTATCATGTCTATATCTCAGGGAGAGGGAAGAAACGGCAAAATCCCTTTTCAAGGGGACAACATAGAAGTGTTTTATATAATCTCCACTTAACAGCGAGCTCCAAATGGGGCTGAGAAGTGTAATAATTGCTGGGCAATTTTGCGCCCACCTAAAACTCAGGAGTTCTATTAAAAATGAAAAGAAAGAATTGACATTGGCAAAAAATTAGCCCCAGTCACAATAAATAGTGAATCTATATGAACATAGTTCTAATTGTTAGTGCATAATTAGTTTTGTTACTTTGTCCTTACATTATTTCATCCAAGATTTACATTCACTGGGCTATTACCAGGACTAGAATATGAATCATTTAATAAACAAATGTATATTAGAGATAAGTTAGGAACAAGACATTGTGGGAAGTACTGTGGTGATAAAATACACTTAGGTGCATGATGATAAAAGTGGAATTTTAAAATATTATCATGAGAAATGGAAAGAGATGAACACACATTATTAAAGCCAACAGTGGAGTAGGTTGGGTCATCAGCCTTCTTGATGGATGCATGATACTCACTATTAAATAGCCCAATAGGTTAATAGGTTTTATAGTCATAAAACCTTTCTTCTGTCAAGTCAGGAAACCTCCACTGAAAATAACTTTGCTCAACCTGCATTTTATCCCATCTTTCAATCTAGCCATCAGATCCTGATCTATGTGCGCCTCAAGGTAATACATTACTGCTCTGAGAGTCACCATATATTCCATGCAGTCACATTTCATGCATAATGAAGATGCCAGTGAACTACAAAGGTTTTATCAACTCAAACAGGAATACAAATGCTGTCTCAGGGCAATTTATGGTGTATATTTTAAGAGTAAGAAAAGGAGAAGTTTTTAGGTCAATCCATATGTCTTTAGGGAAAATTATGTCAAAGCCATTTTGAAAAGAGAAAATTTTCATTCTAATCGTTTTTAAGATTCTTTCTTATTTCATACATTTATTTTTCAAACACACATATAGCAAATGGTAGTACTGATAATTCAAATAAAACCTCCTAGAATTTTTTTAGGTACATTTATTTTCCTTTAAAGTATTTATTGATTGCCTATAGTGTACAAAGCACTTTGCTAGACAATGGGATACAAACTTGAGTAAGTCCTTTATTTTATTTTATTTTTATGATTTTTTTTTTTTTTTTTGCAGTATGCGGGCCTCTCACTGTTGTGGTCTCTCCCATTGCGGAGCACAGGCTCCGGACGCGCAGGCTCAGCGGCCATGGCTCACGGGCCTAGTTGCTCCGCGGCATGTGGGATCCTCCCAGACCGGGCCACAAACCCGTGTCCCTTGCATCGGCAGGTGGACTCTCAACCACTGCACCACCAGGGAAACCCAAGTCCTTTATTTTAATGAGGATAATTTTGCTGTAAGGATAAAAGATTCATCACAAACAGATCAAACTAAGAAAGTGTGTTGTCAGAGGTAATAAGGAACAGTCCACACAAATTGAAGGACTCAATGTTGACAAGGCTGGGTCTTACTCAAGCCAAGTTGAGGAAGGCTCCTAGACTCAAGGAAGTTCCAGGGGCCTGAGCAATGTGTGTGGACTTTTAGTGCCCTGCCTTTAAGTGTGACTCAGCTACATAATAGACACCTGGACTTGGTTTTGTTTAATTTTTAATCTTTGTTTTTCTGTTTCTTTACCATTTGTCAAATTCCTTCTTAATATTCTTAGTTCAAATAGCCACGAAGAGAAATCTGCTTTATACAAATCATTTCCCAGGCCATCCACAAGCCTCTGTCCCTGTCCTTATTATGTATCTACCCTTCTGTAATCAACAGAGACCAAGGTAAATGGAGCCACAAAGTAGAGAATCTCTCCATTTAGGCAGGAGGGCATTGGCAAATCAAAGGTAAAAAAAGCAGGGGTTTTGACTACATGAAATATTTTTGCAAACTGTAATAATTTGTACATTGATAAAATGCTTAGCAAACATAGCTATTATCATTTATATAATATTTTATAAAATACTTTAACATAAACAGCATATTTGCAAAACTCCTACAGTGTGAGCAGAGATGATATTCAGAATCATTAACAACTGGTACAGTGTGGGCACTGTCCAATCACAATGAATGCCCCAAATATCAGAACAGATGCTGTCACAAGCAGCCAGTATAATGAACCAGCACACACTGGCTGGATAGTAGCCCTGGATCCAGATCAAACCTTTATTTTATACCCACTTTACAGATGAAACAAAAAATGAAGTTCAAGGGAAGTTAAGCGACTTCTTTGTCTGGGAGCTGGGTCTTTAGATTCCAAAGCTAGTGCAGTTGGCACACTTTGCCTCCATCTGTTCCTTGTTACCTAATGTAACATACAGCATGGTCAGAGGCCACATCTGTGACCTCCCTAACCAGCAGCCATTCTTCTTTGTACAGTATATAAAGTGCTGTATAAGATTTTATATCTATTGCATCGCCTGTGACATTGACTTTCAATGGTCTTCTCTCCTTTTTCTACAGAGTATACTCTCTGAAGGCTAGGCTGTTAATGTTTCTTCCTTGTACTCTGTACATCCTCTGTTAGGCGATCAGTAAATATGTTGTGAAATTTTTTGAAGGGAGGAGAAATTATCAAGTGTATGTAAACTACTCCCTAGAACAAACAGTTGTGGAATGTAAATGAATTCATGAATGTCAAGGGTTTAGCACAGTGTGGGACACATTATCAGTGTCCCAAAACTCTTGACTGTTGAACAGTCTGTTATACAGACTCCTCTCTCTGTTATACAGAGGAATCGTGTATTACCTAGAATGGTTAGAGTCGAAAGTCAATGCTTACAGCCAAACTTGCAAAATTTTCCCTTAACTCATCAATAAAGTATAGTAAATTGATTTTTGTCCATACAACTCCAAGTAGATCTAAGTATTATAAATGCATAGTGTATTTACTAATATATTTTATATAAAATTCCTTGAAGGGTCATATTTGGAAACTAATCTATTCAAAATTTTCCATGCTAGAATTCTTCAGTAAAATCACCAAGCTTCCACCCTTTTTCTGTTTATTGTTTTGCCTCTGTCTCCCAGCTACATCTAACTTTTTGTTGGGCAATGTTTTCTTTGGCCTTTAATTAGCTCTTCAATAACTTCCTACAGGAGGTCTAGGAAACCTATAACTACATGCTTCCAGACAGTCACTCTGAATGTCTTCAGCCTCTTTCTTCCTCTCAAATGTAGTTGAATTGTGATAATTTGAAATAAAATTTGCTGTGATTATACTGTATAATTTACTTATAAAGTGGTTCTAAGGCATAAGGCATGTTTGGATTAGTCGTATATGGGAGGGGGATCATTACTATGTATTTATAAAGTACAGAAAACTAAATCTTAAGGAGTTTAACTTTCTCTGGTTTACATAAAAAATAAGTGGTATGGAAACAGGCTATAGACTCTAGTCTTCAAGTCTTAGATACTTAAACTTTAAATCAATGGATCTCCAGAAAGTCATACTATGTGCAGAAGGAATCCTGAAAAATGGTGTGGAGGGTTTTAGTTACACGAGAAGTCGGAGAAGTTACTGACATTCAGTGGGCAGGGCCTGGGATGTGGATCTACTACCATGTGCAGAAGAGTCCAGTTAAATAGGCAAAGAAGACTTTTCAAGTCATGGGGTAGAAAGATTGAACTTAACTCTTCTGAAATAAAAACTAGGAGTATTTTTAAGCACTGGGGCGAACTAGTGGAAAAGTACTGGAGCACGCTGAGGGCCAGTAAGTCAATGTGATGAGGCCATCTGTGTTTGCTAATTCTTGCTTATCCAAGTCAGGCTCCTACCCTCCCACAGAGAATAGAAGACAGGGGCTCTATCTTCCTTGCCGATTACACTGCAAAGAGATGGCCCCCAGGCCCTCAAGAAACTAGATTTTAAAACTGGCAAGAGGCTCCAAGAAGATTTACATCTCAAAGGGTCAGAGAAATAATTTACAGTCATAAATTTTTAAAGTAAATGCTCTCAGGAAGGGGAGGTTAGGGTCCTAGAGTCCGGAAGAAGCTTGTCTAAAGCTTAGTAAAGTGGAGGGGATAAGCAAGGCTATCTTGTTCAGTCCCACATGAGAAAATATTGTCCCCATCTCTTGCTTTTATGAAGTAAAACAACTGGTTATACTTATATAAGCCTGGCAACCCACTCCATTTTGGACACAAATATTTTCACATGGTTTCAGTAGAAATACATCACCCAACAATGCAGCTAACTTTTAAATTTAGGGAAGCTTGCTTGTTGTGTGTGTGTTTATTTGGGAACATTGCCAAGATTTGTTCATCATTACAGAAAATCATGTCACTAATGGCCATGCTGATCACAGATTTTAAACCACCAAAGAAACCCCTGTTTAAGCCTGCTTTTTGTAGCAATTTCATTCTGGGTGGCCCTATACAGATGCGAGAATCTCATGTACTTCGTTTTGACTTCTAGTAAATACATATCTCAGTACTTACATTTTTAAAAATATATATTATTTTTATTATAAATTATTTTTATTCCATTTCTCCTTTATATTAAAGTTATAGCACCTTTCAAACATTGTTGGTAATATTTAAAACCATTTAAAACTTGGATGTCCCTGTTGCTTACTTACCTATGTCGAGGCCAGACACAGACCCTCCAATTCCCATTCTTTACCTCATAAATCAATAGCTGGCTCACTGTCCCTGCTAATCAATCAGAACAAAATGCTCATTACCCAAACTTCTGTTAAATTAAGCCCCTCTCCTTCCCCAGGAGGAACTTTGAGTCACCTTCAGGCAGAGCCAGCAAACAGCTCTCCCTGAGTATATGCAGGCCTTATTGTAAAATATTTTCTGATCTACTATCCTGCAGTGCCACCCTTTTGTCCCACTTCCCCACACCCAGTCCCTTGTAACCTTGGTTACTCCTCCCTAAAAAAGAAAAAACCCTTTCTTGTCTAATCCTTCAGTCACTGACAGATCTATGGTCAGAGACCTCACCTTATTGCAATGCCCTCCACCTCCTAGAAAGTCCTTTCTAATGAAGTCTCTCCTTACTACGCCCATATTTGTTTTTTACTTGACATATTATTATGGCAAAGTAAATAAATAAACAAACAAGAATTTATTCAAGATCAGAAAGATGCCAGGGAATCCAAATACCTATATTCACAGAATTTCTAGAATAGATTTATATATGTTTAAAAGGTTGCTGGAGTTCTTTTCAGAAACTGCAGTGAATTCCTTAACATTCTTAGACTGCTCTGTTAGCCAAAAGATTATTGTTTCTTTCTTTCCTTTGTTTTTCTTAAATGAATCACCCTTCAGTGTGTGCAAAGCTGGCTAATCCCTGAACAATCAGACAGGAGCTGGAGCTCTCCCTGGCCACACTGCAACGGGTCTGCTCTGCCTTGGTGAGGTCAGACCAAGCCTCAACGAAGGTGGAAGAAAAGAATGAATGTCAATGGTAGTGACTGTTAAGCAGACTGTGGAAAATGGGGGAAAGATTAAGCCAAGTTTAAATGACCTTTGTGTGCATTTAAGTCATAATGGCCCTTGGCTGCTCGGAACCACGTTCTTCTTCACAGAGCACTTAGCCAGGCAGCAACTTAACACCACGGCTGACTTTCCCTTCTCAGTATAGCAGTTTAGGGCTGGATGTGGTAAAAAAATAAAATGTCAACTAATAGTTACAACCTATGAAGTTTTTCATTTTTAAATAGCTTGAAAACTCACTCTTTTTACTGGACCACAAAAGAGAAAAGTAAAAAATCACCATTGTGATTGATATTGAATATTTTTTTAAAAAATAAACCAAAATCTGATTAGTGCTCTAATAACTAAAAAAAAAAAAAAAGAAAGAAAGAAAGAAATCCTACGTTTAATAAATCAACCTGACCTATAATTTCACATCTGATGCTTTATTCAGTCAAGAATTGGAGTTATGCATATCTCTTCTTCTAAATATGCAAGACATAGGTGCTGTACTACATTCTTCCAATTCCAGGAACATCTGCTGAGGGACAATGGCTGTTTTGCCAGGAGGGGAAGAGAAAGGATCCCGCAGCGGTGCTGCTGCAGCTGGCGGAAGTCAGCAACCATGATCTCTGTCCAGGAAGAAGGATAAATGAAAGACAAACTTCATCTGTCAGTTAATAAAATGTTAATGCATTTGAAAGTAGAAGGTGACATTTTCTGATTTTAATTTTCAAACATAAACATTAGTGTTTTAAGTCAGCATAATCATTAATTGAGTCTTCTGGATTTATGTGAGAAATACATGTTTCTTCATGAATGCAAAGCCACATGTACTAAACTGGATGTTTAATTCAACTACTTAAGTAGGTGAATTTTTTCCTTATTTATTACTCTATGAAATCTTCTTTCCAGAAATCATAGAATGAAATTGCTTAAATTGTAAATGATTTAATCATAAAGTCATTGTTTAATTTATGGTTTAAAAATAAAGGCAAAAGCTAGTATGATACTTTTAATGTAATTTAATTTCTATTGATACACAATACTGTTCCATTTAAATATTATACATATTTCTTATCCCAGTTTTGCAAAATAATGAAAATAATATTTCAAAGAGGCACAATTTTTATATTTTCCAATGTGTATATTTTATCATTCAAGCATGCTTCACATGTTAAGTCTTTTTCACTATATTTCCTTTTATCAAGTCATAAGAATGCCTTCCAACTATACAATCGATATTGTGTTTCCTTTTTTTACCTGTAACCAGAAAACGGTACCTCTGTAGAACTATTTTGTTTGCTTCTGAATGAGAAAAAGAGAGAAAAGAGAAATGAAAAAATGAAAAAGGAAGCGAGAAAGAACATACATGTTCTTTGTGAATGGCCTAAAACTAGAAGATTATTGAGGTCACAGATCCCCCACCCCCATGCCCATGCAGACCCTGTGAACATGGCATCTATCACTTAGTGTGGGTTTAAAGCAGGGAGAAAAGATAACCATAATGATCTTTATTTTTTTTAATAACATAAAAGGTGGTTAAGGTCAGGAACGCAGACCTCAGTCAGGCAGAGGTGTCATTAACTAGCGTACAATGGTGATTTGAGTGTGTTTATAGCACCTTTGCCCCGGGTAATTCCAGAGAGATGAAATAACATGCCTTTTAAACAAAGTAGAATCAAGCTCCTCATTAGAAGAAGAGGGGGTATGTCCTTTGGGGGTATCACTCATTTCAGATACTGTGTACCTTAAATGGTTCATTGTAAGACAATGTAATGAACAATCATCTTACTTTTTCACTCCTCAAATTTGCTTCTATTAAGTTGCTATAGCTTCCCAATCTTCAATTGTCACTTATTTTTTAGGGGCTACCAAAAACATTGGCTATTTTGTTACCCCTATGATTTGCCATTCATTTCATAATTTTATCTGTTCTATCCTTTACAATGGTGTGTGTGTATGTGTGTGTGTGCACACATGCAGGTTTCCTTACCAGGTGCTTTTAGCACTGAGCACCAGAAGAATACCTGGTCTATTAGTGGCCCATCCTCAGATCTCTGAGCTATGCTAATGTAACAGTAATAAATTTTCCATAACATCTCTAGTATAAGAAGTATCACATTTAAAAAGCTTTTTGAGCCAAATCCTCTGTTCACCAATATGAAGTCCAATATTAATAATTTTTCATGGTGCTTTCTCCTTCCCAGAAAGCTATAGCTGCCATAGGAAAAATGGATTCCACTATCTCTTATCTAATAGCTGTCACTGTTGCCAATGCCCCTTGACCAGGACCATAGGAACTTTTACACCTCCCAAGATTAGAGTTCTTCGGGTTCAAATTATCGCACATATTCCCCTTTTACTCTCATCCAAGCTCCTCAGCATTTAATATACTGATGGTGAGTCTGCTGCCGCTGTGCCACTTTGAGAAACTGGATTTCTCTCTTCCCGCATCTTGAGGAATCTTTACCTGTCTTACACACAAACTACTAACCTTCAGCATTTCCTGTTCTAGAGGAAATGTCCAGCTCATCTCCTCAATGGGCTTAGGGAAAAAGTTGCAAAATGATGGCCTACATCAATCTGCAGAAATGTTTTGGTATGACTTAGCCATGTTTTGAAAATTGGTTAATTTCTTATCAAAATCTAGATTTCAGGTTGGTCTTGAAACACAGAGAAGTTGTTCATCATTCCTAGGAGCAAGTGAATCCATAATTTAGAAATACTACATTTGACTGCAAAAAAAATCTAAGTATAGTAATAGGTTAATTTTCACATTGAAGAGTTTACATATTACTTTATAAATATGTTTTTCCTTATATGTAGAGGACATTTGATGATTTTGGCTGCATGGTCTATGTTTTCATAAGGTAAAGCATCTAAATTTCTTGGGAATATCCCTATACCATTCTCTGTCCAGGTGGTTCTCATGGAATTAAAATATATCCCCTGACTGCAGAGATGGACAAATGACCTAGACATGGTCAGACAGAGCTAAGGATACCAAATATGAAAGGATTTTGTGGGGGGAGGAAGATGTAATAATATAATAATTTTTTTTTATGGTGTCAGTGAGACTGCGAGAATGTATCCCTGGCCCTGTGGAGGTAGCAATGAGTAAAGAGCCTGCTAAGAATGAAGCCAACAAAGAGGAAAGCAAACCCAGGGCATGGAAGAATGAGCCCTAGGCTACTTTTTGAGGCCCTGTGTTTAGCCACATTTGAATCTGGTCTATCTCTGGACATTTTAGATTCATAAGCCAACACATTTGCCTTCCTGTTTTAACCTCTTGGAGTTAGATTTCTGTCACCTGGAATCAAGGTTCCTAACACGGGAGCCTCTTAAATTCACATTCTCCCATCTGTGAATTCTCTTGTTCTTAACTCCTTTCTTTCTTCTAAAATGTCTCCATAATCTTTCAAATATACCCCTTCAAAATTTTAACCTTTTCCAGCTGATTGGAGTTGTCAATGTCTTAAAAGATAAACATTGTATGTGGCAGACTGGTATCCTGAACATGGAACCAACATAAGACTCCCACCCCATTACATAAGAAAAAAATAACGTTCTTGCCTTAAAAACACTGAAATTTAGGGAACAATTTCGCTTACCATCAGTAACTTATCAACATATTTTTATAATTCAAATTTAACTGGCGGCCATGTTATGATTCACACAGGTCAGAATTCACATCACACACTAATAATTTGGATGCTAAGTATCTACAATTATTTAAAACATATACTACACTTAAAGTCTCTATTAAATGCTTGCTGTAGAAGACTATTTTCTTTTTAACAGTCTAAACATAAAAATGGGACTGCCAGAGAGAAGATAAAATATATGGTAAATTAATCTTTATTTCAATTTTACTTCAATTTATTAGAAAGTCTTTCATTTAAAATGGCAGGAGAGTGTTAATTTGTGATATTAGTTGCTTTTGTGGATTAATAAGAGATTTCACAACAAACAAATTGAAAGAAAATTTAGAGGACAATGAGGTCACATATTAAAGCAAATCATCCTTTTCTCTTTCCAATTTCAAATTTCCACTCTTGTGGAATTTGACCAGTTTTCATAAAATCCACCCCAGGATTAAAATTATTAGTGAATTGTTGGAAACTAAGGTGAGCAGGCATTTAGCAATTGTTCAGTGGTCTGTAAAATGAATTTCTGATCTCGGTCCAGTCATAAAATCTATCATCACAGTTGATGCAAGTCAATGTCTTTTCTATCAGTCTCATCAGGGAAGCCTGGGACCACCTGAACACAGACACAGAAATATCTGCTACAGAGCCAAAATCTGTAAGCCAAAATTAAGGATCACTGGTAAGGGAGTTACTGCGTCTGCTTGAATCACTCTGTAGCTAAGTGCAAGGCTTTAAATGATGATTCTAGCTCCTTTAGGAAGATTTACATTCTGTCTGAAGATAAAGTGGAATAGATACCATGAATATCCTGCATCCAAGAGCTAAGTAATTGAATATAAGGAACTGCTTTGTCCCACGATGCAGGAAGGTAGCAGATGACCTATGGTCCACATTAATACAACAGACATTCTGACTTAGAAGTGGAGGGAGGTCCAAAGAAGGTCCTTTATATCCAAATGGATCAATGCAATTCAGAGTGCTTTAGAGGGGCAAAACTGCACAATATTTAAATGAAATATATTTATGCCTGTCTGAAATGACTTGACCATATTTTATTGGCAATATTCTAGATGTTCCCTAGATCTTCAAAAGCCTTAAAATAACCTTTATCAGTCAGTGTCACTTTTATAAAACAATTCTAAACTTCCAGCCTCTTTTATAAAGTTGTATTTTTTTTTTTTTTTTTTTGGTTAGGTTTGGTTTAAGTGGGGTTTGCGGGACCGATCAAAAAGATTTTAAAATGAGCTCAACCACACATCCATCGGCAAATTCTACAATCCAGCCAGAAATGGTCCTTGCTCCCCTTCTGGATTCCCTGAGAAAATCTTGTGGTCCTCTTATATCCTGAATGCTCATCCCTCTGTAATTGCAGAAGTAGATAGAGATATTAGGGTGTATACAGTCTTTTTAATGGTCTGATCCTAGATAATGCTAAGGTGACATTTTGGAGTCAAAATTCACCTGCCTAATTTTGCAGGCTAGAAACAGGAGCTGTATGTAGCAAAACCTGAACAACCTGAAAGATTTTATCAGGTCACCAAATGAGAACAAAGATTAAATCATCCTGAGTAGAGACACCTCCAAACTGAAGGTGAAGTTCTCAAGTTTGAAACATTTTTACTCTCTTTTCTCCTCATAAAACCCCTCTGAGTTTTAGAGACGACAGTTTCAAAGTAAAGAGGAATGATACTGATTCACTTTGCTGTACAGCAGAAACTAACACAATAATGTAAAGAAACTATACTAAAATAAAACTTTTTTAAAAAACCCAATTAAAAAAAAGAGGAGTGATAATACTGGAGGAAACATAATTCTTAATGAAGTTGTAATTTGCAACAAACATTAATGAAGATTTATGCCTGTACTTTAGGTGTGGTGTAATATACTGATTGCGTTCACAAAGCCAGCAGATATCATAAACATGTAAATGTGTCCTTTAGCTGTAACATGTAAATTTGACTGGCCTCTTCCTTCTCTAATTTTCATTTGTGACATTCTGTATAGAATGAGGGTGGGAAGAAGGCCCTGAAATATTAACTGTTTCAGGCAGAAAATATCAAGCTTCCTAAACTGTATATGGCACATTGTCCTGGACTGTGTGATGATAACTGGGCTCAAGCTGGGAAATGCTTTCCCAAAATCCCACACCCTATAAGATTCTGAGTCAGAACTGGCCAAAAGAGAAATTGTGAGAGATTTAGGAGATGAAGAAAAGAGAAAGTCATACTCTCAGAAGGTCATCACAATCAGACATGGTGATAGACCAATAACGAGGTGCCAGATAGTCCCAGCTGGTCCTGCTCTCTCCTGCTTCTCTTGCCAAGTACCAGTCCTGCTGATCAAAGTAGCCCTTAGTTTACTACCAGGAACTCAGCTGTGGGCCCATTTGGGAGTAAGCTACACAGAGGAAACAGCTTCTCTATAGCCTGCAGTTCCCATAAATCTCTCTAGCAGTGCTCTTTCTATGGTCTAACTTTAGTCGTCAGATAGGTTTGGCTTTTCAGAGTTCCCTGCAAGTACTACTGGTCCATGCACATCAGATTTTACTGACTCTCACTTCTTGGGAATATTCACTCACTGAAGAATTATAGAATAGGTAAAGAGGGTTAGTCTCTTAATTACTAAACTCATTCTATATGAAATATTCCATTAACCAGTTTTAATATTTCATTAACTAGTTTTGCTGGTTACATATAACTAATTGTCATATAGTCCCTTAGTGAGGCCTAGACATTTTCTCAAATTCAGGCTGCCACCTTCAGAATAGAGTTTATCTTTCAACTTAGAGAACGAAAACATTCAATGAGTAGGGAAGGGATAGAAGAATAAATTGTGTTGATTACACTGTTTCAGCATATACTGAACTTGGTGTGAGGAGTGTTATGCTCTCAGACCAGCCTCCTGAGAGATAGCCCTAATTATGAGGCCTATTTTGGCTGTATCAGCACCTTCAATCAAGGCCTGTTGGGTTTCCTACTTGTTCTCATTTCTGGATACTCTTAATTGGGCCAAGGCACATACAAACATTGAGAATCTGACATTCTATTTCCAACTACAAACATTTTTTTCCCTTGAATTTGTAGATGATTCAATCACTCACTTTGTTTATAGTTGTTGTTTCATACTTTTTGCAATTGCTTTGGGCAGGAAAGCAAACCTGACAGTCTATGCCCATGAGTAGAACTGGAATTTGTTCTAGTTATACTTTGCATTACAAACCACACCAAGCTTGGTAGCTTAAAACAAAACAACAATCACTGTACTGTATTCATGACCTTTAGGCCAGGAATTCAGGCCAACTTAGCTGGATGATTTTTCTGTTCTAAATAGCACCAAATGTTGTTGCTGTGCAGTGTTCCATTGGCAGCTGAGCTGGCCTGGAGGATCCAAGAAGGCTTCACTCACATTTCTGGTGCCTTGGAAGAAACAGTGGCCCTACAAGTGCCATACTCCCTCACTGTGAGTTCTCAGGGCCTCTCATGTGGTCTATCCAGAAGGATAGTCCAACTTCTAACATGGCAGCTTAGATCTTCAAGTCTGAGTGCTCTAAGAGGCAGAACAAGGCATAACATAACTTCTGCCGTGTTCTTACTGTCAGAGTAGTCATAGAGCCTGCACAGATTCCAGACTCAGGAACATAAACCCAACATTTCAATGGCTGGAGAATCAAGATTTTCTGGTTACATTATTAACCACAACCCCACAAAACAAAGTCTATCACATAGCAGTTTCTGAGTAGGTGATGGCAATAAAACAAGCTTGTGAATACAGTTCATGATTTGGAAGCAGATTGAAGTTTCACTTGGCTTATCTACAGGCTCCAGGATAACCACAGTTAGCTAATCTCACTGTTACTCAGCTTCCTCATATGCAATAATAAGAAAACTACCTTATAAGTTTATTGGAAGGATAAAGTGAGACGATATATGAAGTGTCAGGCACAAATCAGTGGTCAGTAACTCTCAGGTATTGTTTTTAAGTTTGAAGTAGGAAGATAATGCGGTAATTTCCCGAAGACATTTATTGTCTTATTCTTATCTTGGTCAGGTTATCAGCTGAGAGTGAGGTGGAGGGAAAAGGTAGGAATATTGAGCAAAGAAGAGAAGCTATAAAATTGTTTTCTCAGAAAGTGATATTCAAGCAATATTCACTTGTTTAGATGTAGTTGCTGGGAAGGCACAAATTTGGGTCAAGCAGAATTGGGACCTTACAAGGTGTGTATGATAGAGGGAAAGGATTAAAATACTTGAAAGTTTTTGCAAGGAAATGATAATATTAGTGGGCTTTGGAAATTGAGCAAAAGTTTGTATGAATTTTCTAACATAATAGAGTCATTTTAAAAAAAATCATACCAATTGCATATGCATAGGTGTATTAATTTTGGATAATGCCAAGGTCCAGTTGTGTCAAGGAAAGAGAGATTAAAAAGTGTGGATATGAAAGTTATTAAAATTGAGGTTAAACAATGCTGCTCTTGAATCATGTGGATGACACAGTTCTAAACATCAGTGAAGACAGAAGTTCGGTTTCAAAGCCTTAGAAGAGGAAGAGTGACAGAGAATATAGAAGAGAAGGATAATAACAAGGAGAAGGGCTGATTGACTAGCCTGATGTCATAAACTTCAAAAGACTAGGGTCAGAGTGAAAGAAGAGTTTCCTAAAAACTGTGTCTCAGAGCAATAAGTAGTTGAGCAGATTCTCAAGATTCTGAGATATACCAGGTAGGGTAGAATTGGCAACAACCTTTGGAGAAGGCTGTAAAGAAGTTCTATCTTTGTTGCAGAATTAGGGGTGTCACTTAAGTCACAGATGCTAGAGGAAGCATTCTGTCATCATCATCATTGTCGTCACTGCCATCAACATTATATAATAGTTGTTGCTATTATTACTATAATTATTGTTAGTCTGACCAGAGCCCAGTTGAAAAGATTGAAAGTGAGGGAACAGGGCTGGATGGTTCAGAAGATAAGGGTAAAATTGTGGAGTGATAAAAATGAAAAGAGAAGTTGTTTAATGTGGGTGCTTCCCTACGGTTTGGTGACTGAGAATAATAGGACTGAGAAATATGATGATCTCATTGTTTCCAAGGAATTAATTCTACCATTGCTCATTTGAGTGGATTGTATTCTAGAGCAGTGTTTCTCATAGTTTTGACATGTATATGCATCATCTGAAAATCTTATTTAAATACAGATTCTGATTCAGTAGTTCTGGATGATGCCGGAGTTCCTGCTTTTCTAACAAGCTCCTAGGTGCTGCCCTCTTTTAAGTCACATTAGCCCAATCAACACTTCCCCATACTACAGGCAATGAAAACCAGTGAAAAGTCTAAATGAAGAATAATCATTCTTCCTCTACTAAGGCACAGAGAAATATAATCAGAAGGATGAGATTTAAGTGGCTTGGAACAGTTTATTTACAATTTGCTGGCTTAATATTTTTTACATCTATTTACTTTTAATAACCCCATACCCCAAATACTTTCTAGAAAGTGTGTCAGCAAGAATTTGGTTAAATTATACTAATCAAATGTCTTAGCTATTTCAAGAAGCACTGAAGTTTGGGGTGGGGAGAAAGAAAGTGATGCATAGGAAGTTTGACTACCAGAAAAGCAATATTCCATAAAGTTAATTAAGTAGTAACTCAAGAAATCTTGAACTGACATAGGCATTACACACTGAAGAAATGCTTTCCTTGTAAGTTGCGGTGACGTGACTGAACCAGAGAAGAGCAATAATCCCTGCTCCTCATTAAAAAGGCCAATCTGGGGCTTCCCTGGTGGCGAGTGGTTAAGAGTCTGCCTGCTGATGCAGGGAATACAGGTTCGTGCCCCGGTCCAGGAAGATCCCACATGCCGTGGAGCGGCTGGGCCTGTGAGCCATGGCCGCTGAGCCTGCGCGTCCGGAGCCTGTGCTCCGCAGTGGGAGAGGCCACAACAGTGAGAGGCCTGCATACCGCAGAAAGAAAAAAAAAAAAAAAGGCCAATCTGAGCATCTTAGTATATTTCTGGACACTTTCTAAAATCAACGAATGGAAGCAATCAAATTTAGAAATATGGTTCAAGATTTTCTTCAGTTGCAGGGTAAAATGTCTGTGAAACTTGAAGAAAAATTTTCATTGAGAAATCAATTTCTAGTGAATTATTAACAATAAATTAGGCAAAAAAATTATAAATGTTCTGATTCAAGAGGGCTGAAGCAGCACATAAGGATTTGTAAGAATTCACGAAGAATGGCAGACACAGATACAACATGTATCCTGACTTGGAATGACTTTAAAAATATCCAAGAGAAGACAGAAGAAGAAATATGATTTATCTAATTGCTTGACTTTTCTTGGAACTTTCTCAGGTAATCATTTACATCACAAGTCTCTCTCTCTTTGTCCCTACTTAAGGCTGTTCTAAAATGCCTTTGCATGATCCCCCAATTTAGGTAGATACACTGAATTGTTATGATTGTACAGTGGTCTCTTAGGTTGTAAGCATCCCAGGGCATTATAGGACCTCAGCTCAATGGGGTGAACAAAGAGTTTGGTGTGAAGATTCAAAGCTCTGTGGCACTGAAGCAGGCATGCTATCTTAGATGAATGGCAGACACAGGAATCTAATGCCTGGATGGTCGGGATTTAGGTCCTGAGTCTCACTCTTTCACTGACTGCATGGACAGTCAAGTCAAGTCTCTGTCCCAACACAGCTCCTGGTCTCCTGAGTACCTCCCAGAGTAGTTGTCAGTGACATTTTTCTGGTTACAGGCTATCAATGGAAGCTTACTTGGGGATGAGATGTAGGCATCTAAACCTCAGAAGCATTGATCCAAATATGTTCAGGACCATATTCTAGAGTCTAGGAATAAAAACATAAATAGAATAGTAAGTGACCTCAGGGGTTTAAATTCACTGTGCTCATAGAAAACTAGAGGACAAAAATCAGTTCTGTTTCTATACACTAATAACAAACTATCAAACAGAGAAATTAAGAAAACAATCTACTTTACAACTACATCAAAAAGAATAAAGTATACTTAAGAATAAATTTAACCAAGGAGATGAAAGGCCTATACAGTAAAACTTAAGACATTGCTGAAAGCAATTGAAGAAGACACAAATAAATGGAAAGATATTTTATGTTCATGGATTGGAAGAATTAATATTGTGAAAGTATCCATACTACCCAATTCAATCTACAGATTCAGTGCAATCTCTTTCAAAATTCCAATGGCATTTTTCATGGGAAGAGAAAAAACAATCCCCAAATATGCAAGGAATCACAAATGACCACAAACAGCCAAAGCAATCTTGAGAAAGAAAAACAAAGCTGGAGGCATCACACTTCCTGATTTCAAACTGTATTACAAAGCTACAGTAATCAAAACATTATGGTATTGGCATAAAAACAGACACACAGATCAATGGAAAAGAACAGGGAATCCAGGAATAAGCCCATGTATATACGGTCAATTAATTTACAGCAAAGAAGCCAAGAATATACAATGGGGACAGAGTAGTCTTTTCAGTAAATAGTGTTGGGGAAACTCTACAGTCACAAGCAAAAGAATGAAACTGGACTACGATCTTATACCGTACACAAAAATTAACTCAAAACGGATTAAAGACTTGAACATAAGACCTAAAATCATAAACCTCCTAGAAGAAAACATGGAGAAAAATCTCCTTCACACTGCTCTTGGTAATGATTTTTTGGATCTGACATCAAAAGCACAAGCAACTAAAGCAAAAAGTGGACAAATGGAACTACATCAAACTAAAATGTTTCTGCATAGCAAAGAAAACAATAAAAAAAAAACGAAAAGGCAACCTATGGAATGAAAGGAAATATTTACAAACTATATATTTGATAAGGGGTTAATATTCAAAATCTATAAATAACTCATATAACTCAACAGGAAAGAATAACCTAATTAAAAAATGAGGAAAGGGAGCTTCCCTGGTGGCACAGTGGTTAAGAATGTGCCTGCCAATGCAGGGGACATGGGTTCAAGCCCTGGTCCAGGAAGATCCCACATGCTGCAAAGCAATGAAGTCTGTGTGATACACCTACTGAGCCTGCTTTCTAGAGCCCACAAGCCACAACTACTGAAGCCTGTGCACATAGAACCCATGCTCCACAGCAAGAGAAGCCACCACAGTGAGAAGCAGGTGCACTGCAACAAAGTGTAGCCCCTGCTCACCACAACTAGAGAAAGCCCACACACAGCAATGAAGACCCAACACAGCCAAAAATAAATAAATTTTAAAAATAAAAAACATTTTAAAAAAAATAGGAAAGGATCTCAATAGACATTTTTTCAAAGAAGACATACAAATGTCAAACAGGTATAAATAAAAGGTGCTCACCATCATTAATCATCAGAAAAAGTAAATCAAAAACACATCACCTGGAGGAGCTTCAAGATGGTGGAAGAGTAAGATGTGGAGATCACCTTCCTCCCCACAAATATATCAGAAATACATCTACATGTAGAACAATTCCTAGAGAACGCCTACTGAACCCTGGCAGAAGACCTCAGACCTCCCAAAAGGCAAGAAACTCCCCACGTACCTGGGTAGGGCAAAAGAAAAAAACAGAGACAAAAGAATAGGGATGGGACCTGCACCAGAGGGAGGGAGCTGTGAAGGAGGAAAGGTTTCCACACACTAGGAAGCCCCTTCGCGGGCGGAGACTGCAGGTGGTAGAGGGAGAAACTTCGAAGACACAGAGGAAAGTGCAGCAACAGGGGTGTGGAGGGCAAAGTGGAGAGATTCCCGCACAGAAAATTGGTGCTGACCACCAATGACCAGCCCGAGAAGCTTATCTGCTCACCCGCTGGGACGGGTGGGGACTGAGAGCTGAGGCTCGGGCTTCAGAGGTTGGATCCCAGGGAGAGGACTGGGGCTGGCTACGTGAACACAGCCTGAAGGGGCTAGTGTGTCACAGCTAGCCGGGAGGGAGTTCGGGAAAGAGTCTGGATCTGCCTAAGAGGCAAGAGATTTTTCCTTGCCTCTTTGTTTCCTGGTACACGAGGAGAGGGGATTAAAAGGGCTGCTTAAAGGCGCTCCAGAGACGGGCATGAGCCGCGGTTAACAGCGCGGACCCCAGAGATTGGCATGAGACGCTAAGGCTGCTGCTGCAGCCACAAAGAAGCCTGTGTGCAAGCACAGGTCACTATCCACACTTCCCCTTCCAGAAGACTGTGCAGGACAACTTCCCCAGGAGAACACATGGCATGCCTCAGGCTGTTGCAACGTCATGCTGGCCTCTGCCGCCGCAGGCTCGCCCCACATTCCCTACCCCTCCCCACCCCCGGCCTGAGTGAGCCAGAGCCCCTGATCAGCTGCTCCTATAACCCCGTCCTGTCTAAGCGAAAAACAGACGCCCTCAGGCTTCCTACATACAGAGGCAGAGCCAAATCCAAAGCTAAACCCCAGGAGCTGTAAGAACAGAGAAAGGGAAATTTCCCCCAGCTGCCTCAGGAACAGCGGATTAAATGTCCACAATCAACTTAATGTACCCTGCATCTGTGGAATACCTGAATAGACAACGAGTCATACAAAATTGAGGAGGTGGACTTTGGGAGAAACGATATATATATTTTATTCTCTTTTTCACTTTTTGTGAGTGTGTATGTGTATGCTTCTGTGTGATTTTATCTGTATAACTCTGCTCTTGGTTGCTCTTCTTTCTTTTTTTATTACTTAAATATTTTTATAAATATTTATTTTAATAACATTTTAATTTTATTTTATGTTCTTCTTTGGTTTTCTCCCTTTTATTCTGAGCCATGTGGATGACAGGCTCTTGGTGCTCTAGCCATGTGTCAGGGCTGTGCCCCTGAGGTGGAATAGCCAAGTTCAGGACACTGGTCCACAAGAAAGCTCCCAGCTCCATGTAATATCAAATGGTGGAAATCTCCCAGAGATCACCATCTCAATGCTAAACCCAGCTTGACTCAAAGATCAGCAAGCTACAGTGCTGGACACCCTATGCCAAAACTAGCAAGACAGGAACACAGCCCCACCCATTAGCACAGAGACTGCCTAAAATCATAATAAGGCCACAGACACCCAAAAACACACAACCAGACGTGGACCAGCCCCCCAGAAAGACAAGATCCAGCCTCACCCACCAGGACACAGGCACCTCCACCAGGAAGCCTACACAACCCACTGAACAAACCTTAGCCACTGGGGCAGACACCAAAAACAATGGGAACTACAAACCTGCAGCCTGTGAAAAGGAGACCCCAAACACATTAAGATAAGCAAAATGAAAAGACAGAGAAATATGCAGCAGATGAAGGAGCAAGGTAAAAACCAAGCAGACCTAACAAATGAAGAGGAAATAGGCAGTCTACCTTAAAAAGAATTCAGAATAATGATAGCAAAGATGATCCAAAATCTTGGAAATAGAATGGAAAAAATACAAGAAATGTGTAACAAGGACCTAGAAGAACTAAAGAGCAAACAAACAGTGAGGAACAACACAATAAATCAAATAAAAAATCCTCTAGAAGGGATCAATAGCAGAATAACTGAGGCAGAAGAACGGTTAAGTGACCTGGAAGATAAAATACTGGAAATAACTACTGCAGAGGAGAATAAAGAAAAAAGGATGAAAATAATAGAGGACAGTCTCAGAGACCTCTGGGACAACATTAAACACACCAATATTTGAATTACAGGGGTCCCAGAAGAAGAGAAAAAGAAAGGGACTGAGAAAATATTTGAAGAGATTACAGTTGAAAACTTCCCTAATATGGGAAAGGAAATAGTTAATCAAGTCCAGAAAGCACAGAGAGTCCCATACAGGATAAATCTAAGGAGAAACACACCAAGACACATATTAATCAAATATCAAAAATTACATACAAAAAAAATATTAAAAGCAGCAAGGGAAAAACAACAAATAACATACAAGGGAATCCCCATAATGTTAACAGCTGATCTTTCAGCAGAAATTCTGCAAGCCAGAAGAGAGTGGCAGGACAAATGTAAACAGATGAAGGGGAAAAACTACAATTAAGATTACTCTACACAGCAAGGATCTCTTTCAGATTTGATGGAGAAACTAAAACCACTACAGACAAGCAAAAGCTAAGAGAATTCAGCACCGCCAAACCAACTTTACAACAAATGCTCTAGGAACTTCTCTAGGCAGGAAATACAAGAGAAGGAAATGACCTACAATAACAAACCCAAAACAATTAAGAAAATGGTAATAGGAACATATATATCAATAATTACCTTAAATGTAAATGGATTGAATGCTCCAACCAAAAGACATAGACAGGCTGAATGGATACAAAAACATGACCCATATATATGTTGTCTATAAGAGACCCACTTCAGACCTAGGGACACATACACACTGAAAGTGAGGGGATGGCTAAAGATATTCCATGCAAATGACAATCAAAAGAAAGCTGGGGTAACAATATCAGACAAAACAGACTTTAAAATATAGACTATTACAAGAGACAAAGAAGGTCACTACATAATGATCAAGGGATCAATCCAAGAAAAAGATATAAAAATTGTAAATATTTATGCACCCAACATAGGAGCACCTAAATACATAAGGCAAATACTGACAGCCATAAAAGGGGAAACTGGCAGTAACACAATCATAGTAGGGAGCTTTAACACCCCACTTCCACCAATGGACAGATCATCCAAAATGAAAATAAATAAGGAAACACATGCCTTAAATGATACATTAAACAAGATGGACTTAATTGATATTTATAGGACATTCCATTCAAAAACACTTGCTTCTCAAGTGCTCATGGAACATTCTCCAGGATAGATCATATCTTGGGTCACAAATCAAGCCTTGGTAATTTTAAGAAAATTGAAATTGTATCAAGTATCTTTTCCAACCACAATTCTATAAGACTAGATTTCAATAACAGGACAAAATCTGTAAAACATACAAACAAATGGAGGCTAAACAATACACTACTTAATAACCAAGAGATCAATGAAGAAATCAAAAAGTACCTAGAAACGAATGACAATGAAAACATGATGAACCAAAACCTACGAGGTGCAGCAAAAGCAGTTTTAAGAGGGAAGTTTATAGCAATACAATACTACCTTAAGAAACAAGAATCACCTCAAAAAACAACCTAACCTTAAACCTAAAGTAATTAGAGAAAGAATAAAAAAAACCAAAGTTAGCAGAAGGAAAGAAATCATAAAGATCAGATCAGAAATAAATGAAAAAGAAATGAAGGAAATGATAGCAGAGATCAATAAAACTAAAAGCTAGTTCTTTGAGAAGATAAACAAAATTGATAAAACATTAGCCAGACACATCAAGAAAAAAAGGGAGAAGACACAAATCATAGAATTAGAAATGAAAAAGAAGTAACAACTGACACTGCAGAAATACAAACGATCATGAGAGACTACTACAACCAACTCTATGCCAATAAAATGGACAACCTGGAGGAAACGGACAAATTTTTAGAAATGCACAAACTGCTGAGACTGAACCAGGAAGAAATACAAAATATGAACAGACCAATCACAAGCACTGAAATTGAAACTGTGATTAAAATTCTTCTAACAAACAAAAGCTCAGGACCAGATGGCTTCACCAGTGATTTCTATCAAACATTTAGAGAAGAGCTAACACCTATCTTTCTCAAACTCTTCCAAAATATACCAGAGGGAGGGAAACTCCCAAACTCATCGTAGGAGGCCACTATCACCCTGATACCAAAACCAGATAAAGATGTCACAAAGAAAGAAAACTACAGGCTAATATCACTGATTAACATAGATGCAAAAATCCTCACCAAAATACTAGCAAACAGAATCCAACAGCACATTAAAAGGATCATACACCATGATCAAGTGGGGTTTATCCCAGGAATGCAAGGATTCTTCAATATAGGCAAATCAATCAATGTGATACACCATATCAACATACTGAAGGAGGAAAACCATATGATCACCTCAATATAAGCAGAGAAAGCTTTCGACAAAATTCAACACCCATTTATGATAAATGCCCTCCAGAAAGTAGGCATAAAGGGAACTTCCCTCAACATAATAAAGGCCATATATGACAAACCCACAGCCAACATCATCTCAATGGTGAAAAACTGAAAGCCTTTCCACTAAGATCAGGAACAAGACAAGGTTGCCCACTCTCACCACTCTTATTCAACAGAGTTTTGGAAGTTTTAGCCACAGCAATTAGAGAAGCAAAAGAAATAAAAGAATCCAAATCAGAAAAGAAGAAGTAAAGCTGTCACTGTTTGCATATGACATGATACTATACATACAGAATCCTAAAGATGTCACCAGAAAACTTCTAGAGCTAAACAATGAATTTGGTTAAGTTTAAGGATACAAAATTAGTGCACATAAATCTGTTGCATTCCTATACACTAATGATGAAAAATCTGAAAGTGAAATTACGAAACCACTCCCATTTACCATTGCAACAAAAAGAATAAAATATCTAGGAAAAAACCTACCTAAGGAGACAAAAGACCTTTATGCAGAAAATTATAAGACACTGATGAAAGAAATTCACGATGATACAAATAGATGGAGAGATATATCATGTTCTTAGATTGGAAGAATCAACATTGTGACAATGAGTCTACTACTCAAAACAATCCAAAGATTCAATGCAATCTCTATCAAACTACCACTGGCATTTTTCACAGAACTAGAACAAAAAAATTCACAATTTGTATGGAAACAAAAAAGACCACGAATAGCCAAAGCAATCTTGAGAATGAAAAACAGAGCTGGAGGAATCAGGCTCCCTGACTTCAGACTATACTACAAAGCTACAGTAATCAAGAGAGTATGGTACTGGCACAAAAACTGAAAGATAGATCAATGGAACAGGATAGAAAGCCTAGAGATAAACCCACGCACATATGGTCATCTTATCTTTGATAAAGGAGACAGGAATGTACAGTGGAGAAAGGAGAGCCTCTTCAATAAGTGGTGCTGGGAAAACTGGACAGGTACATGTAAAAGTATGAGATTAGATCACTCCCTAACACCATACACAAAAATAAGCACAAAATGGATTAAAAACCTAAATGTAAAGCCAGAGACTATCAAACTCTTAGAGGAAAACATAGGCAGAAAACTCTATGACATAAATCACAGAAAGATTCTTTTTGACCCACCTCCTAAATAAATGGAAATAAAAACAAAAATAAACAAATGGGACCTAATGAAACTTCAAAGCTTTTGCACAGCCAAGGAAACCATAAACAAGACCAAAAGACAACCCTCAGAAAGGGAGAAAATATTTTCAAATGAAGCAACTGACAAAGTATTAATCTCCAAAATTTGTAAGCAGCTCATGCAGCTCAAAAACAAAAAAACAAACAACCCGATCCAAAAATGGGCAGAAGACCTAAATAGACATTTCTCCAAAGAAGATACACAGACTGCCAACAAACACATGAAAGAATGCTCAACATCATTAATCATTAGAGAAATGCAAATCAAAACTACAATGAGATATCACCTAACACCAGTCAGAATGGCCATCATCAAAAAATCTAGAAACAGTAAATGCTGGAGAGGGTGTGGAGAAAAGGGAATATTCTTGCACTGCTGTTGGGAATGTGAATTGGTACAGCCACTAAGGAGAACAGTATGGAGGTTCCTTAAAAAACTACAAATAGAACTATCATATGACCCAGCAATCCCACTACTGGTCATATACCCTGAGAAAACCAAAATTCAAAAAGAGTCATGTACCAAAATGTTCATTGCAGCTCTATTTACAATAGCCTGGAGATGGAAACAACCTAAATGTCCATCATCGGATGAATGGATAAAGAAGATGTGGCACGTATATACAATGGAATATTACTCAGCCGTAAAAAGAAACGAAATTTTGCTATGTAATGAGGTGGATAGACCTAGAATCTGTCATACAGAGTGAAGTAAGTCAGAAAGAGAAAGATAAATACCATATGCTAACACATATATATGGAATTTAAGAAAAAAAATGTCATGAAGAACCTAGGGGTAAGACAGGAATAAAGACACAGACCTACTTGAGAATGGACTTGAGGATATGGGGAGGGGGAAGGGTAAGCTGTGACAAAGCGAGAGAGAGGCATGGACATATATACACTACGAAACGTGAGGTAGATAGCTAGTGGGAAGCAGCCTCGTAGCATAGGGAGATCAGCTTGGTGCTTTGTGACCACCTGGAGGGGTGGGATAGGGAGGGTGGGAGGGAAGGAGATGCAAGAGGGAAGAGATATGAGAACATATGTATATGTATAACTGATTCACTTTGTTATAAAGCAGAAACTAACACACCATTGTAAAGCAATTATACTCCAATAAAGATGTAATAAATAAATAAATAAATAAAATAGAGTTGATACAAACAGATGGAGTGATATACTACATTCTGGGATTGGAAGAATCAACATTGTGAAAATGACTATATTACCCAAAGCAATCTACAGATTCAATGGAATCCCTATCAAACTATCACTGTCAGTTTTCACAGAGCTAGAACAAAAAATTTCACAATTTGTATGGAAACACAAAAGACCCCGAATAGCCAAAGCAATCTTGAGAATGAAAAACAGAGCTGGAAGAATCAGGCTCCCTGACTTCAGACTATACTACAAAGCTACAGTAATCAAGACAGTATGGTACTGTCCCATAACAGAAATATAGATCAATGGAACAGGATAGAAAGCCCAGAGATAAACTGACACACGTATGGTCACCTTATTTTTTTTATTTTTTTATTTTTTTTAGTGGTATGTGTGTTTCTCACTGTTGTGGCCTCTGCCATTGCGGAGCACAGGCTCAGCGGCCATGGCTCACGGGCCCAGTCACTCCGCGACATGTGGGATCTTCCTGGACCGGGGCACGAACCCGTGTTCCCTGCATCAGCAGGTGGATTCTTAACCACTGCGCCACCAGGGAAGCCCCACCTTATCATTGATAAAGGAGGCAAGAATATACAGTGGAGAAAAGACTGCCTCTTCAATAAGTGGTGCTGGGAAAACTAGACAGCTACATATAAAAGAAAGAAATAAAAGAAAGAAAATATATATAAAAGAAAGAAATTTGAACACTCCCTAATACCATACACAAAAATAAACTCAAAATGGATTAAAGACCTAATGTAAGTCCAGACACTATCAAACTCTTAGAGGAAAACATAGGCAGAACACTCTATGACATAAATCACAGCAAGATCCTTTTTGACTCATCTCCTAGAGGAATGGAAATAAAAACAAAAATAAACAAATGGGACCTAATGAAACTTAAAAGCTTTTGCACAGCAAAGGAAACCATAAACAGGACCAAAAGACAACCCTCAGAATGCGAGAAAATATTTGCAAATGAAACAACTGACAAAAGATTAATCTCCAAATTTTACGAGCAGTTCATGCAGCTGAATAACAAAAAAACAAACAACCCAGTCCAAAAATGGGCAGTAGACCTAAATAAACATTTCTCCAAAGAAGATATACAGATTGCCAACAAACACATGAAAGAATGCTCAACATCATTAATCATTAGATAAATGCAAATCGAAACTACAATGAGATATCATCTCACACTAGTCAGAATGGCCATCATCAAGAAATCCAGAAACAATAAATGCTGGTGAGGCTGTGGAGAAAAGGGAACTCTCTTGCACTGTCGTTGGGCATGTAAGTTGATACAGCCACTCTGGAAAACAGTATGGAGGTTCCTTAAAAAACTAAAAATAGAACTACCATATGACCCAGCAATCCCACTACTGGTCATATACCCTGAGAAAACCACAATTCAAAAAGAGTCATGTACCACAGTGTTCACTGCAGCCCTATTTACAATAGCCAGGACATGGAAGCAAACTTTGTGTCCATCAACAGATGAATGGATAAAGATGTGGCACATATATACAATGTAATATTACTCAGCCATTAAAAGAAATGAAACTGAGTTATTTTTAGTGAAGTGGATGGACGTAGAGTCTGTCATACAGAGTGAAGTACGTCTGAAAGAGAAAAACACATACCGTGTGCTAGCACATATATATGGAATCTAAAAAACAAAACTAAAAAATGGTCATGAAGAACCAGGGGCAAGACGGGAATAACGATGCAGACCTACTAGAGAATGGACTTGAGGTTACGGGGAGGGGGAAGGGTAAGCTGGGACAAAGTGAGAGAGTGACATGGACATATATACACTACCAAACGTGTAATAGATAGCTAGTGGGAAGCAGCCGTGTAGCACAGGGAGATCAGCTCGGTGCTTTGTGACCACCTAGAGGGGTGGGATAGTGAGGGTGGGAGGGAGGGAGATGCAAGAGGGAAGAGATACAGGGATATATGTATATGTATAACTGATTCACTTTGTTATAAAACAGATACTAACACACCATTGTAAAGCAGTTATACTTAAATGACAATGTTAATGAACAAAAAACAATAAAAGAGCAAATTAAACACAAAGGAATTAGAAGGAAGAAATGAAACTAAAGACAAAAAGCAATAGAGGAGATTTATGAAACTGAAATCCAGTTCTTTGAGAATTTCAATATCACTGAATAAACTTCTGGTCAGAGAGAGAGAGAGAGAGAGAGAGAAGTCACAAATTAACTATACCAAGAATGAAGAGGACAGCAGTAGAAATTGTACAGATAGTAAAAGGATAATAAGAGAATATTATGAGCTACTTTATTGCAATAAATTCTACAGCTTTGAAAACACACACACACACACACACATCACCTCACACCTGCTACTATAGCTATTATCGAAAAAGTCAAAGGTAAAAAGTGTTGGTGAGGAACTGGAGAAAAAGGAACCCTGGTACACTGTTGGTGGGAATGTAAATTGGTACAGCCATTATGGAAAACAGAATGGAGGGTCATCAAAATCATAGAAATAGGACTACAACATGATCACTTCTGGGTATATATCCAAAGGAAATAGAATCACTATCTCAAAGAGTTATCTGCACTCCCATGTTCACTGCAGCATTATTCACAATAGCCAAGATATGGAAACAAGCTAATTGTCAACAGTTGAAAGGATAAAGAAAATGTGATTCACACACATGTAAAATAGGATATTATTCCACCTTAAAAAAGAAGGAAATCCTGCCATTTGTGACAACGTGGATGAACTTGAAGGATGTTATGCTAAGTGAAATAAGCCAGAGAAAGACAAGTACTGTATGATCTCACTCTGTGTGAAATTTTAAAAAGTTAAACTTACAGAAACAAAGAATAGAATTGAGGTTAACAGGCTGCGGTAGCGGGAAATTGGAAGATGTTGGTCAAAGGGTACAGAGTAAGTGAAAAATAAACTTTCTTGTGCTCATAGTCTTAGTATGGTAGTGAAAAGGTGAAAAAGGAAAAAAATTAAATTCTACCATTTCCCTCATTGCATTTTTTCTATTGTTCGTTAACAAATTCTATAACTTTTGTGGTTTAAAGCAGCAAACTTTTTTTTTTTTTCACTTTACAGTTCTGTAGAAGTCTGACGTGGATCTTACTGGGTTAAAATCCAGTGTTGGCAGGGCTGTGTCCCTATTTGGAGGCTCCAGGGAAGAATTCTTTTGTCTCCTTGCTTTTCTAACTTCTAGAGGCTGAGCATGTTTCTTGGCTC
Organism: Leucopleurus acutus; assembly: GCF_964270905.1. Taxonomy (NCBI): domain Eukaryota; kingdom Metazoa; phylum Chordata; class Mammalia; order Artiodactyla; family Delphinidae; genus Leucopleurus; species Leucopleurus acutus. The sequence continues at coordinate 39,191,248 of NC_139160.1, read as the reverse complement.
GGCCCCCTTCCTTCATCTTTGAAGCCAACAATTTTGCTTCTTTCTAATCATTTTTCCCTAGTCATGTCTTCCTCTGACTACAGCAGGGAAAATGTCTCCACTTTTCAAGGGCCCATTTAATTGGGCCACCTGTACAATTCAGGCTAACTCCTCTTCTCAAAGTCCTTAGCTTAATCACATCTACAGGTCTCAGGAATTAGGATGTGGCCATCTTTGTGAGGCCATTATTCTGTCTACCACGCCCATTTTATGCTTTTCATCTCCTTTTTAAAACTTGTTAAGAACCACTCAGAGATTTCCTTGAAATCTCTTCTTAATCACTCTCAGTCCCTCATTTCTAATTAATAGTTGCAAGCCACAGCTAAATTGTCAGTTCAATTATTACAGCAGGGTTTCATTACAGCCATGTTATAAATATCTCAGACAGCATTTATCTATCCACCTGTAAAGGCCTGTATTAAATAGCAGACTTATTTTATCATTTCTCTTTAGTGTGCATCTCAGTTTTATCAGACTCCTAACAGGTTTCTTCAAACATTCTGTGGATGCCCAACTCCTATATAAGACATAAAAAGGAAAAATAAATTGCCCAAATCTAAAGGAGAACCTGTGCCTATAAAATAAATGTTCTATCACTGTATATTTCCTTTCTTTATTCTTCCATGTCTGAAGAAACAATAGTTGATTCAGTAGGAGGTGTCTGGCAAGTGACTAAGACATTTGTGAAGGATGGTGGAAGTGAAGCCAGTAGCCCCAGAAAGCTCGTCAATTGGGTAATTAAGTAAAAAAAGAGAGCATGGTATGGACAATGAAAAACTACATAAGTAAATTGATAAACTATATATATGTACAATAAACAATATAGATAGATAGATAGATAAATAGGTAGATAGAGATATAATCTATGGTGTTAAAAAAGAAACAAAGGGAACACACAATTTAGGTAAAGTGGGGAGGAATGGCATTTCTATAGATGTTATTTGATCTAAGACCTGAATGAGGAGAAAAACCAAGCAGCATAAACATCTGGAGCAAGGCACTGCATGCAGAGGGGGTAGCAGCTAAAAGATCAGGAACTACACTGGGGTATAAGGAAAGTTTGTGCAGCTACAAAAGAGTGAACAAAGGCTGGAGTGAGAGGGGTGGTGAAGGGTATAAGGTAAGGACAGAAAGGTAGGCACAATCCAAGGCGTTTAGAGTGTTGTAGTTAGAGAGGCTATATAATATATTGTTTTAACTACATAATTTATTGTTTAATTGTTTTTATTGCATGGATAATAGAAGGCTAGAGCAAGTTAGGACAATCCATATAAATGAAGACTCTCCCAGGCACTCCGAGGCATATGGTTTCCTTACATACAGACCAGGTAAGGGCTTTTAATTTTGTTCTATTGCAATGTGATCTGATTCATCTAAGAAGATGATCTGGCTGTCATGTGGAGAGTAGATTATGGAAGGGCAAGAGAGGGTGCAGGGAAACCAGTGGGGAGATCACTGTAACAAGCAGTGCAACATTATGGGTATAGCAGTGGAGATGCTAAAAACCGTTAGTTGTAAATTACAATTTGAAGACAGTGGTGTCCAGCCTTGAGAGTGGATGTGAGGAAAGAAAAGTGGCATTTTACCTAAACAGGTGGGTAGACAGCAGTGACATTATCTGAAATACAAATGACTGTATGCTTCAGTGCATGCAGGTAAGAAGTCTAAGATGGGGATTTATATTTTAGAAGGATTTTTCATGGAGGAAACTTTTAATGTCTTGAGATTGAATGACCTTGCTTGAGCATAGTGTAGAGGACAGGCAAGAATCATGAGGTCCAAATCCCAGTTGAAGTCTGAAGGAAAGAGAATTGGAGATGACTAAGTGGAGATGATGATGGTTAACACACAAAAAATTAAAACAGAATTTTCTTTTGAAAGAGAGAAAAAATGGTAATTATAAGACCCTGGTTTTCCTTCTCTTTCTAAGGCTTTTCCTTAGACTTCTAATAGCCTTTTCTTCTACTAACGCCCACCTTTCACACTAGAATCAGATAACAGCCTTACTCTATGACCTCAGACAAGTTGTTTAACCTCTCTGTTCTTAACGTCTCTATCTATACAATGAGGACAATAGGGCTTCCCTGGTGGCGCAGTGGTTGAGAGTCCGCCTGCCGATGCAGGGCACATGGGTTCGTGCCCTGGTCCGGGAAGATCCCACATGCTGCGGAGCGACTAGGCCCGTGAGCCATGGCCGCTGAGCCTGCGCGCTCCGCAACAGGAGGGCCCACAACAGTGAGAGGCCCGTGTACCGCAAAAAAAAAAAAAAAAAAAAAAAAAAAAAGGAGGACCATAAAAGTTACTAGTATAAGGTTAGTGAGAAGATTAAAATAGATAATACATGTAAAATGCTTAAGACAGCATCTACACATTGTTGGACTTTAAAAAAATTATTTTATGATTATCATTATCATTGCTGTTATTACTACTCAGAGTATCACAAAAAACACTGGTTTATCCCATTAAGAGAGGTCCCATCCTATTAACACAGGGACAAACCTCCCCTTACCCTTCATTGAAGGGAAAAAATGCTGTTTATAAACAAACCCCAGCTAACATAATTGGAATTTTTATACTTTGGTATATAAAATTTCATGCATACCTGTAATTTTTTTAAAGGAAGCTAAATGCTGAAATATTTGTTTAAATTCACTTTTAAAACCATGGATGAGCAAGCTCTTAGAAGAGTTTCTACCAGGTAATTTAATAACAAGAATAGCTCCCATCTATTGAGGGCCCACTCTACGTTGAGAGCTGTGTCAAGCAGTTTACACACATTATCTTGTTTAATACACACAATACTTTTTCTATAGAAGTATGAGTTTAATACCCACAATACTTGTTCTCCATTTTTACAGGTGAGGGACCTAAGATTTACAGTAGTTTATTAATTTTTCTGAGGCCACAGGTTTAATGGACTGTAAGGCCCTCCTCTTTCCATTGCACAGAAATGGCTCAACTGTGTAAAACACATCCTTAAACATCTATTGAGCTCCTATTCTGTATGATGGCCTTCAATTACAGTTGCCTGTGGGACATGGATCATAATCCCCATTACACAAACAGGGATGCAGAGGCTCTGAGATACCATAGTTATAGGTCCAAGGCCACATCTTTTAAAGGGTTTGGAATAAGGTTTGAACTCAGGTTTTCTGACTGCAGGACAGGTCTTCTTTCTGCTTTCCCAGCAAGCCTTCCAGGAGAGGGTGTGGCCATAGTTCTGCTGGGTTACAACCCCAAAATTTGAAAGAATAATATTTACATTACAACCTTCAATTCTGGGGAACTAATTATATATGATGTCAGTTCATAATAACCTAAACTTCCAATTCACCTATTTCCTATTTGACTTCTAACTATTTAAAATACTATCCCTGTATTCCAATTACCTCTTTTTGGGAAAATAAGTAATTAATGTTAAATTCTCTTTTTCCTTAATTTTTGTACTGCATAGATTATATCTTATTATATCTCATACTTGTGGTATCCAGGAATCAGTCACTGGACCACCCCAGAGATTCATTTCAACAAATAATATTTTTTTTCTGAGAGTTTAAAAACAAAACAAAATTTGCTATTTATTGAAACAGTTTCAATAAATGCCCTTGCATTCAGGAATAAACAATACAATCTTGGATTCAGTTAGCATCTATGAAAAGAGCATAATCTTGATCTGTCTTTATTCAATTTTGGAATCAAGATTAATCCTGCCTCCAAAAATGAGTTGGGTGGCTTTGAAAATCTTGGATAAGATAGTTTGTCTGTTTCTTGAAAATTTAGTTAAAATTTATCCGTCAGATTAATTTTTCCTAGAGATTATTTGGGGGTGGAAGTGGTGCCCTTTGATTATCATTTCACTTTCTCTGATGGCCACTGATTTGTTCAAGTTTCCTGGAGGCCATCCAGAGCACACCAGCTCCTCCAGCCTCAGACCCCATTCAACAAACAATATTTTTGAATGAATGTAAGTCTTTCAGGTGTCATTTTTCCCTAGTATTTTCCCTATATTATTCCAGAGTTTTCACTAATCTCATTTTTACATTTTTATATCATCTTTAACCTTGTCCATTCATATCTTCTTATCCTACAAACCAGAATCAGATTTTATTCCACATTCAAGGTATCTTATACTAAAAGTGTTCCAAAATAACAAAGATTGAATGATTGATATTCACAGCAGCTTCTTATCTTTCTGAACTCTCACAGAAAAGCACATTTCTTATAGAGTTTTTAAAAACAAACTTGTACAGATTTTTGTAAAGGGCCCAAAAATTTGCCACTATTTTACTACTTCATAAACATCACGTATATTTGTTACTTACTTATCCTCCGCAAAGCAAATGTTTTGTAATAATCTCTATACTACCTTACAGTGATATCTCTGTATCAACCTCCCTGTCTCCAGCATTATTCTAGAGTAAGTACAATAAATAACTTTTCCCTTTTCATACCCTGGCAGACATTGATAATTGAGGCCAGTTTCATTTCAGAATGTATAACAGAAATAACTAATATCATTGAATAGTTATTACATGCCAGGCACCCTTCTAAGTTTTTTGTAAACTATTACATTATTTAATTATTATAACAGCACAATTCAATGGCTATTATATTATCCCCATTTTATAGATGGAGAAACAAAGGCCCCTAAAGCTAAGCAACTTTCCAAAAGTCCTGAAGTAGGTAAATTGCTAAGTAAGAGCTACTCCAGTGGCTAAGTAATTAACTACTACTTTATGTTTCCTTAAATGTGCAGTGGTCAGATCACAAAGAGCCTTGGGATTTTGAAGTTTCTGGTGAAATCTATTGGGGGCCATTGGGTAGGGTCCTGTTATTACTTCTCTCACAGGGGTGTTGCTATAGACTGAATGTTTCTGTCCTTCTTAAATTCATATGTTGAAACCTAACCCCCAAAGTTATGGTATTTGGAAGTGAGGTCTTTGGGAGTTGATTAGGTCATGAGGGCAGAACCTCTTGAATAGGACTACTGCCCTTAAAAAAGAGACCCCAGAGATACCCCTTGCCTCTCCCATCGTATGAGGACACAGTGAAGAGATGATTGTCTGTGAACAAGGAAGCAGATTCTCATCAGACACCAAATTTACTGGCTCCTTGATCTTGAACTTCCCAGCCTCCAGAACTGTGAGAAATAAATATTAGTTCTTTAAGCAACCCAATCTATGGTACTTTTATTGTAGCAGCTAAAACAGACTAAGATAGGTGTTCTGAGACTCAAATAAAATGACTTATTTGAAAGCATATATTAAATAACATAGCACACATTTCGTTGTAATTAGTAGAATTTTAAATATCCTTTCATATAAGTCATCCTTATTTTTTGAAATTTTATTATCAAGTTCAGTACTTTTATTCTACCCATTTTTCATATAAGTTGATTTTGGATATTTTGAATAACAAATCACTTGAACGCATATATTGTACTTTAAAACAGAATTAGTCATTTCTTTTCTATTTCCCTGTGAATATCTATCAATTTCTAAAATGTCAAATATTAAAATAAAGGGTTATTAAAATAGAAATAGAAAAATCAAAGCAATGGAAAAAAGAAATAAAAATGTGTCTGTGAAAGGAATATAGTTATCATTATTATAACACCAACTTTGGTTCTGAGCTTTTTGACACTCCAGCATTATACAATTTTATGTGATGGAGAAAAGTACACCAACTCTTAAGGGATAAAAACAATTTCAAGGCACTAAATTCCAAAATAAATTTGTCATGTGAAATCTATTTCATGAATGTGTCACAAACTAAGCATCTTTCATTTTCACTTTAAAAGGTGTTGTGTGTAGAGACTCAGTGTTCATTAGCCAGCTATTACCTCTGTGGACAATTATGAAGAATATACCAGGTAAAAGGCCAAAAGCAAACTTTCCTGTGATCTGACTCGACACAAAGCTAAAGTTATACTATGTAGTGACATTGGGGGTAACATATCCATTACTTATATAACTCACATTTTACTTCTCTAGTGCAACAAACTTAAAAAAGTATAATTATGTCCATTTTATAGAAATATGAGATTTACAGATTACAGATGTTAAGCAGCATGTCAAAGTTAAATACAGAATTGTATCCAGGCAAGTCTATCTCTAAAGCTATGTTCTTTCTTATAAAATCTTATTTCCTTCTGAAAAGTCAAAAGAGTTGGTGATACTTGAACCAAGTTCTAGAGCATATAAGTAACTCCACTGGATGGGAAGAGAGGAAAAGGGCAATCCAGACAGTGAACAGCATTTGCAAAGCCTCCAGACATGACAGATTATCCCCTCCTCAGGGATCTGCAAATTGTTCGGAGTGGATGAAGTATGATTAGACTGGCATTCTGGAACCAGATCATTCAGAAAGCCAACCATTTTCAGAAGTCTGGATTTCATAATGAAAGTCATGGGAAAACACTGACAGATTCTATACATTATGTGGGTAGTGGGAGATAAAAGGAGTTAAAACAAAATTTAAAAAAAAATGCTGGTAGGATTAATGACCCAGCCAAAGTTATCATATTCTTTAAATATTTAAAGATGTCAAAACTCTCTCCCTATTTTTTTTCACTAGCAGAGTTCGAAAGTTCAGGTGCAAGAATGGAGACATTAACTTGTGGAATTGGATAGGATATTCACAGGATTGAACAAGGAATTCAAGGAATTTTAAGACAATGGCAATAGAATAGGTAGAGATGTGAGTCAAGTGCATGAGAGTAAGGAAAGAGTAGATAGGGGTGGATGACACATTGAAATGTAATTTAATAAGAATGCTAGGTCTCAATGTGGTTAGAAGAACCGGTGTGAGTGATGCTGAGGAACACTAAGTTTAGGAAACACCAAATCTAAAAGGCAGTTCCTAGCAACCTGGCCCGACCTCTGTCTCAGGGAAATCATTGTCTTATTACCCTGCAGTTTATACTTTGGGTAGAGAAAGAAGACTTTACTACAATGGAATGTTTTGGGGGAGGAGATGTTCTCTATTTATGTTATATTTGTCAGGAAACAAACACACAGAGATAAGCGTTCTCTAGTCGCCAAGGTCATTTGCTATTCAAAGGTCTTTGACAAGATAAGCCAAGATGGTGTCTAGAAATGCCATGGAGTATTGCCTCCCAATAATCTCACAAATGGATTTTTTCCAGGTGACAACAAGTTCAGCATTGTATCCATGGAAATGGGTTGCTAATCAATATTATAGTTACCAATAATTACAGCAGAAGTTGACACAAAGAAGTAGAGCATGAAAAAATCACCAAGTACTTTCATGAGTTACAAAGAGCAATCTGACTTTGAAGATAAGTGATGAAAACCCAGAACAGAAACATAAGGCAAAATTTTCCTAGGGGAAAAAGAAAGAGAAAGCAATAACCATACAACAATATTTTTATTGCATAAGATAAAAGAGAAGAATTGTTATTTTGACAGTCCTTACTTCCAAAAATATAACATTAACTCTAGTTTTAGTGGTATGCACACTGAAGTATTTAGGGAAAAGTATACTTTGAATTGCACCAAAAATAAGATGATGGTGAATAGATGGATAAAGATGTAGTTAAGCAAATATAGGAAAATAGTAGTAGCATCAAGGTAGTGGTGATATAGATGTTTACTAAAAATGATTTCATTTTTTCTGTATGTTTGAAAACTTTCTTATAAAATGTTGAGGAAAAAGATGGAGTGGTGGTCAGGATATTCGTTTCCTTGTTGGCTCCACTGCACACCTCAGATATTGCTTACATTAGTACATTAGGTTCTAAACCTCCAAAGTACTGGAGGTAGTTCTAGTTGTTTTGTCAAAAATTCTGGACCTTTTCTTTAGTTCAGTTCTTAGCTTCTTTGACGTTGAACATTATTAACCTCAGTGTAAGATGCATCAGGCATCACAGCTATGGTGGCACCTTGGGGAGAAGCTGTGGCCTTGACAATGGCAATGACTGCAGATTTAACCACAGCAAACCAGAGTCTGAGAGAAGTTCTCACAAGAGCCCAGAGGTTAGTGTAACAAGCACTTTTATTATGTGTCCCTGAAGACTCTCAGATCTCTTTGGGGGAAACTGACTATATCCAGAATTCCAGAAGAGTTGAGGAAGGAGTCACAAAAATACTGATTGATGATTATAATAATATGTCTGTTTACATGGCAAGACATAAATAAATCACTACTTATAAATAATTATTTAAAGTAGCCATGGAGTTGGAAAAATGCTCACAGTTCTGTTCCTCAAGAGTTTACAGTGTGCAACAAAATAATGTTACCCATCAGCAGAGATGAGACTGGATTAAGCTAGGTTCTAACTAAGGCTAAAATTGGAGTGAATAATATGTGGTGGGATGGGAAAAGTAGGGAAATTTGAATACAGTGAGCTGGGTATCAGAAGCCACAGTGCATAGAACTGGAAAAGAGATCAGATGGGGGAGGCTGAATAAGCAGTCAAATCATGGCAGCAGAATAAGAACAGAAATGTTGATTGGATATGAGGTTTGTTTAAAGTCACTATCTCCCTCTAGACTCTGAACTTCATGGATTTTATCTTGATGTGTCTTCTTCATCTCTGTGTTCACAACACTAGCACAGTGTTTGAATCAAGAGGCAGATTCCCAATGAAGACAGCAAAGTCCTTGGGCTTCAGGATCCGTTCATACCTTAGGTACCTTCCAAGGCCCTATGAGTGTAATAGGGACAAAGAAATCTGACCCCATATTAGATCTGTTCCTTTTCCTGTGCTTAGTCATGCTGACTCTGCACCTTTTGTAAAAGAACATTGCCTACAGCCTGAAATATACAGAATAGCCTGTTCTCAGGGCTCTGACCTTTAAGAGTCCATTCATATCGAGATAAAAAGTTGCAGTACAAAGAATAACATTTGTCTTGTTGGAGGCTTACAGGAAAATTGTGACCTGACCTATGTGGACAGCTGCAAGAATGAAAGACTCGGACACCAAGATGTTTGCAATAATTAACCACACCCCTCCCTCATCTTGTCTTTAAAAATACCTTGCCAAAACCCTTTGAGGATTTCAGGGTTTTCGGGGCACCAGCCACTTGTCTCCTTGCATGGCCCTGCAATAAACCTTTCTCTGCTCCAAACTCTTACATTTCCATTTGTTTGGCTTCACTGTGTGTCTGGCACATGAGCTTGCATTCCGTGACATAAGGGCCCCAGGCAATGTTTTTACAAGTTCCCATGTTTTTGGTAAACATTTGTCGTTTTGTAAAATGCTTCATTCTATAGTTTTTTTTATTGAAGACAGCTTCCAAAATTATGTAAGCTTAGGCTTCTACAAATCTGAATCCATCATCACCTATGAAATAATTTAATTAATATTTATGGCATTAATGAGTGCATAAAAAAGTATTTAATGGTAAGATTTATAAGAAGGGGCCTTTATAACGATCCTTAAAACTTAAGGACTGTATCTTATAAGTGTTCAGAACCTTGCATACATTGCAAAGATGCACACAATCTGTTCCTAAAGATAAAAAACACAAATGAAAGTATATATTAATGTTTGGGGGAAGTTTGTGAAAAGAGAGAAGAATACACAAAAGAGAAAAATGGATGTTTTACTCGCACCCCAATGTTCATAGCAGCATTATTTACAATAGCCAAGATATGGACGCAACCTAAGTGTCCATCAACAGATGAATGGATAAAGAAGATACACACACACACACACACACACACACACACACAATGGAATACTAACTACTCAGTCATTAAAAAAGAATGAAATTTTGCCATTTGCAATGAGTGGACCTGGAGGGTTTTATGCTAAGTGAAAGAAGTCAGACAGACAAAGACAAATACTGTATGATATCAATTATATGTGGAATCTAAAATATAAAACAAGTGAATGAATATAACAAAACAGAAACTAGTGGTCAAGGTGGGAAGAGGGAAGGTGGGAGAGCAAGAAAGGGGTAGGGTATTAAGAGGTACAAACTACTATGTGTAAAATAAATAAGCTACAAGGACATAATGTACAGCACAGGGAATATAGTCAACATTTTATAATAACTTTAAATGGAGCATAATTTATAGAAGTTTTGAATTACTATGTTGTACACCTGAAACTAACATAATATAATATACCTCAACAAAAAAATAAAATTTTAAATACCTCACTCCAAAAAAATACATATAAAAGCCTATATTTTAACTAAATCAAATAAATAAGACTGAAAATATTGATTTTTTTTCAGCGAAAGATGTGATGGGGCTTATGTATTTTATTTTCTCTAAATATCTGTCAAGAACAGCCTAAAGCAATGTGTTCTAATTCCAAAACAGATTATAGAGGAAAGTGGGTAGCCACTGAAGAAATAAACTACTAATACAAGGACTTTAAAAATACTTCTACAAACAAGAGGATATGATAATTGAATAAACTAATAAAACAGGACACCTTTGGAAAAGGTTTTGGACAGACTAGTAGGTATTCTGTAAATGTCTACATAAAACCAAATAAAGAAATTGAGAGATACCATGTTTGATAACCTTCACTAAACAGTCATTTTAATTTTTCAAAGAAAGAGAAAATAAAATTGTATTCTTAATCCTATTTGTAATGTTCACGTTAAAAGAGGTGGCATTAAGCATATTAATGTGTTTGCCTTTCCTCTAACTTATGATTTCTTTCTTTCTTTAATGAGATCTGCTCTGCAGCCCATAAAATAATTGTTATGGTAAACTGACTTTTTAAAATTAGCTACACACCAGTTGGTCCAGAAACCTATTCCTCTAGATCATTCATGCACAAAATACTTTTGTGTGAAACCCTTTCCAAATGTGTAATGGCTGGATTTCATCCAGAAGTTTGCTTGCAGAGTCTCTCTGTGGAAACAGCCTTACAATTTCCTTTCCTCGCAAGCGTTTCCATGAGATTCTCTGTCACGCGGGCATGCTCAGGCCGCTCGCGGACGACACGGAGTATATATTCAACGGGAGCTCTATTTCCAAAGAACTTATTTTCTCTAACCTGCAGAGAGGCTACCTGACCCCGCGTCTGGCGGTATGGCATGGAGGATGAGGAAGCTGTTCAAAGACTCTCAGGGCAGCTGGAGACAGGTTTACAGGGAAAGATCTAGCCTGTTGTTAGAACAATTAGCTCATTGTTCCATACACTTACAAACTGTTTTCCCTGTGTTAACTCTCACACTGTGATTGTGATTCTGCCACAGGGACCCCTGGTGGAATAAGCCTGACTCTTGGCCCCATCCTTTCCTCAAAAGTGGGAAAGACAGATATCTGCAGGATACAGATACCAGGTAGCACTCAGAGAACTTCCAGGTAATGTGGCGATGAAGGGTTGAGACAGGCAGGCTCATTCTCCCTCTCCGACACTGCGAAATCAAACACGCTAATGGGGTTGCACGGGTGCTAACGTAGTTACTGATTAATATTGAGATAAATATTTTTCAAGTTCCAATTTTTGTTCATGGACACATCCTGCATATCTGGAAGAAAAATAAACCTTTGCTTTAAACAATTAATAGAGGAATTTTAGCATTACCTAGCAGATATTACATTATTCTACTGAATTATTTTCTCTTTTTTTTTCTTTTCTTGAGAGCATGATAGTTTACTGTGCAAAAGAAGAGTATGAATTCCTTTACCTACACTGACAAATACATTCGCTTTAAGTCTATTTTACTTTTGGCATTTGAATTAAGGACATGAATATTTGTTTATTTCATTTTACAAATGTATTAAGAAGCTTCTAAGTGCAGGCCTTGTACTGATGCTAGAAATCTAGTAGTGAACAAAGTTGACATGCAATGGAAGTTATCAGCATGCACATTAATTATTTAAATAAACTCTATATATTAATGAACTATAGAACTGATCAATTTGGCATTATTTTTTATCAATTGAATATTTGAAATTGAGGCTTGTCCATTATCAATAAAAATTCGTTAGAATGCATCAACTCAAGGAAAGATAAGATATTATCACCTGTTTACATGGGGAGATGAAGAATCAAGTTTTCCAGCTTAGACTTTCCTCCAAAGGAACACCTTAAATATAATCCAACGGAAAACTGCAGTTCATTTTCCAGAAATTTACTTTATGGCTGATTGCAAAAGAGTAAAATTAGTAGTGGACAATCCATGGAAAAGAATTGCAAATGAGTGGAGACATAAGAGAGAAGGTGAGATGGAGCATAAAACAGGTCAATACTTGATTTGTTGATTTTTTAAATGTAGACAAGTGTACAGACAGGGAAGAAATGGCCACAGCAAGTGTCAAGCCTTGTAACTCAACCGGTCTCTATCCAGTGGCAGAGAACAAGGGACAGAAATTCAGATCTAGAGACATCCATTGAAATATAGTCATTATGGGGAGAATAGGACAGATGGCAGATGCTGAATTCCATGAATAAAATACAGTGCCATGGAGATAGAGAGAGACAGAGACAAGAGAGGTAAAGTATAGTTGAACTAAGCAAACTATAGGTCACAATAGCATTCTGGAAAGTGAGTGAGTGAGTGTGTGTGTATGTGTGTGTGTATTGTGGGAAGGGGCCCAAAGGCAGGGCTAAGATATCAGAGGATTCAGGAAGGCAGTTGTTCAGCATTAGGCTGCGTTTAGTTGCAGGTAACAAATCTGCAGATCTGTAGCTATTCGTAAACCTTTATGGTATCTAGACTTCAGTTAGTTCAGCTAATTTAAGATTATGGCTGATCTCTAGGGGTAAAGTGATTTCTTAAAAAATGAGAACAAAGTGGTGAGAGATAACAAATGGTTTAATCCCATTCCTTAAGAAATATAACAAGTGGTACATTTATAGGCAAATCTGTAACATGTATATTTTCAGAAAAAATAATTATTCTGGTCTGTAAAAAGAAATTTTGCCTTCAGAAAATGCAGGTTGACACACCTTATAACTACCTGGAAATAGTCCTGTTTATCAGCAAAGGGTACCTAAATCAGTTCACTGTTTTTAAGTTTTCAAAATTTAAATACATAGGAAAAAGTATTTGAAAAATGAGAACATAGTACAACTAGAATCCATTAAAATGAAATGATGACAAAATTTGTATTTTTAACTGTACAGAAACTTTGTGTTTTACAAAATAGATCAGCTGAGAATACAACCATTGAAGTGTAGTTATGGCTTTCTCACAGCTACAAAGACAGTTAACAATGACAGAGGTTGGGCAAAAAGGGAAACAGGAAGGTCAACTTCCTCTTCAAAACTTCAAGAACTTAAGTAGTGGTTCAAGAGTTCCATTAGTGGCAATTCCAGTATTTTGTATTAAATAAAATGAAATGTTAATATTACAGGAAAAGTATAGCAAATACAGTCCATCTTCTGTAGTATATTATGACATTTTTATTTCATTTGTGCATTTGGATATAGGTGCCCAATCACAATATGTATTTCTTATTATGGGTTGGAGTGAAAAAAAGTTAGATATTAACTGGTGTAGAAATGGAAATGGGGAAGGGCCCTATCCCTTTGTATAAATTCTCCTTCAGGTTATATCTTATGATATATTTTTATATTCAGGTGTTTTATGAATGTTGTTTTTTATCTGATTTCACCTGCATAAAACATTGGGAAATAAATATGGGAAACAAGATTAAAAAAAAATGTGTACCTCTCTAGAGATGATTCTGCCAAAAAAAATATCCTTCTAAGATTTAAACCTTCTAAAACTCCAACTTATAGACATTGTGCAAAATCTTAAAACCTAATCAACATCTTGATATTACCAACCAGCACTAATGTTATTTATTGGTTTTCAGTTAATCATGTCACTAAGCTTTAAGACTCCTGACACATATAAACACTCCATCATTACAATTTTAAAACAGCTTTAAAAGAAGAACTCAAATGAGTCAGACTTTATCTGCTTCAGGCAATGAACGAATCTGCTGTGTCTCGATGCAAAATTTGAAATTTCCCTCATTTGAATTGTCCCAACTTCAAAGCATTTGAAATATAAATCCATCTTCTTTTGGCAGACTCAATGTCAAAAAGTTATCAAGGGAACAAAGCCCACCTTCAGTTTAATAAAATGATACTTTTTTACAAAAGACATTTCCATTACCTACAGCTAAACTAAACTCTATAAACAATCACTACAATACTGAATTAAATTACCCTATTTATAAAAAATTGTCAGAAAGTAAGAAATATTAAACACTCCAAAGAGACATAAAATCAGAAGACTCAACTCATAGTTAACAGTGCAGCCCACAGAACTGTCAAATGAAACCACAAAAGCTGTTGAAATGATAGAAGAGAGATTGACAATTTTGATTTCTGTTCTAGCTTTCACAAATGAAAGTATCATTACACATACTTCATTCATTTTGGGTCTTGGTTTCCTGCTTAGAAAAAATAACTTTGAAAATTCACATAATGTCTACTTGCAATCTGAATAAAGGGATCTACTCAAAAAAAATTAATATTTTTATTTCTATATTAAATAGTATCATTAGTTTACATTTAGGAAATGATTTTATTTTCTTGAGCCAGGATGTTGAATTCATAAACCAATGATTGTGTAATGTTGGACAAATAAATTCTCTCAGCCTAGGTTTTCTCATCTATAAAATGGAATGATAGCTCTGCTTCATGAGATTGCTGTGAGGATTCAATATATTAGTAGATGTAAAACACTTAATATAGTGTCTGGCTAGGAAAAGTTCAATAGTGATTTGCTATTATTATTATTATTAGCTTCACATCCTGACTTCCTAGTGAAATTGTAAGAATTAATGAGGTAACACATTTGAGCATTGTCTCATTAGGTAAAAAGTGTTATGTAAATACTGGAATCCATGAAAGCATGCATCACACTTTGCTACGTTTATAAACACTCTTATAGGAAGACTGTATAACAATATTAATGATAACAATAACATTTATTCATAATTCTAAAGATTAAGCTTACCCATATATGTTCTGATACATAGGAACTTTGGGGGGAAATATACAAAGAAAAATGTTTCCCCTATATTTGCTTCCTCTTTACTTCTTTTGAACTTACTTTAAGACCACAGCTACAGCTACAGAAAGGCTTTCCTAAACAGAAATACTTTTTTCCCTGACAGAGTAGACAAAGTAGTGTCTCTCACCCTCCTGGTGCCAGACAAAGCCCCAACCAGACACACATGTCTCTTTTGCTGGTTTTGTCTTATTCTGATCTTCCTACTCTCTCCCTGACAGAAACTATAGTGTCCCAGTGGAAAACAGGTCATGGAATGTTTAGGCATTGTAACCGCTGAAGGACAAGGGAAATGAAACAGAGAGTGTGGTAGAGTGAATAGAGCATAATCTTACCAGTGTTGAGCCTGGGTAAAGGCCTTGTCTAGGACATGTAAAGGGGTCCTGTAAAGTCTCCTCCAAATCTGAAATTTTGTATTTAAATAAAATAGCTATAGATCTGAATTCTAACCTACTGTGTCACTGTGATCATGTAAAGTGTACAACAGCTTCGTTATGACTTTGTTAAATTAACACTTGTGTAGAGCACAAGGTGTGAATGGAGAGCCATAATTCAACAACAGATCAGAAAAGAACTGAAATAGAGTTTATTACTCATGGGCAAAGAGGGGCCACACAGGGAGGTCAAGGCAGAGTGAAGACAGAGAGAGAGAGAAAGACAGGACCTGGGGGATATGCCTTCATTAGTGTCCATGGGTGGAGTGATTGGGGTTTCCAGGCTAAGGCCAGATAGGTCAATTCAAACCCAAAAGAGCAGAGTTTTGGTAAGCTCCCAGGGTCTTATCTAAGGGACACACAAAAGGAAGGTCCTGGGAAGGCCCAGTGGGAGAGAATATTGATGACAAGAACTGTTGGGGAAGTCATAAGAAGAATGTACATTTGCTTGTGACTCTGTGAGCTCTTATCTAGGCCACGCCCTTGCATGAGGGGACTAGTGCTGTAATAGGGCAGAACATATCTGACTCCATATTAGATCTTTACTTATCTTTTACTTTAATCTTTGTATTCCATTGCTTTTGCTACAAGTTAAGAATGTCGTCTATAGCCTGAAATATACAGGATAGCCCATTTCAAGCCTCTGACCTTTAAAGGTATAACACTTTTCCATTCATATAGAAATAAATAGTTGCAGAACAGAGAATAACATTTGTCTTGTTGGAGGTTTATAGGAATATCATGACCTGACCTACCTGGACAGCTGCAAGAACAACGGATTCTGCCACCAAGAAGTTTGCAACAACCAACCACACCACCTCCTCTTTTAGTATAAAAGAAGCCTGAATTCTAACTCAGGTAGGATGGTTTTTCAGGACACTAGTCTACCACCTCATCAGTCTGCTGGCTTTCTGAATAAAGTTGTTATTCCTTGTCCCAACAACTCATCTCTTGATTTATTGGTCTGTCATGCAGTGCAAGCAATACAAGCTTGGACTCAGTAACAGTGTCAGTTGAAGACCAAACAAAATGGATACCAAGGTAGTAATACCATGGAGTAGCTTAGGTAAATGCTTGACCTTTTTAAATGCACATTTTCCTGTTTAATATCACAGAAACTCCATGACATTGATAATCTTCACTCTAGAGGCACATATATATCAGTGGAGATTCAGAAAGGTTGAATAAGTTGTGAATGGTGGATAGCAAGTTAGAATGTATTTCTTTCAAATTCAGAGCTTGTGCTTTTCTAGTATGTCATACTACCTCTTAATATATGCTCATTCAATGAATGTAAAATGTGTTACATTTCTCCAGTGATAACCAGTACAGTTTTTCATATGAAATTTCTCTTTAGTAATTAGGAGAGCTAAATGAACTCTATGAAGTTAACAAATATTTACTAACTGACAGTGTGGCAGGTACTATATAATGCAACAGGGTACAACAGTAAACAAGACACAGGCATCTAGTCTTACAGAGTTTATGGTCAAGGGGAAGACACATAAGTTAAAAGAAGTATAAAAGATGGTCAATTATTACTGTTTTGTCTTTTTTTGTAAGGTACCAGGATTTAAGTGTTACTATATACCAACTATTGTGTTGGATGCTTTTATATATTATTTCATTTAATCCCTATATATAACTTAAGTATTATTTTCCTTGTTTTACAGATGAGGAAGCATACATAATTAGTACATGCTTGTGCCAATGTATTGTCTTTCCAGCAGTGGATAAAAATGGCCTCGTTCATCAAATCCCTACAATACTGTGCAGTTTCCTTAAACAAATTCTACTTTAATAGATTAAAATATTGAACCTCATTGTTTGCAATTTTACTTTTACTTCTAATGAGGTTGGGAATTTGTTGGTATATCAGCAAAGATTTATTAGGCAGCTATTATTAACCAAGTACTGTATGTGACCCAGAGGATAAGAAGATAAAATGATTGTTTTAAAAAATTAGAAAGATTAAAAGAAAAAAAGAGTTTATAAGCCTCATAGGTGAAAAGAAACAGACATATTTTCTTCATGGTTTAGTATCACACTCTTGGTCACAGGGTCACAGTTGATGAATCTCAACAAGAAGGACAAAGGACATTCTGGATCATTGTTGTTGTTGTTGTTGTTATTGTTATTGTTTTTATAAGAATTCTAGCTTAATAAAATTAACTATTATTTTACTATTTGAATATGGGTTTCTGCTCATCTTTTTCCATCTACCATACTCCATTGGCTTGAAATTTTATATAGGTCCCAATTTAAAAGCTAAGAATGGCTTGCATGGTGTTGATCCTGACTATATACAGATTTAACAGCTATAATATATCTGAACAAAGAATTGATCCTGAGGACATAGAGGTATTAATGTCTATAATTTATCTAAAAAAAGAATTGCTAATTTGAATATAAAATTTATTTTAACACACTTCCAGAATATGTCTACTGTTTGCCACAATGTAGGTCAACTATCTTGCATTTGTAATGTTTCTTAAAGGCTATTAGTCCCTCCTGAAAAATCAGATTAGAACTAACACCACATTTCTGGTGGCTTGGTTTTCATTCCATTTTCTTTCAGCCAAATCATAGTGGCTTCCCACCCTCTCACTGGGCTGCTAGTGCCCTAAGCTAGGATTATCACAGTATGCAAGTCAGATGCAATGATAAATGCACCTAATACTCATTGCACCCATATAGCATATATATTTTTCATACAGCTCCCTCTTTGTTTGGAAAATCTCCTATTTTACTCTATCTCATTGATTTTACTTGTTTGTTTTTAAACTGTACAAACTATCAGAGTTGAAGCTACATCTATTTATAGACGATATCAACCTACATCTATTAAGCTATTTGCCTGTGAGAGTTGCTTTTTATATTCATTGAAGACTTATGTGACAGTGGCTTAAGCCATAGGACGTTGAGAACTCACTTACTGGGAAATCTCAAGGTTGGTGGTTGCTGGGCTCATACATAAACTTAATATGCTCAGAATTCTGAGTTAGCATCTTGATGATCCTCTTGGCCTTCTTATTATCATAACAAGACAGCTAAATACAATCAAGGCATTTTTATTAAAGAAAATAAAAAGATGTCCTCGAGGTTCCCCAGAAGATTCCCTTTCCGTGTCATTGGCTAGAACTTTGTTACATATACATTCCTATACCAGACTAGCCTCACCTTCAGTAAGATTAAAGAAAACCTGTTCTATTCATGAACAAAATCAGGCCATGGCAATAAGGAAGAAGTTGGGAAATAATTTTTGTATACAAATCCAGGAGTATCTGAGAAAAAATGTTTTAAAACCACAGTGACTGATTACATCTAATCAATCCTTAAATCACTTTAAAAACAGAAGAAGAAAAGAGAAATTCATTGTGATTGAATTTGGTTCAGGGACGAATATTATAAAATTTGAATAAGTCAGTCTATCTCAGACAATGCGCATTAGACACATATCCTAAAACAAATATTGAATCATATTTTATACGTACTCCAATTTAATTTAATTAATACTCTATAGAATCATGGTTTGATTTTATTGTGCAGCAAAGAGTTCAGATTTATCAATCTAGTTCAGCTTCAGTAATAAAAAGGACCATATGTGTAGTCAGATTAACATAAATATTATGAGAACATATTTCAGTTAAAAAAGAGAAGTTCTTGTACCCAGAATTGTCAAGAAGATACTTAGCTTGTTTGAACTTATGAAAATAAAAGTTAAGTTTGTTGAGAGGTAGAAAGTCTACCTTTAGAAAACTGAACATATGGCAACTAAGAAGCACAACATGCAGAGAAACTAACAGGAAGTTTGGTCCAGATTTTGAAAATTTATAATTGCCTGCTACTTTTAGGATATTCTTATGGCTATAAGTAGCACAATAATCTAAAACAAAAGAAGAAAAATAGACTTCAAAAATTTTTTACCTCATTCTGTTGGTGTTTTTAGTAAAAATATTTAGAATGTTAATATTTATAATTAATTTCAAAGCATATTTTATTTATGCAGACTTCATTTTTTTAAATTTTATTTTTTATTGATATATAGTTGATTTAAAATGTTGTGCTGTATAGCAAAGTCACTCAGTTATACACATATATATTCTATTGTTTTAATATTCTTTTCCATTATGGTTTATCCCAGGAGATTAGAATAGTTCCCTGTGCTATACAGTAGGACCTTGTTATTTATCCATGCTAAATGTAATACTTTCCATCTACCAACTCCAAATGCTTAGTACATCCCTCTCCCTCCCCACTCCCCCTTGGCAACCACAAGTCTTAACTCTATGTCTGTGAGTCTATTTCTGTTTTGAAGATAGATTTCTTTGTGCCATATTTTAGATTCCACATATAAGTGATAGCATATGGTATTTGTCTTTCTTTTTCTGACTTACTTCACTTAGTATGAGAATCTCTAGTTGTATCCATGTTGCTACAAATGGCATTATTTTGTACTTTTTTATGGCTGAGTAATATTCCATTGTATATATGTACCACATCTTCTTTATCCATTCATCTGTCAATGGACATTTAGGTTGTTTCCATGTCTTGGCTATTGTGAATAGTGCTGCTATGAACATAGGGGTGCATGTGTCTTTTTGAATTATAGTTTTGTTCAGGTATATGCCCAGGAGTGGGACTGCTGGATCATACGGTAATTCTGTTTTTAGTTTTCTGAGGAACCTCCATACTATTTTCGATAGTGGCTGTATCAACTAACATTCCCACCAGCAGTGTAGGAGGTTTCCCTTTTCTCCACACTCTCTCCAGCATTTGTTATTTGTAGACTTTTTAATAATGGCCATTCTGACCTGTGTGAGGTAATACTTCATTGTAGTTTTGATTTTCATTTCTATAATAATTAGTGATATTGAGCATATTTTCATGTGCATATCTGTATGTCTTCTTTGGAGAAATGTCTATTAAGATCTTCTGCCCACTTTTTTTTTTTTTTTTTTTGGTGGTACACGGGCCTCTCACTGTTGTGGCCTCTCCCTTTGAGGAGCACAGGCTCCGGACGTGCAGGCTCAGCGGCCATGGCTCATGGGCCCAGCCACTCCGCGGCATGTGGGATCTTCCCAGACTGGGGCACGAACCTGTGTCCCCTGCATCGGCAGGTGGACTCTCAACCACTGCACCACCAGGGAAGTCCCTTCTGCCCATTTTTTGATTGAGTTGGTTGTTTTTTTGTTGTTGAGTTGTATGAGCTGTTTGTATATTTTGGAGATTAAGCCCTTGTCTGTCACATGATTTGCAAATATTTTGTCCCATTTTGTAGGTTGTCTTTTCAGGGGTTTTTATGTTTGTTTTTTTAGTTTGTTTTTATGATTTCTGTTGCTGTCCAAAAGCTTGTAAGTTTGATTAGGTCACATTTGTTATTTTTGTTTTTATTTCTATTGCCTTGGGAGACTGACATAAGAAAACATTGGTATGGTTAATGTCAGAGAATATTTTCCCTATGCCACCTTCTAGGAGTTTTATGGTGTCATGACTTATGTTTAAGTGTTTAAGCCATTTTGAGTTTACTTTGTGCATGGTTTGAGGGTGTGATCTAACTTCATTGATTTACATGCAGCGGTCCAACTTTCCCAACACCACTTGCTGAAGAGACTACCTTTTTCCTATTTTATATTTTTGTCTTCTTTGTCAAAGATTAATTGACCATAGGTGTTTGGGTTTATTTCTGGGTTCTCTGTTCTGTTCCATTGATCCGTATGTTTGTTGTTGTACCAATACCACACTGTTTTGATTACTGTAGCTTTATAGTATTGTCTGAAGTCTGGGAGAGTTATGCCTCCTGCTTTGATTTTTTCCCTCAGGATTGCTTTGGCAATTCTGGGTCTTTTATGGTTCCATATAAATTTTTGGATTATTTGTTTGAGTTCTGTGAAAAATGTCATGGGTAATTTGATTTGCATTAAATCTGTAGATTGCTTTGGGTAGCATTGTCATTTTAAAAATATTAATTCTTCTAATCTAAGGCCATGGGATATTTTTCCATTTCTTTGAATTCTCTTTAATTTCCTTTATTACATAGTTCTCAGCAGTCTTTCACCTCCTTGGTCAGGTTTATTCCTAGGTATTTTATTATTTTGGTATGATTTTAAAAGTTATTATTTTTATTACATTTTTAAATTCCCTTTATGATATTTCATGATTAGTGTAAAGAAATGCAACCAATATCTGAATGGTAATCTTGTATCCTGCTACTTTGCTGAAATAATTTATTAGATCTAGTAGTTTTTGTGTGGAGTCCTTAGGGTTTTCTATATATAGTATCATGTCATCTGCATATAGTGACAATTGTACCTCTTCCTTTCCAATTTGAATACCTTTTATTTCTTTTTCTTGTCTGATTGCTGTGGCTAGGACTTCCAATACTATGTTGAATAGAAGTGCTTAGAGTGGCAGCCCTGTCTTGTTCCAGATTTTAGTGGGAAGGCTTTCAGCTTTTCACCATTCAGTATTATATTGGCTGTGGATTTGACATAAATGGCTTTTATTATGTTGAGATATGTTCCCTCTATACCCACTTTGGTAAGAGTTTTTGTCATGAATGGATGTTGGATTTTGTCAAATGCTTTTTCTGCATCTATTGAAATGATCAATGTGTTTTTTAAATTTTGTTTATGTGGTGTATGACATGATTGATTTGCATATGTTGCACCATCTTGCAAGCTTCATTTCTTAATTTCAATTTAATGAATATGACATATGAAATCTAAGATAACTAATAAAGTGCAGAATTATTCTCAGATGCTTATATAGTTAATATGATTAAGTTGGCAGCTGTACTCTAATAACTTCATATTATTGGACACTTTCTTTTAAATACAATAGTCTCAACTTGTTTGCCTTCTATTCTTTTGGTTTTATTTTTGGATATTTAAAGCTTTAAGGTGGTCAGTAATTACAGATGAACTTTTCAATGTTTTATATGCAGTTACACATGAAAAATAAGATTACATTTTAAAGGAATGGCTGGTGTATAGGTTTCTAGAAACCTTAACTGCAATTAACATTTAAATAATATCACAGAGATAAGATATCATATTAATTTTCCAAAGAAAATAGGTTGCACAAACCAAAGTTAGTGACTATTTTTGATTGGTGTACCAAAATAAGTTTTCTAATTAAAAAAAAGTCAAAATTACACTTGAATGAAAATGTGATTAATCAATTAAAATTTTTGGAGAAAGATTTTTCACCTCTAGCATGTGTAAAACAACATTAAGAAAAATGTTCTAATAAATATTTCTTGCTGAGATAGAAAAGCTAAGTCTGTTGTGTAAGTGGTAAGTATATCAAGTCATGCTCCCAAGAATAGTGTTTTAGAATTTTCTAGCTTCAGAGCTAATGCTTGAAATTTGCTTTCTTTACTGCCATTCCATATATTTCCTTGTAATGGCTGAAGCTTAACATTGTCCCTCTGCCCACTCCATCTTTACTTCTCATGATGATCTAGGGAGACTCTGGAGAGTGGCCTTTCCCCTTGTCCTCATTAATGCTACTGGCTTGACCTGTCCACCCCAGCTGGACATCCCTAACTCCCTGCTATGTTGAATTGTGAAGAAAAATCAGGGTCTGCTGCAGATGGTGCTCTCAATCTAGCAAGTTCCGCCAGTGGCAACTCACCATCATTTTATATTTTCCTACAAAACTGAGGTTAAAAAAAAAGGTGTGGGGAGGGAAGACCTATGTCAAGATGGAAGTGAGTCCTAAGAAAATGATTGGTCCTATTCGGTCTGTTAAAAAACAAACAAACAAAAAAACTAGTTTAAAATAGAAAGAGCAATTGGTTTACAATCAAGACTGTGTTTTTTGTTGTTGTTTTATTTTTGGCTGCATTGGGTCTTCATTGCTGCACACAGGCTTTCTCTCTAGTTGCAGCAAGTGGGGATTACTCTTTGTTGTGGTGCCTGCATTTCTCATTGTGGTGGCTTCTCTTGTTGCAGAGCATGGGCTCTAGGTGTGCGGGATTCCGTAGTTGTTGTGTGTAGGCTCAGTAGTTGTGGCTAATGGGCTTAGTTGCTCCACAACAGGTGGGATGTTCCCAGGCCAGGGATTGAGCCCATGTCCTCTGCATGGGCAGGAGCAGGCATATTCTTAACCACTGCACCACCAGGGAAGTCCAAGACTGTGTTTTGATCCATGTTGTGCCAATAAGCTTTGAAAGCCAGAGACTGTGGAAGAGACAGTAATGTGTTACCCAAGCACTGAGGATTAGGAAAAATAATCAATAAAGTAAAGAGGATTTTGAGACAACTTTGCCTGAGAAAAATGATCCAGATTTCTAACATTCAATACCTAAGCAAACTTTTGGAATATAACATTTTTAAGAGTGCATGAATGCTTGTTTATGTAGATTGATTGACTCTATGCTATGCACATAAATCCAGCACTTACACTTCCAAAGTTCTTCAGCCAAAACAGTTTCTCTTCCTCTAATACCAAAATAACATAGCCCAAGCCCCCAGTCCTATCTGATTACAAAAAATATGTGTCTTTCATAGATTTACTATTTCTGAGGGTTCCCAAGGAACAGTTCTTTAGTACAACAGGCTGATCCTGTTTGCCTCTTGTCATGTCTTCATGCGGTGTTCTTCCAGGATTCTCCTTGTCTTGTCTTGCTATTGGTTCTCCAAATACTACCATTTCTTAGACAAATAAGTGATTCTATACCATTCCTTCACAGCACAGTTTGTAGCATGTAATACAACTTTGCTGAAATTTGGTTATAATACCAAGAATTATAATTCAGGAAGGGATACCTCAAAAATGGACACCAGATAATATAGTCTTAGAATCTAGCAGTCTTTTCACTTCTAGCACCATCTGTTTTCTTGAAACATTTTTGCCTATGGTCAACTTCTATCCTCATTCTTGGAGGCAAATTCCCACTGTCTCTTTTGTTAGTGGGGTGGAGGAGGGAGGGGAAAGGAGGCAAATAAGGAGAGGATGGATAGATATTACAGTTATTTCCTTCAGCTCTAACTGAGCCCTAATGACTTCTTAATACCTCCATGTGATTTATCTTCATTGAGACTTCATCACTGGTTCAAGATTGCCTCAAACCTGCATGTGTCTCTGTTGCTGTCACATCAACCTGACAAGAATAAAGGGAGAGTATTTCCCAACACAATTCCAACATGCAATCTGATATGCCAAAACTGTTTATAAATCCCGTATTTGCCATTTCATCACCTTCAGTAATTTTAAAATCCAGATTCATTCCACTTTAAGCAATAGGAGGAACTCAGCAAATTTAAAATAGCATTTTATCTCCACTCCATAAGCATTACTGCTTCTATACATTGGAGCATTGAGTAAGGGCAAATTACTGTCTCTTCTGGAATATCTTTTAGTATTCCAAATAAAATGTACCTTTGAGGAATGACTGATAACTCATAATCCAGTAGTTAATGCATAAAACTTTGAACAACTGTATCTGAGTATAGTTTTTTCATATTCACAGCCCAACCATTTTATTTTATAGTACCGTTTAGCAATTGCAGCATAATTCTTGAGGAGTTCATATTTGAATTTGAAAATTCGAAATGTTTTTTAATTATTTAGACTGTAATACAAAGTTGAAGAAGAAGAAATAAAAAATGAACTTTGAACAGAAGGTTTTTTAGTAACTTCAGCTTGGAATAAACTAATCCAATGTCTGCTTTATTGTCATGGTAAAAAAAAAATTCCAACAAAATAATTACACATAAGAAACAGACTTAACTTTGTGTCTTCATTTTCTGCTTTAGTTTATAGATCTTTATTTTCCACCCTTACATTATCCTATACACCTCCCATAAACATATTTATCATGTTACAAAGTGTTACAGAGCATCTAGTTGGAAGAAATGATACTTAAAGATCATTTAATCAAACCCATATCTGATGTATACGTCTTTTTAAAATTCTAACAAATAGTCGTCATATTTATAGCTGCTACTTCTAGGCAGAAGAGTTTTATTACATATTTCACATTATACATTCTTTAAATGCTTACTATAAGTTCTGCATGAGATGTTTATTCCACAGGGTTACTGAATCAATCACTGCCTTCAAATAGTTCCCAGCTAGTTGGAGTGGTGAACAAATAAACTGACAATTAGAATTTAAGGTGATAAAGTTTAGACAAGTAAGGCACTAAAAGAACGCGTAGGAGCTGCCCAGGGCAAAGGGAAAGACAACTGGTTTCTCTATAGCACTGCCCACTAAAGGAGTGATCACTTTTACTTTTGCCTTCTTGTGTCAGCTACACTCTAGCAAAGGTAGTAAAGTTTAAATCAGCTCCTATCAAAAAAAACAGGTCTATTTTTTCCCCAGACAGAAAAGAAGAAAAAAAGGAGTAAAGAAAAAAGTCTAAAACAGAAACACATAGTATATTAGAAAAGAAGAAAGCAGAAGAGTCCTCTTAAATTCATTTAATAATACCTTTAATACTTCAATAATACCTGTAATACCTCTGTAACATGCACTTGGATTGTCTCCCAAGTTCTCTGGATGGTACCAATGTACACGTGCCAGGCCTCAAAACATGTCACTTTGTAGAGGATCCTACAATTAGATGGTAGTCATGAATTGATTTCATAAACATTTATTGAACCCCTACTATTACTATGTCAAAGGCTCAGTGAACACAATGGTGAATAACAGAGACATAATATTTGTTCTCAGGGAGTTTAGAGTCTAATGACAGATACCAGCAAGTAAATAGATGATGAAAATACAGTGTGCTATGATAGGGCGATCATCTGGTTGCTTGAGAGCCATTGGAAAAGTCTAAAGGAAGTCATATTTTAAATTCTGAGCTCAAAAGCACCTATATCACATCTTTTATTAAAAAAAAAAAAAGAGTAACAAGGGGTCTTAGCTAAGACCCTCTAAGAGAGAGAACAGAAAGAAAGAATGTATCAGCAGAGCAGAGAATGCTCAGAAAGGCCCAGAAGCAAAAAAGGGCACGGGGTTTTCAAAGAACTTAAAGGAGTTCAATTTAGCTGAATCTTCAAGCAATCCATGTTTTGGGGGCGCTTGAGAAGAGGATAGTCAAGTGATCAGGGACAGAGCATGCTGGAGTCTGCAGGCTATTTTAGGACATATGGACTTTTAGACTGAGACTAATAGGGAAATATTGGACAATTTTAACCCAGAGTGATATGATCAGATTTCATTTTAGACATAATACACTCATTCCTTGTGGAGAATAGATTTTCAGGACTTCAAGTCGAGGAGCAAGTAAGTATATGTTTACTAGCCCCACCACGGTGCCTGTATAAGATCCAATTAAAGAAATGCCCCAAATTTGCTCCATACCCATTAACCCCTCAGTGCCCTCAGTGGCTTTAGTGGTTTAGTGGAAAGGGTCACCACACTACCCCTCACATCTTAGCATGATCTGCTGTCCTGGCCTCTCCCTGTGAGGTCTGTTCTGGCATACCTCCATCCTACCAACTATAGCAGGACCTGCAGCGGCTGTGGTGCCCAAGCACACACGAGCTATGGTTCTTTCTTTACTTCTAGATCCAGACATAGCATGGAAGCATGAGTTGGCCTTTACATATTGAGAAAATTTGGGCAGGAGAATTTGGAGAACTTAGCCAGAGAAATTTTGTTGGAGTGGTTAGACTGTGGGGTATTGATGTATTGGTACACTTTCAAGAAGATCGTGAAATGGATAAAGCAGATGAGGCAGGAGATGAAGTAAGAGCTAGGAAGGTTTTTTATTTGTTTACTCTTCTTTTGTTTTAAATTAGAGAGACTCAAGCATTTTAAAATGTTATGAAAAGGCATAAGCTTATGACCAGGTTAAAAAAAATTAGAGGTTGAATTTACAGAAAACAGAAGAGAGAATTTCTGACCAGTTAGCAAATATGCTACTCTGTGGCTCACTGATTTATTTGTTTGTTTTAAGCTCACAATGCATTCTAGAGAGAAATTTCCCATGGCATTATGGAATTCAGGCTTCCCTTGAGAATTTGGAAGATTTGGCAACCGTTGGACCAACTATTCTGTATGGAAATGGCTGTGGTGGCCAAATAGCTGCCATTCTCTTCCATAGGAAGAAAGTACAATTTCTATCTCTCATTTCTCCTTACTAAACTAGCTTCTGTAAGTGTTTGAATTTGTGTAGGCTGAACTATGAAATAACAGTAAAATAATCATAGAATAAGCCTGAAAGAGTTGAAAGATACAGATTCAGAAAAGTTGAAGAATTTTAAAAGAAGTGAAGAAAGAAAAGAAGTGAGGAGACATAGTCAAGTTTCTATCTGTTTTAGTAGTTGAGATAATTTTTGACTAATGGCATCTCTGCTCTCTGGAGTCGGGGCAAAGTTTTCTCTAAGAGTAGAGGGAAGTTCATTGATTATAACACATAGTATTAGGAGCAGGGATAAAGAGAACTGCACTTTTGATATTCTGTGTAATTAATATATTTTAAATATCTTGTGATCAGAAAAGGTGTTGAATAAACTATTACTATTACTACTAACAATAATAAATGCATTTATGGAGCACTTATGGTATTTCAAGCACCATTCTAAGCTCTATAAATGGATTACCCCATTCAATATTCACAATGAGACTATGAAGTGAATATTATTCTCTTGATTTTACTTCATTAAAAGATGATTGTGTCAATTATATATGACAGGTTTATTCTGCAAAGTGGAAATTTCTCAATTTGATGAGATTCAGTACCATCATCTCCCTTAAATTTTTCTAAGTAGAATTTATAAGCTAAATTTCCTTATCCTTATTTCATTATTAATTTTAATAAATATTGAAATATTATAAGGAACTTCACAACCATTAAATACTGCTGAAGGCAAGTATTTCATTTTGTACCATTTAAGTTTAACTTAATTCATGAGCCCCTAGAATGCATGACTGAAGCAATCTTTTCTCTAGTAATATTTCATCTGCACTAGATAGTTGAAAGCCATCCTACTGGGAAGTGGGTATTTGTGCTACGTGAACTTCTTTACTTAGAATTCTAGCATTATATAAATAATATCAAATTAATACAAAGAATAATAATATGAGCTATTAGTAATACTATAAATAATATACAACTGTCTATGTAACTATATACCTTTATATCTGTATCTATATCTATCTATCTAATATTTATCTGTAAGTGTTAAAACATGCAAAGATTCCCAGGTTAACATTTTTAAAGGAAGTGACCATAAATGTTTTCTTTCTCAAGAAGTTTAATATTGTTGTTTTTCTCATACTGATTATTGTGTGTGTGTAGACAGATATTTCCTATACACCCGTTGTTCAATTATTTACATCAGCAATTATATCATGACAAATAATTAAAGATCAAAATATAAAAGAGAGGGCTTCCCTGGTGGCACAGTGGTTGACAGTCCACCTGCCAATGCAGGGGACACAGGTTCATGCCCCAGTCTGGGAAGATCCCACATGCCGTGGAGCGGCTGGGCCTGTGAGCCATGGACGCTGAGCCTGCACGTCTGGAGCCTGTGTTCCGCAACGGGAGAGGCCACAACAGTGAGAGGCCCACGTACCGCAAACAAACAAACAAACAAAAATATATATATATATAATAGAAATGAAAAGTTACCCTATGCAAGTGGCTCAATGGAGCAGTGGATTATTGAATGATATTGTGATATTATTAAACTATTTGAATATTTATATTTAACACTTTATGCCATTTGTTATCACACTGTATTATAAAAAGAGTACACTGTAAGATTGTGAACTACAGGGAGATGACATTTAAAACCTACGGTCAGCCTTTCCTGGAGGAAAGGGAAGACTAATGTAGTACTACTACTTGGTATGACCTTGGCATTATAAGTAATTTATTTTCATATCTATAATCTGAGATTCTTGTTTGTCAAATTAAGGAGTACTTCAACATTTGGACAATAAACCAAACTGTAGATGTAAGAGCAGTTGAATGAAATTGGTGATGCAGTAAGAGTGGGTATTTATGCTCTGAAGCTTAACATATAGCTTTCTCCATGGTGCTTGGGGAGCCCATTCTCCTCTCTGTTCAAAAACATAGCTCCCTTTGATGTCAATGGGAGCTGCATTTCTGTGACTAGAAGAAAATAAGCATGCTAAAGTTAATTGTCAGAAGGATTTTGGTCTCATTTTAATGCCCTGTGGCAATGGAAGCCTGATGTGTGGCTCACTTTGTTCTTTACCTGATTTCCAAGTAGGGAACAGAAGGCAAGTGCTATGTGTAAAAAGGTGTGAGCTGTCAATAGATACATCTGGGGCATGTGAAAAGCATTCAGCGCTTTTATCTAGCAGAGGGGACGTTAGCCCGATTTCCCAGGAACACTGTTTAGGCTCTAGTCCCTCTAAACTTGTGTGCCATTTTAGACTGCATTATTTTGTCCCAAGGCTGAAAAGCACAATTTCTACACATTTAATAAATAAAATATTTAAGCCAACATATAAATATATCATCCAGTGGGTAAACCAAATTCTAAACGGAAGGGAGATATTCATTTCAGAACAAGTTAATAAATTATTTTATTGCTCTTGTTTAGAAAAAATAGCAATTTATGATTCAGTCCCAGAGTCAAAAAGTGCTTGAATCTTTCATAAGGAGGTAGCATTGCTTAGTGGGTAAAAGCGCATATTCTACGGTCAGACCAGGAGGCTGGCACTGCTGCTTGCTTGCTGTACCATCTAGAGTAGATTCATTTGAACTCCCTGTATCTCAGTTTCCTCACCTGTAAAAATGTAATATAAACCTAAAAAACAATACCTAGAAAACAAAGTATATGAGAAAATTAAATGATAATGTACATCCTTAGAACTGTGCTAAGCACAGAGTAAGTGCTATATAAGTGCAATTATAATTATTGATGGATAAATAAAACAAACTTCATTGAATAATAATTATATGCTGTAGAAAAAAAAAAGGACAGCAAGTATGTTTCCCACATATTTAAATTTTAGTCTGACAACTGTGTAACTAGATAGATTTTCCTAGGAAATTATATTCTGTGTCATGATGTGTATGCCAGGGTTCTCTGGCAGTTACTCTGAAGATCTCTGGGTTCTGAGAGAAGCCCCCACTGCTGTTTGGGACAATCACAACCAAAGGTAAGTAAAACCTGAATTTTAAAAATATTATTCATCAGTCGTCATATTATGGAGCTTAACTAAAGGCCATCTAACCCATATATACTGGGCAGTAAAGATTTTAACAATCTTTTGTAACCTTGGCCATATCCAGAGACAGTGGCCCTTTAGATCCTGAACTGAATTTTATGATGGATGCTTTAAACAAGGGGAGAATGAGGGCATATTACTGAGGCTGATATGTTTTGTTTTATAGAGATTTGGTCCTCTTGGCTGTGGCAGCCTAGGAAATTATTTTCTTCTTTTGAAATGCTAGATTTTCCTAAGGGAAGCAGTCCCTTTTATAGTGTAGAGAGGAGAGTTAGATGGTGATGGGGAACTTGGTGATGTGAGTGGTCTGGGGACCAGCACAGATGATACTCTTATGCTGTTTTCCAAATGGTGGAAAAGGATTACTTTAGTGGTGTATAAACATTGAAAAATATTATTTAAAGTGAAGGAGAAAAGTATATTTTACATAGAATTTCATATAGTTTATATAGTGATAGTCATGATTTACCTAAACTATGATTTTAAAATGCTAAACATTGAAGAAATAAGCCTGTTCAAAATTATTATTTCTAATGGTCCATTCGTCATCAGACTTTGGAGAAAATAAAAAAAGAGAGAATGTTATCCACAAAAAATTTAAAATATATTTTATTTATTTCACTGAGAAATGGAGTGCTTTTTTGCTTATCTTGCTTTCACTCCCTGTAATCTTAGAGACAAATATATGGAGAATATATGCAGAACTGGTTACATGAATTTATATAAACATAGACACACATAATCCCTTTGCCTCAATTTTCTGTCTTTTTTTGTAATTTTTATGTTATTTTTATTTTTATTTGATGTATGGATTTTTTTGGGGAAAAAAAATCAATGTAAAAGTTATTTCTGGTAGAAATGAGATGTGCTTTTTAAATGATAGCTGATACCATCTTAGACTTTTCCATAAGTCCAATGGCCATAAAAAGCCTCTTCTTTGTGGGGTGAACAGTGCTGGGGTGGACCATGTACAGAGAATGCATCAGGGCATAGGAGAGGCTTGGTGGGAACTTCAAGTCATAAAGTGTCAAAGAGGAAATAATACCTGTAAAAGCAAGGACCACATACCACAGTCAATGGAATGTGCACACTTTCAGGAGTACAGAAGGGAAAATGGGTTCCATGAAAAAAAAAATTGCTGGATAAAAATGAAAATATTTGCTTCATAAGAAGTTTCTTCCAAACCAGCAACTTCCTGGAAACATAGTAATTTTGTACTTGAAACATATTGAAAACAGTCTGGAGTTCCCCTGGGGGAAAATAGACAAATTCCAATAAGTAGATAGAAAGGGATAGAAGAGTTAAAAATATGAAGAGTGGAGTGTTTCAGTTTTTTGCAAATAATGCATTTTGTTACCATTTCCTAATCATGTAACCTAAACAGGTTCTAGTTTATGTTTACTGAGGACCTTGTTATCAATGATTGATTGTGTTAGAGTTCCAAGGTCAATATTATTATTTTGAGTATCATTATTCAGGATTATGTCGATGATGCCAAACTAATAGTGAATTTGCAGGTGAAAAAACAAAGTTCTTGGTAGAAGAACCACAAAGATAATATACAGTACAATCACCATAGTTAATAATAATAATATAATAATAATATATATTTGAAGATTGCTAAGAGAGTAAATCTTAAAAGTTCTCATCAGGAGAAAAAAATTGTAACCGTGGGGGGTGATGACTATTAACTAGTTTTATTGTGGTGATCATTTTGCAGTATATACCAATATTGAATCATTATGTTGTACACCTGAAACTAATACAACGTGATATGACAGTTATATCATAATAAATGTTTTTTAAAAAGAACTACAAAGATCCAGAAAATACAGGGATTGAGTGTAAATAGTACTGTAATAGTATCCGAAAAATTACTGTAGTTGAGGGCTTCTTTGGTGGTGCAGTGGTTGAGAGTCCGTCTGCTGATGCAGGGGACACAGGTTCGTGCTTCGGTCTGGGAAGATCCCACATGCCGTGGAGCAGCTGGGTCCATGAGCCATGGCTGCTGAACCTGCGCGTCCGGAGACTGTGCTCCGCAACGGGAGAGGCCACAACAGTGAAAGGCCCACGTACCGCAAAAAAAAAAAAAAAAAAAAAAAAAAAATACTGTAGTTGAGCATATTTGCAAATATGTGGACTTTATAATATTCGACACTGAATGAGTCCAATAATAATTGTGTTGTATGTACTCTAAGAACACAACCATAGAACTTTAAAAAGAAAATTTTAGGGTAAAAAATGAAAAACTTTAAAAAGAGCTTTTCATTATAAAGCTTCAAGAACCGTGTGGTATGTTAGGATAACAAAAATGTGGACAGAACTCAATTCATTGTGTGGTGCACTATTTAAGAAGTCTAAGAAATAAGAAAATAAAATTCATTTTTGAAGAAAATATAGACCTTATTTAATATTTTAAAATGGATAATGGTGGCATCATGATAATAGAAAATTGATATCTTTGGAATACTCATTAATATAAATGAAAACTGAGTGAACTAAATGTAAATGAAATATTATTATGATAGCCATGCTTTAAATACTGTGTGTCTTACAAAAGTATTTTATTGCTATGAGATTAATTTTATATTTTTTTCAACAGTGGAAAACATGGTTGATGTGTACTAAAATTTAGATTGGTAGTTGTGATAAGGGGAGAACAGTATATAGAGAAATCATTATGTGATCACTATGCCTTTAAGAACACTGGGAGAATTTGAAAGTGATCTCTTTCAAAAGAACCAATGAAGGAGCTTCCTTTAGGGAGAGGCGGTCAGCTCTATTTAAAACAAAGCAGAACAATGAAGCATTTTTTAGACTCCTAACACCACTCCTCCTTTTCATAGTTTGGTTTGCCCTCTTACAAAGTAACACCCTGGCATCCACATTAGAATTGAAACTGACAAGGCATCCCTTTTATCCCTGGCTTCCAAAACTCCTTATTAATAATAATTAGCCATTCCTGGCTTCTATTCAAGAGAGTTTAATATATACTAGAATGGCTTCTGGGCCTCAGCTGCATTTCTTACTTTAGCTAAGGAATGATGGTGCTGGGAGAGGGAACACCACTCTATGCTGAAAGAGATTTGCTGAATAGCATCAGTGCAGCAAAATGACTACTCAGTTGTCTGTTAATGAATAACCATTATTTAAATATATATTTTATGTTAGTATATGTGTAGAAATGTTCATTCAAATGGGTCATATTTAGCATAATAAATTTATTTCTATATCTACCTTAGAAAATGTGTGGCATATAGCTTGTAGCATTTGATAATCACTTTAAAAGTCATTATTTTTATACATTTCATATGTGTGCTTTCCTAGGAAATGTAACTGCCTTTGATTTCCAGGTAAATGTGTTTTATAATATTCAATGTCTATGCAATAAAATAATGTGGGTGATATTTAAGATTAGTTATCATAATGTATTATTTACTTAATGAATAAATACTTCAGCTTGGTTTGTAATGTTACTTATTTTAATTTTTACAGAGCATATAACTGAATGCCTTGATAAGAGTAGATATTGTCATATTTATTAAAAGATACATAGTGGGATGGGGAGTTTCTTTTCCAAACTTCTGGTTTGGAGGAAGGCATTTCTATTCCACTCTTTTAGGGAAAGAAAAGGTCGGAACATAATTATTTTATTTTCTCTCATCTTTCACTCTTCAAGGCAGAAAGGAATGACATCTGACTGGTAAAAAATGGAGGGAGGGACTGAGCAGGCATGGACTTTTGTTTTCAAGAGTGGCCTGTTTCCAGGATTCATTCACTCTCTGTGTCCTAGGGCAGGCTCTGCCCCTGAAAGGAGGGTGGCGCCACAGACTACTGGATAAATCTGGCTTATTCAGAGGTGAGGGGTTAGGGTCTCACATACAGCCACTGATCCAAGCAAATATCTTTACCTCCATGTCACTATCTCCTGAGTCTTATTTTACAACTCTTCAAAAAGCTGTGGAGAAAGAATCAGACCTGTTTACTTACCCTAAAACTCTGATCCAGTTGCTCTGTGGTGAATATAAACACATGGCATATGTGTGAGTCTTATTATCCTTTGCAGTTTCTGAGCCTATTTTCCTAAACTGAAATAAATATAGCTGAAGTTTTGGCCCTTGTTTCAAAGCCTCAATCCCTGAATAGTCCTCTTCTGCCAGCAATGAAATGTTTGAGAGTTTGTTTCATGAAATCTTATTAAAGGATACTAAGAGTGAAGAAGATAACCTCACTAAATAACCAGTGTTACCTGCCCAGTTTCTGACTTGGGATTTCACTTTGATGAAACTTGTATGAATCTTGACTAGAAGGTGAACTTTCTCCCTGAATTTCCCATGAAAATGATTTCATAGATCATTAGGGGAATTTAACCCTAACTTGGAAACTTATTTTCAGAACGTAGGTATTATTAAACCCCTAACAAATTTCCGTTGATTTCTAATTAAAAGTTAACTTTTATTAACATATACTTATCTAACAATTAGAGTAAAAATCATCACTTTGGATTTTGACCACAAATTAACACACTACAGTCAGGAATTCAGAACATTTATTGCAAGAGCTGAATAATTGTAAATAACTTAGAACTGGCAAAGCAGTAACAAGGATAATTGTTTAGATATTTATTGTGTCAAAGTCATCAAACACCCCTCACAAACTGACAAATATGTACTTCAATAAGCTATGCACTCCTACCCATTATTTTCCATTATACTGTGGAAAAATGTGAATTGCTATTTACAAAGTAATTTTATTTTTGGTAAGAACAAATTATCTATCAGATTAGCAAACCATTTTTTTACTTTTTTTTTTACTTTTAAACTGATGTTGAACGGTGGCATTAAGATAACTTTCACTTCTTTCAATAAAGACATTTTGTTGCATGCTATTTATTTGTTTAAATCATCTGTCATGCCTTAACAAAAACCTCCTAAGAATGCTCGAATTTGGATTTGTTTGCACGTGCAACTGAGATCTTATTAACATTAGCTGTCACTCTGTTGGTTTGACCTAAGTGACAAGATTCTGGTACCTGCCGGCATTGACCAACTATGATAACAAACAGTTAAACAGCAATAATTAGAGATCTATCCCTTAATTTCCCCCAACTAGCCTACCTGGAGAATGTTCTGTTACATCATGAAGGCACAACACATTAAATAGTTTGTGACTATGGTCTAACACTTGTGTTACAACAACATTATTGTATATGAGGATCAACACAAACTGCCATTTCAACAAAGTTGTAGACACACATTTTTCCAATTGAAACTATTTTTGAATAGTAATTTTTCTTCAATATATGCTAATTTAATACATAAGTTTTGCATGAGTGACAAGCACAGGATATATCACTTTCTGAAGGATAACACTTTCCCATTACTATGCTACTAAATAAGTGATTTTGCTTTTGCCTACTTTGAAAATAAGGATGTCAAGAAAATAGGTTCTGAATTTCCAAGCTTTTGCAGAAGTCCTTTTTTTATATAAAGTTTTCATTTTTTATCTTTATTTCTTATAGAATTCCAGCATCATAAGCTATCATAAAAGAAGCGAGATTCCAGAACCTTTATTTTCACTACAAGTATCTGAGATCTTTTGAACAATGTGTGTCAAAACAGACTCAGAAACACTTCACTAAAAGAAACAACAAAAATAGCAACAAAGAGGCAAACAGAAAAAGAAAAGAAGCAACCATAAAACACAGAATTATGCTACAACGTTTTTTAGGTGAACGGTATAAGTACACAAAAGTTGTTAATAATAGCTTGCTTCTATTTACAAATACTTTAACACTGATTGACTTACAAGTGTCCACTAACGTTGTTAACAGCACAATAGGTTTAATGCTTATCTTTTTAAATTTCGTTTGAAGTATAATGTCAAGTATAGCAGTCCCAGCACAGATCAACAACAAAAAGAGCACAATTTTCTAACTGGATATGTTTGTCAGTCACTCTAATCCATGGAACTTTCTTACTCTCCAAATGCATATTCTATTGTTCATAGCAGCAGTCCAGGGTCAAAATAAAATGCAGTTTAAAAAAAAAGGATATTTGCACAATGGAGAGACCTCTGGAGAGTTTAATCAATCCTAGTAAACAAGATCACATGGCTAGTAGAACTATCTTCTCTCTCTTATGTGGTAAAACACTGTATCCTCCATGGTGCTAACACAAAGTTATGGATATCCCTGCTATAAGGGGCATAGTTGTAGAGATCTATTGAATACATAAAGCTCTGACACACACGGTATTAACATGTCTATTTAGTTTAAAGTTATTAGGTCCCATATAGCCTTTTTCTTTTTAGAGTTGGTGCTCCTTAGGACTCTCAATAGCACCTCCTGCTTGCTTATAAGACTTCAGATTTGCCAGAGGAATGTCTGTCATGTGGCTGCCATTGTTGAAATGGCCTTCGGTGGAACCATACTGCTTACGGTCATTGAACTGGTTCCTGTTGCTATCTTCTTTCCAGGCTCTGGTCAGGGTGTGCCCATTCACAAGCTTGTCCTTCTTGACCCATTCTTTCTGGGGTGCAAAGGTTGAGAGAGGTGATTTAGGGTGTTGATAGGGACCCAAGCCAGGAGGCATCCAGCAGTTATCAGAGTGACCCAAAACCAAGCACTCTTGAGTGCACATCTCTGTAGCTTCAGCTAATCCTCGGGGGCCCAGAGGCCCATCTGCAGAGGACAAGAGACAAAATAAGGAAAGAAAGTGGTTAGAGTTTTCATTTAAAATTATCTCCTTAGAGAAAAAGTGCATTGGTAATCTCATTTGCTCATGAAAATTGTATTAAGGTAAACAATTCAAATATATGATTCCTCATTCTTTTAAGAATAACATAGGAGGAATAAAATTCCTTTTACTTGAGGTGAGAATTATCTCTTTTCCTTAAGCCTTCATTTATATCTAGAGATACAGACAGATAGAAAAATAGACAGACATGAGTAAACAGATATACCCATGACATATCATTTCTGATGAACTTTTTCCATGACATATGTATTATTACTAATTTATGTCCTACTTCTCCACAAAAAAACTCATATTCACGAGAAATAGTGAAAAGTACAACAATTTTATGTGCAATGTTGAAATATATGCTAACATATCAACTCCTTGAATATAAAAAGTATTACTTGAAATATAACATTAAAAATAAATACTGTAGGGCTTCCCTGGTGGCGCAGTGGTTGAGAGTCCGCCTGCCGATGCAGGGGACGCGGGTTTGTGCCCCGGTTCGGGAAGATCCCACATACCGCGGAGTGTCTGGGCCCGTGAGCCATGGCCGCTGAGCCTGCGCGTCCAGAGCATGTGCTCCGCAACGGGAGAGGCCACAACGGTGAGAGGCCCACGTACCGCCAAAAAAAAAAAAAAAAAAAAAAAAATACTGTAAAGGTTATACAAAATGTTTTTCTATATAAACGTGTGTTTTTAGCATGAAATCCCATGAAAATAACTTTGCAACATTTTAGAAAGTTAAATAATAATTTTAAAGAATGTTTTAACTAAAGTATATTACTAAAGATATACCTGGTTAACTGGTTGACATTGTGAAATCCCAGTAAATAAAGACACCATTTGCATCCAAAGACAACATGTGGTTCCTTCCAAGCTTAACCTATTTTCTTGATTTCTTAACCCAAATTTCACTAACATGAAAGTCTAGCTAAGTTGCAAATTGGGTCACATGGAGTCTAATATTCAAAGGGAAAATAAGTCATCATAGATATTTTTCTTTTATTTATTTATTTTTTTACCAGCAGTCAATCTAAAACATTTTAACCATGATTTTGAAAGTAAACTCTTCTCTGATTACGTAAAAAGGACATCAGTTCTTTACTGATAAACAACAAGTGTCAAGTGGTTAAGGGAAAGTTTTTTTTGTTGTCATTGTTTTTTTTTCCCTTGATTAAACAGTCAAATGATAAGTGGTAGCTTGAAAATTAGGAATTGATTTTTCGAATGAGGTTAAGTGGATAGGCAAGAACGCTTGAGGCATAAAGCATTTTCAAAAGTAGAGAGTCGTCAGAATAAAAGTGTAGAGAAAAATGAAGAAAATATCCCTGAAAGTTTTTCTACTCAACTATTAAAAGAGCCAACAATTGGAATGTAGGTCTTTGCTAAAGTCCAAGTTAGCACTACTAATATTTTTAAGTGCCCAATAATTGTGGGGTTTTTATATTAACATCTATTTTTCTTAATAATATTCTAGTTACTTCTTACATGTTAAAAAAGAAATACCTGCTGAGATAGGTAAGAGTTGGTGGCAAATACCTGAGACCTCAACACACAGACATCATTTAAATGGACACTGGATGTGAAAAAAATATATGCCTAAAATGTACTCTTACATACAAATGGAAATTTTAGTCATTTTTGAAATCTAAAATCTGCTCTTTAGAATAACCTTAAAATTCCTTCTCATCTGACCCATAGTCCCATCCCCTCAAGAGCAAATAGTTTTATCGTTTTAAACATACATTCATTACTTAAAACTATTTCTCTCACAAACCTCGAATGATTACTTACTTCCTAGGGTATTTAATTTAATCTTCTCTATGAGCCTTTCTCTGTCCTCTGAATTCTGCCCACATTTTAAAAGTTCAAACTAATTTCTCCCTTTTAGTTTTGCTTTGGTGTGTTCAGTGACTCTGTATCCACAAAGTTAACACATTTTGCTCAAACCAATCAATGCCCCTTACATCAGGATCGCAGGCCTGGAAGATGCTTTTTGCCTGGCTTGTTTTCATTTAATTACTGATTCTTTCCAGGGGCAGCTTGCTTCCCAGGTACCACAGCAAGCTTCCCTAACTTTGCCAATTCATGTTTTACATGCACCTGGAAGATTTCCACAGATCTTCCCTTATTAATGAATAATGAATTTCCTAATTGAGCTCACTCACTCAACTCTTACTTTAATGACATTTTTGTCTTTTGGGGGACAAAAGACAAAAATGTCATTCATTAGTATACATTTTTGTTTTCTCTCAACTAGATTTAAAATCCATTGATGGAAAAAAACAACTTATTAGCCTTCTGATTCCTCATAGTGCTTAGCAATAGCAATGATCTAAGAACAATGTTAATTGTTAATTAAAATTTTATGATGTTGAAAATGTCCTGAGAAATTATTAAAGATATCCTCTGCTTGGGCTTCCCTGGTGGCACAATGGTTCAGAGTCCGCCTGCCGATGCAGGGGACACGGGTTCGTGCCCCGGTCCGGGAAGATCCCACATACCGCGGAGCGGCTGGGCCCGTGAGCCATGGCCGCTGAGCCTGAGCGTCCGGAGCCTGTGCTCTGCAGTAGGAGAGGCCGCAGTGGTGAGAGGCCCGCGTACCGCAAAAAAAAAAAAAAAAAAAAAAAAAATATATATATATATATATATATATATATATCATTTAAAATGTCAGGGATTTTTTACTAATACTGCAAAAGTTATATTCACTGAAATATTATCCTTTATCTTTGACATATAATTATTTTTAATGTTATCACTATAAGGAATCGTCTTAATTGTTGAACAATTATATTTACTTTTCATAATTCCCTCAACATTGAATATTTAACATGTATTACATGTGTCAGAAATGTGCTGGATTCTTAATAAATTTTGAGATGGTGTGTGTGCATGTGTGTGTGCTTGGTGCATGTGTGCACTTATGTTTCCCTGTCTC
Organism: Leucopleurus acutus; assembly: GCF_964270905.1. Taxonomy (NCBI): domain Eukaryota; kingdom Metazoa; phylum Chordata; class Mammalia; order Artiodactyla; family Delphinidae; genus Leucopleurus; species Leucopleurus acutus. The sequence continues at coordinate 39,150,959 of NC_139160.1, read as the reverse complement.
TCCAATTTTTTCATAAATTTTGAGGTCCTATTTGTGTTACACCATACAATATCTATTTAGAATCCAGATCAGGATTTAAAGCTGCTTATAAATACTTTCTACAATTTCAGCATTATACCAATCTGTTTCCTTTTTCTCAAAAAAAGCACTTAAAATCCCCATCATGATTATTTTAACACTAAAATTTTTATTGATTTTTTAAAAAACCTAAATTATTTGTCCCCTTTAACAATCTGCAATCTATGAGTTTGGTTATCTTTCTTCATTTTTTAATGTATAAAGACACAAGTGCTGATAAAACTGTCCAAGCCATCTGCCTCTGCATTTAAATGTTGAAAGCAAAAACAAAAGCACATAAAAAGCTTCTTGAAAGTCATCTCAGTTAATGTTTATATCAGTTCTCAATGTATTTCCCTCTCCATCTTTGCTCCATCTTCCTGTTCAAAACCAAACAAAATAATTTTCCTATGATTTAGGCATCAACAGCTGTCATAGAGCTGCTTGAATTGCTGACTTTTAAACATGCAGGTTTAAAATGTGAAACTATCCAATTTAATGGATCTCCAGCTATACTTAAATGGTAGGATAGTTGAATGAGCTTTGATCTCATTTTATTATACCCGGAAGCAGAATTGTTAGTTCATTGATTAACTCACTGCTATAATTAACAAGTACCTTCTGGCCTGTTGCCCACTGCTTTTCAAACTGATGGTTTGAAACCCTTTAATTTCAAAGATCGAAACTGATATTTTTTTCAAAAATCATGAGACCTTTCATATTTCTGGTCAGGTTTCATATTATATAACGGTTTGCACTTTTACATGAATAAATTTTCCTTAGAATTTTTACTATTGGGTAAAATAAGACTAAACAGACTGTGAAAATTGCATTGTAAAATAGATGTCATTTTTATATCATTTTGGTTCAGATTCATCACATCTCACTCAATTTTTGTCTCATTCAATTTTTATTATAGAAAAATACCTCTTCCATGCAAAACATATCTGATTGTCATGTTATAATGGTCTTTTTGTGGTTAAGAGCATATATCATCATTTTTATGCAAAACATTTGTTAAATTCCAGTTTGTCTGTATTTTCCCCAGAAGAAGGTACCTTGAAAGGTAGCATGAGTGTAGTATGCAAAGAGTTGTGCATCACTAAACATCTTAAAGTGAAAGATGCATCCACTGATTTGGACTTGCTGAAGCAGTTTGCCTGATCTCTAGGCACAGTGATAAAATGACTTTCCTTGTTTTAAAGAAATTTCCATTTTTAAGTAGGCTTTTATCCTATAATTTTGCTTTGTACTTGCTATTAATTTACTGAGAAAAATCTTAATTATTATACTTGCTCCTTTTCATACTGAATCTTCCTATTAAAAATTTCAGGGAAACAAATATTCTCACCCAGTACGCTTTTAGATAATTTTACTATCTCTAGGAGACCAAAACCAAAAAATTAGTATTTTTACTGGCTCATTTTCACCCTCAGTTTATTTCTATTCTTTTTAATTTTTTGTGAGACAATATGTAGTAGCATAACAATTTCTTATCATTTTTGTGGATTATCCTGAGTGGAAAGCTAAAGCTAAATATTTATGGAAATCTGCAGGGACCTGAAAGAATGTCAGGTAAAGTCACTTGATAGGCCCCCCATACTGTCTCCACACACTCTACTTATTGATCAGTTGCAGATACAAATCAAATCGATTAATTTGCTTCCAATCTAAAAATAGTAAAAGTTAATTTTGAATATGAGCATTGGCATGAAAACAGAGGAAACCATTCAGCATTGCTCACTTTCCCTTTTGATACATGATCTCTACTTTAGATCCCATTATCCTTGTCCAACCAATATTTTAAAATCACTGTCACACAGGAATAAATATCAGTTATTACCCTGCTCAGAAAAACAATCAAGGGGTACAAATTTCACTGCCATTTAAACTCAGATTTGTATATAAAATAGTACAGCATAGTTATGTGGACAGTCTAAATCCAAAAGTAGATCTGGCAAACTTGAGTATACCTATGGGAAAAACATTTCTCATTCATTCACTGAATAACTTTTGTTTGATCCCATGTTAGGTTCAAGAGATTCTTGCATAGAATATGTGAAATCAGAACTAGTCCAGAAATCTCAGGTCACATGATCATCATAGCTCAAGCAAATAGAAATAGATCTGAACCCCAGTAAAATAATGAATTTGCATGAACTTTGTGAAAGTAATTTTAGATTCCACGTCTCCTAGTTTCTCACCTAAAAATTGAGAGTAAAAGACTAAATTCTGATTCGTGACCTCTACCAATCTCTTATTCCTTTATTAAATATCACTGTGGTTTGTCATAGATAATCAAATTTTCAGTGTTATTTTCATTCTACTAATGAGAAGTCCAAGACAGGGCAAAGAAATCATAAATCAATTGTTCCTGTAGATTAGTCGATTACTTAGGTCACATATAGGTGTTGGAATGTGAAAGTATGATTGAAACAAGTATTTACATTTCTCAGTCTAAGTAAAAACCTTCATCAGAGTTTTCGTTTATGGCTCAAATTTAACCCAACATTGTGAAAGCACCTACAGTCACCTTGAGAAACAAATGCAGAATTCCCACACAAGCAGGATTTGACAAAACCTTTAGTTAACAACTAAACATGGATTAAATATTTTACACATTCCTCATACAAATTTTTTTCTTTGGTCACAGATGAAAAGTCAACATTTGCAGATGGAGACAGTCCAAATGCAATAACACATAGCCAGCACGAGCAGCAGATTCTCTGCCAGAGAGGATATTGCTATTTGGATAGACTTTATAGCTCACAAAGAATGGAGAGCACCTCCTTATAAATCTTTATCTTTCTTCAGCATGGCATGAATATCAGCTCCCTTTTTTCTCATCCGCTAAAGCTAATTGCTGAAAAGAAAATATCTTTGATTTTATTTATTCACAATTAGCATTTGATGCTGCAATCAATGAAATGACAATAGTCTAAGGTTATTGATTATTTAAATTAATTCTCAAATCTTGACAAAATTGCTTAGTATGAAACAGCTTATCTATATTATTGCAGACCATATTTACTTTCTTCTATAGTTTACTCTTTCTTTTACTCATATTTGATGTCTTTCATTTTAAAAAGTTACTCATATACTGATATTTCCTGAATTACTCTCCATTTCTTACAATTCACATAGTTTCTCAAAAAAACATAGTAAATCTTATTTGATGTGCAAACAAATCTAAGGTATTAAGAAATGAAATAATTCTTTACTGATGAATTTCAGGCTGAGATCCAATTTTTTTAAAAAAAAGCAATTTATATAATCTTCTCTCCCCTTAAAAAACTCTCAGGTGCTTGTCTGAAACCAGACAAGAAGTACACAGTACTGTGAAGTAATTTGTCTTTACACACTTTCCACTCTTTCCCAGATTTCAGGTGTATTTAATTAGAATGGAAAAAATAAACTGATGAAGTTCATTTTTATTTGCCCAGTTCTCTGATAATTTTCACCTGGGACACTTATAACTGGAGCCTTGTTCCTCCCCGAGTCTCTGGGCTACAGATGCTATTTTTCATGGTCTTCAGAAGGCATAGTGATTAGTCCCTGGTTATTTTAAGCATTGGGGAATTTGGGGAAAACATTTTGCTAAGTTGTTAAATATTTAAAAACTTCATAAATTATATATTTTAAAAGGTGTCTGAAAGATTCTTTTTTAAATGGAATAAGTCATCAACTATGATGCATGGGATCTGGAGGGGTGTGTGTGTGTGTTTACACATAGATGTTACCATAACTTTGAATTAATAAAGTATAGATCAGTGTTTCTCAAATGTTAATGTGCATATGAACCACCTGGGGAAATTGTTAAAATGCAGAATATGATTCAGTAAATCTGGGGTCCTGAATTCCTTCATTTCTAATGATCTCTCAGATGCTGCTGCTGCCTTTCAAGGTCCTCTCTTGGAGATGCAAGTACATTGAGTACTTACTTACCTCCATTGGGTACTTTCCCAGTGTTCCCCGCAGCTAAAGTTTTCAAACATGTGCATGAATCAGAGTTAGCTGGAGGGCTTATTAGGTAAATTGCATGACCACATCCAGGAATTTTGATTCTGTAGGTTCAAGGTGGAGCCCAAGAATTTTCAGTTCTAGCAAGTTCCTCTTTCTGTCACATTTTCCTGATTTCTCCAGTCCATCACTAGCCTCTCTGTTTCATTTTCATTTGATGACACCACAACTTTTTCCAGACCCCTAAATGTTGGACTGCTCATTGCTCTTTATCTACACCTCTTCTAGGTGAAATTGTATAATTATGCAGGCTTATAAGTCATATATATGCTAGCAAGTCCCCAATTTACATTTTCAGCCCCATATCATTCTCCTGTGGCGATATCAACATATCTGACTCCTGGATCCTCAGCACCCTTTGTATTTCTAGTAGGCATTTCCAACTAACGTAATTCTTACTGTTTTTTTCCAAACATACTATTCTTCCTGAACTTAGTATTCTTGTGTATGGCACACTGATCACCTGCTTGCTCAATTCAGAAAGAAAAAAAAAAAAAAGGAGTCAGCATTGGCAACCATTATGCAAAATTCTAAAATTCTCCAACCTAATTCCTGGGACTAGAAACATGATATCACACAAGTGGTAATGTTAAATTATATGGCTGCTACGGACTGAAGTTTTCTGTCCCGCCAAATTCATTCACTGAAATCCTAATACCCAATGTGATGGTATTTGGAGGTGGGACTTTTGGGACATGATTAGGTTTAAATGAAGTCATGAGGGTAAAGTCCTCATGATGGGATTAGTGCCCTTATAAAAAGAAACCAGAGGGGGCTTCCCTGGTGGCACAGTGATTGAGAGTCCGCCTGCTGATGCAGGGGGAGTGGCTGGGCCCGTGAGCCATGGCCGCTGAGCCTGTGCGTCTGGAGCCTGTGCTCTGCAACGGGAGAGGCCACAACAGTGAGAGACCCGCGTACCGCAAAAAAAAAAAAAAAAAAAAGACCAGAGAACTAATACTTTTACTCTCTGTCTGCCATGTATAGCAAGAAGGGAGCTATCTGCAAACTAGGAAAGAGGATCTCACCAGACACCAATTTTGTCTATATCTTGATCTTGGTCCTTCCAGCCTTCCAAACTATGAGAAATAAATGTTCCTTGTTTAAGCCAGTCTATGATATCCCGTTATAGCAGTTTGTACTAAGACAATGGCAAAAGAGGTTTTGCAGATGTAACAAGGACACTCATCAACAAAGTTGATTTTTAGTTAATAGACTAAGCTATATTTATAAACTATATTTGGGCCTAACATAATCATGTGAGCTCTTGAAAATCAGGGAGTTTTCTCTAGCTATTAGCAGAAAGAAGCTCAGATTCAAAGCACAAGAAGGACTCAATATTCCATTGGTGTCTTTGAAGATGGAAAGGACCACAGAGAAAGGATCTGAGAGGAACCTCTAATTGCTGAGAGCCACCCCAGCTGGGCAGCCAGCAGGACAACAGGGATCTCAATCCTACAACCATAGGAACAGGATTCTACCAACAATCTGCGTGAGTTAGAAAATCAGTTCTTCCTCAGATCCTCCATAGAAGAGTCCAGTCCAGCTGATAACTTGATTTTGGCCTTGTGAGACTCTAGGCATGACAAGCCTGCTTGGACTCCTGTGATAATAAATGGGTGGAAACTGAGATAATAAATTTGCGTTGCTATAACTGACTAAGTTGTGGTAATTTGTAATTCATAAATCGAAAACTAATACAACGTCTGTCTCTTACTCAAGATACACAGTCAATCAGCAAGTTCTTTAGTCTATTTCCCTCCCTGAAAACCCACCACCTCAAGCCACTATTATTTCCTAGTAGGACTTCCTTCTTTCACTCTGTGACATTCTGTGCTCTAATCCTTAACTAGAGGCATGTATATATAGTTACAAGTAAATAGGTAGTAGACTTATATTAGTTTTCTATTGATGCTGTAACAAATTACCACAAACTTAGTGACTTAAAATAACATTCTCTTACAGTTTTGGAGGTCAAAATTCTGAAAAATCAATTTCACTGAGCTAAAGTCAAGGTGTTAAGCAGGCTGCTTCATCCTGGAAACTTTGAGGAGAAAATCCATCCTCTTCCTTTCTTCAGCTTCTAGAGATTGTCTGTGTTTCTTGGTTTCTGGGTCCTTCTCCAAGTTCAAAACACATTCTCCAATCTTCACTTCTGTTATCACATCACCTCCTCTAACTCCTCCTGCATCCCTCTTTTAAGGACCATTGTGATTACACTGTGCCTATGTAGATAATCCAGGATAATCACATCTCAAAATCCTTAATTTAATCACGTCTGCAAAGTCCCATTTGTCATTTAAGATAACACAGTCACATGTTTGGGGACAAGGATGTGGATATATTTGGGGGCTATTCAGACTAGCACAGTATTTAAAGCAGAACACTTCACTCCTCTGCTTCCAAGGACTTCAGAGTAAAAGCTACACTCCTTCTTGTGGCCCAGAGTCCCATATGATCTGGCTCCTGTCCAGCTCCTGATGTCATATCTGTACCCCACTCTGCCACCTTCTCTCCTTAACCCCACCTTACTCTCTCTGCTCAGCTACACTGACTTGCACCAAGATTAATTAGGTCTCAGGGCCTTCAATTTACTATAATTTGTGCATTGGCCTCACTTCATTTAGATGTTTACTCAAATTCGATTTTTCATAGAGGCATTTTCTGATCACCTTATAAAAAATAATATCCTTTACACCATTCACTCTCTATTCCCTTCCTCAGCTGCATTTTTCTGGATAGCACTCGTTACTACCTGTCACAGTGTATTTATTTGTTCAGGGTCTAGCTCTAACACTAGAATGTAAGCAATGCAAATGCAGGTAATTTGCTTCGAGGTAACTATGTCCTCAACACCTGTTACCATGGCCTGGCATACTGTAGATAATTACTAGATAGATTTTGAAAGAAAAGAAAACATGAAATTTGTTCGGAACCCCAAATCAGTGAACTAACATAAAAACTGTATGTAAAACATTATGTGACAAGTCATTTACAATCAGAAAATAGTTAATAATCAAATGGATTTACCTTTCCATAAGAAACATTGCTAAGAGTTCACAGCATAAAATTTTACCAAGATGATATTTGAAATGTCTGAATGGTATTAGTAAGTGTAAAATAGGTGCATTCAAAAGTACTTATGTGCTACCTTAGTTTGGGTCAAAGCAAGTAGAATGCCCCAAAGTGAAACATAATTAGGTTGCTTCCTGTATCCCACTGAACTGCTTAATCATGCAAGAAAGTTCATAATTCCTCTCACTAACTGAGTTCTTCAGATGTTTTCAGAAGTCCAGATTCACAGGATACATAACAAAACAATTCTTGAAAGCCTGACGATACCAAAGTAATTATTAGCAATTATTCTGAAGCAGAGCTCCAATGAGATGCAGAAAGGTACGCAGAATTTAGCCCTGGTACAGGTATGTTCAGGTAAATGGGAGGATATTTAGAAAAAAAAATAATTTGATTAGGGATTGTATTAAAAACCTAAAAGTAGTTTAGACTCCATTAATATATTGGTTTACAACCATTAGGGAATGAAATTACTTTTCACAAATTTTAGGGGAAAGTGTGATTTTAAAAAGAGGCTAATATGCCACATTAGATCACATGTAGAATACCATGGTGTAATTCATTGCTTAAATTTAGTTGTACATAAAGGAAAACTACTCTAAAATTGAGAAACATAATGTTATATTTTGAAAGAATCTCCTAAGGGGACTGTTGAAAATGCCATTACTTCATTATTGAAAATGGCTTGTATAATGGAGTATTGTGGAGAGAAATCTTGCCCTCTTGGGGTAATGCATAGGATTACCCATTCCGATCTAAATGTATGTTTATCCCTGAATGCACCTTGCAAATCCAGAGAAATTACTTCGTTAATATAGGTCTTTAAAAGATAGATTTCTCTCTTAAAATGATAAGTATTACATGTGAATTTTATAACATCTATATAAATTTGGCTGAGATTTTTTGCAGTATTTTCTGTTCTACCTGTTGCCCATCAGAGATTATAATTTTCTGAGGATAGGAAGACAAGTTACTTTTCTTTAGTATTTCACTATTTTATTGGTAGTTGACCATAAGTCCCAACTTCAATGCATATAATATTGCAATATTTATCATCAAAGAATATTGCCATTATAATTTTATAAGATATGAATTGTTTATCATTTTTCTGAAACGGAACAATTTTGTTGCAACATCAATGCACTTTCACATTTAATAAAACGTATTTAAAATTTTCTCAAGATTAAGCTGATGTTTACATGCAAAATTTTAGGAAAACTAGTGCTACTCTCAGAATATAGCTTCTTAGTGAATGTAAGAAAACAAAATAAGGGAGAGGTACTGACACTAATTCTGTATCAGGGAGAAAAATTTGTGGTAAGCAAAATTTGACCTTGTTTTTTCAGGTATTGTCTTTTTTCCCCTCTGGTTTATTTCAATAACTTCTTTGGAGAAGTTGTGGCTTATCACATTTGTTTCCTATCTAGATCTGTTGTCCCTTTGCAATTAAATATGTTTTTATTATCTTCCAATCTGTCTCGTCAAAATGACCTGTCTCTTGGGCATAATTGGTGGTTGGCTGCTCTGATAAACTCATTAATCTTACAATGTTATTGACCAAAATGTTAATTGCTATCCTTTGGAGGAATATCTGCACTTCAGTAAGAGCCTTCCAGAGCCGCTTCAATCCACACATATGAATGCTTGAAACATCATGGCAGAAGAATGTGATTTTGAGATAAAGAAGGCTTTGAGGCATCCATCAGATCACAATGTGAAAGTGTGCCTCCTTGCGAGCTGGTATAGCTTGGGTATCTTTCAGTGTTCTGGCATGACAGGACTGGCATTCAAAAGGGTTAAGTGAAAAGAGTTTAATGAAGGGACTCTGCGGAGTGTGGGCTAGGAAAGTGAACTAAAAAGGAGTAGTAAGGGAGGCAAGGACCTGAAAAAGTAGGAAAATATTACCATTCCTAGGCCTGAAGAGGTAAGGAAAGGGATGGGTGCAATGTGCCTGGAATCTAGACAGAGCTATGGAAGGTTTGAAGAATTTATTCAGGAAACCAAAAAGTGAACAGGTGAGATAACTTGAATATATGAGAGCAAAGGTAGGAAAGTTTTTGTTTTTGTAAATCACCATATATAAAGCCAATAAATATCCTTTGAGATAACCTTCCAAGTGGAATTCAAATTTTAAAGTCCTAACTGGTCAAAACACAATTTCAAAATCCTTTATGGTCATCTATCACTAAACAAGACAACTGTGATCGGTTTGAAAACTATACTTTCTATTAACTATACATAATATGTAAGCCAATTATTGGGGTAATAACTCCAAATAAATATTATTTAAAAATTCAGAGCAGCCTTGTGAGTTGATGAAAAGAGAGCTAGTGAGAATGAATGGAATATTCCATTGTCTTTCTAATATTTCAGTAAAAATTCTTGAAATGCTGCTCTTTATATACTCACCAAGTACCACACTCTGTATACATGGATCATTACAGAATAACTAACCCAGTATATCTTCACTGGAAGTAAAAATTATTAGTAAGTTTATAAATCACTTTTCTGTGTCTTTTTTGACTTTATGCAGTAAAGTGCGGTTAAAGCACTTAATTCCTGTTTTGAGTTCTTGAGCTGGCTGTGCCTCAGTCTACCACATAAATAAAATCACAAGACAGCCGGCCCTTGACAAATATTATCAATACTACTTAGGATGTCAGTTCATTTCTCTCTAATAGAAGTGAACTGCACAGTGAACCTTTACTTTTTAATCTAGATGACAGTCAAAGGTTTTGAGATCTGTGGACCTCTGGCAAGATTTATAAAGTTAAATTTTCATCTAAAACAATTGTATGGATTTGGTTCAAAATTAGGCACTAAGGGTATTTTTTATCTGGCTGAAATACTCCCAGAATGTTCTCCCAGTCAACATGGAATGTAAATAGAACTCCAACAAACAGCATATTCCACAACCATGTTATTGCTAATAAATTACTTGGAGTTACTACTTGGGAAACATCTATGTATATGTATCCATCTACCTATCCATAAGCGTGCTATCTTAGTTACAGTTACCAAGTTGACAGTCGCATTATTTTAGTTAATATAGCTATATTATGTAGGTCTTAATTATAGTCTCCAAGCCTCTTTTTACTGAAAGATGGCATAGATGAAAAAAGCTGTTATTGGATTAAACATACAATTTAAGATCACGGAGATTTTAGCATCCTCCATTTAAGCCAAGCTACTGAGCCAAATTTCTTCCCCTTTCAGAGCATTTTTCACTAAATCAAAAGCATTGCTTCTTGGTAATTACTCTTACAGCCCTTAAAACGTATTCTCTCCTCCTCTGAATATGGTACAAACAATTTATGCAGAGCTTAAGTCACATACCTGGCATTGTTACATGATCATGTCTGATTGGCTCCTGAAGTGAGCTATAAATATATATCAGTGATTACAAACTGCTCATCAAATTTTTTGACATAAAGTTGAAGAAAGCCAAAACCATGAACTAGGAGACATACAAAGATTTTTGTCAGCTGCAGGGTGTTAATTTACCATTAGATTTTTCTGCTCATGATAAAGATTCAGTGATTTTTTAAAAAATCTGCTTGTTTGCAGAGGGTGAGAGGTTGATATTCTAATAAATTTTAGAAAGAGAACTAGAAATGACAACTATGAAATATATTTTCTTTATATAAAGAACTAGTTCTGGGCTTCCCTGGTGGCGCAGTGGTTGAGAGTCCGCCTGCCGATGCAGGGGACACAGATTCGTGCCCCGGTCCGGGAAGATCCCGCATGCCGCGGAGCGGCTGGGCCCGTGAGCCATGGCCCCTGAGCCTGCGCGTCTGGAGCCTGTGCTCCGCAACAGGAGAGGCCACAACAGTGAGTGTGAGGCCCACGTACCGCAAAAAAAAAAAAAAAAAAAAAAAAAAAACTAGTTCTGAAATTGGTATCCAGGTGCATGATCATGGATGAAGGTCAACGTGACACTGTTAATGTATTTGTGTGTATATATATATACACACACACACTGTAATGTATATAAACTATTGGTTGGTGGCCATCACAACTGTTTTAGGAGCTAATGCTGTTTGAAAGTGACTTGCCTGGCTGGCTCCCTATGCTAGAGCCCTTTGAATCCCTAGGATGGTCAGGTCAATACCTAAAATTCAAGGCTGTTTTCATTTGTTTGTTTAATTAAAGTGGTCACTATAGATGCACAGGTTGTGTTTGTAAACATATAGAGCATTATTTTTCACTTGTTCTCTCTAATTGCTTCATGATGAGATAAGCAATTTCTGTGAGTGTTTTCTGAACTCTTCTAAGACTTAAAATTACTATTTAGTGTTTTTTGTTGTTGTTTTTCCTTCTAGGCTGCCTAAAGTTTCTTCACTGTAACTCACTGTGGTTCACTTTTCTTTCTTGTTACACTTTCTTTGTTTCTTCACTAGCTTACAGTGTCTGTTGTGCCTAGCTACAGCACCAGTGGACTAGAAATGCGCTAGGCTTATGATGTTACTACCTCATCAACTATTATTAAGTCTAAATCATAAGGGAAACTGATAAAGTGACCCAAATTACATTAACAAGGTCATGTACTGTATTTTAGGGAGCATGGATGGTGTGAATATTATTGTTATTTGGAATTGATTTTAAAATGGTGTCATATTATCTTTGCTGTTTTCCTGAAACACATGTTGGATTTTTTTTTTCTGTCAGTGAGAATACATTCCTGAGCCATAGTATTCATACCTAACAAAATGTACCAAATGCATGGAGAGAAGCCAAGCCATTCTATTCTCTCTGGTTATCTCAATAACAGATGTAAATTAATCTGTGATCATTTTGGCAGGGAAGATCAATATTGATTGTGAAAATGGCCACAACTCAGTTTCTCACATATAGACACTGCCCAAGTGTTTAAAGGCATGAATCAAAACTCTGACACAGTTAAGTTCAACTTGAGTGGCAGCACTTAGTGAGGTTAGGGACTGGAAAATGGATTGGATTTGAGGTAAGCTTGTAATTTATCCCTGCTTATGATTTACAAACTTGTACCAACACATCTTTTTTTGAGCCATCTGCTTCCTTAATATCATTAGAGAACAAAGCACAGGCTACATTTTCTGTGCTTATTTAACAGCAGACTTGTTGGTGACTGCATGGGTACAGTCCTTATGAATTCAAGAACTTGTATTTTCAGTTAGGAAAGTGTGTTATACGAATGTTGGAAAGGATGTACTTTAGTAACCAATAACATGAAGTTTTCTGAATTAGATCCAGTGATTTCATAATTAGTATTTAGTGGACATTTTAATTTCACTTGCCTATGCACATATGTTCATTCTTAGTTTTGCTAACCAAACTAGATGTATGAAAAATCCTTATATATTTCATGTCCAAATGGATTACAAAATCTATGAGTTGGTAAAGCTCCCTGGCTCTTTTTCTTTTTTAAAAAACATTCTTTCCAATCATACTTAACAGGAAAACTCCTCCACTGTAATTTACGATACATTATGAGTTTAATTTTTAAAAGCAAAAATATAGTTTTAACAGAACTATTAAGTAAGATCAGGATGAAAAGAATTACTGCATTTCCGAGCATTAACATATTCAGCATTCTTCTTTTTGACAAGAATAGCAGTGCAGATGCTAATTATGATATATAGAATGACTCATCAAAACACCTGAAATCCTTGGTCTTCATGCCCTCTTGTCCTCTGTTGGGTTTGATGACTGGTTTATGTAGGAAAATTAGGACATGGATTTCTAACAGTCATTTTAAAAGACAGTCTTAACATCCTCCACCCAATACCTTTCCAACACATTTGCCTTTACTTCAAAAATTAACTTCAGGAAAGGAGCTATTATAAAATTTTCTTTGAGAGGGAGTCTGCACTTTAATCAGTTACTTATACTTGACTTAGTGGATTAAATTAGTAAAAAACAATTCTTGAACTGTGAGTCATTTAGAGGTGTTAGCAGAAAATGGAACTGTGTGTATGTGTAGAGAGATATTGCAAATAACAATAATAATATAACACAAATGATAAAATAAGAAAATCACTGAATCATTGTGTCACTGATAAAACAAGAGTTGCTTGGTTTTATTTTAAGGAATTCAAGTGTTTTGTTTCTTGATTTTTTTCATAATTTGAATTATTGCTTCTAAAGCACAGATTTTATGAGCAGTGTGGAGATTCTTTTATGATAAACTGATTTTTATTTTAAGTGTCCTTATTGGTTCTGGTTTGCTTTGGAACTTATATTTTTGAAACCCATTATAGTGTAACATCTTAAGTAGGTTTTAAACTGAGTGTTTAAGGCAAAATTGAGGTATAATCAAAATACTCCTGAAATCCATTCAGCGTGTCAAGTTGCTCAATTATAAGAAGCATGAGGGAATGGGGAACAGGCATTCATGTCACCCACAGCAGTTTACTCAGGGACATCTGCTCACTCTGCCAGGAGGAATGACTGGCAGAATAACCTGGACTGTTTCAGCTATCTCTCTCTCCTCTCTGTTTCACTATCTTGGGCCAGCAAGTGTGTGAAGTTGTATCACTGACACGCACATACATACATATAATGGGACTTTGCTTTATAAAAGAGTGGTTACTTTTTGGCTGCAATTCTGCCCTAGCTCCTACTGCCTTTCTTTTTATTTTTCCTAAAGAAGGACTAGAAAGGAGGAAGAAAGGAGAGACTGGAGCAGAGTACTGTACATTAGAGCAGGGAACTATGACAGACCACATGAAATACGTGAGGCGGGACTTTCTTTTTGCCTTCTGAGAGAATAGCGCCGGGGTTAAGATATGCACCATCTCCCTTCACTATCCTGCTATGTTCTCCTCTTCACAAGATGGAAAAAGGTAGTTATATAGGTGAGTGTTGTAGATAAGACTAGCTGTTTTATAAGTGTCCAAAAGAGACAGTAGAGAGCACCTCCCTCATTCCCGTTATTTTCTGGTAAATAAGATGGGCTCAGAGAGGCAAAATGACTTGCCAGCACTTACACAGCTCCTTTGTACTGGGACAGGATTTAGTGCTTCTAATTCTAAAAACAGTGCTGCATGCTGCTGCTTCTCTGTTGTTGACAGAGGACATTAATTTTAGATTAATGATGGTAATTAAAACAAACATGACCAGAGTAAAATAAAACTATATAGGCTCATTAGCATAGTCTAAAGTGCAGGTGTAGCCATTGGACATTCTCTGTAATGAAAAACATTTGAAAAGGTAGAATAATAGACAGAACAAGGATGGCACAGAAAAACTGATTGCAAGGTGAAGTGTTCTAGAAAGTTTATTTCCTAATCAAATAGAACAAAGTAACTTTATAAGCACAGAAATATGCTTTCTGTAAAGTGGAATTATTCAGAACACTGAGATTAATATAAGTCACCAAGTGATTGGAAATGATAGTTTAGCAGTGTTGAGTTCTCCCTGTCACCAATATTTCTGGGTTGGACATCACAACCTGGAAAACTTCCTCATGCTGAAAATAAGTAAATTTTAACACACAAATTTAGAGCATCTGTTATCTCTCACTCTGATTCTGGGAAATTAGATGTCAATCTCTCCATTTTGATTAAGTTACTAATACTGTACCTTTAGTATAGTTCATGAAATATCATGTACTCATATAATATAGACAATAGTTTTCACTAGAAATCTATATTACTCACATTTTGGACAACAAAACAGGTAGGTCTCTGTAGTGCAAACTTCATGTGTATTTTTACAACATGGTCCCTAGCTACTTCCAGTTCTGTACAAGAAATATGTGCCATTCCACTCAAGGGTTGGATTTTGTGGTCTTTGCTGAGAAAGAATCATTATTCAGGAAGCTAGACTATAAATACTAGAAGAATAAACCCTGATCTTCAGGTTCCTGACAGATTGCTTCCCCCTTCCATGGGTTAAGGTTTAAGTGCACTTATGATGTCTCTGGGACTTGTGATAGCTGTTTTTAGCCAATGAGATGGAAAAAAAAAAGTTTCCAGAAGCCAAAAAACGTTAAGGACAGAGATAACATTTGTGTCAAGTTAAACTATGTCAGTTTATTCCACAATCAGAGCTGACAAGGTTAAATTTCTGATTTTCTTTTATTGAATAAGCCACCATTTAGAGAAATATAAGGATGTCTTCCATTTTCCTACTCTATAATTTACTTAGAAAAATGGCACTTAAGAATGATCCTTGTGTAGAAATACTGTATGTATTTTCTATAGGGTCACTGTTCCTGTTACATATATTTAATCCAAGAATACATTGGTGTGAGGTCACTCATTTTATCCAGAATTGTCAAAGTTAATGTTTTTGGTTGCTATTTAATAAATACAAGTATTTTCAAAAGATACTGAGAAAAAAAAGTCTCAGCATTGGATTGACTATGTGATCTTGTGTCCATGGAGTTGGACTGAATTAGAAAGAAAGAGTTCTGAGGCAGAGGTTCATTACAACCATAATGAAGCAAAACTGGCAGATCATTCCCACCTCTTATTCAGAAATCTGACGTGAACTGTGGCTTATTTTTTTCCTTGTAATATGTCTCAGGTACTTTATTCCTCTCATTATTCTATCAAACCTCCATTCAGTTTCTGGTTGTTTCACATTCAGGAAACTCTAACAGCCTTGTTTTCACCAGCCCCATACTTCTCACATTTTTGGCTAGTCTGCACTAAACACCATGACAAAAAATTATATTCCTCCCATTACCTTGATTACATCTTCATAAGGTTTAAACCAGGGCATGGATGGTTAAAACTTAAACACATAAATTATCCATTCTTTCCCACTTCCATGTATTTAACCCCATGGGTATTCTCTTGGCTGTCTATTCCCCAGCCTCTCATCTTTCCCAGTTTTAAATCTTTGAGGCTAACACCCATGTCCTCTACATTGTTTTGTAAGTACCCACTGATACCAGGGGAATTCCACAGATGAATAAGGCATCTTAATTCATGATGATTATACTCCCATGGGTGAAATTAATGAAAAAAGTATTATGAAATTTTATTCAAGTTTTATACTTTATAGATAAAAATAAATTTATTGAATTTAAATGAAAATAAGCTATTAAAATTATAAAACAAATGCTTCCCCTCCACAACCAACCTAAGCACACTGCCTTAGTTTAAAAGCTGCCATTTCTCACTCGGACAACTACAGTACATTTAGATTGGGTTCTCTCTTTCCACAGAGATTCTTTCCTTTAGTTTTTTCTCTCCAAGGAAGTCACAATCATCTTTCTTAATATAATTATCTTTCAAATGATTAAGACACTTCTGTATACAAAGCCAGAGAAATAGGCTTAAGTATCACCTTAGAGAAAGCTGAAACGGTCACACCAAGTCACAGTTTTAAGAATGGAATCCCTGCTTATTTGCTTTGGATGCTAAGAAAAAACCTCCATAACAACCTCACAAACAAACCGGTATGAGTTACACATCTGATTATAGGGATGGCTAATCTAAATCCCTCATCCTATACGAGAAATCCACAGTATTTTATTTTATAGTTGGTAGAAAGGAGAATAATCACTACTAATCTCTTTAAATGTGCTTTTTTTTACTTTGGTTTGGGGGAGCTTGCCTCTGTGAGTAGGAGTATGTGAGACCACGTGGTACAGGACTTTGAGAAGCAAAAGAAATTCGTTTGTCCTGAAATATGTCCTTCACAAGTCTTCCCTTTTTCCTAAATGTACCCTGTTAGCCACTCCTTTAAAAATATTAACCTGGGAATAACCAAAACAATGAACTATATAAATATGTGAAACATAGTCTCATGAAAGGCAACCTAGTGTGGGTGAAAGAACTCTAGACTCGCTTCTGAGCACCAAGGTTCAAACACCTATGTTGTCACAGACAGTGACATTGGGATCTTATCTAACATCTCTGTACTGTTAATTCACCTCTAAAATTGTAGACAATAATACTCGATTCATTATGAGGTTATTGTGAGCATCAAAATCAGTTGGACACATTAACTAGGTGACAGTTGTACATAATCACTATAAAAATGAAATGAAAGATATATAGCCATTGCATTCAAATTTTTGTATTTTATCTTCCTCAGTTGTGAAACCTACAATAAACTTAGTTTTATTTATTCCTATGTCTTTAATCTTTCTAAAACTATTTGTATTTTTCCACAATCCTCAGAACTGATTTAGCATCATCTAACAAGTAAAACTAAAGGCTTATTAATTGGATGTCAGATGATGCCAACTTAAAGACCAATGTTGAAAACATAAATAAAATATCACTAACCATTCAAAGAGCCCATTAGGTATCAAAAATGCATGTAGGATACTTTATAACTAGTTGTTGCATGAAATTCATCAGTCAATGTTTAATCTCCTTAGGTTTACTCTCATCAAAGCCAGACATATTTTATCTCTCCAAAATATTTTTGAGCATCAAACTAAATGCTTTACCTAACTACTAACGTTTATTGCTTTTATCCTCTGGTTTTGTAATTACAGAAACCAAACAAAGGATACTTTTCAGTCATAAGTAATATCAGCTCAGGTCTGTTTGTGATTCAGTGGGTTCATGCCATTTAAACCCATGAGCACCTTGATAGCATCAGAAGAAAAGTACTATGAAAGTAAGAAGTGCCTTGGAAGTATGATATTGTCATTTATAGTAATTGATGCAGTTGCTAAGGTAGGACATTAATATGTCATTTTCAATTACTTTATTTTATTTTTCATAGAAAATACAGAACATTGACAATGTGATGTTATGATCAAACCTCTGTGGGTCTCAGGAGCCCTCCTAGGCTGCCCTTCATTCCCACTGAGCATCCAGATAACTTGTGTGAGAGTGGACGTCTGCATGTCTTCAGGGCAGCAGAGTAGTTTATATTCTTTCCAATTGATCCATGTTAACTGAGAATGGGTTTTCTGCCTGGATTGAGGACAGTCACCAAGTGTGATGAGTATGACTGACAGCAGCAGCACGAGTAAGCACTTCAGTGTTTCAATATGACTTCTACAGTCAAGATGTGATTTTTTCTTCCCTTAGACAAAGATATTGAATTGAGCTTCAAAGGAATATCAAAGCCTATTTTCTTGGAGACTGGCCTTAAAAGTTGAATGTTCTTTTTAAAAACGGAACATAAAGAAGCCATTCTTAAATGCCACTTTGAAAGACTGGTTAATATTTTGTCAGCTTTTAGTTAATCATTCAAATATGCCATTTTCTTGCAACACTTCCTTTTATTATTTTCTTTTGTCATTTTCAAGAAAGTAAGTTTCAAATATAGTTCCTTTTTGGAGACAATTCTATATTTTTTTCTTTATGTTCACTATCGGGATTTAGGAATCTGTAAAGTGATAATTGAAGAAGATAGAGAACAGATAGCAAGTCACATCATACAGTACATATTATTTAACCAAGATAGGCTTTCTACCAACTAAATCTTTGTAATTTCAGTACTTTTATATTTGTAATTTTGAGTCAAAGCCCTCAGTCATGGTTGCCCATGTGACTGTGTGACAAGTAGATTCTGAATGCTTAGCAATTATTCTGATTTGTCCTGCAATGTGGAAAAGCTATGTTAAACAACTTGAAAAAAAAAAAAAGCAGTTATCATCTACTGATTCTGGGAGTGTGAAGATTAAATTCATGTGTATAATTTCAAGTGATTATCCCACTTCGCCTCATCAACCCCATCTCCCAGCTCTGTGGCCCAGAGGAATCTACCTTTAATGTTTTTCCAATGCCTTTTTCCTTGAGAGAGCATAGCACACGAAGGAGAATGTCTCCAGCTGGTGAAGGACACCATGATTCATGATGCTCTCCAATGTCTTTCCCTGTGGCTAACACATGGAATGAGCTTTTAATACAATGTTCAGAGTTTCCTGTTTAACTCTTTTCAACCAAGGAAAATCTTGCTATTTGTTGCTCAGCTTAAGAGGTAGCATGTGCCCGCATGTGCACATGCATGTTGTGGAGGATGTGTGTGAACATCTGTGTACACAGGTAGACCGAATGGAGAGTATAAAAGCAAAGGTTTCCTAAAAATGATAGAGACAACACCATAAACATGAATTTTCTTTTCTCAGCTGAGGCACCACCTACTGAAGCAAAACAGTTATTTCTTATTATATGAAAGTACTGATTTCTAGAAGAAGAAAATGCATAACTTCACAACATCTACATTGAAAAACATCTGGTAGCTGTTCTGAATATAAACGTTTTTATTAAACACTGAAACTGCATCTTTTCAGTGCTAATTAAATGAACTTAACCCAATTAGAGGATTAAAAACACTTTGTAAGTGCTCCATAGCAGGACTGCCTGAGAATCATTACGCTCCCTCACTCCTTCTTACATGCCACTTGCACATGGCATGGATCATGGAGGTCTATTTAGTGCTTATTTTGATAGTTATTTCCTGTTTTTCTTTGCTCTTTAAAATCCTCTTGTCCAATAGCTTGGCACTCGCGGCTTATTCAGGATGCTTGCTAATTCACTACGTAATTGCTCAGAGGGACCCATTTTCAGAATTGAAAAATAGGAGTGGGGAGATCTTCTGTTTCCTGCTGATACAGGGACATATTTAGAAGCAGTTGTCTATACAAGTGTCTGCCTCAGCATGTCCTGCGGCAAAATTCAGCACCAGAAGCACTTGCCTGTGCTGCACATTTACCATGTTTCAGACACTTGTCCTTTGTGCCAAGACCTACTGTGCTTCCACTATGGCCCACTGGACAGATTTGTTGTCCGTGCTTGGTTTGTTTTTCCACCCTACTCCTTACTAAGGCAAAAGGAGGGAAATGTGATAAACAAAACAATATCTTAAAAGGAAAAAATCAAGAACAAAATAAATCCCAGAAAGAATTCTTTAGGATTCTTCTGATATAGCTGAGGTAGGGTATAGACCTTAAAGACTTTCAAACCTTATTTTTCACTTGAGAGGAAAAAATCCTGCACATAATCATACAATTCTGTATGAAACAAATGCCTGCAGTATGTTATGTGTTCAAGTACAAATGGCCTCTATTCATTAAATCCAGCCTTAGCATAAGGTAGCTTCTGAAATGATTATTATATTTTAAGTAAAGAGTTTAGAAAACATTAGGCTCACATCTGAAGGCTAGGTAGTTTGCTGGGAATAAATATGTATTGTGGGATATTTTATGTATGTCTGAGATAGTATTCACAAAATTCATTTCTCTCTTTAAAAAGAAAAGTATAGTCGGAAGCACCCTGATTAGGAACTGGTTGAATCAGTCTAAGAAAATTATGGACACAAAATTAAACTATGCTCAGAAGACAAAATTTGTGTGTGCATGTTTGTGTGTATGTGTTTGTGTTTCCTGGAACGTACTCAGTTACTTAAAACAAACATTAATACTGTACTGCATATAAAATATAGGGTGAACAAGTCCTTGTGATTTCCAGACAACTCGGGAGGCTTTGCAAATTGAAGTGGATTCATATCTGATTGTCATTGAAAAAAAGTTGAGCCTCGGCAAATCCATTAACAAAAGGGATGAAGTTTGGCCAACACACACTGAAATACTTTTATGGGAGTACTGTGGTCCCAGACTACATGAGTGCCAGAAGAAAGATAGATGGTTACAATAATTCTCTCTGTTTGATTTAATGTTTGCTGGAATTTATCATTAAGCATGTCTATGTGAACTAATAAACAATCATATAAGTGATACAAAATTCTCTGAGGATGTGATTTTTAAAAATTATTTTAAGTAGCATAAAATGATATAAGAAGTTTTATGACTTACTGAAAAACTTAGTTAAACTGGTGACCAAGTCAAATGAGTTGGCAGGAGGTTTGTGATTCACCAGGCCTTTACTTATCCCCTAGTTGTTTCAGTCACTGCTAGGTACAGGGACACAGCTAGGAACAAGACAGTGTTCTCCCAGGAGGATTGTAATTTAGTGGCAACAAATGAGCAAACATGCCAGACTTTCTCTATGTGGAAACCTGGCAGCAGCAAGTTGCTTGGCAAGCGAGCTAAGAGACTTCACCTGAAAAACAATATATGTATTTAATTTCCGTGTTTTATTTGGGGGGTAAGCATTTGAATGGTTTAATGGAAATGGAGAGGAGATACAGAAGGGAGGATTCTGTATTGCCTCTCTGGCAATGCAGTGAAATAACCAAACGCTTAAAATAATTACAGATGGTGATAAGTGCTATAAAGCTAAGGGAGAGTGTGCAGTGAGAGAGAATGGTAGAGAATCAAAGTTGCCAACAGGTGTTTTCTAAAAAGCAAAGAGAAGGCTGCTTTCAGTGGTCCCACTAAGAAGAGGATTCAAAGGATTCTCCACACTTCCTTGCTTCACCCAGAATAAAAGTGCCTTCCAAAATGCTGAGACATTCACGAGTGCTAAGTTACTCTCCACTTTGAAGTGATACTGCTGTGCCCATTCAGGGGAGACGAAGGGAACTAGAAACAAAAAGAACGATGCTGTATGAGAGGCAGATTATGCCGTGTTGAAGAGCCCTTAATCAACTGGTGACAAGCCACAGCGGCCTGTCTTGACTATCTCTATTTTGTCAGAAAAGAATGTTGTCAAGCCCTGTTATTAATGCAATCTGCAGAGTTCTATCATCATTCTTGAATCAGTAGAACTCACCAGGTGTTTACTGATTTATTACTTTATGTTAATTTATTCACTCAACGAATACTTATTGTGCAGACCTCAGTGCTGTGTTCTGGGGAAACAAAGACCTCAGGGGAACCCACAATCTCACACGTGAGGCATACAGGTCAACAGGTAAGGTGGCAGGTGCTATGACAGAGTTGTACTCGTGTGCTATAGGAGCACTGAGGTCTGGCCTCTCATGGGAGGGGTGGTCAGGGCAAACAGGGGAAGTGACTCCTGGGATCAGTTTCATAGGAAGGGCATTTTGGGGAAGAGGAGTCAGAGGCGAAGGGGACAAGACAGCATGCATTGGAAAATCAGCACAACTCTAAGGAAAGATTTATATATATCACTGTATGTGAAAATATATGTACTTATTAACTCTGCTCTTTTATAGAACTAAACAGGGATGTGTTTTTCACCCCTCATGGGGATGACAGGCTCATTTCAATGCAGTTCTAGTTTTACTCTCCTAGCATTTATGGCATTATTTGCTCTCTTACATTGAGGCTGACAGATGCTTGGTTTATATTTAACCTACATGTGGCATTTATAACTGCAAACACTCTTAATTACAATGGAATTGAAAACATACAGGATTCCCCTTACAAGGAAGACTTTCTTACTAGCACGTTTCCATTTAAAACACCAAATGCAAGGCAACTAACAAAGACAAGAGAAATAAGCATACAGTGTGTATATATTTTCAGGAGTCAGAATAGTGTTAATAGTCTCAAAATATTTGTCAAAGGATAAAATGGAAATTTTATTTTTAACCTGGTCCCAGACATTAACTGCAGGAGCCATAGAAATCTGCAATGCCTTTTGTACACCAATGTAACACTGCGGTAAAAGTGATGGACTAGACGCCACCACCCCCAGCCCGTGAAGACCGGACCAGCAGGGGTGCCAGGCTCTTCACCTAACAGCCATGAGCAGCGGGTCTCCTTGCAATGATCTTTCGCCTCTGTCTTGAAGTAAAGAGTGGAGTCCCTGAGGACCAGATACTTCTGTGAAGGAGAAAAATTACCTTGGAAGGAAAATTTTAAATGGAAATACCTAAGAACAAAGATCGTTATTTCTGTTTTTGTTTCTTTGGTTGTTATAAAAATTGTGGTTTTAAAATGGGAAGAAAAAAAACTTAAATAAAATATATTTTCTTCAGAAATAGATTTTGAAGGGTTATTCTGTTGTGTGTTTGTCTCTGGTGTTTGGAGTGTTTATTAGTAATAGAATGATTAGTTAATAACAAAGTGATTTAAATTCATTTCTGAAAAAAATGGATAAAACCCTATGATGGTTAATTTTATGTGTCAATTTGGCTAGATCGTGACACCCAGATATTTGGACAAACACCAGCCTAGATGTCATTGTGAAGATATTTGTAAGAAGAGATTAATATTTAAATTAGTAGACTTTGAGTAAAGCAGATAATCACCATAATGTGGGTGAGCCTCATCCAATCAGTTAAGTCCTTAAGAGATAAACAAGAGACCTCCCCCCAAGGAAGAAAGAATTCTGCCTCTAGAATGCACTCACCTCTTCCCTGGGTCTCTAGCTTGTCATCCTATCCTGCAGACGTTGGAATTAACAGCATTCACAGTCACATAAACTAATTCCTTAAAATAACTCTTTCTCTGTCTCTGTATCTCTCAGTCTCTCTCAATATATATATTGTTCTGTTTCTCTGGAGAACCCTCACTAATACAAACCCTCTTGACAAGAGTCTTCTCTATTAAAATAAAAAAAAAAAAACTTCCTTGTCAGATTATACTATCCAACTAATTTTTCTTTATGACTTACTTTTGATGTTCACTTGGTGGAATGATTATGATTGGGGCACAGATTCCCATTCTTACAACACAAATTTTTCTTTTGATTCATCTTTTATAAAGAACAGATAGTGGCACGGCCCTTCATACTTGAACCTGTAATTATACACTATAAGGGTGTCCCTATTATCCTAGCAACTCCCCCAAATAATATTTTAATATTTTATAGCACATTTATATTTATTAATTTCATATTATTGAGTTTCACACACACACACCTAAGATATAGCAGGTATTTTTTCACCTGTCTAGTAGGTGATATATGAGGCTGAGTCTCGCCCAAATCTTTACAATATAAGTGACTCTAAACCCCTGGTTTTTCCATCACATCACAGTCACCTAAGTCAGAAGCATGTCCTACAGAAATCCTAAGCGTTTGCTTCAGGCTGTTTTTACATGGCAACCCAGCAGAACATAGAAAAGGAAACATAAGGTGGATACCTCACTTCTGCGTACTTCAAAGTATTAAATTTCTGGATCTCAATTTTTTTCTCCTTATTTGATATTTGAGAATTTTCTCATCTCTTACTTTTCTCTTCTTAACACAGAGCCTGCTCTTGACTCTTTGTAAGTGCTTGATCCATTTAACATTTATGTATTTCCTAGCTTGTTAGCTTGTTAGATAATAATGTTAACAACAAAAATAACTGACACCAGCATAAAACAAATTAAATGAAAAAAAAAAACTAACATTCTTTGAGTACTTATGTACAAGTCACCACTCCAAGTATCTGCTATGCATTATCTTTTAAAATTCTTAGTAACCTTGTGAGGCAAGTCTTTTGATTCTTATTTTAGCAAAGAAGAAACAGAAAGTCAGAGACATTAATTTGCATGAAATAGCTGAGCTAATAAGTGGCCAAGCCAGGATTGAAATCCAGTGTTGTCTGATTACAAAACATACTTGTGGCCACAGTGGTAGGCAGGATGAAATATTCCCTTACTGTGAAATGTGGTTTGCCCCTGCAACCTTTCTTCTTGGCAGTTTTTAATGATCTTTAATAATAAACAAGAGGAACTTGACTCTTCTGTTTGTAATCCAGTAAAACATTAGTAAAAAGTACAAGGGGCTTCTACAGAATTTGAAAGCATGGCTTTTGAATGCCTATATTGTCATTATCAATTAAGGTTTGCTGCGAAAGAGTGATGCAGCAATGACCTGGCCTTTGGCAGAGCACACACTGGAAAATCCTATAAGAATAGATTGTCCAGCTATATCCCCAACATGCCCTTGGCCATCCCCTCTAAAATTAGGCAATCGTGTGTGGAAATGGGCATAAAGGGGAGCAGAATACAACACCCCAGAATGTGACACTTTGGCATGGGATGATTTTGAGCTGAAGGTAATCAGAGGCCCAGCAGACTCAGGAAGAGTCTTTTACCTCCTCCTTAACTTCCTAAAAGTATTTAGACAGGGGGGTCTATACTCGGAAGAAAGCTATTAACAGAGATAACTTTTTATATCAGAAAGACTTATGTACATGACATAGCAAACACTTGTTTATCAAACATTTGCTCTTCTTATCTTCTTGTGAATTGTCTTCCTCTACTTTGAAGCCTCAGACCCCTACCTTCTTTTCCTTGGCTCAGCATGGCATGTAAGCCTCAATTACCTGACTACCTGGGAGTCTCAGATTTTTATGGAGCTCACGTCTGTATGAAATTTGTTTTTCTCCTGTTAATCTGACTTATGTCAATTTAATTATTAAACCAGTCAAATAACTTAGAGGGCAAGAGGGGAAAAGTTCTCCACCCCTATAGGTACACGATAGAAAGAGAACCCTTCCAAATACAAACAGATACGAAGGACCTGAGCGAAAGAGGTCTATAGGAATTCACTCCCTACTTACAAGAGTGAGAATACTACTTGAGATCATATTAACATTATCAATTTAAAGTGTCATTTAAAATATATATATATATAAAACAATTAATT
The DNA here is from genome assembly GCF_964270905.1 of Leucopleurus acutus. Taxonomy (NCBI): domain Eukaryota; kingdom Metazoa; phylum Chordata; class Mammalia; order Artiodactyla; family Delphinidae; genus Leucopleurus; species Leucopleurus acutus. The sequence goes on along the minus strand of NC_139160.1, from coordinate 39,125,460 downwards.
GCTCTATTTCCATACCCCACCCAAAAGCTTCAAGTGGCAGGATGCTTTTTGATTACAAAATCCACAGTACTATACCAGCTAATAACACATGTTTGGACTGCCTGCACTAGGCTAAGATTTGGTGTCCAAATGCAAAATTAAAATCTAGGCCTGATATGTTGCATGTTATTCACTTCATAGGTGGTCATACTGAGTTAGAAGGATGATATAACAGTCTGGAAAAAACAAAAGCTATCTTAATTTTTTAATAATAGTGATCACTGAATAAAAATAGTCTAATATAAATTAATAAAGTATGAAAAATATGTTAATATAAAACAGTCTATAGAGTCTTTTAAAAATGCTAAATAACCTTTGAAGAGAACTGAATGGAGAAAAATAGTTTAATGTTCTTTTACTTTCTGTAAGAGGAAAATAAATGAGCTTTGTTATTTGGACACAAGGAGGCTAAAGTTAAATTTTAAAATGGGTATATTTTCTAAGTTGTAAGTGACAAAATGTATGCTGGTAATTTGTGACTCTTCAACATCATTTTTTTTTATCCTAATGGAATATGTCAGTATAGATTCTATTTTTAAACGATTTTGTGAACCTCAGCCCAGAATATTGTCTCTTGTGTCTCATAAGAATCAGTTTCTTTCTAAGTCCAAATCCCCTAGATCTCTTAGCAACTAAATATAGGCAGTTTCGATTAAATTATATTATATGCAAACTGTCTAAAAATTAAAAAGTAAAATAAAATGAACAGAAATAATAAGTAATAAAATTCTCTTTTGCAGCTATAGAAGATCCTGTGCAATAAGTAGACATTTTTCTTCTTATAAGATTTTTCCTTAGAGAATATTCTTTTCCCTAAAATAAAACTTGAAGGTATTTGAATATTAATCAACATTAAATACCAAATAGAGTTTAATTACTATGCATATGAAATCATCATAAGAATGTAATAATAATAAAGTAACATTTGTTGTCTTTTTGCAATATCAAACTTAAAAAAAATACTGACAATGACATGTGGTTTAATTAGGTTCAATAATAATTATGATTTTCCATTCAACTTATATATATTTAGAAACTTAAGATTGCTCTGAAAAATATTTCCTGATATTTGATTTGGTTTCTGGAGAGAGATGTAAACACACAAAAGAAGTAACTATTCTTGGAAAAATTAGGGGATTTCATTAAAGGTCCCAGTATTGATTGGTTAAAAGTTTTCCATCCTGGAAGGCCCTTGGTAACTGAGGTATGAGGCCATTATATTTGGCTTTTAGAATGGTCACATCCCTCTTAAAACAGGTTCTTCCTAAAACTTAACCTACTGGGTTTTAGAACCATGGAATTCATGGTTCACTATTTCAAACTGACCCCACAGGATATAAACTCAACTGGGGATACTTATGGAAAGAAGCAAACAAACCAAAATACAGAAAAAATGACCTTTAATGTCTGTTAGTGACTTTGATTTCTGAATCTAAGTAAGTCAAGGACTTCACAAATCACTTAGAGACATTTTAAATTTTCACAAGGCTCTTTTGGGGTTAACCCTTTCTTAACATTCCTTAAGGTTAAGAAAACCCTTAACCACAGCCTGATATATTACAGGCATATATAACATAACATAACATAACATAACATAACATAACATAACATAACATAACATAACATAACATAAATACATAATATAATAATAGACATTACATTATATATAAATGTTCAAAGTAGATAAAAGGACAGTGGATCTCTAATTTATTTGAGAAACATTTATCTAAAGTAAAAAGCAATTTAATTAAATAAATCTTTAGAATGAACTTGGGAGGGAAATCTGTGCTCTTGATTTTAGAAAATCAACGTACCATTAAGAATATGGCAAAAGAGTTAGATAATGTATATAATGAGGGTGGGTAAAGGGAATGCCCACAATCAGTGAACGATTTTCTCTTCTACATTGGATTCAGATGAACTTGACTCCAGGCAAACTGTATATTCTATGTGTGAGCCTTATGACTTTGGGTAAATTAATTAGGTGGCCAGAATTTTATTTCAATTTTATAAATTTTGAGATAGTAATGCCTACCGCTGAAAATTGTTGTGAAGTTTGTTAAAACACATAAATAAAATCATGTGGCATAGTACACAGAACATAGTAGGTGCCCAATAATATGTTTCACCCTTTCCTTTTCCTTCCTTTTTTGCTTCCCTGACATCTGTCTTCCTGTATCACTCAGTTGAAGGACAAAATTATAACAGTCCTTACTGAATCATATACATGTGAACACATTCTTGACATATTAAAAACATTATATAGCATAAACATTATCTAGTATCACTGGTGATTATTTAACATTTTCTGATAACTAATAATCAAAATGAGGGTTTTTACTAACTTTGATATGGTAAGAAATGGATGCACATGCATCAGTGTTATAACCTGGGCATGGTAAGGTCAGTAAATCTATCCCAAAGCTCTTATATTTGGTTTCATATTTATTTAGAATATTTGGTAAATGTAATTAACAGTGTTCTTAAACAGGAGCACACCTTTTTAAAGACATTATACTCACTGCAGGTGAGTGCTTTCTCTCCTTCTCAGTATAATTTGCCATGAAGGATGGGGTGGGTTTCTCTGTGTAGAAATTCTATCTGCCCTCTAGCTAAGTTTGCTTCAGTGGAAATGAGATCCTGACCACTGGGCTGATGAATGTACACATAACTGACTTGTTCAATTCTAATTTAATTCTGGAAATCTATCTCCTTTATGACTTTAATTTTTCTGACATGAAAATGTTCTATCGTTTTAGGCTTCCATTGCTTCTGCAGAACAGAAGCATTCTCTTGGTGGAGGAGGAAAAAAGCAGTAAAGAAGCAGCAATAAACAATCTCGCAAAACTAATTTTCACATTGGTAGAAAAACACAAGAACTCCAAATAGCCATAACTTGCAACAGTGGCAGATCTTTGGCAGCGTATCATTTGAAATTATTAATGAAAACTTTCACCACAAACATGCACATCTTTTAGTTTCAGGAGACTTGAGCTTCTCTCATAGGTAATAGTCTAAAAGTGTTATTAGACCAGAAGAGAGAAAACATAGCTTCCACTCTTAGCATGGCTACAGTTATAGCCTTTATCACAGGTGAGCTGAAACAGACCAGTAAGGTATTCCTTTCAATTTTCTATAGTATATAGTAATGAGAACAAAAAGAAGCACAAGAATAATCCTAAGAGAACTCTTTCTACATCTCTTTGCTTATCCCAAGTCTTAGACATGACTTGAGTCCTCTAACTTTATAGTTGCATTAATAATTAGTTGTTTTTTTAATAAAAGAATATTTCCTTGCCTCTTATGTCACAAATATTTTGTTGAAAATTTTTGTGATAATATAACTAGGTACTAGACACTTTCTTTTCAACACAAGTATCTGAGATCTTTTGAACAATGTGTATCAAGACAGACTCAGAAACACTTCACTAAAAGAAACAACAAAAAATTCTGAATATTATAGCAACCTGTGGCTTCTTGTAGTCCACTGCCTTGGTTTTCTTCAACCCTCCATCATATCAAAAATGCTCTTTATTCATTTTTTTTTGTTTCTCTTGGCATATAATTTCATTCTCTTTGAAGCAGACTCCCTCACCACCTCTTGAAAATCTATTGTTCCTTAGGCTCAGTAACCTATTGACATAAACTTCCTCCTTCAAAGTCCCTGTGCAAGGCTACGTGAGGGAATAGATGAGGAGAGAGACACTTTTTTAAACTAAAGCTTATCCATTGTTTTCCTCAATTATTAGAAATTATTAGAATGAGAAACTAGAAATAGAATTTCTACGTAGAAATTAGAAACTCCAGAGTAATTACATATATCCAGCCACTCAAGTAAATAATGTGATGATGCCATATTATTTTCAAATATTTCAAATTAAACTCCTTGTACATGAAACCTAAATTCATTTGGTAAGAATTAGCTAACATTTTAACTGTCCTGAGGATCTTTTCTATCTTGTTCTCAATTAGATTGATCCTAGCAAATTTTCTCAGCTAGGAGAAATTTAGAATGGGGAAATATGAAGGATGCTGTACTTTTTCTTGAGGGAATAGTTTTCATGGTGATACGTTTCTACTATGTGGTTTGTTTTTCCTGCCCAAACCAATAGGCTTAAAATCTATCTAAATGATATGAAACACTGGCAAGGCTAGATCTAGAGTTTGAATGACAATCAAACAGTTCCTTCCATATTTTAGCTACGCCTATAGAATGGTAACTTCACAATGACAGCTAAACTTTCCCTTAAAAATGTTCTTCAGCAAGTATCTGCCAAATATATACCTTTTCATACCTGTGGAATTTTTGAAAAGAGTTTATTCCTTTAATCTAAATATTTTTCTAAGTTATTTACATAGTTAATTCATTTAATTCTTGCATACAAACTCTAGTCCCAGGTACAACAATATCCGCCCCCCCCAATATACCAAGAGGTTAGTGGACCTATTCAAGGTCACTTGCTACAAGTCACTCACAGGTAAACCAACAATGACACTTTTCCAAAATCTGAATTACTAGAGAATGTTTTATACTAGGTTTTCTGTATGTATTCATACTAATGTCCTAATATCAAATACTTTTATTTCAAGGGAAATTAAGTTTAACCTAGAGACCTTTATCTTGATGACAGCTGTCCTTACATAAGAGCAGATACCAAATCTATATTCTCATAGTAAAACGTAAGTATTTTGAAATGATTAAGAATTAGAGTGCATATTCCAAATAAACTTGTCCCTTTTTCATAGGTGACAATGACTTGCTTTAAAAGAAGATAAAATTTAAACGATGCTCTGCAAAGTGTGGGAAGGAACTGTAGCTGGAGCACCACGATCAGGGAGATTGTTAGAAATATTGACTCTCAGCCCCACCTCAGAGCTCCTGAATCCACATCTGCATTTCAACAAACCATTGGTGACTCCTGTGCACACTGGAGCTTGAGGAACACCAATCTAATTATTGACTCTTTTGATATTTGGCTGCCCAGGTGACCCAAAGAGAAAACAAACATCTTATATCTCTGTGTGTTCTGAGGTACAGGTGGACGTTTGCACTGAGGGGTTTGCTGGAACGACTCCTGCACTAATAGCACAGGACTTTGGTGCAGCTATGGCCATAAATCTCCAGAATGAGGGCATGGTCAGGGCAGAACAGAGGCAGAATGCAGGAGAGCTTGTGGCCCCACTGCACTTCAGGGAATCATAAACACACAAAGCTGAAGTGTGTGTTTACATACACTCTGCACACAGATGCCCAGGCTGCCAGTGTCCACCTTACTCAGATGGAAGCCCAAGTAAAACTGAAAAAGTGAGAAAGGGGACTCTCGTCTCTTCTGCTCTGGGCTGGGTGGGGACAGCGGGCTCATGACTAATGCCTTCATATTTTCCAAGGGAGAAACTGACAGCTTCAAAAAGGCAAGAATTTTTACTAGAACTGTTAACTCTATCTCACTGATATTAAAATTAATCTGAACATAGAGATTTTTAGGTGTCCAAACTGTGGAGCCATCTCCCATCTGGGCTCAGTATCACCTAAGGACATGTTTTGATTTTAAAAGAAGTATCAATTCTGCTTCAAAATTTTAAGCACAAAGACTATTACTATTATATTTTAAACATATTAAAATTAATAAAATTTATAATTTTATTGTAAATTAATAAAATATGACAATTCCCATAAGGTTTCTATTGAAATAGCTAAATGCATTATTTATAGCTATAAAAACGGACAAACATGCTAGTCATCAAAATAATTAATATTTATAAAGCACTTAGTGTATGCCGAATGTTACATGTGTTAACTTATTCTGCATAACAGGATAGGTACTATTATTATTCTCCCCTTACAGATAAAGAAACCAAGGCACAGAGAGGTTAAGAAACTTGCCTGAGGTCACACAACTAATAAGTGAGTCAGACCCTTGTAATTCAAACCCTTGCAGTCTATCTCCAGAGTCCATTTAATCAAATATTACGCTCTGCTACCTTCTGACTTGTTATGTTTTTGATGACCAGGAATCACTTTTCATTCTCACTCCCCAAATAAGCAAGCAAACAAGCAATAAACAAACAACCCACAACAACTTCACTGGTATATTTAATTGCTGCAGCTGGTAACAAGTATTTAGTCCCACAAATAAAAAAATAATGGGTAAACTACAGATATTGCCATGAAGGGTAAACTTCAGAAAGAATACCAGAGGACAGGTATATTAATTTTCTATTGCTAATGTAACAAATTACCCTAAATTAATGGATTACCTGGTTTGCAAGGCAGAAATAGAGACACAGATGTAGAGAAGAAACGTATGGACACCAAGGAGGGCAAGCGAGGGTAGTGGGGTGGTGGTGGGATGAATTGGGAGATTGGGATTGACATATATACACTAATATGGATAAAATAGATAATAAGAACCTGCTGTATTAAAAAAATAAAATTCAAAAAGAAAAAGAAAAGAAAAGAAACACATGGAGTACTACAAAAGAAATTTAAAAATCCACTTATTATCTCATAGTTTTGTAGAGCAGAAGTCTGGGTACAGAGTGACTTATCTGGGTCCTTAGGGTCTCACAAAGCCAGACTCGAGGTATTAGCATTCCTTTCTGGAGGCTCTGGCAATGAAAAGGCTTCCAAGCACATTCAGGTTGTTGGCTGACTTTGGTTTCTTGTGTCTGTTGGGTGGGGAGCCCTCCTTCTTTGCTGGCTTTCAGTTGGGAGCCATGCTCAGCAACTTAAGGTCTCCTGGATTCGTCACCCCATTGCCCCCTCCATCTTCAAAGCAGCAGTTGTGTATGAGTCCTTCACCCACTTTAAAACTCTCCGATTTCTTCTATCCTATATCTTTTGGCTCCAGCCAGAGAAAATTATCTGCTTTTAAGGGTTTAATGTGATTAGGTTGGGCCCACTGAGATAATCCAGGAAAATCTCCACATTTTAAGATACATAATCAAAATCTGCAAGGTCCTTCTGCCATGTAAAGTGCCATATTCACAGATTCCAGGGGTTAGGCAGGGACATCTTTGAGAAGGAGATGTTCTTCCTCTAATGCTAGGTTTGGAAGGGATGAAGGATGGTAGGAGCTCAGACAACCTGATGGGGAGAACTAAAACTAACTAAACCTAAACCTGACAATCATCTCATTTTGTCTAACAGAATACTCACCTCTCACACATAATCTTTGCTTTATGTAAATCTTTTTTGCTTTATGCAAGAAAATGCCTTAACTAACTTACCAGATATTCATCAAAAAGGGAATTGTAAAAAAATCATTTGCCCATGTAATTTAAGTAAAAAATGTGATAAAATTGTCAGTATCCTCATTAGCTTTTGTCCAAAAAGATTATAAACTAGATGAGAAAATAAAATCTTTTAACTCTTAACCTGACAGGGGTTCAAAAGTGTACCACCAAGTGGACTCAGATGTAAGTTTTGCTAGTATAATATAGTGAAGAAATGTGAATCTTAACACAGCAAAATGTACCAACTGTGCTACTCAAGTCTCAAAGTAGATTGGATAATGTGTTTCACTTTGTGTAGAAATGTAGCATCCATTATATGGGGCAAATTAAATTTTGTAGTCCTGCTCTTAAGCTCTATGATGGCTTTATTTTTATAATGTCTTTATTCTTTGAGATATTACATACTGTCATTACTAACTCTCTAAATACGGCAGGTCTGCTGCTGTGGTTTTTAATGTTTTTTTTTAACTGTCCCATCTGTAAATAACGTGCAGCTTAAACCCAAACACACACGCATGTTTCTGGAGCAGGAGACTGACACAGGACCACTGACACATGAATGGGACACTTTGTCTAACTAACACAAAAATGCAAATGAATTGCCGAGAAAGAAAACTACAGAATTCAAAGGCTTTCTTGATTGCCTTCTTTAAAATGCCAAGAACTTAAGCTGGCCTTTCTTATCTTCCACTACATGCATGTGACACTTTAGGAGGTCTTTCTTATAGTACTATAATTCAGGGATTGTTCCAACTCTGTGCTCCATGCCTTTTTCCAAAGGGCAGCCTGAGATGTATAATTCGGGTAATGAACAGCTGCATAATTTAAGGGTCGAGCTAGTATAGGGCACTCTTCCTTATTTGTGTTGCTTTAGCAGTTACCAAGATGTTCCAGGCCTATTTAGGAATACAATTTTTTGACTGCTTTATTTCTCTCCAATGATATATGCTGGGATTTGGTTGTGTTCCAGAAAGTGAATTTTATCAGCAGAAGTACCAGAGCAAGCTTTTCTCTCATTTTACTCCAAAGGGCAACAGTGCTGAGCTATAATGAGGTAATTTTTTTCCAGCCATGCACACTCTGTATTCTATCAGGCAGGGTTGTTTAAACCTAGTTCTGTCCCTTTCCAAATCCTGATAGACTCAATCACTGAGCTATCAAAGGCATTTCCACACTACATCCCTCTCACATGAGGCCAATCTCCTGAACGTTGAAAAGGGCTGGGCAGCGAGACCCTTCAAGATGAAGGCTGCATGCTGATTAATCAGTTACTTTTTTATTCCATCTTGGCAAGTATTCCCTGTTTGTAAATAAAAGATTTACCCTGAATTTCCTGTACACTCACAGACAGAAGGCTGATTTGGACTAAGGTCCAAATCAGGACTGCCTGCTATCCAATCTACAGAGATGTGCTGTAGCCACTGTCATCAATACTCCTTCAGGTGTCTTGAAGCATATCCTGGGTATGAGCTAATCTGAAAGCAATTGTCATTTCATATCATAAAGCAGACCAGGCAGACTCAAATTTCTTTTTCCATCTTTTACTATAACATTCCCTGTTTGGGGGAAAGATCCTAGTGAGCATTTGCAAAGGCACCAGCATACAGATCACACAACAATAATTTTGTAAGGGGAAAAGCATCAATAAAACAGAATATCTTTTTCCAAAAAATAAACTAGTACCCTCTTTCCCTTGTCAGATGGTAAATAGCTAATGGAAAATGAATGTGACAGACCAGGAGGACTAGGGACTGTCTGCAAACTGACAGGCTCAGTGATTTGCTGATGACCCAAATTATTTCCAGGCGGTTTGGCACATCCCTATTTGTCACATTTACACGACCAAGCCAAATGCATCCAATTAATAGGGAGTATTTTCCTTTTCTTGAAGTAGGAACAAAACAGCAAGCATTTCTTGATTGATCTCAAACACCGGCAAACAGCAAGAATTCTAAGCCTCTTGTCATCACCCACCTTGGGGTATCTCCCATGATGAGCACACAACTATAGAGAGAGTCATTCTGGACTAGGGAGTTTTGTGCAGACGAAACACGTCTACCACATGCACTGTTGTATGAGCTCCAAGAGCTTAGAAAATGTGGTTGTTGAAATAACATTTTGCAGTAAAACCTGGGCATTTTCCCTCAGTTTTGAAAGCAAGGTGAAGAGGCAGATTTTGTGAGACACCTTCTGAATCAATACCAGAGGTTGACACTCCTATACAGACCCATCCATCACAATGCAGCAACTATAGAAATGCCTCACTATATGGCCCCTGGGGTTGGAAGGGCAGCTTGAGTTTCTGGAAGGGTACTTATGGAAAGGCAGGAATATGAGTTTTCTTTCTAAAATCCCTTCCTCAGTGAGACAGAATACCCGAGCTGTGTAGTCCAGAAAGCACTGGCTAGAGGCCCTTGCTTCCAAGCCCAGCTCTGCCCCTACCTGGCTGTGCCAGGGAACCTGTGCTGTCATGGCTCTACACATCCTTAAAATGAGGAATTAATGCAGAGGGATGCAAATGGCACCTCCCAGCCCTAGGAGTCTATAAATCACAGACAGCCTGAGCAATGTTTGTATTAATTCTAGATGAATGCATAGGAGTCAGAAAGGCTCAAAACAAAAGCAAGCAAAGGTAGTGAAAGAGAAATGTTAATTACCCCCAAATAAAGTCATTTCATTGTATTAAATTTAGGATTATGGGGGCACTTTAACTCTTTCAGGCCTTGAGGGGTTTTGTGTCAAAAGAAAACATCTTTACAACTAACAATGTACTATGTATTACCATTATAAGTTACTGCTGGCTATATAAATTTTACACAATGATATAAAATGTACCTGGCACAGGAAATTTAAGAATGTCTCCAGAGAAAAATATATTAAAGCTCCCATTCAATTGCAGACCGAGTGCATTTTAATGTATTCATGTTTCTGAACATATGTAATACACAAATAGAATGCAATAGTATTTTGCATTTACATCTTGAATTTTAATAGTTTTAGTGAGTCACTCTGTTTAAGATGGAAAAATATCTTTAACAAGTACAATTCCCTTATCATTCAGTGTACTTAAAATGCATAAATGTTGCAGGCCTTAGGCTGTGGTTGAGACAGCAAATTAGAAACCAAAAAAAATATCAAAATAGGCAAAAATGATTCTACCACTCAGAATGACACCACTCCCCAAAAACTTGACTTCTGAAATTATCTACAAATAAAATTCACCTTATTTTCTTTCTTTTGCCTATGGACTATATTGTTCATCCTAACTGAGACCTATAGTACCTCAGGCGCTTTCTATTCTCTGATTTATTAACTCCTTACTGCCCTCATGCCCAGCCTTTGCCCCGTGGGCAGCCACTCCAGATGCTCCTGCAAGGATCTTATGAAGCCTGACTCTGCTAAACCTCAGCTTCACCCTCTTGCTAATTTCCATCCTGCAAAAGCCTCACTCTCTGCTTTTTTGTTTCTTTCCTGAGCTGCCAGCTATTGCTGGAGCGACTCCGAAACTGGGGTTGACAGGCTCTTCTACAAATCTGCGCTGCTCAACCTCAACCTGACCTCACTGGTGTTCAACAATCCTTTCATCATTGCATATGACTCCGGGAGTGTTCAATATGGTTACTTTTCCTCAGGCCTCAGTTTGGGCCTAAACTCTTCATTCTTGGCAAATGACGCCATCTGTTACATAAACGGCACTGCTGAAGCCCTCATTTTTTATCTCTTCTCCTTTACACTCATTCCTTTTCTTCCTTAGTCTCTCAGAGAAAGAATCTATCCTCTGCTTTACCTCTAAGCTTTCACCTGTTTTCTTTCACCCTTTTCTCTGTCACCTTCCTAGCATCTTGCTGGCTTATCTGCACACCACTGGATCTTGATCAGTAAATCACCTCCCCTTCCCTGTCACAAAGATACACTTCTGTTCAATTTCCCTGTCTGCAGGCTCCTTCCACTGTCCAGAAGTGCCATAACTGGCCCCCTGTTAGAAAACAAGAAACAAAATCCAACAACAACACTTTCCCCTAACCTTATTGCTGTATCTCTCAAGGGCTTACTTAGATGGTTGCAATTTACCTTTCTTTTCACTACCCAGCTCCGCTAATGATTAATAGCCTAATGCCTAATAGAGTCCACTTCCATATCACCTTTTAAATCCTTGCAATCAGCGCCCTCCCACTGACTGAAATTATTTTTTCAAGGTCACATTTGACTTCCATGTCAACCAATTACGTTTTATTTCCTGATGACATTGTTCTTTTTCTTCTCTCCAGCACTTGTGTAGCTCATCACACTGGTAAGCTTCCTCTTTCTTCTCACACTGGAACTTTCAGCCTGAGATTTAAACCTCATGCACATGTATGATTCAGATATAAAGGAGGCCAAAAGCAGTGGTGACCAGCCATATCTGCCCATCAGATCTATTAGAAAAACAGATTCCCGAGTTCACATGAGACCTCCTAAGTCGGAAACTGCAGTGGTGCAGCGATTCTAAAGTACTGAGAGTTTGTCAAGCATGGATCCAGAGACCTATTGGAATGAGGTTCGCCACATGAGGAAAACACCCCATCGTAAGGTAACCAGCAGGCAATGTTGGTTGGAAGAAGGACGCTGGCACATATTAGGTTCTCAATAAATATTTGCATAAAAAATGAATTTATAAAAGCCTGCCTTGGTTGTTGGAAGAAAGGAATGATTTAGAGTATAATCCTGTGTTTTTCGCTCTTTTTGTCTTCTGCTCAGTTGCTGTTATCTCAGGGATGACAAGTCATTGCTGTTAGATATTTAAGCCCCAAAACAGAAATGCTTGTGATCAACACAGAGCAGCAAAGAGTGGGTTTTCTCCTTTGAATCGTAGTGTGACATTGTGCTTTGGAGGAGACAGAAAATGTGTCATGGCTTTGGCAAGTCCAGAACTGTTTGCACAGCAGAACTGCCCACAGCCCTGGCAGGGCTCCTAGCATCCACTGTGCCGGGGGAGCCAAGTGCCAACATCTTCTACAGCAGCTGATGAAGCTACAAGTGGCTTTGGAACAATAGGAGAGAACATTACCTATAACAGTCCCCAACAGCAGTCGTGCTACTTTTACCTGACAGTGAGTGGTGTAAACTTTGCCCACTGTATAAACAGAGGAGGGCTGAAGAAAATATCAGATACCAGTTACAAGCTGACAGAGTGGAGGCCACAGAGGCTGTGTGTCTTACAATGTTGGAAGGGTTAATGCTAGGGAACCACTGATTCTTACTACTGACCTGATTACATTTTCAGCCACTGATTTGTGTAATCAAAATAAATAAATCCTTGACTTCAAAAATATTATACAGTCCTGGTTCTGTTCATATTGTTCCTCCTGCCCCTCCCGCTTTGTAAACATTTTCTATCCTACCCTTAAATGTTAGGTATTCCCTAGATACTTCCATTGGTCACTTCAAACTCTACACGATCACTGGTATTACCTAATTCCAAAACTCCAGCATAATCTCTATTCATATGATACTCAGCCTATAACTTCCAGTCCGGATCTAGCTCTGACCTCCAGATTCACATTTCAAGTCAAATATATCTGACTTCATGTCTCACCCATGCCATGAATTCAACTTTTCTAAAGTAAATTCATTAGCTTCTGCCCCAAACCTCTTCTTTCTGACTCCCAATGCATATTAAAAGCAATATTATTTTCCATTCATAGAGGCTTGACATCTTCAATTAATTTCATCCCTTTACACACAGCTTTGGACACAGTTGATCACTTCCTCTTTCTTGAAATATTGTATTTTTCTCCACTTGGCTCTGAGAAAACATCCTCTTGGAGTTCTTCTCTGACATCACTGCCCACTTCCTCTCCAATTGCTTTGTTACAACTAGTAAGCATTGGAGCATCACAAGGCACAGTCCTTAGTCCTCAGACCTCTTCTCTTCTCTACGTTCACTGCAGATGGAATTTCATCTAGTCTCAATTTTCCCTTGTCTCACTCTCAGTAAAGGAAAAATCAATTCTCCTGGTGTCTCAACACAAAAATCTTGTAGTTATTTCATATGACTATCTTTTACTCCACCCCATTTTCAATGCATAATCATATTCTGTGGATCTTTTTAAGAAATCCAAAGTCTGACACTTCTCATCACTCCTAGCACCCTTGTATAGGTACTTCCTACCTATATTATTGCAGTAACCTCCTAACCGGTCTCCATGCCTCTTGTTTTCTATGTCTATTTTTCAAACAGAAATAGAGTGAATCTCTCAACATTTATCTCAGATTATGTCATTCTTCCCTTCACAACTTTCTATAACGTTCATCTCATTTTAATCACTGGGTCATTGAGAACTTCTATGTTACTTGATAGCTTTAGGAATAGATAATATTATAGACCAAAATGCTATTTCCCTTTTTACAAAACTTCATGGATAGTCTTTTCTCATTTACATTGTTCCAAATAATACAAGACCAACTGTACATACCCAAGAAGATGGACTGTGTGACCCATAGGATAAATATTATAATATCAATAATGATAGAAATTAATAATAACTATATCAGCAAAAAACATTTTTGAAGAACTTATTCCAGGCCAGATACAACACTAAACACTTCACATGTATTTTCTCATTTAATTCTCTCTGCAACCCCATAATTTAGTCATTAAAATTATCCTTCTTTGGAAGGATAGCCAAGTTTTGGCAGATAAGCTCAGCCTGGCCAGGTGTGTCTGGGGCAAGTTCATTTAATGAGTATTAGAAGATAATGGGATTATGACAGGAGTTAATAATGGAAAAGTAACTTGACCCACTTTAGATCTTTATAACAGGAGTCTTCTACCACTAACAATACCAAAAACTACAACTACCACTAACAATACCAAAAACTACAAATACCACTACAATACCAAAAACTACAACTACCACTAACAATACCAAAAACCTACTACATGAGGTCACTTCTTTCCTTTCTAAGAAACTGGTTGTTCATTATATATCTAGAGCAAGGAATGGGTAAAAGGAGAAAAATGCATGTTTGATTTACAGTTATCTTAAAGGAAAAACACAATGTTTTCTTTAATTGGGTCAATATTTAGGAAATAATGGAAAATAGGAACAGTATTCCAAACTCTCAAGTATTTTTGAGTTCCTCTTAGGTACCAAGCACTGAGCTAAATTAGTTCCTATCACCTCATTTAATCTTCACAATAACCATGCAGAGTATTATTATCCAGATGTTACACATGAAGAAACTACATTTTAAAGAGATTAATTCACATGCCCAAGATCATAAAGCACAAAATTAACTGAATCAATATTCCAAGCTATATTTTCTCAGTGTTGGTCCATTGAAACTCCTCACTATAACAAAATGAAAAACAAAGTGGCTTCACCTTATACATTCTTTTCTTCTATTGCATTCTTTCCCTCATTCTCAAAAGAGCTTCCTAACTTGAATCACAAATTAATAGATGTTCCAATCAAAGATATCTCCTTTGTCACTTTGTCAATCATCTTATCCAGAGGTTTATTTGACATTCCTCATGCCTGTGCCTGTCCTTATTCTTTTTTACACCCTATATAACAGTATTAGTCTGCTCAACAAAATACTACTGCTGCTGTAACAAAATACTATTGGGTGGCTTAAACAACAGAAATTTATTTCTCAGTTATGGAGGCGGAGAAGTCCAAGATCAAGATGCCAACAAGGTAGGTCTCTCATTCTGAAGCCTTTTCTTGTGTCTTGTGGGCAGTTGCCATTTTGCTGTGTGCACACAAGACCTCATTTATTTGCTCCTATGAAGAGAGCAAGCTCTCTGGTGTCTCTTTTTAAAAGGGCACTAATCTTACCAATCAGTACCCCATGCTTATGCCCTCAAACCTTAATTACTTCTTTAGAAGACCCGTCCCCAAATACAGCCACACAGGGGGTGAGGGCTTCACATGTGAATTTTGGAGGGACACAAATATTCAGTCCATAACAACAATCCATCTTGTCATTGGTCTGTATGACGTGTTTTAAAACCAATAGCTGAAATTGTTTCCAGGAGGTTACAACTCCAATATAAAACTGCTAGTTGACACTGATTATCATAAACATCTGGCAACTTACAGGTAGATCACAATGCTATGGAACACTTAAATGGATTCTCCCATTTTGTTCTGTTCATTAAATGATAACCATGACCTAATGCATAGTCACGATCAATACAAATGTACATAGTGGCTATAAAATAGCCTCTCTAACTAGAGAGGGTAATCCTGTATTCTACAGATTTGAAGAGCCAATCAATTAAATGCAAGATAAGGTCAAATACTATTGATTCAAGATTCAATGAAATCCCTTCCTTTACCTTTCTCTCTTTTGATTTTTCTTGTGATCTAAGTATGGTTTCCTTAAAATACATTTTTACAGTAGCTGCACTTACATACTGGTAGAAAGCGAGTTGTTCTCAAAAAAATAATGATTCACTAGCTCTGAAATCAATAGTGTTATAAAACCTTGAAGACACAAAAAGGTTGAAAAATAAAAATATTAATACCTCAACTTCGAGAGCATACTTAAGAAGTAGAATTTTAAGAGATGGCCATTGCTGGCAGGAGTTCATATATCTATTTAGAGAAACGATTTCCTACAGTGTATCTGTGAATGTAGAAAAAAAATAAGGATAACGTTAATGATGTGTTTAAGTATCACTCTTCATTCACACACTGATTTTTGACAAAATTTCAGATTATTTCTTGAAAGTGCTCTCAGTGCTCACAAGGCAAGTTTTTAAATGTATATTTTACTATTTATTCTGTACCACTTTTGGTTTTACTGACACCTTCTTTTTATCGATACAACCGATAAGGTTTCTAGATTTTTATCTCATAGTCTAAAGTCAATTACTTAATATAATGCTTTTTTAATCTCTGTAGGTACATTTTAAAATGTCTTTGTATGTAAAACTGCATTTCAGGGCTCTGTCTTCATTTGAGTCTCAGATACTTAAGTACATTCCTCTATCTGGGAAAGAACTATTTACTGCTGCATTTTTATCTGTCTCCAGGAACTAGTAAATAGAGAATTGTAAATATTGCATACTTGGAAAAATTCCACTTGGCACAAATCAGTCACAAGGTGGCTGAATATTGTGAATGGAAACAACTGGCAAGAAGGGAAATTCTTTTGTTAAAAGACAGCCGCACATAAGTGCTCCACAGTAACATGGAAACAACAATTTGCTTTTGAGGAGCTTTGATAATACTTTAGTGGAAACAATATGCTTTCCCTTTTTACTCATCTTCTTTTTACATAACCACATGCATTTTGAACTTGGTTTATCACAAGCATTTTGAGATGTGATAATCAAACCTTGGTTTGAGAGGGTTTTCTTTCCCTTCTTTTTTTTTTTGGTTTTCACTTTTTCCAAAGTAAAGCTGGAAAATGTAAGATTAAACATTAGGTTCCCTCTGATTTTCCAGGAGATGTACTCTGTAGTTGGAAGTCTCTTTGAGGTATTTTAAAAAAGAGAGACATTCTTTAATTGTTTCAAAAAGGCATAAATAAAATATGCAGGTACATATTTAACACCATGGCAGCTCACTAAAGATACTCTAATGTGGTCATCTCTTTCTTTTAAGAAGAAGGTGAGTTGTCTTCTGTTTCTTTGCTGGGTTTTGTTTATAAGGAGAAAAAGTTATATGTCTATAAGATCTTGAGAGCTGTATTTTTAAAATCTAATTTCTTCTATCAGTTGCAAAGCTCCTTCTTAGAAAAAAAGAATATTGACACATCTTTTTAATGTAATGAAGTCATGGTAGAAATGGAAAAAGTGTAGAATGGAAAAGAGCTGCAGTGGCTGAAAAAAATGGATTTTCAGGAAATCATGCTTATAAAACAAGATCAAAAATGGAAAGGCTTTCACTTCAACAGAGCTAATGTAGCTGTGTAATAAAAATGCCCCTTCCTCTTTCTCTCACCACTAGGGCCCACTGCTCCCATCTCTGCATTTCTATAGCATTTAAAGAATTTTCATATAAACTTGCCTCATTCAATTTTTTCCTGGACATACAGGACAGAATTTATTACCACTGTACTGATAAGAGATTAGTTCACTACATGCCTTGACTCATGCTGTTCAAATCGTAACATGCATACAAATTGCTATAATGCCTATTCTGATGCAGTAAGTCTGGGGTGGGGTCTGAGAGTCTGCATTTCTAACAAGGTCTTGGATGTATCAGTGCTGTGGGTCCATCGACCACACTGGAGTGACAAGTCTAGAGCACAACCTGAAGTCTTGACATTTTCACAATTCAGTCCATCAGCACGTGTACAGATGTGTCATTGCTTGACTGTGCATGGTGGTTTCCCACCTGAGTAGCACCCCAAGCCAAGTAATCCCCCAGTTGGATGAGGAAGCACATTCAGTCAATCCTCCTTATTCATGGATCTTGAACTTTCAAATTTGTAACCACAGAGTTACACAAAATTTCTCTGTAAACACAAACATCAATGACCACACTTTTTCAGTCCATCATGGACATGTTCACGCACAGAGCAAAAGAAAATCTGAGTTGCCTGATGTCCATGTTCACAGGGTAAATTTCTGCCTTCTTGTTTCTGCTCTTATACTGTAAAAGAATGTCCTTTTCGAGGTCTACTTACTGCCACATTTTGGGGAACATTTTTGTGCTTTTTGTTGGTGACTTCACTTGTTTAAAATGAGCCCAAGCATAGGGCTGAAGTCCTGTCTAGTGTTCTTAAGAGGAAGAGCTGTGATGTGCCTTTTGGAAAAGTGCATGTGTTAGATAAGATTTGCTCAGGCATGAGTTATGGCGCTATTGGCCATGAGTTCAATGTTCATGAATCAACAATATATATTAAAAAGGTGTCTTTAAACAGAAACACACATAAAACAAGATTATGTATTGATTGAAGAAAATATTGTGACCAGATGCTCATAGGAACCTAACCCTATATTTCCCCAAGGAACAATGATTCAGTGTTGGCTAATTCAGTGTTCCTGGAGACTTCATAGAACAAAACTACTGCAAATTACAAGAACTGACTATGCCTTCTAAACTATTCTCAGGAGAAAACGTCATTGGAAGTATAGACTTCAAATTGATATCCCCTCTAAGAATATTCATTTTTGGGTGTCCACACCAACTGACTTTCAAATCATCTGATTTTTCAAGCTATTTTTAAGCAGTAAAAAACAGTTTATTAAGTGAAAAATTGTATAGAAACCAACAAAGGCAAGATGAAATTGTATTAGAATCAGTGAATTCTTGCCTATTACAGGCAAGATGAAATTGTATTAGAATCAGTGAATCCTACACTCTACAAACTAAAATATTTGCTAATAAAAACCAGTTAGTCAAAACAGAAGTTAAAGTATCGGAGGGCTCCAATATATTAATGATTTGAAAATACAATATGTTTAAATAGTTATTTTAAAAATTACATCCTTAAAACCATACAAACCATACAGCCTTAAAACCATAAAAAGATTTCAAACTGAAATTAAACTTTTATAGAATTTCTGAATTACCTTCATAGAAGTCTTGCATTTTAAAGGTTAGCTTGAAAACCACTCTTCTCTTTAGACATTTGACAAAGTCATCAATTTCTATAATATACTTCCTCTTTCAATTCCTGTCTTTGAGAAACCAAAATCTGTTTTTTTTCAAATCTCTTCTACATGCCCCTCATACAGGTTCATATTTCTTGTTCTACAATTATCATAGCCTGTGCTTGTCTTTCTCAGCAATATTTTCTTTTTTTTTTTTTTTGGCAAGTCTTTTTGCTTCCCCTTACCCCACCCCCACAAAAATGAAGACATTTAAAAGTCATCACTGTATCAAAAACACTAATGTAACTTCTTCACTAAAGGCAAGTAAGACAAAGTGAAAAAGCAGTGTCAGGACCATGATGGCAATTGTATTGGGTCCAGTTAGAGTAAATTAAAGACTATTTCTTAAAAGCAAAAAGTCACCCTAGAGTGATAGCCAAAACACTTACCCACTGAACAAATATATGCTAACACCTACTAAGTGAGATAAAGCTCTCTGAAAGAGTTAAATTGCTTATTTGATCCTCACAATATTCCTATGATGACAGGACTATAATATGAGGAGACATGCATAATGCTAGGGGAATTTGCTCAAGGCCAAAAAGTCAGTACATGGCACAGCTGGAAAGCAAGCCTGGCATGTACTCCAAGGTGTACTTTTCCACTCCTCTGTCCCAGTGTCCAGGAAAGAAATAATTAGAGTGATAAGTAAGGTCTATTCCCTTCCACAACAGAACTTGCAGCTTCTCAAAAGAGAGAAAAGGGGCTTCCCTGGTGGCACAGTGGTTGAGAGTCCGCCTGCCGATGCAGGGGACACGGGTTCATGCCCCTGTCCGGGAAGATCCCACATGCCGCGGAGCGGCTAGGCCCATGAGCCATGGCCGCTGAGCCTGCGCGTCCGGAGCCTGTGCTCCGCAACGGGAGAGGCCACAGCAGTGAGAGACCCGCGTACCGCACAAAAAAAAAAAAAAAAAAAAAAAAAAAAAAAAAAAAAAAAAAAGAGAGAAAAGGAGCAAAAAGTATGATAAAACAAAACATGATCAGGATTTCAGATGAATTAAAAAAGATGAATAAATTCAGAAGACTCATTCAAACTGTTATAAAGAAGATTGCATCAAGATGGGATTTGGTGAATGGGCAAGATTCCAACATGTAAAGAAAGAGAAATGTGACTATAGCAGTTCTATCAAGAGGAGTGGAGAAACATACAACAAAAAGGTAAATGGTTTGAATGAGGACACTGGTGAAATCAGATTTTCTTTTTTTTTTTTTTCCTTGAATAAGTTTGACTTGTAACATCCAGTAAGTTTAAGGTGTACAGCCTGCTACTTTAGTATATTTATATGTTGTAATATGATTGCCTGTAGCAATATTTATCACATTACACAATTATAGTACAATGTTACTGTCTATATTCATTATACTGTGCATTGGATCTCTATGGCTCATTTACTACTACATACAAGTTTGTATCCTTAAACACCGTCACTCTTCCCTGATCCCCATCCACTAGTAACCACCATTTTATTCTCTGTTTTATACAGGGTTAACTTTTTTCTTTTTATGAAATCAGATTTTCTGGATCAGAGGATTTCTTCAGGGCAATGTGAGGGAAATAAACCTGGAAAGGCTCCTTGTTAGGAAAACTGAATGGTTTCTAGTTGAAGGCAAGGGGTACATTGTCTAATCTAATGGAGATTAGCCACAGATGCCAAAATAAATGAAACAATGTATCAGTTGAGTAGTTTAAACAGCAGGCTCTCAAATCCTTTACAGCCACCCTCAGACTCTTCATGGAAGAAGGTAAATCATAAACATAGGTGCATATTTGACAGCACATGTTAAAACTCCCAGTTGCTAAATTGCAAGCAAAGATTCAACCCCATGGGATTACTTTCTCCCAGATGTCTATTCCTTACACTGTAAGACCACAAAGAAATCAAGAATAAAAATTATCTTGTGATCAATGTTTATTATATCACTGAGCTATACTTTGATTAAAACTCATTTGTATGCTCTCACAAAAATTTCTCTATGAATGAAAAGATGAAATTTAGGTAACTGTAAATGACTTCTGCATTCCACATTCACCTTTGAATATCAGCACAAATGCCCTCAAATTTAATCTATATCATATACTTTTAGGTTATTTCCTGATATCATTCAGTAAGTTTATCAATGCAGAAAACTCACAAGATTTTAAATTTTATATTCATAGCAAATGGAAAAAAATGTTTGTATAACTAGTATAAAATATTCATCAGTGATATACTCTGAGTAATGTAATATGAGTTGTAATTCTAATTAGAATTAAAATTTGATACTATGTTAGCAATATAATTAAATTGTTTACTAGTATTGAGTTTAGGTTGATGATTATATAATGAAAATACTCATATAATTTCATCATTTCCCTAATACAATGTAAAGTAAATTATTAGTAATTTTAATTTAAACAGAACTACTAATTAAAGGAAAATATTGGTATTATCAGATGTTAATAGCATGGTCATTTTTATATCAGGATGGAACCTTTGGTAGGATTTTAATTATTTTCTGAATTTTTATTACCCTTTCTTTAGAAATAAAGTATTTAAGATATTAGAAAGAATTTATCAGATTTTATATAGCTATTGTTACATAGAAATAAGAATATACATAATATATATACATATTATGCTTTATAGTATATAAATATATATGTATACACATGTACTTTTCACAGTTTGCATGGTAGATAAAGATCCTTCATAAATTCAAAATTGATTTTAAAAGTAGTTAAATTCACTTTTCTATACTGGACAATTAGAAACTCTCATTTAAAAATATTAATCAGTATATATGGAAAACTTTTTTTCATGATGCACACTGATGTTTATGAATGTTGATTTGAATTGAATTTATTTTTTTTATAAACTATTACAAAACTGTTGGCAACTGGATTTCAACATTAGTATAAAACTTGATTATGAAAGAGAATAAGAGAGCAAATCTGTCTCTTCTACACAAAATAAGTGTATTGGTACAATATGGGCTACTTCCATCTTCAATCTAACCATTAGTTCATTAATATGTTTGTTTACCTATGCTATTTTTCATATGAGGACAAATGACCTCTCCCAAGATGATTTATAATTAAAAGTCCCTAAAATGTTAACATAAAAAATGTCACATTTATTTTCAGGGCTTCTTTTTGGCTACTTTCAAGTATAATCAAGCCTGAGGGATATCAAAGGAGTAAAACAAAACATCTAAAGGAACACGGTTGACATTGAGTGATATGATTTCACAGCTTCATCATAAAGTTGACTACATTTTGATGCCTAAAATTTTAATTCGTACCTAAAAGCCCAAGAACAACATTACATTCCTTATTATATCAGTTTTCCTCTGAAAGACATCTGAGCCATTCTGAAGGTTTCTTAGTTTGAAAGAATGTCAGCATTCCACAAAGGCTGTTCATATTCTTCATTAGCTATAACATAGTTAAAATGTAGCATCTGCAATAAATCAAAGTATTGGAAGATTGCATTAAAACTTATGACAGTTACAGAGTTTGGTGAGTGTTTTTTCCTCCCAGTATTCTAGGGTCATCATTCATAATAGTGAAAAGTATAACATAAAGAGGAAAAAAAATCAGACATTTCCTAAAAATAAAATAGAAAGCCCTCAGGAGCCCTTTCAGAACAACAATAAAAAGTATTGCTAGCTGTAAAATTTGTAAGCAGTTTCCATCCTGTCGGCACAGGAACAATGAAGATGAATTACATTCTAGGAGAAACATTGGAGACTGTCTGGTAACAGTGGCAAATCTACTACAGGGAGGACAAAGCACAACTATTTCTTCTGTGTCTTAAATTGAAGGTGTCAGAACAGGAAGATATGAATTAAATGGAAACAAAAGACCATGTTTAGAAATTTTCTCCTTAACCATTCAATTCACTCATTTGGCCACTGTTTGGACTACTCAGTTTTCAGAATCTCTGTATTACTTCTGAGCTCATAAAGACCAGTGCATAATCATATGTGCTAAAGGTCTAAGTATATACACTTTTATACACAATAGAGTAATATGAGTTAGGGTGATGGCAGTTATTTATATCTCTTTCAAATATCTTTAGGTGTGATGGAGAACAAGTTTGAGGTTTGTTTGGCTATCTGGAAGCAAAGGTGCTTTTGTCTCAGGTGAAAGAACATTTGATCTGCTTGGGAGATATTGGCAGCTGGTAGGAAATGTTGGGGAGGACCCCGCAGAGCCCTGCAGAACAGACCTACTACATAGTAACTCATCTGCACAAGAACTAAGAGGCCTGTTTTGCATATGTCCTTGTTTGATGCCCTGGATATTAGTGTCAGAACTGAAAAGACATGCTGCTAAAATGAGAAAAATGTGGATAGGTGTTGTTTTGAAAAAGCTGATGCCCACCTTAATGGCAGGTTGTAAGTTTAATAACAAACTTTCCACATCCTAAACCAAGGTCAGCATATGCAAAATGAAACTCACACCACAGCAGAAACAGGGAGAGTGTTTATTAAACCTTAACTGTGATTCTCAAAGGATGTTTAGGTGTGCAATATGCCTACCTTCTACTAAAACAGCTTGACTTTTAAATTTAAAACTGAGAGGTTTTCTTCCTTATGTGTTTATGAATGTTAATTAAAAGAGACATCTGATAGTTTGAGCAACTATTTAGAGACTTTATTTGACAGTATTTGAAAGTTGCTTTCCTTTTATGCTGGTATTAAAATTTTCTACCTATAGTACTGAATGTGGTTTTAGTTAATTGTACATTAAAAATTGAAAGTAATATTTGGTTCTCTGAAAATCACTGAAAATTGCCATAGTACATGTTACAGAGTTTCAGTGATTGATTGCATTAAAGCAGTAGTGGAATTCAAGGTGAATTGAAATAAATGTTAAATGAAGGTACTTTTTAGCCTCATCAATACCTTTCTAATACATCAATTTTTTTTGAGCTGGAAGGACAACTAATGGTAACCAAATCTCAAGCAATTACCCAGCAGTAGATATGGTATCTGTTTGAGTACCTAATAATCTCTTAAACCTTTGTTTTTCACAGCTGAGCTAATTTTTGATGGAACACTATTGAGGACAATAGGTCACTGAGAGCAAATGAAGTGGGGCCACCACTGTCTTTCCTCAAGTGTTCTCCCATAGCCTTGCATTGGATGGCTGATGAGGTAATCTGCTTAATAACATGGCCCTAGTGTGTTTCTATTAAGTCAATGGGGCATTGACTATCTACAAAAGCACCACTGGCATCTATTAAGTGGACTGGATCCACAGACCCACAACAACTTTACTCATCCGACAGGAAGAGTTGTGCACTAATCTCATAATTATACCCCTTTCCTCCTGTACTCAGTTCACATTTTGTCTGTTGGCAGTAAAATAAGTATCATTCCAAATATCAATATAATCTTAATTAAATAATTTAAAATGCACAGCTCATAATTTGTGTATGTATGCTGTGTGGACTAAATGTGTATAAATAATTATTAATTCAAATTAATGAATTTTGATGGAAATGTATCTAAAACAATACAGAATATGGAGCTAGAAATAGGTAAAAATGTGATGTAACTAGGTAGTAATAAATTTCTGTCACTAGTTTTTCTTGTTGAAACAGTATTCTAAGATGTCACGCATTTGATATCTCCAGTGTCAGGAAAATCATAGTAAAGATGAGATTTCAAAATTGAGTTCTCACAATAATTTTAAAGCAAGAAAGGAGTAAAACACAAATATCTACTACATAAATTCAATTTATTTTATCTATTGATCACCAGGATGTACAGTTTAAGGTAAAATAAGGTTTGATCTATCAATAGCTCAAAGTAGTGAATTTTTTAAAGGTATATGCTATAGGACGAGTGCACTAAACTATGTGTAGGTTTATGTGCAGTGCTAGCCACTGCCTCCGTTACTGTTTGAGCAGCTATCCAAAATTGCACACTTAGCTGCCTAATGCGATACCATCTCTTGGGGTATGTCAAAATTAACATTTTTAAACTTAGAAGAAAAAAAATCTCAATTTTGCAATGTCAGATATTTTAATTGATAAGATTTTGATTAAATTAGGCAGAGTTTTATTTTAAATCCCAGCTCAAGATTTTATATTTATCTTTTTTACTATAATGTCTTTTGGGGAATTGTTGTAGAGTACTTAGTGTCATTAGAATGCACGTTAAATGTGATCTGCATTTCCTCTGCTGTCTTTCAATAAAATTAATCAATAACATTTTCAAATGAATAGAGTTACTTGTGTGTTTTAACAATAATTTAAAGTATTTTTAGAAGTTTAAATTCAGTCTATCAGACTTTCCTGGTGGTGCAGTGGTTAAGAATCCACCTGCCAATGCAGGGGACACAGGTTTGAACCCTGGTCTGGGAAGATCCCACATGCCACGGAGCAACTAAGCCCGTGCACCACAACTACTGAGCCATGCGCCACAACTACTGAAACCCGCATGCTCCAGGGCCAGCATGCTGCAACTACTGAGCCTGCGCACTGCAACTACTGAAGCCCGCATACCTAGAGACTGTGCTCCACAACAAGACAAGCCACCACAATGAGAAGACCGCGCACCACAATGAAGAGTAGCCCCTGCTTGCTGCAACTAGAGAGAAAGCCCGCGTGCAGCAATGAAGACCCAATGCAGCCAAAAATAAATAAATAAATTTATATAAAAAATTTAAAAAATAAATTCAGTCTATCAACTTAAAGCAAGTTATTTCCCAATGATTTATAAACATAATGGAAATGTATCTTTTAGTCAAAATTGTTGTTTCATAGAATACTATTGTGTTGAGAGCCACATGTCAAAAATATCTATGTTAAGCATTAGTCACATTTTGGGCCCTCCCATAGGGGAGGTATTCTCAAAGTCATTACTACCTCATGATCCCAGCAATGTATGGATCTGGCTGGGATTCTGGAGGTGAAAGTCACAGATGAGAATGTATGATGGTGAAAGCCTCTATTCATTATGAGAAGTCTCTATCCATGGATATGTCTTTCTGGACATTTTCTTTTTATGAAATAAAATGACTACCATCTTACAAGCTCCCAGAACTGAAGGGTGTGTATATGCATGTGTTTCCCACCTACCCTTCTCTCTCTCTCTCTCGCTCTCTTTGTATGCAGGTTTGCATGGATGTGGCTGAGGGGTGTGTGTGTGTGTTGCGTGTGTGTGTGATTTTGGAAACTGATCAAGACTAATCAAGGCACAAAGTGTAATAAAAGGACAATCTAATTGCAGTTCTTGTGCTAACTATAAGCAATATCTTACACAAGTCACATATTTTATTTAGCTTGTATCTCCCTTCATACATAGAGAAAGATAATTAGGTAAAGATCCTTATTTTCTTGTGACTGTCAGTGTGACTAAATGATTCAAAACCTTTTAGATTTATTTTACTTATAATTGTATCAGAGCTTGTGATTTTTCTCCATTGGTAATATTAAAAATACAATATATTTCCATGTATCTTTTAAGCCCTGTGGCAAAAAAGAAAAGAATCAAGGTTTAGATTGACCACTAGAGTACCTTGTTTAAGAATTTGTCAGAAATCAGTTGCAAACTCTACATATCATGTTCAGGAGAAGTAAAAAGAAAAACCTTGAAATTAGAATAAAGAAAATTGTAAAATAGAAGTTTGGTATTAAAATAATACTTTTGGGGGTTTCACCCCTAAAAGTACACCCTTAGAATTTAAACAGAAATTATGAAGATTATTCCAAGTTCTCATTGCCTATTTTATAGATTCAAGGCAAACTCCATAGTAAATTCTAAAACCAAAATACATAAAATCCAGATGGCAGAGTTCAATTTTACTGAATTTAACATGAGAAAATGTACTTAAATATGAACAACTATATTTGTACATGCAAATATATTCTATTCATGCATATACATTATTTTGCCCATGTCAGTGTGTACATATGAACACACACTGAGGCTTAGCATAATGATGTTTGGCCTACTACTGTTGCAGTTTCTAAAGAAACAAAGTTTACTGTCTCATTTCTTTTTCACTTTTGTGCTTATTTTATTTAAGTATACATTCATAAAATGGAGCAGGTTTGATAAACCACCCTCAATTTGATTGTCTACAAATATACAGATACCTTTAGCCATGGAGCTGTAGTTTGGAAGAGGCCCTAAATCTTCCATCAGGTTTGACCCTTTGATCAATCTAAATCCTCAGCAAGTCCTCCATCACCAGAACTTTAATACTGATGGAAATTGGTAAACATTTAAGATGTATATACTGAAAAAAAAATGATTTTATTCCAACAGCTGTCTGAAGCATGATTATACCTAGCAATAAGTTTGTTTTTTTAAGGTCTTCTTTGCAGAACTAATATACTTAGGATATACGGGGAAATAATTAGGAATATCACCTTTCTACCTACTGCATTAAATTGCCTAATTTTCTGACAGCTAGAAATACAGTACTAGTGGTCATAGAAAATGGAATGAAATAGAGACCGAAACCCTACTGCAGATTAAGAAAGAAAAAATCATCTCTATATAAGAAGGAAAACCTTGGAAAGAAGAAATAGCTAGATGCTGCTACATCCTTCATATATGTGAGTCAAATATTGATTTTCTTGCATTCTGCAAAGTAGATACAAAAATTATGCTGAAAACAGGAGAGAACAGAATTTTACAACTGCCAATGTGAACTGAAGATTCAAGTCGAATAGAGGCTCTGATGCTAACAAATTCAAAACCAGGGCAAGGCTCAGGAGGTATTTCTCACAAACTCTTCCATTCCTTTAATTCTCTAGCTCTTCATTTCAGAAAGGATGGGTGCATCCTCAGATATGTTTTTTATCATGACTTTTCTTTTTGAATCACTGGCCCTTCCTTTGTCATAAAAGGAGGTAACACAAATGAACTTAATCTCTTTTATTTTATGCTGTACATAGTTGGAGTAAAAATACTTCTCTCATTTCCATGCGTTCAGTACCTTCCTTCATTCTATTTTCTGCCTCATCACATTGTCAAAATATAAATCAATATTTGAAAATCAGCAACACCAATAATCAGCAACACCTCTAATTTTATATTACATAAAAATAACATAAATCTTCCTGGTAAATTTCAGAAACAGAGTCTGCGAAACAAAACATTAAATATTATGAATTTAAGTTCAATATAAACTAAACTATATATGGCTGGAGAGCAAATGTTGGATTAATTAAACTGCCACATTTGTATAATTAAGATCCTTGTTTCGGTTTTCTTGTTAAAATAAAAGTAAGAAAGTTCAAAAAGATTTTTCTTTGGTTTGGGTGTGTTTACAAGAGTACTTAGTACTCTAGAAATGGCTGCATCTGCAGAGCATAAATGTGTCTTAATTATAGGATTTTTTTAGGGTGAACATCTGTGCCCTTTTCTGCAACTGTGTAGACACTTTGATGGTTCTCTGAGAATATGTGGTTAAATTTGTACACTGTACTTACTTGCTAATTCACTTTATTTAGTATAAATCAGGAATACTTAAAAGGTTTACCTGTATCACTTTGACATGTCACTTTACACTAACACAGTTTTGTTTTCTATAATTAGTTTAAAATATAAAATTAGAATCAGATAAGTTTATTTATTGGGATTTTGAATTGATGAGAAGGAACCTTAAAATCTCCATTTCTTTCTTTGTTTTTTTTGTTTGTTTGTTTGTTTTAGTAAAATGCTAGTTTCTTGAGGTAGAGAACAGAGTTCCCTTTTTTTGTCACACTCTGATAATCACTTTGACTTTAAAATAGCTTGCTACCTAGGAAAGTATAATGCCATATATTTTTTTAAAGAAAGTTATTATCTTACTTGTTTTATTATATGAATAGCTCTAACACAGATGGAAAAATATAGGCAAACCCTTTAGTCACAGAATATGAACTTAAACACTTAGAATCACCAGTAGTTCTTTCTGTAGGAACAAGTAAGTAAGCATGGCATATGGTCAGGGTGGACTGGGAATGATTCAGCAAGAAATACTTTTGATAGAAAGACTGGTATTTGGAAATTGTTGACAGAAGGCCTAAAAATTGTACTTAGGGGATTATATCTAATCCCCTAAGTATTACATTTTGTCAAAAGTATTGAAAATTAACTTTCCCCAGAGCGCAGAGGAAGTACCTCCTCTGGAAAGAATTCTTGTCATATTTTGGGTCATAATCACTCCAGTGAAAAGTGTAGCCAAGAAGAAATTTGAAATTTTTGCTAGATTAGCGAACAGTCTTAAAAAGCAAATATTTACTGTGACCAAGAAGGTCTTAACATTTCCTCAGCGTGACTCAACTTTAGACAGGCTTCTTCCCAACTCTAGGCTGTGACCTCCTTTTTTCTTAAAGCATTAACTTTTGAAAACTTGCAATGCTAAATTCTTTCTCCACTCCTTTGAGATATAAATCTCCTAACAACCCAGGAATATCTTTCTCCATGACCTCGGAGTCATCCCTTTGAAATGTAATTATCAAGAAAAATAGGACCCCTGTCTCCTAATTCCTAGGAGAAGATAGAAGACTAACTTGGGTAAAAGACAATTAACAAACACTAGTGACCTAATCATTTAGACCAACCTCTTTCCTATTGTGCTTTTTCCATTAGTTCACCTCTTTTTTGTTTCAGCAGAGTTCAACTTTCTTTTCTATTGCAATAGTCTTGACTCCTTCCTATCACAATAATCTTGGATAAAGTCTTCCTTGCTATTTTTAACAAGTGCCTGGTACAATTTTTCTTTCTATAACTGTCACTGTTTCTTTGAATTTATGAATTAGAATCATGTTATTCAGTTATAACTGAAACTTCTGGGCACAGGTAAATTCACAAGGTAATATTTTGTTGCATTTATTCGAAAGTTATAGATGTGATAATGACACAGACTTAGTTGATTATGGCTTAATGAGCTTTGGAGAAAATCATAAATGTTATTTTTTGATTATAAGACCATCATTCCTGATGATATAAGATGATTTTTGAAAAGTAATATTGTAAGTTCAAAAATAGTACAGCAATGGTAAAATTGTCTGTATTTAAGAAAATCTTTAATGAGTCATATTTTTCCAAATTTTTTCGTTATTAATTTTAAAGGAGCATTTCCCAGAAACCAAGTCAATCATCATGGGGAATGTGAGAGAATTAGTTCAGTGATGTTTCAGTTAACTTGTTATTACCACATGATGGTAAGATTTTATTGAATACTTGGTGATCATACATTCTTACTATTCAAACATCCATACAATTTACCAGGAAACTACTTGACTTCCAGTGTACTCTGTCTGTATAGAAGAAAGTTTGTATTGCAAAAAGATAATTTTCTTTCAATTAATTAAAATTTGCCCTTTATAGGAGATATAGGTACTGAAATGTATTTTGTAATGTTTCTAAGGAAAGATTAAGTGTGTTCAAAATGATAGATCCTTTACATCTACTTGACTACAGTTAAACTCTTTAAAGTATTTTTTATTCAATTTGTTAATACTCTTGTAATAAAATGGATATAATTTGAAGCACCTATCACACTAAAGTAACTCAAATTAATTTTAAATTGAGATAATGTTTCAGCTTTCAGGCTAATAAACTAAAAAAAGTAATACATAATTTTAAATTTCATTAATAAGCAAAATCCTATTGCCATTAATTACAAATTTTCCTCAAAGCATACATTTCAGAAGCCAAAATTTTCTTCATTGTTTTTGATTTGTTTCCTCAAAGATCTCCTCAATGCACAGAAAAATTGCAAATACTTTGCAAAATCTTTTTAGATTTGTGGCTTCAGGTTCCAATGCCAGCCCTGTTTGAACACCTCTCTCTGCTTCCTCTCAGCTTAGCAAATATAAAACTTTTACCACTTTAAGAATCTGAAGAAACTATGTCTGTCCCATTACACAATACTTATGTTAATTTACTCATTGATTCATTCCCTCAAAACATAGGTATTGATTGCTAATTGTGTGCAAAGTACTCTGTAATGTACTGGAGAAGACAAAAAGATGAAAACACACACAATATCTGTCTTCAAGCCTTAGTTTGGGAGCTAAATCTTGTATGAAATTTAAGGTACATAACTAACTATTGTACAAGATAGAAAGTGATAAATGCTGTAGAAGAACAATCAATAAAATGCTATCAGGGTCCTGGATTTGGAGAAGTTCTATAAAACAATGAAATCAGGGATCGTTTCAGAATTTTTAGCTTGGGGTTGAAGAAAATGAAGGATTTGGATGAGAGAGAGAGAGACAAAGTATGTTTAAAAACATTCCAGATGGTGACCAGCATATAAATAGGCAAGGAAAGCAGAAAGTGAAAAGTGTATAAAATATGTAAGTAATTCCACCTGGCTATAAGTCAGGCTTGGTGAACAGAAATAGTGAAAGCTGGGTTGAAAAGGTTAAAATTATATTATAACAAATCTTGATCACCAGACTAAGCAGGTTTGATATTACACAGTAGCCAATGAATGGGGAGACATTTAAATATCAAACAAACAAACAAAAATCACCTTAAGTTAAAGAAAAAAAAAAAAGTAGAAAAAAAAAAACACCCTACAGTATTACAGCTATGCTATAAAAAGATTATGTGGTAGGAGTTTTAAAAATGTTAGAGAGAGGAAATAACCATTGGCAAGATAAACCCCTAAGCACAAAATTATAATTATCTGGGTATGAGGTAATTTGGTGTGTAAGCATGGAAGCACCAGGGTATGTTGAAGAGGCAGAATATATAAAACATGATCAGTGATTGGATGTGAAGAATAAGGCAGAGAGCAGAGAGTCCTAGGTGACTCTTAGTTTGGTTCCTAGGAGGTGCTGATGGCTGGCACAACTGAAACAGAAAACAATATGATGGTTCTTCAAAAATAAAGAACAAAATTACCATATAATCTAGTCATATCACTTCTGAGCATATATCCAAAGGAATTGAAAGTAGGGTCTCATAGAGATAGGTGTATACCCATGTTCATAGCAGTATTATTTCAATAGCCAAAAGGTGGAAACAATCCAAATATTCATTGACAGATGAATGAATAAATAAAATGTGTTTCTGTGCAATGGAATATTATTTAGTCATTAAAAGGAAAGAAATTCTGACACATGATACAACATGGATGAGTCTCTAGGACACCATGCTAACTGAAATAAGCCAGTCACAAAAAGACAAATACAGTATGACTTCACTTACATGAGCTATCAAGTATAGTTAAATTTATAGTAACAGAAAGTAGAATGGTGGTTGCCAGGTGCTCAGAGGAGGGGAGAAAAGGGAGTTATTGTTTAATGGGTATAGAGTTTTGGTTTTGAAAAATGAAAAAGTTCTGGAGACTGGTTGTACAATGTGAGTATACTTCACACTCCTGAACTGTATGCTTAAAAATCTTTATGGTGGTGAATTTTATGTCATATGATTTTATCTCAATTCAAATTTTTAAAAAGGAAAAAAAAAGGAAGTAAAGAAAAAAGAAGAAAAAGGACAAAGAACAAAAGGAAATATACAACCATGTACATATATTTAATCAGAATTATTTCTTCAATACAGCTCAGAGTGGAAAGAGAACGGCAACCAGAAATGGCCTTTAAAAATTACCAGAATTTATTTAAGAGTTGTATAACATGAACAAAGAAGAAACAACTTGGTCTGTTTAAGGCTGGTGGTATACTTTTAACAGAAGGTTACAATTTACTATTGGAAATTGTTGAAGAAAGAGTTTCAAAGAGTCCCCCCCACCCCTTGGGAGTGTGAGAATCATGTAATAGGAGGCCAGTCCCATTCCTGACACTTTCTATTTATAAGATCTTGGAAAAGTCACTTAATGAGTCCATTAAAACAAACAATCATAAATAATAATACCTGCTTATCTCATGGGATTATTATGAGATTTAAATAATGCATTTATTAGTGCATGGTATACAAGAAAAGGAAGTGTTATAATCATCTGCTGACCTCCTTGATGGGTTTTGTGTAAACAATGAGAGCAATTTCTAGGTTAATAGCTGCAGAGAGCATTGCCAGAGACTGTTAAAAGCAGGCCGAGACCAGTAACAGCTATAAAATCACACAGGGCATTGTGGTCGGTGATAAGAACAAACTAGGTAATTTAGACTCAAAGTTTAGATTCATTTGCTAGGTCTGTACATTTACATTAATATAATTTACTTTAAAAAATCCAGCACTATTTCTTCCACTTCCAAAAAGTGTTGATCATTCAGGTAAATTCTCTCCACAGCAGTAGAAAGGAAGGAACGGGAACGAGGGACCTATGTAAATTTGACAGACATGAAAAGGAGGTAGGAAAAATGAGCATCAAGGAGGAACTAAAAGTGATGGGATAACATCACTTTTAGAAATTTGATTAGGGAATTCTCATTCATTTAGACTGCAGCCAGCAGGAAGCTGGGGAGAGAGGGAACAGCAATTTCCATCGTGGAGCTCAGCACTATACACGTATTATTTTATTCAATTGTCACAATTCTAGAAGATAGACTTTTATCCTCATTTCTTAGATAAGGACACTGTAAGTAATTTGGCCCAAAGCACACTAGTAGTAAATGGTGGGTGGGTGGTTTTCCAGTCAATTCTTTCTCTCTTGCTCCCATGCCCAGGCATTTTCTATAATACCATCGACCAAATGTCCACATCTCAAAATGCACTCAGGTGGCTAACCAGGAAGATCACACCTCAATGGCATTTTATCTTCTCAATCTAAATGGTCTCTAACTGGAGAGCATATGTTTATAAAATAGTGTAAATTACTTTGCTGAACATCAAAATATGTTTCTTCCATGAGGACAGACAGGTCACAGTTGTTCCAAGCTGAAAGAAGACTCAGAGATCAGCACAGCTGAGGTTCTCATTGAGGACAGTTAGACACAGAGAAATTAAAGAATTTGTCCAAAGGCACTCTTCCTGTACACTGTGCTACCACTTCAGAAAACATTGCCAACTTTAGGTAAACTGACTTAAGTTGCTAAGTATTGCTTATAAATATTATAAAGCCATTCAGGGATTAATAAGACTACTGTCTAATGCATGATTAACCCTATTAACAACATCTAACTTGTCATTAAATGATAACTGAAATTTCATTCCCAACAGCATACTTTATTAAAAGTCATATTTGCCAGATGGAGCTAGACCACCATTTTGTAATTCCATATTACTACTCAGGTGCTTACTGATAAGTTATATTCTTAACTCTATCACCAAAATTCTTGGAAGTAACCCCACATTATTACCTGCAATCAGTAAAAGGTAGATTGGTCTAGCAACCCTGGCACTTTGGAGTTCCTATCCATGCAGTGAATATGATGTTTTCCTGATATCAGCTCCCTACTCATTTCATCCTCTTTTCACTAGTCCCTAAAGCTAGGCTATTGCTTTGTTTTGATCAACATGGCAAGAAAACATATGCAGTATATTTGTCTTTCCATTCTCTTTCATGACAGGTAACACTTGTATATTTTACTATGATTTTAATAAGAAACATCAGGACAAATAGCAGAACCATGCTTCTTCAATACTTATGAGTATGACTTACAGGACTTTAAAGTTCATCTTGGAGTATTTTTTATTGAATTGTAAGGTGAATATAGCCATATCAGAAAACACTCATTAAGCTGTATACAATATTAAGAAAGTACAGTAAAAAATTGAGACTAGTTAATGATAATGGAGTCAACTATTATTTAAAATGAAATGCAATTTGAATAAACATAGCATTTTGGAGTTAAAATTATTATTTTGGAGCCAGGAATATACCCATCCTCCATCACCACCTCTACTCCATCACCCATAGCAGAGTTGAGCCTCCATTAGAGTCAAAGTCCTGCATGAGATATTTCAAAAAAAAATTATGTTTCAGTTCTCCTCTGTGAGCACTGTGCCTTTAATGAGAAACAGATGTTCAACTTACACACAAACAAAAAATGAAAAAAAAGTAAATAAAGGCAGAGCATCCTCATAACTGACTTCCCATGGAGTTAGACCATTCAAAGTTTCCTAACGATTATAATCACTCAGCCCAAGCCCCCAAATTTACCATCATCTAAATAGAAGGAATCAAACAAGGTTAACTGAGTCTGAGAACCTAGTATATTAGCCTATAGCCTAATACAGTGGACACTTGAACAACATGGGGTGTGGGATGCTGACCCTCTCCCACAGCGGAAAATCCATGAATAATTTATGTTGGGTCCTCCTGTTTCATTCCTCCTTATCCGAGATTCCTCTGTATCCATGGTTCCACATCCCGGGATTCAACTAACCTCTTGTAGAACAGATGGTATTTACTCTTGAAAAAAATCTGAATATAAGTGGACTCGCAGAGTTCAAGTCCAAGTCCTTCAAGAGTAACTGTATGTTAGAGGGTCACTTATCAACTCGCTGTTGCTGTCTAAAGCCTGAAGACAGAACTCCCTCACTGGATACTGAGGCTAAGGGTTGAGGGTGGGAGCTGCTCTGGTTCAACAGTTCCTGTACTTCAGTGCTCACCCAGCCACTCACCTGCTGCCTGCTAACCAGGTTACTTTTGATTGTTTTCAAATTTGATCTTAATATTGAGGTTGTTTTTTTTTAATTGACTAATTTAGTTAATATGATCTTTTCATTGCAATTGTTCTTATAAATATCTAATTAAATATTTTATGCATCATTAAAATTTAAGTGTAAAATAATGAGGTTTTTTTTCCTGAAAACTACCGTGATTTCTGTAAAAGGCAAAATGAAAGCACATTACCCAAACAAAAATGGAACAAAAACTATTTTTGAATTGTGTGTGGGTAAAACGTATAAAAGTTGGGGGAGAAACACCACAAAAATCCAGGAAAGTTCTGTATCAAAATGTCAGCCAAAGAATGTACCTCACCATCTGGTTCCACAAGGATTAGGTCACTAACCACTCTAGTCACTGACATTTAACACTCCCTGAAAGGAGTTCAGGGCTAAGACCAGGAATGAAGTACTCTGTGCTCTAGGAAAAAATGGCAGAAGAAGCCTTCAGATAGATAGCTTCAGAAGATTTTATGAGCCCAATTTCTTGCATCTTCCCATATCTAGAAAAGCACTAAAATCATTAACAGAGACATCTCCTCCTCATGATTAGCAGCAACCTTCTGCCAAAGTGTGTACTTGATTGCACGTACACAGTTCACAAAAATCACATACATACTGACCTCCCCCCAGCCTCTTAGGAGCAATTCCTAGGAATTGTGTGAGGGGCTGTCTCCCAGGTTATAGTCCTAGCTAGACCCCAAATCAAACTTAGTTCACAGGTCTTACATTGTGCTTTTTTTCAGTCAATGAAAATTTCTTCCTTTACATGTATCTTTAAATTCTGGCAAGTTTTGTGCTTAAAAGAGTACAAAGATGGATGAATTATAGTATGGGTTAATCAAGAAAGAAAATACAGTTCTTTAAGGAAACTAACCAAAAGATGGCCCTGGCATTACATAAAACAGATTGACAAATGTTTATACATTTACATGTTTTAAACTAAAATGTTTTTGTTATTCCTACTTTCATCAACTTATTTAAATAACCAACCACCTACCTGGGCCACTAGCATCAGGTACTAGGCCTTCTGTTGTATGTAATTATGATGAGTAGCAAAATAATGAAAAGTGCCTGTGCTGAAAACACACTAGAAACCAGTTGAATCAAGATGCCCTCACAGAATGTAATAGGCACAGAGGGTGTTGTGCTTTGCTATGATTATCTTGTCACCTGTAAGCAATCACCATGACTGTGAACAAAATATAATTAAGCCTGAATTGTTAGTTTTCTGTGCACATGGACTGAAGTAGGACAGACAATCATGTCATTTTTATTGGACACCAACCCTGTCCAGCTCACCGTACAATGAGTGGGGTTTAGGCTAGCGGTTCTCAAATTAGAAGGATCAGAATCACCTGAGGGGCTTAATACCCCAGACCTCTCGGCCCCATCACTTGAGTTTCTGGTTCAAGAGGTCTGGGATGAGGGTGCAGGATTGCATTTTGAATGAGTTCCCAAGTGATATTGCTCCTGCTGGTCCAGGAACCACATTTTAGAAACCACTATTTCAGGACGTTAAACAAACAAATGAACAAACAAACTAGTTTTACTGTAGAAAATGTTGCACTCTAAAAAAACTCAGATAGGATGAAATCACATGCAAAAAGCAAGGCATATGCATAATTCAATAGATAAATTAACCAATTGGTTGTCCACCAATCCATCCCAGAGTTCGTTGGAGTCAATGATATAAAGGGTTTTGAAGAAATTAGCCAGAAAACCTTCTCCTTCCCAAGAATAAAGGAGGGTGATTAAGTATGTGTAGGAACAAACAAATACGACTTAACATGTGCTAAGAAATATTTTGAAAGCATACTGATAAAATTATATCTATCTCTTTTCTTAAATTTGACTATGCAATTTAGAGAGAACTGAAAAGATTCCTACTATCTACATTCTCATATCTATATGCCTATCTTTATTTTCACCATACATTTTTCGGCCTGGTGTTTTTTTTTTCTCTTTCTAATGTTTCTTTCTCTCTGTGTTTCTAGGTGTAGTCACAATCACAAATGAGTTTCTTAAAGTCAACATTTCAGTAATGCCTCCAATTGTGTTCATAAACTGATCCTAAAGGTATAATTCTGTTCATTACTTTAATAGATTAAAATCAATTTGGAAAACATTTTTCAAAGAAATTTAAATTGTGGAGAGAAAGGAAAATTAATTCAGAGAAAGACTCTAGGTTATATTTTCTATTCCTCTTTAAAGGACTGATCATAGAAATAACTGCTGGAAAGCCCTGAAGGTGAAGAGGAGTGCTGACTCTGTGTTTAAATGAAAATAGATTTAATCACATGAACTGTGCTGGAATTATTTTCATTCAACATTTCAAAGATGTGGTAATTTTTTATATCATCTTGCCCGAGTCCTGGTTTTTGTGACAAGTAATCCATCCTGAGTTAACTCCTTAACTGGGGATGGGTAAGTGCTTTCCTTATATCTAAGCTATGCTCTCTGTAAAACAGTACTTTGAGATTGGGACAGTAAGTAATGTGTGTGAGTTTGTATGTGTGTGTGCGTGTGTGTGTGTGTGTGTGTGTGTGTGTGTGTGTGCTTTAAACTATACATTTTCACACTGACTCTATCAGAAAGTGGCATTAAGTCACTGGCGGGGCGGGGGGCATTTTTTAAAAGCTAAATGAGAAACCCAAAAACAATAGGAGGCTCAGTTTTTACAGCATGCACTAAAGAACTATGATTCTAGAATGTAACTATGCCTTACTATATAAGGGTGATACACTTTTTCACAGAACTGTTTATATATGCTCCATGTACAAAATGGGCATATTAAAATTACTTCTGAGTGAATGCAGAGAGTAAAGAGTGATCACAGATTTAGGCTTATAAACAGACACAGGAGAAAACTAAATTTTGATGTTTCCTTTATTAAATACAAAGTAGTATATATTAAAAATCAGTTTTCAATAGAATATTAAGTAAATGCCATGTATTCTGGAATTTAGTGCAGTTGCTTAATGCAATTATGGTATGACATTAAAACCTAATTCATTTTGAATACCATGCTATCCAAAAGAGAAAAATATTACAATGCACACCATTATTCTAAGCATCACACTTGACAAGTGTAATTTTATAGTTCGGTGTTTCCCAGATAAGAAAGAATATATCCATTCCCACCTACCCCAACTCCAAGCATAATATACACTTCAGAGAAGCTATGAGTCTTCATTTCTTCAAGTAGACTTGAGACTTCTTGAGGTTAGGAAATGTTATTTTGTATCCTCATCTTATTCATTGCTCCTAAATATGTATTTATTAAATATTATTAAAGAAGAAAGATTTAAGAAGACTGTTACTTTGTAGCTTTTAGACCTTGGTATGTCTGTGTATTAACCACTTGACTGTTTACAGATAAAAGGACTAGATTTAGGATTTACTCCCTCATTCATAGCCAAGACCAAAATGTAAGGTTAGGAATTTTAGAGGTCTTAAAATAAAGAAAAGATTGTAGGTCATTTAGTTCTGTGAACCTACAGTTTGCTGCTGAATTAGGAAGATTGCAAGAGTTCACCAGGCAAGTCACCTTCAAGCTGTCAATATATGGTCTTTGCCTCTCAAGGGAAACCATGCAGAAACAGACACTTAATTTTTTTTCCCACTGTATCCCTACCTAATTGTTTAGCAGCAAGGATCTCAACAATCTGTACAGCAGATGTGACTACCTCACTTAACACTATCATAGGAAGGAAATAAGGGCAGAAGAGTCATATGCTAATGGTAAAGATGCACAGAGAAACTGCTGCCTGAGCACAGATAACACACCTCTCTCCAGCCATCTGTCCCACCATGTGTGCTGCACATCACAGGAGGATATGAGAGGGGTGGACAGCTGACAAGTTTTTCAGAGTGGCAAAAGAATGGCTTTCAACAGCAGTGTGATACTAGAGGATAAGAGTTTTTATTAATATTGCAAGGAATGTATTATTATTGTTACTTAAAGGACCAAATGTTTTAGTATTGCATATTTTTAAAAAATAAATTAATGTCATGTTATTCCTTTCTCTCACTCACTGCATTCTGATGTTCTTTCTTGAGTGGCAGGGAGAGATGCATAGTTACAGCTGAAATGCAAGAATGGCACACTGTGGTTTCTGGTATATGACACCCACTCTGCATACACAAATGAGACCAAGGTGGAGAGGGGCTGCTGCTGCAGGAAATCACAGACTGGGTTCTGAGCCAGAGGTATGGTGTCTATCCTGCTGCACTACCCTGATACTAGTATTGCCATCAGGTCAGAACTCAGAATAATATTTTAATGTAGTTTATGTGTTGCATTAACTAATCCTTACTCTCAAAGCCTAAATGTTGTGGGATAAGGGAAACTCTGTTCCTGGCATACATACTAGATGAATAAATCTTTGTTGAATCATTGCAAAAATATAATCATTTCATTGATATAGACAGAGATATCACAGAGAAGCAGGATCTGGTGGTAGATGAACTAGGCAGTGCTGCCATCAGCCTCAGTGGAGCTGAGATTCCTCTCTGGGGCTGAGTGGGTTGTGTGTAGGTAAGGGCACAACCTACTTCGCTGTGTGCCTCAGTAACCTAGCTGAAGAAGAGGAAGAGGGAGAGGGGAAGGGGGCAGGGGGAAAAGAGGAGAGGACAGAAGGAGAGAAGAAAGAGAAGGAGAAAGAAAAGGAGATGGAGAGGAAAATCTACTTGGAGAAACGGAACATGAACAAATAAAAAGTTTAAAATCATATCTCTGTCTTATATCTGTGCATGTATATATAAAGCTGATGCATGAAATTAGCTTTCCAGAGTTACTGCTTATAAAGGAGAAACCACTATTAATTGTTTAATAAGAAAAATATTCTGAATGGTTGGGGGAAAGGGCCTGTGTCTTAAGAACGAACAATAAACAAAACACAAAAGTGAGGTTGTTGCTTTCCAGTGAGAGAAGAAGTAAAAGATCAGTCAAGAAGGATCACATTTAGAACATATATGTACTGAGTGAGATCAAAACTTATCCAAACACACAGCTGAGATCAGAGATTCATATTCAGAGTATAGAAAAAAGTACATAATTTCTTTGAGAACAAATTAGTTCTTTAGTTATAAACAATTTAGAAGCAGCCATAAAAATTTTAATCCTGAGGAATATATTCAGGCTTCATGGATGAATGGACCTTTGATAAGTAGCTTCCCAATACTGGATAATAAGACAGAGTCAAACTAGATAAAATGATAGCTCTATGTTTGGAATTTCAAGACAAAAACTTCAAAACTTTTGTCCATTCCAATGTCATCTGAAGATATCACATATTATTTTCCTATTTCAGGGATTTCATTAAACTGTATACTGAAATAACTGTAAACAGAGGAATTTGGGAAGTGGTAAGACATAAGCAATACAACCTCCACAGCGAATTGGCATAGTAGCAAGTATAGTAGATGGCACATACTGCCAGGGAAAAAAAGATGGAGAAGGGATTGTGGTTGTTTTAAGGGAGAAAGTCACATTTTCCTCCAGGGTCTATAAATATATTATCAGTGTTCCTTTACGAGACCCAGAAATGAACCACTGATTCAAGTTGAGAAAGAAATACTCATGTCAACCGTCAGTAAGAGAAATACAAAGAAATGTTTCTACCAGTGCACATAATGCTTGTAAAACTATCTAGTTACCTTGTCTCATGCCTGCAAAAAAATCATTCTATTTATTTGAAAAATAGAATTTTTAATTATATTTTTAAAATAGCGGTTAAAATATTTCTCCTCTTGAAGACCATTGTCTTGGCATTAGCCTCTCAATTAAGTATAGTGTTTTCATTTCTTAACTCAATCAGGTCTTTAAATTCTGTTTTTAAGGGGACAAACTTACATCTCACAATTTATAAAGGATTAAAATTCATTATGGGAAAAAATATAGATTTAGCATTTGACAGTAAAGAAAACATACAGAATAAGTGTTTGGAGCATCTATTTCTGTTTTACAGTGATACAAAATATCTGATTAAAACATATGCTCTCAAATAATAAGAGAAACTTAGGTGTATAAAACCTGTCATATGTATTTAAAGCAGATACTAAATGAGTTCAAGATAACTCAGGATGATGTTCTTTCTGTCAGACTTTGTAAGGTTAAATTTTAGAACTGAAATTAAATAATATTAAATTTTTATGATATAAAGCAGTTTTCTCTGAAAACACACACACACATACACACACACACACACACACACACACACACACACACACACACACACACATATACCAAAAAAACCTAAGTCAGAAGTATAGCAAAAGGTTCTTAGAAGGCTATCTCAGAAAAGATAAACGTAAAGCTAGTCAATTAAGCTATCAAATTCTAAGTCACAACTAAAGGAGTTAAATTTTTAACCTAGGCCTGGTCAAGTGACTTTCATTATGTAGAAGTCTCTTGATTCTTTCATTTCTCCTTGAAAAAACATTCAAACTGTACAAACCTCCCTGTAAGCATCTTATCTATTAGTTTCAAAAGTTTCAAACACTCATCCAGACTCTACTTTAGAACTGCAGTAAGTTAGATAGGAGTTTTAAAATTGTCTCTAAATGGCTATAATTAAACCCTCACTTAAAGCTTTGCCATCTATACCAAGGGCAAACTCAATGTGATAAGGGATGCATAAGAGTAGAATTATTAAAAAGCAAAAAAAAAAAAAAAAGAAAGAAAACATGTGACTTGGCATAGATTCCTGTGTAAAGGGTGCAGGTTAGGTACTCCAATATTTCTTCTAAAAAAAGTTATATGAAGATCAGAAAGGGTGGGTGAGTGAAAGAAAACTAATTCAACCTTTCTTTATAAAGCTATGTGTAAAAGTGAACTCTTACCCAGGAAGTCTACTAATTGTTAATCTTTTCCTCTTTTAAATACACTGTGAAAACAAATGTACTACTTGAAAATGACCTTAATTCAAATCCAATGTGTACTGATAGGTCAAATTCTCTGTAGCAAATCTAATTAACAAGAATAGGCCACCTACGGGCTTCCCTGGTGGTGCAAGTGGTTGAGAGTCTGCCTGCTGATGCAGAGGACTCAGGTTCGTACCCTGGTCTGGGAAGATCCCACATGTCACGGAGCGGCTAGGCCCGTGAGCCATGGCCGCTGAGCCTGCATGTCCGGAGCCTGTGCTTCACAACGAGAGAGGCCACAACAGTGAGAGGCCCGCGTACCACAAAAAAAAAAAAAAAAAAAAATAGAATAGGCCACCTAGCCTATGGATAAGGAAAACAATCAGATAATCCCTAGAAATAAAACGGTATTAATGTCAGGAATGGCAGAAATGGTGGCTACTGATGCCATATAGTTGCTAAGTTGAGTGAAAAAAACAATAACAAAAAGAAAAGAGTGTACTCTTTGAGACAAAAAGGGAATTACAAGTTGCTCTTTCTCTAGCTACTAAAAAAAAAATAGAAGTAAATACATATGTTTGAATGATTTTTATGAACTTACTTGGTCATTTAATAAACTACTTGGACATTTAATAAACTATTTTTTGGAACAAAACTATTTTCAGAGATGAAATGAACATTTATCAGAAAGTTTCTGTCCAAGAGCGAGGATTTGTGATTTTTCTATCACTAAAAGACCATTTTCAATGATGATCTAAGAATAACAAAATATCTTTAATTTTTTCCTATATGAGGAAAATGTACGTTACCTTTACAAAAGCATAATATAGTTCACAGTCAATATTATCAGGCATTAATTTCTGCTGATCAACAAGCCTGTCAGAACAGAAAGAAAATTACATTCTGAATATTTATCTGATGAGGAAAATGAGATGCAATACACACAAAAAAATGACATGCTTCTATGATTACTTCACCAAAATGTAAGTAGAAGGATCTTTGGACTCTTAGGTCATTGCCTTTTCCACCACCAGAAGGTTGGTTTGAAAATACTGTACCCCATTGCCTTTCTTCTAAGAAAATGTGAGTCCTTGGTGTTCACATTTCATTTGAAATGCTCAGAAATACCACGTCATTTTCAAGGATGGCA
Source organism: Leucopleurus acutus (assembly GCF_964270905.1). Taxonomy (NCBI): domain Eukaryota; kingdom Metazoa; phylum Chordata; class Mammalia; order Artiodactyla; family Delphinidae; genus Leucopleurus; species Leucopleurus acutus. The sequence goes on along the minus strand of NC_139160.1, from coordinate 39,082,054 downwards.
CACATCAAGATTGGTTCAAGACGGAGGAGTAGAAGGATATACTTTCACTTCCTCTTGCGAGAACACCAGAATCACAACTAACTGCTGAACAATCATCAACAGGAAGACATTCACCAAAAGATACCCCACATCCAAAGACAAATGAGAAGCCACAATGAGATGGTAAGAGGGGTACAATCACAATAAAATCAAATCCCATAACTGCTGGGTGGGTGACTCACAAACTGGAGAACACTTATACCACAGAAGTCCACCCAATGGAGTGAAGGTTCTGAGCCCCACGTCAGGCTTCCCAACCTGGGGTCCAGCAATGGGAGGAGGAATTCCTAGAGAACCAGACTGTGAAGGCTAGCGGGATTTGAGTGCAGGACTTCAACAGGCCTGGAGGAAACAGAGACTCAACTCTTGGAGGGCACACACAAAGTAGTGTGTGTATTGGGACCCAGGGGAAGGAGCAGTGACTCCAGGGGAGACTGAACCAGATCTAACTGCTAGTGTTGGAGGGTCTCCTGCAGAGGCAGGGGACGGGGCTCTGTCTCATCATGAGGACAAGTACACTGGCAGCAAAACTTCTGGGAAGTATTTCTTGTCATGAGCCCTCCCAGAGTCCATCATTAGGCCCAGAAAAGAGCTCAGATAGGCTCCAGTGTCAGGTCACCTCAGACCAAACAATCAACAGAGAGGGAACCCAGCCCCACCCATCAGTGGTCAAGCAGATTAAAGTTTTACTGAGCTCTGCCCACCAGAGCAACAGTCAGCTCTAACCACCCCAATCCCTCCCATCAGAACACTTGCTCAAGCCTCTTAGATAACCTCATCCACCAGAGGGCAGACAGCAGAAGCAAAAAGAACTACAATCCTGCAGCCTGGGGGAAAAAAAAAATCACATTCACAGAAAGACAGACAAGATGAAAAGGCAGAGGGCTATGTACCAGATGAAGGAACAAGATAAAACCCCAGAAAAACAACTAAATGAAGTGGAGATAGGCAACCTTCCAGAAAAACAATTCAGAATAATGATAGTGAAGATGATCCAGGACTTCAGAAAAATAATGGAGGCAAAGATAGAGAAGATGCAAGAAATATTTAACAAAGACGTAGAAGAAATAAAGAACAAACAAACGGAGATAAATATTACAATAACTGAAATGAAAACTACACTAGAAGGAATCAATAGCAGAATAACTGAGGCAGAAGAACGGATAAGTGACCTGGAAGACAGAATGGTGGAATTCACTGCTGCGGAACAGAATAAAGAAAAAAGAAAGAAAAGAAATGAAGACAGTCTAAGAGACTTCTGGGACAACATTAAATGCAGCAAAATTCACATTATAGGGGTCCCAGAAGGAGAAGAGAGAGAGAAAGGACCCGAGAAAATATTTGAAGAGATTAGAGCTGAAAAATTCCCTGACATGGGACAGGAAATAGCCACCCAAGTCCAGGGAGCGCAGAGAGTCCCATACAGGATAAACCTAAGGAGAAACACACCGAGACACATAGTAATCAAATAGGCAAAAATTAAAGACAAAGAAAAATTATTGAAAGCAACAAGGGAAAAATGACAAATAACATACAAGAGAACTCCCATAAGGTTAGCAGCTGATTTCTCAGCAGAAACTCTACAAGCCAGAAGGGAGTGTCATGACATATTAAAAGTGATGAAAGGGAAGAAACTACAACCAAGATTACTCTACCCAGCAAAAATCTCATTCAGATTTGATGGAGAAATCAAAAGCTTAACAGACAAGCAAAAGCTAAGCGAATTCAGCACCACCAAATCAGCTCTACAACAAATGTTATAGGAACTTCTCTAAGTGGGAAACACAGCAGAAGAAAAGGACCTACCAAAAAAAAATCAAAACAATTAAGAATATGGTAACAGGAACATACATATTGATAATTATCTTAAATGTGAATGGATTAAATGCTCCCATCAAAAGACACAGGCTCACTGAATAGATACAAAAACAAACCCATATATATGCTGCTTACAAGAGACCCACTTGAAACCTACGGACATATACAGACTGAAAGTGAGGGGATGGAAAAAGATATTCCATGCAAATGGAAATCAAAAGAAAGCTGGAGTAGCAATACTAATATCAGATAAAATAGACTTTAAAATAAAGAATGTTACCAGAGACAAGGAAGGACATTAAATAATGATCAAGGGATCTATCCAAGAAGATATAACAATTATAAATATATATGCTCCCAACACAGGAGAACCACAATACATGAGGCAACTGCTAACAGCTATAAAAGAACAAATCAACAGAAACAGAATAATAGTGGGGGATTTTAAAACCTCACTTACACCAATGGACAGATCATCCAAACAGAAAATTAATAAAGAAACACAAGCTTTAAATGAAACAACAGACCAGATAGATTTAATTGATATTTATAGGACATGCCACCCCAAAACAGCAGATTACACTTTCTTCTCATGTGTGCACAGAACATTATCCAGGATAGATCACATCTTGGGTCACAAATCAAGCCTCAGTAAACTTAAGAAAATTGAAATCATATCGAGCATCTTTTCTGACCACAAAGCTATGAGATTAGAATTCAATAAAATGGAAACAAATGTAAAAAACAAAAACACATGGAGGCTAAAAAATATGTTACTAAATAACCAAGAGATCCCTGAAGGAATCAAAGAGGAAATCAAAAAATACCTAGAGACAAATGACAATGAAAACACGATGACCCAAAACCTATGGGATGCAACAAAAGCAGTTCTAAGAGGGAATTTTATAGCCATACAAGCATACCGCAAGAAACAAGAAAAACCTCAAATAAACAATCTAATCTTACACCTAAAGGACTAGAGAAAGAAGAACAAACAAAACCTAAAATTAGCAGAAGGAAAGAAATCATAAAGATCAGAGCAGAAATAAATGAAATAGAAACAAAGAAAACAATAGCAAAGATCAATAAAACTAAAAGCTCGTTCTTTGAGAAGATAAACAAAATGGATAAACTATTAGTCAGACTCATCAAGAAAAAGAGAGAGAGGACTCAAATCAATAAAATTAGAAATGAAAAAGGAGAAGTTACAACAGACACCACAGAAATACAAAGCATCCTAAGAGACTACTACAAGGAACTCTTTGCCAATAAAATGGACAAACTGGAAGAAATGGACAGATTCTTAGAAAAGTATAACCTTCCAAGACTGAACCAGGAAGAAATAGAAAATATGAACAGACCAATCACAAGTAATGAAATTGAAACTGTGATTAAAAATCTTCCAACAAAGAAAAGCCCAGGACCAGATGGCTTCACAGGCAAATTCTATCAAACATTTAGAGAAGAGCTAACACCTATCCTTCTCAAACTCTTCCAAAATATAGCAGAGGGAGGAACACTCCCAAACTCCTTCTACAAGGCCACCATCACCTTGATACCAAAACCAGGCAACGATGTCACAAAGAAAGAAAACTACAGACCAATATCACTGATGAACATAGATGCAAAAATCCTCAACAAAATACTAGCAAACAGAATCCAACAGCACATTAAAAGGATCATACACCATGATCAAGTGGGGTTTATTCCAGGAATGCAAGGATTCTTCAATATACGCAAATCTATCAATGTGATAAACCATATTAACAAATTGAAGGAGAAAAACCATATGATCATCTCAATAGATGCAGAGAAAGCTTTTGACAAAATTCAACACCCATTTATGATAAAAACCCTGCAGAAAGTAGGCATAGAGGGAACTTTCCTCAACATAATAAAGGCCATATATGACAAGCCCACAGCAAACAAAATCCTCAATGGTGAAAAATTGAAAGCATTTCCACTAAGATCAGGAACAAGACAAGGGTGCCCACTCTCACCACTCTTATTCAACATAGTTTTGGAAGTTTTAGCCACAGCAATCAGAGAAGAGAAGGAAATAAAAGGAATCCAAATTGGAAAAGAAGAAGTAAAGCTGTCACTGTTTGCAGATGACATGATCCTATACATAGAGAATCCTAAAGATGCTACCAGAAAACTACTAGAGCTAACCAATGAATTTGGTAAAGTGGCAGGATACAAAATTAATGCACAGAAATCTCTGGCATTCCTATATACTAATGATGAAAAATCTGAAAGTGAAATCAAGAAAACACTCCCATTTACCATTGCAACAAAAAGAATAAAATATCTAGGAATAAACCTACCTAAGGAGACAAAAGACCTGTATGCAGAAAATCATAAGACACTGATGAAAGAAATTAAAGATGATACAAATAGATGGAGACATATATCATGTTCTTGGATTGGAAGAATCAACATTGTGAAAATGACTCTACTACCCAAAGCAATCTACAGATTCAATGCAATCCCTATCAAACTACCACTGGCATTTTTCACAGAACTAGAACAAAAAATTTCGCAATTTGTATGGAAACACAAAAGACTCTGAATAGCCAAAGCAATCTTGAGAACAAAAAAAGGAACTGGAGGAATCAGGCTCCCTGACTTCAGACTATACTACAAAGCTACAGTTATCAAGACGGTATGGTACTGGCACAAAAACAGAAAGATAGATCAATGGAACAGGATAGAAAGCCCAGAGATAAACCCATGCACATATGGACACCTTATCTTTGATAAAGGTGGCAGGAATGTACAGTGGAGAAAGGACAGCCTCTTCAATAAGTGGTGCTGGGAAAACTGGACAGGTACATGCAAAAGTATGAGATTAGATCACTCCCTAACACCATACACAAAAATAAGCTCAAAATGGATTAAAGACCTAAATATAAGGCCACAAACTATCAAACTCTTAGAGGAAAACATAAGCAGAACACTCTATGACATAAATCACAGCAAGATTCTTTCTGATCCACCTCCTAGAGTAATGGAAATAAAAACAAAAATAAACAAATGGGACCTAATGAAACTTCAAAGCTTTTGCACAGCAAAGGAAACCACAAACAAGACCAAAAGGCAACCCTCAGAATGGGAGAAAATATTTGCAAATGAAGCAACCGACAAAGGATTAATCTCCAAAATTTACAAGCAGCTCATGCAGCTCAATAACAAAAAAACAAACAACCCAATCCAAAAATGGGCAGTAGACCTAAATAGACATTTCTCCAAAGAAGATATACAGAATGCCAACAAACACATGAAAGAATGCTAAACATCATTAATCATTAGAGAAATGCAAATCAAAACTACAATGAGATATCATCTCACACCAGTCAGAATGGCCATCATTAAAAAATCTAGAAACAATAAATGCTGGAGAGGGTGTGGAGAAAAGGGAACCCTCTTGCACTGCTGGTGGGAATGTGAATTGGTACAGCCACTATGGAGAAGAGTATGGAGGTTCCTTAAAAAACTACAAATAGAACTACCATATGACCCAGCAATCCCACTACTGGGCATATACCCTGAGAAAACCGAAATTCAAAAAGAGTCATGTACCAAAATGTTCATTGCAGCTCTATTTACAATAGCCCGGAGATGGAAACAACCTAAGTGCCCGTCATCGGATGAATGGATAAAGAAGATGTGGCACATATATACAATGGAATATTACTCAGCCATAAAAAGAAACGAAATTGAGCTATTTGTAATGAGGTGGATAGACCTAGAATCTGTCATACACAGTGAAGTAAGTCAGAAAGAAAAAGACAAATACCGTATGCTAACACATATATATGGAATTTAAGAAAAAAAAATGTCATGAAGAACCTAGGGGTAAGGCAGGAATAAAGACGCAGACCTCCTAGAGAACGGACTTGAGGTTATGGGGAGGGGGAAGGGTGAGCAGTGACGGGGCGAGAGAGAGTCATGGACATATACACACTAACAAACGTAGTAAGATAGATAGCTAGTGGGAAGCAGCCGCATGGCACAGGGATATTGGCTCGGTGCTTTGTGACAGCCTGGAGGGGTGGGATAGGGAGGGTGGGAGGGAGGGAGACGCAAGAGGGAAGAGATATGGGAACATATGTATATGTATAACTGATTCACTTTGTTATAAAGCAGAAACTAACACACCATTGTAAAGCAATTATACCCCAATAAAGATGTTAAAAAAAAAAAAATCTTCCAACAAACAAAAGCCCAGGACCAGATGGCTTCACAGGTGAATTCTATCAAACATTTAGAGAAGAACTAACACCCATCCTTTTCAAACTCTTCCAAAAAATTGTGGAGGAAGGAACACTCCCAAATTCATTCTGGAAGGAACACTCCCAAACTCATTCTATGAGGCCACCATCACTGTGATACCAAAACCAGACAGAGATACTACAAAACACAGAGAATTACAGACCAATATCACTGATAAATATAAATGCAAAAATCCTCAACAAAATACTAGTAAGCAAAATCCAACAACACATTAAAAGGATCATACAACATGATGAAGTGCGATTTATCACAAGGATGCAAGGATTCTTCAATACACACAAATCAATCAATGTGATACACCATATTAACAAATTGAAGAGTAAAAACCATATGATCATCTCAATAGATTCAGAAAAATCTTTTGACAAAATTCAACACCCATTTATGATAAAATCTCTCCAGAAAGTAGGCAGAGAGGGAACCTACCACAATATAATAAAGGCCAAATATGACAAACCCACAGCAAACATCATTCTCAATGGTGAAAAACTGAAACCATTTCCTCTAAGATCAGGAACAAGGCAAAGATGTCCACTCTCACCACTATTATTCAACATAGTTTGGAAGTCTTAGACACAGCAATCAGAGAAGAAAAAGAAATAAAAGTAATCCAAATTGGAAAAGAAGAAGTAAAACTGTCACTGTTTTTAGATGACATGATACTATACATAGAGAATCCTAAAGATGTCACCAGAAAACTACTAGAGCTAATCAATGAATTTGGTAAAGTTACAGGATACAAAATTAATGCATAGAAATCTCTTGCATTTTTATACACTAATGATGAAAAATCTGAAAGAGAAATTAAGGAAACACTCCCATTTACCATTGCAACAAAAAGAATAAAATACCTAGGAATAAACCTACCTAGGGAGACAAAAGACCTGTATGCAGAAAACTATAAAACACTGATGAAAGAAATTAAAAATGATGCAAACAAATGGAAAAATATACCATATTCTTGGATTGGAAGAATGAATGTTGTGAAAATGACTATACTACCCAAAGCAATCTACAGATTCAATGCAATCCCTTTCAAATTACCTATGACATTTTTTACAGAACTAGAACAAAAATATCTTAAAATTTGTATGGAGACACAAAAGACCCAGAATAGCCAAAGCAGTATTGAGGGAAAAAAAATGGAGCTGGAAGAATCAGACTCCCTGACTTCAGACTATACTACAAAGCTACAGTAATCAAGACAATATGGTACTGGCATAAAAACAGAGATATAGATCAATGGAACAGGATAGGAAGCCCAGAGATAAACCCACACATCTATAGTTAACTAATCTATGACAAAGGAGGCAAGGATATACAATGGAGAAAAGACAGTCTCTTCAATAAGTCGTGCTGGAAAAACTGGACAGCTACATGTAAAAGAATGAAATTAGAACACTCCCTAATACCATACACAAAAATAAACTCAAAATGGATTAGAGACCTAAATGTAACACCAGACACTATAAAACTCTTAGGAAGAACACTTTTTAACATAAACCACAGCAAGCTCTTTTTTGATCCACCTCCTAGAGAAATGGAAATAAAACCAAAAATAAACAAATGAGACGTAATGAAACTTAAAAGCTTCTGCACAGCAAAGGAAACCATAAACAAGACAAAAAGGCAACCCTCAGAATGGGAGAAAATATTTACAAATGAATCAACGGACAAAGGATTGATCTCCAAAATATATAAACAGCTCATGCAGCTCAATATTAAAAAAACAAACAACCCAATCCAAAAATGGGCAGAAGACGTAAACAGACATATCTCCAAAGAAGACATACAGATGGCCAAGAAACACGTAAAAAGCTACTCAGCATCACTAATTATTAGAGAAATGCAAATCCAAACTACAATGAGGTATCATCACACACCAGTTAGAATGGGCATCATCAGAAAATCTAAAAACAACAAATGCTGGAGAGGGTGTGGAGAAAAGGGCACCCTCTTGTGCTGCTGGTGGGAATGTAAATTGATACAGCCACTATGGAGAACAGTATGGACGTTCCTTAAAAAACTAAAAATAGAATTACCATATGACCCAGCAATCCCACTACTGGGCATATACTCAGAGAAAACCATAATTCAAAAAGACACATGCACCCCAATGTTCATTGCAGCACTATTTACAATAGCCAGGTCATGGAAGCAACCTAAATGCCCATCAACAGATGAATGGATAAAGAAGTTGTGGTACATAACTACAATGCGATATTGCTCAGCCATAAAAAGGAATGAAATTGGGTCATTTGTAGAGACATGGATGGATCTAGAGACTGTCATACAGAGTGAAGTATGTCAGAAAGAGAAAAATGGATATCGTATATTAATGCATATAAGTGGAACCTAGAAAAATGGTACAGATGAACCAGTTTGCAGGGCAGAAGTTGAGACACAGGTGTAGAGAACAAACTTATGGCCACCAAGGGGAGAAAGCGCCAGGGTTGGGTGTTGGGGTGTGATGAATTGGGAGATTGGGATTGGCATGTATACACTGATGTGTATAAAATGGATGACTAATTAGAACCTGCTATATAAAAAAATAAATTAAATAAAATTTAAAAATTCAAAAAAAAAAAGGATGACACACATCAAAGTCAATTTGCTAATTGGTTTTAGTTGTTTTCCAACAACTATGAATGCTACCTAGTTATTCCAGCAGTATTTCTAGAGGAAACAGACTGATCACCTGGCATCCAGATATTAGCAAAAATTAAAAAAAAATACATTGTTACAATGGTTTTCACTATGAAGATATTAATATATATATCTTGTTTGTGCCAGTGTTTCATTTATGACCTAATATCAGTCTTTTCACTTTCTGGGAATTTTTAACAATCACTCTAATTTTCCAAATTCTCATTTTCCCTGTATGCAACACTATTTTACAATCTCTACAAACAGTGTAAAATGTTTCCAAATGAAAATAATTAAAATGAAATTTCCTTAGAGGAGCAATAGCAACATTTCAAGGATATAATATTTCTACTGAAATGTGCTAACTGATTATTAATATTAATCATTTACTGGTGATTAGTGACCATTATTAAATATACCTGCCTGTTTTCTTTTTTTCCTTAAATATGTTTATTTTTTACAGGACTTGGATGTTACAGAAATCTAAATCACTATATTCAGGTAAAAATACTTCTGATCAAAGTATAAATGGTAATTTTGACAACATGAAACTTATAGAAACAACATATAAATGGAGAGTTTTCTATTTGTGCATTTAAACTACAGACATTATGCATACTCACCTCTTGTTTAAGCTTATTAATATATTTACTTTGTTTACTAGTTAAGCATACTACTTCAAAAATTTCAAAAAACCTAATATTAACTGCATACATCTGTTGATAGTGCAAAGAAAGAGAATTGAGACATATTAGGGTAAGAAAACATAAAGATATTTACATTGAGCTATCAGAAAAGGTAAAAAAAAAACAATAAATATAAATGGAATCACTATGCATTATTTCGTCATACCTATCTCCAACCCTGTTTCATCCTTCACCCAAAAAAGTGCTTCAAAACCACTAATCCAACCACTGACTCAGCACAGGAATACTCCTTTTCACCTATCCCAATCCAACAAATTAATAAAAGGGTGTTTCATGTTACCCGAATCAGGTGTTGATGATGTGATGGAAATAATCAGATTTAAGATGACATGATCAACAGCTTTTCAGAGCTTTTGCCTTCTTTTTCTTCTTTTAATTTAAATGTATAGCTTGTAGTAAAATGGTTATGGATTTTTAGAGGATTCTAAAAAGTAAAATTAAGAGAAGGCAGTCAGGGCTTCCCTGGGGGTGCAGTAGTTGAGAGTCCACCTGCCGATGCAGGGGACACGGGTTTGTGCCCGGTCCGGGAAGATCCCACATGCCGCGGAGCGGCTAGGCCTCTGAGCCATGGCCGCTGAGCCTGCGCGTCCCGCACAACAGTGAGAGCCCCGCGTACCGCAAAAAAAAAAAAAAAAAAAAAAAAAAAAAGAGAAGGCAGTCAGACATATCATAATAAGAGTTAAATGGGTTCAGTTACATTTTAATTCTAACAGTGGTTTCAAATATAACCTGTCTGGTAGGGTTTAATAGAAAACAAAATCAAGTTGAGAACTATGGGGAATAATATGTCAATCTTGAGAGAAAGCATGGCATGTGAAAGTCTTTGGTGGACAGGCACTTAAATGTGTTTAATGTAGCAAAGAAAATGTTAATGTTACAACTGTATTTTCCATTTTGTTCTAAGAAACTTGTCTGATAAAGAAAGAGAAGAAAAGGTATCTTTTAACTAGACTCAAAAATGTTGGTAATAAATCAGTTTAATGGCCCATAAGATTCTTCTCTTATACATGTATAAATTATATATTTTTGCAACAATGTTGCATATTATCATTAGTCCAAAACAGCACTGCATCTGCACTGTTCAAGAAATAATACTATGCATTTTTCTAATATATTTATTTCCCAACATTATAACTTACTACTATTTTATGAAACTGACAATAAATCTTCTATCTCAATAGAAAATCTTGTGAAATGTATCCTCCTCTCCATTACTAATGGTTGTTTTTTTGTTTCACTTTTTGAAAGTCAGATATTATATCTTTAACTCCTTTGCATTCCCACTCTACTCCATGAAGTCCCTAACATATAATGAATATGCCTTAGTTTTTTGGGGGTGAAATGATGAATTAAGTTTGAGTTGAATTAATGTTTTATACCATCAAAGAATAAAGACCGGGTTTACTAAATATAACTTTAAAACATAATGCTTTATTTCATTGTACTTACACAGCATAACCTTACTAGTAGCAGTAAAATTATTTGTAATTATTTTTCAATCAGATTAACCTGATATAGATTAATTATACTGTAGTCTCTACTTAGCAAGTGGGTTCCAAAAATTATGGTGTCATAGAAATATGCCAGTAGTGATTGGCAGGAATGGAGAGCTACTTCATTCTGAATTAATGACAAAATTGAGTGGTCCCCAACACCATTGTGCAGGTGTTCATGGCAACGTTATTAACATTAATTTATTGGGAATAAAACACCAGAGAGAGAGATCTGTCAAACAAGCCAAGTTATTCAGCTATCCCACTAAACATCAGATTTGCTACATGATGTCACAGTTTCTCTATTCTTCAACTCAGGTAGTAATGGCAAGATAGTTTACCTGCATTTGTATTAATTCTTAAGTGTTTTACTTTCTCCCCCCCCCCCAAAATCATAACTTGTCTATTTAATGGTCCCTGAGACACAAAAAGCAAGTCTGTAATTAATACTCAGTATTGAAATAACCATTTACATTTTTCACTCTAAGGATTATGTACTACCTTGGAGAAATGGTTTTCATGGATGTACTTCTTTAAAAAACAGACAAATAAACAAAAAATCCTCAGACACAAAGCATTACTTTTTACTCCCCCCACCCCTCCTGCCGACTATACACTATTGCCAGTTACAAGACTTTCTTCTCCAGCCAACCAATTAAGCAACAAAAGTCCTCAACTTTTGATTGATTTCTATTCATCCCCCAAATATATCTCAGAAGTTATTTTCAGTGTGAATTTCCCATAAAATTACAGAGAGTTCACTATTTCTTCCTTTGAGCTTCCCAGTTAGGTTTACTGACAAAACCACCTTTACTATAATTATTTATTTTGTTATTTTGACTGGGAGCTTCTCAAATGCAACCTTCTGTTTCATTTTCACCTCTGTCTCCAGAGCCTACTATGTGCCTGATGCATAGTTGCACCAATTATTTGATGAATAAATAACTGAATTCAATTGATATAAACAGGGCTCTTTCCCCCAAGCTGATATTGTACAGTTTTTAAAAGTCAGCCTCCTATTATCTGGATGCCAGTCAAATTCCCTGGATTAAGTATCCCAGCAGAGAGTGATTATTGCAAATGTATTTTCAAAGAGCCTTCTATTAGAGGATTTCATTAATTTATAGTTGTCTCGATTTTTGCCTATGACCACTCAAAGTTAAGATATATTTCCTTTAAATAATTGTGCTTGCCAACACAATGAATTCTTCTAGACTAAAAGGATTGGGGGATATATCATCTATATTTATGAAACTGTGAGATATGTGACTACATTTACACTCATAAGAATTATACTTCCTACTCACTGGAAATAGAATTAGTCTATTTGGATAATGATTTTCCCTTCAGTGAACTGATTTTAGCTTTTTCATTTATTGGATTAATATAGATTTCACAGTGACTGTTACCAAATTTCAAATATAGTCAATGTGTTATTTATGATTTTATCAAGTTTTTTTCCTTATAATTAATTCCCACCACAACCACTTCACTGGACTTTTCAGTAATATTTAATGGTATTATGTGGTGACTTTAAAGACTTAAAGGTTTTATTTTTGACTGTGAGAAGTTTACATAGTTTTCTGTTAAGCTTTTTTCTCAAGAATTAAAATAATAATGTTTATGCCTTTGATTCAAGCATGTGATTTAATATTCACAAGTCAATAAGAAAAAGTTTTAAAAGTTCCTTGTAATCTGAGGGCAGACATTACATTTTATATGATACAGTTATTTATACTGTTGGATATCATGAATACTTGTTTCAAAATCCTGTTAACCAACATCTATTTTCACAAACATGTAATCATACAAGTCCCTTGGAAAAAAGAAGATATTCTTCATAAATATGTAAAGATGCAGCCTCTCAGAGAGTAAAGCCTACATATTCATTCAGATCACATTTTCAAGAAATGAAATTAGTAACAACCAATATAAATATTCTGTATTAAATTAGCCATGTTTTATCATGCTTTCAATTATTCCAAAACAGATTAGATGTACAACTTTCCCTTAAATTATGTGTGCAAACATTATGTTCTGCAAACAATTCCTTATCATATTTCTTCTTCACACTCTTAAATCATACATTTGTAAAATCATTATAGTAACAGAAAATCATACAAAAAGTAAACTCTCCTTATTTTTAAATAAAATCACTGTATTAAGAATTTATCCATTTCAAATTTTGGCAGCTAATTTTGATCTTTATAATATATTTTAAAGTACCATCTTGGGGCCCTTTTACCATCCTGTATTCCCCAACATCCAGCTTGCTCCCCTGTCCCAAACACTGTTTTAAAATAATTAAGTCCAATGTGAAAGATCTTTGAAGAAATGTAACCTTTTTCTTAATATTGGATGCATATAAGAATTGATTCATGAAATGTAATTTCTAAAAATAAATGAAGAAATATGTTCTGCCATATGTAAAAATCAAGTTCTGAGTCAGGGTTTAAGGTGAATATATGAAACTATAACAAATCTCAAAAAAATTGTTTAATTTTCTAAGACTTTCAAAGATATAATTTTTACCAAATGGCTTTAAGATTTAAACATCAATTCTAAATTCATTTAAACATCATCCTCCTTGGATATGAAACAGGGTCCAAAAAGAGGCTTAAAAACTTGATGTTTATGTGTGCTCTTAGGTGGATCAAATTTAGTTGGTAAAGAGATTCCAATTCCCTTCACTAGTTAGAGGGACTAAATGTAATATCAGATAAGCAGAGCCATATTGATCTGCTTTTGCTTCCTAGAAGCTAATCTTCCAGTTTCATGTAGATTCAAAAAAATAGTTGATGACTTTAGTCATGAAAGTTCTTTTCATAGCAATCTTTACCTCAATTAAAAATTATTTGATAAAGCTTTCATTAGAATTATATACAGACATCCATGTCTATTTAATTAAAATGATGTCTCTTTAATATTGTCTTTCCTGGAAGAAAATGTTGCCCTCTCCCACACACACATAAAATCTTTTCAGAGTCACAGATTTTTCATACAGAGAGAGAGAATCAGAAAAGAGACAGAGAGATAACTTCAAGTCACAAGATTACATCTCAGTATGTTTGTTTAGATAATTTTCCATTGGAAAAAAATGTTAATATTCAATCAATGTCTAAAAGGCACATATTTATGTTTGTTTCAAAATACGAATACACAAGAGAATATATTTCCCCAATGATATGAAATTGCCTCTCCACTTAGATTCTGTGGAAAAGTGGCAAGGATGGCAGACTAAATCTGAGTTAGTTCTGATATGAGGGATCAATTAAGGCCATGGGTCTGTTTTCTGGCTCTCATCTTTTTATTCACTCTGACCCAAAATTAGAAGTCACCCTGTAACCTTATAATTAGATCACATCCTCTGGTAGATCACCTGAATAAATAAGAATTCCTGGGGGAAATATCAACCAGAAAGAAATGAGACACTTAGTAGTTGTCTAAAAGTCTAAGCAAAACCACCCCACCCACAACATTGCTTCATAGCCCAGAACATTTTTTACAGTGTCCCACTGTCTCATTCTAGGAAATAGATGGGATCTGCATGATGAGGGTAGAAACTGTTACCGTGGAGAATTGGGACTAGCTTTCCAAGTCATTAAGGCATTCACACCTTCATTTATCTTATACCTTTGCCTGCCTTTTCTTTGTTTTTCCGTTCAAGGCTTCCCATACCATTACTTAAACTAGTATTTATCCCTATTAAGTGGAGACTAGAGAATATCAAGGTATTTTTCCTAGCTCCATGCCTTCTGTCCCAATCCAGTATGTTGCTATTAGGAGAAGATCAGATGGGAAAACAGCTACAGTTTGGGGTAGCTTTCCAGAAAATAAAACTCAAATGACAGCCTTATATTTTACTAACACAGTCATTGTAAATCAGCATGTAAATATGTTATATTACCAGTATCATCTCTTACTGTAACAGTGATCTGTAACTCGTTAATTCTTTTTTACCTTATTTCAGCAGAACGCTGTAATATAAGATACACTGTCACTAGTAAAATGACAAAAGATAACATCCAATAACAACCAACAATTTTATGAGCAAGTATTTTGTCACAATAAGTGATCAGAGCCTATTTAAAATTTTAGATCCTGCATATGAACTGCCTGCTTGACAAGCTGTGTAATTATAAATAACATTCGTCATGTTAACGTCTTGAAAGTTCCTAATGAAAGTTGTGCAATGTAACTAGGAGGCTCCAAATACTTTTAAACTCTACAAATGTTCTGTCTGTTTTATCATTTTCTTCAGTGAACAGGTACATTTTTAAGGCACCAAAGTGTCAACAAGTGTATCTAATAGAGGCTTGAGCTTCAGTGATTTCATAAAAGAGGAACTTGCCAACAAATTTAGGAAACTCACATTACATATTCAGGTTAGATTCACAAATTCAATGTTGCATGGCAAGAAGTCTATGCTCATTTCTTGGTATCATGAATTGCAATTTTTCCCCCAATTCAGAGAACCAAACCTAAACCTTCATAAATGAATGAACAACTGAAAGGTAGCTCATATCTTAGAAGTCTTAGAGAAGGAATTTATCATGTATTCAGTTTAAAGGGCTCAGTTTATGTCAGCCATGAAAGCGATCTATGCCCAATCTGCCCTGATATGGAATCAGGTTGCTCAAAATAAATCTGATGTGCAACTTATAGTAAAAATATACTTCAGTCTTTTCATACACACACACACACACACACACACACACACACACACACACACACACACGTTTGAGTTTTTTAGTTTACATGGTAACTTCTGAGGAGAAATCAATATATTAACCTACACACTTGCAACCTTCTCAAAACCTGCTGCTATGTAAAGCTAAGAAGTAGAAAGAGATTTCGAATCACTGAGGACAGAGAAATTTGTCTTGCTAGTTTGTATTACCTGAGTACTACAGTAACATATGTTAGGTATCAAATATAATTTTGTCAAATGAAACTGACTTGAAATGCTAAGATTAAGTAGTCACTGTAGAAAAACATATGCTTTTTCAAGGTAAAAAATATTATTTCAGTTAATATTTGAGGAAATCATTTGTTAGGCCAATTTAGACATATATCTAAGGTAATAGTATTAAATACATATATTTTACTAATAGAATAAAAAGTAACAATACAAAAAATTGTTATGACATTTTTGAAAATTAATTATGTCATAATTGTCAAAATGTGTATTAAATTAATTTTAGAAATGTTTATATGGTTGGCTGGATAATGTAATTCAGGTCATGTCTTTTATAATAAACCCCAAACCCATTTTTGCACTCACTGAATTAAAAGTAATAATAGCATCATGTATTGTTTTCTCCCCACAACAAACTAACTCATTATTTCTTAAACTGTCCCTCTGAGTTTGTCTGCAGTGCAATGTTCTGTTATTCCTTAAATTTAAGGAATTTAAGGAATTGCCTCTGGAACTGAAAATGTTAACGTCTGCAGAGCACAAAGTGAAGCAGGGATGGGTCAGCGTGTTAAACGTATTTTCTTTGGCAGTCTACACTTTTGGGTGTGAATTACACACTTTCATAACTTATGGAGATAAAATGGGTCAACACTACTTCATGTTCAGCTATAAACATTGCTATGAAAGTCACATCTCTGTTCTGAATTGCCCACCCACAAACCTAGGAGAAGCCTCCCTATCTCTGCAGGCAGCATTTTGCTCTTTTCAAATGAGCAGAGTAGGGTAAAAATATGGGCATTGTGTCTTTCCTAAGGTAGGACTTTAAAAATACACTGGAAAAGGAATAACTGATTTATCTCTTGTGCAAACAACATTTATTACCTTGATAACTCCCTAAAGTTTGGGTGTTTTTTAGATGCAAATTAAAACACTACCACACACCTTCACTTTTATTGCTTTCTGTATATTTCACCAGACTTGTTGTGTGACCTGGAGTCCAGCTCAGGGAGGATTTGGACTTCTTTGTTCCAAGTGTAAATTTCTTTCTAGTCTTAAAATGATATAATTCTTATTTGTTGATGTTTAAGATTCTAGATCTAAACAATTTTTCTTCCAAATAAATCTGCACACAGATGATAGAAAATTCAGACTATAAAGGACATTTCATGTCTGCAAATAGCCACTTGTCCACTCAGACAAGACAAGTAATGATTTATGTTGTAAGAATTGTAATGATTTATGTTTTAAGACTAGGAAGACCTGTAACCAGATCCACGGGCACAGCACCACTGCTAATTCCTTTTATGTAAAGAGCTGACTTGGCACAGTATCATCTATGCTCTGCAGGGAGAGAAGCTAGCACAGGGATCAAAGGAGATGATGTATGGCTGGGAACAGAAACACAACAATATTGAAAATAATGCAAAGTATGAACACGTGGACGGACATAGGAGATTCGTGCCCAATGGGGAAGGCCAGCAGGTATCCAAAGTAGCTTTTGGCTAAGACTGGTCATTAACACATAATTAATGCTGAGTAAATAATTATTGAAGGAGTGGATAACTTTAAAGGTATATCATGCATGCCACATAAATCAATAAAGCAAGTATGCACAAATTATAGACCTACTATGGGTAGGTGGAAGAGAATGGATCTAGGTTAACTGAAGGTAAGGGCATGTTCTAGAGGTGACTCACGTCTCTTAAATGAAGAATACACTAAGTTATTGGTAGCAGGACTGAGGCTCATTTGTCTCTGGTGGCTACTGGCTAGTTAGGAAAGTTTTACTGACTAGGAGAGAAGGGAGAGGATGAGGCAGGAAGTGAATCTGTCAAGGGCTAACTGGTGCAAGGCTAAGCACTTCACATTATGCTGTGACTGATAAGAGAAATAGATGGGTACAAAGCTGAGAGAATAAAACACTATTTCATGCGGTAGGAATGTGGAAGGTGACTCAGTGGGCTGGAATTTCGTGGCAGGGGGTCAAGTTAGAAAACTACTGTGATTATCCAGACAGAATGATGAGGATTTGAAAACCTAGTGGCAGTGGAGAACACTCTCAGATTTTCTGGGTCACTGGCTGAAACAATAAACTGTAAAGTTTACCTTTTATAGCATTTCAGTGAAACACATCTTGAGTGAAGCACAGAAGAAGTTACCTTACCTTAAGAAATACTAGCATACAGATTTCTTTCTGTTAAAATTTCCTATACCTTTTCCAGAAAGAAGGTAGTATAATACTTATTTGCATGGTGCTTATTTTACCTATTTGCTTGGGGATGGGAAGGAGAGAAAGCCTGACTTAAAGACTGGGGATAGTAAATATTGCTGTATTTTGTGACCCTTTTCTTTATAGCCAAACACAGATCACTTAAACATCAAAAATAAAAACATAACAACTGACCACAACATAACTGTGTCCATAACAGAATTAAATATTCTTATTTATGGGTGGCCCCGACATATTTGCATTCTCGTTTTCTTAGTAAACTGTGGAAGAGGACTGAGAATATTCAAACTTTCATAGCATTAAAAATATATTAAGGGGCAGTCATCTTTATAATGTCAACTGCCCTCTTTCTAATTTGATGTTTCATTTAAATACTAAATGTTCTAATTAATATACAACTTTGAAAAATAGGCCAGAAAAAGGAATGGGATAGATGCCACTGCTTTGTCAATAAACATGTGCTACTTTTTAAGTGAATAAAAAGGACAATTATGCTGAGTAGAGGACACAGCACAGTTAATTAAATGTAGCTGTCTAACAAGCAGAACATGCAAGGAGACTATTCTATAATGAATAAAATATACTAAATAAAAACACATTATTGTAATATATGTCAATGATTAGATCACAAACATATATATTTAAGTAATTTGCTGCTCTCTCAATATGAGGGAGATTCCCAAAGTGGCAGAATTCAAGAGATTAACATATACACACTACTATATATAAAATAGATAATCAACAAGGACCTACTGTATAGCACAGGGAACTCTACTCAATACTCTGTAATAGCCAATATGGGAAAAGAATCTGAAAAAGAATAGATATATGTATATGTATAACTGAATCACTTTGCTGTACACCTGAAACTAACACAACATTGTAAATCAACTATACTGCAATATAAAATTTAAAAAATTTAAAGGGAATATCCTTGCAAAAACAATATTGTTCATATACAATGTCTTTTTCTGTTCATTTGTTTGTTTGTACAGTTCTACATCTTGGGAAAGAGAAACATGATAGTTGTCCTCCTATATAAGAACAGCTTCAAATACCAATGAAACATTCAATAAAACTCTAAATTTTAGTGTTGGGTCTCAAAGGACAGGCAAAAGTGAAGAATACTCCTTCCTCTTTCCATTCAATGCACAATTAATGGATCTTCTTGAACACTATTTATGTATTCAAGAATCTCATGCTTCCTTAAAGAGTGCCCCGTGAAAAAATAAATATCTATAGAAGGTTTGAAATAAACAGGACTGAGCTCATACAGAACTCAGAGAATGTATTTATAAATATTTTGTATCAGCAAAATACTCTCCTTCTTGCTGGTTTATCTTAAACCAGAAAGTCACTATGAACTTGATTATTATGGAGTAAAATATGAGGTGAAAATTTGCACACTCAAAAATACAAAGAAAAAGTGCTTATATTATCTTTTCCATGATGTATTTATATTAACTCTAAAGTCTCATTCCATTTTTGCTATTTATATATCAAACATTTTTAAAATGCCCTACCAAGGGAAAAGCACTCATTAGTATAGTCTGACCCAAGTATAGATTGCAGAATATGAACAAAAAATAAGATTTATTTCCTTGAAGATTTAAATCTATTAAGGGAGTTATATATAAACAAAAATATTTGGGATGGATAGGAAATCTGAGTTTGTATATATTATGTTTCTAACTATTTTAAGTAACATAACTGAGAAGAGGGGCTAAGGATAAGGAGGTTAAGAGTCAGAATTACCCTGCGAACTTAAGCAAAGTGCACATACCAAGTACTTCCTATCTCTCACAGAACATCAGAATATTAAAGGGGCCATCTAGGGGAGATGGGCAATCATTTCGATTGTCATGGAACTCAACTCCCTCTTCATTGGTAGACTTTTTACTAAAACGTATGTTCTTCAAAGACAAGAACTTTTTTCTTATTCACATTTTTTTTTTAATTCACATTTTTATTCCCAAGAGTCTAACAGCTCACAAAGGCATGGAAGCTTCTTTAGGGTATGTGATGAACTGACTTGATAGAATACGCGATGAACCCATGCTGAAGACTGACTTAGGACCTACTTTACACAAACTACTAACTGCCACTCAGTACGCCTCTAACACTGATCTCAAATGCCACAAATACTCATCAGCACCAGTCATTACAACCTGCAATGTTTGATTCCTATCTGTGATCACAAATGAATGAATGAATGAATGAACAAAGAAACAAATAAGGTCAGTGGGTCTGGAGGCAGCTCTGTTGCAGTAAAAGAAACTCTAGACTTGGAGTAAAAGAGTTTGAGTTCAGTCCCTTGTCTTCCTACATAATAATTCAACTGTGGATAGTACTCCTTAATTCCCATAATTGTTGTAATAACTAAAATAATGTGTATGAAAAAACTCATGATGGGGCCTGGCATTTCAGCTGACTAGATGACTATATGTTCTGAATTTGGAAGTTGAAGTCAACAAAGGGACATAAGCGACATAGGACCAAGCATGAGAAAAATAAATGAGAAGGAAATATTAATACAATAGGAAGGAAAAAGGGAGATGGGTGAATCATGGTGAGTGTATATTGGTATCATTTTATGATAAGCATTACCATTTACACTTATAAAGATAAATGTCACTGAAAATAACATGAAAATAGTCATGTAAATGTAGATCTTCTATTAGTCTGATAACAAAACCAGAATCATTTGATGGATCAATAAGTTCAGCTTACTGACAAAATGTCTGCCCATACCTCTGGAATCATAAACATGGTTTGAATTCAGGAAATGCATCCACTCCAAGGAGATATCAGTGATTGGTATCATGTAATCACTGATTACAATGTATTAAAGGAGTTTTCAGTCCTGCTTCTAAACATAGTATTAGCAAATCATAAAAAGATTTTTTAAAAAAAACATTTTATTTTAAAATATATTTGCAAAACTGTGTTCTATATGCTTCCTTGTTATCACTGACTGGCTAAATAGTTCTGTACTAATTACTGAACTAATTTTCCTTTCCTCTAAGTATCTTATTTTGTTTTCCATAGAAGAGGAAAATAATTGGATGACAATCTTCTCATACAAAGGCTTCATAGAAATTATTGGTGTGAAGTGACTGTTACTACCTATAACAAACTTTAAGATCATTATTTCCTTTGTGAAATAACCAGGGGTTTTGAGAAAACAAAAATGAGATTTACTCAAATTACAGAAGTAATAATGGTAATATATATTTAGTTTCATATAATCCTAGTTATTCAAAACTGGAAAATAAAAAAAAAATTTAAAAAAAAACTGGAAAATACTCTGACCATTTGTTTTGTAGAATAGAACACTGAGATTCCAAACAGTTATATGATCGGTCCAATGTCATATTGTACATGATAGGCAGAGTTAGGACTGACTGAAAAAAATGAGGCCACCAGAATCCTTACCCCATGCTTTAAAACAAAATCTGGTGTGAGAGGTGCAGCAAATAAGAAAATAGCTCTGTAAGATTAGATGATACACGTGAATTAAGGGTAAATTTTCAGTAGAGAGTGCAGATTTTTTTGGTTACTATTTCTTGAATTATTGTTAAACAGTCAATAAATGTATTTAGAAATTCTGCTGTTGGAATGAATATGACTTGACTTTATAAATAATAGACTCAGATTTAGATTCATATAAGTAAAGAACACAAAAAGATCTTGGAGATTTAGAGGTATTTTAACTAATTGAACACTTAATCTGTCTATTTTTTAAAAATCTATATCCCCATTAGGTTTTCCTTATTCTCTATTTTGTTGATTCTCACAAATACATAAAATTGAGGCATCCTCACTGAATGTGAAAGAAGAAACCAGGAAAAATGTATATAATAGATCACATTTAAGTGAATTTTAAATTGAGTTCTGAAGTTAACAATATAATTTTAAATATATAAGAAAATAACATTTTGGTACCTACTAAGAAAGTTCAAAAACTAAGACCTATGCATTACTCATGTCAATCACCAGACTATAGCTAATATTTGTTGAAATATATGAGTCATTTTTATTATAAGTGAAATTATGATTTTCATCTACTGAATACAACAAACTTATAAAAAGAAAACAAAACAAATAACAAAAGTGATATATAGTTCATAGATGGCATGCACCTGGACAAAATAATTTTTAATTGCATACTGTGAGAATTGTTGATTTAGCTACTAAGGGATAAGGTGGTACGGAATCCCACCTCTCATTAAGGCAGTAAGTTTTTCCTGAGCTATGCAGTGGGAAAAGCCTGGAATTAGGCACAGCTATAACCAAATCCAGGTACTACCACATACAGTGGGACACTCTGAACAAGTTACTATGCTTTTTGGAGTCTTGTTTTTTTTTTCCACTTATAAATATTGGGAATAATAATCCCTATCCTGCAGAGCTACAGTACCGCATAAATGAGCATGCACTTGAAGGTCCCTAGAATAGTCTGGCACCATAAGTATTCAATTATTTTTCTCTCCTGAATAGTCAGCCTGGGTCTCTTCCTATGGTGTTCCACTAAACTGAACTGGGCATATCCATAAGCTCACCTAAGGTGGATTGTGCCATTTCTGTTCTAGAAAGAAACTTCTGAAAGGTGTGTATTATGCCTGGGGTCGGCCTGCATCTTTCTATCTCTTGCCAGCAGCTTATTTTTGATGTTTAAGTGGTTTAGACAGGAGTGAAGATTTTCCACATTCCCCCAGCCACCACCCTCTTTTTTTAAGCAGTGCTTAAAATAGGAAGATGGGAAAAGAAATTTGATGATGTTACTGATACTTGTTTGGAATTAGAATGGAAAGTCAGAGTAACTAAATATGAAAACACATTTGATTATTCCCTAAGGTAGGATGTGTACCTAAGCCAAATGGTCATTTGTTCACTTTTGTCTAAGGCATATTAATAACACTTAAATGTAAAACAAACAAAACAGAATTGCAATTCCCCTATATACCTAGTCTAGAAAATGGCTTTTTGTTTAAAATAAAAAAGCAGAACAAAGCAAAAAAGAAACAAAAAAATAAAGCTGGATTCTTAAGTAAAATACCACCCACAGGAAAAAAGGAATCTGTTCATACACACAAATATTGTTAATTTGTTTAGATAAATTTAAAAAAAGTGAGTATTAGACACTGGGTTATAATTTATTGTCTTACATTTTTATTTTACGACTTTCTAGTTCAATTTAAAGGAAGAAAGCTGGGATTCATTAGGCAAAGCATGGCTAGTGCAGTCCAATGTCACTATCAGTGCTGTAACAACACATGAGCTGCCACACTGGCTCACAGTCTACAATCACTTCCTGTCAGTGAAGCCTGTTCCTGACTTATCAATACAAGAACTACCCACTACCATGGATCATCTGAACAAAAACTGGGTTTAGACAAAGTATTATTCTATCTTCATGTTTTGGCATGAAGTCTATCCACTTTATTTCTAACAATCAGCTACATTTACAAGTCTCTTAGGATACAGGTGTGTTATCAATGCCAAGATGAAACCTGTTGATACATACGGTGAGTATCATTCCCAGGCAAGGAGGCACTACTATTCAGAGTATAAAAAATATTTTTTTAAATCCTTATAAATAATCATTAATCAAATGTAATGTATAAATAATAGATCCTATCTATACAATAAATTTCTAAGGACAAAAATGTGTCATCATCGTTTTTCCATAGTTAGTAGTTGTTCTCCAATTATGGCTTTCCCTACTGAAAAGAGTCATACTATGGCCAGATAACTTTATCAATTTCTGTTTGCAGTAATGAAAATCAAGAGTGACAGACACAGCCCTGTTCATGTTATTAGGTTTCCAACAGAATGATATACTATTGAAATGATTGAACTTCTTGTAAATCATACTACTTGCTTAGACAAATGAAATTCCAAGCTCTTCTGCCACATAAAAACAATGGAAACAAGGAGCCTCTGTTAATTGCAAGTTTGCAAACACTTTTTGAATAGAGAACTGAGACAATAATGCAAGATACACCCATTACTTTCCTTCATTATTGCCAAGTAAAGCCAAGCTCATGAAATCTCTGTTCTCCAGGTAAACTGCAGTGGGCTAGTGGGCCCATTACTGGAAATGCCCAGTCTTAACAATGACTATACAACAAATATAATTTTTCAGAAAGGTGTTTGATTTCAACTGTTTAACTTCCAAGTGTAATTTTGGAGAGAAAAAAGGCCAGCAGGTCCCAAGACACTTTGCTCAGTGATTTTAATTGTTTTGTGCTTTAGAAGTTAAGAAGACCCCACCAGAGACTGATAAGGTAATCTAAAAGAATGTAATAAGGAATCTAGTCTCCCTGGAGAACTAATAGGAAAAAGGACACATCTTTCTCGCACCACTTTAAATGTGCAGGGAAATCAGAAGTGTGTGAAAGCACTTCATTGACCTAATGCAGTGATATGCCTATGTGGACATGTATCCTACTGGTTTAATCTTAGCACTGCTTGAGTCTTGAAACATACCCATGCAAAGGTGCAGAGAAATACATAGTAATTGCCTTAGAACAAATATAATTTATAGAATGAAAACTAGCTTCTGAAATCACTTCAGACTTTTTATACCACATAAGGCCCCAGATAATATCTTTGTTTTCCTTCCCACATGCCTACCTAGCTAACTCTTACTCTACCTTCCAGATTTGTATCACTTAGACTCTATTCCTGTTTGACTCCCCCCAGGTCCTAGGACTGGGCTTCCTTACCATCTGGGTTTCTGAGCATCCTGTCTATGCCCCTGTTCTTATCACTTATCAATTATGGCAAAATCTGTTAGTTTCCTATTCCACAAGAATGATCCCTCCCTTTCTAGCAGAACTGGCATATTTTTCACAATGTCAATGTGCTCAGCTTAGAAGGGGACTGAGAGGTATAAGCCAATTATTCAAATCTTTTAGTTTTTCCACCTGATATTCACTTTCCAAGTTTTGCTTGCACTAGGGTATTGCCATGTGACACACTTCTAGGCAGGGAGTCATTAGGTAGGAGAAGTTTGTTGGAGGGTTTCCAAGGAAATCTATTCTTCTGGTTTTAAAACAACTAATAAATGAATTATCTCTCTTTTTTACAGACTACATTCTGCCTTAGAAGACAGAGTTAATATGTGGAATTTGAATCTAGTGCAGCCATATTGAAACCAACAAGAGGAAAAAAGGTGACAGAGTTGAAAAACAGAAAACATTCTGCACTTCAGGACATAAACTGCTATTAAACCAATTCTGAAACTGAGTATAATCAACATTCTTGTTAAGTAAACAAGAAATGTCTTTATGGTTTAGAGAAATCTGATTTATTTTATTTGTATATATTTCTTTAATAAGAGAAACACTGAATTTAAAAGCTTACATAAGAATATGTTCATTAACATACTTAATATCTATGTTATTGTCATTAAAATATATTATCACTGGTTACATAAAGTAAATATCAATATAACTTAGATTAAAGATTTATATCTATCCTCCTAATTTAAGACTTTGAAATTATAGTGATCACAATCTGATTGTTGATTGACCTGGATCTTTGATTTATTAAATCATCTTAATGGATGCAGCAGGGATGCCACTATTAAATGTGCAGTATGCTAAACTTACCTCTGCTGAAAAATTCTGTTTCTCAGCATTTTAAACTGAAATAATGTTAACTGTTAGCTTAGTCATGCAAAATGCACTTAACATAATAGTAAGCAATGAAAAATAGAAGCTGTTTATCACATGGATACAGTGACAGAGATAATAAGCAAAAGTTAATCTACAGGGGCTTCCCTTCCCTGGTGGCACAGTGGTTGAGAATCTGCCTACCAATGTAGGGGACACGGGTTCAAGCCCTGGTCTGGGAAGATCCCACATGCCGCGGAGCAACTGGGCCCGTGAGCCACAGCTACTGAGCCTGCGCGTCTGGAGCTTGTGTTCTGCAACACGAGAGGCCGCGACAATGAGAGGCCCACGCACCGTGATGAAGAGTGGCCCCCGCTCGCCGCAACTAGAGAAAGCCCTCCCACAGAAATGAAGACCCAACACAGCCTAAATAAATAAATAAATAAATAAATTTATAAAAAAAAAGTTAATCTACATTATGCCCTTATGTGTTTTAAATCAGCTTTCCAAATTGATTATTTATTTTTAAATAAATAATTATTCATTTAAATAAATAATTAAATAAATTAGCTATTTATTTTTATCAAAATGTTCTGGCAGTTGACTAAAATCATACTACTACTAATACCCTTTAACGAAATAAACACAAATGTCTCTTTCTCTAAATACTGTTTAACTAACAAAGCACTCTGTCCTCAGGCAAAAAAGCTTCTTTCTGTATAATTTATCAGAAACAGGTGTATTAAAGAATGAAAAATGCTCAAGAATGAAATGCTCAAAAATGCTCAAGAATGAAAAATGCTCAAGAAATACTGGTAACTTTTAAGAGAAACTATCATAGAAAAGGTGGGTAAAACCACTTCAGCTTAAGATGTACACTTGTAATTTCAACAAGTGTGAGAAATAAGCAAAATATACTTGCAACTTTACACAAACTATATATATTTTATAGTCATCATTGAGACTTGATAATACACTACCTGGACTGGACTGTAGCAGCAGTTCTCAAATATTTTGGTCTCAGGAGCTCTTTACACTCAAAAAATCTGAGGACCCTAAAGAGTTTTTGTTTATGTGTGTGTGATATCTATCAATATTTACTATGTTAAAATTAAACAGAAAAATTTAAAACACAAGAATATCAAGTTCACATCCAATTAGTGATCAGAACAATGAAGCCATCACATGTGATGCAGTCTTCGGCAAACTCCTCTTTACACATGACAGAATGATGGTGGTAAAGGCAAAGAATGTCTCAGTCTTTTTGTGAAACAGTTTTGACCTTCCAGACCCCCAGGAGTCCCCAGCCCTTACTTTGATAACCACTGGACCACAGTAATAGGAGGGAAAATTGGAGTAAGATGAATAGACTCAAGTTACTGGGAAAGACACTGTTTTTCAGGCAAGTATACAAAGGGAACGATTGATTGGACAAAGAAAGATAGAGACAGGTATTCTAGCAAAAAGCCTGCAACATGGAAAATGCCTTTTCTAATTCAGTTTGTGGCTGGCGGTGCTTATGGTACATTAACTATCATGAAAACTGCTAGATGACTCAGTTATCTAAAATAGACTATCTGATAAAAATTAAGACTTGCCTTGAAGTCAAATTTTATCTGACAGAAAGTAGAAATAAATAGAGCACTGCTTACTCCTAGCTTAATTCTGATAAGCAGGGAAAAACTGATGTTTGTTTATGTGTAAGTGACAGAAATCCTCGAAAGACATGGGCTGCTCATATTTTAAATAATAAAGAAAATAAACTACTGTCAGATGGGAATTTTAGATGAGTAGAGTCCAACATTCCTAAGAATAGAAACAGTTTTACTGCCAGAATTTTTGAAAAGTAGGACTAATAAGGGAGGGAGGAGACCCTAAAAACAATAATATACTAGTATAACTGTATAGAAAGCTAATGAAAAAGAAGGGAGGCAAGACTCTTAAAAAATTAGATTCAGAAAGAGATTGATGACCTCAGAACTGTGAGTAAATAATTAAGTTAAAAAAAAAAAAGAATGAAGCAAGCAAGAAAAGAGGGATAGTGGGAAGGAAAAGAAAGTAAATGAAATTATGGGTCAGGGCATGAATCATTAAGTTTAAACACATCACTGAGATGCATAGTGTAATTGTAAACTGTATAATTGGCATATGCTGTTTTAATAGGTTTCTTTTTTGAAACTAATGAATCTTTTAATTTTTTTTACTTGCATCTCTCTCTTCAATGACCTTTGTTTTGCTTTGCTACTTTGAGTTGATTTAAGTTTTTATCAGATTAAGATATATTTTCTGTCAATTATGAGTTTTATACGAATTTTAGGATAAATTGTGGAAACTTTCCTGATTATAACTACAATACTGTAAAACCAGATTGATAGTCCATCTTCCTTCCATTTATTTATAGCTTGCATGCTATTTAAATGTTATAGCAGAGAAAGATGTTTTAAAAGCAATCAACTATCACAGGTATCACAGACACCTGGTAAAGATGAGCAAGAAATTTTCAGCAAATTCACTGATCCTAAAACTCAATAAAATTGGAAGGAAATCATAATAGCTATTTTCTGTCTCATTTCTATTTGCTCTATTTTTTTTCCTCTCTTTCTTCTCCACACCCGGATTCAATCGCCTACTGCACACTCTGCTTATCATCACTTCTCTTTATTCCTTTATAAACTATTTAACCTAGCAGTCAGTTTCTAAGATGTTGGTTGCAATAAGAAACTACAGCAAATAACTGGTGGTTTCCATGATAGCAAAATCTGTATTACAGCTTATAAATGCCTCTTCCTTTGCAGAGATACTTAGCTGGACTGAACAAACCATTTTACACAGCACATTTCCTCCCGAATGCATAGGTTGTGTAACTGGGCACTGACCAAAGGATTTGCAGGAGAAAATAAAATGTTTTTATCCACAGATCCCCTGAATGGAAAATAGATTATTTAAATGTTATAAGAAGGTGCCAGTTATTCATCTCTGTTGGTCTGAAGGAGCAAAGAAAGGTGGAGGTTGTCACTACACAGCTGCGTCAGGTGACTGAATACAAACTGCAAGTGTGTTAATAATGTAGTGACTTTGCTCTGACCTTAAGGGGGAAATGTGTGTGTGTATCTATATCAAGGCAAAAATTGTTTCTCCCTTTTGTGCTCACTACTTTCTTAATCTAACACATAATCTAAACTTTAGACACATAAATAGAATGGTGGTACATCTTTGTTTCTCCAGGATGGAGCTTGTTTATAACTGGTAAACCAGAGTAATTATCATTGATGCCCTTTTTACTCCCACAAATGTCAAAGTTTGGAAGATAAACTATACAGAAAGTTTACATATAAGGGGATAGATTTGGAATGGAATAAGTCAGGGAGGAGGTGATGTTAGAGAGAGATTATTTTAACAGTGAATGGCCAAAATCTGTTCCAAGATTATATAACTAGAGGGCAGTTTTATGAGGAAGTTAGTTGACTGTCTTGCTGCTTCCGGAATGCAGGTTTGCAGACAGGGAAAGGTATAATTGGTTTCTCTCCCATGTAGGAAAAAAGAGAAAAATGGCTGCTTCCAGGAGTGCAAGTCTTGGATTGAGGATCAGATTAATGCAGTGGAAACACATGGGCTTTGGCATCAGATGAATGTGGTTCAAGTCTTTGTTTTGACAAGTAGCAGCTGTGAGACTTGGGAGAGTTTTAATTACTCTTGCCCTAAGCCCCAGATTCTTCAACTGTAAACAGGATGACTAAACACACCTTACAGGATTGCTGGGAAGTTTGCAGATGGCATTTGTGACCCATACAAGTCAATGTACAAACTGCTCCTATTACTGTTAGGATCTTAGCCCGCGTCAAACAGTACTAATAACCAATATCTATTGTACACTTCCTGGAAATGAAGTCCTGTCTTAGGCTCCTCACTTTAATTATGTAACCTAAGCTTCAAAAGAGTGATTATTATCTGTTATTTACCCATGAGAACATTGTGGCTCAGAGTTTACAACATATCCAGCTTCACGGGGCTAATATTTGGCCAAGATAGGATCACAGTTTAGTTTCGATTAAATCCAAAGTTATATCCTTAATCTCTGAATTACTTAGAATTTACACCCTCTAAGGAGAACTGTGTGGTTTTATTCACCACTTTATCACAAGTACCTGGACAGTGCAAAAACAAAACCATAACAAAAACAAACAAACAAAACTTCTAATCCTAACCACATAATCGTTAATGACAGTAAAATACATAGATATTATTTCTATAAATGCCACAAAGTTGTAGATTCTTATCATATTTTTCATCTAATATTGCAAAATTTTTGTTTAAAATACATATGAGATTTTTAGCTACAGGAAAATTTCTATTTTCCATGATTCAGCAAAATCATATATAGTGGTTTAGAAAGAGGCAACTAAAGAAAAGCACAAAACAGAGTTTATATGCCATCTCATGAACAGGGCACAAATCTCACTTGGAGCCCAAAGACACACTGAAAACTCATTTGAGGGTAAACCTTTCCACTGGAGCAATGTTCTATTAAAGGACTTTCATAATTTCTTCCCAGAGATGGGGAACTTCTCAAAGTTTATAGTGTTATGATACAAACAAAACAATGAAAAAAGCCACAGTAAATATGCTCAAGTGTAAATATATCCGAGAGAGAAAAAAACTTTCCAAGAAGAGGCTTAGGAATGCTCTCCGACAGAATCTCTTTCTTCTAAACTATGCTCACTCTTGCATGCTAAATACTGCATTCAATATAAAGGACCCAGGTTTGGACTCACTAACAGAGAGCCATTCTTCATCACTGGAACTCTACTCTGTAACACTGCAGCAGAGGGGTGCCAGCTGTGGGGTCTGCCCTTTGGTAGAATTCATTTCCCAGTAGCTATGGGGGTATTTTTGTCTCTCAATGCTATTGCTATAAGTGTGATTTCTGTGTAGGTAAAAGATAATTTGGAACATTTCAACAAATCCTATCTTAAATATTTCACTGTAGCATCTATGATATTGATGGGAATATTGGTTTCATTTTCTCATTCCAAATTATTAGAAAACAACCTATGGTTGTCACTAATTTTTAACATGAAAGCTTGATACGTTGAGTATTTGACATGAAGACCTGCAGTCCATCAGTTTTGGTAATCCTGAGATTCATGACAATTTAAAACAAAACAGAGTACATTTGTAGCCACTGAAACAAAACGTCCCTCAGATGGCTCTCTTATAATTCTTAAATTACATGTACTTGTTTAATGAAATTTTATCTAAGTAGTCTATCATATGTCAGTATTTTAAACATTGCTAAGGAAAATAAAAGTCAGGTTTGCTAGACCACAGTGAATTGCCTAATTGAGACAGACAATTCAGACTTTAAACAAAGTTCATGTTGAAAATATCCAGAATTGAAACAGGTCTTTTATTGGCAGGGGTCACTTTTGAAGGGCAGAGAAGCAGCTGAAACTAAGGTATGGCTAGTTATGAATTGTCCACATACCATTTTCTTGACAGGGGTTGCAAAATTTAAAATGCTGTTAAGTGTAATAGGAAGAACTATTTTGCTGGATATGCATTAGCACACAGAAGGGATAGATAAGATAGAATAATGGGAAAACATATGGATACGGTTTTGGCTAATATTCTATAAAACTCTGGAAGGAGTAAAACATAATTGTGACTCGGTCTTAATTTGCTTTACTTTAGCTAAATAGTAGAACCTACTTTAAACACTTGGATGCTTCCTTGTGAAGGTCTAATTGCTCTGAGTCTTGAATAATCACATACAGATGCATATAATTTTTCTATTCTTTCCCTCCTCCCTTCCCCACTCTATTATTTTCCCTCTTCCTTTTGTTCTTTTTCCTTTTTTTTCTTTTTCAAATCATAGTTATGGGGGTCATGCACACTAAATTATTGAATAAGTTTAAGTTGAATGGCAGAAAATAGCAAACATTTTCCTGCTTCAACATTACAATTTCTGTTTCAGTTGATGAATGTTAGCTTTTGAGGTTTTACATTAAAAAAAAAAAAAGTCTGTACTGACACATAAGGAAGAAAATCTTCCTACTTCGAAATTTATAGAAACATATTTAAGAGATTCTGTGAAGTAAAGCAGACAGTACAGAAATTCTTTACATGTAAGGATTAGGTAATATAATGGAAGGAAGACAGAAAGGAACAAGATGGGAGGTGAGAGAAAGGAAGAGATTAAAAGTTGGATGAGTACATGTGTGACTGGTTTATGTAGAAGCAGAGAGATTTAATGCTTGAATACCACACAGACTTTGATAAATGAAGAAAAGAAACCAGGAAGCAAGAAAATATACATAAATATGAGAAAATAAATACAGGGCTTATAGTAAATTTTTTCTATATTCCAATGGAAAATGTCTTTAACATTATGTTCTCTTCCTATGAACTCTGTGGTCTTTTAAGACATGATTTAAGTATTTTCTGTATTTCAAAATCTAGTTTCATATATCAGATTTAAATATTTAATATTGTACTAATTATTTTTCTCCCTTTTTTTTTTACAGCATATTTTGCAATGACAAACTCTATAAGTCCAGAAATTCTCTTCCACAATCAGGTTTACCATGAACAGTGAAGTTTCCAACCTTTTCTGCATCTAAACATCATCACAAGTTCTTAGCTCCAGAGTTTATCTCTTTTCTTAGATGTTCCTTTAATTTGTAGCCAGCACCAAAGATATATTTTTTCTAACATATGCATCCTGAAAATTGCAATCAACTGGATTAAGCAATCCAGGTATTATAATAACATTCAAGTCTAGACCTAGGTTCCCAGGTGATCCATATATTCAAGATTATCCAAATTTTTATTGCTGAATCATGAATGTGAAATGGTAGCAGGACATGATGATGACATCTGTGCTTCTATCTCTGGCATTCAGCAACGTCAGTATCTAATAACTTAGTTAGTCCCATTGGCCTAAGTACAACTTTCCCTGCCTCAAATCCCTGGCAGACACATATGCCTACCCCATATTCTGAAAAGTTAAACCTGGCAATCCTATTTTAAGGTTCCCAGTAGCCACCTAACAGCAGTGAGAAGCAGCAGCAGGAAAGAATGAGCTTTGTCTTCCCCTCTCCTAAGCAGATGGTTAGCTAAGACTCGCTTCACACAGGGAAATCAATTTTAGATTTTTAACTTGGATACCAAGTAATAAACCACAACTGCCAAGTATGAGAAAAGTAGCCTCTGCATTGATTTTTATCTGTAATAATAATGGAAATATGAAAAATAATATTGTATTTCAGAAAACATTTATTCTCTTTTATTAAAAAAGAACCCCAGTGACATTAAAAGAATGATATTTTTAGGAAGGCTACAATGTGGAAGTGTGGCTCTCCACCTAAGTATTAGCATTCTAACATAGTTTTACAATGCTCAAACCTGTAGCATGTTCACACCTCTTGGGATAGTGGAGAATAGGAAATTATAATGACAAGCAACTAATTTTTAGATATAATTCCAGAAGTAATGCTGAATATTCCTGAGTGGTCACCAAAAACTACAGCTTGTGCCAATGTCACTTTCTGATTATTTTGCTTAGTTATCGTGGCCACTTTCAGAGCCAGATGTTACTGTTCAAAATGAATGATTTCTGGTGTTCCAGAAAAGTGGAAGTCTAGAGATCTGGGAGCTGGCCAACCACTGCAGGCTTACCCAAAACTTTTGCTGAGCAGGTCAGCTCCTGCAGGACAGAAATGCTGCTGAACCTGGAGAAAGAAGGGGTTTAAGTGAGAGGCTGACTATCATTCACTGAATGGGTCCCTTCTGAATAGATTATGAGCTGGAATCATACAATTCTTTTTGGCTTACAAGTTGAGTATCAGCTACCTTAATGTAAAATAAAATGCTCATTTTTTTTTCTAAGGAAGATGAAAGATTTTCAATTTTTTCCCTTCTCAATTGCCAAAGATCTCGAAAAACTTCTGACTAAGAAAAGGGCTATATGAGTCGTATGATGGTCTAAAACCTACAAGTTCCAAATAACAGTGAAAGACCTAACTCCTGACAGAGTTCTTCAAATCCAACACTTGCTTCTGTTAGTCCCTGCAATGGTATTAAGTAAAACTTAAAAGAAATAAAATACATCAGTATTTTATTTTATTTTCCCTTTTGATTTTGATCCAAATGTCCAAAACTTAGATTGTCTTTAATGCAATTGATATTCTTTAAGCATACCATTAGGAAAAAATATTTTGACCTTCTCAATGACTAGGGAGGTCTACTTGAAGGCTGACATCAGTAGAAAACTTTCCTTAAGTTGGATGAACTGGGTAATCACTTCTTGGTTCAGTGATTTAAAGAAATAAATTTATCTTTGTCTAAAATGTTACAGAAAAATTCCTGATGTGCTGACAATTGCAATTTTGAAGACCTGGCTAACATGCTTGACTTTGACCAGTGAAAATAGATAGATAGATAGATAGATAGATAGATAATAGATAGATCCTAAAATAAACATTTTGGAGGCAGTGAGGAAGAGAAATTCAGTACATGCATATATAAAAAATCAATTTCTTTTCTGAAGTATATACAAATTTTAGTCATTTAAGGTCAACATTTTATGAATGGTTTTATTTCAATATTGATCTAGACAACTACTCACAATGCAGCAGTGGATACCAAATTCCAATATCATTCACTAGAATGGGGGCTGCTCCCATAGAAGCAGAAATATCACCTTGCAGATTATTTTCAAGTAGTCACTTCTCCCTTAAAACAATAAACAAATACCATGATCTACATTTGGATCATAAGGATATATATCAAATAAAAATTTTCTGCTGTTGAACTATTCCTGGGAGAATATATGTATAGAACTGTCAATTATAGTTTGACAGCAAATATAAACTGTTGTGACCCAGTACAAATGGCATCCAAAACTCAGAGTTATAGTATCTTATGGGGGACATCACTAACAGGCCCTTTCCTTATTAGCATAAATGTAAACCAGGAAAGACAAAGGATTTTTTTTTAATGTGCCTTTCTTTAGTAAGATTTTCTTTATTTGTTATTACATTTAGCATAGAACTCATAAAGCCATTTTTATCTATGTATACATTAAACAATCTCTTTAATTTTAAATATTACTTTGTATTCCCTCAGTATTAGATAGATAATTGGTATCTAGAATATAAGATGTAGTCAGATAATTGAACAATGTTATTAAGTTACATTCTATTTTCCTCAGGCTAACAACATTTCTGTACCAATCCTGGTATCCAAACTTGTATTCACTTTTAGTATTTTAGTTGCTTCCCTTTGGCCACTGCTCAATTTTTGAGTAAAAATAATCTGGCATGATGTTGACTGAAATGAAGGCTGGATGTGGTAAATTGCCCTAGATATGTAAAATGTTTTATGGGGAAGTTGAAGGAACTGCTTGAGTTAGACAAACACACAGGGAATAAGTTCATTATTTGCCTCACCTATGCAGGAAAGGACATTTTCAGTGGGCTCTGCAGAGATGTGGATTAACAAGCCTTGTTACTGTTAACAAGCATCGTGTGTCTAATTCCAAGTACATTGTTGTTCAAGTTGACACCTACATGTTGGACTTAAACTGTCACAAGACAAGGAATCTTACAAGGGAAAAAAATGCAAGTACTCATGATTCATTCCCCATCTTTACATATGCCCATTTACTTATGATCACAAGGATATAGTTGTTTATTTTAAAATACTTAAATTGCATTTAAATAAAGTAAAAATGAAATCATTGCAATGTTTATAGGTTCAGAATTATTTAGTCATATACTTTTCTATGAATATCCATGTACCTATATGCCATAAATTTAATATATAAGCAACTGAAAAGCTATAGATATTCCTTTTAGATTAAAATATCTATTCCAAGAATTCTCATGTTATTGACTATTTTTTGTTTGAAAAATCTTTGTTCAGAGTTCCCTAGGGGTCCAGTGGTTAGAACTCGATGCTTTTACTGCCATGGCCCAGGTTCAATCCCTTGTCAGGGAACTAAGATCCCACAAGCCACACGGTGTGGCCAAAAAAAAAAAAAAAAGAAAAACAAAAAACAAACTTTGTTAAAATTCAGCTGTAATAAATTGAGGAGAAAAAATTATTTGTGTCTCTAAATTAATGACTGACCTGTGATGTGGGGCAAACCAGCCAAAAACATGTGTCCCTCTAAACAGTATAACATTTCCTAATGCAGTTTCACATACTCAGTTTCAGATTTTAAACTGTCTCACTGGTATCTAATCTTAAAATGTGTTTTTTTCTTTCTTATATAAAATTCTTCTCTAGATTAATAGATAGAAAAGGGGCTTTTCTTAAAACACCTGAAAATTGAATGAAAAAAGGTACATTTCTATCTTAAAAGATTAAAAAGAAGATTACATTGAAAAAAGTTAATACTAGCGTGTTTTATGCAGTTAATTTATTCTCATCTCTTTCCTAACACTTTAAATTTCACTTTGCAATTTGGGACAGATTTGATCAACTTGCTTTCATGTGTGAGTGTTTTTTCAACTGTAATGAAAATAAATAAATGGGTTTGGTTTTCTACAAAGTTGTGGAGATGCTGACTTAATTACAACAGTTATTTACTTTGACATATGTCACACTGTACAGCTCTTATAGAATAAAGTATTGTCTGGTTATCCAAAGTTTACATGAAACTCTTGAGTCTGTCTCAGGTTCCTTATATCAATAAAGCCCCTTTTAGACAGAAAGGAGAGTAGGTCTCTGCAATGGTTCCCCTCTTGTTAGAGAACATTTGGCATGGAAAAAAACCACCAGAGGGTATGGATTACTTTATGATCCTGAGGAAGATATTCTGATTTCAACTGTATGGAAACATACATATATTTGCTTTGTGCACTTGAGCTCTGTACGGTCTATGAAAGTTGTTAATGAAGTCCAGGAGTTAAGCAAGTTTAAAGGCTTAAAGCTGTTGCAGGATGCCACTAAACAGGGTCAAAATGTGGAACATATGTTATTTCTGAGAGATAAGTCTTACCCATGTGATCAAATTACTTGTACCACTCTTCTCACTATAATTTGTTGTCAGCTTTGGAACTGTAATATTTCAACATGAAAACTTTTATGTAATACTTTTTATTTTTCCCCCCAGAACATAAACAGATTTGAATTTCAAAATAGTAAAAATGTTATGGATGCATGAACAAAGCCAAATGCATATCTGCTGTCCTTTGTGAATGAATAGACTTATGAAAATAGGAAAAAATCTGACATCTAAGAGCATAAAAATAATACATTGTAAAAAGAACTAGCATTGCTCAGAGAAAGATGCACATAACTTCTTAGCCATCTATATGGTATTAATGGATGAAAAACTTGATGCTAAAAATATGAATAAGAAAAATTGATAAGACTGGGTAGAGTCAAATGTAATATCTGGGATTAAATTTTTAAAATAGACCAGCTGAATACATTTTGGAAGTTAATCTTTTAACAAGAGATAGCATTCTGATTAAAAAGATCCTTAAATATCAAACAAAACTAGAGTCCCCCTCCAACATATTTCCGCCTTCCACCTCTCATTCCTCTTATCTCATTACTATGCTTTTCTTGTTTAAGTGAAAATAGTTTTCCTATGAACTAAAAGCTCTAGTGAGTGTTTATAGTAGAAACAAAATCTGCCAAAATGCCTCCCCAAAATCCATCTGTTCCAGAAAACATTTCAGATTCACTGACCACCTACTCCATGTTACCATACTTCCAATTCTGTCCACATTATAAAAAATGTTATCTTTTCTTGGGTAGAATCCACTGCATATCATTTCCCACCACCCACAAGTAAATTCTACTATAACTGCCTAGGTAGTATCCAATGTATAACAACTGTCAGATTGTTTTGCTACAGAATGCTCTAGCACTTGCTGACTACTGTTATCTTATATTCCCTCATCCTCTGTCTTTCTTCAGAAGACACTTTCCATTTCCCTCTCACCCTCATTCAACTTTGCAGAAAAAGGACATATCATCTTAAAGGCAGACAGATAAGAATGCTAAGAATATAAAATAGAGACAAAAAATAAAAGAGATATAAAAAAAGAAAAATTAAGGGAACTGAAAGAAGCATCACTCTTACACCTCATCTTTAGATTCTAAAAGATAAATAATGTAAAAGTAATATAAATATAAGACTTGTTGTCCTAATATACTGAGAGGCTGTAAATTAATTTGTATAAGATCACACAGTACTTCTCTTTTTGAAGAATTATAAGCTGTAAGAATGGACCTCTAATATTAGTGGATGCTTTTCAGAATATTTCTGAATTATTGTCAGGATTTTTTATTGGTTTCTCTTTGAAATCTGGACTATAGCAAAAATGTTAACAGATGTGAAACCAGAGGAATGCCTCATTGCTATCTTCTAAGTGTTGTTGCTTCAGTGAATTCCAAGCTGTTTTAATAGATACTGCTATTTTGTTGGGGCAGAGGGAAGGAATTTTGTTTTTAAATGAATGACAACAGCGTATGGAATACAACCTTTTGTATGTTTTTGTTTTCATGGGTACTCCAAAATAAGTGTGACTTGAGAATTCTGAAACCATCTTCTCTTTTGATGGTGTGATTCAAAGTTGAAAGGAGATAACGTCTGGATACTGTTGGCAATTTATGTGTTCCGGGTAGAAGTATACGTTACTAGTTCAAAGAAGAACAGCTTATTAAACAAAACAAAACAAAACTTAAAAAAAAAAAAACTAATAAAAGGAATCACAGGAATTTCTACAAATTCTGCTTCAGGTCATATCCAGGACTCCAAAAATCTACTGATTGGACAGATCTCAAGCTGTATTATAATCCCTACTTTCTTCCAAATATCTAATTTAATATTTTTCTAAAATTAAATAATGTCCTAAGGCAGAATACTATCTTCAGAAATCAGAGTTACAATGCACATTGCTCTGAATCTGTATTAGTTTATTAAATTTGGCAGATGGACTTTGCAACAGTGAGTTATTATGGGTGTGCACTTCATAGAGGTCCAGGCAAGCAGGAAAGCCCAAAAGGAATGTTGCCTGGATGGCAGAAGCAACAGGCATTAACAAAGTTGTAGGCTTCACACTTAGAATTTTATCAGCAACAATGAATTTGATAGTCTAGCTTCTCTTCTGCATTGATCAGAGACCACTGGGATTATTGTGCTCAGCTCTGGGTGAGAAAGGGAAAACACAGAGAAGATGTCAGAAGCTACATTCTGAGAAAAAAATCTGAATGATGTAGGAGTTTATATCAACACCAGAAAGAGGAGATGTGTATCAGGAGAAAAGAAATGTCATCAAATTTTTTAAGTGTTATAATGCGGATGAAATATGAGACTTTTTCTGTGTGATCCTGAGTGGGATAAGTGTATGATGATGATAAGATAAACTTTTGTTCGATTTTTGAAAAAAGCAAAATTTTAACTTAAGCAAGCCTAAGAGAATCGAGTTTCTTCAGAAGTAGGATGAGTTCTGTTCCCTGGAATCATTCAAACATGCTTAGAAGACCACTGGGAGTAATATAAAAATAATCTAAACTTCATGTCACCTGTAGAGATGGTTTACTCTAACCCTGAGACTTTATCATCTAGAAACAGACCATAAAATGCACACCTAAGATGAATTAAGTGAGAGTCTGTATATCTGATGATAACACTGCTTATTTCCCATTCACCTGGAAGCATTCACAATCATCCTGAAGACATCCCATTACAATATTCCTTGTACAATGGCCAAAGGTTTACATTAAGAAAACAAATACACTGGTATACAAAACATTTTTTTTTTTTTTGCGGTACACGGGCCTCTCACCGCTGCGGCCCCTCCTGCTGCAGAGCACAGGCTCAGCGGCCATGGCCCACGGGCCCAGCTGCTCCGCAGCATGTGGGATCCTCCCATCAGTTTCATCAATTTGTTTAATTTTCCTTTGAGTAAATGCCTCTGTAGTTTGCAAGTAAGAGTCACAGGGCTAAATCTATGTATAATCTTCTGCAAGCTTTGAGCAATACCTGAAATAATGCTAGTCAATTTTTAAGTACTTATATTGAAAAGTAAAGAAACATCTATCTGGAAACTTCATCAATGATACTTGCAATTAAACCTAAAAGCAATTATGGCACTTGCTGTTAGACACAAAAGAGTGATGAATACTGCACTATATGTCTTATTTGAATACATTCCGTTATCAAACAACACTGATCGCTCTTCCTGCCTAAAGAGTTTTGTGAAAGACATTACAGATAAAGACTATTGAGGTTTGACAACTTTGGTCACAGTCAACTTTTTATTTCAAATGCCTTCTGAAGTTATAACATTTAATGGTGCAGCAGATGTATAATTTAGACTGACTCAGTGACCTCCTATCACAATGAATATATAACTCAAGTTTCCCATTGTTTGCCAATAATAAAAGGAAGAATACAACCAAAACATAGCTAATAAATCATAGGTTTATTTTTAAATATTCCAATCTCATCAAAGACCTTTATGTCCAATTTCCGGGGGAAGAAAATCCATCCCAGTGGCTGTAGAGTTTATCCTACTTCCAGAAAATGGAAAAAAAAAAAAAATCCCAGTGTATGTGCCTTTGTTCTACAAGAGTTCTCTTAAAAAAATTCTCCAAAAACACAAATTACATTTTGGGGATGGAGGTGGGAGCTGGCTAGATGTATATTCAGGTCAGCAAGGTTATCTATCATCGTGCTTTACATTGCATATATACAGGCGAAACTTTGGGGGAAATAGTTTTTATACTGAATCATTCTGGTTAGAATTACTAGTATTTATGATAAATTTGATGAATTTGGACCTTTACGGATGGTATACAAACTTTAAAAAAAAGTATCCTAAGAAAAATCTGGTAAATGTGCTCTTTGTTGAAGAGACAAGGGTGACTTTTGATGCTCATTAAAAATTCTAAATAAACTCAAAATGGATTAAAGACCTAAATGTAAGGCCAGACACTATCAAACTCTTAGAGGAAAACATAGGCAGAACACTCTATGACATAAATCACAGCAAGATCCTTTTTGACCCACCTCCTAGAGAAATGGAAATAAAAACAAAAATAAACAAATGGGACCTAATGAAACTTCAAAGCTTTTGCACAGCAAAGGAAACCAAAAACACGATGAAAAGACAACCCTCAGAATGGGAGAAAATATTTGCAAATGAAGCAAGTGACAAAGGACTAATCTCCAAAATTTACAAGCAGCTCAATATCAAAAAAACAAACAACCCAATCCAAAAATGGGCAGAGGACCTAAAGAGACATTTCTCCAGAGAAGATATACAGATTGCCAACAAACAGATGAAAGAAACATCACTAGTGTTAAAAGCTCAACATCACTAATCATTAGAGAAATGCAAATCAAAACTACTATGAGATATCATCTCACACCGGTCAGAATGGCCATCATCAAGAAATCTACAAATAATAAGTGCTGGAGAGGGTGTGAAGAAAAGGGAACCCTCTTGCATTGTTGGTGGGAATGTAAATTGATACAGCCACTATGGAGAACAGTATGGAGGTTCCTTAAAAAACTATACCATACCACCCAGCAATCCCACTACTGGGCATATACCACAGCAAAAACATAATTCAAAAAGAGTCATGTAGCACAATGTTCATGCAGCTCTATTTGCATTAGCTAGGACATGGAAGCAACCTAAGTGTCCATCAACAGATGAATGGATAAAGAAGATGTGGCACATATATACAATGGAATATTACTCAACCATAAAAAGAAACAAAATTGAATTATTTGTAGTGAGGTGGATGGACCTAGAGTCTGTCATATGGAGTGAAGTAAGTCAGAAAGAGAAAAAAAAATACCATATGCTAACACATATATATGGAATCTAAAAAAAAAAAAAAAAGGAGGTTCTGAAGAACCTAGGGGCAGGACAGGTATAAAAACGCAGATGTAGAGAATGAACTTGAGGACACAGGGAGTGGGAAGGATAAACTGGGGTGAAGTGAGAGAGTGGCATGGACATATATACACTACCAAATGTAAAATAGATAGCTAGTGGGAAGCAGTCATATAGCACAGGGAGATCAGCTAGGTGCTTTGTGTCCACCTGGAGGGGTGGGATAGGGAAGGTGGGAAGGAGACGCAAGAGGGAGGAGATATGGGGATATATGTATATGTATAGCTGATTCACTTTGTTATACAGCAGAAACTAACACACCATTGTAAAGCAATTATACTCCAATAAAGATGTTAAAAAAAATGGTGCATCAGGCTAGAACTGTAAACTGGAAATAAACTTAAAAATAAAAAAGAGAATTCTAATCTCCATCAAATCTTATCAGCAATAAAAAATTGCATTTTTTTAAAGCCCTACACCTCACTAAGTAATTTTCTCTAAATTTTTACTATTATCTTAAAAGTTTAAAAATTTAAGTTTAAACATTTAAAGAACCATGTATATTTTAGTATTGATTATACCTTTAATATTTATTAAAATGGATATCCTTCTTTTGTGTGATAAATGTACTAACAGAGTTCCACATTAAAAACAATTCTTAAATATGACCTAAAATTAGAGTATTCTATCATAGCTTCCATTAGAATAATTACTGTCTACTTAATTTATTTTATAAATTCTGATTTTATATATTGAATTTGAAATCAATGAGCTATGTGCTGTCATTTTTGTGGTATTGAACATATGGAAGAACAAGGGAGAAGGTTTTAGTTAGTGTCAACACTAGAAAATTTTACACCATTGCTTTGAAAAGACTAATAAAATGCTTTTTACGTGAATAAAATAAATCTAAAACATCTAAAGGTACTGATTTTTAAAATTACTAATGCGTGTCGTGAACTTGTGGGAAATAATTGTTTAATATACCCGGTAAATACTTGTGATAATAAAGCTGAATTACTACCATGACAGTTAAGTTCTAATTACGTGATCCTTGATTACCTACGGTACATCTTGCCTGCACATTCACTGACAGAATGAACAGAAGCTTTTTAGTTACTTGATGTATTGATATATCTCTCCATTTTCTTTCACTGTTTCCATTTATTCTTCTATGAATGAATGCCCTTTCAAATCCAATTAATCTCATCGATGGGAAACTAAGGGCTCACTGTTTTCAGTAGACTTACCTTTTGTATTAGCTCCAGATAAAGAAGTTTTCTCTTGTCATAGTTGTAAATTTGAAGTAGGAGTCCAGAAATAAAATCTGGGCAAAAGCCCTATTTCTATTTGAATTTCATCTTCACAGAATGGCTCACTTTATTTACTGAAAAATTTTGAAGATATAAAATATAATTTTTCCAGCCACCCCAATACCTATATTTTTTAGTATGGTTCACTGAGGATTAAGAGAAGGGTAAACTAGTCATGTGAAAAAGTCCCACACAGTTGCATCAACCAAATATATTTTCTACCTAATCTATTTTGTTCACAGTAAGCTCAGTCATCACAAAGGGTAATCACTCCTAGTAAATGTCTTATGTTAATAATGATAAAAGAAAATTAACGAAGCTCAATAAAAATGCCAATAGATATAAATAATACAAGTAAAGAACCAGCATTATATATTTTAAGTATTCAAACATTATTAAGTACTGAAAACTAAAGCTTTGATAGTTTCCTTTCTTCTGGATTATAAAAATATTTTATAATATTTTATAATATATAATATAATAAACCATATTTGGCTGTAAGTAGTTGTGTTTTGGGCTCTACTGTTTTTGTTGATATTTTGAAAAAGTTCAACATAAGTTTTGCACACCAGTCTCCATACTAGATGGTGGATCATGTTTCACTACAATCTTTAAAAATATCTGATGTTGTTCTCTATAACCCAATGCATAACGGATAAGAAAAACATCACAATGAGTGACTCTAGAAATGTTAGGAAAACTTCTCTTAGGTAAGTCAGGACTAACTTGGATATATTAATAAAGGTCTTAAGAATTAATATGTGTCCTTGCTGAACCTTTAGACCTAAAGGTTCCTTGTGGAACCTTAAATTTGAACCATCAGCTTGACTTACTGTCCCATAGGACCAGACTGCGGTCCTGGAAAGCAATTGTATAGAACGCATATAAAATTATAGCACTCTGACTCCCTCAAGACAGGCCTTAGAACTGTGTCGTCTTTTTATTGACAAATAGTAGTCTGCAAATGTAGTGAAATGTAAAAACTATAAATTGCTAATACCTACTTTCAGGTGTGATAAGCTTTTTATCCCCAGCTGCCTCATCAGTAAAGCAGGGTAAAAAATATCTACTACTATAGGGTTACCGTAAGCACTGCATACACACACACACACACACACACACACACACACACACACACACGTATGCTGAATACATACATACACACACACTTATGCTGAACACGCATATATTCATTCATTCACGTATGTATTCATATGTGAATGGCTGAACGTATGGGATATGTAGGATTAATGGGCTTGTATCATTCCCAGATATTCCTCCTTACTTTTCATAAATTGGATTATTAAATTCAGTTTTTGGTTTGTCAATCATTTTAATCAATAAAAACGGAGTATTAGCTCATACTTAGCAGTAATCAACATATTCAACATTTTTAAGATGATGTGCCCTAACATTAAAGAAATTAAATTTGCTAAAAATAATTTAAATCTATACATAACCAAAAACTAAACATTTAGTGGATTAATAGCCGTATTTTCATCATGTACAATAGGATCTTAGTCTAAAAGAATGAGTTGAAGAGAGGGAAGAGAATTTTAGTTTCACTGTAGCCCACACATGATTTAATTTGTTCTAGCACAAATAGTTTTACAATAGTGACCTGAAATCAGAAAGAACACCCACTGTGTCCTATTTGCTTTGTGGCAAAATATGTTTATAACACAGTAAGATTCACTCTGATGTGACTGCAATTTAGCAAAATATAAGATTATACCCAGACTGTAGATAAATAAAACATTTGAAGAATGACATATATGAGAAAAGTGAGAGAGACTAATAAGAATGTACAAAAATGGTTTTGGTGTACTAGGAGAAACAAGCCAATGTCATTTCCAAAGAAAACGGAATGTAAATAAGAAGGGGTAGAAATTATGTGACAAGTAATGATGACTATGTGAACAACAAAA
Source organism: Leucopleurus acutus (assembly GCF_964270905.1). Taxonomy (NCBI): domain Eukaryota; kingdom Metazoa; phylum Chordata; class Mammalia; order Artiodactyla; family Delphinidae; genus Leucopleurus; species Leucopleurus acutus. The sequence goes on along the minus strand of NC_139160.1, from coordinate 39,037,175 downwards.
ATCTCCTGGTATGACTAACTCTTTTTTTTCATTTCCTTTGATTTTTGTTTGTTTGTTTTGCATCAACAGTGGGTAAAAAGAATATAACAACAACAACAAAAAATGTTTCCTAATACAGAACATTTTTGCCAGAATAAATATGTTACAAAAGGAGGTTTGGAGGACACAAAACGCTGAACTTGAAGAGTGCAAACTGAAGTGCTCCCTCAGAGGGATCTGAACTTGATCTATAAATATCTTCAAGGTAACCGTGTGACTAAAGGAAGGACATCATTCGTAATGTCAAAAGATAGAAGGACACAGAACAATGGCCTACAGCTCTAGAGGAAGAAGAAAAAAAAGAGTTTTTTCTGGTTGTTTTTAAAAAGTTCTTAGGACTGAGGTTAACTGGTCTGAATCTCTAGCAGACAAGCACACAGTGATGATTGCAGTTCATAGCCAAGGACAGTTTGTTAAAGGGATTAGCAACAATGGCGAAGTTGGCAAGTTGGGATAAGGATCATCCTTAGCATTACAGAGTTAATTAAGAGAAATAATGCAAATTCTAGTGAAACCCAGCAAATATACTTTCATGGACTCATCCCTTCGAGCCATGAGCTAAGCTTATAAGGGGTAAAGTTTCTAAGAACCATACTTTAAGCAGCCAAAATACCCCTCTTGTATGTAAATAGACTTAAATCCAGACCCTGGGCCATTTTACATTGTTTCTAGTCAAAGCCACTTCTCTGTTTTAAAAATAGCTAATTTTTCCTTTCTATAAAAGGAATACATGTTTACTACAAACATTCAGAGAAATAAAGTTTATTCTTAGTTCAACCATACAATGATAGCTACTGTAAGCATCCAGGTTTATATTCACCTATTTTTACTAAGACAAACACACTTTTACATTTTTTTTTAAATGACATCATGCTGAACATCCAATTTTAACCTAATATTCTTTCACTTAATATATCAAGGGCATAGTTCTATATCAAGAAATGTAATAAATTTGGATCAGAATAAGACTAGGCTACATTAAAAGTAGAGTAAGAATGAGAGAAACTAGCCCTTCTATTTTCCTCACAGCTGCAAACCTTGGTTCTGGGTAAACTGTGAAGGAGAGTGGAGAATGCATTTTAAAAGATGTTGTTAAATCCTTCCACTGAGGTAATAACATGGTATATTCATTTATTCATTCAGGAAACACGTACTGAGTGGCAACCAAGTGTTGGCCCTGAGTTAGTAGCTAAGCAGCACCAACATGGTGACAGGTCCTGCTATCAAGGATTTCTCCCTGAATCCTCACCCTGCTACGGATAGCAGGGAACATCTTTGATTTATTTTAACACTAAAGCCTAGCAGAGTCTTGGAATGCTGCTAAGTGAACTGAACTGAAGAGAGCCATGCAAGTAAACAATCATTTGAAATTCAGGGTGTGAAATATGGCAGTGGGGGCCAACTCAAAGTACAGCATAGATACAGAAGGTCTGGGGAGTAGACATAAAAGAACTTTCTTTCTCAAAGTTGGAGAGAAATTTGAATTGTTATTTCCCAAATCATAAGGAGATTAGATGTGGCACTTCACATATTCACAAATAAATTTGCAAATTTAAAGTTTAGCTTTGAGGCATACCTTGGATAATATCAGGTCACTAAAAATTTTTGAACACGTTATTTTAATAAAACCACAATATCTGTATATCTTACCAATGACCCCTTCTCAAGAAATTTGGTAACAGTGAATGTATGTAAGTCTGAGGAAATAGGAAGAATAATTTTCCATTCAGTTCATATCTGTGTCTATAATAGCTCACAAAGTCCTATTACTACCATTCTTATTCAAAGGAGCAAAATTTGAGTTTATTTTTTTATTCAATAAGAAAACAACTTAAAATGTATTTAGCATCTAAGTGTAAGGAACAATAAAAATATATTTATATATTAGCTCAATTACTTAGTACATCAATGCTATAAAGTAAGCATCACTATCTAAGTTTTAAAAAAATAGGAAACTGACACACAAATTAGGTTAAATAAATTGATCAATATCCAAAGCTAACAAATGGCAGAGGTGAGACCAAAACTCAAGGAAAATGTTTTTATTCCACTATGCTCCAAGGACCTATTCAAACTCTTCAGTATTTATGGTGATCTATCAACAATATAGGTAGAATTGTAAGTCCACAAATAATATGCATCATATCTCATATTAACAGAATCTTTTTAACGCTTACTATATTGCTACTCAAATACTAGTTTAACATGAATACACAAGGGTTTGATATATGTTGATTCAATTTTTATCATAATCAAAGCAGACCCAAAAGGCTTTCATTTCAATATCTTATATTTCAAAACCAAGATACCCCAAAACACATTAAGTGTTTATTGCCAAAAGCATTGGCAACACTGAAGGAGGCTTTAAAAGAAAAGCTCTGCAAGAACATGGGACATTGCCTTTTAAAGACTTCTGAGACTCACTAGGGTTTGTGTCTCATCATTCTCTCTGATGTGGTTTCATAGAGTATCAAAACAAGGCAAGTGGAATGACAAGCCAATCTAGTCAATGAGCAGATTTCTAATGTTGTTGATTTTGACTGTTCACAATGATACTTAACTATATTCAATTCAGTATTCTCAAATGGTTTCCAGGAAAATGCTTCAAATGGCAAGATTTTTGTGTTGGTTGTGTTCTTAATGATATTGATGATACAACTTTTTCTTCTGTGTAAAATTTCTTTTACATTTAAGCAAAAGTTGGTTTATTTAAACAAATTATTTCTGCTTATGTGTCATAGTATAAGGAAATACTAGCAAATAAAGTAGATAATATTTATTATCTAAATGTTTATATTTAGGTAAAACTTAGTTGCATAGAACTCTTAAATCAAATGGGAATATTATGCCATTTCCCAGTCTAAAATATCCAATGTACATAACAAGCTAACAGAACCAAGAGAATATGAGACAAGAAGGCTGCATAAAGCTGCTTCTGGGAATTTGTTACAATACTATGTTTGAGATATGGGATAATTTACCTGAGGCAAGTAGAGCATGGGTAAGTGCAAAACAATAGTTAATCACCTGCAATTTTTACTGTAAATATGATAAAAACTTGATGTCCTTAAATGAAATTCCTTTTCATGAAAGCTGTTAGATCACTTATGATTTTTTTCTATCTGTGATGTTTAGTAAAATCAGAGGAATTAATGTCTTATTAAAGGCAAGTCAAATGAAGACTTCTTAAGTACCAGCGTGCAGCAGGAAGAAAAATGCAGACTTACAGAAGAAAGGACCAAAGAATGTAGTAGGAAAACTCCAATTTTTCATCAATCTTTACAGAAAATCAAAGAAGGAGAGATTCTGTATAGAGGAAAGTATAGTTAGAGGAGATGAAGAGATAGAGGAGAAATTCCTAGACTGGGTTCTGTCCTTCTCAGCTGTTGGGCCCCTCTTACTGTTAACAGTCTCTGACCCACTCCTGTCCTAGGTGAACATGGGACTGAAGACAGGGGAGAAAGTAAGAAGGTTGCATTGTCTACAGAGGTTAGAAACGAAAAATGATAAATTTAGAATGAGGAAGAAATGGTGAATACCATTTACTTTAAGTAGTTATTTACTAAATAGCACCCCACTGGCCTATAGGAGTTCACACAGCTCCCAATATTCTTCAGTTACTCCCAGGGCATAGATTGTGCACACCAGGAAAATATGGCTCAGTGCTCTCAGGAAGATATCTAATTTAACACTAGAAAGTAAATTCTGTACTGCGAAAATCCTATATAGTATAAATCATATAAAGAACAGTCTTGGTGCCAGAGGAATATTACAATTTTATTGTTCTTATTAATCTGTGAAATGAAAAGATGCTTAAGCAGGTAATTGCCATCTGAAATGGAAGACAAAACAACATATATTTTAATCAACACACTTATTAAATGTCAATTATAATTTTCATCAACTAAATTACATCAGACTGACTTGAAATAGCAAGCTAGCCAAATGTTAGTTAAAAGAATAAATGTTAACTATTAGTTTAATTTTATTGCCTTTGGAGTTTTCAAAATTTTATATTTATGAAATACTAAGCTATTAATCTTTATTTTTATCAGGTTTTTTAAATTAACTAACCCTCACATAAAAAAAATACTCCTGTAAAAATTATCTTAATTAACATGTAATAAAGAATAATGAAAACCTTCCTTATTTTTCAAGCATTTTATCTATTTCATAAACTAATCTAGAGATCAGAGAATAATGCCTGTATGCTAATATGAACAGTTTGTATGCTACAGTACTGGATTCATGTAAACACCCCCTGGATTTATTTATAGTAGTTGAGAACCTGAGTTTCCATCAATTGTAATGCTATAATTCTTATTACCTGATATTAAGTGTCCCACTCTATTCATTAATGTGCCAAGTATTAAAAATACCATTTAAACATTGGTTCCGTACAAGTTTGCCCATATTTAAGTGAGATAAAGTATACTTTGTTTTTATATGCTCTTAAATTAGAAGTCTCTCCTTTTGTAAATGTAATATTAAATTAGAGTGCTAGTCAAATAAGTATTTTCCCTGGTAAAAATTGGAGGAGTGGGCTTCCCTGGTGGCGCAGTGGTTGAGAGTCCACCTGCCGATGCAGGGAACACAGGTTCGTGCCCTGGTCCGGGAAGATCCCACATGCTGCGGAGCGGCTGGGCCCGTGAGCCATGGCCGCTGAGCTTGCGCGTCCGGAGCCTGTGCTCCGCAACGGGAGAGGCCACAACAGTGAGAGGCCCACGTACTGCAAAAAACAAAAAACATAAAAACAACAACAACAAAAAAGTTGAAGGAGTGTTAGACTTTCACAACTGGATCTGTATTTCAATGATGTTAACTGACCTTTGGTTTGGATAATTCTGTTTGAAACCAATAGAGCAGATAGATAGATATTATCCACGGTCAAGAGGCAATAATTAATTTTCTAAGACCTAAGAGTAAAATACAGTAATGTTGATAAAGTTGGTTCCAATGCCAATTTAATTTAAAGTGTATATGAAAAGTAGAAATATATAAAATACAAATTATCAATATAGTCTGTGAAAGTGGTTGGAAATTTCAAGAAGTGTATCAAGATCTATAAGGAAGCCAATTTGATACTAGGTGACACTGGTTCATTTTTATGACTTGTCTTCACACAAATCTCTCCAACTCTCTTTAAATTGACAGACAAATATATGGGGCATTTGAACATCTATAAGCATTCTGGATTTTATACAGAAAATTCAACATATCAGGTAATTTTTGTTCTTATTCTCAGCAGAATTTCAGTATTTAGTAGGTAAATTCGAATGTATTGTCCTTTAAACTTAATCTAAGAGGCTGTGCATTTCTTGGGTTGACATTGCATGTCACATATTCATTTGTTTATATTCTGCCTTCCCTGACTCTAAAGTAAGGACTCTAAAGTGGAGAATTTCTCTGTTTTGTTCACTGCTGCATCATTAGTAGAAGTCAATGTGAAGCACATAATGAGTGATCAATGCTTGCTGACTAGATAAAAGTATGAAACAGGCCAAGAAAATTGAAATATAGTAGTAAAAATTGTCATCATTTAAAAAGAATTCCCATGAACTTCTTAGAATATGTGTAGGTTTAAAATGGCATGCATATAAACTGAAAATAATGTTCATTTTTACTACATTTGTAAGCTATTTTTCAATGCTAAACTATAATGTATTCATTCATTCATTCGTAAAAAAAAAAAAAATTGTGAAACTCTCCATGATATGCCATAACACTGAGTCTTTGAATCATATTGAAAAGGAGAATGATGTATAAAAACAATTTAATAGTAATGTAAACATGCTATAATAGAGTGTGAAAAAATGTGCTAGGAGAGCCCAAAGAAGAAAATATCTAACGGCCTAGAAATCAGAACAGGCTGCGTTGAAAATGAAGTTTGACTTAACACTGGAAGATAATCAGTGTGGAAATCACAAGTGGAGATGGTCATTCCAGGAAAAGAATGAAAGTGTAAAGGATTCATTACATGGCTTGGGAGAACTGCTCAATTTTTTCTGTAAGTCGTGTTGCAGGATATTTGGGGGGAAATGATAGAAATTAAGTCTGGAAAAGTAGCTGGTAAAATTAATCATTATTTGCAATTGAAGAATTAAGTAAAGCTAAATTATTTTGTCTGTCTATAGATAAGCAACTCTGTCAATATCTAGCTCCTTTTAATGGAAATACATTTGGAAAAAGATAAACAGAATATATGTTTATCTTAAATGCCATGTCCATAGTGGGTATTAGTACATTACCTAAAGCACATAAATCAGTTATTAAATGGAAACTACCAGGCTTTTATCAAAGCTAGTGATTCAATATAAAACTCTTATCATAATATTTGCATTGGTAGTATGCTAATTGCTTTCTTATCACATGAGCCAACCTAGTGCATGAAAGTCATTAGTATTTTAAAGCAGTAATAATACTATAAGATGTATTAATAACTTTCCTAAGATTTACTCATTTCATGTTCACTGACATGCTAAGGCTTTAATATTATATGTAGCAACGTATTTTCACATAATATTCATTAAAATTGAATTCATTAGGACAAAAATGGAGAATAAATACACTACATATTGTCTGAGAATAATAAAATGTTGTCTTTAATAGTGGACTACAAAATGTTTCTGTTTTAATCATCTTTAGATATTCACAAAAAACTGAACAGCTAAGGAGAGAAATCCTGTATTAGTACCCCAAGTTGAAGGCAGATCTGGGCTTGGAGATTATAATGGGAAACAAGGTCTGGGGAGAGGAAATGGTTTTCTCTAGTGCTCTAACATTTAGTATTATCTTGGGAGCCTAGATATCAGTGATTCTCTCTCAGTCTTTATTCTGATGGTTCACAGGTATTTAGCAGTGTTAGGATGTGAGCAAAGCAAGGGCATTATTTTTCAAAATAATTTGATACATAAAAAATCATTGCTTAGTAACCATAAGACTAAATCTCATTTTGCTGGAATTTCTTATGTTTGCTTTATGGTTTTGTATTCTTTTAATTTAAATTAAACATTGAAAGGGTCACTATAATCTCTGTAGTTTTAGAAATTGCTAAAGGTTTTAATCTATCTTTGTTGTCAAGAATAACTCCAGGGCTTCCCTGGTGGCACAGTGGTTGGGAGTCCGTCTGCCGATGCAGGGGACGCGGGTTCGTGCCCCGGTCCAGGAAAATCCCACATGCCGCGGAGCGGCTGGGCCCGTGAGCCATGGCCGCTGAGCTTGCGCGTCCGGAGCCTGTGCTCCGCAAGCCCGTGTACCGCAAAAAAAAAAAAAAAAAAGAATAACTCCAGTTTTTCCATTGTTCAATTCTACTTCTATGTCCTGAACTCCTTCTGAACACAGCTTGGTATTTTAATTTACTTTCTGAAGTCATTTTTTCCATATTGAGTTGACTTTGGAAGTTTAGACTGTGCCTTAATCTCAATTAAAATGTCATAATTGTTAACATAAAGATAACACAGGCCTAAGCTTCATCTCTTTAAATTGCTTAAACTTACATATAACATATGATTGCATTTTTTTTTAAGTCAAAGAAAATTGAGAGAAATTTTCATGAGCAATTTCTATTCAGTAGTGTGCTTTACTTTTCTTATGGATTTCTTCAAAATGAACATTTTTTCAGAAACCACATATTTTACAAATTACAAAAATAATAAATTATTTTTATTTAATAATTATTATTTTCACATAATAAAAACATTTTCCTGCCAAGTTCAGGTGAGAGTAGAAAATAGGTGATTCTTTGGTTTACATAAAGGACTTGTGATCAAATGGGTCAGCTCCCTATTCCCACTTTGCTCCATGGTGAAAAAGCTGGAATCTAGACTGCAGATATCACTCTATGCATAATTCCTACATTCTCATCTTGTTGAAAACAAAGGTAAAAACACAAAGGCATCTTCTAAATTTTCAAGTTATACTTTGAAAAGAAAAAGAAAAAAATAATATATAAGAGTGAGATTTTCATATAAACCAGAAAACTTAGTGGCTGAAAGGATGTTTAATAAACTTAGCTCCTCAAGAAAATATAATCAAATCACAATGGAATAGTTTACATGCCAACAGAATGGCTAAAATGAAAAAGACAGAAAACACCAACTATTGGAGAGGATGTGGCATGCCCAAAAGTCTATGTTCTGTGGGCGGGAGTGTAAATTGGCATAACAACTTTGGAATATTGCTTAGCTTGACAGCATGTGCTAAAACTGAAAAAATTATGTGTCTTCTTCCCCATAATTCTACTCGTATGTATGTACTTAAAATAATACCATACATATGTGCACCAAAAGACATGTACTAAAAGGGAACTGGAAGGAGGCCCTAAATGGAATTCTAGACATAGGTAATGTTCTGTTTCTTGATCTGGGTGCTGCTTATATGGTTGTTTTTGGTTTGTGAAAGTACAGTTAGAGTATGTGTACTTTTATTTAACTCTATTATACTTCAACAAAAAAGTTTATTTAAAATAAGCATCTTGGCTACTCTTTGACCTCAGAGGCAAATCATTTTATTTGAAAAAATTGGGCATTCACACCACGCAGCATATACATTTAGTCCCTAGTAATGGAAGGAATGCTAAATAACTGTTGCATAGTTTATTTGAATCAGTAAACAGTTCTTGGGCAAAATGACAGAGACTGGTTTATATTTACAAACAATTTCCCTTTTCTCCTGGGCATACATCAAGAAAATATTTCCCATTCTCTCTCTCTTTTTTTTTATAAATTTATTTATTTTATTTATTTGTTTTTGGCTGTTTGGGTCTTCATTGATGCATGTGGGCTTTCTCTAGGTGCGTCAAGTAGGGGCTACTCTTCGTTGTGGTGCACAGACTTCTCATTGCGGTGGCTTCTCTTGTTGCAGAGCACGGGCTCTAGGCACACGGGCTTCAGTAGCTGTGGCACGCAGGCTCAGTAGTTGTGGCTCATGGGCTCTAGAGCACAGGCTCAGTAGTTGTGGCACACAGGCTTAGTTGCTCCATGGCATGTGAGATCTTCACGGATTAGGGCTCAAACCCATGTCCCCTGCATTGGCAGGTGGATTCTTAACCACTGCACCACCAGGGAAGTCCTTCCCATTCTCTCTTGTTGGTGGATAGCAAGTATGTGACTGATGTGACCAGTGTGTGCAGGAGTGTCATTTACCACCTGCAGACCCAATTCATAAATGCCCCACACAAAGCTCCTCCATCTCTCTCTCTCCTTGTCTGGCAGATTCAAAGGATCAAGAGAGGAGTCTAAGACCTAGAAAATTGTGTAACAACAAAGAACCTCACCTCTGACCTACTCTGGACAGTGATACAAGAAGAAAAAAATGGTATTGTGCTTAGTCATTGAGATTTGGGGTTGTTATAGCAGCAAGCATACCCTAATACTAGCCCTGAAATCAACCCAATAGGCAAAGGTAGCTATGAACACTGAAGGAAGGTGAGAAAGGATAACTCTTCCCAATGTTGGAAAATGTGGTCAACTACACCCCATTATGTTTATAATCTGGACAGTCTGATCCTAAACAAAGTAAGGGGATCAGGATAAAATCCAAAATCATGGAGAAATATTTGTATAGAAATTCTGTACAAAGACTGTGACTCAGCATAGGATGCAACAATAATCCCCTCCTGAATTTTCAGTATGTAGCTTGTCATCATCCTTAGGAAGATCCCTATTGCTCATTCCTGGCCCAGCCTTGTATCTTCAAAATAGGAATTGCTTTGCTTCATTTCCCATAGTTCATCTGAGCTTTATTTGACATAGCCACTTCGTATCTGTGTAAACTTGGGATGAAATTTAATGTATAGTGTAGGCATTACTTATCTCACCTATGAAATGTGGTTAATAATAGTATATTTGTTTAGCTGATTAAAAAAATAAATACACATAAAGTATGCTGCTTCTCATGAAGTGAACAGTCAATAAATGGTGGCTACCACAGCTGTTCTGAATGCTGTTTTTATTATTATTGGGAGATTCTTGTTAGGCTTATTCTTTAAAATAAGGGCTTGTTGTTCATGATATTGTTCATACAATGTATTCATGGTATTAGGCCTCAGGGCATTTTATAAATTATGCAAAGTTTTGTATATACATCTCTTTTATTTTCTCACTGTATCCTCTGAAATTGTCCATGACTTTTGTGAGGTTCAAATTTATTTTATGTTCCTAAAATAGCTGCCACAGCTCTATGTATTAGAGAAATAAATAAAGGATTAGAAGAAATTATTTCAACATTTAATTCCACAACTCATTATACTCTGTAAGTACGTTTATACTTTATCCTTAATTTCTCAAGTGTACATTTGTTGAACAAATTAAAATTTGCCTTAGACTAAACATGTATCACACATGATAAAATGCTTAGTCATATTAAGAGAAAAAACAATAAGTCTTCTTAAACATGTGATGTAATTGAGGTGTAGTTCTTTACATTGGATGGAAGACGGAAACTAATTTCTCTCAGCATGACGCGAGCTCCTCCATCAAACAGCTGGTATAATTATGCACTGCTGTGTGCTGGAAGCAGGCCAGCTTAAGCCAGTGCAGCAGCAATTGGGTAAATTTTGCAGTTTAATCATAAAAGAACGTCTCAGAATTTCCCTTATGCATTTATTTTTTTGATCCAGGAAGCATGTATGCCAACGTTGATGTCACTGCCACTTTATAGGGGAAACTGCCTAAACCATTGCCAAAATAAATTAGGTCATTGCTTAATTTATTGTCTACTTGTTCTGTTTGATGTCTGGAAATCCTTTTTAGATTTTGGCTGCAGACTTCAAGAGTTAAACCAGTTTCTGTAATGAATCTTATAAAACTATTAATAAAAATATTTTAAAGAAACTATGTAATTCTACAATGGACATCATGTTTTTGGATTCTTTGCAATATGATTTATGCAGAACAGATATCATTAGCTCCACCTTATAGATGAGAAAATAAGTTCAGAAAAGTGTGAAGTCAAATCTAGAGGCATATATGTAACAAATGAGAGGAATAGGGACTCTTGACAGACAGGGTCTTCTACAAGCTGGGTGATAAACCCTGTTGCATTTCTTCTTTCACTAAATGCAAATGTTTGACAAATGTATCTAACAGAGCATTATTTTCAGATTTGTTTTTGTAAGGAAACCCTCATATTCTTACTCTTATTTTCTGTGCTTATTCTTCTGCTTGTTCTCCTTGTCAGCATGTCTCCATGTGTCCAACACAGAATTTTACTCTTCTTGTTTCAAGATACAGTTTCATGGAAACATACAAATTTTGCATCACGTATATCAGCCACACACTCACAAGATTAACCACAAACATAATTAACTTTAAAATTACTCAACTTCCTTCAACCATGATAGTTCTATCTTTATCGAATTTTAATGTCTTTTATTTTAATCAAACAATATCTCTTCACAGGATATACACTAAGAAATGAGTTTTCCTAAATGAAATTGCTTTTTTATTGCCATTCTACCATACACCCCATTTACATCTCTAGAACATTAAAACCACTCTTTGGATGTGACTTCACCAGCAAGTGAAGCGTGTTATCTTGTTAAAGCTCTGGCGGATGGAGTGTTGTCTCTACGGGCACGGCAGACGAGCTGCATTAACAAGTCTGAATATCACCAATGTTTTCACAAATTATCCACCAAATTTCGTATTCTCAAATCAATGAAAATTTAAGAGACTGTGGTGGGTTTTTGTTTTTTCATTTTTCTGCCATGAAAGAAGGGGAGGAAAATTATTAGGACAACCACCTAAAAATTGAAGCAAAAATTTGTTTTTATTTTTAGAATAGAGATTTGCAAAGCAAGAGAAGTATTAAATAAACTCTTCCAACAGAATTGGTTTCTCTTAATAATTGTTAAAAGATACTTAAAAATATATGTAGAGTGTTTTAACCTCATTGGTTTATTTTGAAATTCCTAAATACAAGCACAGAGTTTCCAAATCTAATAAACTATTTTTACAATTATGATATTTAGAACAAAAATCATCAATAGGCTGATTCTTTTATATTTATATTTCATTACTTTATATTTTTATTAAATTAAATAGTCCTTTTGTTTTAATGAATTAAAAAGGAAAAGAGTAATTGGTGAATAATGAAAAAGACTACAAATAGCTAAGAAACAGAGTAAAAGCAGTGCATGTTTATGACACCTCAGTACTACAGTTTTTCTCTACTATAATGTTTCTGGGTTTCTACATTATAAATTTCATTTTTTAATTTTTTAAATTTAATTTTATTTTTTTTATTGATTTTTAAAATTGTTTATCTTCACTGTGTGACATGTGGGATCTAGTTCCCCACCAGGGATCTAACCTGTTCCCCCTCCACTGGAAGAGTGGAGTCTTTCTTTTTTTTTTAATCAGTTTTTGTTTTTTAATGTATTTTTTAAATTTATTTTTTATTTTTGGCTGCATTGGGTCTTCATTGTTGCACACGGGCTTTCTCTAGTTCCGGCCAGTAGGGGCTTCTCTTGTTGCACAGCATGGGCTCTAGGCACATGGGCTTCAGTAGTTGCATCTCACGGCTCAGTAGTTGTGGCTCTTGGGCTCTAGAGCATAGGCTCAGTAGTTGTGGCGCACGGGCTGAGATGCTCTGTGGTATGTGACATCTTCCCAGACCAGGGCTCGAACCCGTGTCCCCTGAATTGGCAGGTAGATTCTTAACCACTGTGCCACCAGGGAAGCCCAGAAGCATGGAATCTTAATCACTGGACCACCAAGGAAGTCCCCATTATAAATTTTAAAGTCATTTCTTTATATACCCTATGATTACACCTAGCTGCCAGGTTATGTATGTAAATAGGAAATTTGAATCCCATTATTCCAGAAGAATAATCTAGCTGGATTCTTAATCTAAACTGAATGTTAGACAAATGTATCTAGTATCAACATCATAACATGTATGCTTTCCAGCCACATAAAAGGATGGGGTAAGATTCTACCCCTTGCTTCTACAAGGTTTCTTGTCTAGTGACAAAGCTTTCTGTGTCAAAACTGGCTGTTACATAAAGCAGTTGGCTTTGATTAGCCTGTGAGGACCTTGCAATGGATGCATGAGAAAGTAAACAAATGAAGATTAGAGATTGCCACAAAGTTCCCTGGAGAATATTCAGAGTATATAAATGCACTCTTACAGAAGAATGGGAGAAAAGGGGGAATAAAATAGCATAGTCTGGTGTTTCAAAGAGAGGACACACATTCTTCCACTTTTATATAAAACCACAGAGCCTTCTAGACAAAGGTTACTGTTAGGTCAGGTATTTAATTTATTATTTGGAGAAATGTTCAAAAATCATTCCCGCTTCTTGTTGATAAGGTCATGGATCAGCATTCTTTTCACTAAAAAATGATATGATGGAATAAATCTGTGATGATGAACAAACAGATGATCTCTTTCAAAGAATAGGATAAAATATTAATATATGTAAAATAACTAATTCAAATAAATAAATTTTAGATTACAGACTAATGAGAACTATTCTAATTGCCTAAAAGAATAACCTCAATTTTATTTGTTGTTTTTTAGTCTTATCTGATCTAAATCATTTTGGCATGAGTTTTAGAGATATTATGCACATAAAATATTAATTTCTTAATAAATGATTAATTTGGTTTTCAATTGTTTGGACTCCCATATCACATAATGGCATCTGTTCATCATAATATTACTTTTTGAGATATAACCACTGACAAATATATATATATATATATTAAATATACATATTTTACCTTCAAATTTAACTTTATTAACTTAGCCAAATGTGTAAACAGTAGTTCTTAATTCCAGGCATATCTACATGATATTTCCTTTTTCAGTTTACACAGCTGCGGAAATTAACACATTTCATCAGGGCAAGCCTAAATTACGTGCCATAAGTACCAATTCAACCCCCTGACTGAATGCCAAAGGAAGAACAAAGCATGAGGTTAACCACACACATCAGAAAACTAAAACAGACAAGAAATATATTAAGTACCATGAAAGGTCAGAGTGACCAAGATATAATTCAGAAAATATTATCTTGGTTTTATCTTATCTTTCATAAAATAAGACAAAGCCACAAATGAGCACTTCAAAATGAACTCATTCATCCCTTGGTCAATGAAATGAAACATTTTTTAGTTGTCATTGACAATGGATCTTAACTGGTCAAAGAGGGTGTGGCTTTTTAAATTCTGACATAATCTTTTAAAAACTGTGACTTCTTTTTCTTTTCTTTTATTAATTTTTGTATACAGCAGGTTCTTATTAGTTATCCATTTTATACATATTGGTGTATATATGTCAATCCCAATCTCCCAGTTCATCACAGTACCACCCTCACACCCACCTGCACAGCTTTCCCCCCTTGGTGTCCATACGTTTGTTATCTACAGTTGTGTCTCAATTTCTGCCCTGCAAACCAGTTCATCTGTACCATTTTTCTACGTTCCACATATATGCATTAATGTACGATATCTGTTTTTCTCTTTCTGATTTACTTCACTCTGTATGACAGTCTCTAGATCCATCCACATCTCTACAAATGACCCAATTTCGTTCCTTTTTATGGCTGAGTAATATTCCATTATATATAGGTACCACAACTTCTTTATCCATTTGTCTGTCGATGGGCATTTAGGTTGTATCTATGACCTGGTTATTGTAATTAGTGCTGCAATGAACACTGGGCTGTATGTGTCTTTTTTTTTTTTTTTTTTTTTTGCGGTACGCGGGCCTCTCACCATTGTGGCCTCTCCCACCATGGAGCAACTGGCTCTGGATGCGCAGGCTAGCAGCCATGGCCCATGGGCCCAGCCCCTCCACGGCAGGTGGGATCCTCCCGGACCAGGGCACGAACCCGTGTCCCCCGCATTGGCAGGCGGACTCCCAACCACTGCGCAACCAGGGAAGCCCTGCATGTGTCTTTTTGAATTATGGTTTTCTCTGGGTATGTGTCCAGTAATGGGATTGCTGGATCATATGCTAATTCTATTTTTAGTCTTTTAAGGAACCTCCGTACTGTTCTCCATAGTGGCTGTATCAATTTACATTCCTACCAACAGTGCAAGAGAGCTCCCTTTTCTCCACGCTCTCTCTAGCATTTGTTGTTTGTTGATTTTCTGATGATGCCCATTCTAACTGGTGTAAGGTGATACCTCATTGTAGTTTGGATTTGCATTTCTCTAATAATTAGTGATGTTCAACAGCTTTTCATGTGCTTCTTAGCCATCTGTATGTCTTCTTTGGAGAAATGTCTGTTTATGTCTTCTGCCCATTTTTGGATTGGGTTGTTTGTTTTTTTTCAATATTGAGCTGCATGAGCTGTTTATATATTTTGGAGATTAATCCTTTGTCCGTTGATTCGTTTGCAAATATTTTCTCCCATTCTGAGGGTTGTCTTTTCATCTTGTTTGTAGTTTCCTTTGCTTGGCAAAAGCTTTTAAATTTCAGGAGGTTCCATTTGTTTATTTGTTTTTATTTCCATTACTCTAGGAGGTGGATCAAAAAAGATCTTGCTGTGATTTATGTCAAAGTGTGTTCTTCCTATGTTTTCCTCTAACAGTTTTATAGTGTCCGGTCTTACACTTAGGTCTTTAATCCATTTTGAGTTTATTTTTCTGTATGGTGTTAGGGACTGTTCTAATTTCATTCTTTTACATGTAGCTGTCCAGTTTTCCCAGCACCACTTATTGAAGAGGCTGTCTTTTCTCCATTGTATATCCTTGCATCCTTTGTCATAGATTGGTTGACCATAGGTGTGTGGGTTTATCTCTGGGCTTTCTATCCTGTTCCACTGATCTATATCTCTGTTTTTGTGCGAGTACTATATTGTCTTGATTACTGTAGCTTTGTATTATAGTCTGAAGTCAGGGAGTCTGATTCCTCCAGCTCTGTTTGTTTCCCTCAAGAACGCTTTGGCTATTCAGGGTCTTTTTTGTCTCCATACAAATTTTAAGATTTTTTGTTCTAGTTCTGTGAAAAATGTCATAGGTAATTTGATAGGGATTGCATTGAATCTGTAGACTGCTTTAGGTAGTACAGTCATTTTCACAATATTGATTCTTCCAATCCAAGAATATGGTATATCTCTCCATTTGTGTGCATCATTTTGTTTTGTTTTGTTTTTTGTTTGTTTGTTTGTTTGTTTGTTTTGCAGTACGTGGGCCTCTCACTGTTGTGGCCTCTCCCGTTGTGGAGCACAGGATCCGGACGTGCAGGCTCAGCGGCCATGGCTCATGGGCATGGCTCATGGGCGCAGCCACTCCGTGGCATGTGGGATCCTCCAGGACTGGGACACGAACCCGTGTCCCCGGCATCAGCAGGTGGACTCTCAACCACTGCACCACCAGGGAAGCCCCCGTTTGCATCATTTTTAATTTCTTTCATCAGTGTTTTATAGTTTTCTGCATACAGGTCTTTTGTCTCCCTAGGTAGGTTTATTCCTAGGTATTTTATTCTTTTTGTTGCAATGGTAAATGGGAGTGTTTCCTTAATTTCTCTTTCAGATTTTTCATCATTAGTGTATAAAAATACAAGAGATTTCTGTGCATTAATTTTTTATACTGCAACTTTACCAAATTCATTGATTAGCTCTAGTAGTTTTCTGGTGGCATCTTTAGGATTCTCTATGTATAGTATCATGTCATCTAAAAACAGTGACAGTTTTACTTCTTCTTTTCCAATTTGGATTACTTTTATTTCTTTTTCTTCTCTGATTGCCGTGGCTAGGACTTCCAAACTATGTTGATAATGATGGTGAGAGCAGACATCCTTGCCTTGTTCCTGATCTTGGAGGAAATGTTTTCCATATTTCACCATTGAGAATGATGTTTTCTGTGGGTTTGTCATATATGGCCTTTATTATGTTGAGGTAGGTTCCCTCTATGCCTACTTTCTGGAGAGTTTTTATCATAAATGGGTGTTGAATTTTGTCAAAAGCTTTTTCTGCAACTATTGAGATGATCATATAGTTTTTATTCTTCAATTTGTTAATGTGGTGTATCACATTGATTGATTTGCGTGTATTGAAGAATCCTTGCATCCCTGGAATAAATCCCACTTCATCATGTTTTACAATCCTTTTAATGTGTTGTTGAATTCTGTTTGCTACTATTTTGTTGAGGATTTTTGCATTTATATTCATCAGTGATATTGGTCTGTAATTTTCTTTTTTTTGTATTATCTTTGTCTGGTTTTGGTATCATGGTGATGGTGGCCTCAGAGAATGTGTTTGGGAGTGTTCCTTCCTCTGCAATTTTTTGGAAGAGTTTGAGAATAATGGGTGTTAGCTCTTCTCTAAATGTTTGATAGAATTCACCTGTGAAGCCATCTGGTCCTGGACTTTTGTTTGTTGGAAGATTTTTAATCACAGTTTCAATATCTTTACTTGTGATTGGTTTATTCATATTTTCTATTCTTCCTGGTTCAGTCTTGGAAGGTTGTACTTTTCTAAGAATTTGTCCATTTCTTCCAGGTTGTCCATTTTATTGGCAAAGAGTTCCTTGTAGTAGTCTCTTAGGATGCTTTGTATTTCTGCGGTGTCTGTTGTAACTTCTCCTTTTTCATTTCTAATAATTTTATTGATTAGAGCACTCTCCTTTTTCTTGATGAGTCTGGCTAATGGTTTATCAATTTTGTTTATCTTATCACAGGACAAGCTTTTAGTATTATTGATCTTTGCTATTGTTTTATTTGTTTCTATTTCATTTATTTCTGCTCTGATCTTTATTATTTCTTTCCTTCTGCTAACTTTGGGTTTTGTTTGTTCTTCTTTCTCTAGTCCTTTAGTTGTAAGGTTAGATTGTTCATTTGAGATTTTTCTTGTTTATTGAGGTAGGCTTGTATAGCTATAAACTCCCCTCTCAGAACTGCTTTTGCTGCATCCCATAGGTTCTGGATAATCGTGTTTTCATTGTAATTTGTCTCTAGGTATTTTTTGATTTCCTCTTTGATTTCTTCCGGGATCTCTTGGTTATTTAGTAACATATTGTTTAGTCTCCATGTGTTTTTGTTTTTTACACTTTTTTTTCCATGTAATTGATTTCTAATCTCCTACTGTTTTGGTCAGAAAAGATTCTTGATATGATTTCAATTTTCTTAAGTTTACTGAGGCTTGATTTGTGACCCAAGGTGTGATCTATCTTGGAGAATATTCTATGCACACTTGAGAAGAAAGTGTAATCTGCCATTTTGGGATGGCATGTCCTATAAATATCAATTAAATCTATCTGGTCTGTTGTGTCATTTAAAGCTCGTGTTTCCTTATTAATTTTCTGTTTGGATGATCTGTCCATTGGTGTAAATGAGGTGTTAAAGTCCACCACTATTATTCTGTTTCTGTTGATTTCCTCTTTTATAGCTGTTAGCAAATGCCTTATGTATTGAGGTGCTCCTATGTTGGGAGAATATATATTTTAAGTTGTTATATCTTCTTCTTGGATTGATCCCTTGATCATTATGTAGTGTTCTTCCTTTTCTCTTGTAACATTCTTTATTTTAAAGTCTATTTTATCTGATATTAATATTGCTACTCTAGCTTTCTTTTGATTTCCATTTGCATGGAATATCTTTTTCCATCCCCTCACTTTCAGTCTGTATATGTCCCTAGGTCGGAAACAGGTCTCTTGTAGACAGCATATATATGGGTCTTGCTTTTTTATACATTCAGCGAGCCTGTGCCTCTTGGTTGGAGCATAATCCATTCACTTTTTAAGTAATTATTGATAAGTATGTTCCTATTACCATATTCTTAATTGTTTTAGGTTTGTTTTTCTAGGTTCTTTTCTTCTCCTGTGTTTCCCATTTATAGAAGTTCCTTTAGCATTTGTTGTAGAGCTGGTTTGGTGGTGCTGAATTCTGTTATGTTTTGCTAGTCTGTAAAGCTTTTGATTTCTCCATTGAACCTGAATGAGATCTTTACTGGGTAGAGTACTCTTGTTTGTAGGTTCTTCCCTTTCATCACTTTTAATATGTCATGACACTCCCTTCTGGCTTGTAGAGTTTCTGCTGAGAAATCAGCTGTTAACCTTATGGGAGTTCCCTTGTATGTTATTTGTCGTTTTTCCTTTGCTGCTTTCAATAATTTTTCTTTGTCTTTAATTTTTGCCAATTTGATTACTATGTGTTTCAGTGTGTTTCTCCTTGGGTTTATCCTGTATGGGACTCTCTGTGCTTCCTGGATTTGGGTGTTTATTTCCTTTCCCATGTTAGGGAAGTTTTCAACTATAATCTCTTCAAATATTTCCCCTGGTCCTTTCTCTCTCTCTTCTCCTTCTGGAACCCCTATAATGTGAATGTTGTTGCATTTAATATTGTCTCAGATGTCTCTTAGGCTGTCTTCATTTCTTTTCATTCTTTTTTCTTTATTCTGTTCCGCAGCAGTGAATTCCACCATTCTGTCTTCCAGGTCACTTATCCGTTCTTCTGCCTCAGTTATTCTGCTATTGATTCCTTCTAGTGTAGTTTTCATTTCAGTTATTGTATTGTTCATCTCTATCTGTTTGTTATTTAATTCTTGTAGGTCTTTGTTAATCATTTCTTGCATCATCTCAATCTTTGCCTCCATTCTTTTTCCAAAGTCCTGGATCATCTTCACTATCATTATTCTGAATTGTTTTTCTGGAAGGTTGCTATCTCCACTTCATTCAGTTGTTTTTCTGGGGTTTTTCTTGTTCCTTCATCTGGTACATAGCCTTCTGCCTTTTCATCTTGTTTACCTTTCTGTGAATGTAGTTTTTTGTCCACAGGCTGCAGGATTGTAGTTCTTCTGTTTTTCTGCTGTCTGCCCTCTGGTAGATAAGGCTGTCTAAGAGGTTTGAGCAAGTGTCCTGATGGGAGCGACTGGTGTTGGTTAGAGCTGGCTGTAGCTCTGGTGGCAGAGCTCAGTAAAACTTTGATCTGCTTGACTACAGATAGGTAGGGCTGGGTTCCCTCCCTGTTGATTGTTTGGCCTAAGGTGACCCAACACTGGAGCCTCCCTGGGCTCTTTGTTGGGGCTAATGGAGGACTCTGGGAGGACTCATGCCAAGGAGTACTTCCCAGAATTTCTGCTCCCAGTGTCCTTGTCCTCATGGTGAGACACAGCCACCCCCCTTCTCTGCAGGAGACCCTCCAATGTTAGCATGTATGTTTGCTCCAGTCTCCTATGGGGTCACTGCTCCTTCCCCTTGGTCCTGATGTACACACTACTTTGTGTGTGCCCTTGAAAAGTTGAGTCTCTGTTTCCCCCATGGCTGTTGAAGTCCTGCAATCAAATCTCACTAGCCTTTGAGGTCTGATTCTCTAGGAATTCCTTCTCCCATTGCTGGACCCCCAGGTTGGGAAGCCTGATGTGGGGCTCAGAACCTTCACTCCAGTGGGTGGACTTCTGTGGTATAAGTGTTCTCCAGTTTGTGGTCACCACCCAGCAGTTATGGGATTTGATTTTATTGTGATTGTGCCCCTCCTACCATCTTATTGTGGCTTCTCCTTTGTCTTTGGATGTAGTTTATCTTTTTTGGTGAGTTCCAGTGTCTTCCTCTAGATGATTGTTCAGCAGTTAGTTGTGATTCCATTGCTCTCACAAGAGGGAGTGAGAGAACATCCTTTTACCAAAAACTGTGACTTCTTCAAGGTTTTAAATTTCCATTGGTTTGAGTGAATTAGTTCTTATGTTGCTGTTAATCTAGTATCTACATACTCATAATAATTCAAACAAACTTATAAGACAAAGGAGGTTTTAAATGTTTATGGTGAATAGTGAAAAACTGTTAATATACCTAGTGCTGATTTTCATGTTTTGTCTTTTTTTTTTTTTTGTAGTTTTGGAATGTAACTGAAAGTTTGGAAAACATTTATGGGTTTGTCACAACTTTATATAACATGACTTTGCATTATGATTCTTTTAGTTAAGTTTGTCTTCAGTTCTTGGCAGTATATATTATGTCAAATCTGATTTCACAATTTTTGAATTTTATTTTGTTTTGGGGGATTTGCATTTTTAATGGGTTCAGAACACTTAACATGAGATCTGCCCTCTTAAAGATCTTTAAAGTGCACAATATAGTTTAGCAAATGCCTAGAAAAAGCTGTAGAAAACATCCTTAAACAATGCTGTGCCTCTCATCACAGACATTTAGTCATCACCCTCCACATCTCATACCCACACATATGCAAAGGAGAAAAGTAAGTGTTCAGTGTTTTCACCTCATTTCTTGTAAATTATCCTAAATGTTACTTAATAAATTTCAAATTTCTTGCACAGTCTTTCTTTCTTGCTTAAGTTCCATTTTATAAGACAATGCTTTGGTTAAGTCAGCTTTAGAAATTATTTCCCTCCTCTACAAATTCACCTGTTTATCTCTAATCCCTGCACAGTGCAAGGCTGATCCTATAATCTGTTAATATCTGATTTACCAAGAGCCAGTTGTGCCCCACAGAGACTAAGCCATTCTTGCTCTCCAGCACATTAAGAATTAATATTTATCCTTACTGGACATTTCAGCCTCCACAAGAAACTTTAACAAAAGCTGTGCAAATCCCTATCCAACATATACTAGGAGGATTAATAATAATTCCTTTTGATCAGAATTACTAGGTTGGTCAGCAATGGTTTCCATGGTAATCAGGTGGTAGACAGGGCTGAGACTGATTTCATCAGTTGTAAGACATCATTAGAACTATCCTACATGCTTAATTATAACTTACCAGGACTGACTTCTACACAGTGTAGCTCAGAGGCACAGGAAATGAAGTTATGGGTTTTAACTGTTAGAAAGTTTCCACAGGAAATAAATTATTTTGCTTTCTCTCAATAAGATATTTTTCTCCTCCTGTCAAAAATGTTATGCATTAGGAGATATTTTGAAAATAATTTTTATAAGAAATGGAGCCAGAGTGGTATAAACACAATAAGAATTTCACTGAAACTTTGCTGTGCTGATAGAAAAAATAATTTGTAATCCCAGACAGTTTGAATTTTAGAAAAGATTAGCATATTAGAAAGAATTGTAACACCTGTAAAAAATGAATAAAGAGGGCTTCCCTGGTGGTGCAGTGGTTGAGAGTCTGCCTGCCAATGCAGGGGACGTGGGTTCGTGCCCCGGTCCGGAAGGATCCCACATGCCGTGGAGTGGCTGGGCCCATGTGCCATGGCCGCTGGGCCTGCGGGTCCAGAGCCTGTGCTCTGCAACGGGGTGGGGCACAGCAGTGAGGGGCCCGCATACCATAAAAAAAATAAAGAATAAAGAGGGGCTTCCCTGGAGGTGGCACAGTGGTTGAGAATCTGCCTGCCAATGCCGGGGACACGGGTTCGAGCCCTGGTTTGGGAAGATCCCACATGCCACGGAGCAACTGGACCCGTGAGCCACAATTACTGAGCTTGCGTGTTTGGAGCCTGTGCTCAGGAACAAGAGAGGCCACGATAGTGAGAGGCCCACGCACCGTGATGAAGAGTGGTCCCCGCTTGCCACAACTAGAGAAAGCCCTCACACAGAAATGAAGACCCAACACAGTCATAAATCAATAAATCAATAAATCAATAAATCTAAATCATATGGGCTTCTAAGAAGACCTCTGCTTAAAAAATGAATAAAGAGAAACCTTAATTAAATAGAGTTGGGAAACCAGAAGGAGGTGCTCTCATACCCTGCAAAGATAGCAGAGGCAAACAAGAAGAAAGACTCCTCTTCTTTCCTGACAGCAACCCAGCCAATGAAAAGCCATGGGCTCTATTTACTAGAGCTCTTCCAATTTCCTTTTTCACCTCTTATAGAAGTGTTCTCCATTCCCAGCTGTGCCAGGACTTGGATGTGGCTTGTCATGACTGCAGACAGCAAATTTCAACTCTCTTCTGATCCTGAATAAACACATCTTCTCTGGAGAAATATCTGGCAGTCTATTTGTTTCAGGTCAACATACCCAAAACTAGTAGATATTAAAAGAGAAATGTGTGTGTGTTTGGGAGTGGGGGCAGGGCATGTAAGTATGTATTTCTGTGTTTGTTGAAGTTGAAAACACCTACATCTTTTTTTATTTTTGAAACAGGAAGTTGATTAGCAGAGTTTTATTCCAGCATACAGTTGGTAACCCTGGAAAAAGAGTAGCCAAATTTGATAAGCTTGCCAACTCTGCACTTAATTCTTATATTAAATGAAAAATCTACACTTGGAAATTTTAAAATAAGAAGACAGCTGGAAATTATGATATAAAATAAGTACTATGGATTTGTAAGTTTATCCCATGTATACAGTGATTCAGTTAAAAATAACTGTTATTGAAATTTTGAAGGGTAGGTAGGAATAAGAGGACCTAAAATGAGAAACTAAAATTATCAAAAGTCCTTACAAAGGACTTAAAAGAAATAGTAAAAGATCCATGCTACACAGGAAAAGGCCATTGCTAGTCTTCTGTCATGTAGGTTAAAGTACATTCTATACTTAAGGTGAAACGGGTGAATGCAAATTTCATTTTGATTCTCTTGAGCAATGACTGAAGATCAAAAAATATGTTCATATAAAATGAAAGGATGGTGATGATGACTGTCATAATCAGAAATCTTAAAATAGCAGAATCAGTTAAATGTTGGAACCTTTTAAATCTAGTAAAACTGTGGAGTCTAAAAACTAGAATTCCTTAATTTTTATTCTAACCTTCTGATATATAATTATTTAAATAATAAGTAGACAGAAAATGCATTTATAAATCAAAAACATATTTTATAATTAATAGGTGGGGAGAAACAAAAGATTCCCTAAAATATATCTGAGGATTTGGGCTCTAAAATTAGAAAGTTAACAACTTTTCTAAACATTTAGCTTGCTTGAAAACGTATTGACATGACAATGATCATGCAATTAATTAAAGCATTTTTTCTTCACTCTGATAGCAAGATCTGTTAACAAAAAAACAGAGACATAAAACTTATATTCACCATCTACTTACAATCATAAATATTTAATGAATTTTATAAAGTATTATTTTTCTGAGCCCTACAAAAATTGTAGAAAAGGTTCTAATATGTTTTTTAAGATGCAAAATAGATTTCTTTTATCAATTGAGCCTTTATGATATTTGCAACACAACTCTGCTTGAACATGTGTATTCAGAGTTAACATAACTAATAGCCTGGGAGATTTGAGTCTATTATTAGGCTTATAAATTGCACTGTGTTCATAATAAACTGCTAATGCTTTAAGAAATGTAATTGGGAATAATTACCACATATTATGCATGTATGTCAGAGGAATCTGCCCACACTAATGCAGATTCTGTCAAAAAATTTACTTATGACATTTTTCTTTTTGCAAAAAAAAAAAAAAAATTTCATATTCCTTTCTGCTTAATGTTTTTATATTCTGTGCCCAATTAAGTCTCTATGAGGGGATCAGGACTGAGTTCTTGTTTCTCCATTTGTCACTTACTGTAGTTCTTTAGAAATGCCAGGTACTTGAAGGTTACATAACTTAAACAGAAACAGAATGGTTATCAAGGTTAAAGCTAATCTGTTATTAGAATTACTCGAAAAAATAATAATGGAAATAAAGTGAATAAAAGTTGTAAATAATTTGTAAAAGCTTGGTATTTAACAAATTAAGTTTAATGTTGCAAGACATAATAAAACATGATTAGATCCTGAACTTGCATGTAACTTTACCAAATCACTAATTCAGCTCAACATATTTTCATGTACTGAAAAAATACTGTGTAGTGACACTATATTTGAGTCATTTCTATCAGTTTAGAGAACTACAAAATCCTACCTCATTCTTATTCTATGAACCTTACCATAGTCATTTATGTCTTAATCATTTAGTTATTGCACTGCAATTAGGTTCTAACTGGGTAATATTTGCCTGAATAGGCCTTTCTTTTCTCTCCTTAGCCATTTAAGAAGAAAATCAAAAGCTAGTGGGAAATTTAGTTATTGGCTCTTTAGAAAGGAATTTCTCAGGCCCAAATAGACACAAATTCAAGTCCAAGAAAATGGATTTGAGATGTGAAAATCTATATCCTGTAGTATTTATGGATGACCTAATGCCAGAAATTCATATAGTTTTGTGAGAAGCGGCTATAGAAGTGCATTTTTGATGGCTCAGACCCACAGAACTCCAATCACATCCCCAGAGACATAGCTATACATTGTGTGCAGTAATGTGTGTGTACAGCCACTAGTAGGTGTGAGATAAACAGAGTGAATGCTGAAATTCACATTGTAAGGGTCAGGGTCTATTTGGAGCCCTGCTTTCGTTCTTTTCACTACATAGCAAAAAGACACTGGAACACTTTAAAGAAAAGATCTGAGAATTGTAGCTAGCTTAATCCTAGGATTAAAGAGACTGAGTTATGAGGACAGGTTAAAAACCTTAGTGTAAAAAGAAAATCTTTGAAATTCCATGTACAGACCTATCTTGGCAATAGGTATAAAAGCACAGGCAGTTTTGATAATACTACAACAAAGAAACTGGGAGAGGGATTTAATTAATGACTATCAAAGGTAAATTAGACTATACATTAAAAGTATCATATTAATGAAAGGAAAATACTTGAAAATACAGCTAGCTAAAAGGAAAATCAGAAAGAACTAAAACATTTTCTACCTACTATTTTTGAGTTTCAAATAATATTTTCAGCCAAACAATCAGGTTAGTAGATTTGTTTCAGAAAATTAAGTTATGCTACAAGATCTTCTTTAAAACATGAAATAATTCCAGCTGAAAATACATCTATAATGGAACTTTATCAGCCACCTTCTGGTGCTTTTGGTCCTTTTAGCTGTCCAATTTTTTCTTAGTTTCAATCAACACGTTAGTCCCCTGCAGAGGTGAGAAGACTTTGATATAAAGGAATTTAATAGTCCAGACAGCCCTCTTAATGTAGCTCAGCAAGAGACGTGGGGATAAAATCATCAGCTGCTCCTAGTGAGCTTATACAATCTTTTATAAAAAGCTGACTGGAACCAAGAAAAGAAAATATTCTATATCTTACGGTACTTTAATACTAGACACCCAATTAGTGACTAGTATTTGAACATGTAACCAAGAAAAGGCCTTCGGAATGTTTCAGACAAATAGGAGAATTAACAAAAGGAAAATTGAGTATCATTTCATGCTTAAATTTGTCATGCAATGACAAGGTTTAACTTCAAAGTGATTATTTCATATTCCTTCTATTTCTCATTATTATCTCATCCTGTCTGCCTTCTTCCATCTTGTTTCTTCTACTGTAATCAATTAAGAATGCAGATTTTTTTGAGAGAAAGCAATGACCTGGTCTTGATATTCTGTTCTGCCACTGTTAGCTTTAGGACTATGGGTTTGTCATTTGACATTTATCATCTTCCAAAATTATAATGAAGACTTTGATCCCTCAAATGAGTGTTAAGAAAATTATATCTTACAAATAAAGTGTAAGGTTGAAGAAAAATTTTATAACTAACTAAATAAATATCAATACCTATCTGGCAGGTTTCCCCAGATGAGTGAAATAATCAAAATATGCATTTAAATTTATGCACAATGACTTCCTGAAATTTTATGAAACTCCTATACCCCAATTTCATACTAGTGTAGGCATACTACTTACAATATTGCTTTAACAAATATGATGAGCATGCCTCTGTACATGGTTCTTTTAAGGGTTCAAAAAAGTTTTCTTATATGAACTAATTATATTAATTGTACATAAATGACATTTGTGACTTCTGAAACATAAAACAGTTCTATCGACTACATTTTATGAGCCTTACATCCTCTACACAATAGACAGGAATATTGCTTTGGAAATTGCTATCATAAAATAAAGAAGGCAGTGGAAGTTTAGACTTCAATACTTCTAATCATTCATTTCAAAGTTTATTTTTTTCAAAGAATAAAGAAACAACAAAAAATATAGACAACCAAATTTGATCCAAGAAAACTTCAGTAGCCATCAGTTGATTTTATTCATAATATTTCAAAGTTGCACAAAACCTAGCTAATACAACTAGCTGTATACAACTAGCTAATACCACCATAAACAAATTAATTGACTTTTGCAACAATTTAATAAACCATATTTAATGGACACCTATTATACATATGCCATTATACAATCTGTTATAAGATTTAGAGATAATTAAAGAGTCCCTGCCTTCAAAAACCTTTCATTACTATG
Organism: Leucopleurus acutus; assembly: GCF_964270905.1. Taxonomy (NCBI): domain Eukaryota; kingdom Metazoa; phylum Chordata; class Mammalia; order Artiodactyla; family Delphinidae; genus Leucopleurus; species Leucopleurus acutus. Next base: position 39,010,025 of record NC_139160.1, on the reverse strand, counting down.
AACATGAGGAAACAAGTGGCTAAATAATGGTAATGAATGATAGGGTATTTTCTAGAGAACCATGACTGCAGAGAAATAATCAGAGGAGGGAAAGCACCTTTTTATTGGCTGGAAATAACATTTAGAAGGACATAGAAAGATCTGTAATATTTCAATTGGAAGATACTGGGGAACAACAGAGAGGAAAGAATAAGAGAGCATCTGAACATACAAGGGCATGTTTGAGTAATTAAAGTCGTGACCAATGTTGCATTTTTAAGCAGAGTTGTGACATTTCAAATATCATCAGATGGTAATCTATGTTTTACATAATTTTTATGCCAAAAATTTTGATAGCTTAAGGAAGTAATGAGTATTAAAATTCACTCAAAAAGCTATATTTCTAAAAAGCAGGTCTATCCTGCACAAAATGATTGAAAGAAATTACTTCTATAGAATAAAATTTAGGAAACTTGTGAATTTAATTTAGACAACTGTCAATATTTTATATTTTGCAGAATTCCCTCTGAAGAATGTGTTTTGACATGATTTATCTAATCTAGGTATTGCAAAATAATAAGTGGGCTCCATTATTTCATTTTAAAATTTCCAAAGTAGGTCCTATAGTGACATTTTAATATGAACCTGAGCATAAGAACAACTTTGATTAATTTCAATTTACATTTATCTACTAAACTATTATTTACTTAATATTTTTAAACTACTATTAATTAGTTTGACAATAAAGTAAACCTTTAAATAATATTTATATAAAATGATGCCAGCAATAATTTGTCCTCACATAGTGCATTTTATATTTAATATGTATACACATTCAAAAACTTGTTTACAAATGAGGAAACTAAGGTTCAGAAAGATTAAATTAATTCCAAAAAGTCACAAAGCATCAAGTGAGACATGCAAGACTAAAAACCAAGCACTTTGATATCCAGCTATCTAGTGAGTATTCTACTAAAAAATTACATAAAAGTCTAAAGTACACTATTAACATGTGGAAAATTCATCTAGAGTTATAAATTGGAGATCCTATGATACTCTCTTTTCACTAGACTATTTAGGAAATTAGAATTAATTTACATACTCTTAGAGTTCAAAGATAATAATGACAATAACCATCTGCAATAATTTTGATAATGTTGACAATATTTCCTTCAACATTTTTTGTTTGTTTTTAAGCTTAAGCAAAGGACTACGCTGTCATGAGGTTCTCTAAATTCTGAAATATTCTTTTGAGGCTTGATGACTCTTGTGTCTTCACTAATTGTCTGAAGGATGTGAACATATCACTGTAATGGGTAACAACTCCATCAGCTAATATCTCAGAGAAAATAACTTGATATTGTAGCTGACAGCAAGACGGCAAAAAAGCTGCATGTTGGGGGCACTGGGAAAAAAGGATGCTTTGTGGGGAAGGTAAAAGGGCATCTTAGTTATTCTAATAATGTGGACCATAATTGGCCTTTGTTACTGCTATTAAACAACATTATTTAAAATGCATTATATATTATGCTCCATAGGTCCAGAGCACAGCTTATTTATTACAAGCATCCCTCAAGAAAACTTTTTTTTGCCAATTTTTCAATTCTGCACATATTTTAGCATTTTCCTAATAGTCCAAATTCAAAATTTTGGATGGATTTCTGACTCCTCCTTCTTCTTCATTGCCATTACAATATATATGCATTTCTTGCAGATCCTTTATTTTGAGTATTTTAGGACTTGCCCGAATTGCTACATACTCACTGCCACTCTTTTCGTCTGTGACCTCATTGCTCTATGTCCAGATTACTGCAGTGGCCCCCTGTTCTCGTCTTTTTAGTCAGCTCAGATTACAAATCCCAAAATGCCACTCTCCTGACTAAGAGTTCTCAATGACTTTCCCAAAGCTTCTCAGGTCAGCTGCAGACTCATATCACTGGCCACTGAGAAAATCCATAAAGAGATCTCACCTTGCCTACACAGAACCAAATATATTACTCTACCCAAACATACACTGTTTCAGACAGGATATTTCACTCACAATTATTACAACTCCCTAGGTATCCCTTCATATATAACTTTGACCTAGCCAGTCTTTTCAGTTAGAATATACCTATTCATCCATCCATCCATCTCATCTGTCTATCCATCCATCTGTCCATCCAGTCAGTCAACCAGCCAGCCAGTCAGCCAGCCAAACAGCTCATATTTAAGGAAGAGGTGCCTGGCACTCTGCTGGATATTAGAAATACAGACTAAAACATTCTTTTCTGTCTTCAGGGTGCTCCCAGTCAAGTTTTGAGGCAGAAATTACCTGATTGCATGGCAGTGTGCATTACAGATAACTGTTATGGGAGAATTTGAAAGGGATTTAACTTAGCTTGCAGGAGTCAGGAAAAGAAGGAGGTAACACCTAAGCTAAATCTTAGAATTTTCTCTCCTCTTATCTCTAAGATAAAATCCTGCCTTTAAAAAAAAAATCTGACTCCATTCCTTCTTTCAAAGAAAATCTCAAGTCTAACTTCCTACATGAAGCTGTCCTCAACAAAGTGAGCTGACCTAGAGAGCTACTCTTCCTCCTAGCTGTCAAGTGCATTTTCAACGTTGCAACTGTCTGTGTCAGATTGTTCTCTAATAGTTCCTTTTTGCAAGTAAGTCCCTAGAACTATAATCTTTCCCCAGGAAATCACTAGCTTCTTTAAGGCAAACTCCTTTTCTTCTTCTTTGTTCTCCCCCCAGTGTCTATTATAATGATGAATTACTTTTAGGTATGCTAACATAAACATTCTTGAAGTTAATTAAGTCAGCTTCTCTTTCTAGTCATCCTCCAGCCATTCTGGACACCCACAGTGACATGTGTGGAAATGTCATTTTGGAGCCTCCCAGCAGCCATATTCCTGCAGTGGTACAGGGTCCAAGCTGGGTTAAATCAGATTCCTTACATATATCTCATCAGTAATAATTCAGGGATAAAAATAAACAAAATAAACCTTTCCACTGCAATTCATTTGATTGTCAATAATCAATCCAAAATATACTCATAACATCATTTTTAATTAGAGGAAAATATATTTGTCTTTGGAAAAACAGTTATGATTTTTATAGCATAGTCGTAAGTTTTTTACATCTAAATATACAGCTTTGGGAATAAGGACTTTCCAAGACTCTCCTACTGCCCGTTTTTGTCCTTTCTGATAACGATAGTATCATAATTTCAGTGCAAACCAAAATATATCCTCTGGGAAAAAAATGTCTCTAAATGAAGACTTGTTTCTTTGCAATTTCTTCCCCCTAAATAATACACAGTTTAAGGGGTTGTTTTAAAAAAATATATTTTTACAGCTACATCAAAGTTTATATTTGAGCAAACAAAATATAATAAGCTAGAATGAAGGAGAAATTTTAAATAACATCTATAGCATTTAACATTCCTAGATGTATGGAATGACAAAAAATATAACAGTAATGAAAAAGGTCCAGGAAATCTCTCTTCTCTGTCTATCCAAAACATAAATAAAATTTGAACCCCCCAGTGTTGTATAATGGGCAAATGAAAGTAGTTCTGAGGAAGGAACCATTCCCTCATTCTAGTCATCGAGAAATGTACATGAGAAGTTGTGCTCTATATCCCTTAAAGACGCATACCTAAAGTCACAGAGGACTTGAAGGGAAGGAAACTCAGACTATCTGTTCTCCTGCAGGAGAAGGAATTACAAAAGGGTCAGGGGATTATTGGTAAAGTTTTCTCTCTTCCTGGAAAACATGATCTTTGTGTATCATTTTTGGCAGGATGTAGGGAAAGAAAATTTTAACAATATATATTAGTCTTAAGAGCTTATTAGTTGATCCAATTGAATGCACAGTTGTAAAAATGACCAAATTTCTATCTTAATATGAGGAGATTCTTTGAGGAAGGATGAGAATCATTTTCTAATTAGGTAAGCATTTTAAGACAGCAATTATATGTGTTGATTTTCTTCGATATTTTTGCATCTTTCAGAAATGTTAGCTAATTTTCTTTTCACACATTTCTGCAGCTATACAAAACAGTGAAGGTAAGATCATCACCTAGATAATTCAATTATAAATTTAATAACTCAATTATAAATTTAATAATTCAATTATAAAATAAATTATTATATTTTTCTGTTTATTTATTTCGATTCTCTTAAGCCTAAGTTATCATTCTTGTTTTGCCACTGATCAATATTGACCATATATTCCTTGCCTTTACACTAATATATTTTTATACTTTAAAATCTAAAGGGTTGGGGCTTTCCTGGTGGCACAGTGGTTGAGAGTCCGCCGGCCGATGCAGGGGACACGGGTTCGTGCCCCGGTCTGGGAGGATCCCACATGCCGCGGAGCAGCTGGGCCCGTGAGCCGTGGCCACTGGACCTGCGCGTCCGGAGCCTGTGCTCCACAATAGGAGAGGCCACAACAGTGAGAGGCCCGCGTACCACAAAAAAAAAAAAAAAAAAAAAGAAAAAATCTAAAGGGTTATATATATAAAGTAGAATTGTTCTTGTATAAATTATTTTCTCCCCATAGAAGTGTTCATTTTTTTTCATTCATAGCTGCATTCCCACAGTAGTTTTAAATCATTTTTGGAATACAAACATAAAATTCTATTGAAAATATTCTTTCTTGTTCCAGATTCCCAAGGCAAACTATTATGCTTTAGTTTTGACCCAGTATAAGGCACTTATTAGACTCCCAATACATGTTTTAAGAATGAGAATAGGAAAGAATAAATTAATAAATTCTGGTTAATTCCAATTGGATAATACTTCCAAATTGGGCTTCTTCCATCTTAAATTTTTCAGTGTGCATTCATATTTACTGATCTATATTTTTAGAACAAAACTGTTCCCTATATTTAATTTCTCATATTATTTCACTATGAAGACAAAGTATCACAAAGTTGAAAAGTAATATTTTACATTTTAATTGTTATTATTCATCTTAAGTGAAAATATCCAGTCGATATAATGCTTATGGTAAATTTTCATTTGGTAAAGAAAGAAAAGAATAAAAAAAGAGTATTTTCAATGTTATTTTACTGTAAGGTAAGAGACCCAGCCTGAAGTCCACATAGAAACTTCAGAGAGGTCTACACAGGCTATGAAAATGAATGATCAATGTTGCATGGATATATACATTCAAGCTTCTGTGTTGAGGGTACATTGATCTTCAAATGTCTTATAGAGATCTCTTACCAAAGAGAACTTAGAACTATTAGAAAATATTATTGAAAGTTTTTAAATGAACATATTCCCATATATGTGAAAATCTGAAATCATTAAAAACAAAATGCTGGGTTTCCCTGGTGGCGCAGTGGTTGAGAGTCCATCTGCCAATGCAGGAGACACAGGTTCGGGCCCAGGTCCGGGAAGATCCCACATGCCGCGGAGCGGCCGGGCCCGTGAGTCATGGCCGCTGAGCCTGCACGTCCGGAGCCTGTGCTCTGCAACGGGAGAGGCCACAGCAGTGAGAGGCCCGTGTACCGCAAAAAAAAAAAAAAAAAAAAATGCTTTTATCTGATGATTGAACATCAAAAAGAACCAAAATTAAAAAAATATATATTTGGAAAATTCAAGCCAAAATTTTAAAACCCACATTCTGCTAATTTAACTGGATAAATTTAGAGCTCAAATCGTCCTACTGAGTTTCCTCTTGGTTCAGTTTTGCTGAATTAAAACTCAACTCTGAGGCTCATTTCCCCTATGATGAGATGGCAGCATCCCGTCTCTCATTCTCAACTTGTTAAATTGTTAGAAATATGTCATAACCTATCCAGTTTAGATGTTTTCCTTTTTTTCTTCCAACTATCACAAACTAATTCCTTCTTGTGTAATATGAATAATAGTAAAATTGGAAATAGTCTTTCATTTTTGCTACAGAATATTTTTATGTATTTATTTATTTATTTTTTAATATCTTTATTGGAGTATAATTACTTTACAATGTTGTGTTAGTTTCTGCTATACAACAAACAAAGTGAATCAGCTATATGTTTTTGACTATATATATTTTAGATGTAAAATGTGATGTTTAGATTTATGTATACATTGTGAAATGATTTCCACAATTTAATTAATTAACATATCCTTCACCTCCCTTAGTTACCTTTTGTATGTATGGTGAGAACACTTCAGATCTATTCTCTTATCAAATTTTCAGGTATACAGTACATTATTATTAACTATAGTCACCAAGCTGTACATTAGATCTCTATAACTTATCTGTCTTATAACTGAAAGTTTGTATCCTTTGATCATATCTCCCCTTTTTCCTCACCCCAGCATCTAGTAACTACCATTCTCCTTTTTGTTACTAGGAACATTTTTTTTTAAGATTCCAGATATAAATGAGATCATGTGATATTTGTTTTTCTGTATCTGGCTTGTTCCACTTAGAACAATGGACTCCAGTTTCATCCATGCTGTTGCAAATGGCATAATTTCCTTCTTTTTAAAGGCTGAACATTCCTTTGTATACATATACCACATTTTCTTTATCACCAATAGCCACTTAGGTGGTTTCCATATCTTTGCCACTGTACATAATACTGCAATAAACATGAAGTGCAGATATCTCTTTGAGATAGTGGATATACACCTAGAAGTGGGATTGCTGGGTCATACATAGCCCTAAATTTTTAGAACTTAGAGTATGGTAGTTTTTAATTTTTTGAGAAAATTCCATCCTGTTTTCAATAGTACCTATACCAATTTACATTCCCACCAACATAAGTGTTCCCCTTTCTCCACATCCTTCAAAAAATCATCTTTTGATTTTTTAACAAATGCCATTCTAACAGGTGTGAGGTGGTATCTCACTGTAATTTTGATTTGCATTTCCCTGATGATTAGTAATGTTGAGCACATTTTTATATAGCTGTTGGCCATTTGTAAGTTTTCTTTGAAAACATGTCTTTTTAGACCCTTTGCCCATTTTTTAATATGGTTAGGCTATGAGTTTTATGAGTTCCTTATATATTTTAGATATTAACCCTTTATCAGACAAATGGTTTGCAAATATTTTCTGTCATTCCATGTGCTGTCTTTTAATTTTGTTGATTTTCTCCTTCACTGTGAGGAAGCATTTTACTTTGATGTAGTCCCACTTGTTTACTTTTGCCTTTGTTGCCTATGCTTTTCATGCCAATTCTAAAAAATCATTGCCAAGACCAATGTCAGAGATTTTCCCGTATGTTTTTTCTAGGCATTTTATGGTTTCAGTTTTACATTGAAGTCTTTAATCTATTTTGAATTGTTTTTCTATATGGCAAAGTGTCTACTTTCATACTTTTGCATGTACATATCCAGTTTTCCCAAGACCATTTATTGAAGCTATGGAATATGTTAAGTACAGAGAAAACAATAAAGAATAATGTAACAAACACATGTGTAATACCATCAGCTTTGTCAAATCATATCATTTTGCAGCTTTTGATTAGGATATTATTTTTAAAAATTAAACATAATAAGTGTGTACCTTTTCCTAATCCCATTTCTTCCCACATCTCCCAGCAGTAATTACTATCTTGAATTTAGTAAATGTGATGCCTATTCATGAATTTTATGTTTTTATATACTCATAAACAAAAGGAGTTATTTTACATCTTTTTATATTTTATATGAACTTTATACTATATATTTCTTGAGTTTTTCTTTTCCATGAAGTTTATTATTTTGATATCTATCCTCATTAATATGTAAGGTTTCAATATGTTCATTTTTAACACAATACAGAATTTCATTGAATGCACCTGCCAGCTGTTTACAACCCAAATATTACTTTTTGAATCAAAGTAGTTAAAGAGAGCATTTCCAATTTTAAAATAAAAGGTATATGTACATCTATACACAGTTAAGGAAAGCTTCAAATTCCAAAAGCTGTTGTTTACAAAAAAGAAAATAGCTTCCCTGATTTATTTTATTTTTTAAAGGGTATCATATTCATGCCAGTGTTCCCCAAACATTGCTGAACATTAAAATAGCCTAGTGAGATTTTTAAAATCATAGTGCCTAGCTCTCACATACCATAATAATAAAATCAGAATGTCTGGAAGTGAGAGCCAGGCATTAATATTTTTAAAAGATTCCCTGGTAATTGCAAAGTATAGAAAAGTTGGCAACCACTGAGTTATGCTGAGCCATTTTTTATTTAAAATATTGAGATTTCAATATCTCCCTTGTAGCCCCCAGGACACTGACTAACTCCCATCACCTTCCTCCATTCTCAGAAGCTTTCCCTGAGGAAGTTTGGAATTTTTTTTTTTTGGCTCAATTTCTTTACACATGTTACTTCTAAAACTATCTGCACTAGTACTAAATGATATACCTTAAATTATTTAACTCATCCTGCTCTCAGGTTGGCTTTCTGCTGTTTTTAAGCCCCGCACATAGTTATTTATATTGTTATCAAGTGTACATTTCAAGATCCTAAGGGTTTAGAAACAGGTCAGTGAATTAGCTCTGTATAGTATTGAACAAATTGCTACATGCAGAGAAACAAATCATGCTTTTCCTAAATATGACATCTTGCATGAAATAAAAACTCTAACTTTCTAAAATCTGGTACCAAGTATCTTAAATCATATAAAATATCAAGCTGCTATATTCTAGGGTTTGTTTTTATTCAACCTTATACATTATATGCAGTTTATTTAAATCATTTTCTGCTTAACTTATTTCAGACCACAATTTTATTCATACTCACTTAAATATAATCACATCTAAATTAAATAGAAACTAAATAGTATTTATATTTAGAACCACAAATCTATACTCTATAGAATATTTTATTTTCTTAGCAGAAAATTATCTCTAATACAGAGAAATCTATGGATTGAATTCAACTTCTACTTAGGAAGCCACAGCATCTCCAGCTGAAGCAAAAGTACAAAGACAACACATCTTTTTCTGTTGTCTACATTTTGCTGATTTCTGCCTCTCTCTTCCCTTTCTCAATCTCTCTCTGACTTTCACCATCACTCCCAAAGGTAACATAAACTGTTGAACTTAATTTAATTGGAAATGTGGTGGAATGTAATCAAGTTACATACATCACCAGGACAACAGGAAAAATACCTTGGTCCTACCCAAAATCTTATTTAAGACAGTTTGCATTTCTACCAAGAAGACAAATGGTGACTTTCAAAGAGCACCAAGTTACTGTGCATGACACTGTTACATTCCCCAATTTTTCCCATGAGAAAATATACTGTAATAAAGTTGACCTAGTCATTTAGTTTAAACACTAAATAACTAATTCAAATTATATCAACTGTATATTGCTCTCCCTTAAGATGTCATTCTGCAGGAGTTGTTAATGCAGAAAAATCTAAAGTAGTGACAAATATATCATGGACATGAAAGGAAATCAAAGCGGCATATATTTTGGAAGGTAAGGGTAGTTTAACTCCAAAAGAACCAAAATTTATGCTGCTTCTGGCTCTCGAACATAATAACTTGTATTTCAGTGTTGTTTGTTTTCTAGTGAAACTGCAGGAAAAACTACTTTCAAGGGCCTGATGTCTCAGGTGGAAGATATTAAGCCTGTGGTAAGTTGTTGCCTGTGGAGAGGTTGACCCAGAGGAAAAGAAAGCAAGCAGCTGAGTCACAGAGGCATGTATATTTATGGGGTTCTGCTTCAGGGTTGTTTACAGTGCTGCAGGGTCCAACTCCAGACCACGGCTGTCACTTAGTGCAATAGTGCAGAGGAATGGAGAACTGACAGCATTTGTGATATGGGGTCTCATCTCTGGCTGAATAACAGAAAGATGTTCATTTTTGCCTTCCAAGAGGAAGGTATTGATTGCAATGTTATAAGGTTTTACTTTTGAAATTAAAAAAAGATGTCTTTGTGGAGTTTAATAACTTGTGTTTGAGTTAATATATTGAAAGTATGTTCATTGGTGTCAATTTCTGGAGGACTTAAAAATGTAAAACCATGAAATAGATGACAACTACAAAAAATAATACTAGAAAAATAGTTTGTTCCTTAGAGGAGTATTAGAAAGGCAGTTAGAAGATTGCCACGTTGGTATCCAGCTATTGGTGTCCATTTCTCTCCTATTGCTAATGAACCTGAAGACAAAATGTATTACCATGCTTAAAAATATGCATTAATGTTTAAGGTTATAGCATTAATAAATATCTGCATATCAAATTGAATTCTTGATTTAAAGTTATCTCTGGGCTTTCTATTGAATCCTTTAAAATTTATACAGATTGTATAAATCATGCACAGCACACGAAAATATGGTGAGAAGGTGTGCAATTATTCTTCTCATGCATAATGTCACTGTTGAAACCCCACCTCCAGTTTACAGCTCCAATTTGTTTATTTAAAGAGCATCTGTATTGTAGACAAAAGAAGTGAAGAACAGCAACTACAAGAATGCCAACATAAAATTTGCACTGTTTCATTAGTCGAATCAATGGTGCCATTTTAGTATCTTTATCCTATACTGTTCAATTTTTACAGATTTTATGACAGGTACTGACTTCCAGCTAGAGACATAAATATTGTTTATATTGTTTAAAATATATAATTGAAATTAGCATGACAGAAAATTAATGGCATTAAAAAATATATAATTCTGAAGAAGTATACTGAATTATAAACAAATAATAGGAGGGAGAGGTGAGGAAAATAGAAAAAAGCAATTTTATAATTTATAAATATAATACAAATATCTAAATGCAGGACTACTACTGTTTGTAATTTGAAGAGCTTTATCAGCCTGAAGCTACTTTAACAAGAAACAGGAAACCACGGGGGGAATGACTCTACGCCTGCCCAATAATTGTGGAGAGAAATGGTGGTTATTCAGGAACCTCTGCCAAGTGAGGGGAAATTCAAATTTCAAAAGTAGGAACATAACTAACAGATAACAGAATATTATAAAAAGCCTGGGACTTTTCTCAAGGGAACTGCAAAGCGTGGAATGGATGTTATACAAATAGTACTGTGAGATGGTTAAATTTAAACCATCTTCCTGTTTTAAATGTACTGGGATAAAGAGACCAGGGGTTTTAAGTGACTTTTTCAAGATCTCATAGATGAGTCAGTGGGACAGATAGGTCTAGCTACTGAGTGACAGAGAAAATATGAGCTGTAGACTCCCCTCACTCCACACCTGCAGAAACCCTGAACTTCTCCAGCATGTAAGCATTCACTGGTGACACCAGCCTAATCCTTATAGAATCTCAATGGAGGTGACCATGCAGGAGGCTTTACCTATGCCCTTGTTTCTTCATTAAAAAAAAAAAACAAAAACTACTGATTAGATTATGGAATGAATAACGCAAGAGAAATTGGCCACTGATTTTTCATATCTGTCCAGACAAATTATTAGAAGCTAAAACAAGGAAGGTTAAGGCGGTCAACAATCTAGACTGTCCACATCCTCCATCCACCCATCACTAATGAAATCCCCAAGAGACTGTCCTCAAAATGCTAAAATAAATTAATCGGGAGTTAGTTCCTAAGATATCACTACCACATTAAACCTTCTTAAAATATTATTCCTGACTCATACACTGCTTTGATTATTCATTCATGTGGAATTTAAGACTACAAATCACATTGGTTACATTTTAGAAAATTCCCTTTGCATAGTTTCAGTTATATCAAAACTAAATAAATCTTCTTTAGTCAAAAATACTTTTTAATCTTCAAGTTCCTCGGGGATACTGTACATTTCCATTCTTCCCAGACTTCACTGAATTAAAATTAGTGTTTCATGTTGCGTGCAGAAAAGTGTTTAGAAGTAATACTGATGTTAAGAAATAGGTCAGCAAAATAATTGTTTTAGGGGCTTCCCTGGTGGTGCAGTGGTTGGGAGTCCGCCTGCCAGTGCAGGAGGCATGGGTTTGAGCCCTGGTGAGGAAGATCCACATGCCGCAGAGCAATTAGCCCCATGTGCCACGGCCGCTGAGTCTGCGCTCTAGAGCCCACGAGCCACAACAACTGAGGCCCGCGCGCCTAGAGCCTGTGCTCCACAACAGGAGAGGCCACCACAATGAGAAGCCTGCACACCACAGCGAGAAGTGGCCCCCGCTCGCTGCCACTAGAGAAAAGCCCGCGCGCAACAACGAAGACCCAACGCAGCCAAAAATTAATTAATTAATAATAATGGTTTTCGTTTAAATAACTTACATTTTTAACGCATACACCTAATCCATTAAAAAACTGATTGTCCATATAATCGGCTATTCAAAAAATAATATTATGCTATACATAGATTGTAATTTTGCTTTACCTGCAGGAGACATCATGACATTCCAGCAATATGCACAGAATGTGAGACCTACAATTTTAAAATTTCGTTGTTTTATATGTGTGTATAGTCCTTTCATTTTTCAGAAATGTTGTCATACAGTGCCTTGAGGATTAATAAATAGTTGCTTTACGTACAACATCTGTTGCATTAAGCAACTTGTGATTTACAGGTAGATTGTGAAGAAACATATGAAAGTAGCAAATGCTAATTTTTTTAGTTATTAAATAGATGACTAAATTGGATTATACAGTTAGACAATTTAACGTACAGGTGAACAGAAGTTAATGTCAAAATCCACATGTAATCACAGCCCTTACCCTAAGTATACTACTCCTTACTCAGTGATCCCATTCAGCACGTGTATTTTTTGAGGACCTGATGCAATGGTGTTCTGGAGCCAGCTCAGAGCTGGTTGTTAAAATTATGGATTTTGCAAGCCATCATTACCATGAAATCAGCCATGATATGAGAATCTACACCACATAAATCGGCAAATGGTATAAATCATGCTTCTCCCCAGCCCCTTAACTAATACAGTACTCCAGTTATCTAGAAGAATCTGTGCAGAAAGCTACAGGGGCAAAAAGTAATAACTAAAACCCAGCTCCAGTTCTTAACATATTTATTTGAAAGGATGGGATTGGAGAGACGAAACTTAAAAACTGAAACAAGGAAGAGTTAAAGCTAGTTTTGACATTTTAAACTTTTAAGGTTTAGAGAATAAAAGTGCCATTATCAGAAATACAGAATTAAGGAAGCACATTCATTTGGAAAGTTTGGTTGGGACATGAGTTGTTCACTTAAGGATGAAATTCAGGGGAATGATCAGGGAAGCTAAATATGAGCGTTTAAATCATCCATGATCACGTCTTTATGACAATAATTCACAAAATTGCCTGAACACTCAAATCAGTTGGGGAACCTAAAAAAATACTGATGTCTCTGTACCACCCCCAGAGTTTGTGACATAATTGATCTAGAATGTGGTCTGAGCTTTGGAATATTTTAAATATACCAAGTGATTCTAATGTGCAGGCAATTTTTGGAACCACTGGTCTATGATTCAAACATTTTGAAACCTTTTAATTCTTGAATTCCTGAAACACAGAGAGAAATGGAGACATCACAAGCTTTATGGACTTGCAGGTCAGTGCCTCCAACTGTGCTAGTTACTACCATTACTCAGAGCTGAGGGAGAAAAGAGTCCTATATTCTGCTGCAGAAGAGCAGTTCAGTAAAATGAATTCAGTGCCTTTCCACTACCCCAAAATTTTAACAATCGGTAGTCAGGCAATTGTGGAAAAAAAGTTAGTTGTTTTTGGTATAAACTGAGATGTGATGTCACCAGATACATAAGCTATGCAAAATAAAATGCCTTATACGTGTCTAGGTCACCAAATATAATATTATATATGATTATAATTGGGTTAGAAGAAGTAGTTCCATCACCTCCTGAGTGATACTTTGCAAGGAGGAGAACTACCTCCTTAGGCCTATGCTCTCCCATAGAGAGAATTCTTTAAGATTATGAACTTGATTCTACTTTTTGAATTCAAGAGAGTACAAGAATGCTTTTTCTCAGGTGTCAAAAGGTGTCCCGTCTTCTTCTGAATGGCAGGTAGAATTCCAGATTGTTTAAGAAAATAGAATGGCTTAGAACATGTTATAGAAAATTTGAGGGATGTCTTTTCTACCCTAATGGTGTTCTGTAACTTGCACGTGTGCAGTAGACCAAACAGTAAGCCAGGAAGAGAGACAGACAGACAGAAGGCAGAAACAGGGTCTGCCAACCAGGAATTTCCAGCATTTAATGTGCGTTTAAAACACAAATTGTGATTCAGAATGTTTGAGCTTGGGATTCTGTATTTTTACCAAGTTTCCAAGGGAAGCTGATGCTTTTAAAGTCTGTTGGTATACGCACCTCACTTTGAATAGCAAGATGGTAAAAGCCCAGAATAAAAAGTTTGTTGGATCCACTGGATTTATTTCCTTTACATCCTTACAGGGTTTATAAAAATATTGTACTCAGATGAGAAATATCACATACACAACAGGAGAGATCATCTTTTCCTCCCCCACCAAAATCATCACATTTTCCTGAAAGGTACAATTAGTCATTGTTAGCAAAGAATGTTTGATCATCAGGTATTAGCTTAAGCTAGCCATGAATCTACATACGATTCTGTAATTATTTTTTTCATGTATAAGTAGATATCTGGCAGAGAAAAAAGGTAAAGCAATCCATCAGCATCAAGAATTTAAATTTAATTAATGCCAGAATTAGAAAGCATGTCTGTTTTACACTGTATACACCAAAGTGATCGATGGCATTCTTTCTGCTCAAATATTTGTTTTGTAAAATATGAAACCAAAATATTGGAGTCTCCTCTCTTTATTAGTATTTACACAGACCAGTAAGCAGATTCAAGTGTTTAAGCCAGGAAGGACCCCAGTATACAATGCAAATCAGCCCATTAAGACAAGTGCAGTCACTGACTTATGAAGCCAAGCAAATAATTAAAAAAAAAATAAAAGTGTTCCTGCTGCAGTTTCACAGTGCGATCAATGGTCTTCACCTCCTCTCTCAGTGTAACTGGAATGTCTATCAAAACCAGAAAACGGAAGGCCTCAGAAGCATTATGTAGCTTAAAAAGGAGACTATTTTACCCATTAGTAATAAATGTACCTGCTGAGCAGAACAGTTATACCTGAAAATGTTCCACAATTCTCCTTTGCTTGGCTCTGCCTGCTATGAGGGAACTGGTGTGCTAAAGAGCATTTTGTAAAAGAAAAAGAGTTTACATAATTGACTTTACTGGAATTAGAAGACAGAGTACACTGTGCTCAACCTGAAGCAGCCCCACTCTATGATGAAGGAAAATTGCACAATTTAATAGCCAGATATAGGGACTGTGTGGTAATAGAAGTAATCAAAGGCTTGGTCATGCTTAAAGGAACAAATCTATTCCTTTTCCGTTTATTCCAGAAAGAAGACAGCAAGTGGACTATTTTCAGGAAAGTACTTGGGCACAGCTTCTGCAATTGGGTGGCGCTCTTAGAAAAGGGAGGATTTAGGAAGGGACAAGTGTAAGTATCTTAATGTTGGTGTGTCTTCTGGAAGTTTGATTCTTGTGTCCAAAGGTTCTAATTTTCTATTTCATGTGAAACAATTAGAAATGATATACCTAATTAACTGAAGTTAATTTTTTATCCTCTACTACTTGGCCACACCAATCTTCACCTTCATTAAGGATACCACCTTACTCTAACACATATTTTCTTTAGAAAGGCAACAACTAAGCTATATTTAGGGTGAAAGCATATTAGCCTTTCTTGAACATCTGGTGCAAAGTGAAGTTTCAGCAGTAGCAATTTATACATCTCTACCATCTTGGGGGAAATATGATTTGAGTGACTTAATAGCAAGAAGGAGAACCGATTTACACTGAAGCATCAACAAAACAACAGCCTGTGGAAATCAAAAATACTAGGATCCTAACCTTGAATGAATATTTTTAACATCTTTATTGGAGTAAACTTGCTTTACAATGGTGTTTTAGTATCTGATTTATAACAAAGTGAATCAGTTATACGTATACATATGTTCCCATATCTCTTCCCTCTTCTGTCTCCCTCCCTCCTACCCTCTCTATCCCACCCCTCTAGATGGTCACAAAGCACCAAGTTGATCTCCCTGTGCTATGCAACTGCTTCCCACTAGCTATCTATTTTACATTTGGTAGTGTACATATGTCCATGCCACTCTCTCACTTTGTCACAGCTTACCCTTCCTCCTCCCCATATCCTCAAGTCCATTCTCTAGTAGGTCTGTGTCTTTATTCCTGTCTTGCCCCTAGGTTATTCATGACCTTTTTTTTTTTTCTTAGATTCCATATATATGTCTTAGCATACAGTATTTGTTTTTCTCTTTCTGACTTACTTCACTCTGTATGACAGACTCTAGGTCCATCAACCTCACTACAAATAACTCAGTTTCATTTATTTTATGGCTGAATAATATTCCATTGTATATATGTGCCAGATCTTCTTTATCCATTCATCTGTTGATGGACACTTAGGTTGCTTCCATGTCCTGGCTATTGTAAATAGAGCTGCAATGAACATTTTTGTACATGACTCGTTTTGAATTATGGTTTTCTCAGGGTATCCTTCAATGATCTTAATACAATCTTGATGTTACCAGAATTCAAATGATGGAAAACATTTTATAGTGGACAAAAATATGTTTGTGTAAATTCAGGAATTTGAATATAGAAAACTTGATGACCAAAAAATACATTAAAAATTGCTTAAATCTTGTCACAACCTGAATCTAACAGTATTATAATGACTCAGACTAAGTAGTTGAGCTTTGGATTACAATAAATTGCCAGTTAAACACATATAAAATTAATTTTAGTAAAATGTAAGTATATGTGACAGCTCAATTAGTATGATTTATATACTTCAAAATAATTATACTATTAAGGTAGGCAGTACACTGTCTAGTTTTATTCACATCAAAAACTTTCTCATGCTCTGGTTAGCTTAAACTAACCACAGCATCCTAGAAGAATGAACACTGAACTAGGCTCTTCCATGAACTCTAATATTCAAAACGTTGTTCACTGTCATTATACCTCACTTTGCTCATTTGTGACATTATTATTAAAAATACTGAATTGTCTAAACAATCCCGCAGAAATTAGATACCCATGTTTATTTTACTCAAATAGATGTATAAGTTTTTAAGTGAAAGCTCTTCTGTATAAGCCAATAAAATATTTCATTAAATGTATCAGTAAGGTAAATTCAATAAGCTCTCACTTAAGCTAAAAGGAACAAATACTGTTAGACTTTTATGCAAAGTCCTTACAATTTGGTACGTAAAAAAGGTTGCCTTGGGCTTCCCTGGTGGTGCAGTGGTTGAGAGTCCGCCTACCGATGCAGGGGACACGGGTTCATGCCCCGGTCCGGGAAGATCCCACATGCCGCGGAGCGGCTGGGCCGTGAGCCATGGCCGCTGAGCCTGCGCGCGTCCGGAGCCTGTGCTCCGCAATGGGAGAGGCCACAACAGTGAGAGCCCTGCGTACCGCTAAAAAAAAAAAATAAAAAAAATAAAAAAAGGTTGCCCTAATCAAATGTTAATGTTCTCAATATGGTCTTCACAAAGCACCAACTTCATCAAGAGAAATAAAGAATCTCCTGATCAAAAATGTAGAAACTAGACTCTGGAATTACTTTTTTCAAATATTGGCAAATTCTTTTTATCTCACAGAAATACAACTATGTCTCTTGGCACAATTTTTAATTCATTTTAGTTCTATGAGATTCATTTTTCTCCCTTCCTCCTCTCCATTCCCTCCCCCACCATAGACGAGAGAAAAGAAGTATTCATATTAGATATATTTATCTTCTTCTATTCACTGATGTACTACTACTTCTAGTCTAACAAATCCATTGCTAAGTTCTTATGTCCTTCTCATTTCCCACTTCCCCCATCTCACCAATCATTCTGCTTTTTGCAGGAATTCCTTATCTTAGTTTACTTATCAGCATTCTCTCAAGCCAGTAAATAAGGAAATACTTTCGAGTCTTCCTTTCTCTCAAGTATCTGTTGAATCCCATGTCCTGCAGAATCTCAGGCCACCTAAGAATTTCCCAGAATATATTTATACTTCTATTTCCATTGCCTTGGTTGAGGACCCCACCCTAAGATTGGTAATGTGTTTCTAAAAAGTCCCACTCCCAGAGAGTGAGTTTATTCTACTTGTTACTTCAAGTGTAATCTTTCTAAAACAATGTCTGATCATCATTACTTGCCCTTTAATAGCTTCTTATTAAGCAAAAACTCGGTTTTCAAACTTTTGTGTTTGAGGAGATAATGATTTCATAGACCTGGGGTGATAGGAAACTGTGTTTCCACAGTTATCAGGTAATCCTAATATAGTTTTTTGGGAAATACACTCTAGAAAAACTGCTTTAGACTTGGAGGTAAACAAATGGATAAGGTTACTTGAAACTATTCACTATTTTGTTTAAATTTGAGAGTCCTTGAGATGACTTAAAGAAGAACAAATTTCCACAGAAGATCTCTCGCACTCACTCACTACATATTACTGACTCTCAGGATATGCAGAGGGTCTGATGGTAAAAATATTTAATGGGAGATGCTCCCTAACATGGAAGAATTCCTAATCCAATGGGGAAATGGACATTTGTAAGTGTAAAATGTAATGTTCTAAGGGAGCACTAAGAAGCTAATTACTCCTAGGAAATACAACAAAAATCTTCAAAAAGGAGATAATGCTTAAGCTCTTTTTTTCTTTTATATGTTTACAAATATTTTAATGTATACACATGGTGAAAACAATTCAAACAGCATGAAAAAAACTAAATTTAACAGAATGAAAAGTGAATGTCTAGAGAGCATTACCAGGGTTACAGTACAAAGACAACCACTGTTCCTGGTTTCTTGTGGATTCTTGTAGAGATTCCCCCATGCATAGTAAATACCCCAAGTCTATTCATGAGGAATTGTATATCTTCTCCTCTCTTCTCAAACTTCCAATAACTTCTTTCCTATCCTCATTCTTGGATGATGAGTTTGTTATCTATTTCACTGAGAAAGCAGAAGCACCCCCACATCTACCAGGCAGCTTACATCTGTGTCCATATTCTAAGTCTTTCTTTTTGTTTCTATGATTGAATTGTCCAATCTCTGGTCTAAGGACATACTCTAGACAATGACCCCCTGTGGCTAACTCAAAAACATTGTTCCAGCAATTATCCGTCACTCCAGTACTATCTTATATTTTCTTTTGACTGGATCATAGCAATCAGAAAACACACACACACACACACACACACACACACACACACACAAAGTCTATCTTGACCTCCCATAGTCCAGTTATTACATTTCTCTGCTCTCATTTATAGCAAAAATTTTATCAAAAGTTGATTATATTTGATTATCATTTATCTCTTTCTATTCTCTCATGAACCCTTTCCAATAGGTTTAATGCTTACTTCCTTCATTGAAATCTCTCTTATCTATGTCCACAGTAAATTCCCAGTCCTAATCACACTTTGTCCTCTGTCTCCTTTCTCTAAAATCTAAATTTGTGTCCTTTCTGTATTTATTTATCCAACTGCCTCCACCATGTCTGCAATTGGATATCTAATAGGTTTCTTAAACATAACATTTCCCAGACTGATCTATTATGTTCTTCTCCAAGTATCAACCTGTCCACTCTGCATATCTTTCTCATCCCAGGATATGGCACTACCATGTTCTTTCAGAAGTAAATTCCAAATACCTTCAGATCATTGTTGGATTGTTCTTCTCACACATAACCTCCAACCTGCTGGCAAATTCTCTATCTTAAAAATCAATTGAGAATTAGTCTACTTCTCAGTACCTTCACTGGCACCACTCTGGTCTAAACCAACATCTCAGACCCTTCTCTAATAACTTAGTCTATTCTCAACACACTATCTAGAATACACCTTTTAAAAATATAAGATAGATAACTGTCATTTCTCTGGCTCACCTAATCACAAATTTCTTAGCATTGACAATTTCTATTAACCACTCGCAGAATATATCATCCCTTACTCTTCATGACAATGCATACCCTGTTTGCTGTACTGTGATAATGGTAATACTATCTATTAAATGTCTCTCAAATGCAAGGCACATATATTGAAGTTATATTCTAATTTATTCATGGATAAAGAATGGATGATAGGGCTTCCCTGGTGGCTCAGTGGTTGAGAGTCCGCCTGCCGATGCAGGGGACACAGGTTTGTGCCCTGGTCCGGGAGGATCTCACATGCCGTGGAGCAGCTGGGCCCATAAGCCATGGCCGCTGAGCCTGCACATCCAGAGCCTGTGCTCTGCAACGGGAGAGGCCACAGCAGTGAGAGGCCCGCGTACCGCAAGAAAGGAAAAAAGAAAAAAAAAAAAAGAATGGATGATAAAATAGCCCTTTTCTCAATGGCTTGTGTAACCTAAAATTTGTTTTGTTAACAATTTGATTGTTACCAATTAGGTTACATCATTTTTTCCATATTTAAAGTATTTCACATTAGAATGAGTTGAATGAAGCTATGAGTATACCCCTTCTACAGAGAAATTTTCTAAGCACTCTTCCAAGTACTTTATAGAGAAGCGCAGATACCTGATATTACAAGCATGCCCATCCACATTTGGTCATTCTTCACTCAAGGAGATAAAGCTAAGGAATAAGATTGGGCAAAAATATATGCAAAAGCATTATTCTGAAAACATAATGTTCAGTAGGGATGCTTTCTAAAGGACTCATTTATGCATGTATGTGTGTGTCGGGGGGGGGGGACAGTTTATAGGGCTTAAAAATAAGTTGAGTCAAAAATATCCCTATTTCCAAGACGTTAATGTCTTCCTTATGTTGCCAAAACTCGGCCTCTGTGCACCAGTGCCGAATCAAATCTCTGAGACAGAGTTTTGGGGGAAGTAGAAAAGAATAGCTTTATTGCTTGTCCAGGCAAAGGGGGAAGCAGTGGGCTCATACCCTTCAAAGCTGTGTGTCCCCACCCAGGAGGATTTGGTGGGGAGTTTTATAGCAATGGTTCAAGGGCCAGGTTGCTGATAAGGATTAAGGTGTGTGCAGGTCTTACACTCCTTTAATCTG
Organism: Leucopleurus acutus; assembly: GCF_964270905.1. Lineage (NCBI taxonomy): Eukaryota > Metazoa > Chordata > Mammalia > Artiodactyla > Delphinidae > Leucopleurus > Leucopleurus acutus. Next base: position 38,989,070 of record NC_139160.1, on the reverse strand, counting down.
GTCTCATTTGGTCTGATGAGTTTCTGTGGTTCCTTTAATCTGGCCTCAGGTGGTCTTGAAGACCTTCTATAGTTCCTTTAATTTGGAATGAAGAATGATAACATCTTCCATTTGAAGGAGGTTTTAGTTCTCAAAGATATTGTTATTGTATCCTTTGAGGAAGGACCCTGCCCCAAGGCTGCGCTATTGTTTCTTGACTGCTCCTCCCCTGTCTCTGAAACCTCTACACTCCCTGATTAGCAGCTGTTCTAAACTGCCCTTTGGGAATCAGGGAAGGTCAGGGAGGCTGGAGTCTATTTCCTACAAACAAGAAACAGGAGACCGAAAGGCTTCTGTGCCCAGGAGCCCCACAGGGTCCTGCTTGGTTCCACTCATGCCCCTTATCATTTTGAGGCTGCATTATAACCATTTAAAAAAAATACATCGATAATTTCTTTTCATATTCTTCAAAACTGCTTATAAATTTAATAATTTGATATGCAGTTACAGTTGACAATTTAATGTGTTTTAATGAGGAAGGTAACATACTTATTTGTACAAAAAAATATTTGCTATGACAAAACCATATTATGTTGTCTTAGCAGATACCTTCTTAAATATACAGAGTACATTAATATTGATTTACAAAAGGGATTAACTTTAGAAAGGCAGGAAGAAGGAAAGAAGGAAGGAAGAAGAGAGGGAGGGAGAGAAGAGGAAAGGGAGAAAGAAGGAAAGAACTGCTTCAGTTGTAACCAAAGACTTAATCTGGATCCTCTTTCCCTCATATAGCTATCCATGGCCAAATAGATACTGACATCATTCCCTCTATGCCACTGAGCATTTTTATTATACTTTACTTTTAAAATTATAAACTATTCCTTCAAGGTGTGGTGATTGTGCATTGAACTCATGCAAGACGCAGTATCTCTGGTGGCCTCTTGTTTGTACATGGAGCTGTGCGTTACTACTTTCTACAGGCTCCTCATTCCCTAAAGATTTGCTTTTTCTCTCTCTCTCTCCCTTATCCTCCTGTCATGAACGTTTTATTTGCTATGTCTGCAACTGGTAAAGAAAGCCAAGCATTTCCTGGATTGGGCACTTGAATTGTCTTTCAAAGCTAATGGCAGAGGGCTGATACTATGCAATACACTGTCTGCATTTTTTCTAGACTTGGTACACTTTCTGCAATGGTCGCTGGTGAATTCCTGAAATCCACCAACTCTTTTCCTTTTCTCTCCAGTTTTTGCTGTTGTTTTTGTTGTTTGTTTGTTTCATAGGAATGTTTCTGTTCTCTATATGTGATTAGGCAAGTACTGATTAATGCCACTTCTATATTAGTATAATTGCTTCTATAATTAAAAGAATATGACAGACCCTCCTTTGCTACTTTGAATCATGACATCTGTAGGTATGTATATATACATATAGATGAGAAAGAGAAAATAACAAGAAAATAAAATCCAAAAAGAAATGGTATGACTTAAGGCACTTTTATGCTTAGAATTCTATATATCCATCCTTCTGTTGAATTTTAGTACATATGCATACCCAACACATGGCTTGCCATATTTATCCTGTGCCTACTCCTTAAAATGTAGGCACTTATGTAAGACGCATTAACTCAATTCCCTAAGTACATTATCACTAGCCACTAAAATACTCTGGAAATCTGAAAGTGTTAATGCATCTTTGCAAAGTGCAATATTCCTGAAGAGTATTTGGTGACTTACAAGAATCTGGGTCAGTTTAACCGTGAAAAAACAGCTCACCTAAGAAGGGCCTCACTCAATAGCATATACAAACACATCTCTGTGTTCTTAGATGAGGTACAAAATACTAAAAATATGAAATCTTATAAATATCTAGAGGAAAAAGCCATGGAGGGAATGCATGAGTCTTTGTTACAGATATGAGCTTTTAAAACTAAAAAGACTTTTGGAAGCTTATGTATGCGAAATAATATTATGTGGAGACACATGACTGGATTCAAATCCTGCCAGTTCTACTCATTGTGCAAAACTTGGACAAGCATTTTGTCTCTCTGAGTATAAATTTTCACAGCTATAAAATGGAGACAATATTTGACCTTTAGGTAATTTAGAAGAATTATTTTTTTTTAATAAATGCATTTGAAGTACATAAAGCACACTGGATGATAAATAGCAAATACTCAATAAAAGACAGCTTTTATTAATGTTGTAAAGCTGTTAATATCTGGTATGCAGAAAGTACTTCTGAGCACCCGGGGGAAGTTATTCCTTATCTTGTAAACCAGCCCACCATAGAACCCTCGCCTAGAGCTTAAAAAAAATTGCTACTTGCACATAAAATCAATCTGTGTTTTCTACTCCATATTTTTAGCTTCAGTTTTAAAAGGACTGATCTGTTTGTATGTGCCTTTTTTCACAGAGGAGGGAGGGAGTGAGAAAAGGTGATTGTTAAATCGTTACCTTGACAACAAAGAGAACCAATTGTGAAATAAGCAAAAAAACATTCTTAGTGGTTACTCAGCTCCTACAAGTTTAGCTGAAAACAGTCAAGTCCATTTAATTGATCTTATAGAGCACTGTTAAAAAAAATATATTGCTGCCTCAGAGATTTACTAAAGGAATCTGCAAAAATAAAAGTTAGCAATGATTTTAATTGCATCATAATGGATCCAAATTTGATCAGCTTATAAATGTGTGATTCTTTGGTATGACTGAAACATTGATGCATTTTTATTTTAACATTATAATAGGTAATAATATAAAGTAATATTCTGTTTGCCAGACACTATGTAAAACAGTTTACTTATGATGAACATGCTTAATCTTCATAACAACCCTATGAAGAAGATCTCATTATTATCCCCTTTCACAGGTGAGAAAACTGAGGCAACAGAGGTTAAGTAGCTTGCCCAAATAAACGAAGCAACTAAGTGATAGAGTTGGAATTGAACCCTGGTATCTAGCTCCAGAGTGTAACCTCATAATCACCGAGCTATTATCAGAGGAATATATAAAATAACAGAAGGATATATAGGGGTCAAGATCTGTGCTATTTTGTGGTTCCCCAAAATTAAGTTTCTTGTTATAACATTTTTACTCATTTAAAACAGAAATGTATTTCATCTTTGTCTGAAAGAAAAATGAATCTATACTATAACAATTTTGCTTTGTTGATTTTCCTACTTTTCCAGGTTACTGACTTTGTACAGCTCTGGCCAAGTCTCAATACTGAAAATGATTCCAGAGTTCTCATTTTTAAAAATCTTTTGATTTTCTAGTTTAAGAACTGTCTAATGGAGTTTTATGGTTTAATCATCCTAGCCTGTCTTATTGTTAGACTCTTCTCAAATTCAGAAAGCACTCAGTAGGAAAGAATCTGAAAACCAAGCATTTATATATTCCATATTTTTAAAAATTTATCCTAAGGGTTGACAATTTGATGAAATACTGAATCATTTCCTAAAGTATAAAAAATCAGTGCATTATCTTTATTATTGTATTTGAAATTTTATGATTTCTAGTTATATTTATTCCATTTAAATGTTAACATGTGATCAGAAACTTACAAATTATTTTGCTTATTTTATACATTTTTGGGTTTTTGTTTGATTTATTTGCAATAGGTACCTGATGAGCCTCAAATTGACAATTGTAGTTTCAGATATAATCTAAGATATTAAACCATGACTGCTTACTCAAAGTTCCTTTGGACTTTACAGGGATGCCAAGACTTACAGAAGAAATTATACATTTTATGATTATTATCTACATGGCAATTTTTGAAGGTTACGTTGGTGGAGATTTTAATATATAGGTAGAGCAGAGGCATAGCAAAAATTGAAAAAAATGAGCAGGCAGTGGGAATTGAAATATTAACACTTGCCAGTCTTATTTTCAATAATCTGTCTAATATAAATATGAATGATACATTAATAATAATGAAAGTATTATATGTTCTTTTAAATTTTCTATTGGCATATATAGAGACATAATCCATTTAGTAACATAAGTTAGAATTATTACAATGAATACTGCTAATAAATGCATACTGAAACTAAATTTGTATATCTCTATTAAAATTCTGTCAATAACTCCTGAATAATACATTTATTAGAATTCACGTTACAACGTAACTAGTAATTTACTGGATACAATGTGATAACTGACAAAAGATGAGCCCTTCAAAATCATTCTGTATGTGTCATTAGCAATTCACTTCACATTGTTACCTATACTAAATATCTTAAACCACTTAACAGGATTCTAAAGAGAGCCCTAGCTCGAGTTATTAATATCTTTATTTAAATGCAGATCTTGACTTTTCCTCAGAGACTAGTAAAGCTTATTCTGTAATGCTGCAAAGAGAAAAGCAAATTTTCATCCACATAAGAAGGAACATATCTGGCTCCTTATCGCCTATGAATATGTAGATCTCTATATGTCTGCATAAGTTTGTCATTAACAAATATTTCCATTCATAACTATCAATAAAAGATATATAAATCCTTAACTCTTTAATCTCAGTATATACATAGCAGTCACAACTTTTAATGTCCAACACAAACTTCAAAGATCAAAATAAAATTACCATTTATTTAGCTTTATTTAACATCAACATTTAAGGAAACAATGTGACAACAAATGTACTCATTATAACAAATATACCCAGTATAAACTTAGGCTTAGATAACCAAAAGATGTTGGATATTTTTATGATCATGACTAAAATTAATCAATCCACAAGTTTACATCCATTTCTCATTTTGGCTTATCTATCTGCATGGGCAAACCAGTGTGAATCTGGAAACACAACTTCATGGAACACAGAACATAAAGACAGTCCCCAATGAATAAGATGGCCCTTATTTCTAAGTTCATACAGATGCTGATTTGAAGACATGATTTTAGTGGATAAAATGAGAAAACCACAGAGAAACTGAGAGATTCACTTCCATCTAATGTATTAATCTGAAGCTGTACACAGTAGACTGAGTGCTGTAACTAGTAGTGTAAGGTATATTAATTAAGCACCCGATAAATATTTGCTGAATTGATATTTTAAAAGATGTATGAAGTTAATATTTGGTTAAAATGACCTTTGCTACTCATAGAAAAAAATATTAAGTAAACTAAAAAAAAAATTATAAAAATTATGGTATAAAATATACCAAAATACAAACATATCAGTAATGGTTATTGAGTAGGATTAAAACATATAACAAACTTACTGCTTAATATGCATAAATTTTATTCTAATAAAATTATTTTTTGGCTCTTATCACTCACTGTGTACCACTGAATCAACATGTGCTTACCTGGGAATCATCACAACCAATCTTCTATTTTTTTAATTGAAATTAAAAAGAGTTGAAACTCCAGAGTTCATAATATTTTGTACCTATGTTTTCTGTTCTTAGTATCAATGAATTCTGAGGTGGAGCAGAAGAAGTTACCTAGAGCAACTTTTAATGAGTTTCATTGTTGTCCCCCAAAATAATCAAGACTGTTTACATCCATATTTTTTTTCTATGGGTAAATACCATCTTAGGACACTATGTCATAACAGATAGGTAAAAAATATAACCAATCAAATTAGGTGATGTGGAAGACTCCCAGACTGGTGGAAGAGTTAGATTCTACAAAGAAAAGGGATTCCTGGATATAACATCATTTTTTTTTTCATTATACAAGAGTTATACGCTTACAGCGTAAAGAAAAAAGCATTTGGTGGTGGTTGTGGAGACTATCTAGATACAAGATTAGCAAATATCTGCCAGTTTTGCTATGAGACCATATGTATAAAGCACTCTTGTTGGCACATGGTAGATGTGCAAATATGTTAATCACCTTCTTATACCCCTGCTGTCACTGTGACTTGAAAATAGCTTTGCAAAAAATATGTTTCTTTGAAAGGGTTTTCATCATGATATTTTACTACATACTATTCAACTCATAAACAATAACTTTTAAAATTCCTATATTCTCACATGTAAGGTGCTTACATTCATCCATTCTGAGACCAACTATTTTTTGCAGCTTTCCAATTTTACCTGCATGAGTATATTCTTTTTCTCAGTTGTCTTCCCCCCTCCTCTTACTATATTTTCTCATCTTTATTCTTCCTATGTCCACTCAAAGTAGATAAAAGAGAATGCAATAAACACGTATTTGATATGAGTTTCACTTAGTAATGCAACTTCAGAATGGTCTCCTGTCAGGAGAGGATAATACTCAGATGACCATTGAAGTCATACAGCTGTATGCTCAGAAAGGGAGGTTTAACGATTTATTCAGTCAAATTGAAATGCAAACATTTCCTCAATGTGAATATTACCATCAAAACAGTAGCATCAGATGGTCTTTCACTATTTCTCTCTCTCTCTCTCTCTCTCTCTCTCTCTCTGATTTTGAGCTCCTCAAGTCACCTCCAACTCTTTTCACTAACTCAGCCAGTCTCCTGACTCTTCCCTTGTCCTTTACCTTTTATTGTTCTTTGAGTTAACTTTCAGTTTTCTGCCCTTTTTAGTTTAATGTTGATTTAGTCCCTTTTAATATTCAGCCCTCTTCACTGCGCTCCTGGTTTGCTGAGACCTGGGTTCTCTTTCTTTCTTTAAAGATATTCTTAAAACATTTTCCGAAAACAATTGCCCTAGAACCTTACCCCGACCTCACTTATAACATCCACATATCTTTATAAAGCCAAAAAATTGGTTAATTGCTCAAGTTTTCCTGATGTAGCCCGGGAGATTGTTTTGTGTCTGCTCGCTCTCAAGTACAAATGCAAACTATTATCACCTCTTACCTGGAAGCTCCTCCTCCCTAAGAAGAGAGTTCCATTAAAAAAAATCACTAAAGCAGTATATAACATTAATATTAAACAAATTGTTAGGCTTTGTTACATATACAAAACATTAATTTTGTATATTAATTTCAACATTAATTGCTAATAAAAAGAATTGTCAGTAGAATTACTGTTATATGCATTCAGTGAGATGTTCCAATCTTGTTATTACATTTGATGATCTGCAATGCTAACTAACTATAGCTATATTCTAACTATTATCAAATTAAGTAAAAACATTATGATAAATATAAATAAATTAGAATCATAAGTATACATTTTCAGTAGTGGAGATGGGTTATATTTCCAACATTTTAAAAGATTTCAATAACAATATTTCTGTTGCAAAGTGGATTTAATGTATACTTTGGATATGTCAATGCTTTAAAGCCCAGCAAATGGTATACGTGATTCTCTTGCATAGCATATTAGAAGGCAAATAGCGTCTTAGGAGTTGATGATATTATTTTATTATCACAAAGTAGGAGTGTCCTTTGGAGACTAATACCTGAAGATACTGTCAGAAAGGAAGAAGGTATGATATTAACTTAATGATACCAATGTTACTTCAACTCTCAGCTTGTCAAATAAATAGCTCTGCTTAAAACATTACTTCTTAAAATATAAAAATAGGGATATTAATAGGGATAATAATAGTACCAATCTGAGGCTGTTTGGAAAATTAAAAGAATTACCATGTAAAACACTTATTATAGCACCTGTCATAGAGGTTTTCTATAAAATGTATTGTTTTTATTATTGATATAAATCATATGCAAACCATACTTGAATCTACATTCCATCATACAAAATATATATGTATAATTAGCATCAAGAAAAAATAAACTGACAAAAAAATCACACTCTACTTATCCTCTTAAATTGCAAAAATGTGGCTTATTTTACATAACCCATAATTCTCTCTAGCATGACCTAACATGACCATGAAACTACAAAAGGAATTATTATGAGAAACTATATATTGTCATTTAAAACACCTATTTTGTTAAATCAGTTCAGACAGCACAGCGCAATGTTGAATTATTCAAAGTTCATTGTACATCTAATTACAAGTGCTCTGTCTCTGGAAAAAAAAATGACAATCATAATCTACCTCCTCCTACCCAATCTCTTAAATTAACCAAAATCTAAAATCTCCACTAATTTTTGTTTTGTTTTGTTTTTTGCCGTACGCGGGCCTCTCACTGTTGTGGCCCCTCCCGTTGCGGAGCACAGGCTCCCGACGCGCAGGCTCAGTGGCCATGGCCACGGGCCTAGCCGCTCCGCGGCATGTGGGATCTTCCCGGACCAGGGCATGAACCCGTGTCCCCTGCATCGGCAGGCGGACTCTCAACCACTGCACCACCAGGGAAGCCCCTAAAACCTCCCCTACTTTAAGAGGTTTGAAAGTTATACACAGCAAAGGTCATTTAAAAAGACACTTCTGGAAACATTGAAAAAAATCACAAGTCATTCAGAGAAACACACACACACACAATCATTCAAAATAAAACACAAAGTTTATAAATAAATCAACCCAGTGTGTAAACCAAAATCTATAAACTCTATTGATATAAACCTTTCATCTACTTGCAGAGAATAGGGAGAAATTATTAGTTTGGAATGTTCTCAGCTTCAAGTTAGAACAGTAACAACAGTTCTAACTGAGGCCTAAGCAGTAGGCCTGTTTTGTTCCCACAGAACAAAATGGCTGGTGATAGGCAAACGATGGAGCTGCAGCTCAAACATGTCTTCAAAGACTAGTCGCTTTCTACTTTTTCTCTGTCATCTTTGGCAGTTGGTATTTTGACCTAATGTTTGTCATTTTGGTCTCCCAATATGGCTTCTCCAGCTCCAGGAATAATATCTGAAAGCTGGCCCAGGAATAACATCTGAAAGAAGTCTCAACCACTGCCATCCATTTTATGCTTTCCCAGACAGACAGCCCCCCATCCAGTAGTCTTCCCATTACTTCTTACTGATCAGAAATGGCTCACTCTATCACCCTTAGCTACAGGAGGGCTGATAAATTACATGCCTGACAAAATGAAATAAAAATTTCATGATAGGTTTATATGAATCACAATTTATCACATAATTTAGGGAAAATTTCAACTCCCAAACAGAGTCCTGTTTTGAAAGGAAGGAATGGATAAATACTGGTTGGGCAACTCCAAAGATGTACAACAAGTAGTTATTTCAACAACAGCAGCAGCAGCATTACCATGACATGATTTAATTTCTCCTTAGTTTTCTTCTACTTTTGATCTCTCCAAGTATTAGGTTAATTCTGAGAATTCTCCAACAGTCTTGGGCAAAAAATTATTCTTACTTATGACAAAGTCAATCTAAATACCCAGTCTGCATCACCGAGGTAAACAATATGAAATAATTTTGAAACATCATTTCACAATGCTAACAGAATGAATGGTTCTGTGATCACTGTAAGGACCTCCTGGCTCTCTCACGTCCCCTGGCCATTGTTGCCCCTTTCCACCTGCACATGCAAAGCCCTGCCATGTTTGGCTCTGGAATTCTTGGGTGCTGCAGAGAGTTCCTTGCTATAAGGAAGAATGTCATCCAGATGATTGATGATAGAATAACTGTTCTTTGTAACTCATATTATAAGGAGTCTACATTCTATTTTGGAAACTGTTAATTCATCTGAAATGCATGGAAAAGATGTGCAATTATATCTCAATGTTTGCCTTCAAACATTTTTGACTATTTGCTTGGAAGTTATTATGAGCCTCTCTGATTAGAGGACACTCTCAAAACCACACTACATGGTGTCTTTCTGACTTAGTTGTATTTTGTCTTACAGGAAACAAATATATACTCCACAAGAATTACACATTCAAACATATTATGGACAGAGAAAGAGACATTATCTTTATTTAAAGGGACACTGAGACAGGTAGGCCAGAGTCAAATTTATCATTATCATATCTTTGTTGATATAAAAATCTCCTGAAATGAGGGTGAAGGAAGTTCCTCTTATGTCACCACCAACATGGGAAAACTATTAGCACCAGAACAAATGTATGTTCATGTACACATAAAAAAGCAAGGAAAAACTCATTTTTAAAAATTCCATTTAAAAATTGAACACCATTGTTTATGGTACCCTTTGCTATGCAAAGCTTTTACATTTAATTTGGTCCCATTTGTTTATTTTTGTTTTCATTACTCTAGGAGGTGGATCAAAAAAGATCTTGCTGTGATTTATGTTAAAGAGTGTTCTGCCTATGTTTTTCTCTAAGAGTTTTATAGTATCCAGCTTTACATTTAGCTATTTAATCCATTTTGTTCATTTTTGTGTATAGTGTTAGGGAGTGTTCTAGTTTTCCCAGCACCACTTATTGAAGAGATCATCTTTTCCCCATTGTATACTCTTGTCTCCTTTGTCATAGATTAGATGACCATAGGTGTGTGGGTTTGTCTCTGGAGTTTCTATCCTGTTCCATTGATCTACATTTATGCTTTGGTGATAGTACCATACTGTTTTGATGACTGTAGCTTTGTAGTATAGTCTGAAGTCAGGGAGCCTGATTCCTCCTGCTCCATTTTTCTTTCTCAGGATTGTTTTGGCTATTCATGGTCTTTTGTGTCTCCATACAAATATAAACAAAACAAAAATACTACCCTCAGAATGGAAGAATATATTTGCAAATGAAGCAACTGACAAGCAATTAATCTCCAAAATATACAAACAACTCATGCAGCTCAATATTAAACAACAAGAACAACCCAATCAGAAAATGGGTGGAAGATCTAAATAGACATTTCTCCAAAGCAGATATACAGATGGTCAACAAACACATGAAAAGTTGTTCAACATCACTAATTATTAGAAAAATGCAAATCAAAACTACAATGAGGTATTACCTCACACTGGTCTGAATGGCCATGATCAAAAATATCTATAAACTAAATGCTGGAGAGGGTGTGGAAAAAAGGGAACCCTCCTATACTGTTGGTGGGAATGTAAATTGGTACAGCCACTATGGAGCACAGTATAAAAGTTCCTAAAAATAGAGCTACCATATGATCCAGCAATCCCACTCCTGGCCATATATCTGGAAAAAAACATAATTCAAAAAGGTACATACACCCCAATGTTCATTGCAGCATTATTTACAACAGCCAGGACATGAAAGCAACCTAAAAGTCCATCAACAGAGAAATGGTTAAAGAAGATGTGGTACACGTATACAATGGAATATTTCTCAGCCATTAAAAAGAATGAAATAATGCCATTTGCAGCAACATGGATGGACCTAGAGATTATCATACTAAATGAAGTAAGTCAGACAGAGCAAGACAACATCACATGCTGTCACTCACATGTGGAATCTAAAAAAGGGTACAAATGAACTTATCTATAAAACAGAAATAGAGTTACAGATGTAGAAAACAAACTTATGGTTACCAGGGAGTAAGGGGTGGGGAGGGATAAATTGGGAGATTGGGATTAGTACTAGTAGTACACACTATTAGTACTACACACTACTATGTATAAAATAGATAACTAATAAGGAACTACTGTATAACACAGGGAATTCTACTTAATACTCTGTAATGACCTATATGGGGAAACAATCTAAAAAAGAGTGGCTATATGTATATGTATAACTGATTCACTTTGTTGTACACCTGACACTAACACAACATTGCAAATCAATTACACTCCAATAAAAATTAAAAAAAAATAATAATAAAATAAAAATTGAACCACAGTGTGATCCAGAAATCCCACACTGGGATATATATCTGAAGGTAACGTCATCACTCTCTTGAGGAGATATGTGTACCCTCATATTAATTGCAGCACTATTTACAATAACCAAGACATGGAAACAATCTATGTGTCTGTTGACAGATGAATGGATAAAGAAAGTGTGATATGTGATATACACACACACACACACACACAAAATGGAATATTATTCATCCATTAAAAAGAAGGGAATCCTGCCATTTATGACAACATGTATGAACCTTTAGGGCATTATGTTTAAGGAAATAAGTCAGACAGAGAAAGACAAATAATGCATGGTCTAAATTATATGTGGAATATAAAAAAGTCAAACTCAAGAAACAGAATGCAGAATGGTGGTTGTCAGGGGCTGGGGGTGGAGGAATGAGGAGTTATTGTTCAAAGGTTACAAACTTCCAGGTATAAGATGTTAAGTTGTAGGAGTCTAATGTACAGCATGGTGACTACAGTTAACAATACTAGATGGTAAATTTGAAAGTTGCTAAGAGAGTAGAGTAGGACTTTAAATGTTTTCACCACACACCAAAAAAAAAGGAAACTTATTGTGGTAATTATTTCACAAAATATATGTATATCAAATCACCATGCTGTACACTGTAAACTTAAACAATGTCATATGCAGATTGTGTCTCAAAAAAGATGGGAAAAAATCCTGTTCTAAAAGTAACTTTGGTATTTTTATTTCTAATAGGAAATGGCCAGACAGTGTGCTATTTTAACCCAGTATGCTCTTCATAATATACTCTAAATTGAAAAAAAACAAGAGTAAATTCTAGAAGTCTATATTTCTGGGCAGTCCTCAGTGTTACACATGTAATTTATATGGGTTTATGATTAAATTACTATTATTACCGAGCTTTTTTGCCAGTAATATTGAGAAACTCTATTGTATAGAACAGTTCTTCATTGCAGGAATATTTATAACCTCACAAACGTGTGCACAGTGAGAGCACCAGCTTCATGTTGTGGGAAGAGTGTGGTATAAATTCAGAGTTGGCTTTGGATTTCAGATATTTCCCATGGGAATATCACTTAACTACTCTGAGACTTTGTTTCTTTGTCTGTAAAACAAGGATAATTATGTGAATATTTCAATCACTTGTTGTATAAATCAAGTAGAATAAAACAAGTACTAGTGCTTTGTAAGTTGAGACAAGCTCTAAAAATATTTGTTATATATTGGATAAGGGATGTATAGATATACACATGTATACTTTAAAGTTCTGCTCTTGTATTAAAAATAAAGTGTACCTGCAATTTGGGTTATTTATGTGTTCACAAAATCAATTTTAAAACACTGGTATCTGTCACTTTTTATCCCATTCTGCAAGAAAGTGAAATAGAAAGGTGGATAATAAATTCTAAGACGGTCAGCCCTGACAGTTAAATAGTAGTCTTGAAAACCTGAAACATAGCTTGGGGAAAATTTAAAGCTACTTTTTGTTTTCTGTTTCTTTAAAAAAGTAAAAAATTATGCCATAGAAATATGTCTAAAGCTGATGGAATAATTTCATCAAAGCTTATTCTCTGCAAAATTTCTTCATGTACTAGTCATTCTAATATTTACTTTTAAAGGCATATGCATTATTTCTTGACATTTTTAATTTTTCTCATGAAATAATGACTTATTTTGATGTTAAGAACCATTAAATTTACAAAATAATATGCTAGATCAGAGGTGTCCCCAACACTATAACAATATGCTGTGTTAGGAACCAGGCTGCATGACAGGAGGTGAGCAGCGGGAGAGAGAGCGAAGCTTCATCTGCCACTCCCCATTGCTACCCATCACTCTCATTGCCAACTGAACCATCTCACACCCACACCCCCGTCCATGGAAAAGTTGTCTTACACGAAACTGGTCCCTGGTGCCAAAAAGGTTGGGGACCACTGTGCTAGATGGTTTAAAGTAAATTAATAAATTTCTTCATTCAGCAGACATTCCTCATATATCTACCATGTGTATTTGTCAACCAATGAGGTTTGAATTCACACTTAACAACATTATGTAAGACTTGGTCCATGTACTCAGGAGTTCATGTATTCAAGGGACATACAGGGAATGAAGCAATGTATGCGTGTATATCTATGCATATGAATATGTGTGTGTGTGTGTATGTGTGTGTGTGTGTGTGTGTATGCATTTTAACCTGATAAGCTGGCTAGTGGTTTACCTCAATCAAATAAGGTTGGCACAGGTAACATGCATGTGACCACACAAAGTTTATAATGAACCAGTGGATTGTGAGCTAGTAGTGCAGTTTCAGAGGTGATCTAGAAAGCACATACATGTCACTAATTGAAGTTCATTAAAAAAAAAAATCTGTGGAACCATTTATGGTGTGAATATGCATACAAATTTTTCATAAGAATACTGAATTTAACAATTAATTAAAGTTAATTTGTCTGTTACATATTTTAAAAGGAGCATATTACCATATTTTAAATTGTAATATATCAACTTAACACGTTTGCAAAAATATTTGCAAAGTCTACCTTCCCCTCTACTACCAACTCCAATTTTTTTCTCTCCCAAGTCAAACCGATAGATCAGCCAACTAGATCCAATGAAGACTAACGATGTATGGAGAGAACTTGACAGAGTAATCTTTTAGTTCAGGATCAGGGGATTACTTGGTGAGAACCAGAAAATGTCTCATCCTGGGAAGATTTTGGCTGGCAGAAATCTGCGTGGCAGAAAGCTAGCTATCAGAGCTGTGTCCTCAAATGGACGAGGCACGTGGAATAGAACCACAGCTGCCCTGCAACAGAACCACAGCATCCAACAAGTTTCATGGCTGAGAGCTGACATTCATTTTAAAACCACCAAGGATCCTTTATACTCAACAAAACTACTGACACTAAGGAACTCCGACAACAACCTCTGAGCTAGAAGAAGCAAACATTGAGTAACAAAAGTTAAGTTAATGTAATATCTGGAGGAATATCAGTCCAGATAAACACAAAACAGATCCAGTGAACTAGAATTGCTCAGAGGGGAGAGGTGGCCTATAGAGATTCAAACACAATACCAAGGAGAATTCTGCTGCTACCAAAACTGATTTCCCAATTAAAAAGCGGGTGTATGAACTGATAAAGGGGTGGTCACTGGTAAGGACCAAATGAGTGATCTACAAGTCAAATGCAAGAGACATCATAAAACACAGGTAAAATTATTTTTAAAAGATGGTAAATCATAAGGAGATAAGAAACTTTTAGAAGTAATTGTGTGGTAAGAATATAAAAATCTAGTAGGTTATATGGAAAAATATATGCCCAAGCATAACCAAGAATAAGAAGAGAGAAGAATGGAATCACTTTAATATATATCATAAAGTTTGATAGGCTAATTGTAATAAAATTGATATTGTATTGGTAGAAGAACACTTTACAGAAATTACGTGGAACATATATATTTACATATATATGAGAATTTATATATTTGTGAGAATTTAATGCATGATATTGGTGACAGTTCAATTCTGTGTGAGAAAGATCAAATCCTTAATAAAATGTGGAAGCATAAAAGTGCTGGTTATCTATTTTGAGGAAAATAAAGTTGAATCCTTATATCGCATTACATAAAAGTGTATTTCAGATAAACACTTCAAAGAACAAAAAGAAAACAGTGTTTATTAATTACTTCCCACAGGTAAGTATAGCAGAATATATAAAATATGAAATATAGAAGATTAAAATATGTATTTATACACTACACACGCAGAGTTGAATTTTAGTTGCATTGTAAATTCTTTTGCCTGCCATCTGTTAATGGTTTTAAAGTTTTAGCAACTTGCAAAGTTTTTAATCTACAAAATCATCCTATAGGAAGATACTTTTCAAACTAAATTTAAATGGTCTTTATTTTTGCTTTTTTGTATTAGTTATGAAGCTTCTTCCTAACTGCGGCACGATTATCAGCTAATAATTTATATTATATATTACTGTGTGACTTCATTGAAAAACTATTTTAATGTCCCAGACTGGGGTTTTTGTACCTTCTTATTCCAAAATTCCCTCAGCATATTTTTATTAATATGCAATTATATATGCACTGTCTATGTATCCATATACTCCACTGCAAATTCCTTCAGGGAAATTCCATTTTTGTATGCCCAGGGTTTAGTGTAATTTTGTTGATCCCACTGAACACACATGTAGGAAGAAAATTAGTGAGAATACTCATCAAGTACAAACTTACATTCTTACTAGATTGAAATATAACCAGTTCCTGTGATGATCAGAACTCAGAGAGCTATAGTCTTAAAATTTTTCAGTTTTTATTGTCCTCAAACAGGAAAACTATTTCATTTACAAAACTCTCAGACACTGAGTAAGCCAGTGATTTCCTGAATCCTGTCTAAACACAAAGCCTCAAGCACTGAGTGGAAATATTTCTGAATCTTGTGTCCTTTTTCCTGACTTCTTAAGGAGATTATGTTGAATGTAATGGTTAGCCTAAGGCCATCATTAGGGATAGAAATGCCTGTCTTTTGCTGAAGCAGGCAAAACCATCAAGGCCTCATGAGTTCTTCAGGGTTTTGGCTTTTCTACCAAAAATCCTGTGTAGTACTTTTAAGCTTAGTGACACTTTCTCTGCAGATGTGCTGGGTCCTGTAATACCGTCACGCTGGTGCCTTTATTTGGAGCTACTTTCAGGGTATCTGCCTGCAGCTAAGATTTCTCCTCCTAATTTGCTTCTTAATCATCTGTAGACTTTAAAACAGATAACTAAGCTGGAAAGAATATGAGAGCATCCTTTGTAGGTGTAGTTCATGACATTTAATACAGGTTTTGTTCTTCTGTTCATTTTGCTTCAGTGTTTTTTTGTTTTTTAATATCTATTACATCTATGTCTGTGGTTTTGGTTTTGGTTTTTGTCTTGGTGGGATTTTTTTTGTCAGCTTGTGATGTTGAGCTGGTTTTAATGCATGAGGTGGTAGCCCAACAGTGGTTCAAGCAAGAGAGTTTTTGTTTTGTTTTGTTGTTTTTTAAATGTTGAGCCTTCTTTTAATTTATTTATTTTTATTTTTGGCTGTGTTGGGTCTTCGTTTCTGTGCAAGGGCTTTCTCTAGTTGTGGCAAGCGGGGGCCACTCTTCATCACAGTGCCCAGGCCTCTCACTGTCGTGGCCTCTCTTGTTGCGGAGCACAGGCTCCAGACGCCTAGGCTAGTAGTTGTGGCTCACAGGCCTAGTTGCTCCGTGGCATGTGGGATCCTCCCAGACCAGGGCTCGAACCCATGTCCCCTGCATTAGCAGGCAGATTCTCAATCACTGCACCACCAGGGAAGTCCGAGCAAGAGAGTTTTTAACTGTGAAAATCTATAACTGTAGCAAAGAAGACAAAACTTGACTCCATACTGGATCTATTCCTTTAGCTCTGACCTTTGTGCTCTGTCTCCTGTGCTTAGTCATGCTGCCTCTGCACCTTTGTAAAAGAATGTTGCCTATAGCCTGAAATATATATGATAACCCATCTTCAAGGCTCTGACCTTTAAAAGTATAACACTTTCCATTCACATAGAGGTAAAAAGTTGCAGAACAGAAAATAACAGTTGTCTTGTTGGAGGTTTATAGGAACATTGTGACCAGACCTAACTGGACAACTGCAAGAACAAAGGATTCCTACACTGAGCAGTTTGCAACTACCAGTATCATCCCCTCCCCTTTTAGTATAAAAAAGGCCTGAATTCTAACTCAGGCAGGATGGTTCTTTGGGACACTAGTCCACCATCTTCTTGATCTGCTGGCTTTCCTAACAACATTGCTATCCCTTGCCCTGACAACTCATCTCGCCAGTTATTGGCCTGTCGTGCAGCAAGCAGTACAAGTTTAGACTCTGTAACATAACTATTAACTATTTCTTAATAGGTAGGTCAAAGCACATAAAACTCCAAAAAAATAATCCTGAAACAAAGAACTCTGAGCAAACCTAGAGCATCTATCATCCCAGCACTTGATCCAAATAAGCTTTTCTCCAATAGATAAAAGTTAAGTAAGTATAAAGTTTATTTCTTTGGTCAGAACTTTCCATGGCTTTTCTCTGCCCAGCATGCCTATCTTGCTTCAGGTTATCCTGCAGAGAATCATAGCTTGTTTGAAAGTGAGCCTCCCTTTTCTTTTAGCTAATTAAGCCCTCAGTTTATAGAAATGAGATGTTCTCTCACTTTGAGGTATTAGTTTTACAGACTTCTCAGCTTCACCTCTACATCTATTCTAAACTGAAACTAAACCTCCCTAGAACTTTCATTACCACTAACAAAATGGACACTTCTTTTGTCTTTTTATTTCTTTGTTTAACGAAAGCAAACTTGGATAGGACTCAGCTATATGGATTGATTGATTAGTTTATAGCTCTTCTTTTAAGACAGTGGTTAAGGATCATTTCACTAAAATGCAAAAGGGAAATTTAATGAGAAGCTGGCTTTTATTGAAATTCTCAGGTAAATTTTTCTGCCTAGAAGTAAACAAGTTTTGGCTAAAGAAATGTTGTGTGTGTACGTGTGTGTGTGTTTGTGTGTGTGTGTGTAGGCAACAAATATTTAGTGAGGACCTACTATGATCCAGTAGAGAATACAAATATTTTTTTGGTCTAGTATCAATTAATGTCTCCCAAATGTTCTATATTAGTGAATTAAGTGACATGTTGGTTTCCAAGTTCAATACTTGGAAAGCTGATTAATTATTTCTTCTTTAGGTAATACCGTTTCAATAAAGTAAGATACTGAAAAGAATCTGCTTTCTTCTTGAAGAACTGATGTTGTTTTGAATTATTCAGTTTAATGCATAGATATTTGAGGGCTTACCTAATATACTGTATCATATAAATAAAAGTACTTTTGTCACAATATCATTTTCTCAGTTAATTTTAACATAATATGTCTGTTTGCTTTATAATGGTATTTTTTCTCATTAGAAAAGGTGAATTTTTAGTATGGTATTTTTTTGGACAGCTGTTGATTACTTACCAGCATCCATTCCCTGCCCCCCTCTTTCCTATACACATATGTTCTAGTATCCATGCCTTCCCTCTGGAGCTTATGTGCTTTTAGTTGAGTTGACTTTACATCACTGGAGTGTATACTCGTAAGTTTCATCCCTTATTTTATATGCTTTCTGTCAAAGTGATAGATTCAGATAACCCAGATAACCCACATAGGCATGTCATTCTCCTAGCCACAAGCTTGTTTCTCAGATGGGTACATATGACCCAAATTGGATCAATGAAATGAGAGAGAAGATACATCTCAGATCTTCTGAGAAAGAAGCTTCCACTCTTAAAAGAAATACCTGGAGAGAGATGTAGCAGAAGAGATACTCTCTGTCTTCTCTATTGTGGCATCACTTTTTCATGATATTTATTATTAGTTTCCTTGATTTACAGTTATTTGCTTTCATGGTTATACTTCCTGATAAGACAGTAAGGTCCTTGAGTCTAGGGACCTTGTCTTGTGTATCAACATATCTCTATATCATCAAATTTTCTCCAATTGATAAAGAGAACATATTAAAGCTTCTTGAAGGTAGGGAGATATCTTGTAGGCCATTTTACCCTTGGCATTAAATAAGACTTCAATATATACTTGATCAAAGCTAGGTTGAATTAATGAATGATGAATAGATGGATGGATGTTTTGCAAATAGCATTAGAGGAAAACACGATGCTGGGTTAGTGACACTGCAAGCTGTCAGAAAAGACAGATGGCTTGCCTGGTCATGCTATAAATAACCACCAGGTGCCACTCAGAGCTGGTAGAAGCCTCATCCTGCATGACAGTCATTGATCTGCTGCACAGAAAAGAAACAACCTTTCGTGACACCACTTGAGGAGAAAAGGTTATGTTTCACATTTAAGAATTGAATAATAAGGTCATGATCAAATTAAATAAATGTCCCTGGTCAATACATGAAATATATACAAATTAATACAACAAATTAGAGACATTACTGCAAAGAAAAGGTGAGCAAGATGGAGCTAAGTGTGATCCTGGAACTCAGTCCTACTGAATGTTTTATTAATGAAGTGGCAATCCTGCCTCATTAAAAATATCCTAACAGTGAGTTCTCACCACCCATGGGATAACCCTAAACTGCAATCTAGACTAGAATAGCACAGAATAAATAAAATAAAATAATAAATATGTTTCCTAAGTGATTATAAACTTATGAGAGCATATTCTAGAGGTAAGCAAAATATTCAGAGAAAATCACATATAGGAATTCTTACATTTACATCTTTTTTGCAGACTTGTAGTATATCTCATATTTGGTATTTGGAGGAAAATTTCGATTGTATTTTATATTAGTCTGGCAAATATATTCCTGTGGGGTTTGAGTACTAGCTAGCGAGTCTTCCTTTATGAGACAAAGCAACAGCTACATCAGTTTCCAAAGCTACCGCAGATTGTTCTCTTTGTTCACCTTCTAACACTCCAATCTTCTATTATGACAACTGTTGTATTAGTAAATTTAGCACATATCTGTACATTATTTGACATGTTTGAGCAAATAACAATAATCCAAATGGTTTCCACTTGTACTTCATACAACCTTGGTAATTTAATTGATTAGCATAAAAGCCATTTTAACCCTTGAGTCCAGATTTCTGAAATGCAAATAACCTAATACATAAGTATTTGCAGTTACCAAGGAATTGCCATAACCAAGAAAAATGCTGTAACGAATATTTAAAACACTGGTGTATCTTCTAAACTATACACTCACTCATTCAACAGATTTTTATTAACTTCTTACCTTGTCCTAGCCACTGATATAGGCAGTTTGACAAATTGGCTGACTTATAAAAACAGCTCATTTTGTCATTACATTTGCTTTTCATATATATTCACATTATGACCCACATGATCAAGCTTATAATTATTATTATTATTATTTTTTGCGGTACGCAGGCCTCTCACTGTTGTGGCCTCTCCCGTTGCGGAGCACAGGCTCCGGACGCGCAGGCTCAGCGGCCATGGCTCACGGGCCCAGCCGCTCCGCAGCATGTGCGATCTTCCCGGACCGGGGCACGAACCCGCGTCCCCTGCATCGGCAGGCGGACTCTCAACCACTGCGCCACCAGGGAAGCCCCTCAAGCTTATAATTATTAATGATAATTGCAATGTTTAAATGTTCTAATAAAGTTTCAATATAACAGTAAAATATTTATGATTATATGCTGTGTCACTAATAGATAACAATGGCAGTGATGACTATGATCACACTAAATTTCATTTGCAAGACCTATGAGTTAAAAATAATTGAATGCTAATTTATCAATAAGGAAAGAAATCATAACAAATGAAAGGAAATGGAATGTACACATTATGTCCATGAGAAAGCAGACATGTGGAACACCACCAGGAAAAGAGACTGGACGGCTAAAGAACAAGGTCAGCAGAGCTACTTATGCAGTGAATTTTCTATTCAGAGAATTGCTTGCTTTTAGGACGGCAAACCTTCAGAAAACATTAAGCTCTCAGCTTTCAGGGCATGAAATTGTACTGATAATAATTGTCAAGATACTGAGACAATCCATCACAGCACGAAATGTTAGGAATAGATGATGCTGACATGAACAACAATCCACCAAGCCTGACAAACAATGAAATGCAAATCCAGTGGAGGTAGATTTAAATTTTGTAAATAAATCAGTAAATGATCAAAATAGCTGTCTCGAATTTGCCATGAGTTTGAGGAGATAAATATATCCCGACTGTATATAACATTTACCTAAGCAGATTAAATATGTGTGTGTGTCCTATCCTCTACCTATCTCTCCTCTATTTATAGACCTCTACTCCCCATCCTCTTTCTCTGCCAACAACTGGACAAGAAAACAATAACTCTGGGGTTAGCAGGTTTTAAGATAAATGTGTATTTTAAAATGTGTATAAAATTTTAAAAAAGTAAAAGCATGGAACCACGTCCAGATTGTGGACGATTTCATAGGAGGACTGACTTAGATTCTTTGATGTATTCCTTACATGAAAAAAAATTTTTAATGGCTATGAGTAATTGCTTTAGACTTAAGGAGACTTATTATACATAAAAACCACACACAGGTCTGAATTTTGCTTAGTCCTTGGTTAGAAAAAGACATCTCTACAAATACTCTTCTTCAGACAACTGTAGACATTTCAATATGAATGATAGTAAAGAATTACTGTGAATTTTATTAGTTGTGATAATGTCATTGGGTTACATAAGTTATATTCAAATTTGTAACTATGCACATTGAATTATGTAAGATGAAATGACATGTCTAGGATTTGCTTTAAAGTTCTTCAATGAAAGAAAACAAGAAGGAACAAGAAAGGGAGGGAGGGAGGGAGGAAAAAGGAGAGGGATGAAAAAAGGAAGGAAGGAAGGGTGGAAAAATATGGTAAGATTTTAATTTTTTGTAATTGTTTAACTTAGTAGCTAGGTAGATGGAGGTTCACTTCATAATGCTTACGGATGAAAATTTTCATAATTAAAAGAGGTAAAAAAAAATTCTGGCAAAGTACTGAAGATTCTTGTATCTTCCCTGTCAGGATCAGATTTCTAATTCTTGTTTGGGCCCAGAAATCTATATTTTAAAAACACTTCAGGTATTTTTAATGTAGGTGGTCATCAGGTGACACTGTGAAAAACACTAAAGAGAATTACATTTACTCTCTGGAATAAGTCATTTGCGAGAAAGTGTTAAAAGCTGTTAAGTACTTTCAGCTGTTATTCTATTCAAAGGCACCACCTCTTGGCCAGGTGGGAATTGGGAGGGAGGTCTGCTTAGTCAATCAGGATGCAGTCCTTCCTTTTTGAGCCTTAAGGTAATGTTTCTGATTTAAGATAGTACTGTGGAAACAATTGTCATTCAATTAATGCTTGCTTGTTGAGAAAAATTCTGGGTCCATAGGTGATCAGCCTAAAAACTTCCTTCTTGAAATTGAACATTATGATAAAACAGTTGTTTAATTGATCACTGGCTGGAGACCACAATGATGACCTTTTTTTCCTCCTCTATTGGCTGCATTTCTACCTGTCAACCTCAAACTGTGTATGTCACTCAAGGTTCTTCCCTTGATCTCTGTAGGATCCACTAGGCACTAATCTTTGCTAGTAATTAAGAGAATTGCTCTGCAATCAGACTGCCTGGATTCAAATCCTGACTCTACCAGTTACTGAGTGTTCTTGGCAAATCATTTTACTCAGTTTTTTTGTGACTCAGTTCCCTCTTTCTGTAAAACAGAATAATGATACCTACACACACTGCCATGCTGAGCTAATTATATGGTTTATATGCTTAAAGTGCTTAAGATTGTGCCTGACCCATAGTAATAAAGGTTTGATATTTATTCTTATTAATCCTCATGGTGTTAACACTCAAGTACCTGTCTGCAATACTGTTTCATTCATTCCCCCTGCCTTGGAGAAATATTAACTTGCTTGGCCCATGTTTGTTGGCTCATATTCAAAATAGTACTCTTCTTCTGGTACTCAAACTAAATAACATTTTTGAAAAATTAACATTTGTCCAGTCAACCCAGTGAACCCATTAACTCCTTTAACCCGTTTTAAATCCCTGTCTATTATATTCAAAATATCTGCATGCTTCTATATTGTTTATCCCAGGTCTTTTTAGATTTTCTATTCCCCAAATCCCTGAACACATTTTCATCTAGATAATAACTGTTCTAACTTTCCATTCTTCCATCCTTTAAAGGATTTTGCAGTGGTACATTCATTTCCTCCTCTCATTGCTAGCACTAAGCCTCTAGTACAAACTATTATTTCAAATGTCACATATATTTTAGAGCCCTCTCAGCACTATGACTTTACATTCAACCAATATTTTTTTTAACCAATTTGTATGAGTATAGAATGAATAAATGTCCTCTATGTCAATTGTTTACTGTAACATCTGTCTTAAGATGGTCTATACAGGTTTATACAAGTTGGTAATTTGGAAACAACGTGGAACATAATGTCAATAATTCCTCAGTGAGGTATGATCACAAACTTGTACCAACAATTAGCTACTTGTCCCTTATTTAATAGTTAACAGGGCCTCATATCACTATCAATTCAGTTCTTAATAGTGCAATCAGTGGTAAGACCAAATGTAAGCCAAAAGAATGTTGTCTTTTTTTAAATTAAAATCCCAAGGCAGTGTGAGATTATTTATCTATGATACTCTTGTAAAGCTCTCACATCCATTGCATTACTGGCTATGATTAGTTGTCTGCATCACAAGGCCACATAACTCACGTATTTTCTTTGATTTTCCCCTTCCTGATACCTGAAAACCACAAATCAGCCTTTTTTTCCAACACTTTTATGTTTGCAATGGAATTTTTGGTTTCTGCTTATTTTCCATAAATATATTAGAAGCATATCATGAAATGAGTAGTACTCATAAACTATATATATTTAATAAGTTATGCTTTGCTTTACATTGTGCCATACCTTACTTAATATGCTTAGTTTGATATAATTGCAATTGAATTCCTCATTTGCTCAAAATTCCAGTAGTCATATAAATCTGAATTTATACTCTGAGGTCAGTCATCACTCCTTTCCTTTTTCTCAAGCTGTCATGTTTATAACTGAGAGGGATGCTAGAGATCATGTATCAAATGCTACATATTAAGAGCTAGACATTTGAGACCAAAAAAGTTGAGACAATTTTAGCATTACTAGGTGTTAGAAAGAGGAGTTGATAATCCAGGTTCCCAGACTTGAAAGCAGGGCTTCCTTACACAGCACCAATTTGCTCCCGATGAGGGACAAATAGCTAAGAAAGTGTGCAGAGTGAAGGAAAATTGCTTTAGGCACTCTTAGTATTTTGGACACTTTGCTCCCCTTAAATTGCAACCTAGTATCACCAAGCTAATGTCTGTTTTCTCAAGTTGAAACAACAAAGGCAAGAAGGGTTGGTCGGGATGACTTTTTGCATTGACTACTAACCTACTCACTTCCAAATCATCCCTGTGTTCTGAAAAGAAACTTACAACTTTGTGGAACTTGTCCTCTCTATATAATATTACAATATCATGTCTCATTTCCAACCCCCAAATATATTCAAAGTTTCAAGTAGAACATGCCATAGTTTAATCAAAGAAATATCTCCAAAATATTAAATCGATATTCTAACAGTAAGGCCCTGTAAACATAAAAAATACAAAGAATAAAATTAAATGCTGGGGAGAAAAGCCTGCCACCATGTCTTGTTCATTGGTCTGCAGCACACAGTGGGGTGTCACTCCAGGACCTTGCTTCAGACAGGGAAAATGAGGGTGGAATGGGAAGAAGGCAAGAAAGTGAATTGAAATGAGGATCAAGCTGAATCTCAGCTAAATTATTGTAAGCTTTTCAGAGCAAGGAGACCTTCAAGATGGCAGAGGAGTAAGACATGGAGATCAACTTCCTCCCCACAAATACATCAAAAATACATCTACATGTGGAACAACTCCTACAGAACACCTGCTGAATGCTGGCAGAAGACCTCAGACCTCCCAAAAGATGCCCTCAGGCCACCTACATGCAGAGGTGGAGCCAAATCCAAAGCTATAGCACAGGAGCTGTACAAACAAAGAAGAGAAAGGGAAATTTCTCCAAGCAGCCTCAGGAGCAGCAGATTAAATCTCCACAATCAACTTGAGGTACCCTGCATCTCTGAAATACCTGAATAGACAATGAATCATCCCAAGATTGAGGTGGTGGACTTTGGGAGCAACTGTAGACTTGGGGTTTGCTTTCTGCATCTAATTTGTTTCTGGTTTTATGTTTACCTTAGTTTAGTATTTAGAGCTTATTATTGGTAGATTTGTTTATTGATTTGGTTGCTCTCTTTATATATATATATATATTTTTCCTTTTTGTGAGTGTGTATGTGTATGCTTCTTTGTGTGATTTTGTCTGTATAGCTATATTTTTACCATTTGTCCTAGGGTTCTGTCTCTTGGATTTTTGTTTTTGCTTTTAGTATAGTTTTTAGTGCTTGTTATCATTGGTGGATTTGTTTATTGGTTTGGTTACTCCTTTCTTTGTTGCTTGCTTGCATTTTTTGACTTTAAAACTTTATTTTTTAAATTTTATTTATTTTATTTATTTATTTTTTTGTGGTACGTGGGCCTCTCACTGTTGTGGCCTTTCCCGCTGTGGAGCACAGGCTCTGGATGCGCAGGCTCAGCATCTATGGCTCACAGGCCCAGCCGCTCCGCGGCATTCGGGATCTTCCCAGACCAGGACACAAACCCGTGTCCCCTGCATTGGAAGGAGTATTCTCTATGACTGCACCACCAGGGAAGCCCTAAAACTTTTTATTTTTAATAAACTGTTTTTATTTTAATAACTTTATTTTATTATTTTTTTTCTTTCTATCTTTCTTTGCTCCCTTTTCTTCTGAGCCATGGGGCTTGACAGGGTCTTGGTGCTCCAGCTGGGTGTCAGGCCTGTGCCTCAGAGGTGGGAAAGCTGAGTTCAGGACACTGGTCCACCAAAGACCTGCCGGCTCCATGTACTATCAAATGGCAAAAGCTCTCCCAGAGATCTCCATCTCAACACTAAGACCCAGCTCCACTCAACAACCAGCAAGATACAGTGCTGGACACCCTATGCCAAACAACTAGCAAGACAGGAACACAACCCCACCCATTAGCAGAGAGGCTGCCTAAAATCATAAGGTCACAGACATCCCAAAACATACCACTGGACGCAGTCCTGAACACCAGAAAGACAAGATCCAGCCCCACCCACTAGAACAGAGGAACCAATTCCCTCCACTAGGAAGCTTACACAAGCCACTGAACTAACCTCACCCACTGGGGACAGACACCAAAAACAATGGGAACTACGGACCTACAGCCTGCAAAAAGGAGGCCCCCAAACACAGTAAGTTAAGCAAAATGAGAAGACAAAGAAACACACAGCAGATGAAGGAGCAAGGTAAAAACCCACAAGACCAAATAAATGAAGAGGAAATAGGCAGTCTACCTGAAAAAGAATTCAGAGTAATGATAGTAAAGATGATACAAAATCTTAGAAATAGAATGGAGAAATTACAAGAAACATTTAACAAGGACCTAGAAGAACTAAAGAGCAAACAAACAGTGATGAACAACACCATAAATGAAATTAAAAATTCTCTAGAAGGAATCAGTAGCAGAATAACTGAGGCAGAAGAACGGATAAATGACCTGGAAAATAAAATAGTGGAAATAACTACTGCAGAGCAGAATAAAGGAAAAAGATTGAAAAGAATAGAGGAAAGTCTCAGAGACCTCTGGGACAATATTAAACACACCAACATTAGAATTATAAGGGTCCAAGAAGAAGAAGAAAAGAAAGTGACTGAGAAAATATTTGAAAAGACTATAGTTGAAAACTTCCCTAATATGGGAAAGGAAATAGTCAATCAACTCCAGGAAGCACAGAGAGTCCCATACAGGATAAATCCAAGGAGAAACATGCCAAGACACATATTAATCAAACTAACAAAAATTAAACACAAAGAAAAAATATTAATAGCAGCAAGGGAAAAACAACAAATAACATACAAGGGAATCCCCATAAGGTTAAAAGCTGATTTTTCAGCAGAAATTCTGCAAGCCAGAAGGGAGTGGCAGGAAATATTTAAAGTGATGAAAGGGAAAAACCTACAACCAAGATTATTCTTAGAAAGGATCTCATTCAGATTCAACAGAGAAAATAAAACCTTTAGAGACGAGCAAAAGCTAAGAAAATTCAGCACCACAAAACCAGCTTTACAGCAAATGCTAAAGGAACTTCCAGAGGCAAGAAACACAGGAGAAGGAAAAGACCTACAATAACAAACCCCAAAAACTTAAGAAAATGATAATAGGAAAATACATATAGTTAACTACCTTAAATGTAAATGGATTAAATGTTCCACCAAAAGACATAGACTGGCTGAATGTATAAAAAAACAAGACCCATATATATGCTGTCTACAAGAGATGCACTTCAGACATAGGGACACATACAGACTGAAAGTGAGGGAATGAAAAAAGATATTGCATGCAAATGGAAATCAAAAGAAAGCTGGAGTAGCAATTCTCATGTCAGACAAAATAGACTTTAAAATAAAGACTATTACAAGAGACAAAGAAGGACAGTACATAATGATCAAGGCATCAATGCAAGAAGATGATATAACAACTGTAAATATTTATACACCCAACATAGGAGCACCTCAATACATGAGACAATTCAACAGTAACACAATAATAGTAGGGGATTTTAACTCCTCACTTTTACCGATGGACAGATCATCCAAAATGAAAATGAATAAAGAAACACAAGCTTTAAATGATACATTAAATGAGATAGACTTAATTGATATTTATAGGGCATTCCATCTGAAAACAACAGAATACACTTTCTTCTCAATGCTCATGGAACATTCTCCAAGATAGATCATATCTTGTGTCACATATCAAGCCTTGGTAAATTTAAGAAAATTGAAATTGTACCAAGTATCTTTGCTGACCACAATGCTATGAGACTAGATATCAATTACAGGAAAAAATCTGTAAAAAGTACAAACACATGGAGGGTAAACAATACACTACTAAAAAACCAAGAGATCACTGAAGAAATCAAAGAGGAAATTAAAAAAAAAACACCTAGAAACAAATGACAATGAAAACATGTTAATGCAAAATCTATGCGATGCAGCTAAAGCAGTTGTAAGAGGGAAGTTTATAGCAATACAATCCTACCTCAAGAAACAAGAAACATCTCAAATAAACAACCTAAACTTACACCTAAAGCAATGAGAGAAAGAAGAACAAAAAACCCCAAAGGTAACAGAAGGAAAGAAATCATAAAGATCAGATCAGAAATAAATGAAAAAGATTTGAAAGAAACAATAGCAAAGTTCAATAAAACCAGAAGCTGGTTCTTTGAGAATATATACAAAATGGATAAACCATTAGACAGACTTATCAAGAAAAAAAGGGTGAAGATTCAAATCAATAGAATTAGAAATGAAAAAAGAGAAGTAACAGCTGACACTGCAGCAATGAAAGGATCATGACAGATTACTACAAGCAACTCTATGCCAATAAAATGAACGACCTGGAAGAAATGGACAAATTCTTAGAAATGCACAACCTTCTGAGACTGAACCAGGAAGAAACAGAAAATATAAACAGACCAATCACAAGCACTGAAATTGAAACTGTGATTAAAAATCTTCCAGCAAACAAAAGCCCAGGACCAGATGGCTTCACAGGCAAATTCTATCAAACATTAAGATAAGAGCTAATACCTATCATTCTCAAACTCTTCCAAAATATAGCAGAGTGGGGGACACTCCCAACCTCATTCAACAAGGCCACCATCACCCTGATACCAAAACCAGACAAAGATGTCACAGAGAAAGAAAACTACAAGCCAATATCACTGATAAAGTAGATGCAAAAATCCTCAACAAAATACTAGCAAACAGTATCCAACAGCATATTACAAAGATCATACACCATGATTAAGTGGGGTATATCCTGGGAATGCAAGGATTCTTCAATATACACAAATCAATCAACGTAATAAACCATATTAACAGATTGAAGGAGAAAAATCATACAGTCATCTCAATAGATGCAGAAAAAGCTTTCAACAAAATTCAACATCCATTTATGATAAAAACCTTCCAGAAAGTAGGCATAGAGGGAACTTACCTCAACATAATAAAGGCCATATATGACAAACCCACAGCCAGCATCATTCTCAATGGTGAAAAACTGAAACCATTTCCTCTAAGATCAGGAAAAAGACAAGGTTGTCTAATCTCACCACTATTATTCAACATAGTTTTGGAAGTTCTAGCCACAGCAATCAGAGAAGAAAAAGAAATAAAAGGAATCCAAATCGGAAAAGAAGAAGTTAAACTGTCATTGTTTGCAGATGACATGGTACTATACATAGAGAATCCTAAAGATGTTGTCAGACAATTACTAGACCTAATCAATGAATTTGGTAAAGTAGCATTATACAAAATTAATGCATAGAAATCTCTTGCATTCCTATACACTAATGATGAAAAATCTGAAAGAGAAATTAAGGAAACACTCCCATTTGCCATTGCAACAAAAAGAATAAAATGCCTAGGAATAAACGTACCTAAGGAGACAAAAGACCAGTATGCAGAAAACTATAAGACACTGATGAAAGAAATTGAAGATGATACAAACAGATGGAGAGATATACAATGTTCTTTGATTGGAAGAATCAACAATGTGAAAATGACTATACTACCGAAAGCAATCTACAGATTCAGTGCAATCCGTATTAAACTACCAATGGCATTTTTCACAGAACTAGAACAAAAACTTTCACAATTTGTATGGAAACACAAAAGACCCCAAATAGCCAAAGAAATATTGAGAAGGAAAAACGGAGCTGGAGGAATCAGGCTCCCTGACTTCAGCCTGTACTACAAAGCTACAGTAATCAAGGCAGTATGCTACTGGCACAAAAACAGAAATATAGATCAATGGAACAGGATACAAACCCAGAGGTAAACCCACACACATATGGTCACCTTATTTTTGATAAAGGAGGCAAGGATATACAATGGAGAAAAGACAGTCTCTTCAATAAGTGGTGCTGGGAAAACTGGACAGGTACACGTAAAAGAATGAAATTAGAACACTCCCTAACACCATACACAAAAATAAACTCAAAATGGATCAAAGACCTAAATATAAGGCCAGAAACGATAAAACTCTTAGAGGAAAACATAGGCAGAACACTCTACGACATTAATCACAGCAAGGTCCCTTTTGACCCACCATCTAGAGAAATGGAAATAAAACCAAAAATAAACAAATGAGACCTAATGAAACTTAAAAGCTTTTGTACAGCAAAGGAAACCATAAACCAAATGAAAGGACAACCCTCGGAATGGGAGAAAATATTTGCAAATGAAGCTACTGACAAAGGATTAATCTCCAAAATTTACAAGCAGCACATGCATCTCAAAGCAGTGCATGCATCTCAAGCAGCGCATGCATCAAAAAAACCAAACAACCCAATCCAAAAAGGGGCAGAAGACCTAAATAGACATTTCTCCAAAGAAGATATACAGATAGCCAACAAACACATGAAAGGATGCTCAACAACACTAATCATTAGAGAAATGCAAATCAAAACTACAATGAGGTATCACCTCACACCGGTGAGAATGGCCATCATTAAAAAATCTACAAACAATAAATGCTGGAGAGGGTGTGGAGAAAAGAGAACCCTCTTGCACAGCCCTCTTGTTGGTGGGAATATAAATTGATACAGCCACTATGGAGAACAGTATGGAGGTTCCTTAAAAACCAAAAATAGAACTATCATACGACCCAGCAATCCCACTACCAGGCATATCTCCTAAGAAAACCATAATTCAAAATGAGTCATGTACCACAATGTTCATTGCAGGTCTATTTACAAGAGCCAGGACATGGAAGCAACCTAAGTGTCCATCAACAGATGAATGGATAAAGAAGATGTGGCACATATGTACAATGGAATATTACTCAGCCATAAAAAGAAACAAAATTGAGTTATGTGTAGTGAGGTGGATGGACCTAGAGTCTGTAATGCCAAGTTATGTAAGTCAGAAACAGATAATTTCTGTAACCAGAAACAGAAAAAAAAATACCGTATGCTATCACATATATATGGAATCTAAAAAAAAAAAAAAAAAAAATGGTTCAGACGAACCTAGATACAGGACAGGAATAAAGAGGCAGACGTAGAGAATGGACTTGAGGACACAGTGAGGGGGAAGGGTAAGCTGGGATGATGTGAGAGAGTAGCATTGACATATATACACTACCAAATATAAAATAGATAGCTAGTGGGAAGCAGCTGAAAAGCACAGGGAGATCAGCTCAGTGCTTTGTGACCACCTAGATGGGTGGGAAAGGGCATTTGGGAAGGAGTCGCAAGAGGGAGGGTATATGGCGACATATGTATACATATAACTAATTTACTTTGTTATACAGCAGAAACTAACAAGACATTGTAAAGCAATTATACTCCAATAAAGATGTTAAAAAAATACTAAATGTTGATATCTTATCCCATATCACATGGGAAAATATAAGAGCTAAAAGAACAGAGAAGTAGTTGTCATCTTGCCTTTAGATAAATTAGTTCTTATAGTTGAGCCTTGAATTCAGCTCTTAAGTTGGTTGGCCCCTACACCAAAAGCTGCTTTCCAGCAATAGAATCTAAATACAAGGCCAGAGCAATTTTTAGATTTAAGCACCTAGGATGTCATTCTCAAATGGCAATAATTCACTTAAAGAACAACAAACAGAATGAAGTGCTAAAGGAACATTTTACTTTTCATTGTTGTTTACTTATATTCTGATGGATATGTCAGACCTGAAGTCCTAAAAGCAAATGTGCATGAGAAAGTCAAAATAAAAGCTTAGAGATTTGGGGACTAGAAAAATCTTTATGCTATATGTTTTATCCTAGTATTATATTTAAAACACAATACTACTACAACTTGAAATGAAAGGAAAGACAATATTTAAGTGGAAAAAGAAAAAGTAATGTTTAGATAATTTATTTATTCTTTCCTTCACACTAAATCAGATTTTTTTAATTTCAAAAATGTTCATACATGAAGAAATCAATTTCTATGATGGATGTATTTGAATAATGATGAAAGACTATAATACACACTAATTCATTTTTCAAAACCCATGCAAAATAGTATGATGGGGGTAAAGAACACTGTTATTCCAATTAACTACCTAAGAGATCTTTGTGACTCAGTGGGTTGTGATGGAGGTGGTATTCCTGGTGGTATGCATCAAATCTCTAAGAGTCCAATTCAAACCAAGAAGCCCATGGGGGTGGGTTGCAAGTCAGAACAATTATCAGTCATTTCTTTTGAAATGTATTGAGTGCAACAGCACTGATAGAAATATGCTAACTATGAGAATACCATTGTAATACATAAAAGGTAGGCAACCCTGTAAAATAATCTCCTCTTTTAATTCTACTGTGTAGAATTAATAAATTATGAAATGTATGACATAAAAGGTAGTAATTACATTGTTACAATAATTGTTATTTTGTCTTGTAATTCCTGTGTTTGTCTCAGGGATTTCTTTTTCTTTCCTTTTTCTTTAATATATAAGAGAGGAAAAATAAAATTTCCTAACAAGGTAAGTTTTTAATGAGATAATGGACACAAAATATTTAGCAGGGTAACTGGCTAGTAGGAAGAGCTAAACAAATGCTGATTACTGGTTTGTATTTCTTTTTTTTGCGGTACGCGGGCCTCTCACTGCTGTGGCCTCCCCCGTTGCGGCGCACAGGCTCCGGACGCGCAGGCTCAGCGGCCATGGCTCACGGGCCCAGCCACTCCGTGGCATGTGGGCTTTTCCCAGACCGGGGCACGAACCCGTGTCCCCTGCATCGGCAGGCGGACTCTCAACCACTGCGCCACCAGGGAAGCCCTGATTACTGTTATTTTTATTGGTGCTATCCAAAATCTGAGATATTAAGATTTTTACACTATGAAAAGTATAACTTTAACATATTTTATCATTTATCAGTTTTCAAAGAAGTTTTAATTCACTTAAAAGAAAGACTACACTATACTCTTTTGTGTTAGGTTCCCAATATGTTTCCTACTTTTGTTTTCTGTTACAAATGAGATACACTCTTTGTATGACAGGGCAGTTACTTGCTTTTTTCACGTCTTTCTACACAGCATTTTTTATTTTTTTGAGAACAATAAAAAATTCCTTGACAAAGCTAATACGTGAAATACAATGATTCACATTTCCAAGGTCTTTATTAGGTTTAATTAAACTTCTAATAGCTGAATTAACTGATTAGTTGCAATATGTCCATAGGAAAAGAATTACCAGCAACTTTTAAATTTAATGCAAAACATAAGAAATCTCTTGTACACTGTTGGTGAAAAGGTGAATTGGTACATCTACTATGAAAAACAGTATGAAGATTTCCCCAAAAATTAAAAATGGAGCTAGCATATGATTGAGGAATCCCACTTCAAGGTATATATCTGAAGGAAATGAAATCACTATCCCAAAGAGGTATCTACACCCTTGTGTTCATTGCATCATTGCAACATTATTTACTATAGCCAAGACATGGAAACAGCCTGAATGTCTGTTGATGGATGAATGGCACAGAAAACTTGGTATTTTATACTGAGCCTGCGCGTCTGGAGCCTGTGCTCCGCAACGGGAGAGGCCGCGATAGTGAGAGGCCCGCGCACCGCAATGAGGAGTGGCCCCCACTTGCCGCAATTAGAGAAAGCCCTCGCACAGAAACGAAGAGCCAACACAGCCAAAAATAAATAAATAAAAATTTAAAAAAAAAAAAGAAAGAAAGAAAACTTGGTATTTTATTACCAAATTATATATATGGTATATATATTATTTACATATGAATATTATTCAGTCATAATAAAGAAGGAAATCCTGCCATTTGTGAAAACATGGATAAACCTTGAGGGCATTATGCTAAGTGAAATAAGTCACAGAAAGACACATGCTATATAATCTCACTTATGTGTGGAATCTGAAAAAAACAAACTCACAGAAACAGAGGACAAATAGGTGGCTTTTTGGTGGCCTTAAACTTACACTTACTCTTAAGAGTATTCTATGCTAGGACGTTTGAAATCAATACTTTTGTTACTTGTCAAGTTTGTGCTCAGCTTTCCTATGAGAGTGACACCTCCTCCTTGACTGGGAGACTCAAGATCTTCAGTGTTTCACATACCATTTCTCCATCACAGATAAAACAGTCTTAGATGAAAGTATTCCATCATGTGGCAAATCATTATGCATTTTGCTGACTCTAAAATGTCAACTACATTCTCTTGTTTCATAAAGAATTTCATTAAACAGCATAGAGGGAAAGGACAAAGTGATTTTAGGAAATTTTCCTCTGTATTCATTATGAGCTTTATTATTTCTCTCCCAACCCATTTTCTCCCAGCAGCTATGAATGATCTCTTACTTATCCAAAAGCTTCTATCTCAACTGCAGGTTTATATATTTAAGCAAAATTTACCTAGAATGAAAAAGTTACTTTCTCAATAGTCAGCAACAATTATCATCCCAGCAAATTCTACAGGTTCAAATATGCAGGCATATTAAACAATTAAGATAAATGAGGATCCCAAGAAATATTCATCATTATAGTAATACGCATGCTAAAGAAATGAAAAATCAAACTGACCCCAAAACTCTTCCTTCCACCAAAAGTGCACTCACTTTTGAGGACCTTCTAATGAGGTCTGTGCATTCAGCTCTCTGTGAAGGATCAAGTAGAGCCTAAGTGGCTTTTTAAATCTGACAAAAAGCTGTGTCATTTCACAGAAAAGAAGGCAAAGGTATAAAAGCATTCATAAAGTCTAAGAACCTCCCAGTGATTTCTGGTCTGTGTTGTGTGTTAGGCATCCAGAGGTGATATAAAGGTTTAATTAATACATAGGTGAGAAACAGCAGCTTTTTTGCAAATTTGCCCATGGCCAGCTTTGATATCCTCTCTCTGTTCTATCAATACACCAGCTACTGCTCACGGTGTCTATTGAGCATGGGAAATGTGCCTAGGGGCTAAATTTAACTAATTAAAATTTAAAAACTGAAGCAGAGTAAAATATTTTTCTGTTAAACAGACTATTGTTTTAGTAAAACTTCATTTCATGTTAACTGTCACATTGCATAAGGTATTATTTTAGTATGCGTGCACTTTTTACCTTTTTTTAAACATAGCTATTAGAAAATTCAGAATTTCATATTTGGCTCACATCTATTGGACAAGGCTGCTTTATTAGCAGACTACTTATAAAAAGTCTGATCTATTTTTATGATCAAAATATTTTTTCTTGAAGTTTATTTTATTACCTTTTTACAAAACACAGGTGATTTTTTCTTTTTTATAAAAAGTGAAACTATAAAAACACATTAAAAAAATAATGATCTCCTGAGGTTAGCAATTGCTAAACTTTTAGACAATTTTCCCCCTGTATTGTAAAAAGATGTGAAGAATATGGAAGTACATGCTTATGAGGAATGTCAAGATAGCTAAATAGGAGTTAACTTAATGAAGAATAAAACTTTTAATAAAATAGAAGTAAATTCTCAAGGCAATTCAATGAAATATTGGTAAGGTAAAAATCCCACTGTAAAATGTTTCTTTAAGAACCAGTTCAATTCCTTCCACAAAAAAGCTTATTATCTACAATTGGAATTGCATTGAATCTTACAGTTAATTTATCTTCATAGATGCATGCTTATTCTCCAATATCTCATAATTCTTAAGCAATGGAATAATTCATTTGCCAAAAGTTTCCAGAATACGTGTTTTTACCCTGTGAGGAAACACTGAGACATTGTTTTCCAAAACATAGTGTACATATGTCAGAGTTTTGAAGGAGGAGGTTAAAAATACATATTTCCAGAGCCCCAATAGGGTCCGTTTGATTTATTAAGAATCTGTATTTTACCAAACACACAAGATGATTATTTTCCATGACAGACCTAAATTATACTTTAGAAATTTTTTTTTTTTTTTCGGTATGCGGGTATCTCACTGTTGTGGCCTCTCCTGTTGTGGAGCACAGGCTCCGGACGCGCAGGCTCAGCGGCCATGGCTCACGGGCCTAGCCACTCTGCGGCATGTGGGATCTTCCCGGACCGGGGCACGAACCCGTGTCCCCTGCATCGGCAGGCGGACTCTCAACCACTGCACCACCAGGGAAGCCCAGAAATATTATTTTAAGAAAATACTATTATGTTTTTCCCTCTTTCATAGATACAGTCTCACTTTTTTTTTTTCTTTTATGAAAAAGAAAGCCTGAAAGGAGATATATGTATTGGATAAGGATAATTAGATCCACTACTAATTTCTGGGTGAATTTGAGAAAGAAATTTGACTCATTTGAGCTTCATTTTCCTTATCTTTACAAAAGAAATAATAATCTTATCAATCCCATCTTATTTTAAGGTCTAAAAGTTCATAAATTGAAATCTCTCTATAAAGTGTATACATATTTCAAGGGCTGATTTAAATCTTAATATTTCTAATTTTTGTTATTATGTTTTCCTCTACCTCTTTCACTCAGATCACTTTTACTGACTACCCTTTACGTGCAAAAAATTGGTAGGACCTTGTTATATGAAGGGATAAAAAAAACTGTAAGGTCAACAGAAGAAACAGATAATGGGTGAGAAGTGCCAGGTCTGAAGTTTAAAACTTCTTACTATTAACCATAAAACCAACTAGTCAGAAGGATTCCTAACTTCAAATCCAACTTCATTTCAAGCCACTTGCCCCTTAGCTTACTATTCCTCAAACTGACTTCATATCTGCTCCTCAAATACCATTTCTTTCATGACTGTCCCAGATGAGCCACTGTACTTACTGATTCATTTTGTCCTTCAGGTTGCAGATAAATACCACCTTCTTAGTAAAACCTTGGCTAATCCATCTTGCTAAAATGGTCTGCTGGACTCACTTCTATCTCATAACTAGGGCCATATCCTTCAAAGCATTTTTTGATATATGTAATTATCTATCTATCTATCTATCATCTATCTATCTATCTACCTATCTATCTATCTATCTATTTATGTAAACTTAACTCTCCCTGTGGTCATATCCCATACTTCTCTTCAGCTTCCCCTTTCAAAGGATGGAGTCTATGTTTCTATCTGTTGAATCTAGGCTGACCTTGTGTGTGAGGCCGTCATAAACCACCAAGTCCAGCTGGCTTCCACAGAATGCAGCCCCAAGAGGAAGCCCAGGCTAAACCAGTAGAATACTGCCCAGTCAACACACAGAATTGTGAAAAAGAATATGGCTATCCTCTTAAATCTCTAAGATTTGGGTGCTTTGTAGGTAATTAATTCATGCACATTCAACAGATTACATTTCTCTGAGCAGAGACAGTCGGTACTGGTTATCCCTGTGTTCCCAGAGCCAAGAGCTATGGCTAACATAACAGGTGCTCAATGCATACATGTGGAAAGGGGTGACTGGATAAAAGAGTGGACTGACAAACCTGTTAGGAAAGGTAACAGGGACACTTCACACAGGACCGGAGGCTGGGTAAGTAATGCTTATGAGGTGAAACACTCTGTGAATAAACATCTGTTCCCATGTCTATCTTCCCCCAAATAGTCTTAACAAATCACTCCACTTCAATGGCTGCTAATTTCATCAGGATCAATTCAAACTCCTTAGCAGAGCAAGCATGATCTTCCAAAAGCCGGCACCTCTATTCTCTTCCAGGCTTATCTTCAGAAATTCCACCACTACATGTCCTACATTCTTTGCATATCAGATTTTGTATCATCTCCAGACACACTGTGAGCTTTGAGGTTGATGCATCGCCCTTAATGCTATTTCATCTCTAGAGGGCTCTTCCTACCTTTATCAGCCTGGGGTAACCCTACTCAGTATTCAAAGTCTATTTCTGTTTTCATCTCTCATGAGATGCATTTAGTAAAGCAGGAGAGTCATCTGTACCCCCATAAAGTTATTGCACATATGTAGAGTATATCTCCTAACCATGTGCTTATAGTAAGTTTCTGATACTTCTTACTTTTCTGTCTGTTGAGATTATGTGTTCTTTGATGGCAGACATCATGCCTCATTGGCTTCCCATTCCTTTACAGATAGATATTCACTATAAACAGTTGTGAAGAGAATGGATAATGCCTAGAAGTATTTGGTGGGGGAGACAGATCCAATATTCACATTGCCTTTTGTGAGCCTGTAAATTTACACGTGTTTTGTTTATAGATAGAGTTAAATTACCCCACAAAACAAGCCTGGAAAATTTCTCTGATCCTATTTCCTTAACTCAAAATTTAAAAAGCTGTAAACTCCTGTTATTTCTCATTCTTTCCTCCCACCATGGAAGATGGGTATAATAATAGTCTATTTCAAGGTTCCCTGCAAACAGAAAAACATGTCACAAATGAGAAAATGCTCATGGATCATAATAAGAAAGAAGATCAATTTATAAACATCATTACTAAAAAAGATCAGAGTGTTATAGCCATTATTCTTTAACTCAGTAAGTAAAGACACTGAGTGGGCTGGAGTCCATTCTGTGGTTACTGAGCAGGTTATAGCCCGCTCAGTTCTAATGGACAGAGACCATGTCTGTTTTAAATCCTGATTATGGCGCCACACAACGAGAAAGCTTAATAAATGCTTAATGATGATAAGATACCACCTATTTCATTTGAAGCTATTTGAATTTAAAATAAAAATGCAAATTAACTTCAGAAGCTAACTTTAAAAAGTGTTCCGTAAAACCACCTTTGCATTTGTAAATAATAGCCAAAAGGAAGAAATACTTTTTCAATATCTTTAAATGTCTTTGCCTTGCTTTATAACACCAGATTAAATGCATGGAAAATTATTTGCTGTGTAGGAAAACCTGGAAGGTTGTAACAAATGATGGACAAGTTCTCATTCTTAGGCATTGCCTATAGCTAGACTTGCATATTTTTATTGTTATGATAGTATTGATTGTTAAGTCAACAGAAAGCTATCACAAGGGATTGCAAATTTCTATACCAATACTCTGTTCTGTAACATTAAAATGTCATTACTGAATCACCAACTTTTTCCCCTGCTGTAATATTATTCTCTGTTGATTGCCTGCCTGAGCTGAAATTTGAAACTGTCACCCTCAGACTTGCAAAAGTGATTCAACTTTACTTATAAGGAAAGTGAAATTAAATATTCATTCACGGGCTGCATTTCAAGTTCAAACTGTCTGAAGCTCCTTAAGGCAAAATGTATTTAAGTTGAAACACATTTTTTCTTCATTTTTATACAGCAAAAATTCAGAATGGGTACCATGGACAAATTGCACAAATTTATTTTGAACTTTACAAGATGGAGGGCTGGGTTTTCTTTCTTTCTTCTGCAACCTCTCTACTGTTTCTGGTTTACCCTATTTATCTCCTTTGTCAGGAAACCTGTATGTATGTGTTGGTGGGTGTTGTTTATTGTTTAATTTTTTTTATGTGTCATGTTCTAGCATTAATCAAGTTGTAAAGCATCTAAGACTTCAATGAAAGCACAGCTGCATTTATCTGTGTCTGCCACGGAGACAAAGGATTACCCAGTAGTAAGCATGCAGACTAAATGGGTTCAAATATGACTCTACTTCATGTTATCTAGGTGGCTTCCCCTAAGCTGCCTAACCTCTATGCCTCAGTTTGTCTATAAGGTTACTACAAAGGTCAAATCAATTATTTGATATAAAGCATTTAAAATAGTGCTGGGACATGGTACCTTCTAAATAAATGTTGCTCTAAATGAGTATTACCTGTTATTTGGACCGTTTAATAATAATAATTTGCATTTGAAAAAAAAAACTTGATATTTTAGGAACTCCTCACACATTAGCTGATTTCATTATTAGAACAAGCACATAATACAGCCACAAACAGTAAAAATAGCACATGAATTTGTGGTGAATGTTATACATTGATTGTTCCACATCTATTCTGCCTCCTTCTTGGTACCTTCCTATGCAATGGAAGCTGGAAAGGTAAAACTCCATTTTCCAGATGCCTTTGCAATACAGTCTGAGTTAAATTTAGGTTTTCACCAATCAGATGTAGTTACATTTACATTCAGAACCAAGTTAAGTGAAGGACAAGCAAGGTGCCATGAAGCAATTTTGCGGTTGTGGATTCTAACAACCTGTCTTTCTGTTAGCAGCTCGGTGACTCAGTGGCTCTTTACAGAGGCAGCAGGAGCTTTCTCCATCGATCAAGGACAAGGCCAGAGACCTGGGGTTAGGGACCATAACTGGAAGCTGAACATAGAGCCTGTCCCTGCAGTTCATTCATTGGATGTGTAACCCACCTTTCTGTTTAAATAAGTTAAAGGAGTTTTGTTCACAAATGAACTTTAACCTATTCAGCATTGACGCCAAATGGAGTTGGATGGAATTCTTGTCTCTACTTCTTACTGAAGGTGTGAATTGCCAAGATTATTATTAGTCATCTATAAGATAGAGTTAATAATACCTAACTTGAATTTCTGGAAGATAAAGACTAGATGTATAAAATACCTAGTAAAAGATCAAAAAAGGAAGGTCTTATTAAGGGAAGACACTGAGGCTCAGTGTGTTAACTGGCTGATACAAGTCCTCCAGGCTAATTTGTGGTAGATTTGGGACTAAAATCCTTATCTTTAGATGCCTAGTCAAATGCTCTTTCCATTATACCATACTGTTTTCCAGAAGGAGTAAATATTGCACCAGCTATTCTCTGTTTCCAGGAAAGAACATGATACTTGATGAGATGGCTTGCTTTTTACAATACCTGGAACATGTACAAGACTATGAGTTTTCACATAAAAATAACAAATTGCTAACTATGGCCTTGTATCCCTGACCTGATATAGATGGGTTAATGTTTGGTTTATTTGTTTTACCGCAAACTATGGACACAGAGCTGTGGCTCTCAACTCTGCCTAAAGTTTAGAATCATCTGGGAAAATTTCAAAGATTATTGAAGCCCAAACCCCACCCAGCCCAACTGAATAAGAATTTCTAGAGAGTTACCTAGGTGGCTAAATTTTAAAAGTCCCTCAGGTAATTTAAAAACAGGGTCATGAACCTTTGGTGCAGAGTGAGAATCTATTGTCATCTGAGTATAGGCATATCTAGAAGTAGCTTCTTTACCCTCCTTTTGGAAAACTAAGGCCATTATTCTCAAAAAGAGGGCTTTTAAATCATGGAGCAATAAAGGATCGTTAGAGAAAACCACATCTCACCTCTCATTTTCAGGAAACCAAGCAGCTTATCCAACAACATTCTGGTCTCTCAGAGTAGAAATATATTGCTCTGTCCATCACCTGTGGGCTCTGGGCCTGGTTGCCACCGTGTCCTAAATACTGATTCACACTCCTCTCAAAAGCATGTTTGCTTTCTCTCTTTTCCATGTATCTTTCTCTAACAAAACATTTTATTGAAAAGTGTGCTAGTCAGATAACAGACATTGAATTCTTAACTTTTGTGTTGTTCACAGGTAATCATACTATGAAAGAGTGAACATGTACTTTGAAACACAGATGTCAAATAAGTACAAATTACATCAAGAACTTCATAGTCAATTAATCAACATTTCACAAGAACTGTGACCTTCATTTTAGGCAGGGAATCTTGGCACCCAGTGATATTCACAAAATGTCCACCCTAAAACACCATTATTCAGTACCTCCCATCATGTTAGCCTAATGGATTATCATCTTATTCATTCCCACTTACACAGTATGACAAGAATGAATAATACATACAGTGATAACCAATCTAGTTTTTGAAAATATGTTTATGTTTGCAATGAAGAAACCTGGAAGCTACTTTTTTTTTTTTTTTTTGCGGTACACGGGCCTCTCACTGTTGTGGCCTCTCCCGTTGCGGAGCACAGGCTCCAGACGCGCAGGCTCAGCGGCCATGGCTCATGGGCCCAGCCGCTCCGCGGCATGTGGGATCTTCCCGGACCAGGGAACGAACCCATGTTCCCTGCATCGGCAGGCAGACTCATCAACCACTGTGCCACCAGGGAAGCCCTGGAAGCTACTTTTTTTGAGAAACTTTTGGAGAGGTAATACAGATAACTGCTATTTGGAGTCAGACAGACCTTGGTTCAAATCCCAGCCCCTTTACTTATTAACCTTGTAAACTTCTCTTCTCTCATAGGTAAATTATAAAATTGAGAAAGACTTCTCAGGAGGTTGTGAGGACTGAAGTAGATAACGTACAGAATGGATTTGAATTTTGCTGGACACATAAAAAATACCTACAAATGTACCTGTTGGAAAAGACTGTTGTATAATATTAGTTGTAAAATAGTAGAGGTATGTTGTAGTGAACAAAAAGAAACTAGTAGATTCTCAAGCTGTTTTATATATACTGTGACTGAGCTCCAAGCTCTCCTCAGCGTGACTAAATTTTAGGCAGATGTCCTCCTTACTCTAGACCTCTGAACTCCCTTAGTGTATTTACTTTAGAAAACTTGAAATTTTATTTTATTTTTTTCTTTGCCTCTGTGAAATGCTTGTAAATCTCCCAGTCTCTTGCCAGTTTTACAACCTAGGAAATACCTTTCTCAAGGACCTGGGAGCCATCTCTTTGAAATGTAATCACTGAAGGAGCTATCACCTTGAGCCTAACTTCTTTGATGGGTGGCAAATAGCAAACATAGATGGCCTAATCAAAGAAAAAACGTTGTAGGGCTTCCCTGGTGGCTCAGTGGTTGAGAGTCCGCCTGCCGATGCAGGGGACACGGGTTCGTGCCCCGGTCCGGGAAGA
The DNA here is from genome assembly GCF_964270905.1 of Leucopleurus acutus. Lineage (NCBI taxonomy): Eukaryota > Metazoa > Chordata > Mammalia > Artiodactyla > Delphinidae > Leucopleurus > Leucopleurus acutus. Next base: position 38,946,126 of record NC_139160.1, on the reverse strand, counting down.
TCCCACATGCCGCGGAGCGGCTGGGCCCGTGAGCCATGGCCACTGAGCCTGCGCGTCCGGAGCCTGTGCTCCGCAACGGGAAACAGTGAGAGGCCTGCGTACTGCAAAAACAAAAACAAAAATCCTCTCACCTTCTAGGTTTTGGTGGTTCAGTCTCTCTCCTCTGCTGCAATAGTCTTGAAGAAAGTCTCCTTTGCCTGCTTAATTTTGGCCAGTGCAATTTTTGCTTTGACTATTCACACAGAGCCCAGTGACATCTTCCTGGAATTTACATTTTACATAAAGATTTGGAAAGAAATATGCAACTTAACCAGACACTTAAAACATATTTCTATGAAAACGAACATGAATATATTATGGGGCAGAATTCAACTTTTATAGGTACTTACAAGGTAAAGAAATTTCAAATGTATTTCCACATAAAGACTGATATATTTGGTCTGAACTTGCAGGAATCCCGTATTTTTTGATATTCATTCTTCACCCCCCTGAGCAAATTTCAGAAGAAAATTTTGAAAAGTTCTGTCTCAAGGTATCTATAAGGTTTACAAGTGGTAGAGCCAGGACACAGCAGCTACATTGAATTATGAGATATTAATAAACATCATTATTTCTATATATTCAATAAAAGCATTTTTGTTTAATCAAACTATTGAGAGTTTTGCATTTTAATGTGTTTCATTTTAAAAATAAATGCATTACCTGCTGCTCAGGGATTTAATAATTTTTGTTTTTGTTTTCTATTTCTAAAGCAGCCAAGTCTTGAATTGTGTATTTTGATAGGAAAAACATATTTTTAACATCTTTGTACCACATCCTCTATTTATAGAGTAGGTATGTTTGAATTTTTAAGAGGATAAAGTGTTTGCAAAACTAGACCTGCTAAATTTCTGACCCCTAAAATTTCTCATTGAAGTAGTGTTAATTTTTTGTTAGCTGTAAACAACTAGGCAAATTTTGAAAACCAAGAAATTTGTTGTGGCAATGCTTCCTTTGCTTATTAAATAAAACTACACTTTCCATAACATGCAGGATAAATGGTATCAATGAGGCCTGAAATTGTGATGAGCTTTGAACATTCCAGTGCTCCACAGAATTAATATCCCAAAAGATTCTGATATTAAATTTGTAGCATTAAAATTCCTGAAGTATTTATGGAACACACAATCACTATAAATTTGAGTACTGCTCTGAATAAATATGAAAATGTTTACATTAATTTTGCATTGTAGTTGTTTTTCACTGTATATGTAAATATAGTAGAGCATCTATTTATTTTCATAAGTCCCTGTAAACTTGAATTGGAATTTTTATTCCTCCATTTACTAGCTGTATGCCCTGGGGCATGTTATTTAACCTGCTTGAGTATTAATTGCCTCAACTCTAAAATGCAGACAAGATCACAGATGCCTCATTGAATGAATGCCTGCCATGTTGTAAGTGCTCAGTAAATGGTGGTGGTGATGGTGGTGGTATAGATTGGTGAAGTCATTACCACTGATGTGTTTTGCCTATGTGTTTTGTTTTGTTTTTTAATCTATTTATTTATTTATTTCCATCTTTGGCTGTGTTGGGTCCTTGTCTCTGCACAAGAGCCTTTCCTAGCTGCAGCAAGTAGGGGCCACCCCTCATCGCAGCGCGCGGGCCCCTCACCATCACGGCCCCCCTCGCTGCGGAGCACAGGCTCCAGATGTGCAGTCTCAGCAGTTGTGGCTCACGGGCCCAGTTGCTCCATGGTATGTGGGATCTTCCCAGACCAGGGCTCAAACCCGTGTCCCCAGCATTGGCAGGCAGATTCTCAACCACTACGCCACCAGGGAAGCCCTTGCCTATGTTTAATATTTTTTAAAATCCACTCCATTTTGAAGGAAATGCAGAGACAGGTTTACCGTGAAGTTAATGAAGCTTAACTTTTAGGGATTCTCACTTGTACAGATATTTTCCTAGTTAACATTTACTTCCTTAAGTAATGTCTATATTCCTGATTTTATATTCTTTTTTTAAAGAGGGTCCCACAACTTTTGTAATATTTATGCCCGGATTCATGTCTCCTTACTCTTCTAATGAACTTTTAGAGAAATATTAAAAATTAATTTATTCAACAAACATGTATATAGTGATACGTTAAGAATTATATGCATACAATAAGAATGCTTAATAGAAAATAACTATTAATTATTAATAAATGGATTGTATCAATTATATACAAAGATGTACTTTCTAAAATACATATGATAGTTAACCAACTTTATTTAAAGTTCCCTTTGACTGAGAAATTGGAATGAACAAATATTAAATGAGAATAGGCTCTGAAAATAACTAGGAAGGATTTCAAAGGAACTGAATGAAGATGTTCACACTCTGTAGTCCTGGCTGGAGCTCCACCACATCCACAGATGCTGTGTACCAAGGCTTCTCTGTCCCCATCAGTTCATAGGATTGCCTGTATTTTTTTGAGAAGTTTTAAAGAGAGTACACACACACACACACACACACAATCACAGAAACTTCAGATTTACAAAAAATAAGAAAAAAATATTCTTTCATATTGGATATTGTTTATTTGGTGAGAAATTCCCTGAAATTTAAGCTGTAGATCTATTAAGTCTAACAAGAGACATATTCCTATATATACTATAAAAATAGGCAAATCTATTGTCTATTCACCTATGAAACAACAGATGTCCTTCTGAGTCACCTAGAATATTTTATATACAAGGGTGAATAACATGCCCCTTTCTTGCATTTTACCATTATTTTCATCAACAGCAAATGAAAATTTTTACAAATCTTCTGCCATAGTTTATGTAAGCTTCTTTAAAAATGTAAATCTATTTTTTAAAACCCCATGTTTTATTATGTCTAAGGTATTTGAATCTTTTCCTTTACATTTCTTTCAAACCACCTGTCCCTAAATATTACACCTTTTACATAATTTCTTCTATCCACTAGCAATGTTCTTCTGCCCTTGCACTCTACTGAAGACAAAGGAAGAGGAAAACTACAGGCCCATCAATCAAAAACAACCCAGTCAGCACCAAGTCCAATAATGAAAACCATGATTTCATAAATCATCTTCCACAGGTTGGGGTCATCTTTAAAGAAAATATCTTATCAGGTGCAGCTGAATATTCTCACGGTCTTTCATTTTTCAGTCTTTAATGAAAACAATAGAATGGTTGACAGAATACAAATGTGTAACCTTTCTTAACTTAAAAAATAAAATGCCCGACTATGCCCTTGAAATAAAGTGAAGTTGAGGTATTTTTCCCTCAAAAGGTCCAGCCATTCTTTTCTTTAAGAGTTTGGCAATGAGTTAACTATTTTTTTTCTCTTACTCTTTTTTCAGATATGTGTGTTTAATTCAATCAAGTGGAGATTAAATTTAAGAACTCTGTTTCAAAAAGCTATTTCCTGGCAGTGACTAGCACTAATTGCAGAAGGAGGTTTGACATGGCATTTTTGATTTAGCTGAATCAACAACTCTTGGGTAAATTCCATGCTGAGACCCCAAGCCCACATCCACATATTAGGGAGTAAAATAAGCAGCTGGTAATCACTAGGTGGATTCAGACAGAAGGGAGATTTATCTCTTTAAAAATATGGACTCTATATTTGCAAACCTGGTTAAATAGGTTTGAGTCAAATAAAGTTTGATTAGGCATACAAAGTACCGTATACTTAATCAAAGTTCTCAAATTGATTTTGCTAAGACGTTGCTGCCTGGCATACCCCAAGTCCCTAATGTGATTCAATAAAATCTGTTTTTTGGACTTGAATTAGCCACACTTATTGGGACATTCACCTTGTTCAAAGACCTAAACCTAGTTTGAATAATATAAAATTCACTTAGTAGTGGGATGGAGACATGATGTGGGGGCACGTCCTCATATGTAGACAGAGAATGGCAGTGTGCCTAAAGAACAAATCGTTTGAGTTTAAAAATTAATGAATGGGAAAAGAAGTAGATACAGAAAGAAGAGAGACATGCAAAATGTGTTGCTGAGTGTAGGTAGGAGATGCCTCAGGCAACACTTTACGTTAACATTTTTTAAAGTATTTTATACAGAATTCAGAAATCCAATGCAGGAAGAATTTATTCTTCAGGAGAGTTTTGTGGCTGACATGAGAAAACCAGTTGATTTCACAAGCTTCCATTGTCTTATTTAGTAAGCATTCTGGAAACCTCTATTCAGAAGAGGTTGCTATTTACAGGCATTTTGAATTCTTACCAATTTTCTGCCTGCTACATAATGTAAAACCAATGAATGGCTACACTGCATCATTCACACTTTCAACTATATGTGATTAGCTGGTCCACTGGGCTACTGTAGTGTATTTGTGAAATGAATTGCAGATAAACCTGTAATAGTCCATTTCACACAGAGACATTTGTCTCAGTTTAAATTAAGGACCTAAATATCTACTTATTTCCATTCTGGTTTATAGTACAATGTTTTCATCATCATAAAAACAATATTACCTCCCTGATTATACCTGGAATTCTGCAAGTGCTGTGAGACAGCTACCGATCTCATCCTTAGTGGTTTAGTATCCCCACTCTAAAATAAATAACAAAGTTACTGAATAAAGGACAGAAGATTCAGAAAGAATTTGTGGGAACTTTCCCTTAAGATACTGCCTTATGTCCAGTTGTGTATAAATAATGTATTTGTGTGTTACCAAGATACTCTTATTAACTTCTTTACTCACACAAACACAGTACATTATGTTTGAATAAGAAATCAAAATATGATTTATGTTTGAACAAATTCGAGTTTATTATTATTTAACCAATTAGACAGTGTCACTAATACGTTTAGTAACTGTAAACGTAATCAGCTAATCATATTCTTTATCTTTAAAATATTCCTGGGATAGTCTGATTTTTAAATAAAAATTGCAAAAGAATAAATACATGATATTATCTAGGTAAGTTTTAAAATAAGAAAATAATTATCATATATATTGTGAGGAATTCATACCTAGGTAGAAAAATTGTAAAACCACACATATATGGAAACAATATGGCTGGGCAGGAAGAAGGAGAAAGAACATTATATCTATAATGTTTTATTTCTTTCATTAAAAATTAAGCATCCAGGATATTTGTTTGAGATGGCAGAGTAGAAGGATGTGCACTCACTCCTTCTTGCAAGAGCACCAGAATCACAACTAACTGCTGAACAATCATTGACAGGAAGACACTGGAACTCACCAAAAAAGATACCCTACATCCAAAGACAAAGAAGAAGCTACAATGAGATGGTAGGAGGGGTGCAATCATGATAAAATCAAATCCCATAACTACTGGGTGGGTGACTCACAAACTGGAGAACAATTATACCACAGAAGTCCACCCACTGGAATGAATGTTCTGAGCTCCACATCAAGTTTCCCAACCTGGGAGTCTGGCAATGGGAGGAGAAATCCCCAGAGAATCGGACTTTGAAGGCCAGCAGGATTTGACTGCAGGACTTCGACAGAACTGGGGGAAACAGAGACTCCACTCGTGGAGGGCACACACAAAGTGTTGTGTGCACCAGGACCTGGGGGATGGAGTAGTGACCAAATAGGAGCCTGAACCAGACCTACATGCTGGTGTTGGAGGGTCTCCTGCAGAAGCAGGGGGTGGCTGTGGCTCACCACGGGAACAAGGACCCTGGCAACAGAAGTTCTAGGAAGTGCTCATTGGCGTGAGCCCTCCCAGAGTCTGCCATTAGCCTCATCAAAGACCCTGTAGGCTCCAGTGCTGGGTCACCTTAGGCCAAACAACCAACAGGGAGGGAACCCAGCCCCACCCATCAGCAGACAATTGGATTAAAGTTTTACTGAGCTCTGTCCACCAGAGCAACAATCAGCTCTACCCACCACCAGTCCCTCACATCAGGAAGTTTGCATCACTTCATCCTCTTAGACAGCCTCATCCACCAGAGGGCAGACAGCAGAAGCAAGAACTACCATCCTGCACCCTGCAGAACAAAAACCACAATCACAGAAAGACAGACAAAATGAAAAGACAGCGGATTATATCCCAGATGAAGGAACAAGATAAAATCCCAGAAAAACCACTAAATGAAGTGGAGATAGGCAACCTTCCAGAAAAAGAATTCAGAATAATGATAGGGAAGATGATCCAGGACCTCGGAAAAAGAATGGAGGAAAAGATCAAGAAGATGCAAGAAATATTTAACAAAGACCTAGAAGAATTAAAGGACAAACAAACAGAGATGAACAATACAATAACTAAATGAAAAATACACTAGAAGGAATCAATAACAGAATAACTGAGGTAGAAAAATGGATAAGTGACCTGGAAGACAGAATGGTGGAATTCACTGCTATGAAACAGAATAAAGAAAAAAGAATGAAAATAAATGAAAACAGCCTAAGAGACCTCTGGGCCAACAGTATTGCACCAACATTCACATTATAGGGGTCCCGGAAGGAGAAGACAGAAAGAAAGGACATGAGAAAATTTTTGAAGAGATTATGGTCAAAAATGTCCCTAACATGGGAAAGGAGATAGCCACCCAAGTCCAGGAAGCACAGAGAGTGCAGGATAAACCCGAGGAAAACATGCCAAGACACATAGTAATCAAACTGACAAAAATTAAAGACAAAGAAAAATTATTAAAAGCAATAAGGGAAAAATGACAAATAACATACAAGGGAACTCCCATAAGGTTAACAGCTGATTTCTCAGTAGAAACTCTGCAAGCCAGAAGGGAGTGGAACAATATACTTAAAGTGATGAAAAGGAAGAACCTACCACTAAGAATACTCTACCCCACAAGGCTTTCATTCAGATTTGATGGAGAAATCAAAAGCTTTACAGACGAGCAAAAACTAAGAGAATTCAGCACTGCCAGACCAGTTTGCAACAAATGTTAAGGAACTCCTCTAGGAGGGAAAGAGACTAGCAACTTAAAACAAACTTGTACATATATAGACTGTTATATCAAAACCTCATGGGAACAGCAAATGCAAAAACTACAATAGAAACACACACACACATGCACAAAAGCAACCCAAACACAATACTAAAGATGGTCATCAAACCACAAGAGAAGAGAACAAAAGAGGAAGGAAAGAAAAAGGACCTACAAAAACTAAGCCAAAACAATTAAGAAAATGACAATAGAAATACACATATCGATAATTACCTTAAATGTAAATGGATTAAATGTGCCAACCAAAAGACATGGACTAGCTGAATGGTTATGTAAATAAGACCCATATATATGCTGTCTACAACAAACCCACTTCAGACCTAGGGACACATACAGATAGAAAGTGAGGGGTTGGAAGAAGTTATTCCATGCAAATGGAAATCAAAAGAAAGCTGGAGCAGTAATACTCATATCAGACAAAATAGACTTAAAAATAAAGACTGTTATGAGACAAAGAAGGACACTACATAACAATCAAGGGATCGATCCAAGAAGAAGATGTAACAATTGTAAACATATAGGCACCCAACAGAGGAGCACTTGAATATATAAGGCAAATACTAACATCCATAAAGGGAGAAGTCAACTGTAACACAGTAATGGTGGGTTTTAACACCCCACTTTTGTCAGTGGGCAGATTATCCAGACAGAAAATCAATAAGGAAACACAGGACTTAAATGACACATTAGACCAGATAGACTTAATTGATATTTATGGAGCACTCCTTCCAAAAGCAGAAGAATACACGTTCTTCTCAAGTGCACAGGGAACATTCTCCAGGATTGACCACATCCTGGGCCACAAAGCGAGCCTTGGTAAATTTAAGAAAATTGAAATCATATCAAGCATCTTTTCCAACCACAACTCTATGAAATTAGAAATAAACTACAAGACAAAACTATAAAATACACAAACAAGTGGAGGCTAAACAATATGCTACTAAACAACCAATGGATCACTGAGGAAATCAAAAAATACCTAGAGACAAATGAAAATGAAAGCACAACAATCCAAAACCTATGAGATACAGCAAAAACAGTTCCAAGAGGAAAGTTCATAGCAATAAAATCTTACCTCAGGAAACAAGAAAAATCTCAAATAAACAACTTAAACTTACACCTAAAGCAACTGGAGAAAGAAGAATAAACAAAACCAAAAGTTAGTAGAAGGAAAGAAATCATAAAGATTAGAGCAGAAATAAATGAAATAGAGACAAAGAAGACAAAAACAAAGATCAATGAAACTAAAAGCTGGTTCTTTTAAAAAGATAAACAAAATTGATAAACCTTTAGCCAGACTCATCAAGAAAAAAAGGGAGAAGACTCAAATCAATAAAATTAGAAATGAAAGAGGAGAAGATACAACTGACACAACAGAAATACATAAGAGACTGCTATATGCAACTGTAGGCCAATAAAATGGACAACATGGAAGAAGTGGACAAATTCTTAGAAAAGTACAGTATCCTAAGGCTGAACCAGGAAGAATTAGAAAATATGAACAGACCAATCACAAGCACTGGAATTGAAACTGTGATTAAAAATCTTCCAACAGACAAAAGCCCAGGAGCAGATGGCTTCACAGGTGAATTCTATCAAACATTTAAAGAAGAGCTATCACCTATCCTTCTGAAACTGTTCCAAACAATTGCAGAGGAAGGAAAACTCCCAAACTTATTCTATGGGGACACCATCACCCTGATACCAAAACCAGACAAAGATACCAGTAAAAAAGAAAATTACAGTCCAATATTGCTGATGAACATAGATGCAAAAATCCTCAACAAAATATTAGCAATTCAAATCCAATGATACATTAAGAAGATCATACACCATGATAAAGTGGGATTTATCCCAGAGATGCAAGGATTTTTCAATATCAGCAAATCAATCAGGGTGATACACCACATCAAAAAGTTGAAGAATGAAAACCATATGATCATCTCAATAGATGCAGAAAAAACTTTTGAAAAAATTCAACATCCATTTATGATAAAAACTATCCAGAAAGTGGACCTAAAGGGAACCTACCTCAACATAATAAAGGCCATATACAACAAACTTACAGCTTGCACCATACTCAGTGAAGAGCTGAAAATATTTCCTCTAAGATCAGGAACAAGACAAGGATGCCCACTCTCACCACTTTTATTCAACATAGTTTTGGAAGTCCTAGTTATGGCAATCAGGGAAGTAAAAGGAATCAAAATTGGAAAATAAGAAGTTAAACTGTCACTGTTTGCAGATGATATGATACTATACATAGAAAATAGAAAATCCTAAAGATGTTACTAGAAAACTATTAGAACTCATCAATGAGTTTGGTAAAGTTGCAGGCTACAAAATTAATACACAGAAATCTGTTGCATTCTATACACTAACAGTGATAAAGCAGAAAGAGAAATTCAAGAAACAATCCCAGGGGCTTCCTTGGTGGCACAGTGGTTAAGAATCCACCTGCCAATGCAGGAAACATGGGTTCAAGTCCTGGTCTGGAAGATCCCATATGCCACGGAGCAAGTAAGCCCATGTGCCACAACTACTGAGCCTGTGCTCTAGAGCCCACGAGCCACAACTACTGAGCCCACATGCTACAACTACTGAAGCCCACATGCCTAGAGCCCTTGCTCTCCAACAAGAGAAGCCACTCCAATGAGAAGCCTGCATACCACAGCGAACAGTAGCCCCTGCTTGCTGCAACTAGAGAAAGCCTGCATGCAACAAAGACGACCAAATGCAACCAAAAATAAAAAATAATTAATTTTTTTTTTAAAAGAAGCAATCCCATTTACCATTCCATCAAAAAGAATAAAGTACCTAGGAATAAACCTACCTAAGGAGACAAAAGAACTGTACTCCGCAAACTATAAGATGCCGATGAAAGAAATCGAAGAAGACACACACAGATAGAAAGATATACCATATTCTTGGATTGGAAGAATCAATATTGTTAAAATGACCATACTACCCAAGGCAATCTACAGATTCAATGCAATTGCTATCAAATTACCAATGACATTTTTCACAGACCTAGATCAAAATAATCTTAAAATTTGTATGGAGACACAAAAGACCCTGAATAGCCAAAGTAATCTTAAGAAAAATGGAGCTGGAAGAATCAGGCTCCCTGCCTTCAGACTAAACTATGAAGCTATTGTCATCAAATAGTATGATACTGGTACAAAAATAGAACTATAGATAAATGGAACAGGATAGAAATCCTAGAAATAAACCCATGCACCTATGGTCAATTAATCTACGACAAAGGAGGAAAGACTATACAATGGTGGGAAGACAGTCTCTTCAACAAATGATGTTGGGAAAACTGGACAGCTACATGTAATAGATCATTCTTTAACACCAGACACAAAAATAAGCTCAAAATGGACTAACGACCTAAATGTGAGACCAGACACTATAAAACTCCTAGAGGAAAACATAGACAGAACACTCTCTGATATAAATTGTAGTAATATCTTTTCCTATCCATCTCCCAGAATAATGGAAATAAAAACAAAAATAAACACATGGGACCTAATTAAACTCAAAAGCTTTTGCATAGCAAAGGAAACCACAAACAAAATTAAAAGACAACCCATAGATTGGGAGAAAATATTTGCAAATAATGTGACCAGCAAGAGATTAGTCTCTAAAATTTACAAATAGGTCATGTGGCTTAATATCATAAAAACCAACAACCCAATCAAAAAATGGGCAGAAAACCTAAATAGACATTTTTCCAAGGAAGACATACAGATGGTTTAGGCACATGAAAAGCTGTTCATCATCACTAATGATTAGAGAAATTAGAGAAATGCAAATCAAAACTACAATGATATCACCTCACACCAGTCAAAATGGCTATCATCAAAAAATCCACAAACTGTAAATGCTGGAGAGGGTGTGGAGAGAAGGGAACCCTCTTATACTGTTGGTGGGAATGTATATTGATACAGTCACTATGGAAAACAGTAAGGAGGTCCCTTTCAAATCTAAAAATAGAACTACCATATGACCCAATAATCCCAATCCTGGGCATATATCCAGAGAAAAACATGGTTACATGCACCCCAATGTTCATTGCAGCACTGTTTACAATAGTCAAGACATGGAAGCAACCTAAATGTCCAATGACAGAGGAATGATAAAAAAGATGTGGTACATATATACAATGGAATATTACTCAGCCATAAAGAAGAATAAAATAATTCCATTTGCAGCTACATGGGTGGACCTAGAGATTGTCATACTGAGTGAAGTAAGTCAGACTGAGAAAGAGAAATATCTTATGATATCACTTATATGTGGAATCTAAAATGAAATGATACAAATGAATGTAGTTACAAAACAGAAACAGACTCACAGAATTAGAGGATGAACTTAGGGTTAACAGCGGGGGAAGGTAAAAAAAAAATTAAGTCACCAGAAACAAATAAAGTAAAATGTTAATATCTGCTAAGCCCAGGTAGTGAGTGCATAGGCATTTCATGTTTTCTCTATATTGGAAATCTCTCATAATTAAAAAAGGAAAACTTGAAAGTATTATTTAACAAAAAAACATAAATGAGTCATAAAATTGACAGAAAATTATGAATCACATAGAAGTATTCTATACAAATTTTGCACAAATGTAAATTTGTTGCCAAATCTTCAATTCTTAATAAAACAAATTGAGAATTTTTTCTGTAATGATTTTCAAATTTATAAACAAAATAATTTTCTTTGAGAATACAAAAATCAGGAAATAAAGAGAAATGACCTTTCTGTGTGTATAGGAATTAATTCATATCAATTAAAACTGTAGAGTATACCTTATTATCATTGATTTAGGCTTAATATCAGTTACACTTTTTTTTGTTTGTTTTTTTTGTGTGTTTTCATACAAAAGAGGATAACTACTACATTTCTAAGTTTACAATGGAACATTTTCCTTCCATATCCACAGGCCGTGGCTTTGTTGAAAATAAAATATTTTTTTCCAGAATTACTTCTGAACATCCTTTGAAACACTTAATTTTTGAAAGAAAATATTGGCCCATGTAACATTTTTCTTGTTAACCCTCATCAGTGCGAAAATAGTGTAACAATTCAATGTAATTTTATTTTCTTCAGTGCAAGTCAATAAATAAAACATGCATTAACTTTAAAAACAGTCTACAGAACATATGCTATATAAGGGACACAGCAAAAATATTAAAACAAAGACGTGTACAATAGTTCAAGATGGTTTAATGGTTATTAGTCCTTCAAGCAAAACTAAGAGAACTACTGAATAATGCTAATTCTATCTACAATAATTCTACAGAAAAGATGTGCTTCTTTTTATTTGTTATTCTCCAGAGTTCTATAAATTTAAAAAAGGCAAAATGGTATTCTAAGCCTTGACATTTGTACCCTAATATTTATTTATTTATTTAATATTTATTAATTAAACTTAAAAAAATATTTTAACACATGTGCAAATTAGAAAAGTTCTGGAAAAAAACATGTTTATGAAGTAGAATAGTAAGATATTATAGCATGGCTTATAATTTTTCATATATACTTTGTGAGCGATTCAGTATTTTGATTAATGGATTCAGTTATTATTCAGAGACTATCCAATACCTTGTCTTTAGCCATCTGGCTACACACCTAAAGGTGACAAGTTGCCACCCTCCTAAAGTTATCCATCCTCAACACTGTGTGTGTATGTGTGTATGTGTTTATGTGTATTTGCCTTTTATCTACTCAGGATATATTTGAATTTTTCCTCCTCATCAAAGCATTTAGCAACTATCTCCTTACTCAAGGATCTCTCATCCCTTAAACTCTTAATGCAACTGTAGTCAGTTTCCCATGGTTTAGAATTAAGTTAAATACTATTTTCTACACTAGGGTTTGCAAGCTACTGGCAGCAAACCAGTTCCAGCCACGTCCATTGCCTTGTATTGTTTATGGTTGCTTTCCTTCTGCAATGGCTGGCTTGAGTAGATGCCACAGAAGCCTAATATAGCCAGGAAAGCTTAAAACACTTGCCACCTAGGTCTTTACAGAAAATGTTTTCTAATACTTGGCAAACTGTGTATGATACAGAATAGAACTTAGAAGATGTAATTTAACCATATTTCCAGTATGCTTTAAGTTTACTTTTTACAACTAACATGCCATATATTTGAGATTTAAAATAATTTTTAAAAACGTATATTTTGAAAATGACCTCAAAGTACTTCACACTGCTCAGGGGACATATTGGACAACTTGATACCTAATTGATTTATTAAACATTGCAGGGCAAGAAATCCAATTATGATATAAACTATATTTCCTCTAAGCTTGATCCTTTTATCTAGTGAGATCACCACAGGGCTACATATCTGGGCTGTAAAACTGTGAGGTTAAATATAGCTTTGAGGAGCTTTTACAATAATTATGCTTTTAGCTTTCCCAATGAAACAGGCATTCTTAGAATTCTCTGTACTTAAAAAAAAAAAAAAATTACCATCAAGAACAACATCCACTGTGTTCTTCATAGCCCTTCTTAAAAGCTCATGTGAAATTCCTCCTAGAATTCAATGTTAAATAAAAGTATGTGCTTCCTAATAAACTGCTATGCCTCCCTTTATTAGACAATGACAGCTACCCAATCCATTGCCCTTCTGTTTTAAAACTGGCCTCCAGGAAACCAAGAGCTAATATTTAAGCTCAATTTTAGTAGCTAATATTACATTTCCCTTCCTGTCACGCACTCCATACTTCTAATACATAATTCTTGGGTTTTTTTCCTCTTAATTATTTTACAACTTTAAAATTTTTCGGTACAATAAAGTCATTTGAAAGTAAGCATGACAAAAAATGATGAATTAGGGCTTCCCTGGTGGTGCAGTGGTTGCGAGTCCGCCTGCCCATGCAGGGGACACGGGTTCATGCCCCGGTCCGGGAAGATCCCACATGTCGCAGAGCGGCTAGGGCCGTGAGCCACGGCTGCTGAGCCTGCGCTTCCGGAGCCTGTGCTCCGCAACGGGAGAGGCCAAAACAGTGACAGGCCAGTGTACCGCAAAAAAAAAAAAAAAAAAAAAAAAAAAGAATTAATACATATATAAATAAATGAATGAATGAATCAGTCAATCAATATGTTCCACCTTATGGCATCCGTTATTCCCAACAAGATAAATTGGCACGTTCTATCCAATCCTGTTTGCCAGTATCATCTAAGCAAGTCACAATAGGGCAATACTTTAAAGAGTTTCAATAGTGAAATTTAAAAACAATAGATGACTCTTGATCATAAGTTAGGAACCTCCTCTCCCAGATAAACAATAGGTTTAAATATTAATCTAATCTAATATTATCTAATCCATCTAAAATATTATCTACTCTAATATGAAATATTATTTAAATATTATGGAAATATACCTTAATATGGGCAAGACTGGGGCTTTAAGTGGGGATTAGAAGGGTATAATTTAAGGGATTCAAATTTATGTTAATCTATTTACCATCTATGGGTGAGAAGACAGTCATCTCAGAGCAGATATTTGCTCTGAGGGTTGTAAGCTGTACAAGTTTAGGGGGAATATGAATTTACTTTGGATGTATGCAACTTTGGGGGGAGAACAATAAAATTTTTGACTTGCCTTACTCCAAAATCCTTGGTCTGAAATGCTGTTGGTGGGAGGGGACAGGAAGTGACCAGGGAATTCAAGGGGAGGTCAATCAATTTTTAGAAGGAATTTAAAAACTCCTTCAAAACCCTAACTCATGACTTGAAGGCACGGCAAATTGGTTTATTGGAAAACGGTGGTCCCAACAGAGGCCCAAAGACACAAAGGGCAACAAGATCCCCGAAGTAAACTACTCTAAATAAAAAATCTTGTCTGGTGACCCAGATATTACATAAAATTTTCTGAGGGTTCATGGGAAATGGTCTGTTTCTGGGTATAGTTTGTGTTTGAGGCTAGGAACCTCTGAGAACCCAGCTACCTGGCAGTAATATTTGTGCTTTGGGAAAGCTGACTTTGCAAATGAGCTCTGTAAAGCCTGGGCTATTTTTGCTATCAGGGTTTTGGTATCCTATTCTGAAAAAAGGTGGTGACAAAAGTGCATTCCTCTTTGGGCTCTGTAAGGATGAGGTAACAATATATGTAAATCCCTAAAAAACCTCAGGTGTCTAGTAATCTCCTAATTGAGAGATTGCTTATTATTATAGCCAATCAGTATGTTTGGCCATATTTATCAAGGTGGCTTCATTGGGTTATATACAAAACTGACCATAGAAAAATGGGCAAAAGTTTTGTGGCGTTCAAACTGACCTTCAACAGAAAAGGAGTCAGAGGCACATATTTTATAATCTCAGGCTTGTTTCTAATTAGCAGTATGTCCATGAGTAAACCACTTAGAGCTTCTGGGTCTCAATTTCCATATCTGAAAAATAAAACATGAGCTAGTCCAGAAAATCCCTAAGGTCCTTTAGGCCCTAAGATTTGATTAGTTTATGAATCCTTTTAATGCATGAGTATCATATCTTGAGTCCTTTGCTAGGCATTATGAAAGGAACAGACGAAACATGCCAGCTCCCTTCCCTACAAGAGGTTATGATCCCGATATGTTTAAAGAGCCTTTTAATCCACATTTGCACAACACAATAACCTTCTCAATTATATAAGCTTTGTTAAGTATTCTCCTGAATTTGCAGACCAAAGCAGCTTTAGGCCATTGGAAAATCCTGTGCAAAACCAGGATGACTAGCATTTACAGATTCTGAGCTTCTCTTTTTGAGTGATCAGTGGCAGGCCTATTAAAACAGAATCTACACTTTCACATTTTACTGACAAGGGATTACACTAAATAAAACTTTTTTGACTGACACATATTTCCTATTACTCAGATTGTCCTTTGCTGACAAACCAACAATCCAAATAGGTTCACGACAAAAAAACAAGGTCTTGTCCTCTCCTGACTATTAACAATGATGAGAGAGAGCATTTTGCCTCCCTCTAGCCTTCCTTATGTCCTTTCCTTATCCTCAACACTGTTATTTATTTTTAGCAACTTTTTCCTCTAACTTCTTAAACCAATAAGTACTATGTAATAAACTGTCAGTGATAATGGACTTCCCTGAATTTGTATTAAATGCATATATAATGATATTTTCTCTCTCCCATTTAATTTGGAATCTATGATTGTCCTGAAATTCCTTAGGTTTTCTTTCCTGTTAATAGAAGAAATCAGTCATCTTAACATGAACTAAATGCATTTAATTTTTTCATAACACTGTGTGGGAGATGATACCAGATCAGAAACTGCCAGGTATTGTGCACTGCTGTACTTTCTCTGCAATAGTCCTGCAGATCACCTTGTAGGTCCAAAGCCACATAGAAACCTCTCATGCAAAACTGTCTCCCTGGGACCAGCCAAGCTTATATTAATGCTCATTGCCTTTAGAATTGATCTATCAGGTATTTGGTTATTTAGCTAATCTCTTTCAATGACAGAGTCCTCAAATCCTATGCATTTGCAGGATGTATTCTTAACTCTGGACCTTTACTCTTTAGGGCTAATAAATTCCACAACAGAACCATAAATGGGATATTTTCCTCATGATAATTGAACTGTATGATGTCTTGTACTTAGGTATCCTATGTCTTAATTCATACCCAGTTTTAAAAGGGCCTGTTTCCATGACATCAGGAACCCTTTGTCTTCCAGGACAGAGGAGAATGAAATGCTGCATGATTAATGGCACTATCTAAATACTGGCACAAGCTGGCAAGCTCTTGCGAAGGAGGCGTGTTTGACTGCATTCTGCCCAACACAACAGCTCATTAAGCAATATTTTTCCCATTAATGTTTAGTATTAAATACTGAAAGAAAGACTAAATATCATACGAAAAAACAAATTGAAAACAGCACAGTAGGGTTTAGGGGAAGCAGCCAACAGCCTCCCCTTCATTTGGAAGACAGCTTGCATACCTATTCCAAAGATTAATGAGCAATCAGTTCTAAATTAAACCAAGACCTGCATTTAAAGCTTTTTTTCCCCCTCTGTTGAAAGCATGGCTATGAGTTACACTAACTGAGATAAAATACAGTATTACCCTTTCCACGTGTTGTGTAATGTGGTTAGAAACATGAAAGATTGTTTCTGAAACATTTCCTTCACATTTTTTCATCATTTATTTTCCTGCACAATTTGAAAGGAAATGGGCCATGACGAGGTCAGTAGTTTCTGCCACATGATGTAGAATCTTGCTCTCTGTCAGTCACTCAAAAAATAGTCACCTCTTTGAAGATGGAATAATAAAACTGCTTTTATGAACATCACAGATCCTGTCATAGGTGGCTAACACAGAATTTCAATTCTATAAAAACTGTTAAAAGAAACTACCTTTCAGTAGGAGCACTGATACAGATTTCATGAGTGCAATACTGTAGAGCCCACTACATTGCTGAGGCCTGATGACACTAGTTGTGTGTGTTATGGTGAGAAATTTGCAAATACCCACAATGTGACTGAATCCTCAAAATGCAAAACTGGTCCAAGAGTTCATTTGTGGAGCTTGATTTATAAAAATCTGACATTCACAAACTCATCATTTAGGGATTCATAATCCAGGTCTCTAATCTTAGGACATCTGTGAAAGAACGTGCATAGATGTGTGTGCACACATATTTTTAATACATTATTTTGTTTGTGTGTGCACATATATACTTTTTCTGGGATGGATTCTATAGTTTGGCATTAGATTTTGAAAGAGAAATTTGATATCAAACTTTTAAGAATTATTACATAAGACAGTGTTTCTATACTTTGGCTATACTTTAAAAATTACCTATGGGGCTTCCCCGGTGGCACAGTGGTTGAGAGTTCGCCTGCCAATGCAGGGGACACGGGTTCGTGCCCCGGTCCCGGAGGATCCCACATGCCGTGGAACGGCTGGGCCCGTGAGCCATGGCCGCTGAGCCTGTGCGTCCGGAGCCTGTGCTCTGTAACGGGAGAGGCCACAACAGTGAGAGGCTCGCGTACAGCAAAAAAAAAAAAAAAAAAAAAAATTACCTATGGAAATTTAAAAAATACCAATAACAGAAACCCTCCCAAAGCTGATTTGAGGCAGAATAACAAGAGACAGGATCAAGGCATGAAATTTTTTTAAACACCTCAAATCTTAATACATGACCAGTAACCAATATAAGTGACACAGACTATATGTGCTACTGACACATGGAAAATGAGAGTCTGCTGTAAACTCATGTGGCCAGAGATGTTCTCCTGGAAGAGGTTTGACTATGACATCAAATTGAGAATTGGGTAGTTTTCAGAATGGAAGAAATGGATTAAGTAACTTCAAAATTGATTATGAAGGACAATTTCACAATTACTTAGAAACACAGCTATCACATAACCTAAGTATATTGGTAGGAGGTCAAATAGCGGCCCCCAAAAGATACGCTCACATCTAAATCCCTTGGAATTGTGAATGTGATCTCATGTGGATAAAGGGTCTTTGCAAAAGTAATTAAGTTAAGGATCTAGAGATGAGGTCATCCTGTAACTATTAGTTACAACAGCCACAGGACACCAGTAAAATATCAAATTCTTATTTAGCTGTTAGAAGATAACATAATAATCACCACAGTTTAATTCACTAGATTGAAATTACAGTCTTGGAAGAAAGTATACCATGTTCCTCTTACAAGGTGTTTCTTCAAAATGACGTTAAGGCAAGGGTGGTTTTAGGTGAAGTCATAGCAGTTTTTCAGAGATGAATCATCTGCATTCTTAAAAGTTAACTCAGGGGCCTTCCCTGGTGGCGCAGTGGTTGACAGTCCGCCTGCCGATGCAGGGGATACGAGTTCGTGCACCGGTCCGGGAAGATCCCACATGCCACGGAGAAGCTGGGCCCGTGAGCCATGGCCGCTGAGCCTGCGCGTCCGGAGCGTGTGCTCCGCAACGGGAGAAGCCATAGCAGTGAGAGGCCCGCGTACCGCAAAAAGAAAAAAAAAAAAAGGTAACTCATTCTCTCACTTTCATTCCCTGCATCATTGCCTTTCTGTGAAAGGCCCCATCCTCCTCCTCCGCCATCTCCATTGTCATAACTTACAATTACATAGCACTTGCTATATGCCAGTATATTATATAAGAACATCCATTTAATCCTCAGAGCAACCTTATACTATAAGCACTATTATTAGGACTATTTCACAGATGAGGAATAGAAAAACAGAGCTTGAGAATTTGCCTAAAGGTAAAGAAAGGGAGTTGAGAGGAGAAAAATAAACTAAGTGGTGATGTAGTTACGGATAATGACAATAATTCATGTGTTCAAGTAAGATATAACATGTAGCTTTAAGAGCATAGTTCCTTCCTCCAACAAAAGTTCATCTGAGCTTAACTTGTATATAAGAGTAATACTATATGTACAGTAACTCAGTAGAAACATGCACATACAGACTGCTGTATAGGAGTGTAATGGGGTTAGAATCAGGAAAGAGGCAAAGTGAGGGGTGAGAAGAGATTAAATAAGGATGCTTTTTTTATGATTATGATTATGATTACTATTACCATTACCACTTAGAAGATGATTGAATCAAGTGAGTGCATCCATAGAACCACTCTCAGAACACCATTTTTTCTGTTGGCACAGAAGGAAAAAACATACATCATAGGAAAAAAAAAACTTCCTTATGGTTTTTAGAAATTTCAACTTTTGAAAGATACTTGAATAGAAAATAATTTACCTAATAGAACAATCAGAAAGTTTTGAATTGAATTTATATATTTTAGTTTCAGTCTATATTATGAAACCTCCATTGACATGCTGATAATCAAGGTCAGTATAGCCCATTATGAAGTGATGCTAAATAGTGATTAATGTGCTTGATCACTCAGACCTCAGGTGGAAAAGTGAGGGAAAGAAAACAACAACAACAAAAAAACAAATAGTGGGAAGGGCTGAGTTCATGTTGCTTTTGCCAAAATCAGCTTTCAAAATCTTTTATCACAATCTGATTATATGAATTATTCTATTAAAATCAAAATAAATTGAAAGTAATAAAATATTTTGAAGGTATTTTATTATGTATGATAAATCTTCCTAGTTTTATAATAATACAAAATGGCTATTAATTTCCTCTGAAATATGAGTTCCATTTGTATCAGAAGTATCAATTTTTTTTTATTACTGTTTCTTTTGTGTCCATCTTTTCTGCCATGGAAGACTGGCATTTTAGTTCTGTGACTCTTGTGTGTCTTGAATATTCATAAGTAATTCCAGAAGAAGTAATTAGTACCCTTTCCGCTCAAGAATTTCTAAAGAGGTTACAGGTAAATCTGACAAATTTCAAGACCTGTTAAGAACTTTCTTCCTTTCAGCCAAAGGGAATTAATGGTAACATTATAATTTGGACTCCCACAACGACCTGGACAAATCTGGATATGTAGAGCTATTAAAAGGGCAACCCAAGGGGAGAGGAACAGAAAGGAAAACTTTTAGATGTTAACATTCCTCCAAGTGTTAACTCAGACTTTCTTGAGAAATGCGAAAGAACTAAAATGGTTATATGCACTTTCTAGCAAAGCAAACACAAGCCAATATGTTGCAGCTTATAATGATATGTGTTGGAAAATCAAAAAGTAGAGAATACTCATTCTTAAAATAGAGAATATTATTCTTAAACCAAAATATGTAGCTACCTCCAGTATCTTGAAAAAAATTGCCGTCTTTTGTTTGTTTTAAAATAGCTGGCAACTTTTGGAGGAAATCTCTATTACAAACCTTGAGTGAGTGAATGAGTGTGCATGTATGTGTGTGTGTGTGTGTACCCACCATGCACACTTTCATGCCTCAGGAAAAAAATCTCAGAATTTCACAAGTTAGTGTCACTACTAATTGTGGTTCTAACTTCAGTTGTGTGCTTTTTAGAACTGTTCGGCATTACTTCTGGTTCTCTCTCTCTCACTCCCTTTCTGTACAGTGGCATTTTAAATCTTCCTGCTTTCTTACACCTCTCATCTCCACTTATTTGCTCCCTCCCTCCCTCTACAAAGGCCATGTCAATTATTGGACTCAGACATCATCAGCAGGGAATTCCCCCGATCTGCCATCCCTTTACAATCTTCCCTAATTCTTCACTTATCATTTCTGCTTTCAAAATTAAGGTCAGCAAGTCTCCTGTGATATCCTAGTCCCTCCATGGGTTCTGCATCCAATTTTCTCCTCCCTCTATGGAACTAAATACTATCAATTATGACTCTTTTATTCACTCTTCAATGTTTCCTTCTTTTCTGGCACACCACCATCAGCATTTACATAGGTCCAAATCTTTTCCATTGTAAAACAAAGCAAAAAGAAAAAAAAAAAATCTTTCCTTTAGCTCACCTACTCAGTCTTGCTGCTTTAAGCCAAATTTCTTTAAACACATTTGTCTGCACTGAATGTCTCTGACTCTTTACCACTCATTTACGTTTCAAGCTGCTGTAATTTGGCCTCTGTCCACAACATACATTCATCTGCATCTCATACATCTCCATTTGCATTCCCCAAAGGCCCTTCAAAATAAGCATGTCCAAAAGGGACTTTATCCTCTTCTCTCTCAAACTCCCCAGCTTTCACCTTGTTGCCAAGGTTGAGACCATGTATGTTATTCTTGACTTATCCAACTCCTTCGACCCACACAATTTAATCTTAGATGTCAGCTCCTAAATAGTGTTTAAATCTTTCCATTTATTTGCACCTCAACTGCACAGACCTTCCCTTTCAAAGCACTTATTTGCACTATTTAATTGGGTGTCAGTCTGAGTCTCCCAGTAGAAGAGGCTATGACAATATTATTCCTTGTATATTCTCAGGGCTGAGCACCAGGCTAAGACATAATTGGTGCTCAGTAAAAATAAATAATAGGTGTGAGTGTAAAGCCACCTATCCATTTCTACCTAGAAGGGGAGAAAGCTTCCACTATCTGGGACCTCCTTGTTGCAAGCACTTCAGAGAAGGAGTGATGCTATTTATTTTAATTATGAACTGAACAAACACGAAGAAAGAACACCTGAGGTTTGAGATACAAATTCTTTGCAAAGTGACCGTGATCATGTGGTGCTAATAAAAGATAGAAATAAGAGTACTGTGTCTTGTACAAATATTTTGATTAACGTTTTGTCAGAATGAAGATTCCCCAAAAGAGGAAAATCTGTACAGCTCAAAGTTCAGAAATTTTACTGAGCTAAAATGCCTAAAAATCATGACAGTTTTAAATTCCATGTATTTTTTAACTTACACAATGCTTTTAAATCACTCTGTCTCTCCATCCCTCCCTGCCCCCATAGTATACTGATTTACAGTTCCTTCTAGGTCACTAATATTTGTTAAATTGGCATAATTTATCTTTTTATTTTATGAATACTTAGAAAGAGATAAATTCTTACTGCACTGGGCGTGAACATGCAAGATGCTTTTGATAACCTGGTTTTACTCTTAATATCTGAAACATAGTAAAGTCAAATTTCACATGAATGGAAGTTTGAAACAGACTTACCACATCCCCAGCAAAAGTATCTCAAAGTGACCTAAATGAGAAATGTTAGGATTACTTTTGTTTGTAACAAAATCTCTGTGAACAAGAGAATCTGTCTTTTGGATTAGTTCTAGATAATAAACCTACATGATTATCTTTGGTGCAAGCAAAATTGCATGAAAGTACTGTGAGCATATCACTGAATTCACACAACTGCCAAAGTGGTAGAAAAAGCCATTCCATGCCTGGTTGAGCTAAATAAGAGCAGGTAGGCCTTGCAGCGGTGATGGGATTTGAATATGAATATTCTTGGGATTTCCTCATTCCTAGCCAGCTTTGTTTTTGGACACTAAAACTAACTAGCACTAATCCAATACAAAAGCTTTTCAGAAAACATTATCAGTCTTACAGGACACTTCCTGGGGAAAATAGCTGGTTACTGAAAACTTATTTTTTTTACTTTTGTCCATTTTTCCATGTTGTAATCACTCCCAAATTATTTTAACAGGGTGAAATACAACTCCTACTTTGTTTTATTCAAGGTGTTACACAAAGAAGACAAATTCCAAACCAGCAAATGTTGTCATGTCATTTTTCTTAATTAAAAGATAGAAAACTCTTTTTGATTCATCACTTTGTATGTTAGCTATAAATTTTCCCTACTACTTTGACCTACAGATGATTGTTTTCTCTTTTTCTGCATTCATCTCTGCCCCTCTCTTTTAATTTATATAAAACAGATGAGAATATTCAGGTGCTTATGTGGATGTAGTTTTGATACTCTGAAGAAGGAAGTTCATTCTCCTGGACTTTCTATTTCATAGACTGGTAATACCCTTTCTGCTAATGAAGTTCCATGTGGTTGAAACTACATAAGGAAAGCTGCTTGACTTCTTACATTCTTAACAATACTTTGACACAATGGCCCAAAATAAGTAAGGAAGTCAAAGATAAAAAGAAAATATAAAGAATGGATCATATATTAGAGACAAATCATCAAATGCATACATTGATCAAGTGTACAAGGTCACTCCTATGTGTCCCTAAGTAAATACTAAAAGGAATCAAATTACAGTAGCTCTGTTGGAGGGTTATTATACCATAGTCTCTAAAGTAAAAAGGGGTAAAGATGTTGTTACAGAAAAAAAAACCTAAATTATACACACAATAAACAATATATTGTTAAAGAGTGATGATCCTGAAGGAATAGCTTATTTTTTTTTAATCCTTCCTGCAATTTCACCGTCTCTCGTTTACCTAGAATTAGAAAAATAACAACAGAAATGACAGAGAAAGACAAAGCCTGATCGTTTTGGAGCTGGCTTTATAATTTCTGAAAGATCCACACCCCTGCTTTGTTGTCTTGGGCAATGTATACTCTCAGCAGTTCCCTTCACAGGGGAGTCTTCCATTTCCGACTTGGCATTCCTCCTCTGCCAGACAAGGTCACTCAATTATCTTCTCTTCAGATGCCAGTCCCGCAGAAGGAAACTACTCTACTGAGGAAGCTCCTAGTGATAGTGCAATTGTACAAACAGAAACAAAAGTACTGGCATCTTGCTAAAATGTGTTTTCCCAAGCAACTGAAGGGTAATTTTCAGCTGTTACAGTATCAACTACTAAACTACACATAAAATGTGAGTACCTAATCAAAAGGAAACAATCTTTCTTCATTCTAAGCCGGTCATACCTTTTGTATTACTGTGTAAAGTATTGTTTGTTTAAGTCAGAGTAACCTATCCATAGACAGAAAAAATTCCATTTAGAACAGTATTACATTAGTACAGCAATTGCTAGCAAAATTCTTCTAAAAGGATAGGCAGAAAGAGTATAACAATGGTCTTCTTTTTCCATTTAAACAGTAAAACTGGCCTGATTTACACAGTTTATAGGAACTGTGAAACTCTTATTTAGATTTAAAAACAATTTTTTCTTATATTTGTCCTAATTGGTGCATCATTCTACTACTCACACTAGGATATTTGTAAAGTAGAATTTAAAAAAATGACCTCCCATTACTCAGTTAATTTTCAAAGCAGTGGCAAATTCATCTAGAAAACCACTGTTAAACTGGAGTGGCACCCTTCTTCCTCTTCTCTAACAATCCTATGGGAATTGATTGCTTCCACAGTTAAATAGAATATCTCCTCTAATCTCCTCTAAGTGCTGTTGACCTATCTCTGCCATTGCCTCCCAAGTATATAATAAATCAAGTGCATTTTACATGAAAAATGAAGTAATTACTCAGTGAATCCAATGGCTAATTGCACATAGAGGCCTCTGGGAGATAATGAGACAAATCAGTGTCAGATTTCAAAAGGCAGAAAGGAAGTTGAAGTTAATAACTCTCAAATACCCACAGGTTGAAAAGGACTTGAGATGTACCATTTCTTCAGACACAAACTGATTCCCCACTTAAGGGAACTGGAAAATTCTAGCTATACACCTAGGCTTTACACCAATAATAGTACTGACAGCTGAGAAAATAGAACCTATTGCACTAAAATGAACTATTTGGGGGGAAAAGTAACTGCCTTTTATTACTATTTGTATGAAGTTTTTTGAGCAACAAAAAGGTTTGCATCTCTTTTTCTTTTTGTTTGCACATCAGCAGAGTCATAGTTGTTCCAAAAACTAATAACTACACTGTTTGTTAAGATGTGATGAAATCTGATCATCTGGAGAATATTAAATAAAATCATATTGGAACTGAATATTATGCAGTCTCTTTATTATAAGAAGTCTTTTTTAAAGTGCTTTAAAGTACTTTTTTTTCTGAAAGATAAAAGTATTTGACAGATCAAACTGAATTGCTTTGTCTCTTTCTTCTTATATCTCTTTTATAGGGTATAGTATATATGTGTGACATAAAGTACAATATATATATACCACAGTTACAGATCAAAGATATAAAGCAAAAGTTCCTCATACAGATCAATACCACATAAACACAAGACAGTATTGCATACTAGAAAAAAATATATATCACCTTACTTTGGGGGAAAAAATACTTTTCTTTTTCAGGAAAAAAATTCTTTTCCAAGAACTAAATGACCCACAACTTTCATGATAAGAGTTATAGCCATAAATACACACACAACACAGACACACAATACACCATAAATACATTCATACACACACATATCTCCCTACATATGTAGTTAAGTTATATTGATATTTTTATATTGTCAGTCACTATCAGTGGAATTTAATACACAAGAATTTCTCTGCTTACACTTTCAAACTTAAGTGCAGGTTTTAATTTCTTCTTAAGCTTCTCCTACTCCCTTCTCATATGATCTAGAGTTTTGAAGGTCTTTTGTCTATGGAAAGAAATTATTAATACTGTCAGAGCATGAGAAGATATGTGTTTGTGACAAGGATTCCCAGTGGCCAACCTTTCAGACTTCATTACTTTTAGACAGTGTGTGACTTATCTCCTGAAACTATCTCAAATGAGATGAAAACACTGACTCAGTAACATTTTACCTCTTTCTTATTGCAGTGCTTTGAATATTAGATCTCTATTAATTGATGTAGATTATTTACATAGTCCTATCTCTTTTGGGAGAATTCTTACCTCTTTACCATCTATTAAGTATCTTTGTGGTATCTTTTTTCTTTTTTTCTTTTTTTTTAAAGAAAGTAAACTATGCCATTAACAAGAAAAAGAAAAAAAAAAGTCCCCCAATTATCATCAATCTAGTATCACAATACGTGCTAAACAAATGTCATTTAGAAATTAGGACAATCCTCATTATACTTTAGTAATGCCTATTTCCATGTGTCTGCTGATCCAATGAAAACATAAAAATATGGTTAATATTACCAGCAAGGTTCTTCCCTGTCTTCACCAGCAAGTAAGTTGATTGTGAGGAAATGAGATGATTTGTGCAGTTAAACAGCACAAAGAAATCTCTTGTTGATGTTGGCTGCATTATAATTTTGAGGACTCACTCTGGGGAGTACACTGTCTTTTGATATACTTCACCAATCGCTTCCTGTTTTGAAATATTTGTACACCTTTATGTGAGACTCCCTTACTTCCCACACTTATGTTTTCAGGCCTGAACCATGATGCTTGATGTTGAAGAGAGGCTGTGGGTTTTGGGGGTTTTGTTTTTGTTTTTTTTTTAATCCTCCATTGTTTTTCCCCTATGCTTATTATTGTGATAGTACTGAAGTGCCTTAAGAAAAAAAGGACTTTAAAAATAACTACAAGTGATTAAAAAGAGTTGGAGGTAAAACAAAATCCTTGTTTTGTTTTAAACCTTTTTTTTTTTTCCTTTGCTTCCTTTTGTCTGCTCTCTTTGATCTCTTTTGTCCCCTGCTTCCTTGGTAATATTGGTTCTATCAGACTCAGGTGGTGATAAGAACTCTGGTCTAAAGAACAAAAGACAAATGAGAACTTGCTGATAATAGATAGCTCCGCTTTTGCATTTATTTTGAGACTGGGAGGATGCTGCACTTTATTCCCATCAAGTACCAGAAAACAACAGTCTTTATCCCCATTTAATCTCAATGGATTTCTGTTATGTACTCATTAAAAGTTATATATGGAAAACTGATTAAAAATCATTGTTTTCAATCTGGCAGTCGAAAGCACTGCTACCAACAAAAAGGCATAATGTTAAAATAAAAGGCTAGTACATTATGAATGTCTCAAGAAGCAATCTTCTTGTTATGGTATGAATCTTTCATTCACTAGAAGTTCTTTACTATCAAGAATTTGTACTAAAGGAAGAAAAGCCTCATCTACATTTTAACAGCTCCTCTAAGAAACATTGATTATATCTTGAGATGCCTTAGTGGTGGTTATCCTTCCCCTAAATCTGTAAAAGGCAGGACAGCTCCTGGACAAAGAAGAGGAACAGTTTTTGATTTGAGGCTTTAAATCATTTTCCTTTTAAAGTACTGTTTATACACTCTAATTAATGAAGCATCAAAACAAAGATGTTCATTGAATTTTAAGTTAGATTTCCATCATGTGATTATTCATGAAAGATAACAAGCAAGGAACTTAAAGAGTTTTAGGCTACAGGCTCATGTTAACTTAAATTCTCTGAGTTACAATTTCCTCTCCTGCTAAATGAGAATGTCTGTACATAACTAATTGCTCTGTTTCTTCCACCCTAATATATGTTATTTATGTTTATTTCATAAACTGGAATTCCTTAAATCAAATCTCGATGCTTAAACATGTCCTATAAATCTGTCAGTAGAGGAGTTGTCCAAATAAGAACTGGAAAAGATTTACAAATAGACCAGTGGGTTTTAATATTTAAGACAAATATATAAAGATTTGATTGATTTTATTTTCTAACTGCTCACTTCCATATCAGAAGAGCCATTCTCATTGGTTTTCCCTTTTCTTTCTACCTGTTATTAGTGCTTGGCTATTACAGCATTTTTGGCAGAATATTGAACTATTTTAAACTGAGTGACAGTATGAAAACTAATTATAGTTTTAAAAATGATTTAACCAAGGGTAAGATGTAGTGGCTTAATGATATGTATAACTCAAAAAAGTATCTATGAAGGAGTTAAAAGGTTATCCTATAGCCTTAGCAACACATACTTGTGTAGGCTGAGGAAGGCACTATTACGCTCATGTTCCCTAGCACTCTGGCAGTTCTGTGCTGCTGGGATTCAGGGCTTCTGGGCTGATGTTATTTCTGGCAGAGAGGGATAAAGCCAGGGCCTTCACTTGAAGCAATGGTGAAAGGGCACCAGCTGTTTCCAGATAATTGTGGATATGTTCCAGACTATTAATCTATTCCTTTTTAGAATTTTAACTCACTTTCTATTTTCTCATAATGAGCCATTGAACCCTTTTCTACATTTCATGGTTTATACTTTTTAAAAAACAATTAAATATTGAGAATATGTAAACAATAGAAAGTGTAAAACTATTTAGATACTCATCATAAATTAGCAATCAAATTCCTTTTGCTTTTAAGTATAATGACTACTTTCAGAAAATAATTTTTTAAGAAATCATTGTTCTCTGAATCCTAAGATTATGTTTTTAGCTAGACCCTAAGGTATTATTCAATTAATTCTAGTAGTAAGTAGGTAGTCAACTTACTGGTTAAAGTCAGCAGAATAGATAGAATGTAAAAGTTGTCACAAACATATTGTTCAAAGAAAAAAATCTACCAACAACATGGTGAGCTTGGTTTCTTTTATATCTATATCTACATCCATTTACAAATCTTGAAAATAAATACAAGACTAAAGCCTGAGAAAGGAGGAGTGATGGAAAATTTTACTTTCTGTACTCAACATATCTGTAATATTTGTCTTATTTCAAAGAACCATGGTTCTTTGTAATAAAAAGCTTTATAAAGAGTATGTGAAAACTGAGAATAAAATGAATATCAACAGTGGTTTGATGACTTAGTTGAATATGAACTATAAGGTAAGCCACTGAGCTATTATAAACAGTTTCCTAAGATATGACAAACTATATTATGTTTTAAAAATGGTTCTATATAGAGGTATAAATTTCCATATAGACTTCTAAGTTCTAATTTCTATATAGAGATCCAGGTAGTTAAACATCTAAAAATAAATGAAAAGTACAGAAATGAAAAAGAAAATAATGAAAAGTACATGGGCTTACAAACTGGGAGAAATGTTACAATTACAATAAGAATATTGAATCTGTAGATTAAGTTTATAAAATACAAAATCATTTAGTAATTCTGGTTTTCATTTGCTACTAATAGGCAAAATTTTATCTCCTTAAAAGTGTAATAATATTTCTTTCACTTTTGATGAGTAAACACCATTTTTTTATCAATATTCTATAAATATAGTTAAGAAATTAAAAGAAGAACATACAATATCGAAAAAAATCCAGGTGTTTTTTTAAAAAATTAGCTTTACTGTCCTTATTAATTATAAAAATGCTGGGATCATAACCATTTGTTTAAGTATTTAATGACTTGAGTCCTCTATGTTTGTATTAGAAGCAAAACAAAACATATTATTGCAAAAACTAATTTTTTTAAATTCATCTTTATAAAACATACCATATTAAAGTTAAATTACACCAAAAAAAAGACTATTTTCCCTGAAAATTCTTCTAAATCATATTTCCTGATTTTCCCATGTGTAGCAAGGAACAATGTATTACAGTTTAAAAGGAGCAGTAAATTACTTAAAAAAAAATAAGCATTTATCTTTAGTTTTCTGCAAATTTAACAAAATATTTTTAATCTACTTCACTTTAAAAATATTATATCCCAATCTTACACTCACTGATGAAAACACCTGATTTTAAGTACTTTTTCCTCATGTCACTGAATTTAAATAGACTAAATATCATTACTTATTCATTGCAAGAGGCACTTATTTAACCACAGTATTATTTTAATTTGTTTATGCTGTTAGCTTTAAGAGACACAGCTTAGAGAGAAGTCAACACATATTTTGCATGGCTATCCAACAACTTTATTAATTGACTGTATTATCTAACAACATGTTTTGATTAAAATGCAAACATAAAGTTATAGAAAGAACACCCCAAAATCATTTTATTTAACCAAATCCAGTTTTAGTGTCATTGGTTGATTTCTGGAGTTCTGTGTCGGCTGCATGTTGATGGAGGGTAGAAGTCTGGTCTTATTAGACAATTTGAAAATATAACTGAAAATAACACTATGAAATGATCATCATGGCAGCATATACACTTTGTTTAGATTCAGTAATTTTCCTCATTCTCACTTTTAGAAGTGCTGTTTTCATTAATGCATATTGATGTTTCAACTTCAGAGAATGAACCTGATGAATTCAAAATTGAAAATTCTGCTGGTCCCAGTTCCATGATGTCATTCTGATATAACTATGTAATTTAGAAGACTTCACAATTTTTGGAGAAAAGTCAGGAGAATCTGAAACCTCCAGTTTTATAAAGATGAATAGTTTTTTTTTAAAGGATGCCTTAATTAAATTGTTACTGTATATTTTTTTTCCTTTCTCTCTCCTACCCACTTTCTCTTATGAATGGCCTTAGCTGCATGCATTCCTATAAGAGTTATACTACTGGTGACTCTTCACTCAGTATAACTGTCTAATGAATGCATCATGCATCAAGGCTGACAGTCTTTTTAGTACCCTTATAAACGTTGGCAGTATATTCTGTTGTTAGAGATTCTGAAATTCATAACAAATTCAAAAATAGCTCTTGTCAAGTGGGACAAAAGCTACAGTTATTAATACCTGGCAGGAATATTTTATTATAAAACTGTGGCTTATTTTTTTTCTCAATTTATTATATAAAAATGCACTTGGCCCCAAAGTACAAAATGGCTCTCTAATAAAGAAGTACTATTGAGTCCTTTAATCCAAATCTGTTTGATTGTTTATGTATATACGTGGCATAAATGGAAACCAAACCAATGACCCACCAAACTTTTTGACATTCTGATTAGTAAAGTGCTGGTAACAGAACAATATTTAATGTATATTCTTCAGAACAAGAAACATTGGAAAACTGGAATCATCCACTTCAATATTTAGTCATGGCAGGAATAATAAACTGCATTTGTCACATTAAAAATTGTTAGCATGATGGAGACATTTCTTGGTATGCCTGGCTTCCCTTGCTGCAACTCACCACTAGGCTCTGAATTATATATAGAATAAGATGTCCTTTTTCAACTAAGATGAAATTTTAAAAAAATAATAATAACTGTGAATATTTTTGCAATGTCTTTAAGTCTAAAATACCATACTATAATCACAAATATCCTTGTTGAAACTCTCTTAGAATAACAAGCTCTAAGTTTTGCTATGTATTTTAGCAAATTTCTATCCAGCCCTCCACTAAACAGCCCAGATGTGAGAAGAGCAATAGGTAGGATAATCCAAATACCACAATTTATATCACTTTGTTTATGACATATTTTAAGTTATGATACAACAGAATTTCATATCAAACTTGACTGATTCAGAATGCAGCAGGTGAAACCCTTGACTATTAGGAGTACCCTTAACTATCTAGAAACAAGATATTACAGTTGACAGGAGATCCTAGACTCACATCTTAGAAAACTCTCTTCTCTTCATCTAATTAAAATAATTCTCAGGAAAGGCTCTGGTTGACATTACTTGGGTAACATGCCCTCAGTTTTCCCAGGGCCATGTGCTGTTATCATTGACAACCTCCACTATCACAGATCTGGAATAGCAGTATGAGGGAGGTTTCCCCCCACGTCTATGATGCTAGCTACTAGAAGAAACAAAGTTTCAAAGAATAAACTAAAAAAATGTTCACTATAATGTATGTTTGAAAAGAACTCTAGCTATATTTGTAATAATATCATTGAAATGAGATAATCAGTCATCAAAATGTATCTTAAAGACCATACACACACACACACATATGCGCGCGCGCACACACACACACACACACACACAGATATCTGTATGTCCATTAGAAAGCAACTTGTCAAGTATTACCTCACTTGATTATCTTCACTACCCCATATAGTTATAGGAAAGAATTATTTCTGTTTTATAGACTGTAAGTTCTTTGAGTTTATGAAGTGACTTATTCAAGGTTACACATCTTAGGGAATAAAACAGCTAAAGCTCAAACAAAGCTCTTCTGACTCCTCACCCAGTGCCCCTTCCTTTATTCCATGCAGGGAAGGATTTAATGAAACCAGTAAATAAACAAACAAAATAATAAATTAGTCAATAAAAACCAGGAATTAGTTTAATCTTTTAACACAATTTCTTTTAATATAAAAATAAACAAATAAGTTTGGTTTTTGGAAAATTTTTGTTGTGCTCTTATTTTATGACAGGCGCGATCTTCTAAATGCTTCTCATATGTTGTCACATTCAATCCTCATCTGTCTGTGATGAAAAGATAAGACTTACAAAGGAAGCCTCATCTTCTTATCATCAAAATGGCTTCTGCTGCTGGGTAAAAGTGAACAAAGCCTTGGCATTTTGCATTTTTTTAGACAATAAAAACAATTCATAAAGAATAATTGGGGGCATTAGAAAAACTTTAGTGAGTTGTGAAAAATAGTTTCAAGTGAGTAGCTATAACTCCTAAAAATTGTATATGTACAAATTAATATTTTGAAGAGGGTACAAATCAAAATAAACACTGAATTTGAGTTATAGGACCATGCTTTTCTATCACAGAAAGTATGCACAAATAGTTATAAATTAAGTTAAAATCCGTGGGCCTTTAAAAGCAAATACAAAACTGGATAAACAGGCAAGTTAAAATATAAAAACATATTACAGAATTACATTCAACTGGTGTTTCCAATGATGAAGTCAATACATTTTAGAAGTTAAAAACTCTTGCAAATCCTATTTGAAGTATTTTGAGGGTAAAACTTGGAATTATTAAAATTGAAATTCTAAATGAATTAGCTTATTTATCTCTCAACACTATTGTTCTGAAAAATAGACCTCAATTTTAGAATGTATGGAGGTAAGAAAATATGGAGGTAATACTCAATATTTCTAATTATCTGCCCAGATGAGGACCAGTAGCTGCATTGCACACAGAGATACTGAATGCCCTGGTAATGAGCACCCTGGAGTCTTTAGGGCTTATTTGTCAGCTCAGGATGCATTGTTCCCAGTGAGTGCTAGCATTGGCCCCACACCTGGTAGCTATAGGGTCTGGATTGGAGTGAACCCAAAACCTATCTATATTGTACATATTAAATACTTAATTAGTACATAGTTTATATAATTAGTATACATATTTTGATATACATAATAAATAGGTAAGACAGGGTCAGTTGACATTTTACACAGTGTAAAAGGCCTACTGAGAAGATGACATTTGAACAGAAAGCCTCAAAGAAATGAAGGGATTTGAGGATACCTGCGTGAAGAGCATTCCAGGCAGAATTTGCTTTGCATGTCTGAAGAATGAAAGAAGGCCTGTAGTGCCGAACAGAGAGGAATAAGGGAGATGTGTGGGGAGATGAAGTCAAGGAGAGAGCCAGGGGCCAGGCTATATAGATCCTTGTAGACTATTGAAAAGTCTTTACTGTTTACTCTGCAAAGATTAACACAGAAGTCATTCAAACAGTTATTCTAATTAAAATAAATCTTTTATCCAGGGCACATTTAGTCACTGAATAACTCAGTCACTGAACAGGAAGTCCTCTAGGCTTTGGGTTTTCAGTGGCCTAAGTGAGGCAAACATTTTTGTTAAGGGTTCATCTTAAAAGCTATCCAGTAAAATTTTCATTATACACTAAAAGGGTCTTCTTCAAGTTACTCACTGCAAATTGTTTCTGTGCAAAAACGATGTGCTTTCCCTTGGATCATTGTACGCTGTTTGACAAGGCCACTAGAAAACCAAACATGCTATAAAGGAATGCACAGAGGTAAAAGATTTTTTTCTCTACACTTCTTATTAGTGTTACCTTGGTTGTCTAGTTCAGTGACAAGGATACTCGTAATTAAAAAAGTCTTTCATGTTAATGATGTTCAGACAATACAAATGTTTCACTTATATTTTCATTAATTGGTACTTTGTATTCTTGATTTCTGCATATTATTCATAGAGACAGAGTGAAAGGTAATGGGATAATTAAATATGTATATAATAAGAAATCAGAAGTGGAGGGAACATCTACTAAAAGCATATATCATTGGAAGGTAATGATTTAATTCTTTTCAATATATTTCCACATACAAATATTCAGCAAACATTGTCCAAAACTAGAAAGTTCAGAGGAATTATTTTTGCCAGAATGGAGCCTTTTACCAAATTAGATTCCTGACCTTTTAATATTTACATCTCAAGGGGTATTAGTCAGTGTTCTCCAGAGAAGGATAACTAATAGAATGTGTGTGTATAAATGCATATAAAATATATATAATTATATATTTAATATATATGTTCAGATATATAATATAAGTATATAAAGGTATGTGTATATTTATATATACATACAGAGAGAGAGAGAGAGAGAAAGTAAGATGGAAAGAGAGAGAGAGAGAGAGAGAGAAATTTAGTTTTAAGAATTAGTTCATGCAACTGTGGAAGCTCTCAAATGCAAAATCTGCAGACTAAGGTGGCAGGCTGGAGACCCAGGAAAGAGTTGTAGTTTGAGTCCAAAGGCCATCTTCTGGTAGAATTCTCTCTTCACTGGAGAAGGTCAGTCTTTTTCTCTTAAGGCCTTCAAGTGATTTGATGAGGCCCACCACATTACTGAGGATAATCTGCTTTACTCTAAGTTCCCTAATTTAAATGTTAATCTCATCTAAAAATACCTTTACAGTAACAACTAAAATAATATTTGATCAAATACCTGGTTTTCATGGCCTAGCTAAATGGACACATAAAATTAACCATCACATATGGGATGAAGTCCACTATAGGTTTACAGTGGAATGTGAGAGGTTCATCACAGCAAAATATTTGGCAAAGATTATTCTTCAGTGAGAAGTTCAATTTTCAACAAAGTATCTCATGATTCTAAAATCATTAAATAAAATGGAAACAAAACTTTAAATACTATATATGGTTTATTATATATGTGAAGACATATTGAAATATTTTACTAATATATTCATAGTAAGATTAAAAAAAATCCTTCTTCCTTTTCATCTGAACTTCTCAGAAGAGTTACCATCCACTGAATCCATCTCCTTAACAACATCACTCAACACCTTACTACAGTCTGCTGGAGCCACCTTCACAGAAGTAAGCATTGACCTCTTTACTGCTAATGGGCATTTTTCAGTCTTCTAAATTTTACAACCTCCATCTTCTTGACACTCAACATTACCTTCTCAAAGTCCATGGCCTTCTTCATCTTCTTCATGGGTTCTTTATTTTCCAGTCATCCCAGGATTTTGCAGATTCTCTTCTCTCTATATACAACTTCAAGGTCAGTATCATTCACTTGGAATGATTTGGAATTTCTAATCATTTTGAAAATTTTACTTTTCATCTTCTGAAACACTCCAGATATCTTACAAAGTAATATCCAAGCTCTCTCCATGGTGTGCCCCTCTCAACTTCATCTCTCTTCTGCTTTGCATGGAGCATTGAGCACCATATTACATCCCTGTTAAAACTGGGTATTTCCCTCTTATCTGTCTCTCTACTTGCTTCACACTCCATAACCATTGGCCTGACATTCCCTCCTCATCAGTAAGACTTGTTCACATGCAACCTTCTTAGGGAGTCTTCTAAGAAATAGTCTCTCAAGTGTGTTATGTCTCTTCTTTGCTCCTTATTGAATGAAAAAAAAAAATAAAAATTCTGACAGGCCTCGAAAATGAAATTGTGCCTTTTTTGTATTATATAACACTCCATATGACATCTATGACATTTCAACAAGCATTATTTCAAAACACAGATGCATAAAGACAATCCTTAAATATAAAATGTTTATAAACTAGACAACATGAGAGCCTAGTAATAAAAAGACCTATTGCTTTGAGATTTTATAAACAAGGACACCATTTTTTTTAGAATTGACCCATTGATTAAAAGTATAAAATAGGGCTTCCCTGGTGGCGCAGAGGTTGAGAGTCTGCCTGCCGATGCAGGGGACATGGGTTCGTGCCCCGGTCCAGGAAGATCCCACATGCTGTGGAGCGGCTGGGCCCGTGAGCCATGGCCACTGAGTCTGCATGTCCGAAGTCTGTGCTCCGCAATGGGAGAGGCCACAACAGTGAGAGGTCCGCGTACCGCAAAAAATAAAAAAAGTATAAAATAATTGACTGAATATGATTTTAATATGAACATAAATTATTCTATGTAAATAAGGAAATTGAAATTTATGTGCAATACAATACCTAATAATGAATTAAATGTGAAATGTTTTTCTAGATAACTGAAGTTAGATGACAAGAATCTCAGAGTTGATTGGCACCTTGAATTTTCAACTCTAAGTCATCATTTTGTCAATGGGGAAATTAATACTTAAAATTATGACTTACCCCTACTCTGTGAGAACATGGGTACTCTGAATATCTCTATGGGCTGTTTCTGCTGTATAAATATTACTGAAGTGGTTTCTAGACCAACTAAATCAGAATCTTTGTGTAGAGTTTTAAACCATTCATTTGTTGACAAGCATTCTATAAAAGACTGCAAAAAGTGACCATAACTTTTTATTCTACCCTTTAATGACATGTTTTTTTCTTTGTGATTTGGAAGCTTCTCCCATCAGTAAATAGAGTTTATTTATGCCTTGTATTTTGATGGGGTTTGTGATTTGCTTTGAGCAACAGAATATGGAGTAAGTGGAATTATACCAGTTCTGAGCAGAGGACACAGGAGGCCTTTTACACTGCCACTCTCACCTCTGGAACCCCAAGGAGATGCCATGAGAACAAGCCTAAGTTAGCCTGCAGGATGTTGGGAGACATGTGGCCTAGTTGCCCTTTCACCTCAGCCAACAGGGAACTCATAACCAGAGAAATGAGTGAGGCCATCTTGCACCAGTCGTCCCCCAGCCAATCCACCATGTGACTGGCTACTGAATGCAATCACAGAGCCCAGTCATACACAGAAGAATCGCCCAGCTGAGCTCAGCCTCAGGTGCTAACCCACAGCATCTTAGCCTAAACAAATGGCTGTTGCATTAAGTCAGGCAGTTTTAGAAGGTTTTTTGTTTGCTTTATTTTTATACAGTAATAGATAACTGATACACAGGTTATTTCTTATAAGCACAAAAAGTTTAACATTAACTATTTTTTCCTTTGTGTCTCTCCAAAATTCACTTCTAAGAGATTTTCAAAATGGGACCCAAAGTTTAGAATATGAAGGACTAATTGCTGAATAGCTTTCTAAATAAAACTGAGCAATAATTCTGAATTTTGAAAAAAAAAAGAAGATATTTATACACACACTTATTTATCAAGTATTGAAAAATAAATTGTAGGTTCATATAAACACAGTCCCTTGTAGTGCTGAGTTTGCAAATTTTGTAATTTTAGTAGAAAATTAAATTTGATCTTAACCATGTATCAAACTGTCAGTTCTATGCACATAAATTAAATGTAAATTGTGCTGCCTGAACATAATCAGAAAATTAGTTATTAAGCTTTCTTTACATGGCAACTAAAATGTAAAGTTCTCCTAAAAGCTCTCAAGGATAATTTTATATTTGAAGCCACCCAGGACACAATTAAAATTTTATGTACACTTATGCTGACAGTTGTCAGAAAATACCTTGAGAACTGAAAGTACTTTTGTTTCTGTGTAAGAGTAATTAATGCCTATCCTCAAAAGGGTACCTCGTGTACAAAAGGAACTGAGGACTCCCTTTGGGTAGATTATAAGTGTGTCATACCTTAGATATACATAGACCATTAATGGTAATTAACATTCATTTTGTATCAGGGATAAGCTAAGGGATCATTAAAGGTCATGACTTTGTTCTTAATTATTTGGGTTATTGTTTTTATTTAATTACATGAGCTTAATGAATCTTTGGTTGCATCATGTCTCTAAATGGAGCAACACACCTTGAAAAGCCATGTGTTTGACAACGTTGGCAGTTCATTGCTACTCTAATGGAAGTAACTTATTACACATCACACACGACAGATTAAGTCAGTTTACTCTCTTGGTAAAAATAAATTGGATTGGGAAAGGAGTTTTGACCGGATTCAAAGAATTCAATTCCGTTCAACTAATGTGGTATTTTAAACATATCCCATTGAAGAAGAATCCCTTCTTCCCTGTAAGTATAAATGCCAGTCTAATCCATTCCACTACTTTTTATACTATGAAACTCTGAAGAGAGGTGCCCAAATGGGGCATTTCCTCTATAAACAGAATCCCAGTATTGCATAAATTTAGCCCAAGTCATTTAAGATTTCTTTGTGGAAGCTTCATTATTCTTTGCAAAATAATGTAAGGAAAGTAGAGAAAGCTCTAATGTCTAATGAAAGTGTAATCATTTCTTAGGGCTGCCATGCTAAATTACTACAAACTGGGTGGCTTATAACAGAAGAAATTAATTTTTTCAGTTCTGGAGAAGTCAAAAATGGAGGTGTCAGCAGGACCATACTCACTCTGAAAGCACAAGAAGATTTTTCCTTGCCTCTCTCAAATTCTGGTGGCTTCTGGTGTTCCTGGGATTCAGGCAGCATAACTCTGATCTCTGCCTCTGTCTTTATGTGGCTATCTCCCCTGTGTGTTTGTACCTTCACGTGATTTCCTTTTCTCTATTTCTCGCTCTTCTCTTTTATAAGGATGCCACTCATTGTTACTTAGGGCTCACCCTAATCCAGTATGACTTTATGTTAACCCATTATATCTGCAAAGAAACTATTTCCAAATAAGATCACATTCTGAGGTTCTAGGTGGATGTGAATTGCGGGGAGGGGATGGGGGGTGGGTGTGGTGCATTATTCGACCCACTACAGAGTAAGTACTCAATTACAGATAAAACACAGTAAGAACTAGGAAAAAGTGCTCACACACCAACCTGAACCAGAGAATTAGAAAGACTCATTGGAGTTTTCCCTATCTGTAAATTGATGGGATTGGAATATATATGCCCTTCTTTTTTGAGTTCCTACAATGTTTGTTTGTATTTTAAAGCCTTGAACATATAGGTAAGGTGAATTAAGTATTGAGAAATTTGTAGAAAATAGATGAGAAGCCATTAAATGACTTGATGGAAAATGTTTTGGTGAGTTTAGACTAATAATCATCTTCATTATATCATTTATATCTGCTTTACATAGGGTACTATATGAAGGATCATAATATTCCCATTAATGACACCAGGCTATAAAATTAAATTATGTTTGGTCATCAGATTTTACCAATGAAGAATGTAATGGTTAATTTTATGTGTCAACCTTGCTAAGCTATGGCATCCAATTATGTAATCAAATTCTAATCTAGGTGTTGTCATGAAGGTATTTTAAAGATTTGATTAACACCTATAATCAATTGATTTTAAGTAAAGCCTAGATACTGTGGATGAAATTCACTCAATTAGTTAAAGGCCTTAAAGAGCAAAACTTGAGGATTCCTGGGGAAGAAAACATTCAAACCTGGGAGACAATTTCTGAAAATAAACCTCTTGATGTATGTGTGTATTTTACATTTATATTAATTTTTTATATGTTTATCCTATTGATTCTGCTCTCTGGAGAACCCTTACTAATAAAAAGGGTGATTTACATAGTCATCATTATAGAGCAAATTTACAATATTTATAATTTTCAGATTATTATAAATGTATAGAAAGTCACATGGTCATAAAATGTAACTGTCAATTTAGGAGAAACATATATAAAGATAATCATAATTGAGTGTTGACAGAATATCTTTATTTTCCAATAATGTTATTCTTCCTTTTATTGCATTTCTACATACTCATTAACATAATTATGTTCTTGAGGAAGAGAATTAAATCATTTTAAATCAGTTACACATTAGACTGTGAAAATCATTGACACATTATTCTTTCATATCACTATAAGGTAAAATAAAATAACCAACAGTCAGTCTATGTAATTTATACCTCAGGCATGTAGAGTTAGCCTTCCACATCTGCAGGTTCTACACCCTTGGATTCAACCAACCATGTATAGAAAATACTTAAAAGAAAAATTCCAGAAAATTAGAAAAAACAAATTTGAATTTGCTGGGCACCTGCCACTATTTACCCTGTATCAGTTATCAAAGAGATGATTTAAAGTATAAGGTAGTATGTGCACAGGTTATATGCATATGCTACAACATTTTGTATAAGGGACTTGAGCATCCATGGATTTTGGTATTAGAGGGGGCTCCTGGAACCATACCTAGCAGGATGACTGTATATGTAATCTGGCCATGTGGTGAAATTCTTCTCAGTTTGATAAATGAGTATTTGTCCCACAAACTCATTAAATGCATTTTAAGGTAGAGAAGGAAAAGAAAAAAGTCAGTTGTAAAAAAAAAATTTTTTTGAAATAAAAATGTTTTGGTGAAACAAACAAACAAACAAAAAAAGTCAGTTGTATTAAAGGTATTTTAAAAAGATAGCTCTCAACCATCTTTTCTTTTAAATAACCTGTGCTTATAAACAAAACACATAAAATATAGAAATGAAACATGGTGATGTCATACTACTAAAGCTTTGTCTCTAAGCAAAAATTATCTAGACCCAAGCCACCCTCTGTGAGGCATTCGGGGAATGAGACAGGAGGTGACACAGCAAACGTTCACCTCCTATCACACCCTCACCTCCTAGTCATGTCCGGAGGAGCCACCACACAGTCTGAACAGCAGTTGAATACATGTAAGTTCAGTATAGCAATGCCTGATTCCATCATTCAGACACAGAATTAGAAATGTATAACTACTAAATAATTTTCTTCCTATTCAGATCCAGATTAAGCTTTATATTTGTGTTATACAGGGTTTTGATGCCTTGCTTTAAATAGTGGCAAGCTCCCATGACCACAGGGACAGGGTTTCTCTGTATTACCAATCTTTCCCTAGCTACTATCACATTGGATCCAGAATTCTATTGCCAGTAAAAACTTAATAATAAATGACAATCACACTTATAATATTGACAAAGGGAAATGCCCAGCTCTTACATAAACTTCTAAATTAATCAAACACATTCAATCGACTTTAGTAAGGGCAGTTTTATGCACACACACACACATACACACACACACACACACACACACACACACACACACACACCCCTTCATATGCAAGTATACCTACATATATATGGAAGCACAATTCATTTTTATTTAGGCAGATTCAATATTCCCTAACCAATTTAAATAACAGACAGTTTAGTTTAAATGCAATTGAATATAAAAATGATTTGAGCAAGCCTAGATGTCCTTTACATTGTTTGTTACCCTAAGATTATATTGAATAAGAAAAACATGAAGTTTTTTTTTTTTTTTTTTTTTTTTTTGCGGTACGCGGGCTTCTCACTGTTGTGGCCTCTCCCGTTGCGGAGCAACAGGCTCAGGACGCGCAGGCTCAGCGGCCATGGCTCACGGGCCCAGCTGCTCCGCGGCATGTGGGATCTTCCCGGACCAGAGCAGGAACCCGTGTCCCCTGCAACGGCAGGCGGTCTCTCAACCACTGCGCCACCAGGGAAGCCCCTATGCTGATTCTTTTGTTTGTTTTATTGTCAATTAAAAATCAAGATAACAGAACAATATTCATTTTCACTGAGAAATCGTGAGGTTTGTTTTTCTCTTAGGGAACCAGAAATGGAGCATTCTAGTACTGATTAACCTATCCCTAGATTTTCATTCTATGGGTTAAATAGATGTAAAAACATATATCAAAGTAGTTAACAAAAAATTTCAAGAAATGTGATAAAAAATCAGTCTTGCTTTAATTAGATGATGGTATATCAGTTTTACTTCTGTATCTAATAAAATTGGGCTTCTATAATTAAGAAATTATATAGGCTTGCTATCCCATAATTACCTCAGTCTTCAACTCAGTTACTCATAACACCAACTTTATAGAAATAAAACTTAACTGATAACTTTTAAACTAATCAGTTATTATTTGCTATGTACACAGCAGTTGCTAAGAAGCCTTTATCCACTGCTTAGATCAACCTAAGGCTTATGTATGCTGTGGGACTCTGCACAGCCAAAAGTCCCTTAGGAGCATTTATTCTTAATTTGAGGATATTACATACCCTAATGAAAAAACAGTATTTTTACATTCTCCATTTGATAACAATGTTTTTTGTTTTTTTTCTTCTTTGTCCAAATCAAGAGAGTCTACTAGGCTATATTGGGAGATTAAGGTTAATTAAATTGACTTTCTAGTAACCATTGTTATTCTTTTCCACTGAGCCACACAGGAGATTTTCTTATGGGCATAAAGGTGACCGCATTCTGCACTACTTCCAGTATTGGCAAGAACCTTCCAACAGCCCTCCTATATTTGTTTGGGATGCAATCATTTTCCTTGATCCTGATAAAAGATAAAGGTGCCTATGTATAACTTTCCACTAATTTTACAAAAGGGTAACAAAGAACTTCATACTTCTGTTTAATAACTTGTGAAAGAAAATTTTCTTGGAGTTACTGTAACTTTAAAAAGCAATTTTCCTATTTTCTTATCCATACAGAGCAAAGTTTACTAAGTACATAACACAGAATGAACATTTAAAAAACATCCAAAGAGTCAAGTTGATATGTTAATATATAAAATGATTTCTGGAGCTTTTAAAATAATACTTAACTATAAAATGATGACCTTAAGAACATTATAAATTGTAGGAAGCTTTATGATGTATGTGTGTGTGTGTTAGTACCTGTTTTTCCACTTAGTAACTGTCTTAATGTTGAGAAGAACAATTATACCTTCTTCAGTGTGTAATGAGATGTGGTATACTAACATTTAACATTATGCCTTTGAAATAGACATTTTTACTTTGCAATATTAGAGCCTTATAATTCAAAACATTCCTCTATTTTTAAAAGATCTATTCTTATAAAAAATATAAATGCAAGGTTTTTCTTCTTCTTAAAAAAAATTACTTTAATTTATGAAAATCTTGCCTGTGGAACTATATCTCATTGCGATCACAACTATAGTGATGTCTCCTTTAAATGGTCCACATTTGAATATTATAGATTTCATGGAAAATTTATTTGAGCTTTTCTAAGATGATTATAAATAGTGTTCCTGACATTAACAGTTTCCCCTTTTATGTTTAAGAAACCCTGTTCCAAAGTAACCAGAAACTGAAAAGTATCTTTCATTAACTTGATCAACTATGCCGTTGATATAGTTTCTTCTATTAAAATAACATATGATTGGAAATCAGGAATAAATTTTGAAAGTCTTTTTGGTTTGCACAGTTAAGGAAAAATATACCACCATAAGTGAGAAAAGAGCCAAATTTTTCTCAACTCACTGCAATTAGTCTTATTCTATTTGCAAGACTCCTTTTTTTCTCCAACATATATTTCTTAAATAGCTTTTGAAATTTTTATATATACATATATATGAGAGAGCTACATGGAAAAGTATTGTATGAATTTACATGGGAATATTTTTCCACTTATAAAGGAAACTTTTTATGTCCTACATGAAAATAAAACATTTTCAAAATGCTTTTGATATTTGTAGATGTATTTTCCAAAAAGTTTTTGATTACTGATATATGCCCTCTCATTAAGTCAAACAATTGTTTTTAGTTTATAATGAGGACAAAATTATATGACTAGAAGAAATGCAAAATAAAAAAAAAAGATAGTATGTTTGCTTTTGTTTCTATTTTAAGGAGGGAGGATTTATATAATTTAGATTAAGGCAGAAAAATGGTACAATTTTAGATTTAACAAACAGTTGTTATAATGCTTAAATTGTACCAGGTGCTTTACATATATTAAGTTATTTAATTCTTATAACCATATTATTAAGGAAGTTCTATTTTTCTCAGCATTGTACAGAAGAAAAAAATGATGCACTCTGGAATCTCTCTGAGATTAGCTGACCAAGTTCATACATCAGATAACTGGCAGCGCTGGTTGTGGAACCAGACATTCTGCCTGGAGAGACTGTGACCATGACTCTGTAA
This sequence comes from Leucopleurus acutus, assembly GCF_964270905.1. NCBI lineage: Eukaryota > Metazoa > Chordata > Mammalia > Artiodactyla > Delphinidae > Leucopleurus > Leucopleurus acutus. The sequence continues at coordinate 38,902,136 of NC_139160.1, read as the reverse complement.
CCTCTCAGATAACTCAGTTTTACTCTTCTTATGTTATGTTGTTTATTTGTAACTGCTCAATAAATTTCAATTACCTTTATTAGTAAATTGCCTATAAAAGATACAGGTGAGAGATAAAAATGGGAAGAGATTAAAATTTAATTTTTCAAATATTCCTTAAAACAAAGGGATATTTGAAAAAAAAATTTAGTGCTATGGCACTTAATTAATTAATTTATTTATTTATTGAGTTATAATTTACTTACAATGTTATATTAGTTTAAGGTATGCAACATAGGGTTTTGGTATTTTTATATATCACACACAATACAAAGTTTTTAAAAATATTGATGATATTCCCTATGCTGTAAATTACATCCCTGTGACTTATTTATTTTATAACTGGTATGATAGTTTGTTTGCTTGTTTTAGAATTTACATAATTACCTTAATTAACAGGTGAAAACAAGAATCCTTACAAAATATATTAAAATTTTTATTTTTTCCCAGTATCTTGTTTATCTTATTTCTTATTCTTACTACTTTGTGTTTACTCCTTTTTATAAAAAAGCTTTCTAGCTCTTACATATATTTATCCATTCTACCATTTTTCTGTTTTCTGCTATGTCATCTTTTGTTTATTAATTAATTAAAATTAATTATTGATTTCTTCTTCTCAATTATTTGACTGTATTTACTCTTCCTAATTTCTCAAGTTGAATGAGCAGTTATTAATTTTCTTTTTTATTTATTAATTTAATAATTTAAGGATCTAGGTCTAAGGATTGACTTTATGCCCACCTATAATGTATGTATATATACATATTTAATGTTTTGATATGTGATATTTAAATTTTTGTAATTTTCAAAATGGCATATAGTTTAGTTTTAAGTACATCTTTCATGCAGGAGGCATTTAATCTTGTTCCTAACATCTAATTTTACTGCACTCTGTTCAGAAGACTAGGATTCACAATTTCTGTTTTGGGGAATTTATGTATTTTTATTGTTACTCACAGATTAATTAATTGAAAATTACCTGGTTTATACACAAATCTCTCTCTGGTCTTTGTAACAACTAATAAATATGCCATTGGTATTCTTAAAGGTGATCAGAATTTTGACAATATAAATATTTTTCTTTGTCCTAGACAATTGTTCTATTCAATTCTAAAGAGTTTTACTTGATTTTAAATAATGTTCTGGATAGGTATCAACATTTTGTCTTTCTTCTGTATTTAAAGATAAATTTATTATAGTCCATGATTACCTTGCTTTTGTATTCCCAGTGTTAAGTATTGTTCCTAATACATAGTAGGTTTTCAATGATAAATGTTTTGCTTTTGTTTTTAACATATTAGTAGTGAAATAAAATAAAGGTGGTAAATAAATTATGCCCGTGAAAAGGAGAGCAAAAGGTAAACAAAGTCATCAAAACAGTAGCTTGTTATTGGGCAGAGATAGAACCTAGATAAATGAAGTGAAGCATGAATACATTATTGTAAACTATTGGATCATATTTACAAAAGAGTTTGACTTAAAAAATTAACTCAGCAAAATTAGAAATTTTTATAAAAGTGAATTTTCCATTTTAGATATTTCTAGTGCTCCTGAAATGACCAACATGAGTATCTACCCTCTCCCTGTGAAGACTCTTTAGCCAGGGTTATGGTAAACCTAAACCAAGTTGCATGCTAAATTTGTGATTTTATTTTAACAAATATGCAAGCTAACTATTTGCATATCAATAAATTAATTTCATCATTTCCTAAAATGTTTTCCACAAATACTAGTTCTATGAGATTGATTGATTGATTAATTTTATAACAGAATATCTGTGGTTAAATATGTTTACACATCACATTTCCCTCTGGAAAAAGTATAATGCAGATTAGTATATTAGGATGTCTTCAAAGTATTTGAATATAGAAATCTGCTGAATTTTGTTAAACATAGTATTTCAAAACTTACTAATGTATATGATTATGGAATTAAATACATTGTTATAAACCACTGAAATAAATCAATACATACATACAAATATATCTGTGTGTATCAGTGCATATATCTATATACTAAACTATTTTAACATGGAATATACTACATTGGAAACAGAGGTCAAAAGGATACTTTAGCACTAAAGCTTTTAAAGATAGTTGACAAATCAAATTATTTTTTATAAGAATCTGATGATCAAAGATCTAATCTAAACTTTAAGTATATTTTGGGGGTACTTGTAAAGCTGATTTTCTTAGTTTTATATTGCTAGTTAAAGAAAATAATAGATGAGTTTATGGCAAATGCCACTTAAGATTCATGGATATAATACTATTTTTTCTTAAGATTCTTGAATAGAAAACAAACTGTAAAAACATTAATTAAAAGAAAAAATTTTCATCTTAAAATTTGCCTTCTATAAGTAGCAAAAACCAACCATATTTGAAAAAAAATCTATAATTCAAATCATTTTTGAGTGTAAGGCACAGGGATGAATTTAATAAAGGAGATATTTAACTCTTTAATTTTGAGTTATTTATATATATAATCTATATTCTTGTCTGCTTACTGTTGGGTAAATTGTTTTTGTATTTTACAATAATTTTTGAATGACTAAAGCTTAAGGGGTAAATTCAAGTAATGGAATACTCTGCAAAGTTTATTAAATTCTTAGTAAGTAATAGAATTTAAAATCCCATTGGTGTTCTTATATAAAAATTATTGTATGAATATTAATACTTTATAAGACTTCTCCGAAACGAATGAGATACAGATACTTCTGGTTTTCCTTCAACATCCTTTCTCCCTGTTCCATAGAAATATACATTTGGTTGGCCACCACAATATATTTTCCAGCTGGTCTTTAGGCTAAATGTTAGGCAATAGATTGTAAATAGAAGTATGTATAGGATTTTTTTGGCCTATTTTTCATCCTCTCCACCATCCTCCTGCCTGGGTTTTGGAGCTGCTCTCTTGGACCTTCCATTAGATGCAATACATGGTGAAGCAGCAAGTATAAAGAAGCCTGTTCCTGTTAGCACAAAGCCCCACACCAGCCTTGAACTTTTATACATAAGTGAAAAATGTATTATTATTTTGTTAATGTCACATGTTATTTTGGGTTCCATGTCAGTTGCAGCTAAACCTCATCTTAACTAATACAGAATTGTTGGAGGGAAGAGGGATGATGCTGACTAAATAGCCTGACATTTTTATCAGTCATTCTTTACCTTTTAAGTGATTCAGGAGCACACTAGAGAGACATTGTATGCTGAATGTTTACGACATTACAAATGATACTCTAGACTAATATCCCTGATTTCTCTACTACAACTTGTTTGATTGACCCCTTGACACTATTCTCAATTGAGGGAAAGCAAAAGTAATTCATGACATTTTCAGAAATGTGGCTAATCTACTTTCACAAGCTTGTCAGCTGGGGTTTCAAGCTCAGGGTGACTCTGCAGTTATTTTTTTTTTTTTCCTAATTTTCTAAGGGAAAAAGAGCTTTTCTAGTAACAAATCCTTCCCTTTATGTTGGACAAGAGTGTCTTTTCCTTGACTTGTTGTGTAACCTCCTTAAAATAAGCTTGGAACTAAGATCCCAAAGGATCATATCTAATTTAAGCCCTTCCAATTTAAGCCCTCTCTGCCAAAGGGAAACTAGATGGTTATTTTTTACAGTGACAGACATGAGCACAATACATCTCACTGAAGAAGAGATAGAGAATATGATTCATAGCCTTCATATGATTCATAGCACTCTCAGCTCACCAAGGAAAGAAAATGCATCTGGAATCACATGCCCTTTTGCTGTTCCTTGACTTTCTCTCCATTAAAAATAATTAAATTAGAAAGAATTACAAAGAAGGTGGCAACTTAGAGGAAAACTGGGAGGGAGTGCATAACAGGAAATTAAAGGTTTCTAGAACTCGTGTCAAATTTAAGGCATGCTCATAGTGACAGCTAGTCAATTTTTTTAAAATTCTTCATGTACTCTCTATCTACCAAATAGTACAAACATCAACTTTGATGCCCTAATGATATAGAAGAATGCAGTTCTTTAGTAGAGCTTGGTGTCCAGCAGAAACAAAGTTTGGTTAATTTAATTTCCAAAGCTATGATTGACTATCGGTGTACATTTTTAGATTGGACATTTTTCATTTTCTGTACTGCAAATAGTGTGGAAGAGTTCTCCACCTCAAAAGTGAAGCAAAACATATATCATACACTATAGGAGAGCAATTTCAAGGGTCAAATAACCTACATTTGCTTAATTCAGTTTTATGCATGAAGAAATAAATGTGGGGTTTTTATCCTAATTAAGAAGTGTCCGATTTTTCTATCACCTACTGCTGAATGTAAAATGAACCCATTTCTGAACAGGCTGAACACAAAGAACATTAATGCTGATTGCCTTATAGATGTGTCTCCAATGCAGTTCTCTCTCCAATCTGACACAAATGAGCCCACTGGTGCCTTGTTTATTATGCCAGGTTGGCCCTACCACTTCCCATCCCAATCTGGTTTGAGACAGATCTTTGCCCTGATCTCTGCCCTTACACAGCCCATGGCAATACAGTGTGGCTCAGTATTATCCATGTCACCCCAAATATCTGATCTAGGTTGAAATTTCCTGATGTTGATTCCTGGGTTCTAAATTATTCCCTCACCTCAGCCCATATTACCTTGGTGTCTAGTTCTGTGATGAGTTTCATAGCCAGTGTCACTCTGAGCTACTTTCCTGTGGTCACCTAGGCTCACTAGTTGCCTCCCTGAATTTTTGTTTCCTACCTCCATTCTATATTGCTAGGCCACCTCTTTCTTTGGGAACCATGAAGTTTCATTTTGGGCACTCTCAGGTCAGATGTGCCGAATAGGAGACCAAAATTTGGATTGTATCGTTTCCTCTTAGGTATCAGCTGACATATTTACTGAGTCCAGTGCCAGCGGTTGATGACTGTCCCAACTCCCCTTGTGTTACTGCACTGGTCAACCTTACGTTCAGTTCAGTTATACAGACACATGCTGAGAACCCACTGTATGCCAGACACTGAATATATTAAAATCAATAAGATATTGATTATATCTTTGAGGAAAGTAACACATATGGAAATCAACAATATGTTCAATTATGTTGCTGATTGGTCCAGAGATTTAATAATTTGAAATAGCTAAAAGAAAAAAGATGGGTAGCTGTACTGGTCAAAAAGTATGTCCAGTTCTAAAACAAAATAACTGAATTAATTAGGAATAAGCCTGAGGAAAGAACCAACATAACTGCAGAATGTTCCTTGTGCTTCCTTGTATCTCCAATTCCTAAAATATAGCATAGTGCATAACTGAAATGTACTAAATATTTACTGAACGAATTGTAGAAGGAATGAATAAATGGTTATTCCTCCAGTAACTTAAATTTTGGGATAAGTTAAACAGATTAATGTGAAAATCTCACATGTAGAAATTAATGTGAAATTCTCTACATCTCATGATGTAGGTCTATGACTCAAATATTTACACCCCATGTATTAAATTGTAGCCTGTGAAGTTGATTTATAAAGTGGCTTTAAACACTACTTCAAATGGGGCAAAAACTGCCCAGAAAGAGAAAGAAAACTTCTGTGGAAAACTGAAGAGTTGATTACTTATGTTGAGATAGTATGCACGGGGTGGGGGTGGGGGGACAAACAACAAAAAACAAAACAAACAAACAAAAAACTATCCCTCAATGGAAACAAGATTTGGGCAAGTACCAGGGGTTACACAGACAACTCTGTATTCAATAATTTGGAAATTTAAAATGATCTCAAGAAGTAGCCCTTATTAATATCAAGTTTCTCATCTGTATAAAAAAATACATATATGCATAATGTGGACATTTTATTTCCTCTGGAATTTGATAATATATCCATTTTTACACATTATGAAACCATTTCTATTTCCATTATAATGATATAAATCCAGAGAGCTATTTACTCTTAGTTTCATAAAGTAATTTTATATACAATGAGTAATTATTGATAGGTGCTATCATTATTCCATTTGATTCACTTAGAGTTCATATGTCTTCTGTGAGGGTTTCTGATCATTCTCTCTTTTAAATGCTGAAATGGTCGTTAGTTCTAAATTGCTCCTTATATCAAAGCTCCTGAGGTGCATTAGCTATGTCAAAAGGACTTTTCAGACAAAAAAGGGTCAATTCAAGACAGACTGGGGAAAACACAATATTGTTTATAACACTCTGTTCTGTATTTTAGGACTTTAATAACCTTCTGGAGAAGCTGAGCCAATTGCTAATCAATAGTAATTATTTCTTTTTCTCACCACCTAAAAAGTACTCTTTAACCCCTGAAAGTAAGTTTTTTTAGAAAGCCACACTCTTATAGACATTAAATTTACAGTCATAACTCAAGTTTTGATATGTATAATGTATTCTCTGTTATAAGTTTATAATAGGACTATTTTCAGCATTTGAAAGTGAAATTATCTTTTCCAAGAAGGTAGTTTTAAAAATCATAATTTCTTTTTTATTTTTTTTAACATTTTTATTGGAGTATAATTGTTTTACAATGGTGTGCTAGTTTCTTCTCTTTAACAAAGTGAATCAGTTATACATATACATATATCCCCATATCTCTTTCCTCTTGTGTCTCCCTCCCTCCCACACTCCCTATCCCGCCATTCTATCTGGTCACAAAGCACTGAGTTGATTTCCCTGTGCTATGCGATAGCTTCCCACTAGCTAGCTATTTTACATTTGGTAGTGTATATATGTCCATATATACACTACCACTCTCTCACTTTGTCCCAGCTTACCCTTCCCCCTCCCCATATCCTCAAGTCCATTCTCTAGTAGGTATGAGTCTTTATTCCTGCCTTGCTCCTAGGTTCTTCATGACCATTTTTTTTTTGATTCCATATATATGTGTTAGCATATGGTATTTGTTTTTATCTTTCTGACTTACCTCACTCTGTATGGCGGACTCTAGGTCCACCCACCTCACTACAAATAACTCAATTTCATATCTTTTTATAGTTGAGTAATATTCCATTGTATATATGTGGCACATCTTCTTTATCCATTCATCTGTTGATGGACACTTAGGTTGCTTCCATGTCCTGGCTCTTGTAAATAGAGCTGCAATGAGCATTGTGGTACATGACTCTTTTTAAATTATGGTTTTCTCAGGGTAAATGCCCAATAGTGGGATTGCTGGGTTATATGGTAGTTCTATTTTTACCTTTTTAAGAAACCTCCATACTGTTCTCCATAGTGGCTGTTACAATTTACATTCCCACCAACAGTGTATGAGGATTCCCTTTTCCCCACACCCTCTCGAGCATTTATTGTTTGTAGATTTTTTGGTGATGGCCATTCTGACCAGTATGAGATGATATCACATTGTAGTTTTGATTTGCATTTCTCTAATGATTAATGATGTTGAGCATTCTTTCATGTGTTTCTTGGCAATGTGTATGCCTTCTTTGGAGAAATGTCTATTTAGGTCTTCTGAACATTTTTGGATTGGGTTGTTTGTTTTTTTGATAGTGAGCTACCTGAGCTGCTTGTAAATTTTGGAGATTAATCCTTTGTCAGTTGCTTCATTTGTAAATATTTTCTCCCATTCTGAGGGTTGTCTTCATCTTGTTTATGGTTTTCTTTGTTGTGCAAAAGCTTTTAAGTTTCATTAGGTCCCATTTGTTTATTTTTGTTTTTATTTCCATTTCTCTAGGAGATGAATCAAAAAGTATCTTGCTGTAATTTATGTCATAGACTGTCCTGCCTATGTTTTCCTCTAACAGTTTCACAGTGTCTGGCCTTACATTTAGGCCTTTAATCCATTCTGAGTTTATTTTTGTGTATGGTGTTAGGGAGTGTTCTAATTTCATTCTTTTAAATGTAGGTGTCCTGGTTTCCCAGCACAACTTATGAAGAGGCTATCTTTTCTCCAATGTATAGTCTTGCCTCCTTTATCAAAGATAAGGTGACCATATATGTGTGGGTTTATCTCTGGGCTTTCTATGCTGTTCCATTGATCTACTTTTCTGTTTTTGTGCCAGTACCATACTTTCTTGATTAATGTAGATTTCTAGTAGAGTCCGAAGTCGTGGAGTCTGATTTCTCCAGCTCCAATTTTCTTTCTAAAAATTGCTTTGGCTATTCAGGGTCTTTTGTGTTTCCATACAAATTGTGAATTTTTTTTGTTCTAGTTCTATGAAAAATGCCAGTGGTAGTTTGATAAGGATTGCATTGAATCTGTAGATTGGCTTGGGTAATAGAGTCATTTTCACAATCTTGATTCTTCCAATCCAAGAACATGGTATATCTCTCCATCTGTTTGTATCAGTTTTAATTTCTTTCATCAGTGTCTTATAATTTTCTGCATACAGGTCTGTTGTCTCGTTAGGTAGGTTTATTCCTAGATATTTTATTCTTTTTGTTGCAGAGGTAAATGGGAGTGATTTCTTAATTTCACTTTCAGATTTTTCATCATTAGTGTATAGGAATGCAATAGATTTCTGTGCATTAATTTTGTATCCTGCTACTTTACCAAATTCTTTGATTAGCTCTACTAGTTTTCTGGTAGCACCTTTAGGATTCTTTATGTATAGTATCATGTAATCTGCAAACAGTGACAGCTTTACTTCTTCTTTTCTGATTTGGATTCCTTTTATTACGTTTTCTTCTCTGATTGCTGTGGCTAAAACTTCCAAAACTATGTTGAATAATAGTGGTGAGAGTGGACAACGTTGTCTTGTTCCTGATCTTAATCGAAATGGGTTCAGTTTTTCACCATTGAAGACGATGTTGGCTGTGGGTTTGTCATATATGACCTTTATTATGTTGAGATAAGTTCTCTCCATGCCTCCTTTCTGGAGGATTTTCGTCATAAATGGGTGTTGAATTTTGTCGAAACCTTTCTCTGCATCTATTGAGATGATCATATGGTTTTTCTCCTTCAATTTGTTAATATGGTGTATCACATTGATTGTTTGTGTATATTGAAGAATCCTTGCATTCCTGGGATAAACTACACTTGATCATGGTGTATGATCCTGCAAATATGCTGTTGGGTTCTGTTTGCTAGTATTTTGTTGAGGATTTTTGCATCTATGTTCATCAGTGATATTGGCCTGTAGTTTTATTTCTTTGTGACATCCTTGTCTGGTTTTGGTACCAGAGTGATGGTGGTCTCGTAGAATGAGTTAGGGAGTGTTCCTCCCTCTGCTCTATTTTGGAAGACTTTGAGAAGGATAGGTATTAGCTCTCCTCTAAATGATAGATAGAATTCGCCTGTGAAGCCATCTGGTGCTGGGCTTTTGCTTGTGATACGATTTTTTTTTTTTCACGGTACGCGGGCCTCTCACTGCTGTGGCCTCTCTCGTTGTGGAGCACAGGCTCCGGATGTGCAGGCTCAGAGCCCATGGCTCACGGGCCCAGCCTCTCTGCGGCATGTGAGATCTTCCTGGACTGGGGCCCGAACCCGTGTCCCCGGCATCAGCAGACAGACTCTCAACCACTGCACCACCAGGGAAGCCCATGTGATAAGATTTTTAATCACAGTTTCAATTTCAGTGTTTTTGATTGGTCTCTTCATATTTTCCACTTCTTCCTGGTTCAGTCTTGGAAAGTTGTGCATTTCTTAGAATTTGTCCATTTCTTCCAGGTTGTCCATTTTATTGGCATACAGTTGCTTGTAGTATATCTCATGATCCTTTGTAGTTCTGCAGTGTCATTTATTACTTCTCCTTTTTCATTTCTAACTCTATTGATTTGAGTCCTCTCCCTTTTTTTCTTGATGCGTCTGGCTAATGGTTTAGCAAGTTTGTTTCTCTTCTCAAAGAACCAGCTTTTAGTTCATTGATCTTTGGTATCGTTTCCTTCATTCCTTTTTCATTTATTTCTGATCTGATCTTTATGATTTCTTTCCTTCTGCTAACTTTGCAGATTTTTGTTTTTCTTTCTCTACTTGCTTTATGTATAAGTTTAGGCTGTTTATTTGAGATGTTTCTTGTTTCCTAAGATAGGATTGTATTGCTGTAAACTTCCCTCTTAGGACTGCTTTTGCTGCATCCCATAGATTTTGGGTAGTTGTGTTTTCATTGTCATTTGTTTCTAGGTATTTTTTGATTTCCTCTTTGATTTCTTCAGTGATCTCTTGGTTATTAAGCAGTGTATTGTTTAGCCTCCATACGTTTGTATTTTTTACAATTTTTTTCCTGTAATTGATATCTAGTCTCATAGCATTGTGGTCAGAAAAGATACCTGATAAGATTTCAATTTTCTTAAATTTACCAGTGCCTGAATTGTGACCCAAAATATGATCTAGCCTGGATAATGTTCCATGAGCACTTGAGAAGAATGTGTATTCTGTTGTTTTTGGATGGAATGTCATATAAATATCAATTAAATCCATCTTGTTTAATGTATCATTTAAAGCTTGTGTTTCCTGAGGATTCCCTTGTGGCGCAGTGGTTGAGAGTCCGCCTGCCAATGCAGGGGACACGGATTCATGCCCCGGTCCGGGAGGATACCACAAGCCATGGAGCAGCTAGGCCCATGAGCCATGGCCGCTGAGCCTGCACATCCAGAGCCTGCACATCCGGAGCCTGTGCTCTGCAGCAGGACAGGCCACAACAGTGAGAGGCTGGCGTACTGCAAAAAAAAAAAAAAAAAAAAAAAAAGCTTGTGTTTCCTTATTTATTATCATTTTGGAATACCTGTCCATTGTGAAAGTCAAGTGTTAAAGTCCCCTACTATCATTTTGTTACTGTCGATTTCCCTTTTTATGGCTGTTAGTATTTGCCTTATGTATTGAGGTATTCCTATGTTGGGTGCATACATATTTACAATTGTTATATCTTCTTCTTGGATTGATCCCTTGATCATTATGTAGTGCCCTTCTTTGTCTCTTGTAATAGTCTTTGTTTTAAAGTCCATTTTGTCTGATATGAGAATTGCTACTCCAGCTTTCTTTTGATTTCCATTGGCATGGAATATCATTTTCCATCCCCTAACTTTCAGTCTGTATGTGTCTTAGGTCTGAAGTGGGTCTCTTGTAGACAGCTTATATGCGGGTCCTGTTTTTTTATCTATTCATCCAGTCTATGTCTTTTGTTTGGATTATTTAATCCATTTACATTTAAGGTAATCATCAATATGTATGTTCTTATTACCATTTTCTTAATTGTTTTGGGCTTATTATTGTAGGTTTTTTCCTTCTCTTGTGTTTCCTGCCTAGAGGAAATTTCCTTTAGCTTTTGTTGTAAGGCTGGTTTTGCTGTGCTGAACTCTCTTAGCTTTTGCTTGTCTGTTAAGGTTTTAATTTATCCATCAAATCTGAATGAGATCCTTGCTGGATAGAGTAATATTGGTTGTAGGTTTTTCCCTTTCATCTCTTTAAATATGTCCTGCCACTCCCTTCTGGCTTGCAGAGTTTCTGCTGAAAGATCAGCTGTTAACCTTATGGGGATTCCCTTGTATGTTATTTTTTTTTGTTTTTCCCTTGCTGCTTTTAATATTTTTTCTTTGTATTTAATTTTTAATAGTTTGATTAACATGTGTCTTGGCATGTTTCTCCTTGGATTTATCCTGTATTGGACTCTCTGTGCTTCCTGGACTTGATTAACTATTTCCTTTCCCATATTAGGGAAGTTTTCAACTATAATCTCTTCAAATATTTTCTCAGTCCCTTTCTTTATATCTTCTTCTTCTGTGACCCCTATAATTCGAATGTTGGTGTGTTTAATGTTGTCCCAGAGGTCTCTAAGACTGTCCTCAATTCTTTTCCTTCTTTTCTCTTTATTCTGCTCTACAGTAGTTATTTCCACTATTTTATCTTGCAGGTCACTTATCCATTCTTCTGCCTCTGCTATTCTTCTATTGATCCCTTCTAGAGAATTTTTAATTTCATTTATTTTGTGGTTCATGATTTTTTTTTTTTTTGCTCTTTAGTTCCTTTAGCTCCTTGTTAAACGTTTCTTGTATTTTCTCCATTCTATTTCAAGATTTAGGATCATCTTTACTATCATTATTCTGAATTCTTTTTCAGCTAGACTGCCTATTTCCTCTTCATTTGTTAGGTATGGTGGGTTTTTACCTTGCTCCTTTATCTGCTGTGTGTTTCTTTGTCTTCTCATTTTGCTTAACTTAGTGTGTTTGGGGTCTCCTTTTTGCAGGTTGCAGGTTTGTAATTCCCGTTGTTTTTGGTGTCTGTCCCCAGTGGCTAAAGTTGGTTCAGTGGGTTGTGTTGGCTTCCTGGTGGAGGGGACTACGGCCTGTGTTCTGGTTGATGAGGGTGGATCTTGTGTTTCTGGTGGGCAGGTCCACGTCTGGTGGTGTGTTTTGAGGTGTCTGTGACTTTATTATGATTTTAGTCAGCCTCTCTGCTAATGGGTTGGGTTATGTTCCTGTTTTGCTAGCTGTTTGGCATAGGGTGTCCAGCACTGTAGCTTGCTGGTCATTGAGTGGAGCTGGGTCTTGGCATTGAGATGGTGATCTCTGGGAGATTTTCACTGTTTGATATAACATGGAGCTAGGAGGTCTCTGGTGGACCAATGACCTGAACTTGGCTCTCCCACCTCAGAGTCACAGCCCTGACGCCTGGCTGGAGAACCAAGAGCCTGTCATCCACACTGCTCAGAATAAAAGGGAGAAAGAAAGAAAGAAGGAAAGAAAGAAAGATGGATAGAAAGAAAAAGGTACAATAAAATTAAAAAGCTATTAAAATAAAAAAACAAAAATAATTATTAATAAAAAAATTTAAATAATTAAAAAAAAAGAATGAAAGAAGAGAACACCAAACCAAAAAAACAAATCCACCAATGATAAGATGCACCGAAAACTATACTAAACAAAACAAAACAAAACAAAACAAAACAAAACAAACAAAAAACGGACAGAGAGACCCCTAGGACAAATGGTAAAAGCAAAGCTATACAGACAAAATCACACACAGAAGCATATGCACACACATGCACAAAAAGAGAAAAAGGGAAGTATATATATATATATATATATATATTGTTGTTCCCAAAGTCCACCTCCTCAATTTGGGATGATTTGTTTTCTATTCAGGTATTCCACAGATGCAGGTAGATCAAGTTGACTGTGGAGATTTAATCCGCTGCTCCTGAGGCTGCTGGGAGACATTTCCCTTTCTCTTCTTTGCTCGCACAGCTCTTGGAATTCAGCTTTGGATTTGGCCCCGCCTCTGCATGTAGGTCACCTGAGGGCGTGTGTTCTTTGCTCAGACAGGATGGGGTTAAAGGAGCAGCTTATTCGGGGGCTCTGGCTCACTCAGGCCAGTGGGAGGGAGGGGTATGGAGTGTGGGGTGAGCCTGCAGCAGCAGAGGCCGACATGATGTTGCACCAGCCTGGGGTGCGCCATGTGTTCTCCCTGGGAAGTTGTCCCTGGATCACGGGACCCTGGCAGTGACGGTCTGCACAGGGTCCCGGGAGGGGAGGTATGGTTAGTGACCTGTGCTTCCACACAGGATTCTTGGTGTCTGCAGCAGCAGCTTTAGCATCTCATGCCCATCTCTGTGGTCTGCCCTGATAGCCGCAGCTTGTACCCGTCTCTGGAGCTCCTTTAAGCAGCACTGTTAATCCCCTCTCCTTGCGCACCAGGAAACAAAGAGGCAAGAAACTCTTCCGCAGTTCCAGACCTTTTCCCGGACTCCCTTCCGGCTAGCCGTGGTGCACTAGCCCCTTCAGGCTGTGTTCACGCAGTCAACCCCAGTCCTCTCCCTGGGATCCAACCAAAGCTGAAGCCTCAGCTCCCAGCCCCCGCCCGCCCCGGCAGGTGAGCAGATAAGCCTTTCAGGCTGGTTAGTGCTGGTCAGCAACGATCTTCTGTGCGGGAATCTCTCCGCTTTGCCCTCTGCACCCCTGTTGCTGTGCTCTCCTTCGTGGCTTCTAAGCTCTCCCGCTGCACCACCCGCAGTCTCCACGCGCAAAGGACCTTCCTAGTGTGTGGAAACCTTTCATCCTTCACAGCTCCCTCCCACTGGTGCAGGTCCCATCCCTATTCTTTTGTCCCTGTTTTTTTTTTCTTTTCTTTTGCTTTACCCAGGTATGTGGGGAGTTTCTTGCCTTTTGGTAGGTCTGAGGTATTCGCCAGCATTCAGTAGGTGCTCTGTAGGAGTTCAAAAATCATAATTTCTGAAAGATTAAAGCAATAGAACTTTCTAAACACTCTCAAAACTTTATTGAATAAGGGTTAAAATGGATAGCTAGATATATAAATATACTATTAAATATTTTTTCTTAATTCAAATGACAATAGTTAAAATCAAAGTAGTTTATATCAAAAAATTAAAGCTTGATAAATAAATATGCTGTTGGACATTTTTGCTGTCTTACAGAAAAATTGCTTAGGTATGAAATTTTATTGAGCTGGTATAGGTCATCATCAGTAGAAAAGTTAATAGAAAGTATTAAGAAAATCTAGAACTTCAAAAAGGAAGAGTGACTAAAGATTAATAAGAAATATAGAGGAGAAACAAACAATATATTGCAAAATTAATGGTGAATAGCAGGTTTAAATTAGGTGATGTCCTTAGAAAAACACGATGAATATAATATACAATGTAAAGTAGTTTTCTGTGTCCTTTTTAAAAAATGCTTCTTCTATTCCTACTCTGTGCTAGGTTGTATACATGCACTGGAGATGCAAGAGTTATTTCACAGAAAGACAGTTTCTCTCAAGTGTTTCTTGTTTGTTTTTATAGATTCTCTAACATAATTAATGGAATTACTGGGTCATTTATGCTAGAAACCTAGGTAGCAATTTCAAACTTCTTTGTTCTTTTATCATCCAAATGCTGGCCAAATTCGCAAAAAAATTACCTGCCAAATATATTTTTTTCATTTTTTCTCACCATTTTTACTTGCCTATTTCAGATTTGCATTATTTCTTTTAATTGCTCCCCCTGAAGCATGTTAAAGTATTCAATTTGTTGTATTCTTATAACATTTATAGTAATCAACTTGTATTTAAGTTTTTCATTTACACAGCGATGTTCTTCATTAAACTGATTATCTTAGAGGGCAAAGTCCATGCCGTATTCCTTTCTTTAGCCTCTATCATCTAGAGTAATATATGAGTTGAAGGAAATTAGTTTTGGACTCTTATTCTGAGCATAGGCTGCCAACACTAAGCTTTGAATGCAATGTAAAACCCATTCTAAATTTGTTCCCTGAATTCTACAACAGCAGTTTAATTAACAAGAGATGTAGTCTTAAAATATAACTTGAAATTAAAAAAAAAAATTGTTGGTAATGATGACTTTAATTTATATTATATACACATATAGATATATGTTATATAACATAAATATCTGTATATATTTTTTGTTTCCTCCAGAGCATGACTATAATATGTGAGTACTTGAAAAAACTGGCTGCAGTAATAGAAATAGTTTTCCACTCAAGTATTAAGGTATAAACTCTATTTCTCAGTGTGTAAAAGGTGATTTACTTTGGGGTGGATTAACCTCAAAGGACAAAAAATAGGTAGTTTCTATTTCCATATCTAGAATATGTCACCACATTCAGAAAACAGCAGGAAATCAACCTTTTTTTTCACTGATAGTTAAACATTTCAGAACTGTAAAACCAGAATTATATTTTTAGGTAAATCAATGTGGTAGGATCAAAAGCTTTACATATATTATATGTGAATTTCTATTAAAACACAATAAAATATAAATAGTCCTTAATAGATTTAAAAGTAGTTTTTAATATAAAACTTGAGACTGAGATAATTAGATGCAAATTACATATAATTCAATGAAAACAAATCACATTTTGAAATTCTTTGAAGATATTTGACATCTGAACCTAAGAAAGTAACATAAAAAAAAAATCTATGAGAACTTCTAAGTAAGTTAAAAACTGTCTGCTTGGAGGAACTAACCTATGTCTTCAAAAACTCTAGAGATGTTCCGACCTTGAATCTTCCTTGGTAAGATGAATCATAGCAAGCACAATTCTTTATGCCAAAGAACAATTTCACTTTCTTCCAGTTTTTCATTCACTTTTTCCTCTCACTCTCATCCTTGACGTACAAGGGGCTGAATGGAATATAAGAAACTCCCAATTTAACATAGAGAATATAATTGAATAAATTATGTCTGAAAGTGTTGCAGTGGGTTTTCATAGGACATCTGAGGGTAGGTGATGGCATTATAATCTCTAGGCATGAATTTGTCTAAAATTATATTATCCAGGATAGGCTAGGTTATGATCTGATAACAAATTAATTCTGAAAATCTACTATTATAACACTATTAAAAGTTTATTTTTTAGCTAACTTTACATGACCTTCATGGTTCATTCCATACAAATGTAGCTGTTCCATCTGGAACATGTAGTCTTCTAGGTCAACTGAGCTGAAAAAAGGTTAGCTTTTCCTTCACCTAGAAACGGTACCCACATTTCACTGGCCAGAACAAGTCTGATAACCCTGCTTAATTGCAAAGGAGTTGGGAAATATAGGGAAGCAGATGGAATATTTTGGGTGAGGGTTACTCTTTCCATTAGCAATTAATAGCTTATATGTTGTAAATGATATTGTAATATGCTGATCAATTTGTACTAGTCAATTATTTTCATGATGCTTGCCTGAAGTGCATAATTTAATCATGAGCATTTCAAAGTAAAACTGAGGAAAATCCTAAATTATGGTTTTACATTGTTTTACTTAGGTCTGTAATTGGAAAACTCTCAAACTGTAGTTGTTTGGTAGGGGAACAAAAAAATCTTTCTACAATGTTTCCCTGAGACAGAAGAGCATATTATTTCATAACAAAAAAGGCAACCATGAAGTAGGAAGAAAAAAACCCAGGAACCTGTGTGACAGGTAAAACTAGATTCGCAGCTATGTTTTGTTATTTAAAACCAATACTTAAGAGCTTTTCCTTCTTCACAAAGATAAAGGAGTTATCAGAGCTAATAGTTGATGTGTATGCTTAGCACAGTTTTAACAGATTACAGGTCGATTTTAATTTTGCTTTACAAATTACAAAGGAGTCCATCAATAAGATTATGGACTAGAGATACCCAAATACTGCTGAGAAAGTAGTCTACCTTTTCAAGTTCAAATGGAGAAAAATATAAAGAGAAAAAAATTGCCAACACACAAGGAAAAGGAATGTGTTTTTTGTTTGTGTATAAACCATGCAAAACCCTCACTTATATAATTACACTGTAATAGAAGCTGATAATTATTTAGCAAAAAGATTTTGTAAGCAGTTCAGAAGAATTTCCTTGGTTAATCCAAAAAGGTGGTATTGTAAATGCTTTACATATAGAGAAATATTACTAGAAAACAATATAATCATCAAGACTTTTAAAATATAATACTGTAGCCTATTTTATAAATTTATATTTTAGGACTGTTTTATTATTAAGGATATTCCTTTCACAGAAAATTAGAAAACTTGAGAAAAAACATATGCTTTTCATGTGCTCATAAATATAGAATCATGTACATGACTACAAAATGACTTATTTTATTTTCCTTGTAACATACAGGAACCATCATTTTCCTCTGCACTATTTATAATAGAATTCCTCAATAAATCTGGTAAGCATTTTTAAAAACAAAAGGAAAATATAAAGCAAAAACCCCTCAAATATCTAGTCTATTATAATATAAATATTCATAAGTTTACAGAGGGCTGTTAGACTTTAAGAGTTATGACTGACATCTAAAGAAGATATGCTAAAAAAAGCACTGTCATATATGTAAAGACATATGAAGAGTTCCCATCCAAACCATGGTAAAATTGTATACAAATGTCAGAAATATGATAAAATAATGAACCAAGAATAGAAGTGAATGATAATAAGCTAGCCATGCTACAATTTCTTTCACTTTTATTACTAAATAGCACCATTATCACATGAAAGTCCCTTTAAGTAAAAAGACTCTGCTTTTGGAAATAATTTTACATACTGTTACACAAATTTGTACTTTTAAAAAAGCCTTTTATGACATGAAAATTTTAGCATAGTCAAAATAGTGGTTGAAAATCCTGTCCCGCAGCTGCCCTGCAGGGAGTGGAGGAGAGGCAATACTGGAGTCCTCACTACACTTTTCTGAAGTCATTTCAGAGGGCCACTGGTGAGATTCCATTCTCTGCAAAGCACACAGAAAGATGTTTCACAAGGGTAGAGTTAAAGAGTTGCTGAGGAAGAAAATACCCCCAAAGCCCTCTTTGGCACAGACAGGAATAAAAACCTTTCTTCCCTCCCTGAAACTTTCAGAAAGTGCCCTCATACACAGTCAGTTCCTCTGGAGCAATTGCCAGAGTCAGCGCCTCAAGCAGAGAGGGCAGGCGCTAACAGCAAAGGAACTCAGTGATGCGAAGTATGGGCTTCATCTGGAAAATGCTGGATTCCCTTCAGACCACTCCGGATGCAGTCAGCCAGAAGCTAAAATTTGGTTCTCAAGACTCCTTAGGGCAAAAGTTCAAATGGCTTATTCTATAAGTTGTTTCTAGGATTGTTTTTAGTTGGAATTAAGGAAACTAAGATTCTGTAAGCCGAATGGAAAACTTTGTCAATGAAGTGAGACATAATTATCTGGTGATGGTTGAAAGTTCTTAATTTGTGCTTCAATGACAAAGCTGACAAGCAGAGTTCTGAGAACTTGAGAAGCTGGGTCAGAAGGAATCCTTAAAAGGCTAGGAGTGGAAACTTCCCACTTAGTTTCTCTTGTGCAGTGATTTTGAAACCTGTTGTTGTCATTAGCAAGATTTACCTTTGATCACAACCAGAAGAGTAAAGAATAAAACATTAAACTCTTTTATTGACTAACTTACATCCTGTTAAAACCATTAATATGTTCACTTTCTTGGTACTTGGTAATCTTTTGATTTAGAAAAAAAAAGAAACTGTGTAAACAAATAAACTCCTAAGAACTCATATTTCTTTCTTTTTTATTTTTTTATTTCCACAACCCTTCCCTGAGGTTTGTGTATGTTGGACATTGTGGTGTTTTAGATCACTGAGTGTACAGAAGAAAGAATTCAAAGAAAATATTGCTGTTCTTCAGTTTTGTTTGTGGAATTTGAAATTACTCAAATTTAAAATAAATTACTGGACTGTAGAACTCATATTTATTGAACCCGTTCTTTCCTATGACCACAGATTAGGAATATTTGCCTTTTGACCTTTTATTAGAGGACACAGTATGCTTGCTGTATGACTGATATTTTAGTATATGTTTAATTTAATTTACTCCTACAAATCTCTTGAGGCAGGCATTATTTCTATGTTAATATTATGAAACTGTACTTCATAGAATTTGAGTAAATATTTGACATCAAATAACTGAAAGGGTGGAGCAGGACTCAAATGGGGGGTGCACTGAACACAAACCCAATTCTCTGTTAATTTCACCACAGTACATCTTCAGTGACCTTAACAGACACAGCCAAGGAGCAACATATTTTCATAGGTAAGAGAGCAACAGAAATTTAAAATTATAAGTATTGAGGGCTTCCCTGGTGGCACAGTGGTTGAGAGTCTGCCTGCCAATGCAGGGGACCCGGGTTCGTGCCCCGGTCTGGGAAGATCCCACATGCCGCGGAGTGGCTGGGCCCGTGAGCCATGGCCGCTGAGCCTGCGCGTCCGGAGCCTGTGCTCTGCAACGGGAGAGGTCACAACAGTGAGAGGCCCGCGTACAGTAAAAAAAAAAAAAAAAAAAAAAAATTATAAGTATTGAGTTTATTGTCAATAATTGTTGTTTCTCATGCGTGCAATCTTTTAACCCTTGCTGGACCACCTAAGAATGGAACTTGAGCCAGGAACATTTCCTTACTAAGACATAAAGAGTCCTCACAGCCTGTCCTGGGCTTACGCCTCCTTTGGGAATATATTTCCCTGTTCTGGACTTGATATATACAGTTGACCCTCATCCAAGGATTCAACCAACCTCAGATCAAAAAATTCCAAAAAAATATTCTAGAAAGTTCAAAAAAATCACAAAACTTGAATTTGTGACACTGGCAACTATTTACATAGCATTTATATGGTATTTACAACTATTTACATAGCATTTACATTGTATTAGATACTATAAGTAATCAAGAGATGATTTAAAGTATATTGGAGGATGTGTGTAGGTTACAATCAAATATTATGCCATTTTACATAAGGGACTTGTGCATCCATTGATTTTGGTATCAGAGGGGTGATGGAATCAATTCTCTGCCCCCATGGACACCTGATACCATGGGACAGCTGTCCTTTTTTTCATTCTCTTTATTAAGCACATGTATCAGTGTCCTCAGTCACACCCTCAGCTTTCTGTATTTCAGATCCCATAGGGGAGAGGTTGGGGTCATTTTATTGTGGCAGAAAGTGTGGGCTCTGTAGCTAGGTCTGCCTGGGCTATGGAGCAGATCTGCTGGCCAGGAGGGACCAACACAGGGCAAGAGACTGGATCTCATGCATACTCTCCTTTCTTGCTGTAAGTAAGGGCTGCACCACTTTTGCTGGATGTATGTGTTTTCTATTCTCAACAACATTTAATCATGCACAGATCTCTTCCCTGGGTGGAACTTATCTGCCTTTTAATCTTTTTCATTTTTAAAATTTTATTTATTTTTCACCGTGTTGGGTCTTTGTTGCTCCACGTGGGCTTTCTCTAGTTGCGGCAAGTGGGGGCTACTCTTCATTGTGGTGTGCGGGCTTCTCATTGTGGTGGCTTCTCTTGTTGCAGAGCTCAGGCTCTAGGCACACAGGCTTCAGTAGTTGTGGCTCGCAGGCTCAGTAGTTGTGGCTCATGGGCTTAGTTGCTCTGCAGCATGTGGGATCTTCCCAGACCAGGGCTCGAACCTGTGTCCCCTGAATTGGCAGGTGGATTCTTAACCACTGAGCCACCAGGGAAGTCCTCTCTGCCTTTTAATCTTGACTGCACAGCCTAGCCTGTGAATTCACAGAGAATGGCATAACACTCAGCTCTGGATGTCCTAGTAGGTAATTATGTGAATTCACATAAATGGCCTATTAATAAAATTGGCAGCAAGCTACTCTTGGATTGCAGAGTTGAAAGAGTAAACTTAACTCAAGACATCTTTGTCTTCAGACCGTAACTTAAAATATCTTTTTGGGGCTTCCCTAGTGGCGCAGTGGTTGAGAGTCCGCCTGCCGATGCAGGGGACACGGGTTCGTGCCCCGGTCCAGGAAGATCCCACATGCCGCGGAGCGGCTGGGCCCGTGAGCCATGGCCGCTGGGCCTGCACATCCGAAGCCTGTGCTCCGAGGCGGGAGAGGCCACAACAGTGAAAGGCCCGCGTACCGCAAAAAAAAAAAAAAAAATATATATATATATATATATATATAGTCTTTTTGATTTAAGGTCACTTTATCTAACTTCTACTTTATCTAAATTCTACCATTGTCACTGCCTCACTTCTACTACTGCCCTGTTACCTCTCCACCACACCTGTAGAAATGCAGCCCAATATGAGTCCAGAAGTCAGGGACTGTGCAGTTTAGGGATTGTATGAATCATGTAAAGCACTAGTTAGCATAAAATATATTTAAAAGGGATAAAGAAAAGAAAGATATTCAAACTCGCCATAAAATGTAAATCTATTATCACTGATGATGTCATCATTCCTGATACATTTCTTCTGAGCCCAGCATGTAGGTTGCCATGTTTCCTACATCATTAAATCTTTAAAGAGCTCCTAGTTTTAGACACAGACAGATCTCAGTAAAGCAGATGTACTAAATGCATGGGTGGTCAGAGCAGAGCTGTCTCCCTTGCATAAGTAGATGGAGAGTTGTGAAACTGAATCACAGAGACTCATAGAACCATACCAGATGAGAAGGAATAAAACAACTAGCAATCATAGTTCCACTCCTTATTTATATTAAAATTTGGTGTATATGTATATATAAATATCTGAAATATATATACATAATGCATAGGCATACACTTATATATATATATTGCATATAGTAATACCCTAAACAAAATTCAGTTTAATATGTCCTCTAAAAGCTTTCTTTTTCTAGTTAAATATTGACTTTTGTGAAGATCATCTAACATTCATGGGTTTTGCTGGACACCATTCAGTCCCGAGAGATTAGAGAGCAGAGAGTGACATCTTGACTTTGATATCTTATATGTTCCTCTGCCTTTATTATCCAAAGTAGAACGCTTGTTAATTCTTCCCATCCCTCCCTGTGGAAACCTGTCTCTACCCTGTTTCTGTATCCCAGTTTTCTTCACAGCATCACTATCTACCCAGAGGTGAGGCCAAAAACCTAGGAGTCATTCCTCCTTCTCACTCCGCACAGATAAATTCCATCTACTGGCAAGTCCTGGTGGCTCTAAAATAGACCTTGGGCATCCACTTAGCTTCTATCCCTTCCCTCCTACTGTTTTAGCCCAAACTACCATCTTCCACCTGGGCTGCGCTGTATGCTCCACACAGTCCTGCCTGCTTCTGCAGGGAGGGGGCGCTCTTAAAGTCCATCTCCACTTGAACCAGAGGGACCAGTCAACATTATAAAGGAGAGCTTGTCCTTCCCCTGCTTTAAAACTCACAGTATCTTCTCCCTGTGCTTAAAATAAAACCTGAACTCCTTATTTTCAGGACAAGTTGCTGTGTGATTTGTTATCCAATCCCCGCATCACCCACCATGCTCAGCCTTACTCACTAGGCTCCACCCAGGAGTCTTCTTTCTTTTCTTCAAGACAAAAGCCCATTCAATCTTCAATACACTTCCATGGCCTTCTTTTGGAATGCTCTTTGTCAAAATTGTCCTACCCTGGAGACTTTACAGTTTTCAGGTTTGGGCTTAAATGTTGTCTTTTAAAGAGTGATTTCTTATCTAGCCATTCTAGATTATTAGCTGCCTAACAACCCACCTACTTTCTTTTCTTTTTTTTTGTGGTACGCGGGCATCTCACTGCTGTGGCCTCTCCCGTTGCGGAGCACAGGCTCCGGACGCGCAGGCTCAGCGGCCATGGCTCACGGGCCTAGCCGCTCCGGGGCATGTGGGATCTTCCTGGACCGGGGCACGAACCCGTGTCCCCTGCATCGGCAGGCGGACTCTCAACCACTGCGCCACCAGGGAAGCCCTCACCTACTTACTTTTGAATCATATTATCCAGTTTTATTTTCATCAAAGCACTTGTTGCTATGGAAATCTTATTATTTATATAGTTGTTGTTTTTATTGTTTTTTTTTTTTTTAATTAGTTCCAACCTCCTATACTGCAGCCCTTTGTAAAAGCCATTGTCCGTCATGGCCCACTGTATCCCCAGGAGCTAAAATGTGCTTGACAGGAGTCCATGCTTAAGAAAAAAGTGTTGGATGAGTGAAAGGGCTTTCAGATTCAATCTTAAAAGCCTACAGATCTAAAAGAAACAATGACACTGACATCCCGTTTCAGCATCCTTTTGATATTCTCTTATACCAATGTCTTGGCAAAGATTTTAAACATTTTTAAATATGGCAAAAAAGACTGATGAACCAGAAGTGGGAGGATTACTACATGTGACAGCACCAAAATGACAAAAAAAAATCTTCTGAAAATGCAAGATATCTTCTAGTTATTTGAATTATCCTCTCTGAAAATAGAATATTAGTCATAAAACATTCCACCTAATTGCTGAAATACCAGCACATTTTACTTTTTCCCTGATGAATAGTGAGAGAATAGCAAGTTCTCTCTCACAAGTGATTTTCTCCCTATATCTTTCATCAATCTCAGAAACGCTAATAAAAGTTGAAACTCACTCAGACATATCATAGCCATGATGTTATTTATTTATTTATTTATTTTAATTTCGATGCCCTGAAGAGTTTTTTTTTGTTTTTGTTTTTTTTTTCCTTTGGTCCATAAATTAATGGAAGGGTTACACTCATCCACACAGATGCAACCTCTTTCCTCTCTGAGAGACATCATGGGGAGAATATTCTTCCCTTAGGAAGTTATATAAATATAATACAATATCATAAAATTTGTACACATTCTTTTAACTGTTTCAGATAAATAAATGTACATGCTGAATAGCATATACTCATTTATGTTGGATTGCTACTAAAATGCTATATAAATCATTTTTGTTTTTAAATCGCTACCTCTTGACATTGTAGTATCACATTGATCCTAATGCTGATGTACAAAGTTTCACTCTTGTATTGAGAACATAACAGCACGCAAATAAATAAACAGTGATAACAACTTAGCTGCAGAAGAATAATCATCTATTTTTATGATAAAGATTGTTCTTTCATTTTCATGAATGGATGTGCTCTCAAGATTCACAGGGTGTGATAAAGAAAAGCTCTACGAGAAGCCTAGAGACTGCAGTGAAACAAACTCCTGTAATGCACTTTCTCAGTCCTGGGTTCACAGAAACTGGGAAGAGTGGCAGATTTTGACATAACAGCTGTTCATGCTAGTACAGAGAAAGCTTCAAAGTTATCTCCATCTTAGATCTCATGCTTGGCTTTACACCTCTCATGTGATCTTATCTTCAAGCCCTCCTATCATTCACCATTTTCATACTCAATTATAAGATTTCTTTTAGTGCTAAAAAGGTTATTTTATGAAAGCAAACACATGTTTTGATAAAACCTATGGCAGACCCAGGTTCCTTAAGAAAATACACAGACATTCACATACATTCCTGTGTATTTATATACATTCTTTCTAGAACATTGGTCTATCAGACTATAATATAAAGTGTCAACCTATTCATTGTTCTAACATCTGGCCCCATATTTCCTCTACTTGAAGGAGACACTCAGACTAAAGAAAATAGCAGCAAGGCTCTAAAGCAAAAATAGAGAAGTCCTCTCTTGCTCTGCCTGGGAGAAGAAATTCTTGGTTTGTGTGTTAGTTGTTTTGCTGCAGGGGATGGGAGGGTGGATGGAGTGAGGATAGCAGTGAAGGGAGGGATTTGTAGAAAAGACAAGAAGAAGGCGTGAAGATCAGGCTTCAGGGTGGGGCTGGGCTTAGGAGAAATTCAACATGGTAGAGTCCCCAAAAGGACTTTTAAAAACATGAAAGCTTAATGTCAATTTGAAGTTATTTGACCTTTGATTTGCTCTTCAGATTTCTCTCCATCTAAGAGAAAAAAAAAAAAGTCTACTGCATTGAAAAATACTTTTAGGAGTGTGTGTTTCTTTTTATAAAAAAAAAACAAGAAAGCAACCAAGCAAGGTGAAGATCTTTGGGTCACTAGAATGGAGCTAAAGAAGCAAACTTCTGGAAGGAGACCAGCCATAAGAATGCAAGCCTTCTGTAAATATCCATAATATGTGGGGAGAGCTTTGGATTTCCACAAGGTAACCAGGGATGTCGATTCAATTTTACCTCCATATCAAGAAGCAAAGTGCTTTTAGATGACTTCTGTTTTCTACGCACATGCCTTATCTTATTAAGAAATAATGATAAGGTCTGAGTAGATTGTCTTTCCCTTTCTTCACACTAAACAACTAGGTAGTGTAAATGTAAGAATGTATGGCACAAAACTCAAAGAAAGTAAAATAACTACGCCAAAATGGCTATATCTTTTACATGAATTTCTTTTACTAACAGTAATGTTGCTTGTCAGGGACTTAATAGTTGATATGTCAAAGCAATTTGGCCTGTTATTTTTTGTTCTGAAATAGAATTACCTTTCATGTCTTAGAAACCAAATAAATGGCTAGTCTTGATGGTCAATTACATCATAATTTTAACATCTAACTATAATTTTGTTAGATAGAATCATATAAAAAATCAGGCTCAAATTTTTGATGCATTCATTTAATTATATACCAGGAGTAAAACATAGTGTTTTAAATGTTAATGTAGACCATTTTGACATCTCACAGTTATACAAACAAACTGCAGTTAGCAAGCTGTGGAAGGGGATGATAGGATCTCAAGAAATCCACTGGGATTTATGTGGTAAATATAGGTAAAATAAAAATGGTACATGAATGGAAGAAAATAGTGAGCAAAAAAATTGTTTCTTCTGAAGTTGTAAAAAATCCTAAATTGTTTACTGGAATTTCAGCCAGTCCTAAGGGAAAAGTCTTTTTGACTCAGAGTTGTTCACTTTAAGTCAATTTTATTCAGAAGGTGTACTGAGTATTTTTCTGGGAAGAACACTGTGCTGGATGCTACACAAAATATGATAAAATCTACATCACTTTCTTCCTCAAGGAGTTTACTTTCTAGTTGGGGACAAAGTGTTTGCATGTATGACAGTACCAAACTAGATGTGAATAAATATGTATGGTATGGGTTATGCAGTTTTAAGGGTTGTTTAACATTGTTTTTTTAATCAGCTCCTTTCTCCCTTGACATGTCTTCTTTCTCCCTTTTCCATCCATTACATCAGAATGTCAATCACTGACTGACCTTCAATTATTGTTTTGATTTCTTTCAATTTTACAACACAATAAATCCATCCTTCAGCTACTAAATCAATAGTCTTGACTCAACAAATGATATTACAATGCAAATGCATGATCCTAACAAACAAACACACAGACCTCCAAAGCCCTTTCACTTCTTTCTTTTGAAAAATGGGCCAAGAGGTCATATTTGGAGAAATATTTAGTGAAACACAATTTACCACCAATATCAATGACTTAACGGAAAGTTTTGTTTAAAACTGTCCAAAGTACAATTTTAAAATACAAAACCAAATGTAACTGATGTTACAATCTGACTTTTCTTTTTACTATCAAATCACGTAATGAAGAAGAAATTATACTTGTAAATCCAGGAACATTGTAGTGTTTATAGGGTTTCTGCTGTGAAATTTTAATTCTTATTATATAAACAACCTATAGTCACATCTATGCCAGCCTAATCTAGAACTACTTTTTATTAAATTTCTCTGGCTTATATTCTATTTCTGTTGGTTTGCATCCAAACCCTAAAGAATTGTTTAATAAGCAAGCCTACTGTGTGTTATTCTGCATGTTATGGACTGAATATGCTTCTCCTCCCTTGAAAAATTCATATATTGAAGCCCTTATCCCCAATATTACTATGTTTGGAGATGGAGCCTGTGAGGAGGTGTTAAAGCTTAAATGAGGTCATAACGGTGAGGCCCTAATCTGAAAGGCCTGGTGTCCTTATAAGAAGAGGCAGAGACACTGGAGCTTTCTCTCGAGCAAGTTAGGACACAGGGAGAAGGTGGCCATCTACAAGCCAGGAAGAAACATTCACCAGGAACTGAATTGGCTAGCAGCTTGATCTTAGACTTCTTAGCCTCCAGAACTTTGAGAAAATGAATTTCTGCTTCTTAAGCTACCCAATCTGTGTTATTTTGTTATGGCCTTCCAAACAGACTGACACTGCACCATTAAGACGTGGGGATATTTACACACACATACACACATGCATACACACACGCACACACACGGTGGTTTGTAAAGACTGTGTAAAGAATATTATCAATAAGGGGCGACAAAATTCAAATGTCCCTTTAATATATAATGGCAGTCAAAGAAGGAAACAGCAAAATATATTCATGAAACTATATAGGTACATTTGGAGCAACATTCTGAAGGAAAGGAGGGATATAAGTTTGTGAATGGAAGGTGAAAATTATTGGACAGTCTGGAAAGTAGAAGGTTTCCTCACATTGCTTGGATGTAGGAGAGATGGATCTTGATATGCAAATACTAAGCAACATGTACCATGAAATATTGGTATATTTGGACGTTCTATTAACTGTTTCCTTTCTTTATAAATTATCATTTTAGGAACATTTTAAAATGCAGATAAATAAAAATAAATTACAAAGTCACCTATAATACTACTCAAAATTAAACATAATTATCATTTTGGTGTTTTTCTATATATATAATATATAGTATATACAATAATATAATGCTTTTCCACTTAAAGACATATCATGAATTTTTTTCAATCTCATTATATACTACTCTTACTCAATATATTTCTGCAAGTCCACTCCACACTAAAAAAATTGTGTATTCAAATCACCATCTATGGATTTCTTGGTTGTTTATTGTTGGGGATGTTTCTATTTATGAAGAACATTCAGAGAATTTGTAGGTTTATTAGACAAGAGATGGGATGGTCAAAACTTAACTGAAGACAGCACCAAGTGTTGGTGACAATGTGGAAAGATTGGATCCCACTGGGTTTACAACTAAATTTCCACATTGGATACATTGTTGTAGGAATGTAAAAGGGCACAGCTCCTCTGAAAACAGACTTTTCAAGTGTTATAAAATTAAACCTGAAATTACCATATGACTGAGCAATTGCACCCTTGATCATTTATCCCATAGAAATAAAAACTTATGTTTATACAAAAAACTATAGACAAATTTTCTGTAGCAGCTTTAATTTTAATTGGCAAATCTGGAAACCACCCAGATATCCTTCAATGAGTGAATGATTTAACAAACTGATATTACAAGGCAATACTACTCAGCAATAAAAAGGGACAAACTATTGATACACACAACCAGTTGGACAAATCTCCAGGGAATTATGCTGAATGAAAAAAGTTGATACCAAAAAGTTAAGTACTATATGATTCCAATAATATAACATTTGTGATTAATGGTTAACAGGTGTTAGGGGTGGATTGGGGAGGGGAGGGGCCAATGGGAAAGAGGTATGTATGGTTATAAAAGGGCAATAGGAGAAATCTTTGGGTAGTGGGAACTATTTAGTATCTTGACTGTTGTGGTGGATACATGAACATACCCAACAGACAAAATTGTATAGAACTAAATACACCACACACACATGTACATGCACACACACACACACAAAAGAGTGCCAGTAAAACTGGTGAAATTTGAATATGATAGGTAGATATTGTAAATGTCAGTATCCTGATTGTGATATTATACTACAGTTTTTGCAAAATGTTAGCATTTAGTAAACTAAGCAAAGTGGATTAAGGATATCTCTATTATTTCTTAAAACTGCATGTGAATCTTCAATTACCTCAGTAAACATTTCACTTAAAAATTAATTGGAAAAGAAGATTCATAGTGAAAACAAAGTAGGGACAAGTGAGATTTTAGGAAAGGAAAAAATAAGTGGTTAGCCCTAGAAAGTGGTTAGCAATTAGGTAATGGATTTTGAAAACAGAATTGTAGAGGCTGGAGTCTACAGTATACACATATGACAGCTTCACAACATAAAATAAGAAGGTATTTATTTCATTTGTGAATTAGAAGACATATTTAAATAAATGGCTCTCAAAAATAAAGGAAAATTATAAGTCTAGAATATGTATATTATAATTATAAGTCTAGAATATGTATATTATAATTTCAGTACTTTTATGACAACATTGTGTATCAAAAACAGGAGGTGAAACTGACCAGAATTTATAAAGATCTATATTAACTATTCAATAGTGGAAATATGTCATTTTTAAAAAATATTATTGGTAATATTTTTTAACACTGTAAGTCATCAGAGATTCAAAATCTTACCACAAGTTCAAAGTACTTTTCAAGAACTTTTGCTTCATCAAAATACATTAGATGAAGCCTAACAAAATTTGAATTATATTTCCTATGAGAGAATGTTCAGTGTGATATGGTAAGTTATTCTACCCAAATAACACACTCACATATTATATATCAGATACTCTGTTCTAATTCTGGTCCTCCCAAGTATATATTGTGAATTGTTATGGCTTATTCAAACAATATCCCAATATATTTGGAGGTCTCTTTATAAGCAATAAATGCATGTAATTTAAAAACATTGACCTTGGTCTTCCCTGGTGGCGTGGTGGTTAAGAATACGCCTGCCAAGGCAGGGGACACGGGTTCGAGCCCTGGTCCAGGAAGATCCCACATGCCGTGGAGCAACTAAGCCTGTGCACCACAGCTACTGAGCCCACGTGCCACAACTACTGAAGCCCTTGCGCCTAGAGCCGGTTCTCTGCAACAGGAGAAACCACCGCAACGAGAAGCCCATGCACTGCAACAAAGAGTAGCCCCGCTCGCCGCGATTAAAGAAAGCCCCTGCACAGCAAAGACCCAACGCAGCCAAAACTAAAATAAACAAATAAATTTATAAAACAAAAAACAAACAAACAAAAAAAAAACATTGACCCTTTGCTTGGTATTGTAAACCTATCAGAATGATTTGCTCACCTAACTGTATAGGGAAAATTATAATAGCCAGAGATTGAATGCTATGACAAAATAGAAGGGTATTATCAAAGACTTAGAATGCTCTATGTAGGCTAAAAATAGCAATTAAATGGCAATGATTTTTTTTTTTCCCTTTTTGCCATGAGGAATAATTATCCTCTTCTGCCCTATATATGTTGTACTCCCATCTACCATCCTCATTATCACTTGATGGTTCAACTGCTAAAAAATTGCTGTTTTTATATAATTATTCTCATTAGCCATTTTTCATAAAAAAACTTGTGAATTAGACTGATAAGTCCATTGCATAGGCAATTACAAATGAGAAATCTCAATAGAGAATGGGCAAATGACTCTTCTGAGGTCATAAAATAGTCAAATGTTTGAACATAAAAATAACATTTTTTTCCCTTTTCCAGTCTATTTATCTGACATTTTGTGCCTGGTTATCTTGGCTGGGTCTTGGAAACAAATCTGCAATTGTGAATGCCTGAATTGATATGTTTGATTGCATATAAAGATCTAAAATTTGCTCTAGTTGTTCCTGCAGCAAATTGATGGTGACATTAACTTCTAAATACATGTGCTTTTGTAGACTGTGTGTCAAAATGGGGAAAACAAAGTAATAGGATTTAGAGTCAGAAGCTTGGGCTCTACTTCAACTTCTGACTCTTTTTGTTCATATAAACTTGGGTAAATCTCTGAAACACTCTGAGTCTCCTTTAATTAGGATCCAATTCAACTATCACCTTCTATCTGTAATTTTGTGTGGCTCTCCCAGATAGAATTCCCCATTGCCTTACATGAGTTCCTTGAAGGCAAGGATCATATCTTGTTCACCTTGTATCACTAGATTTTTGTTGTTGTTGTTGTTGTTGTTGTTGTACGCGGGCCTCTCACTGTTGTGACCTCTCCCATTGCGGAGCACAGGCTCCAGACGCGCAGGCTCAGCGGCCACGGCTCACAGGCCCAGCCACTTCGCAGCATGTGGGATCTTCCCAGACCGGGGCACGAACCCATGTCCCCTGCATCAGCAGACGTACTCTCAACCACTGCGCCACCAGGGAAACCCATATCACTAGATTTTAGCACAATATCTGGCTAAATAGCAACCTGAGTTACTGACTTGAGATAATGTATATGCAGTGCTTATATAAACTGAAAAGTGATTTACAGAATTAAACATTTTTATAATTATTGCTATCAAATGACAGCCACATAATTAAGGGTATTTAGTTGAGTGTTGCTGATTTTTTTTTTTCTTCGTGCAAAAGCAGTTGATATTCAATGCAACAAATTATTCAACATTACTTGCTTAGGGACACGGGCATCCACTACTGTGTTCTTTTACGTCATAAGTAAACTCCAGTTAATTTTCTCCTTGGCCCTTGGCTTTCTTTCTCTCCATCACTCTACTGCAGCTTTATTTTTCTCTTCTGCTTTTCATTTTAAAAGTCTATAAAATTCTTAAAATTCCCCTAGTTAATATATATAGTTAATAGAATATATATTATAAATTTATATATAAATATATGTTAAAGTTAATATAATATATATATTTAATATAAAATTTCTTAAAATTCCCCTAGTTAATAGCATAACTGCTCTGTCACTCTGGACAAAACCAGCTGGGAAAACAACACCTCTCAGTAAGTTCAGTTTTCTGCATCTTACATGCCTGCACCCAAGCTGTTAACCATTGTTGATGAAAAATCACATCACATAATTAGGATGGTTCAACTACATATTTGTGTCCATGAGCCTTAGGTGAAAGCTGAATATTGCTTGGCAACAGCCACATTGGTGTCTGGTCAATTTGTAATACCCTCTCCACAAGCATTTTTTCCAACCAGTTTCCATCTCCTCAAACCTGTGTTCTGCCTTCTTCCTTCCACAGCCTTCATTTCTTGTTCTCCCTCTCTTTACAGAACCAGCCTCAACACCCCCCATGAAAATGATCTAGCCCACTAATATAGAAAGAAAACAGAAGTTTTCAGGTGAAAATAACCTTAGATTAACGATATAAAAGCTACCAACACATCCCTCTTTTTGTAAGCTTCTTTTAAAATGGATGTCTGTTACTCAATGTTTTCTTCCATGTTCTATATTCCACTCTTTCCAGACTTCCCAATATGTTACTTCTGTTAAATCAATCTCTTTTGTATCCTTAAACTCCCACTCTCTATGGGTCTTCAAAATAGACTAAATCACATTCACATTCAGAAATAATTTCCTCAAGTCAATGTATTAATATCCAGCTACCATTTTTCTTTCTTTCCACCAAATACTACTGAAAAAGACATCCTTCACAATTTCCATGCTATCATTCTCCACTCAACAAACTCCAGTGTGGCTTCATAGAAGCTGGCCCCTCACTCTATCCATTAGAGATTCCACTGTGACTAAACTCCTTAGAAGAGGAAACAGGAGTGACCTAACACTACAGGGATGTTTATGTTTGCAAGTTCAGCCCTAGCTCTTTCCTGGTTCCTAACACAGAAATATCCAATTGCATTTCTCACTAGTGTCTATCATTCTTCCTGTGGTCCCTACTTCAGGAAATGGCACCATAATCTACCCACTTACTTGAGTCTGAAATCTGAGTGTATTTACTGACATCTCCTCTAATCTTCCCCACATCCAGCCCCATCAACATTAAAATCTGGAAAAGTTTCTCCACTGCTTTTGGAATAGTGGTGAAAACTCAGATGGTTCATAAGCTCCTGCCTGATCTCTCCTGCCCACCACTCTCCACTTCAATGATGAGTGCTCACAACCACAGCACCTTTGTTATTTCCTTAACTATGCCTTCCTCTTAATTCCCTCCGGTGCTTAGCATTCTTTGTTCTCACTCTGTGGTGTCCTCTTCATCTACCCATACCTTTTCATTCTTTAGGTCTTAGCTAAGATGTCATTTCCTCCGTGCTTTTCCATGACCATTCCCATCCAACTACATCAAGTTTCTCTTTAATTAACTCTCAAAACACCCTGTAATTTTTCTTCAATTTATTGTAGTTTTATAAATTAATTAATTATATATGACTTCCTTACCAGACAAATCCAATGAGAGAATAAATCCTATGTAAAAATTATAACCAATATTATATGGTCCTGTAGAAAGTGGCTGCTCAATAAATACATAAATTATATGTTTTCGTACTACTGTTAGCATGTGGGTATAGTACAAAAAAGTCATTGTATTAAACTATGTAAGCTAAACACTTTGGATTATTTTTAACCTGAAAGAAAAGATCAATTACCATCAAATATCACAGCAGAGAAAATAAGGAAAAGAAAATGCAATAGTCTGAAGCAGGTAGCCTTTACTTTTGTAATCAACGTGAGGTTAGAAACGATTTTGTAAATCCAGTCAACAATTAAAATATAAATGTTTTATTGCTATGATAGTTTCATTCCTTTAGAACTTCAAAGTTAGTATGTAACCCAAAAATGTCATTATACAAGAGGCACATAGCTCTATGTGATTAGGTGTTATATGTTAATACATAGATTTCTTTACACACACACACATCTTGATATGTATAAATATATTTCTTTTTATAAAGTCCATAATAGTAGCAGTCAAAGTTAAGGGTGTAGACTTAAACCTTTACAGCTATTACAAAGCCCCTGGAGGAATCTTGCTTAAGATTGTTAAAGATAGCATTCACAGTTAGAGTCCTAACCTTGGTAGATCATTAAATAAGAAGCTACTAATGAGACATTCCCTTAGTCTAGCCAATGCTTCTTTTTTATTCAGCATGACAGCATCCACACCATAACTGCAAAGTAATCTGCTTTGTTTTGGAATCATAATTACATATTGACAAGATAAACTGTGAGACCTAAATCAGGGGAATTTAAATTATTATGGGAGCATTCTCGTGGGAAAAACCTGAAGGAACATCAATTATTTTGCCACAATCTCACTCCTTTTCAATTTTCCATTCTTGCATGGAATGAAATCCTAGGAGAAAAGAAGCTATAGAAAAATTGGATGCAGTACTTTGCCATGGGATTGAGAAGTATCTTCTACAGGTAATTAAAATAAAAACAGGTAAAACCCATCAGTGAATTTATTTAAAGGAAGACATTTCTATTACTGCAGCATCTTTCTTCTGTTTTTCTTGTTCATGTAAATTTACATTAAAGAGCAGTTTTTTATATATATATATATATATATATATATATATAGAGAGAGAGAGAGAGAGAGAGAGAGAGAGAGAGAGAAAGAGAGAGACGTTATAACTGCTTGGATAAAAAACAACATATAAATTAATGGAACAAGTAACTGACAAACTATCTCACTAAGAGATAATCTTATATAATTTAAATGAATTTCAAATGTTTTTGCCACTGTTATAAGTGATCAGAATTATTGGTATTGATTCTCCAGTGAACGAGTCTACTAACAAATAAATATACAGTCAATTAAAATTATAAATGTTATCATGTATACTCTTTGCCAATTAGTATACAAATTAAGATGAATCTTTAAATTAGAACTACCCTGGATTTCAGGAACAGAAATTATCAAGTAAATAACAAAAACAAAAATGGATAATGGAGTCTTTTTATAATTTAAAGTTTGTTCCACTAATGACACTTTGAAATAATATTTATATTATCAAAATTGTATGAATTCTACATTTGGAGTGCAAAATATTTATACTGCCAGAAAACTTAGTATGCTCTGACAACTACTTCAGAATTTTCTCCTTTTTCCTGGTTGGTAGCCCTGAAATACACTGCATAGGATGTATCGCTCACATCTATATTTTTATTACTTTTGTATCCCCAAAGAAATTGAAATAGAAGGAGCCTGCTTCACTGGTAGGGGATTGCTTTCACATTTTCTTAAGTTGTGCAGTTCCACTTGAGTTGAAGAACATTAGTTATTGGTTAAAAGAGGGTTTTCAAAGTTATGGATTTTAGCACTTTCTTGACTGAGGATTCTGATGCTCAGCAAACTTGACTAAAATCTAGAAGGTGACAGATGCATGAAAAGTTGAAAAATAGGACACACAACTATAAGCTCAGCTGATAAACTTCCATCAGAGATTTGCTGTTTCTTAAAGTGCTGATGCTGAAGTAAAGGTGGAAAAACTTATTACAAAATAATTTCTAGTGTTTTCTCTTCTCACAACCAAGGATCAGATTGAGATCAAAGTTAATATTTGTCTCTCTGTAAAATATATGCTATATATCTATCAAGAGAGTATAAATTATCTAAAAGTTTGATAATCTGAATATTTCCCTAATGTATTCAATATCCTTCATGAAGACATTTGAAGCAAGTCTGAAAAATATTTCTAAAAATCTATG
This sequence comes from Leucopleurus acutus, assembly GCF_964270905.1. NCBI lineage: Eukaryota > Metazoa > Chordata > Mammalia > Artiodactyla > Delphinidae > Leucopleurus > Leucopleurus acutus. Next base: position 38,866,691 of record NC_139160.1, on the reverse strand, counting down.
TAAACTAGAAACATGTACTCTTTTAGACAATTTGTAAAAATGTTCTTCAGCTTCAAGGAAGACGTCATGCTACCTGGGCTCCTACATCTTATCCTGAATGTACTAGTTATCTGCTCAGGGAGGAACATCTGTAGTGAGGCTTTTCATCAGTGAGAGCTGACTTTGAATTAAATGTCATTTGTTGTATGATTTTGCACAAATTACTTAAGTTTAATGAGCTACGATTTTTTCATCTTTCAAGTGAGGATAATACTTACTTACTCTGCAGAGTGGTGAGAGGATGAAATGCCTGTAGTCTATCTGCTACAGGGCCTGGGTAAGTGCTCAATACATCTATTGAGTGACTATAGGTTTGACTCATGGGAACAGAGCAACTAGAGAGCTTGTTTATAATAGCAACTTCTAAAACAGGGATTTCAAATGCTTCCATCTCAGACAAACATATTTTATGAGAAACAAATGTCCAGAACTAGAAACTATATTAAGTCTCCAGTAGTCCATGAGTTAAGTAGAGGAAACAGAAAGTTAAGCTTTGAATCAACATTGAACATCCACTGAATATCTCATTTCCTGCATATATTCTTCTGAGAAAACAATGCTGTAAACAACCACAATGATAATAACCTAATGGTGTGTTATATGAGGTAACATAATAAATTCAGTGAGCATTGAAGGGGCCATTTGAGTTCATATTGTTCTCCAATGAGTAGCCACACACCCCCCGCCCCCCCGAATTCTGAGTCAGTCTTAAAGCTTTCTTAACTTTTAAGCAGATCTGAGTGCTGCTTATCTGTGCAAGGCAAGGTAACTTGTAATTCTATACTTGCTCCCCACTTGAGACACTCATTATCAGCCTCTGCTTTCCTGCTAGTGTATGTCAGAGAGTCTTAGTGATCAGCGACTATGGGCTGGGGCCCCTAGAATAAACTTCCTCCCATTTTTTAATAAACATAGAAACTGTATACTTATTAGAAGCCCCTCCATTCTACAGGTCCACAGTCTCTTAATTGTTTTGTCTGTAGTTTTGGTACATGCATAATAAATAGGGAACTCAAGAAATTGATGCTCCTATTAGTTTTATTCTGAAGTAGCCATTAACCACAGTATAAGTATATAAATCATAATAAGTGTTCCATAATGGAGGTCATAAAATCTACTACATAAAATAGCTTCATATAAATATACTGAAATATATCAGCAGCCAAAATGCTAAACTTCAAGCTGGAAAAATATTACAATAGGGACAAGACATTTTAAATCATCACCAAAAAAAATAGTGCCACATTCATTTACTGAAGGTCAAAAATGTGAATGAGAAAATGACTGTCATAAGAAATATAGACCAGTGGTGGAAAAATGAATTCTCTATGCAGAAAATTTAGCTGTGAACCTGGACATTTGATATCATGGTGTGATGTAGAGGTAGGAGGTAAGAGAAAGTTATCAATCAACAATGTTGTTATACTAAAAAACATGGTAACAGGTGGACTGATTTGTTTATGCCCATCTTTTTCCAAAAATGTTTTCAGTATCTTGACTGTTAAATAGTAAACCAAAATAGTGCCTGGCACAAACATATTGGAATATCTCAAATATTTGAAGAGAAAAAGGTTAGAAGAAAGAAAAATGACAAAGGTAGGATTTATTTTAGCTCTGACAAAATTATTGTTATTAACTTACAAAAAAAAAAAAGATCTTTAAAGGGTCCTCATTGAAGTACAGTAAATGAATTTGTCCTGGAGGTAATTTATTTATTTATTAATTTTTATTGAAGGACAGTTGATTTACAATGTTGTTTTAGTTTCAGGTGTACAGCCAAGTGAACCAGTTGTACATATACATATATCTACTCTTTTTATTTTTTAAGATTCTTTTCCTACATAGGCCATAACAGAGTGTTGAGTAGAGTTCCCTGTGCTATACAGCAGGTTCTTATTAGTTATCTATTTTATATATAGTAGTGTGTATATTTCAGTCCCAACTGGAAGTAATTTTTTAATATTTCCAGAGTCAAAATTAGATCTAAACCACAAAAAGATTTTTGAAGATGTTCAAATATCTTTCTTGAAAATGAAAATATCTTTGAATTCTTAAGTTTCCAGGATCAATAGGATCTATACATCTCTAAAGACTATGTGTAGCCTAATCTTCCTTTGAGATTACATACTAACTGAAAACATCTTTGTTAAAATATTTCTTTCATTTTTCTAGAATTATTGGTATACATGCTTTTATTTCTTACTACATACCTTTCTTACCAGGCTACTTGAGGCCTGGATGCAGTGTAATTTTCATTTTTCTGTCCTCAATACCTACCATTCTGTTTCACATCTGGGAGATAATAAATAAAATGCTGCTTAAAAAAGTATATGCCTGATATCACCATAATGCATGTGTGGAAAAGGTCAGTAAAACTTGCATAAGTGTTAAATATTGTCAAATACTAAGGCATACAGGGCAGTAGTGGTGAGAAATGACTGCTAATCAGTATGGGATTCTTTTGGGGGTAATGAAAATATTGTAAAATTGAGAGTGTTGATGATTGCACAGCTTTGTGAATCTATTAAAAACCAGGGAAATGTATACTTTAAATGAGTGCACATTATAGTATGCAAATGATATCTCAATAAACCTGTTAAAAATACAATGAGCTCCATAATCACCATGTCAATTTTGATAATTTTTCTCCTATATATTCGCGCTGATGTTGAAAATAATTGAGAAGAATCAGAACAGAAGAGGACATGAGTGGAAATGGAAGAGAATTACAGAGGGTGGAAGTTTTCTCAGTTAATAGTCAGAGTTCTGATTACAGAGGTGGTCAGTAAATGTGACCGCCTGGCTGCAGCCTTGCCGAGCTTTATTTCTATAGATATTCCTACATTTAGAGGCCCTGGCACACAAATATTGGAATATCTCAAATATTTGAAGAGAAAAAGGTTAGAAGAAAGAAAAATGACAAAGGTAGGATTTATTTATGCTAAGGAGATGAGGCACATTTTTCAAAATCCAAATAGGATCTAAATCTAAAAAATTATTTTTCTAAATAAATAAATTTATTTATTTTAAATTCTTCATTTAAACACCTGTATTCCCATTTTTAAAAATGCTATGAGAATTACTAAAGATTATCATGAAAAAAGTTATGCTTCCCCTTTGATGCAAATAGAAACCATAAAGTCATAATTTTTGAATTCCAGACAATGAAAATTTATAAATAGATTATGATTTAGCTTTCTAAAACAGATTTCAAAAAGCAAATCAAAGTCCTAAGACTTTGCGGTCACTGGCAAGTCAGTATCATTCCATGGATGGGATAAAATAATCACCAAGATAGCAAGCATGATTATTAAGCCAGGCCATATTTTGCTATGTGAAGGTTTCCTGCAATACTGTTTGGAGAATAAAAATGAGATTGGTATTAAACACACCATCTATTGTGGGTTTTCTCTGTCAAAGAAGATGCACAGCAAAAGTGAATTCCCTGAAGTACGATGTTATCAGAGATGCTTTTAATTTTAGCATTTATTCCTACTCCTCAGGACGACAGACTTACACTGGAAGGAAATGGGCAGATAAACGGCTGGTAAAAGGAAATACATGCCTTCAAACTTAAAAAAAAAAGTTTTCCTTTGGAAACCTCATCATTTAATTACACTAAGATTTCCTCAAAAGATTCAGATTTCATCCACTGAAACTGAATTATAATCTATGTGGGCTCAAGAAGTGAAGTATGCCAGGTGCTGCTATGAAAACTAGCTGGTCAATGGCAGTCCCACAGTTTTTCTTCAGCTTCTTTGTGGTTTCAAATGCCTACTCCTTGAGGCTCTGCCTCAGAGATCTACATAATAATACAAAATTTAAGTCATCCACCAGTCATCCTATTTAGATCTTGAAAAATGTGCTTCATCTCCTTAGCATAATAGCTATTCATATGGATATGCAACACATGATCAGCTAATTCATTTCTCTTCACGCCCTCTTTCAGTCAGCCTCAAACTTAAATCTTCCTCTTGAATGCCGGGGAGAATCCTGCACTCCGTCAAGTCATTCTGGGAAATGTGTTGAGACCAAAGTGTGTATCATTACACACCTAACCTACCATAATGAAATTAAAAAAAAAAAAAAATGGTGCCCTTCTTTTTAAAAAGAAGTACAAAAAATTGTATTCTGCTCGCTTTTTTAAAACTAATAATTTTGGCTTACCTTTACAATTTCACACTGTTATATGCCATATGAGAAGATAAGATTATTTCCTTATTTAGATGGCACCTATTCTAAGAACAATCTGGATAAATTAAAATGTCATTATGCAATTTCAATGATCATCTTATTTCACTCATCTCAAGAAACTATTCATCTCATACTAAGGATAAAATATTAACTAGTTGATAATTGCTAGTTCTACATAGCCTTTTTCTTTTAATATTTTTTAATAAAAACTAACAGAAATCCCTTTATGATATTTACTGGAAGTGTTTAAAACTGTATTTTATAAAAAATTCTAATACTGATAGTACTATTAAGTCCAGTGACCTGCAAAACTACTCTTCTGTGATCAAAACTACCTAGGTAGTGCATAAGCATAAATAGCCAACCAGATTTATTTATTTATTTATTTATTTATTAATATTATTTTTTGCAGTACGCGGGCCTCTCACTGTTGTGGCCTCTCCCGTTGCGGAACACAGGCTCCGGACGCGCAGGCTCAGCGGCCATGGCTCACGGGCCTAGCTGCTCCGCAGCATGTGGGATCTTCCTGGACCTGGACCGGGGCACGGACCCGTGTCCCCTGCATCGGCAGGCGGACTCTCAACCGCTGCGCCACCAAGGAAGCCCAACAACCAGATTTAGAATCATAAATTGATTGCCGTCTCTAAGCCCTAGTTCACCACTAGTGGGATCCATTATAAAAATCTCTTTCTAAGTAGTAGAAGAAATTCACAAGAGCTGAAGCAAGATTTTGGTTCTATCTTAATACTCTTCCAAGGACAAGGATCTTCCATCAATTCTTGTTAATATTTATTTACATCTTCCAAACCCTCTTTGTGTTTCAGATGTAAATCCTCTATTTACTCTCCACCCAAATGCCTGGGATTACCTCTCATCTAGTTTAGATCCCTCTTTTTATCTGGACACCAACACCAGGCTTAGTGTTCTATAGGCCTAGTTTCCATTATGTTGGACTACCTTATTTTTTTGAAAATTTGACTTTCTTTCCTTGAGTCTCATTTGTGTTCTCCACTAAACAAGATCCATACATGGGCTTAAGAATGTTCTTGAAATTGTATGCAAAATTGTGAATACGTGCATGTATACTTTTCCTGTAGTGGTTCATTTTGGTGTCACAAACCACTGACAATCTGATTAAAGAAATAAATATCCTCTTCAGAAAAATAAATGCATATGTGTACCTGCATATGACATTTTGATCATTTTTATTTACTTAATAGTAATTTTTTACCACCAGATTACCTACTCAATACTTAGGATTAAACCTTTTCAAAAGAATTTATCATACCATGCTCTATTTAATCATTTTATCTGTCCAGAAAGAAGCTATGCCAAATAGGTAGAAAATACTTCATGGAAAAGCCTAGGAAACTACTTTGCAAAGCACCTCAATAAAACATATATTCAACAGGGCTGTTTCTGAGTACAGAACAGATCATGATTTCTAGACTCTCATGAAAACCCACAAATCCTAGATTACAACTAAATATTTCTGGTCCAAACAGCCTAGGCATTTCCATTTTGACTAGCAGGAAATTTAAAAGTTACCGAATTATTGACCAAAGTAGAAAATCATTAGATATTATTACCATGCAATACTTAAATGAGTGATTTGTTTAAAAGTTTGAGTTACTTCAGGCTCAAATGATTCATTGTATTGTTATAATAATCATTTTAACACCTAAATGTCATGTATCAATAGATCATCTCTAATTCCACACAAACATCCTGAATATTTTTCAGAATTATTTTCATCACATTAAAAGTTATTTAAAAAGTACCATTAAATTCATTTCAAACAGCATTTATTTACCTCCAAATGTGTATAAGTCATGGTAGTTGATAGATGGGGGAACAGAATACTGTCTTTTTCCCCTACAAGCTCATAACTGAAGAAATTTCATAAATGCTAAAAATGATAATGTCTATCTTAAGAATATGGGGAAAAAGGTTTAATTCCAGGTAGAAATAAGCTAAGAACATTTCAAAGAAAAGGTGATATTTAAGTTAAAGATACATAAAACTCTGTTATGTAAGGAAAAGTGGTAAGGTCATCCCAGTTAGAGGAAATAGTTTATACAAAGGAACATAATTAGGAAAGCACATAAATTGTGAAATTAGTAGTTTTGGGGAACTGGAATATAGGGGTGTATGTTCTAAAAGTATTATATAATATGAAACAAAGAAGCAAAATAAATTGTCTTTGTGTCAAGTTTTGATTATCAGTGAGAATTTGAAACCAGTTAGGTAGTTTTCTATTATAACTAGTAGTTTTATATCCCTTTTATAAATATTAAATGAAAACAATGATAATTAATTGAAACTGCATCTCCTCTTCTATATACTTAACAGATTCTTATTCCCCCATTCCTGACAGAACTTCCTGAATAAGTTAGATTCAACAAGGTTGCTTCTTGCCTTATCAATGCTTTAAAATAAAATGAGTTACTTTAAAGAGTATTTTATCTACTCATTGAAGAACTTAAAAATATATTTTTGAATCAAATCCTTTAAAATATTCCCTATTATTCATTATTTTATCTTAAAAAATAATTTATAAAAATAAAGAGCTAGTGATACTGGCACTAAGGAGGGGACTTGAAGATGACTTCACACATTCTATTAGAAGACCTCAGAAGGGGCCTGTCATGCCGCTGACCCTTTTTTGGTTTTAAAGGACTAACAATTACCTTGAACTATACTGTGGGGAGTAGAGTGAACAAATGATCTTAGTATCTGATCTTAGTACCAACAAATTCAGTTTCAATTTTGACCAAAGACAAAGAGACTAAAAGAAGTCATTGGTTCTTTTGTGGCCAACACTGTGTTTCAAGTTGAGACAATTAAATGAGTAATTTATCTTGGGTCAACTCTTTTGGGTTAGCACACTAAACTTTGTGATACAATCTTTCTCCATTTCAAACCACATCAAACATAGATCTTTTAGTACAAAGTTCTATCTATGGGATAAGAGCAAAAGAAAGCATTCACATCTTAGTGTCAGTTCATACACTTGTTAAATATACCAGAGGTAATGCATTGATGACTTTATTTAGATTCTCTAATGGACTCAGGGAACAATAAACATAAATGAACTAGAGTAGGAAAAATATTAGCATAATGACAGATTAGACCTTAGGCAGACTAATGATATCATATTTGAAAAAAATGAAAACTATCAGAGAACCAAAGTAATAATATATAATAGCCACAAAAAAAAATCATATTAGCTAAAATGCTGAAATTAAAATTTCAGATTTTTTTTAAAACTCTCCTTTTCAATTCAAGCAAGTAATCACTGTGACATTGTATACATTTCTAATGAAAACAGATCTACATGTGCAGCCTTTGCTGTGAGTCATCTGACAGATTAGTTGGGGTCCATGCTCAGCTGGGAGGCTGGAATGGTTGTGGCTCTCATCCTCCAGGAGACTAGCCCAGGTTTCTTTGCATGGAAGTCTCAGGGTCCCCAGCAGCAAAACAGAGAAAACCCCAATTTGCCACCTTTTTATGGGAAGAGCTACAAACAGTGTGGCTTTGAAAAAAAAATCTATCTTAAAATTATTACATAATATGCTCAGGGCTAGAAATTTTATATGGCAAATCTGGAAATAAATTCAAAGTTCCTGGTTAACATAATCTGTTATTTCCAAAAACAGATTGGAAAAAAATCTCATTATATTATCAACATTTTTTAAAGTAAACAGATTGTATTGATTGAACCATATCAGTATTAATTTCCTAACCATATAAATAAATGTTATTAATTGAAAAATTGAAAATAAATGTATTATTGCTCATTACCTAGTATAAATCAAGATACATTACATACAAACAACAAACAAAATGAGCAATAAATTAAATTTAAAAAATGATTTTAGACATCATCTACACTGACTACCAACTTTTGAGCTATTCTTTAAAGAAAATCCAAAAGTAATGTTGAGTTAGCACTCTGAAGGTAAACCCACCTCAGTAAACCTGACATTTATGTAACCGATAGCATCACTGCACACTTCCAGCTGAGTGAATATTGATGTCTTCTCCCAGAGTTCTGAATCCCAGGGTATTTCTCAGAATTGGGAAATGGATGGCCTAGTGCTATGTGAAAGTAGCTGCCTGAAAATACAGTCCTGTGTGTGTATGTGGTGTTCAGGTTTCTAATATAGTCAGAGACAAAGTTCCTGAATTATATCTTAAATGATCCCTTCTCCAGTGAAAGCATGTTGCAGCAATGCAGCAGAAGTGAACTTGCAATATCATTTAAAAAAAGGTCTTGGAGATTTTTATATCATGCATAAAACTAACTTTCAAACTAAATAAAACACTGCCAAAACAATCAAGAATGCTGAAGAGTTGGAGTATAATATTCTTTAATTTTTACCTTTAGTGGCCCTCATGTTTTTGGTTGAATGACACTGAGCTATGCACTCACCTCTGAGACCTCTCTCCCTTCCCATCCCCTCCCCTCCCCTTCCCCTCCTCTCCCCTCTCTCACAGCTATCTTGTTCTTTCATACTCTGGGATACTGAGCAAAAGGAGGAAAGAAACGGTCACAACCTCTTCACTTTTTTTACAATAACTTTGTCAAAAAAATCATTTCTTGCTTGACAGAATTTCCCTATGGCATTGGGCCACCTTCACATAGCCATCTATAATTTTTCTTCTGCTTGAAACAATCTCCCACATGCCATTCTTGTTAATGACTGAGATACCCCCTGATGGTGCTTAACATTTAATAGTGCTGGAGCTCCACATTTGCCCAAACAACCTTTTCCATTTACCTTACCTCAAAGGCGTTCTAATTTTTCTTCAGAGACAGAAATCCTTTAAGTCCAATGTATCCTTAGGCTACAAATTTACTGAGATTTAGGTTTCCAATAAGAGTGTTGAGATGAATGCCACCATCTCATTTATGAATCAATTTTTGCCCATCGGCTTTTTATTGTTATTACTTTTTATTTTATTTTGCAGTCAAAGGAGAGAACCTGTATTATGTGTGTGTGTGTGTGGGTGTGTATACATACTCCATGTTTCATATGTTTACTAAACTGTTGAAAATTTAAAGAAAATGAAAGTCTATGTATATGAAAATTTCTAATTAAGCTCCTTGCCCTAAAATCTATCACAACTTGTCCTTCATTTCTATATTCACAAGAGAAAGATATACAGGATAAAATTCCTGAGGATTGTATTTAAAACTGATTAAACAAGTTCTTTCCTTGAATATAATTCATGGAAACTCAATACAGCTGACAGCATAATATATTTTATATAATTGTATGGTTTGGGGTTCTAATGCAGACAGTACCTTGAAATGATGAAATAACAGAGAAAACTCCTATTTTTTCCAGGGAAATTACAAATCTATTGTTATAAGAACTTTTTTTTAAACTTTCCATTGTTTCACAAAGAAAGAACAGGAACAAAGATTTCTTTTAAATTACTTAATAATGAATACTTCTGAAAGGTTTCCCATACTTCTTTTTTGCTTAGGTCTTTTTTAATGTGGATGTTATATTAAATGTTCACTTTTACCTAAATCAAGCAATGGTGCTGTAGTGGTTGGCTATCACATACCAGTTCCAAAAAAGGCTTGAATATGTCCTAATTTTTTTTTTTTTTTTTTGTGGTACGTGGGCCTCTCACTGCCGTGGCCTCTCCTGTTGCAGAGCACAGGCTCTGGACGTGCAGGTTCAGCGGCCATGGCTCACGGGCCCAGCCGCTCTGTGGCATGTGGGATCTTCCTGGACTGGGGCACAAACCTGTGGCCCCTGCATCGGCAGGCGGACTCTCAACCACTGTGCCACCAGGGAAGCCCTGCCTTAATCTTTAAACCCAAGTAATTAAAGAATTACTGCATGACTTTAAACATAAAGATATAGTATGTATGTATCTACCTTTCTTCTAAATCTTACTGACATTTACAGATTAGGTAGAACCAGTATACTTGAAATAAAGCAATAAACTGACAAGTTCTGTCAATTATAACAAAATTGTAGGGTGAACTCACAAATGTTAAAAGATTAATTTTAAAGAAGCTGTATGGGATAGTCATGTAAGGATGGTATGATTGGAGAGGTAGTGTTCGACTGATCCTTAGGAGCTCAAAGATCCCTGGGGGTCCCTTGGGAGGTGGTCCTCATTATGATGTGGTGCTGGGGTGGTTCTGAGGACGACAACAGGCTGGGCTCATTTTCGTTTCTCCTGTCTTCAACTACAGCAGCTGATTTATATTACAAGTCATTCTGCACATGATTGAAAAGTTTTATAATTGAAGAAATTAAAAGTTTGAGAATATATATTATAGTCAAATTGAATAACCTTACATCTGGGGAGATTATGTGACTTCAGTAATTTCACACAGCTATTTCAGAAAGCAGAATCAAATATATTATGTCATGTCAAGAAATGATTGGCATGCCTTACAGACCAGTTAAAAGCAAAGTTTTATTGATTTTGTCCATATAAAAATGCCCAATCAAATGGGAAAGATAGGGAGAACTCTAAAAGAAAAATAAATTACCAATCATTTTTTAGAGGTGCTATGTAAATTTGTTTTGTTGCTTAAGGTTTCTTATTTTTTATATATTTATATAAGTTTATATTATTCAAACCAACCAACAAAATTGATTACACTTGTATTCCATAGTGATTATTTAACCAACATGTGAAAATGTTCAAATTTGAGGGCTTAGATAAGAAATTCCTGAATTTTTAAAAAGTTAATATGATATTATCTCTAACCAATTTTCCAAAGATATACTTAAGAAAACATTAATGAAAAAGCATTTAGAAGTCCTAAAGACCTCTTGCCCCCAAAACTCCTAAGCATGGACTTTTTTAAACCACAAAACTTCTAAATGTACAAAAATTAAAAATAATCACACAACTATTTTAAGCCTCTTATTATCCTTGTTCTAAATATCAGAGAGAGGTGATGCATGTAAGTAATCCAGCTTTCAGTACCATGAAATATCTGTGTAGAGAGCAAGAGAAGAAAACAAAAAATATTCTCTTGAACTTACTTTTAAAAAGTTAATATAATAAACATGAGACAGTCTTTTTCAGGGTTATCTAAATTCATGTTAATCATGCACTGGTTGACTATTTGACCAAGTGAAAATTAGATTCAGAGTATGAAATAATAAAGCTCTGGGGACAACAAATACACACACTGTTTAGCAGAGAATGAGGATCCCTTTAAGGAAATCTACATCTAATCTGCCTCTACCATTTTCAGAAAATTACTGGAATTGTCAATTGAAATACACAACTATTCAGTGAAAGCTGTTCTCAGTGTTTGATTTTGTTATTTGCTGCACAGCCATAGTTTAGGTTGAAAACGCTTTCTTAAAATTTACTTTTCCCACTCACACTCAACAGTGCCAAAGCTAAATCTAAAAGTGGAAGTATACTTCATTGTCAATCTCTCTAGACTAAAATATTATATTTCCTTTACAAATAGCTCTATATTTTGATTTATGTCCTTTTATTTATTTATTCTTTTTCATTAAATATAATAAAATGTATAATTTAATGTAAGGGTATATATATATATTTTTAAATATTATCCAAATTAATCCCAAAATATGTATTGGGTTCTGTCAAACCATGATTTTAAAAAATTCAAAATTACATTAACACTACAGGCAATTTTATATTTGACATTAAAAATAATGTGTACCGGGCTTTCCTGGTGGCGCAGTGGTTGAGAGTCCGCCTGCCGATGCAGGGGACACGGGTTCATGCCCCGGTCCGGGAAGATTCCACATGCCACAGAGCGACTGGGCCCGTGAGCCATGGCCGCTGAGCCTGTGCTCCACAACGAGAGAGGCCACAGCAGTGAGAGGCCCATGTACCGCGCAAAATACAAATAATAATATAAATAAATAAATAAATAGTAATAATAATGTGTACCTTAGTTGCTCTTTATCATCTCAGATTATAAGTTAATGTCAATCTATGATAATCAAACAAAAACTTGTTTTCTATATTTATTTCAGGTAAAATATTCTATAGAAATGTTGTATTAATGTCCCACAGGAGGCACTGTCATCAATCCATCATTCATTTATCTGTTCCCTAATTTATGATATTAGACTTTTTTTTTTTGTACTTAAAATAAGGCCACTATCATATGTTGGTTTATCTGGAATATCATATACTTTATGTAGCTCTTGGCATGGCAATATTTTGTAGTAACATATTTGGCCTATAATATTTTTCTTGTTTAAATCAAGATTTTTCTAATATGCATTTACCTTAAGATGAGTTATGTTAAAAGAAACTGTACTATGAAAATTAAGCCAATATGAGTCGAAATTTTACCCACAGATAGTAACCATCTTAAAAGAAAAACAAAAAGCAAAAATCTCACTTTTGGAGACTTGTCAAGTAGTTTGATCTATGACAATACAGAAAGAAGCCAAATTAAACAGAAATCAATTAGCATGTAACAAGAAATGATTAACTATCATCATTTAAGCTTCAAGGGAAGAAGAGCTGATGCAGACAGAATTACAATAGGCCTAGAACATATTTTAATTTTTAATTATCTAACAACAATGAATTTTGAATAAGGCCAGAAAAGAAGATCTGCAATGGTTATAGGCTGTATAATATTGAAACAGAATACAATTGTGGTGAGACAGTTATTTTAATGCAAAGTTTTAGAAGGTGAGACTCACAGTGGAAGGAAAACACGATGATAATTTAAAATACTGAAGAAAAATATCTATATTATTTTCAACATTAAATAGTAACATTAAAAAAAGTGTATTCTTATGACAATCTTGATAGAAAAATATGTACTGAAAATATGATAATGAAAAGAGAAAATCGAAAACATCTGCTGGTTATGTGAGAAGGTCCGCTATTTAACAAATTGTACATCATCCAGAGAGACTTTCAGAGAGTATAAATTTGATGTGAGTCTCTTTTTAGCAGTATCTCTCAATACATGGAGTACAAATAATCACAAGATAGAGGCTTTATTTATATTCTGAATGTGACTGGACTAAACTCACCTTTACGGAAAGGCAAAATTCATGCTTTATGTTTGACAAGACACATAAAAGCAGGAAAAAAATTCAGTTAACTAGAATGTTAGGCATGAATCATTATGGTGAATCTAATGTACCTATCAACTCAGAGTTCAGTGTTGTTAAGCTTTTAATAAGAAAGAAAGTGAAACTGATCAAGACCCTGAAGGCCCTTCTGGGTTCAAAAGTCCCTCCATGTTCTGTTCCCTGTTGGTGGGAAAAAAAAGGCTTAAGTCTCTTAGTCCTTCCCTAATTCCAAAGAGCAGGCTCAAGTAGTTAATGGGACAACAGACTCATAGGACTCCTAGCTCCTCCTGAAGGGATATAGATCTGGTGCATATCTTTGAGTTGTTCTACAGAAACTAAGACCCACCCCTACCCAGGTGGAGGATGGTGACTACACTTAAACCCCAGACTTGTTGGAGCCAGAAGTTTGAGTTTCCTAGAACATCACCCTGTTACCTCATCACCAACCAGTCAGAAGAATGTCACACACTCTGCAGCCTTCACCCCAAATTGTGCCTTTAAAAACTCTTCCCCAAAACCATTGGGGAATTCTGGGTTTTTGAACACAAGCAATATTTCTTGGCCCTGCCAGAAATATTGTTCCAAACCAGAAGTTTAGGTTTGTTTGGCCTCACAGTGCATTGGGACCTAGAACTTGGATACAGCAAAAAAAGGTGAAGGAGAGAGGGATATGGGAAAATAAAAAAGAAGGAAGGAAGGAAGGAAGGAAGGAAGGAAGTTAATGCTTTCTTGACTCTTGCCTCATAGTTAATTGATAGTTCAGAACTTTTCAGAAAGTAGTGCTATTAAAATACAACCATGTTTCAAGATATTAAAAGCAAAAGAAACTAACACTGAGTTTACACTGATATCAGAAACATAGAGTACTTTTTAAAAAATAGTAATTTCCCTTTGTTTTCTGTAATTTTCTTCTTTCTCCTAAAGTCAAATGTAGGAAATTCCAGGGAATTGAGGATTTTATATTGTCTTATTCCAGTTACATATATTCTTACTGTAACTGGTTTGTTTGAGTTGTTTCTTATTTTATCTATCTTGGCTGTTGTGAGAAAAATACAGCTTAATTTTCTGTAATATCATTTAAGGGAAATGACTAAGAAAAGCTTCAAAAGAAATGGAACAAGGAGATAATGACAGGAATAAAAGAAGTTGATTACTGAAGTTGATTACTGAAGGTTTAAAACTACTTTACGTAAACATGCTTGCTTAGAAAATGACACATATGGGCTTCCCTGGTGGCGCAGTGGTTGAGAGTCCGCCTGCCGGTGCAGAGGACGCGGTTTCGTGCCTCGGTCCGGAAGGATCCCACGTGCTGCAGAGCGGCTGGGCCCGTGAGCCATGGCCCTGAGCCTGTGCTCTGCAACAGGAGAGGCCACAACAGTGAGAGGCCCACGTACCACAAAAAAAAAAAAAAAAAAGAAAAGAAAAGAAAATGACACACAGGGACAGATATAACAATTAATGTAATAGAGAAGACAAAGTAAAATGAAGATAGAAAAACTTAACATTTCAATGTTGTTGGTTTCCTATTATTTTACTACAAATTGAGCATTCTTTGTACACTTATTTTCCACTGTGCCTTAAAGTTAAAAGTGACAGCAGCAACAACAAAGTCCCAAGGAAAGATAATTTTGCCAGAATACAGTGGACCATGAATCCTCAAATCTACATAAACAGTTCTGAGATCTTATTTAAATCTGGAAATATTTATCTAGAGCTGTTAAAATTGCATGGTACATTTTTGGTATCTTGGTAAGAGTAGTGCTTATATGCACCCAAAGTGTATATACATGTAGAGTTGAGATAGAAGATCATCTTCCTTAAAGCATTCCTACTTGTCAGTGTAAAATATAATTTTAATGGTGTATAACCAGGGCAGATTTTCATGTTGGTGTAGCAGAAAGGAATTCTAATGATACCCCTGGAAGACACAGAATGTAATAAGTTAATATATGAAATTATAAAAACAAATGCAAGAAAAGAGGATATGGGATAGAATTCTTAGGATATATATTACTCCCCAAAAAATGTTTCTGATGTAGATTCCATGGTTTAAAACAATGAGTAAAGACGGTACTATATTTGTAAGAAACATTGTCATATCAAGTCCATATTATTCTGCACATATAAAAAATCAATTTAAACACTGAAGAAACGTTAAAATACATGGTGGTTTTCCTACAAGAGAAAATTATTTGACGATGGTTACAGACCCAGAAAATTATTTTTCTAACACTCAAAAGCATTAGTCAATATTTTAATGTAAATAACTGTGGGAAGTCACTCGTTTTTCCCTGGGTATCTCCTGTACATGTGAGGTACACGTGTTAATAAACTTCTGTTATTCTCTTGATAACCTGTCTTTTATTATAGGGATCTCAGCCAAGACCTCAGAAACATAGAGGAACTTTTTTTCTTTCTCACATGCACTTTTAAAGTAATTCTCTTCTAAATAACACCAAATTCTTCTATGTATCAGTATACCACTCATCAGGGTTTGGAGCATGGAGGTATTAATATTGTTATTATATATAAAGTATTTTTATACAGCTTTTAATAATTTTTTAAGGATAATGGTGTTTGGAGCAACAGATGGCATGACATAACTGAAGGAATTATGCTTTATTAATGTAACATACCACTGGAACTACACAACATATCTACTTGAAAATAAGGCTTTGCTAAATTTAAGCTAATTTAGAAGTGATGCATCAAAGCAAATATTTTCTGACGTCAGAATACTATGACTCAAAGATCTGTGATATGAGGGAAGATGAGACTGAACAGGACCCTGTGGGGCTCCTGGGCATGGAAGCTTTTCTGTCCCCTTTTTCTTGTAGGCAAGACTCCAGCCTCCATGACCTTCCCTGAGTTCCAAAGGGCAGATTCAAACAGTTGCTAACCAAGGGAGAAGCAGACAAGAAACCACCTGAGGAAAGATTAAAGGGACCAGAGAAGCTCATCAAGATTAGGAGACCTACCACCTGAGAGGACAATAAAGGAGGGAAGGCCCTGCATACACCCTAATCTTATCAGTAACCACATCCTTGAACCTTTGCCATAAAACTCCTCACCAAACTCCCCTGGGTTGGGACACATAGTTTTTGAGGTCAGAGCCCACTGCATTCCTCTTTGCCTGGCAAAACAATAAAGTTATTCTTTTCTGCTTCACCCAAAACTCTGTCTCCAAGATTCGATTAAGCACTGGTGTACAGAAGCTGAACTTTAGGCAGCAAAGAGAGAAAAAAAATATGCCCATAACTTTCTCAGGAGAACAATATTCTTCTTAACAAGTCACAACATTTGAGCATAATCTTCTGAATCAAAGACAAGGATCCAAAAACCTCTGACCTTCATCCTCTGAAAAAACAACCAGCTGAAAATTTATATGAAAGCAATATGCAACTACCATTCCAATGACTTACTTTAAGGAAAATAGATAAAGTTATTGGGGGAATACTATTGATGAGCACAGACTATAATTGGTTAAGATAAACAAAATTAAGGTAGCAATAGGTAGTTTTAGATTAAATAAACAATTACTGTTTTGATAGCATAAGGACAAATGAAAATTTAAAATAAGAGGCTAATTCTCTCTAGAAAATAAGGGAAGAGATATCCTTCCCCTCCTTTTTCTTAGAACATTTACTTTATAAAACTTAAAACTGCAAGTACTTTTTTTAAATCTTTTTTTGCAGTACGTGGGCCTCTCACTGTTGTGGCCTCTCCCGGTGCAGAGCACAGGCTCCGGACGCGCAGGCTCAGCAGCCATGGCTCACGGCCCAGCCACTCTGTGGCATGTGGGATCCTCCCGGACCGGGGCACGAACCCGTGTCCCCTGCATCAGCAGGCGTACTCTCAATCACTGCGCCACCAGGGAAGCCCTGTAAGTACTTCTGAAACAGGAGGGAAGGGGTCAGGGCACAACCTTTGAAAGAATAACATAGCCCAGGGACATGACATAAACTGATTAGAACCAAATGGGCCCAAGATGGCAGAGAAGTCAACTTCCGCCAGACCTTGAGCCTCAGTATACACTCATTGTAACACATCAGCAAGCTAAATGACACACCTACAGGTGCCATGACAGTTCCAAGTCCAACCATAAAGATCAAAAAGTGGGCAGTGGCCCAATTCCTGGAAATCCCCACCCCTTCCTGAAATAGCTAGAATACTCCTCCCACTCATTAGCCTATGAAATTACCCTCCCCTATAGAATCTGACAACCCCATACCCAGGGGCGTTTCTCACCTTCTGAGATAGACTACACTCTGTGGAATGTGTTTCTCTCTAAATAAATCCACTTCTTACCTATCACTTTGTCTCTCACTGAATACTTTTTGCTATGAGACATCAAGAACCTGAACTTCATTAAGTCCTGAAACCAGGTGTGTGATTTCAGTTGGAAGACTGTGGGTTTTGGCCAGGTTCAAGTCCCAATCTGAGTTTTGGCTGGATTCAAGTCCCGGCACAGGGGTTCAAGTCCCAATCTGAGGTACACGCTTTCACCTTCTCCTTTGTTTAACCTGTGTAAAGGCTTTTGAAAACCAGATAGGCTTTGGGACCCAGGAATGTCTTTCTCAGGAACCTGGGAGCCATCTCTTTGAAATGTAAATTTAAGTTTCATTTCGCTTGGGAGGGGCAGAGCCTGCCTTCAATACCTCCAGTCATAAAGATAAGTTTGTTTTCCCTCTTGGTAAAGCCAATGAGTTAACACAAATGGTCACTCCAATTATCATGTAAAGTTACATTCAACTATGTGTGACAAATGGTGTTATCAAGTCCCCTTACTTGAGGACTGATTTTTGTTTATCTTGAAAACATGTCTGCAATAGGTGTCTGCTTAGCTGTGTAAAGGGGTGAGTTTTCTTTCTGTTTGCAGTCTCTTAGCTGGTTGCCTAAGATGCTCATTACATTCTGGTTTAATGCTTATTCAATAATGAAAGTGTTGATCACATAAAGGCCAACATGGAGACAGACACCATCTTTGTTCTGGTGACTTTCATCGTCAGGGGGCTGGAGGTGGCCTGTGCTCAGAGACCTACTTCCAGAGAAATCTGTGTGAATGAGTGTTCAGAAGACAGGGACTGTGGAAAAGGAAAAAGAATGCATGGAGGATGGCTGTGGGCGTATCTGCTCCCCACAGACTAAAATAGAAATCTGTGTGGAGCACTGCCAAGGAAACTGGGACTGTGGGGCTGGAGAACAATTTATCAAGAAAGGATGTAGATGAGTCTACTCTTCAGTCCAGGAACAAGATATCTGTGTGGAGGAATGACAAGGACCCTGGGACTGTACTGTAGGGAGTTGGTGTGTCAACAACGGGTGTGGCCACGTCTGCATACCCACCCGAAACCCAGGTTCCACATGCTGCAGAGCTCAGAGGGGAAGAGTATAACTAACAGCGCATCTCTGCCCATCTGCATTGTCATCAAAGGAGACTCCACTCAGCAGCATGATGTGCGTGTGGGGGTGGGGCGTCCGGGGAGGGGGGGGCCCGTCCTCACCCCCATCATCAACACAGAGCTGTAGGGGCTGCCCTCAGAACTCGCAAGGTGGGCTTCTCTGGTGGTGCAGTGGTTAAGAATGCGCCTGCCAATGCAGGGGACACGGGTTCGAGCCCTGGTCTGGGAATATCCCACATGTCACGGAGCAACAAAGCCCGTGCACCACAACTACTGAGCCTGCGAGCTACAACTACTGAGCCCGCGTGTCACAACTACTGAAACCCACGCGCCTAAAGCCTGTGCTCTGCAACAGGAGAAGCCACCGCAATGAGAAGCCCACACACCGCAAGGAAGAGTAGCTAACCCCCTCTCCGCAGCTAGAGAAAGCCCGCGTGAAGCAACGAAGACCCAACGTAAACAAAAACAAACAAACAAACAAAAATTCGCAAGGTGATTGGAGAGTCCTGGCAGCAACTACCTGTTACTGTCAGGAGGAGGAAGTCAGGACCTGGTACAAAGACAAGAAGGGGAAGGGAGTGGGAAAGTCAGGGGCACGGGACATTGTATACGAAGAAAAAGCGCAAGCAGACATCTCAAGTGCCAACTCTGCATCTGTTCACACGCTCAGCCTCCAACTGCACTACCCACCCTTCTCACCAGCGTCCTCTGCTCCTGCACACACCTGTATTCACCATGGTGTCTTGCTGGGCACATAATGAATGCCCAATAATACCAATAATACACAGTTCCTTTCATTTAAAGGAGAAGCAGCCTTTAAAGAAAAGCTCTCGCATCAGTGGAATTTTAAACTAACAACTCTTCTTAGAGATGAGGAAGCTTGAATCCCATAGAGAGGACATGACTTATCCAAGGTCACACAGTGGTGACGCTGAGGTTTAAGCCTGGGTACATGGAGTTATGAGGAAGAATTCTTTTTAAAATAAAACTATCATGAATCCTTGAAAACAGAAAAAAAAATTAATAATAATAATGGAAGTGTGTTCCTTCTCTCCTACATTTGTGCAGAGGATTTCTGGGTTGGAAGAAGATTTTGTTTTTAATTATAATTCCCCGACAATAGGAAAATTAATAAGAAAAAAAAGTTCAGGATATTTTCACCAGAGAGAAAATGTATGTCAACTTTTTATTATTAGTGGCATAAATTAGAATAAATTTAGGAACAATCATTGATAATCACATTTCTAAATACAATGAGCTAACCTCTAGGAATTATTCCTTTTTTGTGTAAAAATAAATAAATATAAATGCTGAAAAGTGTGTCAGGTTCTTCTCTCAGCACTTGAATTCTACTGTTAATAAAGTAAACAAAAAAGACTGTGACCTTGCAAGATAAAAGTAAAATTTGACATAATCCTCTAGCAGACTAGGATTAAAAAAAAATGCATTGAATTGGATAGTATATTAAATGCACAAGGTCACAGACTGAGCTGACAAACATTAAAAAATAGTTATTTTTAAGTAGTAAGAAAGTGCAATAATGTACTACTACCAAGAAAGCAAATATATATTGTATCCCCATGATTCAAAAGAAGGTCACATTGTTTTAATCCAATCTTGAAAATAACTAGGAAATGCAAAATTTAATTTCATATTGTGTAGAGATTCCTTTTATTTCATACACATGAAAAAATGATTAATATTATATATCCACTTGTCCAAGTAGGAGACAAAATTTTATACCAAACCTTCATTAAATTTATCTACTCTCTGTTCCATTTCCCAACAAATGCTTCTTTAATTCATACATTAAGAAATTGAAAATTTCCATTTTTTTCTAGAAAAAACTTCTTGAATTAAAAAACTAAAATACAGAGATTAAGATGGTTACGATTAAGATGGTTATTTGTTTATATCTATTTATACACAAGTATAAACATGCATATTCACACAATATGTAGTTTTATAGATGGATGCATATATGTATACCCACATATAAATTTGGGAGAGTTACATTATATTTTCATTTCTTCCATGTGTAAAATATATTGCTAGATATTTGCTATTTGCAATCTTTCTTTTAGGAATTTTACACATGACCACCTTGATTAAATGGATGAGGCAAAAACTTTATAAGGATGTGAGAATAATGTTCTTTATCACAGGACCACGTTTTGTCTTAAGCACAATATGTTATATGATTAAAAGATCAACAGAAATATTTCAATCTATGTGATAGAATTCTGATATATACTATTTAAAAGTTCATTACTTTACCAGAAAAAAACATTTTACTTTGATTAATTTTTTTCAAAGTAACCATTTTTATAAAACATGATTTTAAAAAGGTACATTTTAAAATGTAAGAGTGGAATTTGTAGTGTACTGAAACATAGCTATGCAAAAGTTTGTGTTTTTTCTTTAAACTAAATGGAATATTACATGTAAAGGATATAAAGAAACAATACACAAGTTAACTTTATACTAAATGAAATATTAAATGTAAAGGATATATAAAGAAACAACAGACAAGTTGAGAGAACATTGTTCAAATACTGTAATGATTTATATTCAAGATTATGCTCAAAAAATTAATGCATATTTATCTTTTTCAAACTAAATGGTGTATTTGAGCCAGAAAGGTTAAAAATGGCTCAGGGAACAACTATGCTAAGTAATGTTTTAAGGCCTTGATTTATGCAACTATTTCAGTTTAATAATGAGCGAAACTGCTAATCAGTGCCCACAGATAT
Source organism: Leucopleurus acutus (assembly GCF_964270905.1). Taxonomy (NCBI): domain Eukaryota; kingdom Metazoa; phylum Chordata; class Mammalia; order Artiodactyla; family Delphinidae; genus Leucopleurus; species Leucopleurus acutus. Next base: position 38,845,232 of record NC_139160.1, on the reverse strand, counting down.
TAGATAATAAATTCAACAGGGTCAAATGGATATTTTCAGCATAGCAACTACTGGCTTAATGATTTAATTAATCTAAACATGTAAAATTTTGTGCTTGCTTATATTTGTTTAGCATATGACACATTAATGGAGATTAAAAACAAGGGGTGTAATTCATAAATTTAAAATGTGTATTAGGGGAAAAGGGACAATTACCAGATCTTACATAAATGTCTCATAAGTACCACATCAGGAACTTGAGAGAATGAGTTCATAATTTTGCCTTGCAATTATTTGCCTTATATTGCTAAATTGAAATAGCTTTGATTAGTACAGTGTATCTATAAAACTGCTCTAAAGGAAAGACAGTGATAATCGAAGTAGCATATCATTAGGAGAATGGTAGCTTTCCCGAGAGCTTCCCTGTTGCAACAATTACTTGAAGTATACAATTTAAAATCATGCAATTTATTTTTCTCCTTACATCTAAGTGGAAACTTAGAATGGTTTCTTTTACAAAACCATAGTTTTGAACATTTTAAATTATTTTAATGTTGAAGCTGTTTTAATATGTAGTGGTAATGTATGTTTTTCTCCATTTAGCATGATTTTCATTAACTGTCCATAACATAAATTGGGCTCTATATTTTACTACTTGATATAGTTATGAATTACAGTTGCAAGATCATCCCTTAAAAACAAAACCTTTTATTTTCCTCTCTAGGAATTCAATATGTATTTATTCTGATTGAGGAATTTTTTAAATTAAAAAAAACCCAAATTTTAAACTCTCTATTCAGAAATATTTATAACATCTAAGGTCTTAGTCTATCACTCAGTAGATTACTTTTATAGTGGTTGTCAACTACCAGAAGTTATTAAATGAAACATTAATATTGTATTTATGTTTGCAACTGATTTTACTTCTTGAAAATATTTAATTATATTATACTTCATTAATTAACAATTTTTAAACCATGAACTATCATTTTACTTATGTTAATGTTATCAATTTAATTATGTGAATGCTCTATATATATTAGAGAGGAGAAATGTCAGAAGCAAACTTTTAGTACTTCAATTTCTTCTGTGATAGATTTTTGTCCCTAATATAATTTTATTAACATTTTATTAAAGAGGGATTTCAGGATTGGGTTTAAATTTCAGTGTTCAACAATGGTAAGCCATTTGATTGTTATAGTATTATGCTTGCAAATGCCCCATTACCTCAATTATAACATTTTTCAGATTGAGACCATATTTCATTTATATTTCCTTTCCCAGTTACATATAAACCCTCAGTAAATTTTAAAGCAATAAAAGCACAAATGAATGGGTGGAATATGCATTCCAGTGATGGAATTAAACAGCTTTCCTGCATCTAACTACTTTTAATGAGTTTATTAGACCAATAGACCAAGAAAGAACTATTAAATACACTGTGCAGGCTTCCAAAGTGATTTGGATTCCAGAATGTGTAACTCAAGTGTAAAGATTCATGATAAGAACCATGGATTTAGAATTCATTGTGAGACAATTCAAAGACAAAATATTTGAGTACCACAGAGTCTACTGAGGAATCGTCTAGCAGTTTATATTACTGATTTTCAATTATGTTTTTTTCTAGGAAACAAAAAAAATCATATTTTATTCTGCTGATATTATTTCTGGTGATTAGTTTTCTTATATTTCTAATAAGCTGACAAAAGATAAATAGAAACTTAAAGCACTTCAAGCAATTCTGTAATTACATATTTTTCTTCTAACATTTTATGTAAGTACATCATAAAATACTTAATTGCCCTATACTAGCAATTAGGAGTTGGGCCTGCTTCATATTCTGCACAAGTAGAGCATTATATTGTCATATCTGTTTTGTGTTTTATTTTATGAACAGTAATTATGGATATTGGTACAGACATTGGCATCAGATTTTATGCCTGAACTCTTTCTTATGTGTTCAAGAAAACACATGTATTATAACACTTTAGACAAACAAATTAAGTGTGTTTTTCAAAGGAAGCTAACTTTATACCACATTGTAATTTTTTTTCTAGATTTATGCATTGAGACTGAAATTACACACAAGTCCCAGGGAGCACTCTAATTTACTTGAGAACACTTAACCTTAAGATTTTTTTTTCATGTTTCTTTTCTTAATTACTGTAACATTCCAAGGAGGGAGGGAGGGAAAGAAGGAGGGAAGAATGGAGAGAGTTTGAGGGAGAGAAAGAGAGACTATATAATTTCATTTCCAGTGGTTCTCATGAACAAACAAATCTTTCCCAGAGGCACAGCTGGGATTCATTTGTACACTTCTATGAAGTCATATTATAAGAAAATATTGTTTTATATTTGCAGTGTCTTTTTAAACCAGGTTACAATATTTTATTCATGAAACATATATGTCGCATCAGGGATCATATTATTTAGGTGATCGTTCATGGTTGGGTCTAATGACCTCCAGATTTTATTCCCAATGGATATAAAGAATTTTGAGAGGTATTCTTTGCAAAACATATTGGTGGCTTTTGTCTGTCTTTAAAAAATAAGTATTTAACTTTTCTCTATGCGCTTTGCAGATCTTCTTAAAATGTATTTTAATACACAAACTCCCTCTTCAGGAGAATTTTTGCTAGAGAATGACACTGGCTATTTCCATATAGTACAAGTGCAATTAACTTAGTTAATTTAATTATTTCAAACATTAAAAACAGATATTAGGGCTTCCCTGGTGGCACAGTGGTTGAGAGTCCACCTGCCGATGCAGGGGACACGGGTTCGTGCCCCGGTCCGGGAAGATCCCATGTGCCGGGGAGCGGCTGGGCCCGTGAGCCATGGCCGCTGAGCCTGCGCGTCTGGAGCCTGTGCTCTGCAACAGGAGAGGCCACAACAGTGAGAGGCCCGCGTACCGCCCAAAACAACAACAACAACAACAAAAAAACTGATATTAGTTTCACTGTAATTGCCTTTATTGTGACAGTGAATCCTCTCTCATGACTCTGTCATCATTAGTGGCACAATAAAATCAAGTCAAATACTTTAACATATGGAGCATATTATTTGTATTAATATTTTCTTAAAAGGTTGTTTTGCCAGATAGAAATATTCTAAGTGCATAATCAAGAAAATAAGTCATAGGCATTCAAAAAGGGAAAGCAGAGTTAAAAAGTTTAAGACTAATACTTATTTCGGTGCTAGTTATGATTATACATAGACTGACTATTAAACATGTAGAAATCCAATAGAGCTTAGTTAATTTATAGTTAGCTGCCTTTTAACTTGGAGAATGTGGCTGTGATAACCATAAAGTGGCCCTAACTTTTTCATTTAAAGTTGATTTGAATTTTCCTTGGATGTATTCAGTTTCATCTTTCCAAAATTCTGAATATCCTCGCTTATACTATCAGATTTCTTCCACCTACAAAGTATAGTGATAATTTAGTCATTAAAAATTATTTCACTGTATTTAATGTACATTGAAGAAATCCTATAGAAATATTTGACTGAATATGCATTTACAAGTTATACACTGAAATTCATTCACTGAGCATTAAAAGAATATTTGAGCTTTAATTAATGTATTTTCATTATTAAAAACAGGCCCCTTTTTACCTCTTTTATATTCCATGTTCAGATTATGACACTTATTCATAAGTCTAAGGGTTTAAATAAAATGTGGTATGTGACAACTATCTTTGAAGAGTTTTATATTTTTATTGCTTACAGAATTTCTCACATTATTTGACTTTGTTATTCAAGTAGGCAGTTCAAAAATCAATCAAAATATACATGATAATGTCATACAAATCATAAGTACAAGTACATAAAATCATAATATATGACTGTTCAATTAAACATAGGTGTGGTCTTTTATTCTACTGATTTTCTTTGGTGATTGTTTTTTTTTTAATTAGACGTGGCTATAACTATGCATTTCTTTGTCATTTGTGATAGATATTTTGACTCCTCTTTATAAATACTGCTTTTTATAATATAATTTATATTTTAGGTTGTCAAATTTATATTCTAAGATATAGTTCCTCAAAGTGAGCACTCAACCTCGGTCTGTTCTTCCTTACTCTCAGACTTCCCCCTTCTCTGGCACTTTGTTATTTGATACTTTCTTTGACTCTGTCAGCAACTACAGTTCAGAGTTCTTCTGTGTGCTTCAAAGGGAGAGATTCTGTTCCAGGTTGAAATATATGTTTTTCCAATGCACCTGACTCAACATGTGATTTTTCATACTCTAATATTTCTTTGTAGAATATTCTAAAAATAATTTAAATGTGTATATAGATAAACAGTTACATATGTGCACATTTATTTTAATCAATTCATTGTGATGATGGGACAAATAATTATTTTTATTTGACATATTTTTTTCTGTTACCTAAATGTAAAAAAGAAATCTCTATGATTTAAGGTAAATTACTATCTATTACTAATTATACTCTTATTTCCATCCAGAATTAGCATAGCTCTCCTAATTAATATAAATCTAAAGCAGTGTTAATGACCAGATGGGTAATTAATTTATTTTAACCTGGTTACCAAAACCCATTAACCTAGCGTAAAAAAGTAATTAAAAAAAACTATTAACAAGGGCTGTTTTCCTCAATAAGAAATAAAAATAGGCAATATAAAATTAAACTATATGGAAAAATAGAGCAAATGATAAATTCCTTCTCAAGCCCATCATTCAATGGAAACATACTAGCTATATGTTTTTCAAGTATAGTATCTTTCTATGCACAATTTTTTCAAAGATATCTCTGCTGGTGGAGCAACAATTGCATCACTTTCCATAGTATCTTCTCTTGATTTAATACTTGCTTCTAAGTAGGACTGTAAAGTTCCAAGTAGATGAGGTAGTCGTATACTGATAAAACCATGACATTTACTAGGTTTCTGGGATTTGGGAGAAAGTGAGGCATTCAGAATCCTTGAGCTCTAAAGTATATTTCAAAATACTATTATCTCTGAAATTTCCTATAGTAATGCAATAATATTAATTACTGGAATATTTATGGCATATCAAATATACCTTCAATGCAAATTTACCAAAACTAGTGCACACACACATATATATGAAGTGTAGTGGTTTGTCGATTCTTTTTTTTTTTTTTTTTTTTTTTTGCGATACGCGAGCCTCTCACTGCTGTGGCCTCTCGCGCTGTGGAGCACAGGCTCCGGACGCGCAGGCTCAGCGGCCATGGCTCACGGGCCCAGCCGCTCTGCGGCATGTGGGATCTTCCCGGACCAGGGCACGAACCCGTGTCCCCTGCATCGGCAGGTGGACTCTCAACCACTGCGCCACCAGGGAAGCCCCTGTCGATTCTTTTTTAATGTTTTAAAAATATTTGAGCAAATGCTTAACCAAAATAATATTTGTACCAGAACTGACCCAAGTTATGCTATTCCAGGACAA